>NC_088105.1:19814118-21100784 GCF_036370855.1 Dromaius novaehollandiae | reverse complement strand
TAATAAAAACACAGTAGACTACCAGCCTTTTCTGGCTGCTTTTGGTGCATGCATGTGCAAAACGCCCAGCACAAGGGAGCTCTGATCACGGTCGAGGCATCGCAGACCTGCCGGCAGGAGCAGCAGCAGGAGGGGCGCTGGGCACATAGCAGCTGAAAGGCTTACACAGAAGAGGACGGGATTTCCTGCATTTCTAAACTGGATTTTTGCAGGGAAATTCACCCCAACCACTTATTCCCTGCTGAACGGCTTAAAATGGGCAATATGTTTCAGACGCGAGAGCACCAGGCACATCAGCGCGCTCGCTCGCTGCACGGCCGGGACACGAATCTCTGTGACAGGGCGGGAGGCGGGATGGCCCCAGGTCCCACCGGAGCAGCCACAGCCGGAATAGAAAACTCCCAGCACACCTGCTTGCCCTCCCCACTTCCAGGGAGCTGGGAATCAGGTTTTCAGGAACGTTTCCAAAGATGCTCAGAAAGATCTAAAGCAGGCATTTTGTTGGTTTTCTTTTGCTTTTTAATTCGAACAGTTATTCGAATCATGGCAAAAATGAGCAAAAATCAGCGCCGCAGTCACGAGAAAGTGCTCTCATCAGGTAATCATTTATGAAAACATTTGAACCAGCTGGTACAAATATGACTGTCATCAGAAAGTGACAGGCAAATATGTGCTCCCATCTGCACTACCGAGGCAGGGAACGGCCCACCGGGGCTCTCGGCCCCGGCAGCCCCGCGGCAGGGAGGCCCGGGGGGCACGGCCCGCTCCCCGGCGCTCGGCCCGCGGGGGCAGCACCCCGGCGCCCGGCCTCTCCCGCGCGTCTCCGCCTGGCCGGCACAGCGCCGGGTCCCGCCACAAATCGCTCGGGAAGCGGCACCGCTTTGGGTCACTCGAAGTTTGGTGGCCGTTGAGGCAACCCCTCGGAAACGAAACAGCGCCGGCGGCCGGTGCCAGCGGCAGAGGGTCCCCGCCGGCCCTGCGGGAGACCCGGCGCGGGAGCGTGGGCTGTGACACCCAGGCCGCCGGCACCTCCCGTGGAAACGTCTGTTTTGCTTTGCGCTTAAATGATTATCTGTCATTGATTTGTGTGCCTACCTAAGGCCGCTTCAAGCTGTTTTCAATTATTCTGCCCTCGATACAATGCAGTCCGGAGGATTAGCCATACCGAGTGCCACAAAGCACCTCGCAGCAACGGAGCCGTAAACTGAAGAGGATAGGAAGGATTTTAATGGGAGATTAGAGGGAAGAAGTGACTCACTCGTGAGGGAAAAGAGGGAGGCTGCAGGCTTTGGCTGCAGGAGAGCGGCTGCGCGATGCCTCCGAGGGCACTGAAGATCCCAGGTTAATATAATAATTCTTCTTTCCTTATCTTGCAGATTTCTGGTAATGATTCCGTAATGAGGGCTGTGTTTAAAAAAGGGCTGAAGAGGAGGCAGATGTTCTGCTGTGCTCCAGGAGGAGGTGGGTAGCCGCAGCGCAGTGTCGCTCAGGGCTTGGTTCCCTGCCTGCTGAATCCTCCGTGCAAGCTTGGTGTGGTTTCTCTTCCCATCGTTTTAAGTGAAAGTCTTCGCCTTTGGAGAGAAGCTGTAGTATTCTTTGGCAGTCCTCGCTTCAACCAGGGCTGATATTTTAAAAGTAAACAATGTTCATCTACACCAAATGCGATGAAACGAGCTGAAAGCGTTCTGGTGCGCTGAGCAGTTACGGGGTTCCGTATTACTATTTTTGACCGCTGGGTATTCAGACACCATTGCCTTTAAAGCCGGTATTTACGCATTGCTCTCCCAGCCTCGACTCACGGGGGTTGGGTGCACACCAACCTCACGGGGCTCTGCCGCCGGTTTCTGCCAGCTTGGCGGCAGAATCGCTCCGGAAAGGTGCCGACATGGCGACGCCGCTGTAATACAGGGGTCCGGGCTGCAGTTCCGCTGACACAGCCAAGCCTCGAAGTACTAGCCAGGCAGCTGGATACCGGGGAAAGCCTCCCGCGCGGAAACGGAAACAAAGATGGGGCAAAATCCTGGCCTGGGCAGGAGGGCAGGGCACGTGCCGCTCTGCCACGTGAGGTGTGGAAAGAGCCTTCAGCTGCACGGGTGAAGGCCAGGAACCAGCTACAAGGTATTACGGCCCAGTACCTTCGCGGCGCCTCCGTACGAAGCAGCAGGGCTGGAGGCATCGCGCGGGAAGGGCAGAGGCTTCACTGCTGTGCCGTTCCCCTCGGGACGAGCCGCCCTGGGGTGCAGCAGCTCGGACGGCGAGGTCGCTCCTCCAGCGAGCAGGAGCCAGGAGCGCCGCCGGCCCGCTCTCTGCGCGTGCCAGCAAAGCCCCCACACGCCTGGACTGAGATGGCGATTGTTGCAAAGTAATTAACTACGCACACTTCCGCGGTAGCCTTTTGCAACAGTATCCGCCCGCTGGGAAGGTGTAACTATTATTGAATTTCTCAGAACGGTCATTAATATTCTGACTTTAAACCAATTTAAATATTTGCACCTTCAGAGCACAGAGCTGAGATGAATAACGTGGAGAAGCACACTCGGATGGATTAAATCCTCTATGGATTTTATCAATACAGAGAGTAGAAAGAGAGATAAGTTATTTGTCTCGGATATATATATATATGTGTGTGTGTGTGTGTGTGTGCATGCATTTGTAGCAGATAAAATCGAATATGTTATCACTATCTGCACTCTGCTATGTATATTTTAAAACATTATGAGTGGATAGGTACACAGGCAGCACTGGTTTACAGGAGATACCATCATTAATTTCCACATAGCTATATGTTTTCATGGGCTTTTTAACCTTTTAATATTAAGTAAAGTAGCAACTACAGCACTCTTTTATGTCCTCAGTAGTATCACAATTTTAAAATTTTCTATTAAAAATGAAGGAAATGCCACTGCATTAAAGATCAGGAAAGCGAAGCAAAGCGAGTAGGAGTTTGCTTTTCCTGCGTGCACCAAGCTGAGCTCGTGGAAGCCGCGGAGGCGAAACACGGCACAGCTCCCCCGGGGCTGCAGCCGGGCGCTGGGCAGGCTGGGCTGTGCCGGAGGCTCCCCGGCGCGGGCAGTCGAGCAAAGCTGCTCCGGGAGCGGGTTGGGGAACGGCTGCGGGTACGGGAACAGGTACGTGTCTGGCAGCCGTAGCCGCTGCTGCCTGAGGGAGACCTTTCCTGGGAGCAGCAGCACTTCTCTGCCTGCCGGTGGCCTGGCAGATGCTTTCTTGCTAATCTTAGCTTCTGGGCATCAGGAAATGTGGTGATAATGTGGAGTGATAATTCTTTTCTTCTGGAGACAGTTGGTTCACCTTATATGAGAAACCTTTTATTTATTGTTCTAGGCCAGGATTCAAAAATCTGTCAGATCACTTTAATCTCCTGAATTCAAGCAAATTCAAATAAAATAAGGAAGTCTCCAAAGCAAAGCTAAACTCTAATGCCCAACTACAGAATCTATATGATCAATAAAACACCGGGGATGTCTGCAGTAGCTGTTGCAGAGCACAAAGTAGCTGAGTCTTAGGCAAAGCCCTTTATATAATGAGGCATTTCCCATGGTGGACCATACCCTTATAATCAGTCTTCAATCCTTTCTCTAACTTTCAATAATGGTAAGCTCTGATGAAGCTCACCCAAATTAAAAAAAAGGATATACTCACAAAGGCCCAAGTGTCCGCATGGGGCAATGTTGGAAAACACAATGTGAGACAGGATTTATAATCTGATGCTATTTTGTTGCCATATCACAGGGGCAGTTGACATCTATTTTCCCCCAAAAAAGAAGGCTAACACCAGTTGCTTTTTAGTTATCCTGGTTAGGTTCAAAATATCGCACTAAAAAGAAAAGCAGTCTGAATTATAGAAACAATTAGTTAAAGGGACATGATCAAATAATTCATGTAGATCTTGGAACTCCATTTGCAAAAGCATTTTATAACTTGTTGAGAAATTTCTCTGAACTTCCAATAAATATTATCCAAACTTTTATGTCTTAAATTCACCACTCTCCCACTTACCATTTATAAGCAACAGTCTTTTTTTACAGGGCCTAAAATGTGATGTCCATTGCCAAAGCAGAAATCCCTGAATGGAGAGGAACAATCCCCTGGCTGTTTTGACATCACTGAAAAGGCCGGTATCGATGTAACAAAATAAGCTGAAGAGATTTATCTTAGTTTGTAACATCTGCTGGCTTCCTAAGAAACACAGCAGGAAAGTCCAGCCCCGGAAAGGTCCTGGGGAGGCATGGCAGGAGAGAGGCAGCAGCAGACAGAAAAAGCATGTCCTAATGGGAAGTGGATTAGAAATATCTGATGTTTTGAAAGGACACAGCTAGCACGCGTGTATGAGAGCTCAAATCAAACCTCGGACTACCCTCTTCACATCTGCATCGGAATAAAGCTGATGACACCAAATATTGACTAAATACTGACAGAGATGATAGACAGCAGTGCTGAGCGAGGACACAGATGAGCATAAAGGACAGGGACAGGGACATGGGACATGGGACATGGACACTAGAGACAGACACTCGCGGCTCCGGCGAGCGGTGCCAGCCCAGGCCAGGTGGTGCTCCTGCTGCAAACCTGCCTGACGGAGTGGGTGGCAGATGAGGGGATCACGGGTTATTGCTACCGCACGTGAAGAGCGCAGGGTAACCACAGAAATGGGACCAACCGGACAGCAGTCTGTACAACCTCATGAGATACCACCTGCAAGAGACAGCAGAAAGGAATTGCCAAATATGTCACTTGCCCACGTTCTCCACACTGATGCCAACGTTTTGAGTATTGCCAGCTCCACGCAGTGAACAGAGTCTGGTCCGCGTGGCCACCACGCTGAGCAGGCAGCGGCTCCTCAGTGCCGCCACGGGCCTTTCTTAAATACCAAGGCTACAGATTGATTTGAATTCTCATAAAAACATCAGATACATCTCAGGCTAATGTCGAAGTATAAGTATTTCACAAAAATTGGCTGTTTGTTCAGAGAGGTATTTGTAGAACAATATTTGTCTGATAAAACTTGAAATTGAATGAATGATGTGCAAAGTGAAAAAAATCTCTTTGCACGTTTTACTTGCTGCATCACTATTTGAAAGTAATAGAGGGTCCTCTCATCACAGAGCTCCCTTCGGTCACAGCCATGGGGCTGGTAGGTAGCTGGTTTCTATGATATACTTTAATGGGTGTCATTCTTTTTTAATAAGTCTGAACAAATCAGTTAATAAATCCTAAGTGCCTCCTACCATTGTATCTATAATTCTTGGCTTTCACTTTTTCTTCAGCAGTTTTGATATTATTCTGGAAACTCGTGGCATTCCCATAATTCTCTTTAAATAACGATCTGTGTTTCAGGGTCTGATTCAGATCCCACTGAAGTGAGTTTTCTGCACATGCAGCTGTGCCGTGTCTGCTGATGAGTCACGTCTGATCTACACCAGGATGAACTAAATCATCCTTGGTAGCACGTGACTCCAAGTGGAGCACCCACTAATCCAGATTGCTGATACGGTTTTCTATCACTATCAGTTTGGAGGATGCCACTCCAGTTTTCGTTTCCATGGAGATTGCTATGAAACATATTAATTCCTCATCTACCAGTTCCAAAAAGGAACTCAAGAAGTTCAGCACCTCCGTGCAGCTAAAGGGAACTGAAAGAGGAGGAGAGAGCACAGCATTTTGCAGCAGGGACAGGGAGTGCTCTTTAAGAAATGGTCACCTTTGCCATGGTTTAGGGAAACCTCTGGATGAAGACAGCTCTTATATCTGTGTATTTTGAATAAATCTTTTGTGGTAATTCTACCTTTTTCTCTCTGGCAATTTTTAACGCTTTTCTCCTGCTGCTTTCAGGTGACACTGTAAAATATCTCCAACATTCATTAATATCTCCAACATTCATTAAAGTAAAGTAAAACAGCAAAATGGTCTATTAGCTGAACTTTTGTATGATTTCACTTCATATTTACAATGCACTTTATTGTATCAGATCTTATCTTTAAGATGAAAAATTAATATTTAAAATCCTATTTTCTAGATCAAAGCATCTATTGCTTGTTTGTAATGAAACACTTCAACTCTTACCTTAGTTTTGTGTTCAGCCTGTCCAAGAATTCAAGTATTTTGTTGTAACAGAAGTGGGAGATGCTTTGATCTAGAAAATAAGATGCTTAAAATCTGTACTTAGTGGCTGGCAAAGTTAATTATTCAAATAACAATACTAACATAAAAGTTGAATACAATCAAATAGTAGAATATTAAATCAGTCATTAAAAGGTGTGACTTGATATATGCCATGCCATGTAGTTATACGGTTAACATCAATAAAGAATAATCATTTATATTATCATTATAAGCACGTGTGCATGTGTGTATGAGTATAAAGGGCTTATATATCACGAGATCTAGTTATGGGTTGAACCTCAAAGTATTAGGCAAAATAAAAATATGCAACATAAGAGTAAGACAGGAAACAAAAGTGGGATACAGAAAAACGGATGATGGCATACCGGCGAACACAGGGCGGTACCGGGCAACAGGAGGGGCAGCAAATGAAGAGGCTGGTGGCTGTCCGGGAGGAGGGAAAGGGCAGCTTTGCCGGGGAGCCGAGGGAGGCTGCGCGGTGGCTGGCGGCGCTCAGCACGGGGCTCCCGAGGCGGCAGGCCCTGGGCAGCGTGCTGGGGAGTGAAGAGAGCGGGGATGGGACCTGCCGTCTGCCTCGCTCCTCTGTCAGTGCTAAATACCTGTTAATAACTGGAAGTGGACATGGTCGGTGACAGGGCACAAAATGAGGACAAACAGGTTACATGTGATGCAATACAGAAAGGGGAGCTAGAGGAGGGACAGGCAGAAAAGGGGGACATGATGAGCTGAGAAAAGAGTATTTCCAGCATCATTTTAAATGGGTACCAGAAGGTCAAGCTTGCATTTGTCAAGGCCTGATAAAAGAATATGGTGCAATAATTGAGACACAGATGCGAAGAGCCTAGATGAGGATTTCAGCTGTGTGATGGCGAGGAAAGACGACACCTTGGTGATGCTAAGCAGGAGGGGCCTGGGATTAGGACGTAGCATGGATGCGAGGACCTCGTGAGAAAGGTCTGAGTCCAAGATAACACACAAATTAGGGGCCTGAGCGACAGGCAGGATGGCAAGGTTGTCCGCGATGATCAGTGGGGAGGAGCGGGGAAGACATGGAGTGGGGAAGATTAAAAGTCCTGTCTCAGCCACGTCGAGCTGGGGTTGACAGACAGTCATCGACACGAAATGTCAGGGAGACAAGCCCAGAGCTGAAGTTGGATGGAGGAGACAGGTCGTGAGTGCGCAGGTAGAGCTGCTGGTTGTCTACGTAGAGATAGCAGTTGGATTCATGTCTGCAAGTGAAATTACCCCGAGATGCAGAACAGTGCAGAGAGAGAAGGCAAAAAGGACTAAGAAATGTTCTATAAAATCATCACAGAATATAGTACCATTAGTGACATATCATAAAGTGAGGTTAAAACCACAAATAGACATGAAGAATTTAATTTCCAAATTACTTTTAGTTTGGAACTTTATTTCATTATTCTAAATGGAATTTTCCAAAAAGATCATTTGGAAAATATTCATTTTTTTGCAGAAAATGTCATCAAAATCACTGCAATTTCATGAATAAGTCAGTTTTGACAAAAATAATATTTTCCAGTGGAAAAATGTTTCAACAACAACAAAATCTCAGAGCAGTTTACTTCTAACTCTGAACATAGAATTTACTACTGTCAAGTAACATTTCATTATCTTCCTTAGTCTCAAGCTGCATTAAAAAGAATATAGAGGTTTTGTTGATTCTGTGGTTATCCATCCTGTTAGAGTTATGACTGGATTTATCTTGGAACTCGAACACAAGCATTTTTCATTGTTGTTTTAGATTTTTCTTGGCGATTGTACAGCCAACATAGTTAAGAGGATAAGAAAATCTAAAATATGTTAATCTGAGCAAATAAAATTATTAAACGACAGTAAATTTATCCATGAAGCTTTCTTGGCTCTGAATAAACATCAATGACTCTTTTTTAGTCGACTTTAATGAAATGCAGGTTCATCCAGGTATGAATTAATTTTAAAATTATGTCAGAATAAGGTGTTCTCGTATTTACCTGCCTTCATTTGGCATAAGCATTTTTAAACATTCGTCAAAATAAAAGCATGCAAGCGTAACAGAGCCAAGTGACACCGAGAATGAAATCAGGCAAAATTGTAATGCTACAGGAAAAAACAACCCCCAAACCAGCAAAACCTGTGCTTCAGCCTCCCGGAGCCCTGTATAAAACTGCTCAGCTGGTACCCAGCACTGTTTATAAATCATGCACACATCTTGTAGGCTTCAGTGCCGTACGGACAATAAAAAGGGATTAAGGTGCTTAATGAGGTGAGATACTCCCTACGAACTGGAGCCTATCCTTTCCCCTTTCTCACAGTCTTTGGGATATAATTTTATTTCCTTTTCCTCCACTCTCTTGTCATTTCTCTCGCTAACAAGGAGTCCTGCTTTTCCTACGGAGGGATGTGATCAGCTACAGTACAAGGCACACGCAAACACCCATCTTCCCCTCTCTAGTATGGACACGCGCCCTTCACGATGTTAGCACCCTCACTGCAGTGCATATTAGCATGCGTGTGCACAGGACAGCTCTGGTGTGGAAGTGATATTGCCCCAAAGCAACTGCATTGGGTGAAAATCTTCGCAAACACGGCTGTGGCCACCCCTCCGGCGGGCCCGGGAGGCCGCGGCCAGGGCAGCCCTCGGCGGCCTGGAGCCCAGCGCACGCCGCCGCCGGCGCGACATGCGATGTCATGTGACCTGCGTCATTAATAAAACGACAAAACACAACTTGAATTACCACTCTCGGCTATGGTTTACTGGAGCATTCATACATTTCTGGGGCTATTGAAGTCATTCAGCCTGCGCAGTCATGGCTCACCATGCACCCGATGCATTATTGATGTCCCAGCAAAGCACACCCTGTTGTGCCTTAATGCTACGGCATGAGGTGCCTGAGAAAGTAAACAGCTACGTAAAGCAGAAAGTGGTGACTGTTAGGGAGATGAATGGAGGGACATTACAGTTTCCCTCCCCGTGCCTGTGGCTTAGTCACTCTCAGCGATGCCGCGGCAACATTTTTCTTTGTATAGTCTGCAGAGCATTTTTTCCTGAGTGCTTCTAAACATGTATTATTTATAAACTACTGCTGCTCTGCATGATGCTTCATGGGTAAGTAAAGGAAACATTTCCCGCCCTGAGGAGCTTACATTTATTACTCCTGGTGCCGCACACACGCTCTGCGGAGCCGCGGGAGCCGCCGGCCGGCTGCAGTCCCACGCGGGCCACGGACACCGGCCGGCCGAGGGGGCTGCGCGCGTCCAGCACAACAGCGTCACGCGGGCGTACCGCCTTTCCGTGCTTTTATCTACAGCCTGCATCGCAGACAAGCTGCACCTCTCCGAAACAAGGGCTCGGATAAGCTGTACCCTCACGTAATTTACTGCTACAGCTGCTGCCGCTGCCCCGTCCTCTCCCCCAAAGCAGCTGCGGCCCCGCACACCCCTCCGGCCCGGCAGCGCTCGCCGCGGTGGCAGCGGCGGGCAGGGGCGGCCGTTCGGGCGGGCAGCGGAGGAGCGCAGAGCTTAGGGGGCAGGCCCGCACGTCCGGCACGGTTGGTGCGTGCCACCAGTGGCCTGCCGGGTGGATGGAGCTGGGAAAATAGCACGACGGTTAGTTCTGGGGCTGAGAAAACCCGGGGGGAGAAACATTTCAGATCAGTCAGATCTTGTCAGTCGACCCAAGACAAAATGTTGTTTCAAGTTTGGGTTTATTTTAATCCTTTTCTATAATTTTCTCCTCTTTCAGTTCAGTTTGTAATTGAGAAAAGCTTTGTGAAGCAAAGAGGCAAAAGGCTTGTTTTCTTGAAATGTCAGAATGAATTGTCGCAAGGTTTTCAAAATCTCTTGCCACCTGCCACTTCCCAGATATTTTTTCCTTGCCTGAAAATTTATTGACTCTGACCCTAATTTGCTAACAGTTCTGATTCCCCTGAAACGCTATCTTCCAGAAAATTTACTGTTTCCCACACAGCAGTGTCAGCCTCCCCCCCGCGCTGTCCCCGGGCAGGCGGGTGCAGTCACAGCGGCGCGTTTGCCCGCAGCCCGTGGGCAGGACACCGCCGGCCCCGGCCCCAGCCCCAGGCCGCCGCGCTTCCAGCGCTCCCCCGGCAGCAGCCTTCCGGCAGCCCCGAAGGGCGAGCGAGGGTTTGGAGAGGGACAAAGCGAGCACATTTAGGCACCTTTCTGGAGAGCATTTTTGCACCACGTACGATGAGTAACTCCAGAGAATGAGCGGAGATAGCTGTGGGCGCTTAGTTAGCGTTCGGAGAAGGCTGGAGTATCGCAGCCCGGGAGTTGAGGCATGCGAGGAGAGGAGTCCTGATAAGAGCTTTGAAAGTCTGGAGAGAGAAAAGCTGGGAACACAGAGGGATTATAAAGGAAAATACAGTAAAGGAATGACCCGCTCAATGGATATAACGTAGAGCAAGTAGCCACCCCGCACTCCACACTGTAAAAAATGTAGTAAAGGAGCTGCTGAAAGAATGCAATGATTAAATCAATATATTCTCCTCCTATTTCTAAAGCCTTTGCTTTTAGTAGTTTTCTAGTTCAATAATATATGTGCTCTGACAGATACAGAACAGTCAATATTAACAGCCCCCTCCAGCTGCAGTTAAATTTATTTTAAAATTTCCACATTTTCACATATGAAGTACATGTTTAAAATTGATCAGAGAGTTCAACATACTTATATTAAAACAGATCCTGTTTTATCAGATGGTTCTAACTGCTCTAACAGCTAGAACCATATCCTTTAGCCACAGACATAATTGTCCTTTGAGAGCTAAATGATTGTCACACATGAGGACCCTGCATGCGAAAATGCAGACCTTCACTCCCTGGTTATCTCCCTTCTTTTTAGCCATTTCTGCAACAGACGGGAATCCAGCAGCTCTGCCGAGCCTCCTGCATCCTGCATTCAGGGGACGAAATGGCACAGTGGGTCAGCACGGAGGGTGAATAGGTACCTCACAGCCCTCGCGTCCTCCTGTTGTGCTGGTCCGTCGCAGCCTGACCCCTCAATACAAAATTGCTGCTGAACAGAAAGGGGCAGAATGGGAGGTGACATCTTTCAGTCTTTGCAGTGTGCTTGTCGGCTGCCATAGCCTAATCTCTACAAAAATCAAAATGGTTCCCTTTCTTCCTTTTCAAGTACCAATCTGGTAGGCCCTCAGCCCCCACTTAGCTTTTCTGCATTCGCTGCAGGTGCACGGCGAGACACGCAGGACTGTCCCGGAGATCTCAGTCTGCTACTCCAACCGCCTGGCACCAACCGCCTGCAACTTGCTCGTTGCTAGGACAAGTTGCAAAGATTACTAAACTCTCAGAGTGACAGGTGATCGATATGTTTAACAATTAGTATCAAATATACAGTAAATGATGCATAATATCATTGGTGAAAAATGTTCTATTTAGGCAGAATGTAGATTGATGTCAGAAAATGCTCTTTAGTGTGTGAAATAATCAAGTCAACGGCTTGATGGATGTACTATATAGTCTATTTACATAGCTCGGATTCAATACACTTACAAGATATTTGCATCAGAAACATATCTATAGTCAACCAATGGGAAAGAATACATGATTTTACCAACATGCTTATACATTAATAATATTACTTGGCAATCTGATGTTTCAAGACCCAGGGTGAATTACTTATTAAAAACCCATATACAGCTATCTGTCTTTATCTTTCTTTCTGTGTGAGCCATAATGGCCCTGATTGTTTTCAAAATTACATTTGGCCAGGATATGACTGTTACATGAAACCTCTTAAACCAATATCATTTCCCTCCCTGATAAAATACATTATACTGCTGGGTGCATTGAGCCAAACCATTAACGAGGGAAGCTTAACCTAACCTTTGTGCTTCTGACCAGCCGTTAGAGCCACCTCACATTTCGGAAATTGTTTAAAAAGTGAAATTGACATGATTATGAATATTTATATTAAGTTCATTTATTTCTTGGAGTTTTTCCTAGCGTCCTCACTTTTAACGCTTTGAATTTTATAGGAGACTTAGTTACTTGGGGAGATACAAGGAAATGTACTCCATTTAACACTGTTTAGGAACGCAGACCCATGATAAATTAGCTGCATAAGGTCACATTAAGCAAGGTCAGTTTTAAAACTTGAATTCAGGATGCATGAGAAAAATAAAGTACACATATTCAGTACAAATGTGGAAAAAGAGAAGCGATGGAAGTCAAGGAAAAGTTAAAGTCAAATTCTTCGTAATAATCGTGGCCCATTTTAATAAGCTGTGCTGAGCTATGCCTGTCTCTGAGAAGAGGCAGCGTGCCACAGAGCTCCAGGCCAAGACAACGTGAGCATGTCTCCTAGGAAGCAGGTGACATCATGTCGCTGAAAACCACTGCTCTGACAAGGAGCTAATGAAACCCTTTCCCTAAGTTAATAATCGGCTAGATCCTGGCTCTCCTTCCTCCTTGCCCTCGTCTCCTGCCATGAGGGCCCCTCACAAGGAAGAACGGACACTTGTCACCTCTTCCGTGGTGAATGGTACCACAGCTGCTTGTGTGCTTCCCGGGACACAGCGGATTTCAGTCTGCACAGTTGCAATCTTCTTAGTGCAGATACCCAATTTATAGCACATAAAGCAGAGGAGTTTTGCCTTATTTCCCTCCTCCCTGCAGTGGCAAGCATGGGCAGTGTGTTAGAGAGCCTCAGGGAGAGCATATGATTTGTGAGGGACCTGTTCTTACTCCAGACTTTGGGGTGGCTGGGTAATTTCTTCCAAAATACAGCAAGTTTGTGATGTTGCTAAGTGAGTGTCCCGTCTTCATATTATCAGTCCTCTGGAATTATGTATTTAAAACCTAATTGGAAAAAAAACACGGATTTTCTGAGGACTTCTGGAGCTGTGAGGGTATACACTCGCACGCATCCACAGAAACCTCAGTGGCTCAGTGGCTCCCGATGTGGGGAGTGTGCCGGTGAAATTCAGTTCCTCTTGAAGCAGCACAGTGGGGAAACAAGAAGCCAGAGGAGAAGCGGTTATGAGAGCTCGAGGATGTGCCACGTTTCCTGCTCCCGGGAGCAGGCGATGGGAGCCGGGTTGATGCCAGTGCAAGGCAGACAACCCCGAAGGCCAGCGTAGCCGGTGGTCCCTGCCCACCCCTGCTCCTTTGCCTGCTGGGGCTCGCTCACGGCCTCCAGGCGCGGTGGCTTTGCTGTGAGGACAGCCCAGGGAAACCAGCGGGAGACCTTCCTCCATGGCTGGGAGGAAAATCTAATGTAAGAGATGCAGCTAGGAGAGCTGGGCTTGGCGAGTCCCGCAGGGATGGCTGAGTGGGGGCAGGAGGGCTCCGCGAGCGTAATGGGGGGCACGGCCAGAGAAACGAGCTAAAGGACCAGTGTCGAACAAGAAATGGCTTCAGCCTGGCCTTGGATGCTCAGTAAATACAGCGGTAAAAGATGGCATCATCCTCTGACATTGCCTCCAGAGCGGGGGAGATCCCTGCGGCTCAGGAAAATGTCTTCACCTATGCAGTCGCCCTTGGTGCTGGTTGACACTGCACCAAACACCTTCGAAACCGGAGGGAAGAGGCAGGGCACAGCGGTCTGCTCCCCGGCAGCCACACAAGCGCTCCGGCTCCTGCCTCGCCCTGGAGCACTGGTGCCACGACAGGGCCGAGGGAGAGGCCTGTGGCGAGGCCACGTGCTGCCCGGCCGCCTCTGGTGCCATCCCCACGCGGCGGCACGCCGGGCTGGGAGGGCGGCGGGGTCCACGCACCGCCGGGGGAGCTGCCCGCGGGGACCAAAGAGCCTCCCTGGAGTCATGTTTTCCCCTGCATTCGGAGGGCTTCGCTCTCCTGTGCTGCCTCAGAGCAGCGTCGGCTTCTCCCCTCGCTTCCCTCCCCGCGCTGGAAGCAGTGCTGCGCACCCCGAAGTCGGCGGGCTGCTGGAGCTGGCGAGGAGCGACGCGCCCGGTGCTCCGCTCCGCGCTGCCGCACGGTCCGACGCAGGAGCTGGCAGCCGTCCCCCCCAGTGGCCACGGCTACACGCAGCCCGGACGCGGTAAACGAAAAACCCCTTTTGCGTTTGAACTGCTTCCAATTTCGTTCAGCAGGATACTGGCAGGCCACTTCGTGTGTCAGTTATTTTTGCTCTGATTGCCTGGCCACACAGGGCTGTGCATCGACAGTATCACACTTCACCATTTGTTAATGCTTCCAGCTGAACTCAGAAAGAAATTGAAATACAGAAATTTCACCTGGAGAAGAATCTCCAAAAAACAGGGAAAGGGAGCGAGGGTGCTAGGGGAATCGGAGGAGACCTGTACCTCGCAGATCTGCATCAATTCTTCTGCGATTTCAGAAATCCTTAAGAGCGAAAGAATGACAGAGTATATTACTCATTGGAAAACACTTAATGGGTCTGATCCTGAAATGAAATTACACCGGCTTAAATCTGGAGTGGCTCCAACAAAGTCAGAGATTAATCAAGAGGAACTTTAAATGCCTGATTAGGAAAGACTGCCTCTGCATTGCTGGCAGGTACAAATGAGAGGACCTAGGCATAAAATTACCTCACCGCTCCCACAAATCAGTGAGCTAAATGGCTACATCTTGACATTCGTACCAGCAGTAAATTATAGCCAGGCACAAAAATCTGGGAACAATTAAATGTGGGTGCAAAATTGAGGCTAAAAGCCAGAGGGTATTTGAAGCCAGTTAACACAAATATTACCTTCTGATGCTCTGCATAGCATTATGCCTTCAGAAGAGCTCAAGTGCATGCAAGAACCAATGTTGTCCAAAAAACCGGCCTTGCAAAACCAATATAATAGAATTTATGCCAGGACTTTCCTCTGCTCAGCTTCTCAGGGAGTCATGCGCTACTGTGATATTCCCAGCAAGCCCACTGCAGGGGAAGGAAAATGGAAAATGGAAAATTTTCAGCCATGAGAGGCATCTACACAAACACTCGCACGGCACTCCCAAGCCCCAGCTTCTGACCGGGCCCGCAGGCAAAGGCAAGTCTGGTAACGCAGTGTGCTTGTGCCACAGCTCTGCCCCATAGCTTTATGGACTGTACTCCTGATCGCAGAGACAGACATCAGCTGGGGTCGGGGTGTATGTTCTCGCATATGCCAGCATTGTTTGCCCACAATTAAGCAAAATTATCCGAAGTCCGGGGTGCATGTCTTGCAAAGCTGCAAGCACTGATGAGCTTACACTGAGCACCCTGCGCACGCACTAAATCCGTGTAGTAATGAAGTCGCTTCAAAAAGTGGAGATTAATCAGCAACATCCTAAATATGCAAAAAAGTGATCAGATCCTTTCTAAACAAAATTACCAATATTCGCCATAAATTTTAGAACAGCAGTGGAAAGGCTCTAGTTAGCATGACCCTGCCTCCCCCGAAACATAAGCCCATCTCAGGCTGATGAGCTGCTTCTGGCAAAGAATCCATTAACGAACTAGTTAAAGCAAACACATAGCCTTCAACTTCACCGCTTTGGGGTTACGTGGGACATTTTCAAAAGACACAACTCCATCTCGGAAGAGACCTGTTCACACATAAGAAGTCACGAATACATTCTGACTGCAGCCTCAAGTGTCTCTCTTGGAAAATCCAGTGAAAACACGTTGCTATGCTGTTGCATCAGGAGTGCTGACTTTTCCCACACAGTTATCGAACTGATGACACTGTAGCAAAAGCACTCCAGAAGTTAATCGGGAGAGTTAAAAAATAGCTTGGCAAAGCACAGCAAACATGGCAGCATTAGGCTTCCTCACCTCCAGCATTTATACCACCAAAACCACCCTTCTGCCATCAAACCAGGATTTCTGAAGCAGGTTGCTGTTGCAAAGCCAGAAACTTTCCTTCTCCTCACAGAATAATTCAGTCTCAATAGTCGATTCCAGTAATCTAGGCAATAATTAATCCTGATTTTGCGTGAGTTGCTAGCAAGCAGTCAGCAGAGTCAGCGGATGCCTGTGGCGCTGCAGGGCACGGAGGGCTGTGCGGGCGCGGGTGCCCTTGCCCCGCATCGGACACACGGGCAGGACATGGCCCGGGTGGCGCGTAGGGTGGAAATCACGTCAAGGAGATGGCTGTGGAGGGCTGTGTCCGCAGGGACGCAGGCCACCTGCTCGTGAGCCTGGGTGCGTATGCAGGAGAAGTATTTCAGAGGAGGCAGCTGGAGGTGCCTTCTGCTGTCCTAGGGGAAAATGGCTGGAAACAAGAAGCCAGGCAGCTCCTCAGAGATCATCACTAAGTGCTCAATGAACTTCAGTTTTAGGCTCATCTAAGACTGGTTATGAATAATATAATGACTGCACCGCAGGGGATGCTCAGGGTCATGGTGCAGGCACATCTGGACCTGGACAGAGCTGGCTCAGCTCAGCAAAGCTCTGAACCAGCCCCGCTCCCACAGCTGAGCTTGTGCACACAGCACGGTCCGTTCCTGCACCCACGGCATCATCAGTCCAGATCTGGATAGTCTGACCACGTTATCTAAACACTGACTTGTGTGTAGCTAATAAGAAATACAAGAGTGAAGAAGCTTGTCCAGCACCTGAAGGTACTGAGCCCAGACAGGTTAACCGGTGTACAGCCACAGGCATCCCGGGGACACTGGGTAGATCAGGCATCTTTTGGGTGTGCAACACCTCCCTGATGCACAGGCACAGTGTGTTTGTGTGTGTGTGTGTGCACACGCATGATGAAGGTAAGCTCATTAATGACTGTGCAATGCTCATTCGCTGTGGTGGGGAGAATTTTGCAGATACTGAGCTTAGAATTTCATCTCTTTTCCCTTCATGGATTTCACTAAATCTCACCCAGGATTTTCAAACATACCAGGATTAGAGAACAATCTCTTTAAACGTGAGCTTATTTTTTTGCACTGAAAATTTCTCCAGCTAGGATCAGCAATAACAGGAGCAGTTTTAAGGTCTCCATCTTCATAGTGCCCTATATAACAGGGCCTACAAATTGGGTCTGGGCAACCTTGGCTTTGGCTGACTGTAGCTGAGCTCTGGGTGTTCATTGTGGTGATAGCCAGTACTTAACTCACCTAAACCTGTGATCCCTAAGTATAAACTGTTTGAGGAGAAACACTATCATCTCATTAGACTGTAAGCTCCTTTCTGCAAGAAATCTTTTTTATCTGAATGTTTAGGAGTTTGGATGTAGCACAGTTTGGGTACTACCACCTAATAAACAGGGAATATGAGTGAAAAGTGCATCCATGTGGAAAACCCGTGGGCACAAATTTCAAAGCATCCCTGACAAATGCATCCAGGAAGATACAATGTCTTTTCAACTTACTATAGGCAACAAGTCTCATCCATTAGGAGAAAAGAAATGATAGTGTGAAACCTCACTCACAGAAAGGGAAACAATCGCAGCTTCATAGCTGCAGGGCACAGCAGGGCAGAAGATGCAGCTTACCCAGGTCATCCATGTTCTCCTAACAAGTAACTGGCCTTTACCCTACCTCCAGTTTCCAGCTGCACATATCCCTATTCCAACAAAGTTCTTTGCAAATGTAAATCCCATGTCTTGGTGTGTCCAGCAATCCCAGCTGCACCCACGAATTGCCCTTGAAACCCGAAGGGAGGAATACCCACCCAAGCTGGTATTCCCTTCCCTCAGAAGTGAAACTTTCCGGACCTAACTGTACCCACATGTACAGCCCACTCACATTTAAAAGAATGAGCAAATGCATGTGACTAGGTGCAGATCCAGGAGCGCCTCAGAGCCAGGGGCTGCAGAGAAGGAGAGGGAAAGGCTCAGGAGGTCTCACCTCGTGGCAGAAGGCAAGTCCAGGCTCTTGGCACAAAAGCTTTTCTCTCTCTATCTCACACCCTCGTGCTCCTGCCTTTGGGGTCTGGGGAGAAAACAATGTGGCCTGACAGCTCCACGAGGG
Source organism: Dromaius novaehollandiae (assembly GCF_036370855.1). Taxonomy (NCBI): domain Eukaryota; kingdom Metazoa; phylum Chordata; class Aves; order Casuariiformes; family Dromaiidae; genus Dromaius; species Dromaius novaehollandiae. Next base: position 21,082,745 of record NC_088105.1, on the reverse strand, counting down.
AGGTCTGTGCTTCAGCCTGGGCAAACAGGAGAGGGTAGTGCAGTACGTACCGAGCCACTGAAGTCTGGTTCAAACGTACTTCAAAGCTCATGGAAGCCAACAGGGGTCTTACACAGCGCTACTGATATTCAGATCAATCCGGAGTACTTTGTCCAAATCTACACAGTGGGATCTCAACAGAGTTATAAGTAGACCCCAACTCTTAGGACTCCCACTCCTCTGCTCTCAGTCCTTCCTATCACTTCCTTCTTCCTGACTACACCTGCCACACTTGGATGTTGTGTCTTATTTTTCCAGTGACTACAATTCATTCATTCCTCTTTGTTCTAAGGAAAAAGGAAAGATCTATAGTTGTGCTTGGACACTGGCTTACTATTTCATCATGCTTATCCTTATTACTAAGAGCTAACCAGGAACTGGGTTCTCAGACAGGCAGCTGAAGGAGAGAAGCTGATCAGGACAGGGGCGTTGTATCTGTAAAATCACACGGACATTCACTCATGTCCATAAATCTTTACCCATTTATAGCTGCCAGATATTGATGCCCTTTTCCAGCACTCAGCATTGGTTGTTACTACTGGTTCATATCGTGTGAGATTTATATTGTCTGAAGACCAACTTCACATATGGCCAAACATACTCATGGACAAATGCTGAAAGCGTCTGTTTTGAACAGCCCAGGATATCCACCACACCTGCACACCTCCAAGTCCACAGCAATGCTATGACTGTTTTCAGGGAGACCAGGACAAAACTCTGTGTACTCACTGCACCGAAAGTTAACCGTAAAGTCTAACAGCAGAAACAAAGAAAAAATATAGCACAGCCAATTTTATCCAAATTGTTGTAGGCTTTTATGGAATCATAAAGATCAGTAAAATGGTCCTTGTGTAACATACCACAACTCCAAACATAATAAAACTAAAATCAATGAACATTCTTTAAAATGAGTGAATACACCCACACAGTTCAAATTTCATTGTGTTTAGACATTCAGTAGATGTTCTGATACATCGACTTTAATTTTTCCTTCCCCTCCTCCCAGATATTCTTTTTATCAGGTTGCCTGTATAAAATGCATTGAACGCAGTGGGGAGGGGGAGGGCAGTGTTTGGTTTTAAGCATTCATTAAACATCTGTAGGAGTTAATACAAAGGAAGAGTCTTCGAATAAATCTAAAAAATTAGGAAATCGTACTTCTGATCTTGACTTTATCCTCATGCACCAATGAACACATTTTAATTTTGTTCATCGTTATCGTGTTTAAACCAAATACTGAAAACAACAACCCTCATCCAACTGTTACATATCATTTCTAATGACAGGGTAGCTTTTGTTCTAAATGCACATGTAAAAAGACTTTCACTTTAATATTCCAGTTCTCAGATCTTCAACTTAAAATAGTGCCTTACAAGTGATCTCTACTGATAATGACATACATTTACATTAGAATTCCAACCTGATTCTTTACCTTTCATAATCTACATATATCTTTTGTTTTGTTTCAGATTCTTTCTCTTGCAGGTTATGTAGATTTGGCTGCAGTGGATTTTTCCCCCAAAGAATATCCAAAAATACATGTCTGCATAGCATAGAGTTGGAAGAACTGTTTGTCGCAGTCTGCTTGACAAAACAAGTCCTTTTTCTGTTAGCAGATTATTCATGAGAAGGCATCCACGTTTTACAAATGCATTCATTATTAGAAATCATCCTGTGAATTTCGTAATTAAAGGCCAAAAGGGACTATTAGTTCATTTAGTTTGACCTCTTGTATAGTATAGGCCATTACATTTCACCCGTGCACTAAACTCAAAGACTTCATTAGACTAAAGTATTTCAGTCCTCAGATTAAATTGTGTTCCACTGGCTGAGAAAAAGAAAGACAAAGCTGCCAGCAATACCTAAGCCCCCTGCAATAGCAAGGAATTGTTTACATGAGATATACCCAGATCGTCCCGGCAGGTGAGGCTTAAATTTAATAAGCAGTAGGACCTTCACGTCTGAACAAGATCTTAGGAAAGATGATACTCTGCACCAGAGCACTCATCTGCTCTGGCCCCAGGGCAATTAAAGAAGGATTTGGGTCCCTAACCACCAATGTCTAATGCCACTTGACACTTGGCCTCAGGTAGCCTGGTGTGCCTGCGACACCTGTGCAGGACTTACACCCCACACAGCGCCTACCAGAGACCTGCGCCCCCCAGAAGTGACTGGTGAAGACCAGGCAAGACATGAAAAGCAGCATAAGGTGGCACAAGACACCTCTGTTTCAGCAGCTGCATTGAGTTCCAAGGATGGGATTCAGCCCCCATGAAGACACCTAAGTCCAGGCTCCTCACAGGTAAGCCCTGGCTCCCGTCACACTCTGGGGATCTAGTCAATACACTGGAGGAGTCCAGAGCGCGATGCAGCTTACCCAAACTCAGGCACCAGCGTTAGGTGAGCTGACATGCTCTCCCAAGTCCTTTCTCTGTTGATTAGCTCCCTAGTCTGAGTCGCACCCTGAAAGGCTCTGGTGCTTGGAGGACACAATCAAAACAAAGAACCAGCTGAAGACCAGGCAAGGATTCACATATGCAAAAACCTCCTTCCCATCCCTGACAGTGACTGGCTGAAGCACCAGGTTTCATTAGACACCATCTTAACACAAGTGGAAATGTTGATAATCTTCATGGCAATGCCAGCAAACCCACCAAAACTCATTATGGGTCTCACCAAAACTCACCATCCAGACTGACCACCCTCATTTTCCCCTAGTCTGTTCTAGCAAGTGGCTTTCCTACGAATCATCACCCACACAGCACGTAGTTTCTATGGTTCGTAGCCTGCTGTAGGGCTCGCTGGGAAAGTCTTTTCCCCTCACAGTTTTTGGCAACAAGTGGAAATCTGAGATACTGCCAGTCTCTCGTGATGCACCATAGTATCTCTCCTAATTACACACACTTACCCCCTATCTAAGGCAAATAACAATTAACGTTGGTAGTTGGCTCCCTGTCTCTCATAGGCTTTGATATTTCTCTCCCTTTCTCTCACTCTGCTGCTGTCAAGGGTTTGTAGACTAGGCCTGGGAGAACACGAGAACATGCCCATGCCTACTTAAGAAATAGCATTTCTTCATGGCAAACAGTCAAATTTCATGTTGTCTGTGGAATCCAAGAGATGTGCAAATAGTGTGGTCTTGCACAGTTCTCCTCTCAGAAGTGCTAAGCAGAGGGCAGCTCACCACTGTCCCCCATGGCAATGAATTTCCATAAAAAGACCAGAATCAAGGCCTTGCCAAGTATTAGAGATCTTTAAATCATAGGTAAAGCTAATCTATATTCCGACTAGAAGAAAATCTCTTAGAGGACAAAACATGCATGTTGATGGCAGAGAAAAAAATCATATGTATGCTCATTGGAGAAAAAAATCCAAGAATATTTAATGTGTGAAAATAGGACTCCAGTTATGCTGTTAAAAATAATAAAATCTAGGGTGCTAAGTACTGTACGTGTTGCTGTACAACTTAAGCTGCCTGAGGCAGTTTTAATTTTTCTAGCCAAATTTTCCTAAATTATTTTAATTTACGCGCCAAAAAATTCATCATCTGCTGAGCAGGGGGCTGGATCAGGTGAACCATAGAGCTCTCCCCTCCCCAGACGGGAATGCTAAAAGCATGGATGCGAGCTGTAGTGCTGTGGGACCTACCTGAGAGCTGAGCCTTGCCTACAGAGCTGGAGGCTGTGGGGAGGGCTGTTTTCAGTGAGTGATGTGGGATGAGCCTGGCACCCCAGCGACTCATGGCCCCTGAGGAGAGTCCACGGGGTGCTGGCCTGCTGTCCCAGGACGTGGTGGGAACCTCCTCATCTCGGGTTGGGACAGCTTATAGTTACAGACTTTCCTCTTCATCCCCTTGAAGAGAAACGTGCTGGTCCAGGCAGCCCAGGAGGAAGAGGACTCCTCGCTGCAAGAGACATCCTCTTTGCTCCTTGCAGAAAACCTCCCGAGTCCATAGTGGGCACCTGATATACACCTAGACACCACGAATCCACATAACCATCATGTCTTTCCAGGGCTTTGCAGGCAGGGCACAGCCAGGGGCTCAGGGAGGAGGAGGCTGAGCAAATATGGGGACAGAGCAGAGCAGGCGGCTGGTTTCAGCCCTGGCTCAGGCTGCAGGATCCACTTTCTCCTGCCACTTAGCCCTTGGCTGGGCTGACCTTCGGAAACGCTGCAGCTGTTGCACTGAAGATCTAGGAGGCAAATACGAGAATATTCTTACACTGCTAATTTAGGATTTCTTTTTCCTTTTGAAAGGCCTCTTGGTCTAGCCTAAATGTGCCACCTTTTAACAGCCTGCAAATTGTCTGCTTCAGTGTCTTCAGTCATTTCTCATCAGAGCAGATGTTATGTTCCTTTCTCCGGGCAAATAAGATACACTTTGATATTAACATTTTCAATAGTCTCTAAATGTAAGTAGCTTGCTGTGCAATATCATGCTATTACCTTGTCGGAGCATTTCACTCCACTTTTTTTTTTTTTTTTTTTTTTTTATTCCTTGTAGCTACTTTCCTTGTCAAGAACAGGCTGAAATTAACTTGTCAAAATTATTAAATTTGAGAGGCAAACATAATCCAAAATTGGATAGACACAAACAAGTGACAGCAGCAGGAGTGTGCACTTCGGGGGACTACACCAGGCACATTTGCATTTTACTCGTGAAATATGTATTCACCTCTGCAAATCGCTGAGGGGCTTACTGTAGTTTTACTTAATGGGAGTTGCTGAGTTTCCATGCATTTTCCCTGTTTCTCAGCAAATTGCAGAGGGTGTACGATATCCTCCTCCCTGGGGGAATACGCACGTTGCTCTGCCTGAAGCACCCAGCGCCGTCTGACCTGCTGGCCGGGACAGGACTGCCCCGCACTCCCAGCCCGAGGCCCCCGACCCGCCCTGCTCACCCCGGGCAGCGCTGGGCGCGTGGCTCACCACCAGCTGCGTGGCACGCACCACCTTTGCTTGCTTCTTTGTGTATCCGCACAAATGCAGACAACCACCCGCTTGGTATCGGGGAATTCTTGCTGAAATGTTTTCTTCTGGCATCCGTCAGAAAACGCACAGATCTCGGAGATGAGAAGGTGCAGAATGTTCTCTTCTCCTGCGCCTGGTCCATTTTTAATAAACCGGCCCATAAATATTTGGTTTGCCCTTAGACTGCTAGGAAAATATTATTTTAGATTTGCATAATCTTCACTGTTTGTGATCTACTACACTGAGCTGTCACTGGTTGTGCTTGATTTAGTGCACAGATTAAAGTGAAATAGCTGGAGGAGAAACAAAAGTATCTACTTTAATAGAATCAACAGAAATACCAGGAAAAGCAAAGACTCTTGGCAGCATCCTCCCAGGACGCTCTGTGCTGGTATCCGAGGCCTTCAGACCAGGGAAGACCAGGGGATGGCAAAGACTTTGCAGCGAACGCGGGCACCAGCCGGCTGCCAGGCACTGCCGCCCCACCGCTGCGCAGCGGTGAGACGCAGGAGGTGGTCGTGGGGGCCCAGTTTTATGTTACATCGGCAGCACCGGGGGGCTTTGCTTTCTCCTGCACACACCTCTTGCACGAGTGGGGGCTTGCATTCGTAGCGGTGGAAAGATAAATGCACGCCCTGTGGTCAGATTAATGCACCTCTCACCTATTAGCAGCTAAGCCGGAAAGCACCCTGTGCCGTCTTAGCCAGCTCTCCATATTTAACAGCCAGAAGTCAACAAACTATTGACACAGCCCCCGGAAAGCCCTTCTTGCTCCCTCCCTCACGTTCACGGTTCTTAATGAATACTGCAATTTGCCGGTATTTTGAGAGGGCTGCTGGTAACAGCCCCTGCCCTTCCCTCCTTTCTCCCTGGATGAGACGCGGCAGTGCTACTCTCTCTGCTGCTTGTAGTTTCAGGGCAGCGTTTTGCAGGCAGTTTGCATTACATGGCAGTGGTTCTGGTTGCTCGATTCGCTAAGCCGACCTCAGGTGGTTTGGAGATTAAGCAGAAGCCAATTTTTATCTTGTTCTCTGAAGAAAAGGCTGCTTTCTCAGTGCTGGAAAATAACCGTGAGGTCTACAGTGCATTTCTCATCCATGCCGGCAGCCTAACCCCGGGCCGCGTGCTCACACCCTGGCCCTGGAGCAGTGCCGGCACGCAGCCACAACTTCTTCTTCCTCCAGAGAGACAAAAATGAATAAACAGCAAGAGCAAAATACCGCAGCCGGTGAGCCTTCCCTGCCACCCTCCTTGGCCTGACGGACAGACAGCAGGACGGACGCCTGGCCCTTGCGCTGGCTGGCACCCCGGGCAGGGGCAGCGAGGGGCCCAGGGGCTGGTCTCCAGCTGCAGGGAGCCCTCAGGCAGGAGCCCAAAAAGGTGCAAAAACAGGCAAGGACAAAATTGCGAGTGAGATGGGTTATGCACATTTTCTCTGCTTCAGTGCAAGCTTTTCTCTTCTTCCCTATTCCCATCAGCAGCCAGAAAAGGTCTTCAAAACTTTAATGGAAAGAGAAGGCACAGGAGATAGTAGATTATTCTGAATGAAGTTTCTGGGGCAGCCAAAGTTTGCAGCTCAGCTCCTGCTCTCTCTCTAGTTTGATTCAGAATCTAATTTGTCCAAAATTTCAACCGTGATGAACTTTCCCAAAACAGAAGCAGCAAGCTGCTTCCTACCATCATACACTTGGCCTGTATCCCATCTATCCATATGCAGCAGATGTAAATATAATTTACTGGCACAAGCAGCTTTCTGCACATGGCATCTTTCTAAGTCTTCTTTAGCATCCATGTGAAGAAGTAAATGATTTTACTGATGCACTCAGAGGCCCCAATAATGCTTCATAATGACCTGTAAAAGGAGGTCTTTCTTAATATGCACTGATCAATAACTCACGTAATTATGTCTCATATCATTTTGCTGAATTGTTAACAATTCTAACCAAAGCTGTAATGATTCCTTATAGGCAACATAAGTCTTCCAGGAGCCACATTTTGCTAGTTTTCATATGTTGCAGACCTGCAGATATATAGGTTTAATGCAGGCACCTGTTGCATCAGTTAATTTAGGACTGCCCTCTTCCAGCTGCACCAGATTATCACTGGTAAAGCTTGAAAATCCTTCCAGCATGTTGAGGACTTCCAGGGATGCTTTGGAGAGCAGGCTGGAGCAAATATGGGTGATGTGTTTTTTTCTATCCTATGGAAATAGAATGGTTAATAAGATGGTTCTTTAATCAGGGAGAAGATGACTATAAAGTCAGAGTGAAATATTCTTGATGGAGACAACCTGTCTGGTGGCTATGGGAAATCCTGCGTGTCAGCACATTCATTCTTGGCTTTATCCTTGCTCACTGGATGCGACTCAAAGGAAATGTTGGGCTTCAGTTTCTTCAAAATGGAGATATTTCCACTTATGCAAGTCACTTCAAGTGAAAAGCACCACATTCATGCAAGATAGTATTATTGCACCAGCATGCTGCAGAGCTTTTCACTTTGTTTGGAATATTTCATAAAAATCCCTCCACACATGAAAGAGAACAAGTATTGCAGACTGTAAAAATGTGATTTTAGGGAACTGGCAGTGCCACTTAAATTCGTGCATTTGCCTGTTTCAGATCCAGTCGGGTTTGGCAATGAAACTCCTTATCATCTGGTGGTGCGAGCTGACTGCCCCGCTCCGCTCAACAGCCGTGCTCGCGAGCGCCTGGCCCCAGCACCCTGCTCCGAGCTGGGCAGGGCCTGCTCTGCACACCGTGCCGGAGCAGAGACCGGGAGCTGAGTGCATTAAGCCGGCCCCAGCGAGCCCGTCCGCAGCAGCGACTCTTGTTTCACCCTTCTCCGCAGAGAGCTGCTGCTGGCCTGCACAGCCACTTGCCGTCCCCTTCGGGTTTTAAACCCACTGCTTTGCTGGTGCCAGCAGTCTGACACATCTGGATATTGCACTTGCTGCTTGGGTCCTTCTCCTTCGCGTACCAGCTTGGGACAGGACTGTAGCCCAAGCAGCAAACATTGCATGGTTATCAGAGCAAGATGAATTATATTTTAAATACTGTATTTATCCCAGAGAACACAATGATTAGTTTTTCTGATGAAAATAAATGCAATAAAGGCTAACAGACTTTTGGTAGTAGAGCCATTAAATCCTCCATCTAAATAGGGGCTAGATATCGGGGGTGCAATTAGGCGGGCTGCACTGAGTGCTCGGCAGGATAAGTGTGCGGATGCACTCTAACCCGAATCTAATTCTGTTCAAAGGCCAACGCGGAGAAGCACTATTTCTGTTGTAATGATTTAGTAGAAATGGGCGACATTACATTTCTAATCCCTTTTGGTCAATGAGCATGTTAGGACTTTCAGTGCAGGCTACTCAAGACCTAATTGCTTTTAGCAACTCTTTCACAGAAAATACATCATCACTGCAAATGCAGCGCTCTTGTGTGCAGAAGTGAGACATAAAGCAAAGCAGTGGTTATCAGGAGGATGTGACACACGAGAGTGGAGCTTTTGTAGCTAGCTGCAAAATTCAGACATCAGTATTAGGCCTCCACTTGTAAAAACAGAGCTGAACAAATAATTCAAAATGAATAATTTATTTGATTAATTTTGCCTCTCTCTGTTCAGGGAATATATAAAAGCCAATCACACCATTTTGAATTTATTTGTTATTCAAATATATTCCATGACTTACTTTTTACTTTTTTTTTTTAATTACTCTATGGATTAATCAGAATATTTAAAATTAAAAATACACTATTTTCCTGTGATTGGCCAGATGCGCCACATGACACTAATTTTCTTCTGTGAGCAACTGAATATGCAAGTACTTCTGGAGTAATATTTATGCATGCAAAATTGAAAATTCAGTTTTGACAAATATTTGCATGTGCATCTTTGAAATTCACTTGCTGCCAAGAAAACTGTCAGTGAAATTCAGCACCTCTTAAATTTGTAAAATGTGAGAACTAAAACATGCAATTTAACATTTGCATTAAATCTTTTTTTTCAATTTTATCTAGAAGTTTTAGAACAGTATATTTCCCCTGAAAGGATGCAATATTGCCTACCAGGACTGAGTGCTGGTTTCGAGCCACTGCTCTTAACATGACTTGGCACTTCCAGTGGTCTGTTGCCATAAAAGCATATGGTTTTCTAGAGGGGCAAATGTTGCACACATTGCATGGAAAGTTTTCAAAAGACAAGGTGGTATCGCCCTGACAGACGTCACGTGCATCATTCCTGCATCAAATATCCCTCGATAATTGAATGATTCTTATTCTCTTGTTGGGAAAAAGAGGATTTGAGAACAATTTAGTGAATATATAAATGATATTAGCATCAAACACAGCTGAAGGCAAAAAGCCAACACATCTATCACAGAAAATTTTCTCCTCAACTTTTTGATTTATTAAGAGCACCTATTAAAGGAGCACCCTTGTTAGTTTGCCAGAACGCAGGCATCTGATGTGCTATTTTGCAGAACGCCCCTTCCCAGGGAAGAGCCCATGCGAGGCTTTCTCATCGACCTCTTACACTAGCTCAAAATTCAAACCACTGCATTTGCAAACATTTACAAGCATCTCTGTGTGTTTGAGATAGCAATTGCCCTGGTCTGCTGTAATGGCTCTGGGGGCATCTGTGTGCGTGTGTTTGCCTGAAAACTAACACAACTCTTTGCGGGATTTGTGTGTTAGTATATCCCTCGGTTTATCCTTAAAGCAGGCTCCTAATGTTTGTGTGCAAGGACGTACATTAAAAAAAATTGAGGATCTGTCTAATCTTCAGTTACATCTGACCCACTCTTGACTCGGGGTGGGAGTGGAACAGAATATATCCCTAATCGTGCTTCGCAGAAGTGTTTAGATGGAAACTCTGCCCACAGATATTTGTTAATGTGTTTGTAGAAATGAACAGCTGAACCCGGTGCGGTCGCTGCTCTCCTGGCTGCATACTGACAGCTACACAAGGGCCACGTTGTCTACTGCACACATGGATGGGAGAGAATCGTTATCACCTGGATTATGAGGCAACTAGCGCACTTTTGGGCCCTTCAAAACAGTAACAACCAATAAACTAGCCCAGAGCTATCTTTTTCTAAAGACAAGCAGGGTGGATAGCCAGGTAGCTCTTTTGGCCCTGCATGGAGCATAAGTGCAACTACAAAATTATGGTGTATAATAGGGTATTAACTCATTGAGTAAACATAGCTGGCACTTACCAGTTGCCAGTTACCAAACAGGGTGATTTAAATGGCTTAATTTACACACCACAGCAAGCTTTTTCTACTGCAAATCATTAAATTTGCATAGGTTCTTAAAATAATCAGCAACATGTTCCTGCATATATTTTTTAAATAGGTACAAAATTCCTTTATGAAAGCCAGAATCCCATCACAAGCTCAGTTTTTACTTCACCTGCTAGTTATATTTATAAGGAAGTATGAATATATTAAAGCCCGGGGCTAAGCAGCAACTTCGCAGCTTGTTTCCAGAGGCAGAATGCCCAAGCACGGCACCTCTCACAGGTGCAGCTACACAAGCCACACACACAGCCTCGCTTTGCCAGCACAGGCCAGAGGAAGAGGAAGGAACAAGCTGTGATACCCTCTGTGCACCCGTCTGCCCTGGGGAACGGGCACGCAACGCCCCGCCGAGGCACGGACGGATGGACGGACGGACGGACGGAGAGTGGTTTCTAAGAGAAGAGGAACCAGTCTCTCTGCTGCCAGAGCTCAAAGCAAAGCAGAACCAAGCCTCTTCCAGGGCCCATTGCACTTTTTCCACATCATTTTTTTTAATTTCTTTTCCTCTTCCTCTCCTTCACTCTGTCTGGGATCAACAGCAGAAGCTTCAAAATATGGTTTGCAAAGCTCTCTCGGCGGAAGAGATGCAGACGCTCTCTGGAGAAAGCCTGTTCTCGGGGAGTTTCCGAACTGAAATTGCCGGTGGAAGGTTAAAAATATTTCACATAAAAATCCCAGCACTGAGGGTCTCATTTGAGCCAAAACAGACCTCTGACATGTTTGAGTTATCCCTGTAATTGGCCGGGACAGCTTTAGGGCAGCTTTGTGCTCACACGGGCTCTTCAGCTTCCCCCTCCTTTCAGGGCCCCGTGTCTGTAGCCACAGAGAAAAAATCAGCCCTCAAGGGCTTGAGAAATGGGCATAAGCTAATGCGTAAACCTTACAGCTTTACTGGATCGTGGAAAGATTAGAGGTATTTCAAGTGTTTGGACCTGAATTTCTACGTGCAGCACTACAAGCACAACCTGATTACTGCACTAATCGGATATTGGGCATCAAAGGTGGTGTATGCTGGCACGGTGCACGCGGGGCAGCGTCACTGCTCTCGGTAACGGCTGGGTGCAAGCACAATGCATCTTAAGGCCAACTAAAGGAGTATTCTTAGTTCAGTCTTTCAGTGCCCAGCTGTATTAAAATCCAGATGAAAAAAATTCAGAGGGAATACTTTTGTGCTCAGAACTGTACAATGACTAGGGGGGTTGAAATTAATTCTTGAGCACTTCTTTTTTCTCCTCCGCTAAAATAAACAGATTTTTAAACAGAAAAACAAAATGAGTGCAACAGATTCAAAAAAAAAAAAAAAAAAAAAGTGCTTCTGCCCAAACCAAAATAATTGTAAGCCCTTTTCCTTCTGAATTCTTTTAAACATAAAACAGGTTCTGGGCTTAGCCCGGTTTCTGTCCTGCCAGGGCAAATCCCAGCCTGCTCCGACCTCTTCCAGCCAGCCTCCGGCCAGGCACGAGGCACTTGTTCACCCCAGCACGTGTCGCGACACTGCGAGTAATCACTAGGCGTTTCTGGGGAGATACCGGTACCTCAATATTCCCTCGTGGTACAAGGCGTCTTCTGACTGCTGGGGCCGGCCCCTCTACCTCGACCCAGGCCAGCCGCACCCGGAGAAGCCGGAGCAGCCTGGAGACAGCGACCCCTCTGCTCCCCCTCCTTGCCCCACGCGGGGCCCCGGCTCGCCGCAGCTCCCGGAGCGCATCCCCCTGCTCGGCACCGGCGCAGCCGCCCGCCCGCCGGGCACGTCCGCCGGGCACGGGGCACCTCTGGGCAGCCCGCCGACCCTCGCCCACGCTGCCTGCCGGCCGCACAGCGCCCCACGGGTGCCCGCGGACAGGTGCGGCCTCCCAACGCGGACGGCTGCTGCCATCTAGAAACGACGCAAATAATTAGTGGAATATGGAAAACAGGCCATTACTGTGGCCATGTTTCCTGGCAAGATATTATTTTGCTCTCCCCCTTTTCTTTGCATTTCTCATACTTAATTTGTTTTATATTTGATTGGGTTTTTTAATATTTATTACTCGTGGCTGGATGTTGGGTTATGGTGTGTCAAACTTGACAAAACTTCAAGCAGAGGGAATGATAAGAAGTATCTTGAAATCATATTTGCCCCTTAATAATTTAATTCTGTAGAAAGGGAAATCAAAGCATCACAAATTGATTGCTGTGAAACAAATTACAATTATTTCCACACATCCAAATAAATCTACTAATTTTAGGCATCTGACTTGAGGCATTAGATGGAATATGCAAATGCACACGTTAAAATGATGGCCGTGTCTCTAGAGCCGCTCACTTATTTCTCTGTTCTTACTAGATGCTCAATAGTTTCAGACTGCTATTGAGACATGCAGTAAATTAGCTGCTCTTAAGCACTGCCTGTTAAAAATATTAAAAAGCACAGTTGCAAAGCACAGCCAACAATTTTAGGCAGCCAGCATCGCATTATGTTTTTGGGAAATGCAGACTTTGATGTCCATTGTTGCTCTCCCAAAATCTGCTTCCAATTAGGTCATTCTGTTCTAGCAGCCATTAACCGGAGCCCCGGCCCTGCTCTACCTTTGCGAAGTGAATGGCATGCAATGAAATGTCCCTGTTGAACACAAGTTTTCCCCATATATTTTATGAAGTGTACTTGTTCAGCTGTCACACCGCTTCACATAAGAGAAGTCATCTGATATTGTTACTGACATAACAGTCTGGTGTGGCATTTAATATTAGGCTTTATATAACTCACAGAGATGGCAGAGCAATCTCAGGTAATCAAAATAAATGAAGACAGCCTGAATAATGCATTTGTTAAATCTAAATAACCTACAGTGGACACCTCTAAAGTGTTTTCCAGGAAAACGTGACTCAGGTGCAATATTGATTAAGAAAATAAAGACAGGTGCTTTCGATTCCTATATTATGGAAGCAGAGAGGACTCTGATAACGTAACAATCATCTTTTGTTATTTGCTGCAGTCCAATACAGCTAAAATCAATTTTTCATTGTACTCATTTACTGGAAAAGGGGATAATGGCAAGGACAACACAGCTTTAATAGAAAGAATAAGTCATGATTTAATTCAGACGTTGTACTACAGCTACAAGTTGGAAGATGTATTTGTATATACAGAAACAGTACGAAGGAGTCTGCATGCTTCCAAACAGAAGTCATGGCTCTGCATTTCTATTTATTGGTAGTTAGATGGAATGATGCAGCATTATCCTGACAGCAATGAGAAGCAAGAACCTTTTAAAGTGGAAAAAGATAGCTGTAGGATTATGAGCAATCTTTAAAGAAAAATAAAATAAAGGGCAATAGTAAAAGGGCACACTTAGGTCTTCATTAATATTTGTATTTAAGTAAAAATGACAAGCAGAAAAATCCAAAGAAAGGCTAAGTTCACAATCAATGTAATGCTTTTCTGCACAATTGAGATCTTTCACAAAGATCTCAGGCTTTTTTGATAAATTTTGTTCTCGTGGAAAGTACTCAGGATGATGATAAAATAATGATTTTTTTCTGGCAAAATAGATTGCTTCATGACTTCTTGAATGAAACACAAATCTAAGAGTGATAGTGTATGGGGCTGGATTAGTCTCCTGGGGTTGCATCCAGTGTATGAAATTTCATAGCTTTTCCAAGGAGTTCAATAGCGCTCCTCTTTGTGGCTAGACACTGCTGAACGACCCCTGAAAAAACACCCCACAGACTGAGCTTCAGATATGTTACTACCGAAAACTGCTGGGACTTAATTTAGCTCAGGTATAGCCCAGAATTATTCTGCACAGCCTGATTCTGATCAGCACTCATTAGGCCAGTCTAAAGCTGAGTTTCAGCACACTGACTTCTGAGGAAATTAGGATCCAAATTCATGCTTTGGAGCTGGTTTCTAACTCTGTAATAGATCTGCAAATAAAATTCAGCCTCTCTTTTTAATGAGCATCTTCTACAGAAAAACAGACAGAGAGTGTAAAACCCTTCCCTGAAATTTCAGGCCTTTAAGAAGAGTGTAGTCTAGTCCTAATTCTCCATAATTAGAGTCCACATTCCCCTCTAAAGAGGGAAGAGAAAGTTAAAGGAATGAAATGAGAAGAATTAGAGAGAAACATTAAGTCCTTTCCCAGCAGCAGCTCCCTCTCCCTGGTGCTTCCTGGCCTCTTTAAAAGGTGATGAGAGGAATCAGCCTCAGCTGTCTCTCATCTGGGGGCAGCTCAGGAGGCATCTCCAGCCTCTCAGGGACATCTGGGGTTCAAGGCAGATGACCCTACACCAACTCCAAACGAGACACCTGGGAAGCACTTGCAAGACACTATTGAGGGAGCTAGGGCAAGGTCCAGAGGAGTTGCAGGACTCTCCGGTCCCTAAAAGCCCCCAGCAAACAGCGAGCAGAAGTGTTCACTGATGCCCAGAAGCTACACAGCTCTGAAAACTCCTGGCTGTCACCCGGGTAGACAGAGAGCCGTCCAAGCCCAGCCAGGCTCACTGCTGAGGGCTGGTGCAAGCACTGCATTGCAAATACCAGCATCCCAAACATAACGAGGTAGGCCTTAAATCATAATGAGTTTGTCTGAAAACTTAGGAGTTTCCTAAGCAAACTCAAGATAAACATGGTTTTCATTTTCTTTACACTGTTGGTTTTCAGCCAGTTTCCTTCTCAGCCAAGAAGGCTCTGCGATGCCCTGAGCACGAGCTGCAAGGAGGCAGCGCAAGCTTTGAGCAGAGCATCCGTGACCGTGGATCTGCCATCTGCCAACTCGGAGGCAGTTCAGGACAATTGTGGGAGGACGACTGCTGTGTTGTACCTGCTTCGTTTCTATGGCCATTGAGCATGCTGCCATGGGAAGGGAAGCTACTAGGTGGCTATCTGTCCCTGCACATCCCCGTGCATCTGTGGAGGGGGGCAGCTAGCTGCTGTTTACATGCCTTTTCTTAGGCTCCTCAGACATTTGGAGGAAAGAGCTCTTGCTCGCTGCCCATCCAGCAGCTCTAGTATCACCTGAAAATAATACATGACCTTTTCTAGAGATGATGTATGCGTTTTAATAGGGAAAGGTGAAGCCCTATCATCATTAGAAGGGAAATTCCAGCATTCTCTGCTTCATCATCCTTGAGGGCACGGTTTCCTTTACGGGTAAACTTCATCTCTCCTTCACTCCCTTTCCCATTTCCTCCCCTCTAATTTTAAATTCTGTCTCCAGTATCTTTCTCCTGACAAAAGGTTTCTTGGTACAGGTCCCTACCGTTTACTTAAAAATTAATTAAAAATTAAGTGGGCCAAGTAGAATCCCCTTCAAAAAAGTTCTTTATTCTTGGGGAAAAGGTTGCATTATGGTTAGTACTATTCAAATCACATGATCACACAAATACGGGGTTTTCTCTTAAGCCTGTCTTAGCTTAGAGGAAGTATCTAATCAGCGCTGATCGAGCAAGCATGTAAGTGTGGCTGAAACCTTGCCAACCTTTCAAACAGTACTCATCGAGCTCCCAAAAGACTCCTTATGCCCTGCACAGAGTTCATTTTAAGAGGAAACTTCAACCCTATGGTAGGAAGACAGGGTAAAGTCATTAGCAAACTTTTCATAACTTGGCTCTGTGCCTTTAGTGAATGCAGTCTATGATCTGAAGCACGTTAGCAGGCACACTTCTAAGCAAGGAAGAAAAAAAAAACAAAACAAAAAAAATCAAAGATTGACTTTCTTACATATATAGGTGTTTCAATTTCCTAGCAAGAAAATAAAACTGATACAAAGCACACAAAGGACCCCAATATCAGCGAGAATGTCACTAGTAGTCTGATGCATTAAAGAAGATCATTGCAACAAATCAAGTTCCTAAGCGTGACTTTCCCTTTCATGCAGAGAATGGACTGATTCGTTCCCCAAACAATGGAAAATTTCGCAGAGGCTCTGGAACAGATTGCTCTGTTTGCTCCATTACTCACAGATCAGCTCGCCACATTCAGCAACAAAGGCAAGGGCTAAACTCATCTTATTTGTTGTCCACAATTTATGAAAAAATAATCTAGCTCATAGGAAATGAGGTGCTTCAAGAACTTGCTGAAGTGAAAGCATTTCTCTATCAGCATGGATTCAGCTTCAAATATGACTCACACTGATCTGTGGACTACTATTTTATGCTATGTTGATCCGTCTAAGAATAATTGTAAAGACTTTACTGGATTTCTTTTGCTGCCAGAAAAACACACTTAAGCTGTGCTGTCTGGGTATAACTTGAGTTACAGACCTCAGCAGGACACGGCCATCGCATTTTTGGGCATTAGTATGCCTGTTGTATGACATATGGTATCAGTTGTCCAGTGACACAGTCTGGGTCCGGAGGGGAGAGTATCACTGTGTGCACGGCAGTTCCTTGAACCCACATAATACTAATTTTTGAAAAGTTTTTGGCTGCCTTGACTCATCACTTGTGGACCACCATTTGAATATGTAAATGCAAATGAAACATTACAGGTAGCCCATTTAATACTACTGGTGTCGAATATGAATGCTTTCTGACTCTGAGCTTTATGAAAGCTCCAAAGAGCCAGCAAAAGCTTGGAGCTATCTGAAACTGCAGGCGAAACCATCTGCAAAGCCTTGACCACCCTGGCAGTGCAGGGCTCCCCACTCGACCCTCTCCTCGGGGGAGCCTCTGAGCCGCGTGCAAGGCAGCCCCCACTCCTTCGCAAGCACTTACTCCAGCCCACTGTGTGCGGGCTCCCATGCTCCAGAGGAGCTTCTTTTCACACCCTTCACACAGGGGAGCTTTCAGCTCCCAAAGCCCCAAAGACCAATTCCCTCTGCATGTTGGCCCATGAAACTGCCTTGCTTCAATGACAACAGAGTGACTGCAGAAAAAATTAGTCATGACTCGTTGCCAATTGCCCTTTACCCAAAGGATTTCAGTGAAATTTGATGACTGGGAAAAAGAATACATATAGGGAGATCATTCTTCAACTTTATTGGGAAATGGGCATAGAAAAATGGGATGTTCACTTTGATGATAAGAATGAATCTCTCAGAGCCATATTCTGACACTCTTAATTATATTGAATAGAGCATAATCCTAGGAACAATCCCACAGTAATCCATGTTTTTGTCCAAAAAGAGAGTCACACGCATCATGAGAACATCAGATTTTACTTTACTCTCATTTATGCTCAGTAATAATTACATGGACATAGTGTTCGTGTCCAAAAGAGTAAGAAAAGAGTGACTACTGTAGTCCATGGAAGAAGGATGGGGGGGGCGGGGAGAGTGGATGACTGGATGCTTGCCTTGGTAAATAGCATTAGATGTAATTGGTTTTAAAAGCATTCAGGTGCACCTTGTTTTGCTTCCATATGAGTAAAAAGGACTCAACTGATTTGCAAATTGAGATTTAAAATAACAGATTTAAAAAGTCAGAAAATCATTTTTGATAAAGCCCTTGTTCAGCAGCTGTAGCATCATGCAGAACCTGTTGAACAAGTGTCTGGCTACCTACTAAAGGTCTGGAGATTGATAACTATTAGGAACCTGGTGAGCAACAGGTTGAGAAGGTACACTCACTCCCTGGACCACAGACAGGCCTAGGGATGGGATCCTTAAAAAAAAGGTGCAAGTTTTGAGTTAATTTAAGACAATCTGCTCTGTCATTTATTTGTTATTGCTGAGTTTCTCTGGTGCATCGGACAGACCCGTTTTCCCCCTCCCACTCATGCAGGCTCGCTAGCAGCAGCACAGCTATGCCTTTTGCAGAGGACACCAGTGACACCAACACCCAGTAGTGCTTAGTCCTGCATGGGCTGGATGAAGGGGATACTCATAGTGCCAAACTTCAGACACGCAAGTGCCTTTTTTGGCAGTCTAACCTCCCTAGCACGTAGCAAGCAGAGAAGTCTCCTTTCTTTCTCAGGTACCTGCTATAAAATTGCCCTCCAGAAGAGCCTGCATCTCTTGGTTGACTCTACAGGAAGCCCAAGGAGACTAAACTCCTCTTTTAGGCTTGAGTGCCATCCTTCTTGCATGAATAACTTTAACTGCAGGCTTCCCGCTCAGTGGGTCCACACAGCAAAATGAAGAAGTGACCATGCGCAGCTAGGCAAGCCCACGCCTGCAGCAGCCAGGCTAGCTCAAAGTGTAGCACAGACAGGGCTCAGGCACCAGCCAGGACCCACAGCCAAGCGCTGACCCCGAGTCGCAGCCCACCTGCACGGCGCCCTGCTGCCACTTGCTCTCAGTACCAGGGAGCTCACAAGGGAGAGGCTAAGCCGTATACGATCACACTCTCAATCTACTGTATAGACACAAGATTGATGTTATTTCAAAAGAAAGCAGCAGCAAGTTTGCTATTGAACAGGCACCTCTTACTGAACGGGGAAAGTCTAGGTATAAAACATAAATCCAAATGCCCAGAAATTCAGCATTTTCAGGGTAGCCCCCCCGGGAATGTGAATTGCTTATAGACCAGACCCCACAAAATCCTATGCTTGCCTGGAAGCAAAGCATAAGTGAGAAACTTCACAGCCTTTTGCATCTGGAGATTCACCTCAGCATAACTCTAATAATAACAATTTTTTAAAAGTACCACAATGAAATACATCAGATGGCTTCAATATATTATATATGTATGCGTACATGTATGTATACATATATATACACTCACACACAGAGCAGCTTGTGTGAAAACTTGAATCAGAATCCCTGCACAAAATCTCGGTACCTTTGGATTTTCTCCTGGAGAGCACCAGCACTATTTCATTAGAACAAGCAGCTCAGGAAAAGCTGCTCGACTTCGCTGGTATTAACTCATGCTTTGCTTTCCTAATCTCATTGTCTTCAGCATTGTCAAACAACAGAGATGCAGAGAGATGGAGAATTCTAGCCTAAAAGCTGGTTTCCTCTGTTAAAGCAAGTGTTATCCCTAAGGTCAAGGATTGTCTGAATCAATAACACACCAATCTCACTAGCCCCATTTAAATGGTGAGTCAGTTCACATAATCCAACCACATGTCAGCTGAAAAAGAATGGTTTAGAAAACACTTTGCAGTCATCCATTTTTTAGAACTTAGTAGTGGTAAATTATTGGATACCAGTCTATCATTGCAACTATATATCTTTATAAAATAGCAATTTTTCCTGTACATTTTTTCCATGTTCAGCTAGTCATCAAATATTTTTGTATACACCACATTTATTTTCAAACACCATTTAAAAACATTCACAAGAATTTTTCCATTTACAGAAATTTTAAATGATTTCTTCCACTCAGAGCTCACAAGTGCGTTTCTCAGGCAGTGAAAGCAGATTTAAAGAACTCTGTCCCCCCCACACGCACACTTCTTCAGAGCACAAAATGACTTGCCTCCAGCCAAATCCTACATTTGGAAACAGCCTCTGCCACCCGAGCCAACTGCATTTAACTAGACTTTCCCAACCACACTGAATTCTGCTGTTAGTCTCAAAAGACACATTGGTTAAATGAAACAAAGTTCATATATTAACTTAACCATCCTCTACTGGGGAGAGGAGGGGAAGAGACTCACCACACAGTTACATCTCTTTGGTACCGGGGCAACAAGTCCCACGAGGCAGCGTGGAAACCCGCAGCAGAGGTGAGCCTGCAGGGCAGAGCACCGCCAGGGCAGGGCTGGGCCTCCCCCAGCTCCCAGCAGAAGCTTTGACGCCGCTCAGCTGAGGAGCATGTCAAAACTGGGGAGTGGGGCAGTACGTTCATTAAGAGATTTGGCAGCTAAACCATGTAGCCTTTGTCTGTAGGAAAGGCCAAATTCTCCCTAGCAAGGTAGAAGTCTTCTACCAAAAAAAAAAAAAAAAAAAAGAAAAAAGGGACAAAAAGTGTCTAAAGCAGTAGAAAAGAAGAAAACAACGTCTCTGGTATCAGGAAACAGAAATTATGTAAAGCTACTTTTTAACTTCTTTTTTTCAGATATTCTTTGGGGTTGCATAAAGAAAACGCTGCCGATGTTTTATGTACATAGATGTGGATGATGCGAGAGGAGCAGAGCAGTCAGGGAACAGAAGAATGACAATAACTAGCTTTTTTTCTAGTCGATTGTAACTACGTGTGGTATACATCAAAGGATTTGCTCTACAATTATTCTGGAAAATAAGTGTGACTTTATGTAACATTGCTGGTGCATTGTGTGTGGACTTGATGTTCTAATAAAGGGAATTACACACTCATGACAAAGTGAGCCTGAATCAATAGTCTTTACAAACACAAGCATGTTTCAAGTTTGGCCTTCAGCAGACAATGAGTTGCATCTGCATTCCTGAAAAACAGCATACAGCAAGTAAACCAGAAATGGGGAAAAAACAGCTCCAGCTCTGCATTGTATTCCTGACTGTGAGCATTTGCCAATTCTGGGGCGTAAAAGGCTGAACAGGGGGCAAATCGTTTCATATAGCGAGTTTATTGCGAGGGCTGGCTTTGAATAGGTATTATATAAATGAGAACATGTTTTCTACTTACTTTACAAGTTACAGGAAAACCAGAGCCCTACTTATAATTTAAGAATTTTGGCCAGCCACCACAGCAGGGTTTTGAACTAAGGAAAAATATAAGTCAGTACTGGCTGTTAAAACATTATCAGAAAAAAAAAGCAACATTGTAATGCATGTCATACAACACAGGGCATCTGAAGAAAGGCTGTTTTTTAACAGGATTGTCTTAGCAGTTTCATGTGAAATAGCAAGTTAAACTAATACTGCATTTTTTCCTAAATGGCTGATTTTACAGCAACATGAAACCTCATGGGAAACAGTCAATGCATAAGTTACTGCTTCCCTGCCGAAACTTGCCAGCAATAGAATATATTGTGACACCCTGTCTCAAGCAGATGGATATCAAAACTGACATAAAATACGATATGGGGTTTGACTAATACTAGGTGAAACCTGACACAAACATCAAACCATGAGGATTTTCAAAGTTGTGAAGTCCATGCAAAATTTGCTAGGAATGTTTTCTTCTTAGTGTGGATATCTGTGAACGTGTGTTACGCTTGCGCCACAGCCAGGTTACTCCAGCCCTCATTTTCTGCTCATTTTCAGCTTGCATAAATCCCAAAGATTATGACCTACTTGGTAAAGCTATGTTCTTACCTCTCGATTGGCTGCTGAGGAAATGGCTATTGCAAGTTAAATTTCCTTACGCTTAAAAATAATTCTCTTTTTCCCCTTTGGTCTAAGGTTGCCTGTCTTAAAAGAAGGCAGCAGACAATTAGGAGTGACAGGAAGCCTAGCTGCGTGCTGGGATGGGCGACATCAGCTCTTCCTCGGCCGGTGCTGAGCTGTGGCTCCCCAGCATCCGGAGGAGCCAGATTTGCCAGCGGCTGCAGTGGAAATGCCACCAAACCGCAAAAGTTTCCATAGCTCCTGCAGCGGGTCCTGCTCCGCAAGGGTGGTAACTCCTCCACACGGCAGGATTTCGGATGAAGAGACGTCCTGCACTGACCCCTGAGTGGGCATTCAAAGGAGTTAGGGAGCAGGGTGGGTTTCACGCATTTAAAACCGGATCTTTGCTGGTGACTCTAGTTAGGAGCTTTTAGCTGGAACCGACCCATTGTTGCTTTTTATCTTCTGTTTGCTTCTTTAAATGAACAATCTTAGAAAAAAATTGCGTGGTAGCTCTACATTACTAATGTTTGAGGAACAAAACAGATCATTTTCAAGCTGTCCTACATATACAATTTCAAGAAAAAAATGTATCACTTAAGGAGAAAATCATACCTGCTGAATTCCAGGTCTCTGGAAGTATGAGCGGAGATAATAATGCTGCCTTCTATGGCATGTGAAGAAGCTTCTCGCCTTCTTTTATTGATTCTTAAGGCCTGTTGAAACATTACATAATTAAAATGTAAAAATACAAAGTTATTTGTCAAAAATATGAAGTTATTTGTCTCAGACCTTACAAACAACTTTTTTTACTAGATTCTGTCATCTACAGATTTGCCTTGCAAAGAGCAGAAATGACATTTAAAAATCATCACCATCTATTCTGAACTCCATCTGATACAGATTACTTAACAAAGTCTTGCTGCTTTATCAGTAAAAAGAGCCATTCTGGAGAACAGTATGGGGAGAGCATAAAATTCTCCTGCTTTACAGACTGTATGATAGCATGATGTCTGATTGCTTCTCAGAAGCCACCTACATCACTTTATCCCCAAATCACTCAGAGAAAAAGAAGACATAAACTGATGTTTGTGACTTGTGCATCTTGGATTGTTGACTCTTCTCCCAGTAGACGCAACCCAGGACGAGCATATTTCATGTGTGAGCTTCTGCTGCACAAGGAAGGAAAGGTCAAAGGGTAACAGGCAAATGCTATTTGCCATTCAGTCCTAATTTCCCTTATAAATTATTAAACAATCCCTTATGCATTTCCATCTTTGATAGTCTTGTGGTATGAAGTGTAAGTCAATGGATAAGCTAATTGCAATAAGCAGAAGTGGTATTTAATGCACTGGACACTTTCAATAGCAAAGTAGTTCTAATTAGTGTTTCTAACTGATGTGACAGCAGTTTACAGAGCGCCAAAATAGTTCCTCATTTGTCAAGTGGGTCTGAAGCTTATGGCAGCTTTCTGATCATCTCCCTTGCCGCAGGACCTGAAAGCACCTTCAAAAAGCTTTCTCTCATTGATCTTTAGTCAGATGCTAACTGAAAGGCACACAGCTTTGCCAGAAAGAAGATAGATAGATGCTGCACCAGCATGAAAATGTCACTTGCCTAATGAAAAAGGGTATCTGTTCATAACCTCCCTGTACGCGTGTATATGCATACACATGCACACACAAGCCGAAACCCAGAGAGGCTGTGAAGAGAGGCATTTTTATTAAGCATGTGAATGCAATGTGTGTAAAGTACTGACAGCATAAACTTAGCACATCAGATTGCATATAACATGCATGTACATGTCTGTAGCTGTGTTTGTATATATATATATGTATATATATGTATTGACACACACACATATATGGCATCACCCAATCTATGACTAAAATGCATAGATTTTAAAAGGTGCATTAAACTCTTCCCTCTAGACTTTTCATTGAATATTCGGCATGCAGTGCATCAGACGAATGACACCATTAGTTTCAAAATGTCAGAATTTACTTTCCTTGTCTATGGTTTTTCTTCTAATATATTGATAGTTCAGCTATCCTGCTGTTCTCTGAGGGCTGAGGGAGTAAACGATGGTGTGTCAGATAAAGAGCAAGTATTTGCCGAATATAGTGTCAAGAAAGTTCAGAACAATTTTCCCTTTGTTACACTTCTTTTATAGCCATCATTAAATAATTAAATATTGTGGTTAGTTATGGGATAAACTATGACATTTTCCTATGTATCTCAGACAATACTCAAAGGGCCTTAAAAGCATTTATGAGCGGGAAGGAAGGAGGACTTCTGAAAAGCGTATTTGTAAATCCACGGCCGAGCAGCTTCCTTCTTGCAGTGCCTCTCAGAAGCTGAGATACTATTACTGAAATACGTGTGCCAGACACCAGAAGCTGTGCCAATGTGCTAAAACCAGATTTTTTTTTTTTTTTTTTGGTAGTGCTGTATGTGAACCATAAAACTTCTCTGATATCAGAGATCCACCATTTCCTACAACATATGTTCTGGAAATCCCCCAATTCCTGAACTTCCTGTCTCTCCCACAGCTTATAACCAGACTGAAAAAAAATAGGAGGAGGGGTAAAGATGTCTTCTGGTTTTTCTTGTTTTCTGGGT
This sequence comes from Dromaius novaehollandiae, assembly GCF_036370855.1. Lineage (NCBI taxonomy): Eukaryota > Metazoa > Chordata > Aves > Casuariiformes > Dromaiidae > Dromaius > Dromaius novaehollandiae. The sequence continues at coordinate 21,058,694 of NC_088105.1, read as the reverse complement.
ATGGCTTTATTTTGATACACACTAGAGGGCTGAAGCTCCTTGGTTTCTCTGGCCCTTGAACAGCCTTGAAGGCAGCACAACGCAAAACGGCCCCAGCCGAGGGCAAGGCCCCATCTGAAGAGGCGACCACTGCCTCTCTCTGCACTACCCAGCTCCGTAAATACGCCATAGTTTGTAAATATGTAGTTTGGCCAGCTGAAATAACTGAGTCATTTCAGATCAATAGTCCAGGCTGATACAGGCACTTCTCTCCTCTTTCGGGAGACCACAGCTCATAAAAGTATGTGGCAGGCGGTGTCACTCAGTCCGGCACAGACAACTGGGAGTATGGAAGGGACTGGGCCAGAACACGAGTCAGAAATAAGAGAGAGTCTGCGCTAATTGGAGACGGTTTTTATTTTGTTAGTGCCTCCATGTCACATTAGTCAGATGGCTCAGGCACTTACGGAGCGGCAGTGAAGCAGGCGCGCTGCCTGCCTGCCCCAGCAGAGCCGCCGGCAGCTTCACGTCGCACCGCCCTGGCTGCCTTCCCTCTGTGCTTTCCGCGCAGAGGAGCCCGGGCTGCGTGCAGTGCCTGCTGCTGGCAGCCTGGTCACCCTTCAGAGCAGGTGAAGAAGTTTACCCAGGGAAAAGACTTACTGAAGGAGAAAAAGTTATGTGGCGAAGGCACCGCCCAGAATTCAGTCCGGAGCCAAACCAGAATGGCCGAAGCCCGGCAGCCTCGCGCTATGGCTTCGCCGCAGTGCCAGGGAGGCGATGTGGCCCTCAGGCCATAACGCTACATGATCTGCCTGCGTCCCACCCCCAGACTCCGCGCTCTCCCTCATGATAGGAGGTGAAAGCAGGGATGCTTTACTGAACGATATCCCAACAACCAAAAAGAATAACACCAACAGCAAGACACAAGCCGAGTCTGAGCCAAGTGAGCATGGAAATACATTTTCACCTCCCTTCCAGCAGAGCCACTGCACAGGGAGGTGGCAGAGCTAATGGGGCCGTCGTGGGTACCAAGAAAGGACTTGTGTTTGCTCCTATCTGCTTTAATTTAAGGTGTTTGCATGCCAGGAATCAGGCAAGGCAAAGGATGATCAGTGATCCTTCCCTCCATTGAAATTCTCATACTGATTTTCTGAAAATGACCCTGAATGTTATGAAGCTTTGCTTAGACTTAGAAATTTGCTAGAAAACTCGCTTTGGTAATGGAGGTGTGCTCTCTGCTTCCCCTGCCGTTCGTGGTTTCAGAAGCAGCCAGGACTGAGGGGGGGCGCAGGGGAACCTGTCCCGGGGGCTCCCCCATCCTCGCTCGGCACTGCCCAAAGAGCGCTCCAGAATGCCAGGCAGGGCAAAGGCCACCGAGGCACCACTGCCTTCCCCCAGCTGAGGACACCGTTTTGGAAAGAGAGCCAAATGGCGTGGGGATCAGACATGGGAGCACTGTTATATAACTTGCATTTTCCATACTTTAAAATGTTATCCTCCTGTTTAATGTCTCAGACTTCCATAATAGATTGTCATCTTCCCAGTCCTTTTCTCTCCTTCTTAAATACTGCTCCTGTATTTTAGAATACATCTTTCTGTCATTTGATCCACTTATTGACTTTTTTCTCTGATCCCATTTTGTGCTGTCCCAGTGAACCTCCCTATCCTTTAATCAACTAATGCCCTATGTTTTCACACTAATTTCTCACTAAACAATAGCTCTCCAGTTCCTGTTGTAGCTATAGATCTGTTATGAATATTAATAGCTTCTTGCAAGCTCTATTATTTGTGGGAGAGAATGCTGGTGTTTGATCTGTGGCTTTTTCTTGAATACACTAGTATCTCTGCAATTGGGGCTTGGGTCCCTTTTATGTTTTCCTACCAGACTCCTTGCTTCATTTCCATCTTTCCCTTTTATTGCAGAGTTGGAAGCTTTGGAGGACCTTTAAGCATTTTTCTTTATTAAGCAAGCCGTCTCACACTGGCATAGTCTATGGTGATTTCTGCCCTCACTGTGGACTATTTCTGTACATTCCCTAAGGGCATCAAGCCATTCAGGTGGTAGTGTGTAATTTGTTTTGTACTGTGGAATTCCTGCCATGCCTATATGTATTTAGACCACAGGCAAACCAATAAAGTTGTCATAGAAACAAAGCATTTCATGAATAAATCAATTCATAACAAACTTATAAACTTCGAAGAACCCACTGTGCTTTAACAACACATCTATTATATATACCCACTAATCATGTTTGTAATGAACAACGTACACATACTACACATGTCCATTTGTTTTGTCCTGTTGGGCACCTTATAAATATTCTTTAACACTTTCCTGTGTTGTGTGTGTCTCCACAGCATGGAAGAACAGAATTGGAAGCTTGCATGATAATGTAGCAGCAGGAATTTTTCTATTTCTTTTTCGATGTGCAAAGTGGAGGTTCAGTAACTCCGAATGCCTTTTTTACAAGCCAGTGAGGACTGCAAGTATCAGTGCAGCAATTCTTTTACTAGTCACAGACAACTTAATAGGACTTCATCCACTATTCACGTAATTAGAAAAAGGCCCAGAGTCAATGGGAGCCTGATAACAGAAGCATATAATAATATTGCTGAGAGTTGATAATACAAGCCAAAGTTCAGAGGCTGAGGAAATCTTGCCTCCTTTTATTCCGGTTTAGTGTCACTGAAGCACATCCATTCCTAAGGCAGAAGTGCTGCTAGAATTGACCGTAACAGTTTTGCTATCTCACCACGTAGCATGCCATGCTATCACCAGCACTTGGGTGAGATGGGCGGAAAACGCCACCTGATCAACGCAGCACTGCTTGGGTGGGAACGACCGTGCAAAACAGAGGCTGGAGACTTTTGAGAATCTGTCAGACTAACAGTCCCCTTGATTTCAGATGGATGACCCTGCACTAAGGCACTATTTGCCACAAGTTGTGTGGTGAATCTGAACTGTCAGCTATCAACGCAAAGCCAGAGGAGAGCTTTTCAAGTGTGCCTACGAGAAACTTGCCTCCCAGCGAGATGAAAGAAAAGGAGTATGTGTTTCAGGACAAAGTGGGGGGGGAATAGAAGTAACCTGAATTATTAAAGAATAATGGTTAACATTCAAAATCAGGGTGGGTGTCTTCCCATCAGCAGATTCAGGTGCTTAGGCGCTGGCCCCACACGAGGACAGGACAGCCCTGCGAGGCCGTCACACTCGGCAGCACAGAGCCCACCGCAGCTCCCTGCCCGGCTCCCCGGCACGCGCCGCCTCTTTGTGCCCCGGAGCCAGGGGCAGCCTGGGTGCTTGCTGCAAGGAAAACCGCTCCCTGGGCCCTCCACACTGCAGCCCTGGTGGGAACGGCGACGAGAACTGCGTGTTGGGGGGGAGGGATGTTTAGCATCTGTCCCAGAAAATGTGTCTGCACGATCCATTCATAATAGTCGTACATCATAGCATGTGAATCTGCCAGACGTAGGGTAGTGTCATATATCCTACTGATCCCAGCAGTTAGAAAGTAGATGATCACTTCATGTCCCTCTACAACCCGATAATGTAGTTACTCAATCTGTGTTCCAAATATCACTGCTTGTACACAGCCACTTCAACGAGTGATTCTGATACATCAAGGAAAACCCAAACTAATTGTAGGAATATGTTTTAAAACTACAAGTTTAAAAATGCCTCTTTTCTTTGCAAGAAGCCATTTAAGTGCTGTTGCTAGTGTCTCTAAGATATTCATTGATTCCCCAGCATTTAAAAAAATTCGAAGTATTTAATTGTCTTATTCTGGGATATTTACAGTGAAACTAGCAAGCAGAAAACTCCAGCAACAACCCCAAAGAAAGAGCTCTGCAAAACATATAGATGGCCTATTTCTCGGCAGAAGTCCCCCCCAGGCCGCACAGGGAAGGCTACCACAAAGGAATCAGCTCATGGACTTGCGCTGGATGTTATTTGACTCTTTAGGGATGTCAATGCACAAGACAGAGAAGCTCTTAGTCAGTTAGCAGGGTCCAGGAACGTACTATAGCGAGCAAAACTCAAAAGCAAAAATCATCTGCTTTTGAATGCACCATACCTTCTTTTAACTATATATATTACAGATATGTTATTTCCATAGAATAATACATTACCCAGTAATTAGGTTCATTTATGGAATCAGATCAAGCCTGTCTACATTTCTGCTGGGTAATGTTCTTCACAAACAATCTTCTCTCCTGGCTCCTCTGATTATTTTATGATTCCTCTTGCTTCTTGTCAGTACAGATTAAAGGTAACACATACTGCTGGGAACAAACATAATTTTCCAGCAGTAGCATTTTGTTTTCCTTAATAATTAACAACTGCTGCTGACTAACCTTCCAGTATAAAATGTGCACCTTATCGAAAGGGAGCGGACACAGGTTAGAACAGCTCAGTTGGGATATCAAAATAAGTGTGATTAAAGCATTAAACATTTAGAGGTTGACATTAAGGGATGAAAGGTGGAATTACTGTAAATATAAAACTGTTCAGCATTAAATGGAATGTGTTGCACTTGAAACAGTCTTTCAAAGTGCTAACATTTCAGCATTAATTATTAATAGAAACTGACAGTTCATTTTTAATTTGAGGCTAATGACAAGGTTCCTTAAGAGATAAATACAACACATGGGCTCAGAGGGTTTGTGGATCTTTTGAAAGGCTCTTTAGGTTGTCTAGGCCTCAATCTGCAAACTCGTTATAAAAATAACGTGCTTTTCTCAGAGGTAACAAACTCGCTGTGAACGTCAGTCTGCCGGCTCGCTGGGGGATCGTGCCCTGCTATCTACAGGCAGCCGCGGCAGGTGAGCTGGCTCCTCGCGCTGCAGCTCTCCTGCCCTCCACTCTCCATGTCCCTGATTCTGCCAGACTTCAGAGGAGGGGAGAGGCGAATATCTAGTCTTCGGAGTGATTTTCCTATCAGGCCACAAATATCATGTTCACCCATCACTAGTCGCCAAATGTCTTTAGGGCAAATAGCCACCTCCGTTTCCCATTTGTCATCGTTTTGAGCCATGTCACCCTAACAATGAGTTTTAGGACCCTTTTCTGATCCTACCTCCTCCGTCACTCAGGAGTAAGATCGCTGGAACAAGGGGCACAACTAGGATATGCACCGAGAAGACAGAATAGGGCCCCGGGGGTCAGGCTGGTGAGAGCATCCTTGCTAGAAATCATTGTGGATGCATTTCCTCCATTGGTCAGAATAAACTTGTGAAGTGGCAAAAATCAATAAATAAAAAGAAGCATTTATTTTGTTTCTGCTATTCAAACTTTTATGACTATCTTCAATAAAAAATGCAATTTAGAAATGTATGTAATAGAAGAGAATAGAATAGAAACATAAGTATATTATATTAGACCACTGTTATATTACATAGAGGGAGACATTTTAAATAGATTTCTGTTAATAGAAGTATTTGTAGTGACACCTCAGGTGCTCCTTTGGGATATTAGAAATCTGCTGAAAATGTGAAGTTCTAAATAACAAGCCAGAATGAGGATCAAACTTAGCTCCTGAGCTTTGGCGGAGGTAAGGGCTCACGACTGATAGTGTACTTTCCATCCAGCCATCCAAACAAATTGTAACAGGTAGACTAAGTGAAGATATATGGCCAGTGCATTCCTAAAGGGCAATGGAGAGATGGGAAAGATAGAAAGAAATTGGATGGGGCAAGGAGTGGGGGAAAGAAAATGAAAAATAGAGCCCCACATTTTAGGATATGATTGAGAAAAACAGTCAGAAGTAAGAAAACAGAAGGAATGTGATGATGGTTTTATCCGCTCTCGCTGACACATTGAGCATTGCCCCGGGGCTGGACAGAAATGAGGCAGTTTGCAGGCTGGGCCTGCTCTGTGCTCAGCCCTGTCGCACAATGCGCAGGAGGTAACTCGTGTCTATGAAAAACCAGTATTTGGCAAAGAAGGGCACTGAGGCTGTAAGGCTGTCAAATTAAAAGACATTCAAAGAATGCAGTTGTATACTGGCTTTAATTCAACCATCCGGGTAAATGAAGAGTAAATAAGAGTAATAAGAGAAGGCAGTAAGAGAAATCACTGCTTGAAAATACATCCTGATTTCACTTGAAAGTCTGCTGAGATGAACCCTCTTGGGTTTGGTTTGACTTTTTGGGTTATTTAGTGCTTTTGTTCTGCATTGAAAGAATTTGTGCTAGAAGTGGCACTTAGGGAGTATTGAAATTACAAGATGGCTTTTGGGAAAGTCAGTTAGTTAAAATACTCTGAACTTCACTTCTGGTGCTGTCTTGGAGTTAGTGTTCATTTCAGGTTCTTTTCAGCATGTGCAGCCCTTCTTAGATAGCTTACAGGAATCTGATTAAACCAGGTGCTTCCCCCATTGGTGCTAAACAATCTGCTTCTACCTGCTCTTGGTAGTGTCTAGGTATAGTGTCTCTGGAGTAATTAATAATATAATTTGGGAAGCAAATATTTTTGTTTCTTTGTTAAAATGTCTTACAGAGAATGTTTCCATGTGTAATCTTGCTCAACAACTAAACACCTGTATCCTGGCAAAGGGAAAGGCTGATCCAAGAAAAGCTTTTCAGTTTGTATAGAAAATAAAATTGCTAAATTTACCTAAATGAACAATTTAGAGCAATTTACTTCCCCAGATATTACTTAGGACTACTTGCCATCTAGGAGCTGTTAGAGAAGTATGAAATATGCCTAATGAAATGCACAACTATACAAAAGTCAAGGGTTTTTTTAATATATTTCATTCTTTAATGAAAGATGAGGCACTTTCTTGTAAAAAAATGTTGCCATTGTGTGTGGCATAAAGCGTATTAAGAAATGTACAACAAGAAGCAGCATGCTGTTTTATCTTCTGCTTGTTTGCTTGAAAAAGTCACTGTCACAAATAGAAATGGTATCTGAAAAGACTCAGTGAGTGCATCTTTTCTAGAAAAAAGAAAAGATTTCCTCTCATTTGAATTAGCTGACATTCCAGGGATGACAAGGCAGTCTGCAATTTCAGCATGACTCTCCTGATTTTCGTAAAGAGAGAAACGAGAGCTTCAAAGGGGCAGCTCCCAAGTGTGAAACCCTTTTGAAAATTTGCCTCTTAATAACTCCTCAATGTCTGATTTAATAAGCCAGTTTCAACACATTTATGCGACGTGAAGACTCACATGCGGGTTCCAGGCCGAAGAGTTGTTCTGACAAGCTCTTCCCCACATCAGCTTTCCCAAGAGCCTTACGGGTTCCCTCCGTTGTGTTGATTAGAGGGACACAGATGGCATCAGTCTGAAATGCAGGTGTCCTGCATCCCCTCGCAAGTGCGTGTCCCGTGCACGACGGGAACACGCGTGCATGCTAAGCTACACAGTTGGAGGCTGCTCATTCCTCCATGACTGTGTATTTGCTTGCTAAAAGACAGGGTTTGTCTGTATTTTGGCCACTTAACAGATGCACACTAGGAAAAAGGCCATAAAATATTGCCTACGCATACCTCTCGGAGGCTACACAGCCTGCTCCTGCAGAAAGTGTAGACATCCCGTCTTTATGACATTTTAAATAAGGGTAGCAAGTGTTGATTTTGCACATATCTTACTACATCAGAGCCCTGGAACATCCTCTTGAGGGCTTTTAAACTAGCAGCGCATGCTATAAGTGATCTGCCTTGCATGCAGACTAGAAAATATTCCACATTTCTCACCTTTCCTTCCCTCTTCCTAACCTCGCAACAACCTCAACAGAACTTCTGTAGAAGAAAAGAAGAAAAAAAAAGGTGACTTTGAACAGACAAAAGAAAAGGCAAACTTTACTGACTGTCTCAGGAACTGCAACAATCCTTAGCTGGCAGAGACTTTGGCTTGTTCCTGGCTTTTCCACTTTGCATGACAGAAGGAGACCAGTAAGTCTCTTATCTGTACTTACAGGGAAACGCCTCACGCTAGGATTTAGAAAATAGAAGGAGCTCTAAGCTCACAGGCAACAATATTTTAGTTTCCTAACAATATATACATTAAAAAAACAGAAATATGAAGGGTCGTTCTGAAAATACAAAACATAATTGTGCCTAGATTTTTAATCTCTCGTCAGTGAGAAAATCCTCTGTCATGCTGCTTCTGCATCAGCCACGGTTTTCCATGAGAGGTGAAATGGCCTCATTAGCCGTCTCCTTGCTTGCATTGCACAGTCCCCACTCGAGGCCAGAGCTTCGGTCCACGCAGACCCAGGTACGTCCCCTGATGCTACTGCAATTTGTGCAGTAGGCTCCAGACGGGGATTTGACGCCTGGAGCTCTGCTATATGTGATAGTCCTTTCCAGCACACAATGCTTTATGGAGGCAGCATTATTGCAGACACGATTTCCTGCTCTTTGAAAGGCAGACACATCTCCTGCAATCTGACACCAACAATTTATACACCTGATGGGACCCAACCGAAATGGCAACAGGAGCTTTTTTTATTATTATTATTTCATCTTGTCAAAATGAGATTAGACGGTGTGCATTTTGAAATGGAGCACAAAGGCTGTAGTAGTGGGAGTTTCAAAGGCTCTGCCAAGGCAGAAGAACACAAACTGCATGTTTGAGGCACTTGGCAATGGGTTATGCAACTCGCTAGGAAACAGGGAGAAGCAGGGAGGGAGGATGAAGTGAAATCATGGCAGCACAACTCAGTTGTGAAGTCTGGTGGCAAGGGCGGGGAGAGGGAGGTGCAGGATAAGAGCCAGGGAGGAAAGAAGCTGAGTATCAACACGCAGTGTTGGAGGGCAGGGGGATGTCAAGGTGGAGATGTCCAGGAGACAGCTGAAGCTGAAGACCTGAAGATTTGGGGTGAAGTAAAGAATAAATTGATTGAGTTGGGAGCTGTCAAACAGGGGCAGCAGGTTAAATCACATAAGAGGAGCTGGTAGGGAGAGAAATGGTCCTGGAAACCATAAGAATCAATAAAATAGAGTTTAAAAGTGAAGATGCTGCTTATAGCAATGCTGACTAATAAAAATCGAATGGGACAATGAAAACCAAGACAGAGCAAAGCTAATACAAATCATTGCATAAATAGGAAGCTGTAGCATGTATCTTCCTGGAGAAAGACGAAAAGGGCCAATGCTCAGCTGGTGTAAACTGGAACAGCTCCACTGAAATCCAGAGGATCCCCTCTAGTCACTGAGTCAGCCCCAGTGACATCTTCAAACATCGCTAGGCTTCTTGCGCACTGTTCCCCTGTGCTTTATTAAATATACTGTATCACATGCTCAGGCATAACACACAGAGGTCTTTTTCCCCCTATATGAAGCACCCATAAATTGTATGTGAGGTAGGTGGCAGAAGGGAGAGAAAAACATCCATATTGACCTTTGTCCATTACTGATAGATGCTCCCATAAAGAAAAAAATAAACTAAGGAGGCTTATTGTGTAATTGTTGTTCAGCACAATGATTTACTGTGCAATATAGCAAAGCTTATCATGTAACTTCATTGTGAAACTCCCTGATTTACTGTGCAGCACAGTAGAGCTTATCACGATGTAACTATTCTGTGGGAAAGACTTGGCATCAGCTTGGGATAGGGTTTCACAGACCATTAATGATGACTGACAGGTTCATTTCAAATGAGTTATAAAAGAGAGAGTTCACTGTACAAAACTGTCATGCTGTCTGTGTGATATTCTAATATTTTAACTTCAAGGCTGTGTAAACACTCACCACCACCAAGAAATTACAAAACAAGCACATATATTATGAGACTGGATTGCTTTACATTTCTCTTGTGTTTTATACATTATCATTAGAGTCAGCCATCATATTTTCATGGTCTATACATGAAAAATGGAAACATTTTTTCCCTTTTTCTTCAGATTGGACTGGATGAGATATACATAACCCTCCAACCCAATTATGAAATATTAAATGCTCTCAGATTAGGTAAAATATTGTCACACAGCCATAAATCTGTGCTTTTGAAGGCTTGGACACATGGCTGTAAAACATAAACTGGGTGTCTGACAAGAAAGAAGTCTGATAAAACCCAGCATAAAAATAGTGCAAACACCACTCAGCTAACTGCTCACCTGTGTTCCCTTTGCTCAGCTGGGCTTAGCAGTGTTGTGCCTGAAACACTGACGAATGTACGAGAACCTGGATCTTTGTGGAACTCATATCCTTGAGGGGTCCTGCCAATCAAATCGGAGTCAGAGATTGACTCCTGCAGCTGAGAGGAGAGGTGCTTGTCTCCTGGGCAGGGAAGATGCCATCAAATTTGGGTGGAGCTCAGCCAGTGCCATGATTCACTAGGACTACACCGAAATAACAAACATGCCTTTCTCTGGAAAGTACTCCAAAAAAGGGTTGGACAAAAACATCATTTGGATTAAACAGACAATATGTTGAATATTAGAAATGCAAAACTGAAGGGGTCATCCAGCAGCTACCACCACTACAAGCCCATTCACTGCCAAGTCTTGCATGTTGCACGAGGAAAGAACTATGAATGCTTGCTGAAATAGTCTGTAGGGGTCAACAGCCATTTTAAATATGCATTTTTCCTCCTGTATAAACAGAAACATAGGGCTTTGCACAAAATCAATTCTGCATTGCACCTGGCCACATTATGAACTGTGCATTCTTCAACAGTGGAATGTTTCATGTTAATCTTACTAGTGCGAGTAAGGGGAAGATCAAAAAAATGATGCTTAATGTCCAATTCACTTCCAAATCCCAGTGCACATCGCTGTGCAGCACAGATGTCAGATCTTTTTTTCTGCTCTTCAGACAGATGGATGCTAAAATTCTGCTTTCCTCATTCTGGATGAGTCCAGAGGAGCCATCCCTATGCGTCCGCAGAAGACATCCCCACGTGTCTGTCCCAACTTCCCAGCTGCTCTGTGTACTCAGAGAGGCTCCAAGCAGCCATACTGGGGAGCAAGGCACGACCCACAGAGCAGAAATCAAACTGCCCTCAAGATAGGCCTTGCCCCCAGATCCTCCGCAGGGCTGATGTGGCAAAATTACGAGCGCAGCCCTGGGGTTTGTAACTGGTCCTTTCGTGCTGCAACAGCTGTAACCATCCACATTCAGTCAGGTCTGAACGTGGTAAATGGATACGGGCTGTAAGATTTGCAGCTGAAAATGGCAGCGTGTGTGCGTCTCCAGCAATTTCTGTGCTTTTGTGGAAAAGATCGATTCGAGGTGGCCCCATAAATACCCCCAGCCGATTCGGCAGTGATAAGAGGCACGGCACCAGCATGCTGTCGGAACGGAGGCTCTTACGCAGCCCAAAGACCATGGCGAAGAGCACGCTTGCTTTACAAATACACAAGCTAAACCCACTACCGAGGGGTTTCTGTGGGGCTGTTGCTGCTCGGTAGGTGCCAGCAGTGCCCACTGTGCTAGCCACGGCCACGAGAAGCGCCTCAAAGTGATCTGGTTCTCAAGAAAGCGGTTCCCATTTCTCCTCTCGTGAAAAAGTATGAAAAGAAACCTTGCACTGTAACAACCAGATAGTAGTTAGTCAACACAGCCACAAAACAGCAGTGTCACAGGCTTTCCTTTTTCTAGGGATCTGTGATTTACCTCTCATATTTACTCTGGAAAAATAGCAGGATTTCAGATTCCTGTAATTCTCTTTCAGTGCTATCTGAGGCTAAGCACCTGATTCCCTGACTACAGCGGGGACGGAAGCACATGCTTCGGTCTGAGCACGTGACAAACCGCTTTAAGAAATCAGGGGCAAAAACGTGTGCGGCAATGTCTGTGGCAGGTACTTTCACAGCACTGTTTGCCCTCCAGCCTCCTCCTCCCCGCTGTGACTCACTGCTGGCTTGCCCCTGGACCGGCTGACCTATTAAAAATGTACCGGGCGTTCAGCTGTACTCCGCGTGATGGCTAGGTAACTCTGTTGCCTTGGACTGACGCAGGGAACACAGGAATATGCTCATCTGAAAAGGCAAGAATCACAAGGAAGGAGAGAAACAGCTGGCAAGTCTTAAAGACAAAGGGGAAGCTCTCTTCAGACACTTTTCTTGTATAATTTATGCTGTAGACATTTTACTCTGTCTAATTGCCCCATTTCAATCTAATGTCAGTTAATCAATGACTTCTGCATAGCATAGAGGTGAACGCTGGATGCAGAACAAATGCATAAATTTGGTCTGGCTTTCTGCAGGCTCTACTTACAGAGCTTCATCTTTTGCATTTGCTCTCCGGAGTTGAAATTTCTTTTTTGACTCATCCCCACCAAACACCCACGCTCTCCCTCTTTTGAGTCACAGTGTTTTTATATTTTTAAATCATGATTACACTTCTGTAAAATGTAGATTTTTTGAAGTACCTCACCACTGCTTTTTACTATTATTGTTTTATTACCCTGATATTTTTATTTGGAAGGTCTGTTTCTCAAGTCTACCCAGGTGGTGAGATCCCAGATGTATCATGAAATGAACATTGTGACTTTTTGCTTTGCTTTCAAAGCCTTATTTTCATGCCTTTCCTTTCCTTGCTCAATATATTCAACATAATACTTTTAAAATGAGAATATAATTACTCGAACTGCTTGGAGGGCCCACAGTTTTTCCGAATCTACTAGGCTAATCTATGTAGAGCAGTTGGAAAAATAAAAAATACATTTAGAGATTATGCCAATTAACCTAGCATGTAGAGGACCTGATTTGGCAGCCGTTCCAGGCTACAACTTTGTGGGATGAGGCCTATATTCTTCCATTACTTTTCCACTAACACTAAAGTTAAGCAGCCAGCATCCTAATTCGCCTGTAGGTACCCTGCAGACGGACACACTGCACACTCCTGGGCAGACAGACTCTCCCCACTCTCTGGACTTCACCACGTCACAGTCTGACAAACAAGTTGGAGAATCTTTTGCACTTAAGAAACTGGAAGGAGCCTTGTCCGGCCAATCCACCAGGGGAATAGTCTAACTGCCTGAGCGTGGCCCTTGGCAGCAACAGGCACTTTCACTCCGACTTCACTGGATGCTAGATCAAACTCAGTACAGAGCTGGAGAAAGCAAAATGTTTTGGAATATAGAAGAAATCACAGTTAGATGACATTGTTACCCACATCTCTTCCAAACAGTGGGGAAATTCAACATAAGGTAGGCTTTTCTCCATTTCTTTAAATGGTCTACACATCTGAGTCATTCTGCTCAGTGTCTGACATAGCATCATAGGTTTCTCAGGAGCTGGATATTTGCTGAGGAGAGGTATTTGGGGGAATTTTGGCCTGATCCATTCTGCTACGAACCACTGTAAGACTTCTTTTGAAATCCCCTGGGATTTGGATCAACTCGTTGTCTGCCAAGTTGTCCTGAACAGAGCAAACAAAGTTTTATTCCGCATTTCCTAGTAGAATTCAGAATTCTACTGGGGGAATTACAATACTGCACGGTCACTAACCTTTCCTTATTCACCACAGTGTGATATTGTACTGCATCCAATTGTTGCTGGTACAGGCAATATTTAACATCAATTTTGTAGTTGTAAATTACAGTTAAGAAATTTTCCAAATGCTTTATCCAACACACATTGAACTGTTATGTTCATTGTTCCAAGATGCCAGAATTTGCCATAGAAAGTCTGCTCAGGATCCTACTAACTAAAACTGCTTTCTTCTTCAGCGTGACCGGAATAAGACTACCTGGGGATATTTTTTCTACTTCCAAAGACAGAATCAGACTGATGATAGTTTGGCTCATCAGGACGATGTATGATGTATTTTATCTTTAGTTTTTGAGAAAACCCTGTGTCAGAAACGTGTGTTGTAGGTGGAATAAATTCACCGCTGTATAAAATTAGAAAGCATTCTGAGATCACATGTAAAACAAACATGGTCAACAATAAAGTTGTTTTAGAAGCTATTGAATTTGTGGTAATCTTCCTCTTTGAATACACCATCATTAGTATCTTATTGATCTAAAAGTTCTTGGTATTTCAAAGGCTTTGATTACAATTTTCTCAAAATATGAGAAAAAATCTATTGTACCAATTACTCGAACAATCTGAAGTCTATAGCGTGCTTCTCCTTCACAGGACAAAACAGTAGCAAAAGGAAATAAAAGGCAGTGTCAATCTTCAATGAAATTAACACAATTTAAAGCTGCTCCAGGCAAAACAATGAATTCTGTAATTTATCAGCACTGGATAACATCACCAGGGGAATTATTTAATGATTAACTACAGCGGGCTGGAGCCTGGGGTGAGGTACGGTGGCTTACGGCTGCTCTTCCAGCGGGCTCTGCCTCCAGAGCCGCAGCGGCCATCCATTTCCAAGGGAGAACAACCGCGGCAAGTGCTGTAACTAGCCCTGAGTGGCAGCCTGCACGTGACGCGTCTGCGAAGAGGGACGCAGCGAGATGAGCTCGGCGCCAGCTCTGCAAGCCTACGAGCGTTCTGGGCTTGCACGGAAAGCACTGATGTATTAGAACAGCTTTACAGGGAAAAAACAACCCACGATAGTAAGGGCAAAAGCTGCTCAGTAGTTGATGCAGATTTTATCAGTGACTCTTGTAGAGTCAGGATTTCACACCAAGTATTTTTGCTACAGAAAATTGAAAAGGTGAAAGATCTACATGCTAGTATTTAATATTGTAGTGTAAGTACTGGCAAACTGCGTTTCTGCACTTCATGGAAGCAGTCTGCTTCTGTGACTAAACAGTTTTCTGTGGTATAGCCTAATGATTTCGCTCAGAGTCACTGGGTAAAGCTAAGGGAAGACATGCCATGTTTTTCAGCTCTCTGCAGAGCTACGTCCTCATGGCACAGAAACAGAGAGGCTGTTTTAGAGCTGCAGACCAATCACTGATCTGTATCCTTGGAAATCAGGAAAATTGGACTATTAAATTATGGAATTACATACAGGCAAAACTGATGCAACCAACAGAAGAAGGCAGCCTTGGGAATGATCTAACTTTTTTTTTGCCTGGTGTGTCTCTCTTCATATAGCTTTAGGACTGGGAATTTGTGGGTGGGTGGATGAGGGACTCCACCACGACTAAGCTACAAAGCTGTTGGGTTGAGTTTAATTTCTATCCTGGGAGGAGCATTTTGTTTGTGAAATTAAACCGCGGTATGACTCTCTGCAGCAGCTGAGCAATGGAGACACCTAATTCCCTTTTCATGTTTCATGGCCTGAAGACAACAGAAATGGAGAGCCAGAAATATCCTAGATCAACTTCTGCATCACAGCAATCAAATAGCATGTGGGCTCTTGATTTAATAATGCATTTTTGCTATAGAGATACCAAGAGTGTATAAAGTATCCCATTTTTTAAGTATTATAGGCATTATGAGCCATTGGGGTATTAGCTGTGTTGCCTTGGCCATCTTGTATCTGGTTCTCTTACAGTCTGTCATTTCTACACATCCTCAGCTGTGCCTTCAAATTGGCAGTTCCTTTGTCATCATTGTAACTGTTGTGATGTTTTACACTGACAAAGTTCTTGTTGCTATTATTAACAAAAGCGAGGCTGTGTCCCCAAAGACTATCTACAATAATATCTACAACACAGATTGCATTATTCCCCCTCTAAATATTGTTGCTGATTAACAGGGTTTTTTTTCCTGAAGAATATGTTGTTCTTCTGGTTCGCTATTAGCCTCCACAAATGACTGTGTGAAACAGCTTTGTGTCTCCAAGCCTACAGTAAATGAGAAACATTTTGTAGAATTTTCTTTTCCTCTTGAATTTTTCAACATGCACATGGGATAAGAATGTAACAAGACTCCAATATAATTTTATAATTGGATCAAAACACAGTTCACCCACATATGTGCTGGATTGGTTGTGATAGATGTCAGGAGAAACTCTAAGGCAATACTAAAATTCTTTTATTCCATAACTGCCAAATAAATAGTACTAGAAACCTGTGAGCAAAAGCCTCCTGCATTGGCTGGGTTTAAACAGGAGAACTGCGATCAGCTAGTGGATGGGGCACCAGTGAAATCCAATTATGTGAAATCAGATGATGACATTGCCATACCATCCTCCTTGCCTCCGTTTTGATTTTAATTCTGAGCACATTAATCGTGACTAGCTCAGTTACACCCTGAATCCAACACAGGTGCCAAGACCAGATCTCTCCTGACTGCGTCACATCTACATGCAGCTCCTCCAGCTGCCAATGAGACCATATCAGACCATCCAGCCACAGGACCGAGTAATTCCACATTACTGGAATAATCCATGTCTGGTTTGCTCTAAAGCCCAAGGAGGACGCAGGGACGTTGATCCCGCTGTTCCCTCCCGGCCGGCAGAGGCTGGCCTGGCCACATCAGCGTGGAGGTGCCCCACGCCGCAGAGACACCATTTCAGGCCCCCATGCCAGTCCTGCTGGGGGGCAGACGAGGGAGCCTTGAAGTGGCTTCTGCACCACCACCCTGCTGCGTTCCCAGCACTGTCCGAGCATAGGAGCTCTTCTCTGCACCAGGTACCCACCATGGCCTCGTGTGCTGTATGGGTCACCTCATCCCACACTACCTACAAACTCCCTGAGCAGGGGAGCCAGGGCACAGGACCTACAGGCTCGTTTCCCACTAAAAAGGAGAACGCCAGCCACCAGACGCACCAAGCCCCTTCCTGTCCAGTCCAGGGCTTTGGTCTCAACTCCAAGAGCATCAGCATCACTGACTACTGAAATCCTCCATTTCACCACGAGGCACCAGCAAAACCTGCACGAGGGCTCCCGTCATCTGCGATAAAACGCCTATGAGAGCACCCTTGGCACAGGCAGACGTGTGGATGACGAGGAGGATGAGCTCACACCATGGCGCCTGCGGAGCACAGCAAAAGCCTCATCTGTTTGTATTAGCCTTTCCTCAGCGGAGGTGTCGTCACTCTGACCCACAGCCCCCAAGCAAAGCAAACAAAAGCAGGGAGGGCAGAACAAGCGTCAGCTCCTGCTGAAACCCTGACGAAGCTTACAATCCTTGTGTGCGGTGCCTAGATTGTATGTCAGTGATGCAACATAATTAATTAGATTTAGACTAGATGATAATACATTAGACACAGTGAGACACTACCTTCCTGCTTGTCCATCCTTGGAAGAGCTGGGCACAGTCTCTTTCCTTATGCATATTCCCTTAATAATATATTTGTCACAAGCATTCTTCCTACACCCATCTGGCATATAGATATTTTTCCAAATTTGTCAATTTTTAATGTTCCAAAATGTATTTTACTTCAGATACTTTCATAATGAAGCAGCAAAAGCCTGCCATAGCTTGATATATGGAGCAGAAATCACATCTGTGCCAGGCTGTTTTCTAATCAGATAAAGCACTGCATACCTGCAGTGCTTATTCTTCTGGCCTTTGACTAGATGTACCTGAGTGACTTCCAGTGCTACTCTTCTAGCCTTGCATTCACAATTAAATTACAAAATGCCATTCTTAATTTTAGCTTTCGGCTAATTTCAGTGCTTTTAAAGCAAAAACGGAACCTTTAGAATTACCTGGTGGCCCCCTGCACAGCATAAACCATGGAAATTCATTCTGCACCTCAGGCATCAGCCCAACAACCTGTGCTTGAACTAGAGCATACCTTTCAGGAGGGCTTCTGCCCTCAATTCTCCTTGTAAACTTGACATTCACAGCATATAACATAGCACACTACTAGAAAACACCTGCTGTGAGTGGACACTGAAAGTGGACAACACGGCTGGGAAACTCAGTGAGCATGCTCTTACCAAATCTGAGCCCTGGACAGAAGAGAAGGAGCTGTGCTACCCATTCTTCATTTTGTCTATGGGGCAAGGAACTTCTCTGAACCCAACAGTGCCATAGGGAAATGCTTCTCCTTTTCTCAGAGCCTTCACCTGCCCAGCTGTGCCTTGGCTCCTTGCCCCTGCCTGGCTCTTTTGCATGCGCGCAGCAGTCAGTCAGGATGGATTTTGCAGGAGATAATTTCATCTGAAGCCACATTAGCTCCCCAGACACGCTGTCTGCTCCTCATGGTACATCCCATGAGATACTTCCCTGGCGCAGCAGAGACAGGAAGGCTGATGGTTTGTGGCACTCCCCTACGCCAAATCCCCGGAGAGTGTTCCACCTACTTTGAATTTCCTCTGTTCATATAAAGCAAAAGGACAGTCTGAGACATTGCTCTGAGTATAGTTCAAAACACAGTTTGAAGTGTGAATTTTTCAATATTTGAAGCATTGGCTTTTATGATTTATTTATTGATATTCCAGGACAAGCATCACAGAGTGTAGCTAGTGCCTACTCCAAATATAACAACAATCATTGAATGAATAGCAGTGTTTTCATAGACATTTTATCCATTGCTATGCAGATAAATAATCTCTCTGTATAATAATACAAAGATACCAGCAGGTAAGATTAAGCATTTTGAAGAATCACTAAAAAAAAAAAAAAGACTGACACACAATGGTTCTTACTCCTTAATTTCTGACAAGAGTATGTACTTCATGAGCAGAAGCTCACTTTATACAGGGTGTGACGCAGGCATAAGAGGTGTACAGGGTTTGCTGTCTCTTATCCCTTGAGTCCACCTTGTAATATTGCTGGTATCCGTGTGTAACAGATAGTGTTGTGCACTGGGCTGGAAGATAATAAATAGATGTGAGAGGATGATTTACAGGAGGGTGCTCGGAACTCCTTGAACCACCGGGGAAGGAAAACTGTGCTGGTACAAGGTTGTGCTGTCAACCTCGCAATAGTTTTTCCTCTCTCCTGAGGGCAATTTCTCCAAGATGTAACTTGCTTCCTGCCTCATCATCTGGAAATTCACAAATCAGAGGAATTGTGGTTAATTACTAAAATGGCTGATCCATAGATTCCTAGCTGTCAGAGATGCTGGGGGGAGGGGTTTCATTGTTGTTTTTCACAGAAAGGATTTCTCCTAAAGTGATGAAATAACTCATATTAATGAAGATTGCAAATAGAAGACTTTTGTGATTATTTCTAGTTGTTGAAAGAATTGCTTATTTAAAATGCATTGCTTTCTTATGTGAAAGAACTTATATTTCTCCGAACAGCCAGAATAAATTTAGACCTAAAACATTCATAACTGAGGATGAATGCATATTCAAGCTAACACTGTATGTGATCTCTGATCATACAGTAGTTAAGTTATACAATCACAGTGATTTATGTTACTAAAATGTGGAGCCTCATATCTGCCGGAGTGTGGGTAAAGGGGTGGAATCCTCATCAATCAAAAGACTATACTTGTTCAGCATTGGGATAATTAAGGCAGACAGTAAAAAAGCATGAAATAACACTAAAAACATGGAATCAGAATTGCTATTTGCATAGTGTTATTAAGCAATACAGTGCTGAGCCACCCTTTGAAATGGCTAGCCTAGAAATCCACTTATTATCTCGTAGCACTTGATACATGTGTTCTTCGTATTCATATTGAGAGTATTTGGAGAGTAGTTATATAATACATATACTGTCCTAGACTTAAAGAAAAATGATTACAAGTAATGGCCACCATTCCACTTTATTCCAAGACAGAGACAGAGCAAGAAAGAAAAATATATAAGCAGCTTGAAAGTGCAGATCTCTGAAATTTTACTCGTCTTATTGATAGTGCCTTTGTTCTGCTTTAACAATATCAGGTAGAGATTGTTGGGCATAATGAGGGGCTAGCACAGTTGAACTGTATTAATCAAACAATGTTTAAAAAAAGTTTAATTAACTGCATATTTTGTAAAAGCCACATTTCATTACTGTTTGTTAAGAAGATGGAAGCATGCACTGGAAACACTAATTCTAATTATTACTTCAAGTGGGAGTTTTTGGCACAAGGTCAAGGAATAATAGAAGAATGTGTGAATCTGCGCTACACTGTAGCAGTAAGACTAATCATTTGAATAAAGCCAGTTGCTTTTTCTTGGACTGTCTGTGTGCTGTTCAGTGTTCTGGATGGATCTAACACAATCAGCCTGCTCTCTGGTGTATATCCACTTCCTGCTGACTCAGGGCAGCTTGCTGCTTCTGCCATTTATTAAAATGAAACATTCCTATTAAAACACCATTTTTCAGAGGGATGACCAAATAGATATTAGTAATGACATTATTAAAACTATTTTGTTTAAACTGAACTGTCATACTTGTGTGTTGCAAAGCAACACAAACAAATCTATTTCATTTAGTTCCGAGTTGGCTTTGAAGACCTGGATTTCTCTCTTTCTATTAGAAGGTATTGCAGAGGGGATGTGATGTGTGCTCCAGGAAACCGTCAGCTTTTATAGCTATTAAAAGGGAGGAATACTGTTTCTAGTACTCTCCATAGCAAATAACGTATAATTCACGGATTTCATTAACATGCAAATATGATCCATGTCCATGGTCTCCTATGTTTATATCTCCTAATAATCTATTAACGGTTTTAAAAGTAAAGGGTAATAGAAACATTTTATACGAGCAACATTTACTCATGGTTCTCTTTTTTTCTCTAATTGTATAGTACAAGCGCATCTAGAATCAAAACAGAAACAATGAAAATTAATTAACCTATGATTATCAAATAAATATTTGTAGAACATAAGGGCACAGGCCCAATAATCTCCAATTCTGTAATGAAAGACCCTGTTATCACTAGATGTCAACATGCCTTAGAAAAACCTGCGCTGGGGAGATGGAAAGGTATTGTATCACAAGTACTGCTTGAAATGACCCCCCTAGATTTGGGAGTATCAGTTGTATCGAGATTTCAGCTTTGTGGCAGACTTATCTTCCTGGCAGACAGGAACCAAAACTCCCAGATCAGGCACGGACGGAGCTGAAAAACAAACCAACACTAGAGTCACGTCAAAGACTCGGACGTGTTCATTTTGCTTTGTGATAGCGGAAGGAGAGGTAAGATTCCATCTCTAACGCAACCTTGTCTAGGATTTAAGGATCAGGTACTGTTCCTTTACATATTCTAACTGAAACTTCACTGTTTTCCGCCTGAAAAAACGCAGCAAGACACATCGCACAGCTCACACGGCACGGGCAGGCGGACTTCCAGGCTGTGTTTTGCTGCTCCGGGCTCTCACGGGTTTGCTGCCGCTGCCCCTGGGGCCACCTCGGCGGCCCGGCGCGGGCTGGGGGCCCCGCGCTGCCCCGGCGGCCGCCCCCGCGCACCCCGTCCCGGCGGCACCCCTTGCCTCTCCCCTGCCGAAGCGGCGCGGCGGTGACCTGCCCCGACAGCGACTGCACTGCCGTGGTTACGGAGAACCACACAAAGAGGAGCAGGGCAAGAAACGGGCACATCTGCTCTTGTACGAAAATACATCTAAAGCAATGGCGCTGGAGGCAGCAATAAACCATTTTAATCAACTAATGGAAAGAAACATCCTGCCAAGGACGGTTTTGATGATTTTCATATCGCAGCCCATAAGCACTGGACAGTATTTTAGACCAGGGTCAAGGCCCTTTTCTCTGAGGCTGAAGAGTTTTCCTTGGCATAAGGAGAGAAAAGTAATGTGTCACTCCCCACAATGTCTGCCTTTTTTTTAATTAAAAGTGCTCCTCCTGCCACATAATGATGGGAAGAATGATGGATTTCCAAGTATTTATTATCAAACAAGTGTAGTGCCTTTAGGAAAATGTATACATGATTTAGGAGCCTCCTTTTTTTTCCAGCTACTTCCTTGGGATGCTGCTGATTTCTCAGAGCAGCGAGGAGGAATTGCTTTGGGCTGGGCTCTCGCTCCGCAGCCTCAGCTGGCCCCTCTGCGCTCCTCTCCGCAGCACGGTGACGTGCAGATCCTGACCACAAGCATGTAGCAGTGTTTTAATCTTTTACTACTACGACCTTTTTCAGGCAACTGTGACTAAAAGAGTCAGTCTCTTATCCAGGCTCTTGTATGTCACACCGTTACCAGAGCTCCCTGCTCTCCGAAGCACGGGAGAAGGCTTCTCCTTGCGCACTGGTAACGCTTGCGGGAGCGAGAGCTGGCCCGTGCCTGCAACAGCCCCCAGGAAAGCTGCAGCCACATAAAGTCAGACAGCCGGGTGATATGAAGAGAGGTGGTTCAGAAAATAGTTTATATGCTATTCATATTGATCTATACGTGCATAAAAATACCAGATTTGTCTGGTGGAGGCTACCTGTCAGAATAAACACATCCACGTTCACAAGGAGAACATGCCGATTTTACACAACGAAAAGCCTGTTGGTACATACACTTCACAGTTCGTTACAGATTTCCTTAATTAAATGAATAGAACAAGTTGATTAGACTTTAGAAGCTTTGAGAAAAGTCAGATCCACTTATACTGAAAAGTAGGACTCTGAAATAAATTATTCACAGCTGATTAGACGAAGACAAGCATTTCTCAAACATTTCTCAATACTTCAGAAAAAGCGACATATTGAACTCTATTTTACTGTGAGGCTCAAAATGGCAATTAACAGTCCTAAGCTGCATATAAAACCCAGTATGAACCACGTTTACAAGAACATTGTGTGTGAATCAAATTACGTTATCTTTGGTTTGAAGAACTTAGAAATAATTGCCAATAAGTATTCATGTATAGGACCAATTTTTTGAAACAAGTTATTTTAATTACTGCTAGTGTCAGGAGTACGTGTGGGTGATTTTATTAGATTTAATGTGTTTAGTGAAGCTCCCTGAACTGTAGCTGGTTTATTTTTGTAGAGGATGAAATATTTAATATATCTTTATTATTCTTACTTTCTAATATTCTATTTATTTGTAAATGAATTCCAACTTTTGATGCTTTTGATGCTTTTATAGAAAATACCAGTAAGAACCACAGTGATATAATAATATATTATCAAAAACGATCTGAACATCATTTAGATTTGCGTCTCTACATACCACACTGGGAACATAAATACCCTCCAGACTGCATGTATTTAGAGCCATCTATGTTTGCACCCACACTTGGAGCCCTGATTCAATGATGTACAGGAACCCTTCCATGAAAGGGGTGGCACTGAAAAATGGGGGAGAGAGAGGGGAAGAGGTCCATAAGAGGTAAATACCTTGGCCTTCAAAAGTGATGGAAATCCTTGCTGCTTGTAGATCATTTAATTAGCAGCTTTTCACTTCTCTTCACTTCTCTCTCAAATGTGGAGCTCCTTGAACCCTCCACAGCCAAATTATTCAAAAAATTATCAAACAAATGATGCCAGCAACTATATCAATAAATCATCCTACAAAGAAGGCCATTTCAGGGTATCCACTCACACAAATGATCAAATCTTCATGCATATGTCAAGCAACCCTTCAAGTTATACTACGTGGGTTTGTTTCCTTTTCTGCCTTTTGTAATCACCGAGGCCACACATCCACACAATTTCAAACATCGCAGCGACAGTCAAAACGCACAGAGAAAACCGCCCGGCCCATCACGTGCGAATACATTGCACCATGTCTGGAAGACGGGCAAGGCCACATCCCTCCTGGTGCTACAAGGCGCAGCCGATGACCACGGGCACCACGACGGCCTCCTTCCCCCCCCGGAGCTGGCCCTCCTGGCCCCGCGCCCAGGGCACCGCTCAGCGAGCGCGACAATAAAGGTGGAACCATGCGGCACTTCGCGATAATCAGCATTTTACATCCACCCAATTCCAGCGGTAGACTGATTTCTTCATATGCAATATCTTGACCATGTCAATCCCGTGTAAAGTTTTTACGGACATCTGCAAACATTCATATTTCAAGGAACACAATACATTTGCACTTTCCCGGTGTGATATAAATTAGCAGTTTCCCACTCTTCATTGCCACAATAAATCTACACAGAAAGAACTGTTGGTATATACAACAACATCAAAGAGCCTGAAATAGAAGTAGCGACTTGCAGTTATAAAAATAAATTTCTAAAAAGAAGAGAGAAGAGAAAAGGAAACGAATGTTCTAATCTTACCTTCATCATAATCTTATTAGCATTT
Source organism: Dromaius novaehollandiae (assembly GCF_036370855.1). Classification (NCBI taxonomy): domain Eukaryota; kingdom Metazoa; phylum Chordata; class Aves; order Casuariiformes; family Dromaiidae; genus Dromaius; species Dromaius novaehollandiae. The sequence continues at coordinate 21,034,836 of NC_088105.1, read as the reverse complement.
CTCAGTGAGTAGTTCAAGTATCAGTCTATACTCTTATGAATCTGTCTCATAAATATGTCAAGTGCAAAGTATAGTTATTTTAATAGTCTGTGTTGGTGGGCCATCATGGATTTAATTAAGAGACAACTAGTGTATGAAATATGACAGAAAAGCACCAGACTAAATGGAGAAATGTTTTACTGCAGATTTAAATCAGGGCCGCAGAAGTAATGATGATCTGGCCTTAGAAATCGTACTTAAATTTAATTAATGCAGACCAGTACAGACCTGTTCATATAGGAACTAAAAAATAGAGGCATTAAAAATAATGATTTAAGCTATACTGTGTTATTTATAAAGACATTTGCATTATCCCCCACTGCATTATGTTATTTATAAATGTGTGTTGGTTTGTAGCTCTTAAATTAATTTTAAAAGACTGCAAATGCAAGTCTAGTAAAAATGACTAAAATATTACTTTCAGCTATCCTGTTTTTGCGAACTCTCCAAAATGAAACCTTAATGAGCTTCCTGCCTTGTTTTGGAGGGTCTCAAAATGTTCAAATCATGCTGATATGAAACTGGAAACATCGTTCTAAGGGGGCAATGAAACCTGTGTTATTTTCCATCCAAGTCTCCTCTTTCTCGATCTTTCTTTTTCCATCTTCTCAAAAAGCAAGAGCATAGTCATCACTACGAATATGCAGGATTAGATCTTCAGCCAATGCACAGTCTTTTCTGCTGTCATCTTGGTGCAGTGTTTTGACTTCATAGGAGATTTTGGCAAGATAAGCTATTTTAGGAAGCAATGCAAGCACGCATATTTTCAAGTTGAAATTCCTTAGCACTTATATGAGTTTAACATGATATTACAAAGAAAGAATCACGTAATTGCATGAAACTATTCCAATAGCTCAATTCCAGCTTGCAAAGTCTTTGACTGCCAAAAACCTTGCTTGCACTGATGTTGAAAGTGGGTCTAGGCAAGTCTTGCTATTGATTTGCAGAGGCACAGAAGCAGATCCTGAATATATACAGTTAAGTACACGCCTGTCTGGCTGTAGGAATTGCTGCCTTGATCACCTATAGGGACTACATTTATACTAGATTTTCATGTGTAAGACTTTATTTTATTAATCTGAACCAGCAGGTACTAGCTATCGCATGTTAACTTTCTCAATTTGAGTGGCTTCCAGTCATTTAGATTAGAATAACCTTTAATTGGTTGGTTGCTCTAGCAGGCAGTTAAAGTATTTATTAACCTTTTATTACTAAAGGAGAAGAAAAAAGGCAATGGCCAGAAAGCATCATTAAGTGCACTTCATCCCTGTTTTCAGAAAACTCAGAGCTGTGGACTCTAGCCGCTCTCCAAACACCATAATTTGGACTGCCAGGAATGTAATAAAAACTGTAAATTGACACAAAAATGAAAGTGCTTGGGAGAAATAAATTCATAAGTACTTTTATTTTTTGGTGAAGAAAACATCAAAGGTTTGCAACTCAGCCTGGAAGGCAAAAATGGATAAAAGTATAGAGCCTATAGTTTCAAAATATTTTTCTCTTTAATGAACAGTTGAAAATATCCATAAATCTCTCCCAGTATCACTGTATTTAAAAAGCAGTCAAGTCTTTTGTGTCTGACATGTTTATAGTAAATCTATTCTCATCTGTTGTGTTTGCATAAATTGTCCAAAAGTTCATCCTGTCTTGGCTGTCTTTCAGTATTCATTAGTACTGAAGTCATTTTTGCAGTAAATGAAGAGAAAAAATGCCCAGAAATTCAGATAATGCATAGAAAGAACGAGACTTCTGATGACTAACAAGAGCAAACATAGCTTTACTGAGCTAAATTCACTGAAATTTGTTTCCTATTGCCAGGGATGAACTCAGCAGTATGAACTGTGTGTGTAAGGGTGTAATAAATACACACTCGCACATTCGTTTCCCCACGGCAGCTTTCTCGCACGTTTTCCCACCCGCGATCCTTCCCCTCAGCCCCTCTGCCCGGCCCCACGGCCCCGCGAGGTCGGAGCCAGCCACGTGTCGGCCGGGGGCCGCGACGGCAACGGCGGGGCACGCGCCGAGGGGCAGCCGCCACCACGCTCGCCCGCCTCCCCGGCCGCCCGGCACAGGCAAGGCCGGCACTTTGATCTGCTCAGCAAACACTGCCAAACTCAAAAGCTTTCTCTGAGGAATAATTAGAGCCACTTTGGGCGGTATTGCAACTGCAGCATCTAAACACATTTTTAGGTTACTTTTAGCACAAAATATTCGTTCAATAAGAAGGGCTGAAGATCAAGGACATTATTTGCTGAATGATTCAAGTAATCAAGAAGTGAACAGACAAGAAACAACCGTACAGCTGTACCACGACTGAAAACCAAGGGAAAGGGGAGCTTTCCAGCCTCGACTCCTGTGGAATCAAACCTGAAGATACAAATAATAGGGCACAATATCTCTTAGCCCCAGAGCACATTTTCTGTAATTGCCATTAAAAGTCCTGTTGTCTTTGGAGTTTGTTCACTAAAATGCTAATATACAGCGGTTTTGCAAAGAGCTTTATGGAGTAACTTACATTCACAGAAAACTATCCACACCTCTGTATCAAAAACAATTTGCAGAATTAAATATTTAACAAACAAGTTTGAGATCTGCAGTGATTAAATTAGTGAGATAATTAGCACGATCTTTAAGGTTAATGTTCACAAGTAGGTTAATTATATCCTTTCCCAAATTTCTGTTTTCATTTCACTTGACGTATGTTGTAATAACAGTGAAAGTGAGGCCACACTTGCAGAGGTGACATACGGTGAGGCATTCATCACCAAAGGTATCAAAGACTAACAGCATCCTTCTGAGAGAACTTTTTTCCAGCTTACAGTCTGAAAGCTTTACATTCTTCATGCCCCAAGAGTTCTCCTGTCTTTTAGGGTGAATTCCCTTGAATAACACTTCAGATCAGTATTAAAAAAGCCTGTTCTACAGGACTTGTGGGATTTCGTAGCTTTGAGACTTCATACAGCTCTCTAATGTTAATTACAAAAGAGATATCATTTAATGCTTTATACTGAATTCAGTCCACATGCACAGCTCCTATTTACAATACCATAGACTCAAAGCAACTTACAGACAGAGCTGAAATTCCCTGACTGGACTTCAGTGAGGTTACTCCACATTTACTCTAATGAAATTAAGAGCAAAACTTGCTGCAATTATCAGCAGTATGATTGTAGAGAATCAAGAAAGGATTCAAGTACTGCAATAAAGTCTTTAAAAACTATTTAGGAATTCTTCATGCAGTGGCAATAGGACACTTCATCTGGGTTCATTTACATAAAGCTACTCTTCTACTATTGAACATATTCAGCCGACATGACCACTGGACTCATAAACCAGAAGGCTCAGCAATGTGCACGTGTGCAGTCCTCCCCTAGCCCCATATTCAATGACAAAGTTGAAGCAGCTTCAAGGTAACATGCTGAAGCTTTCTAGGAACAAAGCAAATGTTTTTTCAAAGAATGAAAACACGGTTCCCTCTTCTCCCTGGTAGAGCCTTTCCATTTGTTTTCCTCTCAGTATATTTTGGATTTTAAAACTCATGCTATATTGATAAAGGTGGCGTAGAAAGGTTCAGTAAGGCTGTACTGCAATGGGAGGAGCAACTGTAGAAGACACGGTCTTGTCTTCACCTCTGAAGAGCCCCTTCGGGGCACGTTTGGGAAGCAGAGAGTGGCCACAAGAACCAGCACATAGCAGAGCCTGGAGACAGCCTCCCAAACCCCTGACAATAGGGTCCAAAGGACTAAAGTCCCAGAGATGGCTCTGAGCTTCAAAATTTGCTCCAACCTCTAAAACAAGTGAAGCCCAGACCCAAACATCACCAAACATTGTCATATTTAATATGGGGGTCTTATATCGACAGCACACGTAATCTGTAATCATTACATCCATGTTTTTTCCCTCTTGAAAAACTTCTCATGCATAGGCCAATAAAGGCCTCCAAACTTAGATGACTTCCCTCAGCAATGTGCAGTGTAGTACCTGCTAAAATGGTCATTAAGCCACTTTTTATCATTCTTCCGTATGGGAAGCTGGCTTCATTTTACATTGGATTCAGAACTGCCGGCATGCTGCCAGAGGTGGAAATGCTGCAGCGCCCATGCTCATGAGCTGCACCGGAGCAGGTGTGCTTCATCCCCCACCTTCACAATGCCGGAGCACCTGCGCTCCATCCCTGCCTCCACCACGCAGAGGCACCTGCGCTCCATCCCTGCCTTCACGGGGCCCAGGAAGAAGCATTGCATTTCTCTAGGAGAAGAGAACAAGTGCTGCAGTCAGGCCCAGTCTGCAGATCTCCTTGGTTTCCTTTAACATGCAGTAATAAAGCTGTTATTGGAAAAGGAAAACAGACTCATTGCTCTCCAGGGGAAGAAGGAAGCCATGACTGTAAGGGACAGCTGGATAAAATGTTTTGTGTCAAATTTTCTCCTGCGAACATTTTGCTGAGCAAAAGAATGGAGCTGGAAGTCTTATCACTATCTACAAAGGATATGCTTTTATATACTGATATGATTATAAAAATCAATCTTCTGAGCAGGAGGAGTAGCTTTTTTAACTACAGCTAGTCAGAACATCTGGTTTTCAGATTCTGCAATGTAAGAAATTCACAGTAGACTATGTTGAAAAATGGAATTTTCCTTGAAATTTTTTAAGATGTGAAATTTAAGTCAGTTTTGTTTTATTTTATTTTGGTATTGTGCTGTTATTTTTCTAAATTATTTGTTCATTTTGCCACAGCATTACAAAATGTTAACGTGCTGACGCCTGCTGGACCCTGCTGATAAGGAGGTTCACAAGAACTGCGCTGGTAAAAATCAGTCTCTGTCCTTTTGAAAAATTAGTTGAAGTAATTTCACATTTTTACTTTCCCAGAGAGACACTGCAGCCATTTCTCTTCCTTTCTTATTTATTGTTCACACTACCTCAACAAAAACATATGCTTCTCTATCCCACATGCATACTGTTACAGACAGAGCTCTCTAACGCTTCAGTGGCAGACACAGAGGTATAGCTGTTCTGGGCTGCACTGTATTTGCACAAGCAACTGATGTGAATATACAGTGCAAGTAGAGCCACAGATTTTTGAAAGACAGTTAGATATCCAGCCAGTAATTGTGTGCACAATTACTGTGATTACACATGTAATCACGGTCATTGTGCTTTCAAATGATGCATGTGCAATTCTAAAAATCTGCTCCTGTATTGCTGAAATAAACGGGAGCTTTGTTGTCAATTTGAACTGGCAGAGGATCAAGCACTACGTATTGCTAGGGGCAGTCTTGATATATATACAAGAGCAAATGCAGTTTGTTGCATCCAAAATGCTAACTTTTCAGAGTTTATTGAAACAGTAAAAGAGGGGTAGGGAAGTAGTTTTTTTAAAATATGCAGGTATATATTCATTATAAATTCCTGAATAAACAACCATTTTTGGATAAGGTCCTGGATTTGATTTAAACATCACTGAAATTAAGAGAAAAATAAGGCTTTGGATCAAGACTTCTTTCTCTAATGTTTCCAGTTAGCTTGGGTTATAGAAATGTGGCATTTGTTCACGGCAAAATCTATGGCTTTTCACTGCCTTGGCTTCTCAGAGTCAAACAAGATTTTGCAGAGAAGATGCTGTGAGAGACACTAGGTATGGTGATATGTAGTTTCATAGCTAGTCTTTGTCCATGTTCTAACAATGTGCGTTAAATGTCTTACCATTGTCTCTTTTTCAGATTAGTTTACAGCTCTGTAGTTCCAGCTGTTTTATTCTGAAACTCTAAAACCCTATCACTAGGGAGTTCTGTGTAATTGCCCATAATATGCACCACATTATCCATTTCAGGAACTGTGCTGAAAGACAGCAGCAATAAGGGGTTTTCTAAAGGCAGTCTGGTTTACACTAATGGATCTAACAGGAAGGAAATGCAATTTGAAAGAAGCTGATGCATATGTTCTATTGTTGAATATAATGTTTGATTTAATTATTAACTGTCTGTGATGGAAAGTCAGATCCTGCTCAGTTCTGCTTACAGTTTGGTACTCTGCTACCAGTAAAAACAGACAAGATTCAGTCTGAGGATTTAAGAGTTCTTTGTAAAATGCTGACATTTAATTGTGCTTTTATAAAATGTCAGCTGAGGAACCTCAATTGCATGCTTCTTCCATAAAGGCTTGCTTTCTTTTATCAAGCAAAATATACAATATAGAAGCTGACTCTCTTTCCTTTTTCACTTATGTAAATCAGGAGATTCTCTGCTAAAGTTAATGAACTGCTGTAATTATTTAAATAAATATGATCCAAATTGAGTTCATATTCATTGCTGTCCTTGAACTACTAATTTTTATTTTATTTTGCATTTCATGTTATACACATAGCACTGTAGTCAATCTGCTTCTATATGATTGAAGAAATACACCATAAACCCAAGTGAAATTTTAGGAAGGAGTTAAAATGTGCTGGCATGACTTTACCTATCCTTCTTCTATCAGGAAAAGGGATTTGGCAGCCAATTTCAATCCAATTCTGTAATTGGTGTTTTGTGATTTCTAGTAAATTGTTGCATTGTGTTGCAAAGGTCCCTAATTCCATGTGTGGGTGTTAACATGATGTAAGGAATGAATTCATTATGAAGAACTCTTACCTGAAATTCCATTATCCTTTCCTTACTATGATGACTTCTATCAAACTCATTCATATAATGTAATCTGAAAAGAAATAGGTACTGATGCTAAACTGCTTGCTGTATTTTCAGAGGAGTTTCAAGGTAAAAATCACCTCTCTTGCATGATTCAGATAAAAAACAGTAGTTTAACACCACTAGCAAACAAAATAATTGAGCAGTGTAATTTCAGGTTTGTATTTTGTATCTGTCTGGTAAGATTATCATCTTTGACACTATCTTAAGCAGATGCAGGACTGGAGTTGAAATTAAACAATAGTAATGATATTTGGAGTTCATCCAGAATGATCTTCATGGTTTATGAAAGTGGCTTCCACATCATTAGTTGATCCATAATTTCTCATCTTTCATTAAATATATGTTGCTACATATTAGCATTAGCTCTGTGGGATGCCTTTTCCTTTGAGAACTCAAAAGGAATCGGTTATTTTTGTCATGAGAGTACTAGAAAGAAACGAAGTTCCTCGGAAATACACCACCACAACTCAAACACCTAATTGATTTAGAAAGATTAAGAAAGCCCCGCAACAGTGCATTTCCAATCCGGGTGTCAGTCAGCAGAGCCTTGAACGGCAGACCTGCAGGAGCCACTGCAGCAAAATCCATCTCGGATTAAATTGGAGACGACTTCTTGTAATCCATTCTCAATTCTGGGGATCTGAGATGATTTTAGGGCTTTTTTAAAAAAACACAAACATTTTGAATATTTTGGTTTAGAGAAGTACTTGAGAGCTCAGATCAAAATATAGCCAGACTGTTCTAGCCTGTAACTCTCATCAGAACAGATTTCTGCTAGGTCTTTCCTGGGTCAAGAGCATCATAAAAAGAGTCTTTCTCATGTGTTTCAGGACTCCTACTTTCAGCCTTGCCAGACACCAAGAAATGCCAAGGTGTGCAACTCTTTTAAAAATTAACTAAGTTCAAAACAGGTACGAGCTGAGGTCAACTTGAGTTTTGGCTAAAGTGTTCTCCCAGTTTCACTTCTACTCTTACTCCTAATTAAAAGTTTATTGAAGCACTTTGCAAAATCTACTAAATTGACGAAGCAATTGTTGGAGTGAAAAGAAAAACTGTCAATTCTGAAAATAGCTTGGACTGCTCATGTGTCATTCTCAGTATATGCTGAAATATCTAGAAAAACGTGGCTCACACTGTGAATTACACCAGATACCCACACATGTATAAGCGGGCCCTCTTCCCCAGCCTGTTTCTCCATAGGCTCATTTATATAAAACACACGGTCAGATCTGAGCTGTGCTTTTTGCCGCTGCAGTGAAGCAGGATGGAGCAGAGAACAAAGGAGGCTGCTCTCCCTGGCTTAAGCAGGCTCCGTCTGCGGGGCTCCACGTGAGAATGAAGATCCAGGCATTTGCAGTAACCAGCACACTGCAGCCTCGGGGGTGGGTGGAGAGAGCTGCTAAGCACGGGAGCATGTGCAAATTGGGAGTACTAGCTTTTCACCCAGCTCCTAGGAGCGCATCCTCCTGTCTCGGCCATGCCCAAATCCATCAGCACGAAGCATCCTACCACACCAGCACAGTCAGAGTTGGTGGGGCCAGTCCACGTTCACTTCTTCTCTACTCCAGGCGCACGCCTCTAGCACCATCCATGCTTTCCCTCTGCCTTGCAGTACCGCCCTGTGTGTGTTGGCTCACGCACATCCAACAGGGAGATCTCAGCGGATATCAGTGGCTACACAGAGGGGCAATTGAAGAAAAAAAACGCTCTGGAAATCATGTTCATAAGGAACATAGGGAAAAACTGAACTCAGACAGGTGTTTCTTCATTTCTATTGTGATTCCTCTAGGCAGCAAAACAGGTGAGTTTGCTGCATGCTAATCAGGAAAAAGAACATCTGAAATATGCATCTGCACATAAGCATCTGTGCAGAGTTTCTCCAAATCAGTTCTCGAGCGCATTTTTTTTCCTGTGTGGGCCTCTTTTGTACTGTGTTGTGCCAAGAGGCTTATTTCGTATAGGTGGAGAGACCCCTATCCACCAGCCATCAGGGAGTGCTATTAATATGCAGCATCTTGAATGCATGAGCTGAATGACAAGCTGGCAGAGTTTGAGACTGTGTGGTCCAAGTTTGTGTCTCTCCCAGAAGAGGCAAAAAGCCCCCTCCCAAGCTCTCTGCCAAATTGTGCAAGAGATGAAAGAAAGGAGAATGGGCAAACTATTTTTTCTGCTTCTCTCTTCCTGATATCTGCACATTATCATTTCTTTCCCCCAGCCACAGTTTCTGTGAATGGCAGATATTACATAGTTTGCTACTGAAGTCCACTGTCAAAAGAGATCTTAACAGGAGAGCTATTGAACACATATTTTAAAAACTGCTTGTGGAACTAACCGGAAATATTTATTAGACTTTTTACACATGCACTATCTTCTGGGTGCACATATGTTGCTCTACCCTCTGTATGAAATATCCTACAATAATGAGTTTAATATTAATTGACAACCCGAATTTTAGACATACTTCCACTTTTCTTTGGTTGCTAGTGTAACTGTGCAAGACTTAGCTAGATTTTCAGGTAGATTTTCCTGAGTAGGAAGAAAGGACACCTGTATTACTAATTAGGGACTAGTTACAGCTTGATCTAGGAAGAGAAGATTAAATGGATGTTACTTATTCTCCTCACGTAGAAGATGGGCATGGACCCAGCGGGAAGAGGAGGAACCAGACAACTGCCATTCCCAGCCTCAAAACCTGCTGAGCCAGTGGCTCTAACTGGAGCACCAGGCGCCTGCTGGACTAGAGCAGCGCCCACTGCCACTCGCCTGGTGCAAGGCAGTCCTCTGTCTCTTAGCTGAAAGCGCGTGAAGGCAGAGAAAGAAGAATTTGGCTGTTTACTGGGACAGTTCTAACCGGGAAGTCCCCCACTGGTGACCGCTGCTCACACAGGTGACTTGGCATGTACACGTGCAGCCGTGCTCGTGCCGCGGCACATCTCCCACGAAGACGACGGCTCAGCGCTGCAGTGCCCGCTCACGCTCGGAGCGCCCAGGCCCGCGCGGCCGTGCGAGTTAGCTGCCTGTGCCCACACGTTCACGGGGATTTCCCGCACCAAAATACACTGGCTTTCCTTACCACGCAATGTAACCCTCCTGTGGTTTGTTTGCGGGACTGGTGCCTGAACGTAGATCTTTTGCCCCTTCTCTGTTGTTAGCATCCTGTAAGATCCCTTCATCAACTGCTCACCTTTGGGGAGGTCGGAAGGAATTAGAGAAGCAAAGAACTACAAATGAACAGTTTGCTTCAGAGACCTGTGATAAAAGAGACAGAATTCAGAGGCCTGTGTGCCAACCTAGGCTAGTGGCAACATCAAACACACATGCCAAACTGAAACAATCCCATCCCAAAGATCTCCCCGTTGGTGGGGGTCATTCCCACCACGTCCATCCGGCTGAGCAAGAAATTTGCTTTCCTTCCGCCGTAGGTAGCATGGAGGTAGGGCCCAGCTTTGCTATACTTGACACTAACCTGTTGGGGCCTCGCAACACATGATTTTCAGAACAGCAGCTTTATAGCAGAAAAGAGGCAGCTCATTCGGTATCCTCCTTCCTCGAACCTGGCCTGATTAGCAAACAGTTCCCCCCCATCCTCCACTCAAAGGTACTAAAGGGAGCAGCAAACTGGGCTTTTTCAGATACCAGCTGTTACCCTGGCATCATTTTTTCCCCTCTGTGCATGCCTTTGTCATTCCCTGAATCTCTGCCTGCTGCAGAACTCTTGGAATGAGTTAAAATGACTTTCGGGATGTTTTTCTCTTGCCTTAAAGGACTCATCTGCTTTGTTTTTCCCTCAGTCACAGCAGAACGTAGAAAATGGTCTACATGGAAAATGTGGAAAATGGTTTCTATGTAAATTGGAGGTAATGTCAGCCAGATTAATTTGTTAATTTAATGTCTAAAAATCATTTCATATTCCCCACTTACAAATTTATATTCTTTCTTGTGGGAATATGCCATAACTAAAGTTTTCTCCACATCTGATCCATTTTTAAACTGCTCCAACTATTTTCTTCCACTGTTTCACAAAGCAGGTTCATTTACAAATGAACTAGATCCTTATCAGTCACATGGGGAATTATACCTTTTATTCCTTTTTATGAGACTGAAGTCCTGCCTCTTTACTGGGAAGATTATGTAGTATCTTACCTAAGCTAAATTCCTTTCAATTCAGGGATCAGGGTATGGAAGGTCAGACCAATACTGCCAGAGGAGCAAAATTACTAGCCACAGTTATTAGCTTGAGAAGAAACCAGCTATGGTTTGCAGAATGATGTGGGACAAGCATGAGTCTAGATTTGAGTTTTACAAGGTTAAAAAAAAACCCTTACAAATATGTATTTTTATTATGCCATTAAAAATCTCTTTGTTTAAAACCCCACCATGCAAATGTGTTGAAATTCAGATGAGGTATTAAGAAGCTCATAAAATAGATAATCTATTAATAATCTTGTCCATGCTCATACAGCAGAGGCTAGCAACAAACTCTCACCGGTACTTTAAATTTCAGAAATATTGATTTTTATCAGCTTGCCCACACAAATAGTGAAGAGATTTTCTAGGATAAAAGTCACCTGGGTAATTTAAACTTTCTGGTCAACATATCTCTGTTGCTCAGTGCCTGTAACCTCCCCGAGGTCGGTGGGAACGTTTTACACAGACCGATGCTAGGCATGGGTCTTACACAGACAAGAAAACCAAAGCTTTGAACCACACATTCAAGGGCTTCTCACTGTGGGAAAACTGAAGTAATTTTAAATAAAATTCCTGGGTGTTGAATAAACACCAGAACAGCGCAGATGCCGGCAGCAGCAGCTTTAGGATTTAAGGAAGCTGGTGGATACCAAACCGCCGTGCGTCAGACCACGTCCCGGGGCGCTCAGGGCTGCGGTGTGCTTGTGCCAGCGGCAACCCCCAGCCGCTTCGGAAGGAGGCGCGAGCGCTTTCGAGGCAGCGGCCTGGGACGAGCTGCCTCTGCGCGAGGCCCACGCTGACCTCTGCGTATCCCCAGCAGCGTTTGGGGTTTGCTAATTCTGACCCCTCCACATATTGCTGATGTCCTTACCGACATCCAGTTCTTTTTGTGAGCCTCATTACACGTCAAAGGCCTAATACCGGCAGGCAGAATTGGAAAGAAGGAAATGTTTTCATCTCCTCAGAGCTGAAACACACAGTCTGAGCCCTCTGCCGAGCTCGCCCTCTGCGCAGAACCGCCCGAACGCCGCCCACGCTCTAACGGCGCGCCAGAGGCTCTACTTACCCTGCTCAGGGCGGCCTCTGATGCCGCTACAGCAGGGAATAATTTCCCCCGATGCTGACTGTCAGCAAGGCAGCTGTGGATTTCCTTAAAATAATAGATGCCTGAAAATAGAGGCTATTGATCTAGGCTATCATGTCAATCACAGAAAGGAAGAACAACCCAGCAGGTATTATACAAGCAGGGTTTGTAACAAAATGTGTCTTTCTTTCTTTCTAAAGACCAGAGAATATAGCTATCTTTAATGTCAGCTGGACAGACAAGCAGCTACCAAAAATTTCATCCAAGACCAAACATTTTGCTGGAAACAAGCAAGACAAAGACAGTAAGTTTTCCACTGAAGCAAGATAAATTGGTTCCACAGCCAGCTTCATTAGCACCTTGGAAGGCCACAGCAGAAAGCAATGAGCAGTAATTTGCTTAGCAACTGCACTGAGTTCGGAAGGCACCTTGTGCCCCTTGCCTTGGGTTGCTCTCACAGCCCTTTCCCACTCCTCCTGTATTGAGCATGTCAGTAAGAGGACAACAAAATAGTGAACTACCAGATTGTTTTGAAATTCTGGAGATACAAAAGGTCTGCAGCCTCCCACGTTCTGGCTCTTACTACGTCCTTCCTTCGTGGCTTCGGGAAGGAGGCTGTACCTTGGTCACGCTGAGCCATCGAGCGTGCACAGACACAACGAGCCCTGGGACACAGACCCATCTCTGGAGCACAGGAAAGGCAGGACAGGACCCCCGTGATGCAGGGCTGCATAGTCAGACCCACAGCATAAAAGACTATGGAGCTTTTATACTAAACAGAGCTTCAAAGCAGCAAAAATATTGAGGCCCACCAAAAAACAGAAGCAAAAAGGTTCTTTAGTAGCCCTATACTGTTCTTGCCATGAGTCCTAAGTGCTTACTGAGGAAGTGACCTTTATGAAATTATTGTTTATGATCTCTCAGTGTGTGCTAGCATAGGCACAAAGAGTATTCCAATTTATTTAAAAGGTTACATATCAAAACTGAATATGCAGTACAACTGTGTTATCACATTGTACAGCTTTTACATAAGAAATCCAATCCATAGCATGTATGCCTTCTAGGCACCTGGGCCAGATTCCTACAGTATCGAAACTAGAGATGAAAAAGTAATACATAATCAAATAATTTATTCATCCTTCTTTTCTCGTTTATAAATTGTCTAAAAATCACTTTAAAAATTCTCAGAATAATCCCTGGTTTTAAATTCCTCACAAATTTCTTCCAATAAATCACTTCTTACCTTGCAGACTATTTGAACACAGAATCCAAGGTACTCAGTGCCTTTGCAAGTGAAGACTGTTCCTGCTGAATAATTTAGTTGTCTCTGTTTCAGAAACTGCTCTGATTTCTTTTGAGCTGTACGACCCTCTTAGGGTTCCTCAGGTATCATAAACAATCTCCCCCTCACCTGCTGCTTATTAGAGGCACTGGCTCTGCCCGCCAAGGGAGCCTGACCCGGCACTGCCTGTTACCTGCCCTCAAGCTGACTCCAGTAAGTTGGGTGGGAAAAACACTCCCCAGCTCAGACAGAATACCTGTGCGCGGCTGCGCTTCAGCTCATTGCTCCCCAAGTAAGAAAGAGCCCAAAGTCAGCCAGTTTCCCAGAGGGAATGTTTCTCTCACTCGAAAAGGTAAAGGAGGAAAACAGAACACATTTATTTCAGCAAAATAAATGGGTAGATTCTCATGCATAAAATTGGGTAAAGTCACAAAATAAAAACCAAACTAAAATAACAAGTGCAACTCTTGACTGCAGTTGTTCACAAGGATCCCTCCTAGCTCCTGCAAGACCAGCCGCAGAGCGTGCAGACCGCTACCCGCCCGAGCCTCTCCCGGGCTGCCTCACCCCGAGGAACACCCCTCCGCTGGGGGCGGACACCAGCGCGCAGGGGCCCGAGAGTGGCCCAGGGCTGCCAGCAGCCTCCCGCGCCCCGCGGCAGCGCTGCCGCGGCTCCCACCACTGAGCTCCGACCTCTTTCCTCGCCCCGTTTCTCAGAGGCAGAAGACAAAAGCAAAGGTAACAAGCAGGACGCCTCCTCCCCCAGGCCTGCTGGCGTTTAGCTCCTTCTCCAGCCATGGAAGATTTCCTGGACTTTCAATTCTAGCGTATTCCTTAAAAAGAATGTTCTTTTTGGCATCAGGTCCTTCTGCAAGTCACAACGTGCTCAAGACAATGCTTAAACTTGATACAACGTGAGAATTATTTTAGATAAACGTCTTGCTAGATTCAGAGCTTCTTACTTGAGGTTGGTTTCTAATAGAGACCACACATCGCATTTTGGAGTTCAAATGATGGTCTTGGCATGTATGCTGCTTTTTCTAAATTACTCCAAATTATCAGCCTCTGGATTCTATCATGATCTCTTGTGTATTAAATAGTTCAAAACAAAAAAAAGTTTCTTAAAATTATTCTGCTTGGAAATAAGTCACTGAACTTACCAGTGACAATTTCCTGACAGCACATATGAGGAGAAATTGGCCCATAAGATTCGCTTCATGCTGAAGTACAGTCTTTAATACTTAAAAAAAAACCCAAAGTAGAAATTTGAAATCTGCACACAATTTCTTATTTTCTTTTATTTTCTGGCTTGCTCCTGTTTCTGGATGATTGCCGTAATTAACAAAGGCCAAGGTTCTCCAAACTATTCCATCTAGCCGAAACCCTCCTGAAGGCATCCAGGTAATGCATTACCATAGAATAGATCACAAACATCAAGTAACACGATCTAAAATCCAAATCTTACAATTAAATATATCACCGGAAAAATATTTTTGCAAATATCTAAAAAGTCTAACTGAAAATTTGTTTTTGCAAATATTAATGAAAGTTAATTTCAAGTGCTTGTATGCTCATAGGAAGTAAATTCACAAGAGTCATAGACATGATCAATTTGGAGTTCATTTCTGAATTTAAATGAATATTCATAGACATTTTTAACTATTCCTTTAACTTCAATACAGACTCATCAGCACTCATTTGCACCTAGTTTTTATTAGTGCAAATCAGGATTAAAAACATGGAAATCAAAAGTTAAGCATGTCTGAAAAATGCTTAAAGAGCAGAATTGAGCCACCTTTCTTATGTTCAGAATGGAATAAATCTAGCTTCCTTTTTTATTAAAATTTGAGAATAATTTGTAATCTTTTGAAGCTACAATTGTGCTCTCAGCTAAAGCTATTTATATACTTTGATACATTCCTTTACATAATGGTGCTTCTTCTCCCCAATCCCTTAAAAATTATTCATCTACAATAATTTTTTCCCATTTCCATGGATTCAGTTTAAATGAAGGTTATAAAACCCCCATAAAATAGTCTAATATGGGCTGGTTTCAAATGCGATGAGGTTGAATGTTAGTTCTTTCACTCATGAAAATTTTGACAATCTCAAGAAAAAGACAGAAGATATGTTAGACAACAAATCTCACAGGTTGCAGGTCAGTGAGTTACTGAAACATTTTCCTAAACTTAAAAGAGTATCGTCAGTCACATTTATTCAGTTACATCACTTATGTGCTTCAAGTTACTCATGTGATTAAATAACTTGTAGAATATGATAATACAGTAAAACCACATTGTTTTGAAAAGCTTTAGTTCTGATATTTTTTTATTCGCATCTTATAATTTATTCTTTTTCAGTTTGAATTGCAGTTCAGCAATTCTTCATTTTATTTGACTCCCAGTTTACTTGAAAACTCTGGACTGATCACTGACGCTGTTTGAAAAGACGGGTCAAATTTTCAAAAATATTCTAGGTGATTTAGAAGTGTAAAGGTCTGCTGACAGATAGGCTCCAGGATGCCTTAGTGACTTTCAAATGGGGTGCATAAATCAGGGATTATTTGGCTCTTTTGACTTTTTTTCCTAACATTACTTTGTCAAAGTCATGTACAAAGAATACATTGAGTTACATCACAAAAGCTAACAAAGATAATTATGTTAGAGCTAATCAGGTTTGTGAACTATGATGTTAGTCAAAAGCTTTTTCAAAGAGCCACTGACAAACTTGATGGCCCATCGTTCTTGAAAACTAACCAATCCGTTCCTCAGCTTTTTTCTTGGAAATGTGAAGCAATGTGGAATACTGTCTCTTAAGAATATCTTTTCCAATGCACCAATATTTTCTAGAAGTTATAGATGCATTCTTCTCAGTTATTGTTTGCATTCATGGGGTGCCAGTTACTTCCCTACAAAAGAATTTTCTTGAAACTATGTGCAACAAAACCAGAAAGCTAAAAAACCTAACAAGAAGAGGAGAAGGAGTTCTTTTTTTTCTTTCTTTTTTTTTTTTTGAACCATTTTTCTTAGATTATCCTAACATCTAAAATCAATATTTTTTCCCTACCTATTTTCTTCAGTACCCAGCTTGTGGGCATGTTTTATACAAGGCAAAGTGAAAAGCTTGGCTTTGAAGTCACAGAAAACTCACTGGCCAAGTGCATCAGCAATTCACGGAAACACACATGAAGGCATAGAGCAGAGAATTGGTACAGATCAGAGAAACTACACAAGCTGCTGTATCAGTTCAGCTTCATTTATTAAAAGGAATTGACAAGGTACCCTGTATTGGACTCTCTGCTATATTACTTACAGAACAACAGCTTAAACTTTATGAGAAATTTCTGCTCCTGCCTTTCGTGGATGCCAAGGTCTTTATCATGGGTGGATCATTTAACTCCCTTCAGATAGGACATTCTAATTCCATCCAGCCTGATTGTTAGTCACCTTTATTTCTTAGATCGTATTCACCATTGCTGCAATAATCACTAATTATCTAAAATTCTGAAAACATAATTGAAACATGACATTTATTTCCTTAAATTTCTTTCTATGAGTAGAACACTGTGTGATATGCATACACTTCCAACACTAATTGATTAGCCAAGATGCATCTTAGTTGAGGAAAATGGTTTAAAATAGTTTTTAATTCTGGCTGCAAAATTCTGCAATATTCTTTCACACTCAGTGCAATAATTTTCATCCTTGTCCTCCTTGCTTCTCATTCTCTCCACAGTCATTCACTTAACCATGGGGTTCTGAAGAATGCACTAGCTATTAGTCTACATGAAGAAACTGTTGCTTTCACACCAAATATGTAATATGCAAATACTCCATCATAATTCATCTGCTTCTTCAAGCTAATTTATATTTTAATGAACTTGGTCATTGGGAACTGAAGTACTTTAGCTTCAAAAATAGAGCGTGTTGAAAACCTTTTGCTGAAATATATAATTTTCAAACAGGTTTTCAGCCAGTGCAAACATTGAGATCCTTTGTTTAGTCAGCCAACACTTCAATATATAAGACAGAGATCTGACTTTATCGTAACAGCCCATAATTTTGTGTATGAGATACAGGGATAGCAAAGAAAACATTGCACCAACGAGAAAGCTGGACAAGCTATTTCTGAGATACAGTTATAAAGGAGGTTTTGAAAATTATTCTAAGATGACTTTGCCATGAATTTAGTGCAAAAGCAGCTTCTTTCAGAAAAGAATTTAAATTAATTTAAAAGATTCCGTCTAGTTTTAATAAACAAGTTCTATGCACATCTGGGAAACACAGCTACAAACGGTTTACATTTTAGATAGCTGCAGGAATGGACCAATAGGAATATTCAAAAGGTGACACTGATGGGTGTACCAGTCTTGAGTCATCAAAGCTGATTTGAGGAATACCACCTGTATAAAAAACTCCTTCAGATCTGAAGAACTTGTAAATTCAGCACAGTCCTTATACTGGCACATGACACAGCATTTTGGTAGAAATATCCTAAATTCACTTGGTGAAGCAAATTCAGGCATTAACAAAATTCCTTCGGGACCGGCTGCAAGCCTCGACCACACAGGCTGTAGTGCAGAGGAGCTGGTGCTTTCTGAATTCACACAGACGCTCACAGGCACTAGCTCTCCCTGCGGAAAAGCACCAGAGCAGAGCTGCACCTTGGCTGGATTTAGTCTGACATCTGTAAAATCTAGATTTTCCATTGGCAACACTCAGTTAAAGGAAAGAGCATTTAAAGAAAAAACTCCCAGAACGGACATTTTGGAGCTCTTGTTCATTAGCGGGGGATTATGGATGTTGGCGGTGCCTGAAAGCTGTGGTGTCACGGTCCGGTTAGGGACACGCGTGGTGGCAGTTGTGGGCTCTTTAAACAGATTACTTCAGTTCTGATGGAAAGGACATGCAGATTCAAGATCACAGGCATGAGTATAAGGGAGAGGCAGAACGACATTAAGAGAGATATCACTAACAAACCTCACACAGTAAAAACAACGGCAGTAAAATCACAATGACAGAACAATCATTTATGTCATACCAGTTTGAGAGGACATCGATTTAAAAGGTGTAATCAGATCCATTTATTGCAAGAACTAAAAAAATACGGAAACTGTGAAAGTGGATACAAATATCTCCTTCACCATATTTTAAACCAGTAGCATAGCTTTACCCAATTAGAATGAAATTCATCTTATAAGAAATATCTAATTAGATATGGTAAACTTATTTTATTTTAACAGAAAGACATTGATGACTCCTAATTATACACATATATGTTCCCTAAGTAAATTAGGGATTGTTGAAGCCGTCATACTGAACATGTCCTTATACAACAGTGTCATCTAGTGGTCACTGGTCAGACTCCTTGCTTTAACTGCAAGATGGAAATGACCAAAAAAATAAACAACAATAACATCGTGTTTGTTTGTTTAATAAATTGCATTCGTTCATAAAACAAAATACTCTGTAATTTCTAATGTTCCTTTTAACATCAGACCTTCCACCACACTAGCAGCACGAGTGTTTGGCCACTTTGGGAGGAAGAGGGGAAAGCCCGTCGGTCACCAGGCCGACGGGAAGGAGGGCTGCACCAGGTGCTTTCTGCTATGTTAGTAACGACAGCAGCTTTCATCTTTTTCTCTGCCTCCAAATTCGTTATCTGCCCTCTATAGTCCTTTCAGTCGAGATTTATAGTTGAAGTTAGCGGAAGTTTTGCTGTCAAGTCGGAGGTTTTGGCCGAGAGACGGCCACGGCTGCTTCCCCGCAGCCGGCGTTCGCCCTGCAGCGGGCAGCGGCTGCACCGCCTGCCCGGGGGTGCTGGGGACGGGCAGCAGCCAACCCAGGCCGCTCCCTGCGCCCGATGCCAGCAGTGCAGAGCAGTTTGTGCATTCAAGTCCACCGTCCCTCGCTTGGAGCTGTTCTGCTCGACACCACGCGTCTCTATTGTATTCAGGACAGCTCACTAATACTTTGTTTCGTATCAGGCAGCTAACTGTGCGCTGGGATAGAATAGCACGAGCCTGTGCTGCTTCTGACCGGAACATTTGATACCCCGTGCAATAAATAAGTACATTTTACAAACCTGCATCCTGGAAATATTTGTAATTGATGGAAAACAAAAACTCTGATGTGATGACAACACGGGGACCTAAAAGCAATGCATCACCATGGCCCAGAATAATCTGCTATCAAATGAGCCCTGTATCTACCAGTAAATCTTATTTTATCAAAAAGAAGAATATTATTTTCTAGAACCCGCTGAAAGTTCTGGTTAATGATATTGTTAGTGTACAGTCTTGACACGGACCCCTACCACAGGTTTTGGTAAAACCCATGCTTTATAAGGTATGTGTCTCTGAGATCAAATACTGATAATCATGGTCAGACATGCAAAACCAGAGAGTATTTCTCTGATCCTTGCTGTAATAGGCTGCTCATCTTCCCAGAAGAGCCTTGGGGCCTGATACTAGCAATCTGAACAAATCAGAGATCACATTGTCGGATTGGCAAGCTTTGATCTTTGACGTAACCAAATAAAATTCAGATGCAGACCTCCTCAATTCATAGAAAGACAGTACGTTTTCCAAGAGTCCACTAACTCAAAAATATTTCTGGAAGACCTGAGCCCTTATTTCTTGATACACAGGTGTCATAATTGGGGCCTTAGGACCATAAACAGACTTGCTTAAATTTGAAAGGTCTTTTTGAGTATGTTCTACAAAAATTTCACCATATATTATACACGGGTCTTCAGCATCCAGTAATTACAACCAGTATTGTCTTATATTCAGTATTCCCCCCGCTCAATGACATTATGGAAAGAAAAGGAATTCTTGTAGAAATCAGCTTCTTTGTCAAGCTTTTTTAGAGGTAAGATATAAATCAAGGGCTGGATTTTATGCATCAAATCTGATCTCTAACAAGTATAGGTTTTTCCCTATTCCATGCTGCTGGGTCCCACTCACCAGGCTTTTTCACTCAATCCAGCATTCATAAGAGGGGCCGCACTAAGTCAGCATTCTTCGACTGGATTGTTCCAGTGATCAATAGAGAAAGGACAATGATTTATTTATAAAGCAGCAATGCAGCACTGCAAGAATTAGTTCTCTTCTGGAAATGCTTCCCAATCGCTACATAAAAGAATGCCCCATAAACTTTAGTGTGGCTTGCACTGCAAACCAAATTCTAACTTTATCCCTTCATTTTTTTTTCTTTTGGAAGCATCGTATAGCTTTTTATTTAAAGCTGATTGTATATTGATTTAGCAAGGAATAAGTAACAGACATACGAATTTTCTCACAGCGAGATGTGTTGGTAGAAAAACAGTTTTGTAACTAGAAACAGAAATGAGTGATCTATTGGGTATTATGAGCTATTCTGATTATATTAGATATTGATTAGATAGTTGATATATGTGAATAACAAAAGCAAGTTTTGCATTTTAGATACATTTTAACACAGGCAGTCTTGTTAAGTAACAGTGTAGTCCACGTCAGCAGGATAATATACTAGAAACTGATCCTTTGCATAGGAAATAGAATATATGTCTCTGAGTTCCTTGTTATGTTGATGATTACATTTGGGAGAAATAGCACTCTGTATTATTATGGCAGTCTAAAAAATAAAAATGTATCTGAGTCTGCAAAAAATACAGTTTGTAACAATCTAGGCACATACTCACTGTTTCGTGAAAAGTAAAGAGGACAGAAAGTATGTTTTACATCTTCAAAAGGAGAATTTCCCCCCTTTTGGGCTGCACGTTTCTTCATAATCATCATTTTGCAATATAATGTCAGAATGAAGCACAAAAGGGAGTTTTTTTCCAACAATTGGAATTGCCATGGCAACACCCCAGATCTCAGATAAAGTTTGGTCCTGTACCGATACATTAGCATTTATTTTTTGTGCTGAGCACAATACTGCATGTAAAAAGCACTTTGGTCTTTCTAGTTAAGTATAGAAGGTGTAATTTAGATTATTTCAGGAATATGAACTATAGAATTTCAACAGCTCCATAGAAGGCTTCATCTTTAAAATCAAGTATTTTCAAAATGACACAAATCATCAGAAGGAAATTAGGTACAGCTGTCAACATAAGAGCAATTGTTTGTTTCTCTAGTCTTAATTATGCTGCATTTGAATTATTTTCCACTACCCCCTTTCCAGCAGCTCTTAACTTTCCCAAACGAGTTTATCTTCAGTGTTTGTATTTACATATATACATATATACACACACATATATATTCATATTAAGAAACAGGTGAAATTAAGTGATGCATTTAAGCCACTAGAGAGTCAAAGGAAACAATTTTTCCCAGAAACCTTTACGAGGATACTCTCCTTACACTAATGCAAAGAATTAGCTGAAGGCAAATACAGGCCCTTCTCCTCTGACACTTCAAAATTCTACCCAAGTTATAAGGAAATTAGACTCTTTTAAGTTATAAATATTCTAACATGGCAACTCTACATATCTACAGTACAGTCACATGTAAACATTTTTAGGATGTGTGTTCAGGAGGCTTTTACTCCTGCAACACTACCGCGTAGGCTGGTAGAATGACTTGCCAGAACGAAAACACGGAGGCAGGATATAGGAGCACTCTCACCGAAACCTGACTCCTCCCCAAGCAGAAAACAAAACCAGAATATGCTTTCTATCAAAGCAACGCACAGTTCAGATTTCAATTATTGATTTTCTCAAACAGTGTAGAAACAAAGATTTTGTTTTTCTAAAAAAAAAAAAGTTGGAAATATCTATGAGATAACCCTAATTGTTCCTGAATAAACTGACCAACAAAGTACCAAAGTACTTATTATGAATTTTAACAGTTCTGCTGATAAAATAAATAGTATAGAAAGAAAGACGAGACTGAAATTCTGTTGCAAAAATAAGTGAATTCAGAAAGGTTTGATTTTTCAAAATTGGGCAACTGTCATGAAACCTATAAACAACGTAATACAAGTATGTGGTCTTGGTCTACTCAAGGAGGTACCACATATTCCGTAATAAATACAGTGAAGAATGTAATAGGAAAGGTTTCCCGCTGGAGAGAGAATAGCTCAAACACAAGACCTGTGTCTCTTTTCTCATTAAGGGCCAGCCAGCTGAAGAACATAGGCTCGGAAAGTATATTCTAGACACATGACATTAAATGAGGCAGTCATGGTTGTCACTTGAAAGATCTTGAACTCCAACATCTTACGAGCTTTTTCAAACTCTGTTTGAAAAATATCTTCATGTTTTAAATGCCACTACCTTCTTGTTCATATTATAGATGAATTTCTATCTTCGCCGAATTCAGTGATTAAATTTACATTGCCTTCATGGATCCAGGATGACAATGTCATAGGCAGAAATGTGATAGGCAGAAAATTGTATTTAAGAGTAGGATGACCTAATAACCAAAACAGAAAGCACAAAAGTATGAAAATAAAAAAAACTGGGGCCAGACACTGTTAGTTGCAGTGGCGTTCATGTTCAAGGACCTGGCAGAACTTTAAGTCCCAATTTAATTGCCTAAGAGGTGTGCATTTCTTTTCACTGATAATCTTGATGGCTAGATACGCTGGCCTCCTACTTGAGACACAGGAGTACTGAAAGGTTGGTGATGTGTCTTTAACCACTTTGGAGATCAACAGCCTTGACAGTTGCAAAGCGCTTGGCGGGTAAGTTTGGCATGTCCCAGATCAGGTCCTAAGAAGCCAACAACATGTGCTGCCTTAGAAGCAACTTAACTGTGATTCATTTCTAGTATTTACTGGTGCATATAAGGCAAGACAATGAGACTCCCTTGCTACATTTCTATACTTCCATTGTTAAACTTTTTCCCTTATCTTTTTGATTTATATGCTGCAGGAAAGGCTGCTAGCTTTACAATGCAGCAATCATCTTTTGGGTTTGCCCTGTGTTAATGTACAAATTGTTAATTAACAGACCTTTTTTTAGAAAAGGCAAAATGTCTTTGTTAAAGCACAACATCTTCCACTTTCCCAAGCAAAATGTTTCCTTTGTATGGGAAATAACTGGGGTCTGCTTGAAGACAGAGGTGAATTCTGAATCTGCTTTTCCAGATTATTCCCTGTGATGTGAGGCAATAGCTGAGATGAGCTGTGAAAACGCAGCACTTTGGAGATTGTAAAACAAACACAAAAAATGTGAGGGAACTGGGAAGAAAAGGCAGACAGCAGAGAGACTACATCACTGGGCTTCTGGGGGTTTTCACCCCTTTCCTTGCTGCCCTACAGTTTTTGTAGTAGCTCCTCTTCAAAGGGAGTCAGATGTAGGTAGCTGTGTCCCTGGTAGCTGTATCTGCATAATAAAATCACAACTGCATAGTCACAGCACTGTGTTTTAATAGTCATTTGAAAGCATTATTGAAATATCTCATTGCACATTACAATGACTCTTGTACCAGTAACTAAAGATGCAGTCCCCAGGAAGTGCCATTTATTTCAGCGGAGCACAGCTGCACTAGAGGAAAAAGCCTGGGGCACCAGCAGCAGCAATAGGGAAGCAGAGGGAATCAGCAGCTTCTGTCTGTTTTGAAGGAGAAAACTCATCTTTTTTAAAGTATTTATGCGCAAACATCTTGCACAATTACAGACCTTTTTAGAGTACTCTCCCATTTGTTTTATTTCTGAATTAATTTGTCTTCAGGTGTTATTTCGATGATTTTACTTATCTTTTCCTCTGCAAATAAATCTGTTCCTTAGCTTTCAGTTGCTGACCTTTCCCATAGTTTTCCACCATATTGACCACTAGCCTCGTAGAAAAGTCCAGCAGTCCTGTTTTTAGTGGCCAGCATGCCCGCACACGGAGGCCACACACTATGAAAAACATACGCCTCTTTTTAACTTGTGCTTGCGCTCTGATGGAGGAAAAGCAGCAATTCTTTGAAACATCTTTCTTCTTATGCAAATATGTTATTCTTTCTCATTGTTTGCATTTAAGAAAAATATTACTGAAAAGATAATTGAAAAGAATAGTTTTTGAACACTATTTTGATGAGGTTTGCAACAGCCATTAGAAATAGTTACCATCATTATGTAGGAAAGCATAAGAAGGATAAAAATAAAATACAACTCAATTTCAAACCCCTCATTTTTTCCTAAAAATAAGGATTACATTTCTGACCACCCCAAATTTAGCAGTTTGGGCTGCAGACTGGGAACCTATTACTTACGCTGTCAAAGTTGTGTGTTGTGATCTGGAACAGGTCATTTAATCTATATCCACTCCTCTTTCTTCTTTTTTCCTTCCTTAGCTGTCTAATTTATATAGCAAAATACCAGGACACACTATAACATTCTGCTGCCTATAGAGCACACAGAAAAATGAGGCATGATCTTTTAAATACACTATTCATTATAATACTGGCACTAGAAATGCTTTACTGTTTTACAATGCAAATAAGATCTCGGATATAGGGGTTACATATACATGTCATGGAAGCACATTTAACGACAAGCAAAAGATACAGAAAAAACAGGGAATCTGAATGATGATCAAATTTCATGGGGTAAAAATCTGATCATTAAGGCTACTTTCTGCTTAGTGCATAATGGAGGCTAAGGCTTACTTTCCTTTTAATCCTTTTAAGGATTTACTTTCCTCAAACATGTAAATTTTCAATGTGTACAGTTTCAGTAATTAGAAAAGAAATTTGGATGCCAGAGTTTCCATAAATAACAAAAATCACCAAGATGCATTTTCCCTTGTGTATTTTTTTCATTGTATGATTTACAATTTTTTTATTTTCTTTTTGTGATCTCAAGAGATTAAAGTCCAACCCACCTACGTATATCACAGGCAAAATAAGTCATATGACATACTCAGTTTTTAGAGTCATTAGCTATCTGCAGACATCATCTTAAGCAGTGGAGTTAAAAAACCTACAGAGAAAAAGACAGAATATGTCTAAGGGTAAAAAGCCTCTGTGGGTGTTGATGGAAGTATATGGAAGAAACCAGCAAGAACAGTGGATAATGGAAGATCGGTAGTGCAGGTAGTGGGCTTATCTATATGACAAATTGATGAAGAATGAGGAGAAAAACTATGTTGATTTAATGCTGGCAATTTGAAGCATAGGCAGCACTGCTGTTTCAGACAGAAATACCAAGATAAATTCAGAAGCAACCCTTGCTCTGACAGATTAATAAAATACCAGGAATTATTTGAGCTTCTTAGAGGAAGGGATCACTAAAGAGCCTTCGAATACCCAAGATATTGCACATAAGAATAAAGGAACAGCTCCTCCAGCCCTTGCCTGCCTGTTATCAAGAACATGCTTTAAACTGATAGCAAAGCTTTTCTAGTAGACATGAAAAAATATGTATTAGAAGAGCAAAAGTAAAGAATAAAGTGAGTATCTGCTACTGATACCATATTAAAAAAACTGGCAGTGGTAGTGCCTTCAAACAGGACACCTAAGAAAGGCCTACCTAAAATGAGAAAAATACCCCATACTGGGTCTTATGTTTCAACTGACGATTCACATACGCATTATTAGCAATAGGAATGTTTACCCAGTTAAACAGAACATCCAGACTTTTCACACTTTAAAAATAAGGAACAGCTGATAAGACAAAGTGACTTAGTCTAAACATTTTCACCACCGCATTAAGTATGTCTGAACAAATATCAAAGAAGACGTTTTCCAGAATAAGGGGCTTCTTGGAGAATTTTGGTTCTGCTGGATATTTTAATATGTGGTCTGCCTGCTCACTACTAATAAAATCAGTATACCTGTCATTACAAAAGGTGTCTTAGCACATTTTACTGATCAGAAAGCCATGCTTCTTGGCTGGATTTCTGAGAGAAGTCTGATTTAGCAGCATTTTGGTCCAATTCCAGAAAATCAAGCATTCTCAGAAAGGCTACTGTGTGTCAGCAGCCTTCTACCAGACTGCTCCAGAACTCATTGCAAAAATAATATGGATTAATTTACAGACCAACAGAAGAGAGCTCTGAGAGTTAGTTCTTTGCTGCGAGAAAAGACTGCTATGAAAAAAATGCTTACGAAGTGATAAGACTGCAGGTCAGCATTAAGAAAATAAGTAAAATCTGATCTTTGTGTCCCTCTCCCCCATCCTCCAAAAAAGAAATACATATCTTTGGAATACTTCATTGTGAAGGCTCACTAATGAATTATTCATGGAAAGGTAGGACTTGCTTTCTTTCCCAGGGGTTACAGCAATGTCAAGCGAAAACATGTCAGTCTGCCAAGAAATACCAATGGTGTGGAATAATTCTATTGGAAATGACACAATCACCCCCTCTAATGATAAGAACTCCTTTGATGAGCATGTCTGAAACTCCTACTACATTCCTACACAGAGTATCAGGCATTACTAATAATTTGATATTTAATTTGGGGAAAACTGAAAGATTAGACAAGCTCATCTGAGCAACTTCTAAATCTATGCTTTATTTTTCATTTATTTTTAAGTTTATGTAAATTTACTATTCATTGCACAGTTCTCTTCCAGCACTATTCTTTTTTTTAACAGTAAAATTACCTGTGTTACAAAAATGTTTACCACCTGCTCATCTCAGCTCTGGGAAGAATTGTTCAAACCTCAATCCCACAGACAGTCCAAAGGCAGAGGAAGAACCTGGTGCAGGAAATGTAACAGTTGCTTGTTCTCTGGTACTTGTCCTATTTTTCTCACATTCCTTGTAGTTGTAGCACAGAAAAATTGGTGTTTAGGGTGCTTTCGGTCAGACTGTTGATAATGGTAGTCAAGGAGGAGTTTTCTCTATTAGGGGAACCTATTGGCAAAGGTCTGCTGGGGTTTTTCACTTCATTCATATCATTGTTTAAAAAGAATTTAGAAATTAACAGTATTTAGAATTTAATAGCAATATAAAAGAGCCTTGGTGATATACTGGTGGTGACATAAGCATTTTATTTTGTGTGCTACAGACCCCACTGTTTCAGTCTCTTCTTTGGAACCATGCTTGAATCCTCCATCTTAGGAAAACCAAAATCTTTGTGATGAGGCAAAGTCTGTTCATAAAGGTATGGTTCCACCGGCAAGAATCATGAGCAGGTATATCAAGCATCAAGGGGGCTTGAAAACAAACAAAATCAGTCTGGAATTAAGATGCAATTTCCAAGCAGCGAAGGTGACTAAACTTTGGGGTGGCTTACCAGGAGAAACGCTAGACTGGCCTGTGCTCAGACACCTTTAAAAAGATATCCAATACCACCTGAAGGTACAATTTGTTCAGAAGAAATGCTTTGGCCCGCAGGTACGGTAAACTGGGAAGTAATGCCCCTAGGAACACCCGGTCCCCAATGAGAGTAAGTTTGTGTGAATTGTGCACAGCATGCTCCTAACACCAGCAATTCTGCAACAGTCTAACACTTTTAACCAAGGCTGGTATCAGCCAACCATTGGCAAGGTCAGGATGGACTCTCTTCAGAATCTCTCCTAAAGCCTCAAGGTCAGAGTAATGGATCTGTAACTTTCTGGCTCATTTTCTCCCTCTCCTTAATCATGGTATCCGATATGAGAGTTCATGAGTCAGTTCCTTCCTCTTTCCAGTCAGGAAGCTCTCTTCATCACCATCCTGGCACACGTCAAGCTTTTTGTGTTTTGCCTGTACCTCAGTTGTGACAATTTTCATGTTTAAGTCTGTGGATACATTCCCACCAGGCAACCTCCACTTTCCACCACAGTCAGCATTATCATCCCAAATGAAGACAGAATAAAGCATTTTCTTACTTTTAGGGTCACACCTAGAGCACCTTCAACCTCTGAACAGTGGCCCCATGTTCTTCCTAGTGGTTTGTTTCTGTGAGTGTTTGCTTAAGGCTGGGTATTTTTTATCACTTTTAATATCCACTGTAAGGTCTAGCTCTGTTTGACTTTTGTTCAGTTCTATGCTTCGTCTTGACCTCTTTTGCATAGATTTCTTTGCCTGTCAATCCTTTTCACATCTCTTTCCATTTTATTGATTTATTCTTAATTATGTAGTTATTGATCTGGCTAGATCCTTTCTACAATGTTTTCATCTTTGTTTTGGATATTAATTCCATGGTTTGAATGGTTTTCAAACTTTTGAGCAAAAGAATTTCAGACGTCATCCACATTCAAGCTTCTGAACTTCTCAGGTGAATTGATTTAATTATTTGCATCCCTAGAACATCTACAGATCCTCTGTTACAGACCTATTTGTTTTAATATTTCCATTTAATTGTATCTGAATCACACAACTTTTCTTCTTCTATTAGCTCATCTCCAGTATCTTTGTTACCTATAAATGAAACCTTAAAGCTGGCATCTTACTGGTGAAGTGAAAAAAATTGTCAGCTATTACCAGCAGAAATAACCCAGGCCAACCATTATTATTAGCATTTGTTTGACAAGCTATACTGTAGAAGTTAAATACACCTCTATGTGGGGGTGCTTACCCAGACTGCCACAGCTTCTGGTAGTATCTACCGCTTTAACAGACCAGCAAAATGTTAAAGCATAAAATGCTATAATAAGATCCCTTTGGTAACTAAATCCAGTGCTAAAATATTCTATGGACTCACAAACTTAGCAGAATTTTTTAACCATCTTTTCCTGATTTTGAAGTGGTTCGAATTCAAACAGCACAGCTACACTATTGCTACTTCTTTATCACATAAATTAATCTGCAGTTCTATCCATTCTGATTACTGCATCCCATTCCATACCTGACTGTTTTTCCACTACACTTTTGTAATCTTTCCAACACCCTGCCTTTTGTTGCTTTGACTTATTGTATTTGCATACAAACATTTAAATCACTCTTTCCTGACCATCAGCAATTTTTATCCAGATTACTCAAAATCCTTCTGCTGACTATAGCATCTAACTGCAGTCTTGAAGAACAGTTCTGGCCTGTTGTTTTTCTCTTCAAAAAGCTTTTCTCACCAAACATCCAACTGTGTTCTCCCACATATCTAAATGGCTACTTCTGCCACACCAGCACAGAGGTGGCAGGTATTGGTGGCTGGATACTTCTTCCTCGTGGGTGCATCCATCAGCACAGGCCGCATAGAGGAAGGCCCAAACAAGGAATCCATCTCTCAAAACCATAGAAACCAGACCAGATTGGGCCACTTGACTATTGTTATCGATGTCATTATTTTCTCTCTTTGCTGTCCATCTTTTTGCTCACTGGTACTCCTTTATCACTGGAATACACTTGAGCTCACTTTTTTCTCTCTGTTTCCAAGAGGTAGGTTTGGGATTCTACAAACCTCTCTCAATCTTTCCCCTAACTTTAGTTTCAGGCTCATTTTACCAATTATGCCAATCTCAATCCCCAAAGGCAGTTTACCAAGGCTATTTCTTATTTTCAGCTTCCTGAGTATGCAGCAGTTCATTTCATTATTTACCTTTTGATCAGTTGTGGGATAATTTGTATCCATTTCACTCTGTGTTGGTTACCTAAAAATTGGCTGATTCATGTGTAAATGGGCATAATTATGTTTTAAAGCCATTAGCATTTCAGGCCATACTTTTAATGGAGACTCATTCCTTCAGCTTCTGTACGGAATTGTACATTACCTGCTTTTTTGTACTATAAAAGTAACAATGAGAAAAAATGCTATATTAAAAAGATCATACTTTTTAATCTGCTGAGTAACCAGAGGGTTATTTAAACCCTTTTTCAGATGGATTTCAGTTCATGGCTATCACGTTGGCTTTTCTGGTCTCCTTTCTTACCTCCTTTTTCCCACTCCTATCAGGCGTATACTTGAGTTCAGGTATGCATGCAAAATTAAGGATAAAGGTAATAGGCATCCACATTGCAATGGCACGTTCTCACGGGAACCTTAGGCCAAATTCTTTGTTGCCTTGTAAGTAATTTGCATTGGTTCGGTTGGAGCACAGAAATTATGAATCTTCACAGGGAATGTTCCTAAAGCCCTAGTAAGTCATATAGACATCAAAAGAGATTTCTTCTAATCTACCCAATAACTCTCACCTTGCAGACAGCATAGCTGAAGGCAGGGATGGCCTTGCTGTGCTCCAGCAAGGTCCAAGATATTTGTGTGGCCTTATCAATGTAGGGCCTCAGATAGAAACAATAGGTCTTATTGGCAATTACAGTAGATATTTTTGGCAGAATGGGAAAGAAATCCAAATCTCCCGCATCTCAAATCATTCCCCCCAGTGGCTTGAATGGCTAGAGATTCAAATTCAAGTGAAGACATTCCTAAACTATTCTAACCTGCCAAAAAGCAGAAGTAATTCTCAGCTGATTCAAAAACAGGTGAGTTTACTATTGCATTTACTCTCAGCCATTGAGTCAACAACTGAGTCAAAATAACATCAACAGAGCTTGCCCATCTAAGAATCAGTCTAACAGATACTAAAATATATAAATTAGAGCTTCCTATTTAGCAAATCAAAAGGTCCTCTCAAAGATGGTGTATATACAGAAAACAAACCCTTTGCACCAGCTGGTCTCTGTTCACTGCTTTGTTTAATAAATGGCTGTTTGCCTCGTGTGTTTCATGTAAGAACAAGAAAGGTCGCTGGTCTAAAACTCTAATCTGTTCCATTAGTTTCATATACAACTTTAAAATGTGAACAATTTGGTAGTATATATCATTAAGTCCATTTAAAGAGGAATTCTTACAGAACGTCAAATCAACTACTGTACCATATATTGCCACCGGCCGAAAAAAATGCAATATATTAGATAGTCATTTCCTGTCTTAAGTGATATGACATACAAAAAACATATTATTCTTTTAAGGTTTCGGAAGTTCAGTAAAGCAAAAAAGGCATGCGGCCTTACTTCACAGATAAGGAACACACACTTACAAACTTCAAGTGGAAGGAAGTGACCTCCCTGATTCCCAAACTTTTTCGCAGTATGGAACAAGTTTAGTGTAAATACTGTATTACAGACCTTTCCTGTTCTCTTATATTCCTTCCATTTTCTCAAGTCCATAGCATCCTTATAGCAATTGCTTATTGCAAAGATTAACAAAGAAGAGAACTTTCATGTATTTTAGCTTTAACCTAATATAAGAGGGACTTAATCCCTGGGAGGTGGGGAGGAACACCTACTCTTCGCTGCAGCTTCATCTTGCCTAACAGCTTCTCTTTCTCTCAGCAAAAAACAAGTGCCGGCACTGCGTAACTAGAGAGCTCACTGTGACACACCAGAACACAGGATTCAATGTCATGGTCAATCCATAAACCTAATTTTAAATTTTTAAATACAAGTTCTCTAGCAAATCCACTGGGTCAACATCTCAAGTGATCTGTTGCCAAACCATCCCTAACAGTGCAAAATCAGTTGAAGAAAATAGGGATCTAATTCATTCCATTGCTTCCCTCCTAAGACACAGACAAATTTGGCCTTTTTCATTTTCCCATGCCACAAACTACAGAACTGCTAAAACTTAACAAACAGGAGAAAACTACAGGATGCATACAACTGCTTGCACCACAAACGCAATCACACCTATTGGAATAGTTTCCTCCTGGTCCGATCCGGAGCGCTTGCAATTGCAACCTGACCATATTCTCCAAACTTGCCCTTTGCTTGCCTCATGTCTTAGCACAAAATCTTGCAATTTAAATTGTTTTGTCAGCTATTCCTTTCTAGAATTTGGTGCTACTGCTTCTCAGAATTTGATGGAAAATCTCCAGAATTGTACACAGACTGCAAAAACACCAAGCCATGCTAAGAGGAAATAAAAGCAAACAAGTTTCTTCCCAGGTTACAAAACCACTGAAGTCTACTTTCACGTGTATTTGTGGTGTTTGCCACACCTCACTCCCTAGCTCACTCACTATGCAACTTCCCCACTAGATATTCTACATGCTTTAGCTAATCCCAAGCAATGCGGGCACCGGTTAGAGAACAGGAAGTATCATTCTTCACATTTCATTTGCTCAGAAAATTATGGTACAGATACTGTCCGGAACCGTACTTTCCACTAGAAGCAACTGAAAATTTTAAAACATAAAGCAATTTTGGTGCAGTAAATATAAATAAATGGGATAATAGTAGAACAGCTGCCTACCATACTATCAGTTCCATACATACATATTCTGGCAATAAAACTTTGAGAAGGTTTCCCAAGAATTTTGGCCTATGTAAGAGGTAAGAGAACAAGCCAAAAACCTCAGAAATATCTTTTCATCTATAAATTTATCTCTGCTCTGTTTTGAGGTTAGGTGTGTTTTTTAATGGTGTTGAAAATATTTTGAGCTACTTAGCAGATTTATAGGAAACATTGCAAGTAGTAGTATCTTCTTTGGACCAGATGGCAAGTTTTCATGCAAGGGCTTTTCCACATATTAATATTTGTTAAGGTAACTACCCTAAAATGGGACATAACTGTTTCTATTCTAGGGCTGATGTCTTCTGTGTTGGGTAAGTTCAGTGGTCACAAAGTACCTGAATGTTACTGGTTTATATTTGTTACTTATTTATAGGCCGGCTTTTCTGTTTAATGATACTGTCTGAAAATGTACATTGTTCTTTTGGTCACTTCTGAACCTTGCCAGTTTTCAGTTTTTTACATAACCTCAACTGTTCATTGAAATGACCATGTGTTTGACAGGACTAAAAGCAGCTCTTCATAAACTGACAGCAGCCTTTGTCTGATCGGTTGTGAAAAAATCAGTGACACGCTGTAAATAGCAAGAGAGGTATCCATGAAGTACATTCAGAATTTATAACTAAAGACACTGTAGCTGCCCTGTCAGACTGTGGATTTCCTCCCAGCTCTGGCAGACTGTAATTGTTTACTTAACCTGGATATTGATTGTAGCTAGACTGCTGGCTCACTTCCTTCGGCCGCAATTTTCATTTTGGCAGTTTCACATACATCATTTAAAATTCCACTGAGCAGCCGAATTGTTCACATTCTTTTCTCTGAGTCATAATCTACTATCCAGGACCAGACTTTTATTTTTGTATTATCATCGCTGTTTGTTTACACATTCTGATCTCTGCAGAGCAAAAAGGGACTGTTTCAGCAACAATAACCTTGAATTACTGTCCTTTATGTTTCATACTGTATACAGATTTACAGAAGAGTCCAGTGATGCCAAAATAAAAATGACAGATTCCATAGCAGCAGGATGTATTTTTCACATATTTTATGGAAAACTAAGTAGATGTATCATTTACTATCAGTAAGCATTAAAATGTTAATCAGGTCCCACATAGATCCAAGTTTTAAATCAGTAGTTCAGGTCAAAATTTGAGTACTAAAAAATTGTTATGGATTTTAAATAGTTATCCTGGTAATAATAAACTAAGACAAGAGGCACACAGAGCTTCTGCCAAAAAAAATCTCTTAAAACATCATCAACTTGGAGGGTTAATTCAACCATGATGTGGCTCCTGGATCAGTTTAGTGTGCTCACCTACAAGCCAGCTCCCTTTACCAAAGCTTTTTAGGGTTGCTGAAAGTGTATGTGAGCAATAAAAAAAGATTGCTAAATCTTCATAGAGTGATTCTGTAAAAGCTAATAAGCCTTCAAACAATGGTAAGCCCTGTGCCTAAGAGGTCAAACAAACGATCGTTCACACTTAAGCTTATTACAATATAATTTTAAAATGAATGCACCACATCTGGATCTTCTGAGTTTCCTTGAATCTCAACATTATTTCTACCACAGATTTTGTATGCCAATGGTGTGAAACATGTTTTTTAAAAGCTTTGCTGTGATGATTTTGTTAGGGCACATTTCTGGATGGTTCCTTCCTTTCAGCAGTTGTGCTTCTTCTGTAGAAGGTAATACCTCAGATGGCAATACATATTCTCTATAGAGGGTCCTGCAGGTTTCAACTTACTTATCCCAAGCATTTTTAAATGTCACAGTATGCAGAAGAGACTGATTATTTTTGTTAACAAAAAATTTTGTTGGACTTGCTTTTTTCTCTTTCCCAATATGTAATGGAATCAACAAATGGAACAAACAAGCGTGGGTTCACCAGAAGAAAAGAGAAACGGCATAGCCAAGTAAGAGGAAGCATGAGGAGACACCTGGATCAGTAAGCCAGGCTCTCAGTGTGCCTTTGTGGCAAGAGTGAACATCTAACATCTGCCATTTCAGTTGTTACGTTCAGGATTATATTGGATGCTGTGGGCAGGATTCAGTTGCCGAAATACAAGCATCTAGTGTCATTTCAGAGGCTGTGAAGAGTCCCACCGGCTCCAGCTCCTGTGCGAGAAGGGTGTGCATCTCCTGTAAGTCCTGAGTTGTATCTGCCACCTGTGCGTCTTATGGAGACCTCAGGGAATCTAATGGCACTGTATGTCTTCATTAGGTAACTGAATTCTGCTCTGTATTTCTAAATGATGAGACTGTAGTCAAAATACACAATACCATCTCTACATGTTACCGGCAAAAAAGAAATCCTTCAGTTATGGGCCTTCCTTTTAATGTTTCATTAGGTTTAAGTGACCCCTATGACATAGTACACCAGTTAACTTGCTTAGTCTATTCACAAGCTATAAATTAGTGAGGGGATTCTTCTCACGGAACACGCAAGTTCACAAAGCATTTTCAAAGCATGTGGACTACATTGCAACAGCTGAAATGAAGTCTTCAATTTAAATAGGTTATAAACAGATATTTGTAAATGAATAACATCCATATCAGTCACTTTTGTTTCTTTTCAGTGATTTAACAAAGAGGACCATACCTGATCACAGATAAACAGGTTAAAATGCACTCCAGTATTAATGTTTCCTATTACTTAAGCTACAGAACTCTCAAACTAAACATCTGGAAAACTAAAAATAGAGAGAACTCAGATTCATATAGCGAATTAATTGGATAAATTGGATTGGAGGTATGTTAAATATTAATGTATTTGTTGGATACTTCTGGACTAAGAAATAGTCTTATATTTCATGCCATGAAGTACAGATTGCTAAATATACTATTCATCAAAAATGAGAAGAAAGCAATTATGTGGAAACATGAAACTATTCCTTCAGCAGAACAGACAATGATAGATTAGAATGGATGGACTCTATCTGACAACGGTGTAAAATATTACCAAAAAACCCCCCCACAATGGTTTCATATTCAATGAGACTTGGAAACTGTTTTTAGATATTGTAAAAGTTATGAAACCCAATAATCCTTTACCTGGAATATTTGCATGTCTAAAATTTGGCAGACACATAACTTAAAAAGATGGCAAGTCTCTAGATATTGATCAGGGCTTGGTGCATCTACAATATCATAAAAATGATCTGCAGCTATAAAAAAGATAACATGATTATGAGTACACCACACTGTAATTTCCTTTGGGCAATCAGAAAACACAGTCTCATAGCCTCCGAAAAAAATGTTTGGCAGTTACCCACCATCTGACAGATTAATCATTTCACAATATCCCAATTAAAGCACCTTCCAATCTTAAACTAATGACAACAACAACAACAACAGCATTTATAGCTTAATGGTTACCTTTCAACCAGCACATAATTGGCAGCTGAAAAGCTAAGCATCTCACAACTTAGCTAAGAGCTTTCATGCTCTCCTGCCATGGTTAGCCTAGGCACAGAACACTAACAGTTAACTTTATTTTTGAGCCATTATATGGAGCTTAATATAAAGCTTGCTCTAATAAATGGTATGATATGAAGGTCAGCCTGTAATTCACCATCAAAATATCTTTTGGGTGTAATCATAATGACTTCTGCTTACACAGTATCCAACCCTGACAAGAATTCTACCTGACAATACATTTCAGACCTAGAAAAATGCTCTCATTTGTGTCAAGCTGCTGAATGTCAGCAGATTTACTAATATGCTTATTATTTGCACTTCAGCGGTGGAACAGAGTAAAACACCGTGGGTCCTCTATAGCCCCCTACTGCTTGGCTAGAGAGCAGATGAAATAAAACAAGATTTAATCCTGTCCATGTAATCGTACAGTTGGTGAAACTCGACAAGTCAACATTAAGTATTCAAAGTGGTATTGTGGCCTAAAGGGATCACACGCAGCCTGCACAGGAGAATGAAGGAATAGCTTGGTTCTGCTTCGGTGTTTGTAAATTTAATTTGTTCAAGAAAAAGCAACTCTGGAAGGGATTACTAGCTAGCATCAACTCTGTTACCAAAGAAAAAGGGAAAATGCAAGTAGGAATAATATTGACATTTCTGTAATACAAAAAAGCTTTTAGAGCTTAAGTGAATAAATAAAAGTTGCAGGCAGCGGCAGCCCAGCCCTTCCACATGCATTCCACTCAGGGCTCATGAGCAAGAGGACCTGAAAAAGTTGAGTATTTCATGTGGATTTTATATCTATTTAGAAAACACCATATCTTACAAAATACTAACTTTTCTTTATAAAAATAGTCAAGTATTGTCTCAGTGTAACAGCTATTTCTCTAAATAAGGTAATAATATTCATAGTATGAAAATGCTTGGCATATTGACCCTTAATTATTTCCAAGATTTAATTCAGGTTCAGAGAAGGTTATCTGTGGTCTGTGCTTAAATACGTAATCCCAGGTGCCCAGGAAACATGGAGCCAGTTGGCACATATGTGCACACATGCACGCTGAACTGATGAATAACCAATATCCACAGCAGTAACAATACAAAAGAAACCGTCTGCTGAATGTAGCTCTATATTTATGCTACCTACAATATCTCTGAATAACACAATTATTCAATTGTTTAAAGTCACCTCTGGTCTTGCAGATGAAAATGAGTGACAAATTCTTGAGTCCGTAAAATGCTCCTCTTGCTAATGATTGCGTGGCTCAGCCTGCAGGGCTGAGAGGTGCTGGCAATCCCACTGGGACTTGGCGTGGAAGTGAAGATGCCCTGAAGTTACATCTTACTCTCTGGACCCTTTTATTAGAGATTAGAGACAGCTTAGGGGAAGGCTGGGGAGGGCAGGTGAAAGTAATGCCAGGATGGTTTCCTATTTTGTTTTAGCATCAGTC
This sequence comes from Dromaius novaehollandiae, assembly GCF_036370855.1. NCBI lineage: Eukaryota > Metazoa > Chordata > Aves > Casuariiformes > Dromaiidae > Dromaius > Dromaius novaehollandiae. The sequence continues at coordinate 20,997,616 of NC_088105.1, read as the reverse complement.
CTTGAGATGATTAAAACTCCAAGTAACTATGTTATGTGCATTGTAATGTGCATTTTATTAGAGCAAAGGACTACAAATACCTTTTCCTCACAGATTGGTACTTCAAATATAGATAAAGCACGGAAAGATAAGCAGTACAAGTGAGAGATCTAAAAATATGTCTTGTTAAGCTTGATTAATGAGATAATAAAAAGCTATAATAAGAAGAAATCCAATTGAAGTATCTCGTGAGATTTCTCTCAAGCAGAATAAAAAATCCAGGATAATGGTAAAACTTAGGAAAATTAGTATGGTACAGATGACAACCTTAGTATTCAAGACTACAGTACATCAGTTTTATACTTTCTTTGACTAGCTGTCTCTTATTTTCTCTTTCTGATGTGTGATGTCTAGAATTCTGATTGCTGTTAAGTTTTCTTTCATTGTTTTTGTATTGCCTCACAAGTATAACATGTGAATTTAAACACAAATGTATTAAAAATTCAGGTATTGTAGAGTTTGTAGATACTTGTTCCATTCAGAAGACCCATAAGCCTCTGGCACTTTAAAATAATGAAATGAAAGCAAAAACAAAGAGGAAACTATACTCATCCATCACTTATATGAAGCAGAAGTAGTCAGAAAACAAACCATCTATGCTTGTCTTATCATTGATATATGAAGGACAGATTAGAAAGAGTAGGGAAGTTATAGTCTGACACATTATTCATTTTTCATCACTAGCTGGGACATGAGGGTAACCATAGGATATGGAAAGGAGCAGCTAGGGATGCTGGAAAGATACCGGACGAAACAGAGCGGGAAGAGCTGTAGCTCTGGATGGCAGCAGAACGCCTGCCACCATTAGGTCAGCGGTCTGCATCCACAACAAACACGTCTGCCCAGGCCAGACGAGCGTCGCCGTCGCCCTCCCCCGCTATGACTGCCCCCACAGCTGGTAAAACCAGAGGAGGGGCTGGCGGCAGTCTGGCAAGGAGAGGGGAGGGGAGCAGGGCCGCCCAGGCGGCATAGAGCTGGGGGGACAGCAAATGGCAGCAGTGCAGGGACAGCGTAGATGGAGAGGGAAGGACAAGCAGCCTGAGGACCTCATACCAGGCCTAGTGGTAATACTAATGCAAGGGAAAAGAGCCAGTTTTAACTTGCTGAACCATACTCTGCTATCAGCATCAAAGAAGTGTGTACCTCATCTCCCTCTGGTGGCTGCTCCACAGCAAATAGCAAGCTTCTGCAGCAACCAGTTGTTGCGTGAAGTGCGGGAGATCACATCTGTGTGAAGGTTCGAGCCCTCTTCATGACTCATGCTGAAAAGAAATATGGTTCCCTCTGAATTTTAGATTGTTTAATAAACAGGAAAATGTCTTACTACATTTTATAATTACATAGGCGTATTCTTTTTCTCCTTGCACTGCTCAGGGAGTATCTGATCTTTATTTTTATCAATCTCTTTCAAGGTGTGGCTCAAGACTTTATTGAAAAGCACAAAATACAAAACGAATTTCCTCATGAACTGTTAAGAGCGTTTCATGAACAGTTTTCACAAAACTTTCACGTGACTATGGGTTCTGCCTTTTCTAATTTGACAGCTAGAGAACTGAGGTACAGACAGACTATGCCATATCTGGCTGTTTCAGTACTCATCTAGGACTTTAAGCCATTTTACAACAAAGTTCCCATTGACTTCAGATATTTCAAACTGGTCCTACACTGTGAGAAGTTGGTTTCAATGACTTGCCCAGCATCACAAAGCAATTCCTGTGTTTCACATAGAAAATCTCATCTGCTGAGGTAGCACTGAACTTTGCTGTAGGTTGAAACAACCTTTCTTTTCCCTCAACCTGGCTACTCAGTTACCACATGTCCCCAACTTTCGCAACAAGTGGCATTACTTATTACACCCTATTCATTTTCCAAAGATCATCTTACCCAGAACAAGGGAGAGCTTATGTGGAAAAAATACTAAACAACTGCAGAATTAAAGATGGCTAATAAAGGATATGCTCAAGAGGAAGAACTCAGCAACATGGGCAACTTCAAAATTCCTCTATTCTGACATTTTGTAAACTTTCTGCAGCTTTAGCATTTTGAAATGTTTCACTGTTTTCCTTTTCAGATATAATGTGGTACCAATGTATCCCAACAAGTGACTCTGACCTCAGAGCAAGCGCTGAGCTCAGCCTTCAGCACGCATACCGGACCTCAAGATCACGGGACAGGCAAGCAAGCCTCCAGCTGCAGGCAGCAGAGTCCAACACGCACGGGCAGCACGAGGCGAGGCCTGGCTGCCGCCCGCTGACCCGGCGAGCAGCTAGGACGCTGGTTCTGCAGCCGCACATCCAGCAGGAAGGAGGACACAGACCTGAGAAGCAGAAGAAACCTAGGCGCACCAGTCCCTGGAGAAATACACTTGGGGATTTCTGACCAAATAAAACAAAACAGCCGTTTGTTTCTACTAGGTTCTCAGAAAGAAGATACTACGTACACTGTTTTGACGACCCAACTCAGAAGCAGCAGTTTTCCCTGGGCATTTTCCGAGCACTGCCCTGCGTGGGCGGCTCACCGCAGCCAGCCCCTGACCCGCAGCAGCCCTCGTAACTTGCCCAGCCCACTCAGGCGCCCAGCAAGCCGCTAAAGGCGGCCGAAGCAGAAAGGCTGGAAAAAGAGAGGGGACCGACACTCGCTCGCCCGCCCGCCCCCGCGACAGGGCTCCGAGCTGCCGCCCCCGCGACAGGGCTCCGCAGGGACGCGCCCGCAGGGAGCCGCAGCCCCGCCCCGCCCCGCCCCGCCCCGCGGCAGAGCCCGCCGGCCGCGCCCGGCCCGCTCCCCCCCGCCCCCCGCAGCCCGCCCCGGCGGCGCGGCGGCCGCCGCTTCCTCTCCTGCGCACTGGGCGCGCCCGGGGCGGGCCGGGGGCGGGGCCGGGCAGAGCGGCGGGCGGCCAATTGCGGCGCCGCGGGGAGCGGCTGCGGCGGGGCTGCCGCCCGCGCTTGCAGGGGAGGATGGAGGCAGAGGGCCGGGTACCGGGGCCGCCGCTCCCCCCGCTTCCCTCCGGCGGCGGCGGGGGAGGGGCCGGGGCCGAGCCCGAGCCCCCCGCTTGCGCCGCCGGCGCGGCCCGGGCGCCGCCGCCCGCCGCGGGGGTGCTGGAGTTTGACGATGAGGAGGACGATCTGGAGGTGTTCAGCAAGGTACGGGCTCCGCGCGGCGGGGCGGGCAGCGCGGCCCCCGGAGCGCCCGGCGGCGCGGGGCAGTGCCCGCTCCCGGCCCGGCCGCGGGCGGGAGGCCGCGCCGCGCCCTCCCCCGCCGGCACTTTGCCCCGCTGCTTGCGCCGCCCGGCCGCGCTCTCTGCCGCGCCGGGTAGAGTCCGGCGCGGCGGCGCGGGGGGGCAGGGCCCCCCGGGCAGGCCCCGCGGCCTGCAGCGCTGCCGGGGCACGCCGGGACCCGGCCGGGCGGCTGCGCGGGGGGCCGGGGGGGCCGCAGCGCCGCCGGGGCGGGAGGCCCAGCCGTGTCTGCGGGTGAACCTATCACCGCCGCCGCGGCGCGTCGAGGGCACGGCGGCGGCGGCCGGCGGCCGTTGGCGGGGCTCCCTGCTCCCTCCTCCCTCCCCCCCGGCGGCCGTTGGCGGGGCTCCCTGCTCCCTCCTCCCTCCCCCCCGGCGGCCGTTGGCGGGGCTCCCCCCGCCTCCTCTCTCGCCCCCCCCCCCCCCACCGGGGCGGCCGTTGGCGGGGCGAGGGCCTCGGAGCAGCGGCGCTCGCCGGCTCCGCCGTCCGGGCCTGTCCGGGCCCCTGGCTCGTGGCGGCCCGTGCCGGGAGCCGTCGGGCAGCGTCTTCCCCCGCTTGGAGACAATGGGAGTGTTTCGACAGCGATGACTTCGGGCGCAGCAGTCCTGGCTCTGCGCCGTGTCACTTATAAGCCGTGACTGGAATGTGGTGCTTCGGAGCAGCTGAGGAAAGCTCCTCGCTAGACGCGGCTTCGAGGGCAGTCGTGCGCGCGGCCCGGTAGGGATGGCTGGGCGGGCGCCTCCTGCGGGGCCCCGCGTCCGGCAGAGCCTCCGAGCGCGAGTGAGGGCCGGCGCGCAGGCACCTCGCTGCCTCGGAGACCTCCTCAGGGCTTTTCGCAGGCCGAGAGCGTTTCCTCGCCAGACTTGGGCTCCGTAAACGCTCCGGAGTGTCCTGAAGTTCCAAGCAGCTTTTTCTTTGGAAAGCTAAAGTGTTTTGCTACTTCAGGCAAGCTACTGAAGTAATAACTATTACTGCTTTAAAATAGCCACGTAATCTGGAGTCACTGTTATTTTATCATCACTTACATTTGTCATGTATCATGTATGTATCTGTAAATTAAATAAACATTGCAGCAGCATTTAAATATAAACAAATTGAATATGTCCAAGTTTCAATATGAGTTTTCTTTTAAAAAACAAAGAAGGGAAATTTAGAAACATGCACCTTTCACATAGGAGATTCACGGAGATGACTTCTGTATTTTGATGCCAGGAATAAAATGATTGTAACTGAGATATTTCAGGGTCTGGACTCTGCAAACACACATAATTAGCTGTCTGTGTCAGCCAATCTTGCCACTACTGATGATTTTTAAGGAATCTCCTGTTAGGTCAGCTACTGGCATCGAGTGGTTTAGATGAGACTCTGGGATTTTATGACAGAATTCCAGTCGTCTTGGCACTTAGAGGTGTGGAATGGAAAGCAGCTGAAAATGTGCACCAGAATATGTTTTAATGGCTCAGAAACCAGAGAACAAATAAGGAGTTAAAATGGGGTGTTCAGGTTAATCCTAAGGTTGGGACCTGGTGTCTTCTTTTAAACCATGACGATAGTATCAACAAAATTAAAACATATGTAAATAGTTTCCGTATTAAGGCCTAGTTCCTTGTCCGCTTGGGACCCACACTTTGGGTTGGATGCACATCAGTAGCACTCTTGATGCTTATGGTGTAATTACAACTGCAATGCTTTTATTAGCTTGCAAAATCCTTTTCAGTTTCACATTTGGAAAACCTATCTCCTCTGTCTCCCAGGCTTAAATGAACAAGTACCTTTCACAGTAATAAAGAACAAGGTTGTTTTTTCCCCAAGTTGTTGCAATTTCAGGTATGATTCTTTAAGACTCTTGTAATGTTGCTGTCATTATTCAGTAGTGTAGAAGAGTAAATACATGTAATGGAAGTTAAATGTGTTCGGATACTCTAATACTCTGAGATACTAAGAGCAAAATCTATTTTCCTTTAATGTGACATTCATTAATTCCTTTAACATGGATATAAGCTTTGGTAAACTAAGTATGATATGGCTGACATGTATACTGCTTCTCATTTTGTATTGATGTGGTAAAGACAAGACTTAACTCCTACGTTTTCAGCCATTAAAAAAGTGAGCATGTGATGAATTTATTTGCCTTATCAAGACTACATCTAAAATATAACATAACATGCAGGGAGCTAAGGTGGAAAAATACACATAGGGGTCTAAGGTCCTGTTCAGCTTTCTAAATTGTTGTGCAACAGGAGGGGTGACAATAGAGATAAATAGCAAATATTTTTCCTATTTGAAAATATGTGATGGCAAACATATTTTCAGTAGGATCAATTATAAACTAAATGTGTATTTTCTGTATTTCTGTAAACAAGATATATTTTTAGTGTATGTTAATAAAAAACATTGGAATAGGAGCTTCATTCTTAGCAGCTATATATTTAAACTGTGACTGCAGTATAATTTGTGATATTCATGGAGTTTAAGGCCTGAAGGGACTATTAGGTGATTTAATGGTCTGTAACTTACAAGAGGTCAGGCTAAATTTCACCAAGTTATCTATGTTTTATTGAAGCATAACTTGGATTTAGTTAAATCATGTTTTCTAGAAAAGCATCCAGTCTTGATTTGACATCAGGAGATGAATGATTCACTGAACTTTTATGCAAAAGCAGTGCTAAAATACAATTTTAGTTTTGTTTCTCATTTTGAATTCTTTGGCTTTTACTAGTAAGCTCTGGCAGTTCTGCATATGGGTATCTATGCCTATTAATACAATATATCAACAATTGCATTGCTTGTTTGTTAGAGGAGTGATGTTGAGAATAAATATAAAGACAAGTATAGATAATATGAGTTACTGCTTGTATATGGCAAATATCTACACCTTTAAATTTCAGCCACCTGTATTCATGCAAAATATTTCCTGCTTATATTAAAACTTACCAACTGTTAATGCATGCAAAGCAAAGTGATAACTATTTCTGTAAACAAGAAGATGAGTCACGCTATGTGAAAGTATTGCATTCTTTTCACATCTTGGACACCTGCATTCACTGGTTATATATAGACTAGAAATTCATAGTTTCTTTTCAGGTGTAAATTTGAGGGCTGAGCTTTTTGAGATGAGGAAAATCTGTGAGGTTGAACGTCCTATTTGTTTATGTGCTGTATATTAAAGGGAAACTCTAAACTATTTTTTCTGTGACATAGTGTTCCAAGACCCACTTGTATTAAATAGCATTTTAATGGGGTTTCCTGCACAGCTGTCTTGAAGTAGTAGTGTAGAATCTGCAGGCTAAACACCAGCGCAACAGAAGTGTAGTGCAGTGCCCGACAGTGACATTGACTTCATTTTTCTCAGTTTAGTCAATGAAAGTGAACCAGGTACCAAAATGCTGAAAAATGAGATTCTTAAAAATTGTCAACCTTGATACCCTAAGTTATTACTCAAGATGTAAACACAGGCTTTTATTTTATGAAAATTCATAGACATTTAACCTGAGAGTTTCACAAGCCATTGACCCAGTATCCTCTGACATATCTCAAATATTACAGATGAGTATCTTATTTGGCAACTCTGATAAAGCATTATATACATGATTTTCCCTTTATCCTAATTTCAGTTACCATGGAAAAAGTTCTGAGGTCTTTTTAGCAGAGACAGCTTATCAAGATTGAATTATGAATCACACAACCTGCTTTATTCCACCAGTTTCAACATGTAAAGTACCATACATACCACACTGTCAGTTCCGTTATTCTTTGTTTTCCTTGTTACTGATGTGGTGACTAAGAATTGACAAAGCTGTAAGCACTTTTGTTATTAGTTAAAATCTTAACCCGTTCTCCTTTCAAAACTCTGTTTTTCAATGTTTGTCTCCATTCCATAATGACAGAAAACTTAATTCATGGTATTTCTGGAAAAGATGTATCTGCCCACTTCAGAATTGCATGGAGGCTATTTTTTTCTTCCAAAACAAGCTGATCAGGGATTTCAGACTGATTTATAAGTGAATGTCTCAACCAAGGAACTAACTATTCTACCATCTGTCTTCCTCCATCTTCTTCCTCCATCTCTTTGCTGCTTTGAAGAATGCGCAGACAACTAAGCTATTCTCTAATAAGATTAACTTTGCAACCACTTCATTCCAGACATATTTTAGATATCTATGCCCAAAAGATTGCAAGCTCTGAATCCTGATTGGAATGGATGGAGGCACCATGAGTCAAGCATTGAAGGTCTAGTGAGGAGTGGTGTGTAGGCAAACCCCTGGACTTAATGTTTTCTACAGAGAGCTCTAGGCAGCTCTGTGTTCAGCGTGCATTTTAGCCTATTTTGAGGCTGCTCATGCTGTATGAGTGTTTTCCTTACTTTATTACTTTTGGAGTTCCACTGACCAATTTCAGCCCAGTGTGAGAGAGGGATTATGTACCTGCAAGTTTTAGAGGAAAGAGACCCAGGACAAAGCCCCCACGCAGCAGGAGCTGAGTGGTTTTCTGCCTGTTTGGTTTCCTGGCCAGTGAATCAAAATGCACGAAGCTACTTGCTGATTAACACACACAGCTCTGCCAGTGATCTGCCCAGAGGTAAAGGGCTTGGAAGGGAGAAGGTGAGAGGTGAGAGAGGTTGGGGGGTGTAGGAAAGGGGGATGAAACAGAAGTTCAGGATGTAGAAAGCCTGTTTTTGGATACTCCAGTCTAAGTCATCTGAGTCAGGAGATTCTTGATTCTGCCTTTGGGGCAAGATATCTAATGTTAGATACCTACATTGTAGATCAATATAGATCCTGCAATGGGGAAGACCTCCCCCCCCCCCCCCGCCCCCGCCCCAGATTAGACCTGCAAGACTGCAATCTGCAGTATGGTTACAAATGTATTTATTGGATCATGTGTCATCAAAGTGCATTACTTGCAGAACAGGACTTTGGTGGTGGATGAAGAGGAAAAAAATTAAAGAAAAGTTAGAAAAAACAATTGCTAGAAGCAATGTCTGTTTTTCTGTGCCACGCAACTCCTCCTCCCTCAACTGTATGCACACAAAAACGTAGTTCCAACTGCAAAATTATGGCTAAATAGAAGACAGAATTTTATAAGGTTACCACACTTCTTTTTTTACCACGTTTCTGTGATAACATCTCACCACACAAACTTCAAGAGCTGCTGGAAGTAAACCTGAAGTATTATGAAGATAAAGAGAAACAGATACAGATGCTTATTTAAAACTCACATGCATTCATTCATTCATGTGTGGGTGATGCTAGAACCATATACAACAAAGCTGGAGACCTGCTTATTCTATGCTTTTTTTCCAGTATTTTGTTTCGCATATCGCATATTCATTAGCCCCCCCCCATATAGAAGTATACTTTCACGAACCTGCCTGTATGGAAAACTTTTAATAGCAACCTAGAAAAAGGAATGAAAGAGTAAGATATTAATAGGAGATGAGAAAGCATGAAATACATTTGGCTTGATCCAGTTTAAGCCTGTCAAAGTCATTATTCCTCAAGTACATGGCCATTCAAGTCCCTTACATGCTCACAAGTATTTTTCTTTCTCTGAAAATTTCAGATTGTCTCAGTACTTTGAATTGCATGGTCTGTTCTAAGCTATCACTTCTAGAGAGCAATTCTCATTCTTCATATAAAGCATATCCAAGTAGTGCTAGATAACAAGGAAACCAAGCTTTTCTGTTTAGCCTCCATAATGCCAATCAGTGCTGACTAGATATCAGTATACAAATGATGTGTAGGAGCAGACTGAGTAAAATAAGTAAAATGAATGACAGGCATACAAGTAAGCAGCTATACCATATTTAAAGCTATTGCTTTTAATCTTCCACCTTGCTTCCGTTTTGTCTCCTTGTTCAAAGAACTGTAATAATGAGAGGAACACTGGTACATTACTGGTTTTAGTGTGTAATTCTCTAAGTAAATTTCAACTCCATATTTGTGCGATTATACTGATAAATCCAAAGAAAAGAGATAGCAGTAGACAATGAGGTTTTAAGGCAGGAAAAGAATAAGAGGGGAAAAGATATGCCAAAGGAAGTTTTGATCCAGCTGAATTCAAAGGCAGAATCCGAAGTAACCTCAGTAACACTATGATGGTGCTCTTCAGTCCCGCAAGATCAGTCTTAGGGTAATACATGGGACTGCAGTTTGTGTGGGCTCACACTGTTCCGCTCCTGATACCTTAACAGTTTTCTCTTGAGCAACTCCCCTTTTTCCCCTGCTATATGGTTAGGGAGGCACTAGAAAGGGCAAATTTGTGAGCTTGCCACCCAGGGATAAGCTCATTCGCAACAGAGTGCTCGCCTTGAGATTGCTTGGGTAAACATGCCATGGGTTTTTTTATTGTGGCATAAAACTTTCATAAAGGTAGTTTAGGTGACTCTGAAAGGAACATTTTCACAATGTGAAGGAGCAACAGTCTTTCTAGAGCAGGAGTTTGGCCCCTTGCATCTTAAACTGCATGCCGAGGATGTTGTAGGCTGCGCTGGCGCGATGGCAGCAAGCCTGTCTCAGGCTGAGAGCCGTATTTTGTGAGTGCAGGTTGTTGCAGAGGCAGGTGGTGAGCCCCAGCGCAGACGACACAGTCTGCCACAGCTGAATTCAACCTTTGGCTTTCATGTGATTCCCAAGCAGCGATGGTGGCTCACGGGCAGTCGTCCTCTCTACAGCACGTTCCTGTCTGGTGTCTTCCATAGGACTGCACGGTTTACCTGACCTCAGGCACAAAATTAGCGCTGATATTTGCCACTTCTCCCAGTCCCTCCGCCTGTTCCTGGCGGTGTAGCTTAGCGGGGGTGCTCCGGTTTATTTGCCCTGCCGTCCTTTTGGCTGCCCAGCAAAGCAAACAGTCTTTGCACAAGACTCCCGTGACACTGGTTCTCCTTCCCTTTGCGGCGTGCACTGCTCACGGGTATTTGGGGAAAGCGGTAAGTGGTGCAGCCATTCACACCGGGCCCAGGAATAAGCCCCCGCTGCCGTTTTTCTGTGGAGTTACAGAAAGTAATGAGCTAGAGAGAAAAGCTGAGATAGTTTCTTACAGAAGGCTCCTGTCTCACCCTGCCCTGTCGCATCACCAATTTATAAATTGCCGCATCCCACGTTCAGTAATTTGAGTAGAAATCCAGGGTGGAGACATTCTCGGCCAGTTCCCATTTCTAGAAAAAACACCGTTTCCGTGGCAGACTCTGTTGACTGGAATATTATCACAGCTGCTCATTCTTGTGGCAACCCCTTAGGAAACTACCAGACTCAATTGTAAAGCTCTGCGTCTGTCTGTGACAACTCTTACCTCCCGTGGTTGCCTAATACGGATCATATTCTTAAGGGCAGGAGTCACAACATCAAGTGAAGATGAGAGTTCAGTGGAGGTAGGTGCCAATGTGTCAGAGGATTATGGATGCTTTCCGTCCCGTAAAAAGCAATAGCTTGATTTTGCTGATGGCTAGTTAGATGGTATGTTTGGTGTTGTGATAGATTGCGGAGTATCCTTGGTGGAAGATAGGTAATATCCTTTGCATCCTTATTTGTGCCAGGTTCAAGTGGACAGATTTGAATCAGGATGATCATTGATTTACTTGATGACATTATTTAGAAACTTTGTTGTAAATAGCCTTTTATTATCCAGTTTTCCATGTAAACTTTTTGATTTTTTCTAAAGAGACAGCAATTCTCATTGGCTGGAAACTTTAAAATGTTATTTTCCACTAAGTGTACCCATTACACTAAATGTGAATTTTTTGCTTTAAAAGAAGAATCAATATTCTTATCTTTTGAGTATCTTTTGAGCAGCTTTACAGATTACCATACACTTATTATGATTTTAGTTTTTTAATTATGTCAGAAGGTGCTCAAGAAGTATTTCTTTTTCACTAAATAATTTTTGACTCTTGATTTGTGTCTAACTTCACCTTTAGAAAACTGCAATTCAATGAAAACACAAAAAGGAATATAATTTTTTTCAGTAATTAAAATAATTCATTGCATTGAATACATTACAAAAGCAGTATAAAATATTAGATATTTAAAATATAGTGATTAATTTTAATTGCTCTAATGTATTAATCAGTTAATTTTTTGGAGTTAATAAATTGTATTTATTTTCCTAGTCACCCTGTTCTTCAAGGTTTTAGAGTAACAAATCTCATCTAGACTTGCATCACAGGGAGAAAATGAGATTTCTTGCCTGTTTCCAGTTGGTTTCTCAGCATTTGAGTGATAACCACTGAACTCAATGAGCAGAACAAGCTGTTATGAGGAAGTGTTCTTCGAAAGCTGTGGTGAAGGTGGCTGATATTATCAAAAGGTGGTTTTGCACTTCAGTAGATCAGTGGCTTCACTTTTTTTAGAAATTAAGCAGCAAATTTATGCTGCATTTTTACCTTTTTTTAATCATTAATTAAATGTATGTCTCTGTAACAGCTTTCCATTTCAAAATTTATTTTAAAATATATTCAAAATAAAATATCCAATTCCAACAAAAATTTTGATAGGGTTTTTGTTATTTTTTTTAAATCATCATTTTTTACCCACCCTGTTCAGGTTACTAGAGATAATTCAAGCTTCATAAGTCCTGAGTAACTTGCTTCTAACGACTGTAAGAAAGCTGGTAAGTATCCTACACAGTTACTGGGACCTCGGATTCACAACGAGCCTTAGCATTCATAGGCGAGCTTGCTTTCTCGGTATGCAGAACGTTCTGGTCAAACGGTAGCATTTTGCTCTTTCATCAGTAATAGAATAAATCTCATTTCTTATATGCTGAAGTAAATACTGAAAAGGATAACAGATTGGCAGTATATTATGTAATTCTCTCATCTGCCCTTTGTTTTACCTGTTTATTTAAAAACTTGCCATTTTAGCATCCGAGATGTGTGCGTGTGTGTGTGTGTAAATATGTATTGATGAGGATGTTCTTGTGTCTTATCTGTAGGATGCATCACTGGCTGAGGCAAACTCATTCAGTCCTTCAATGCCAATATCCCCCTCATCTATGATAAACCAGTATAAATTTGAAGATGAACCAGAATTAAGAGATCTCTTCATTACAGTCGATGATCCTGAAAGCCATGTTACAGCCATTGAAACATTTATTACGTACAGAGTAGTCACAAAGGTAAGCTTCCATTGCTGGTCTTAATGGCTTACATTAATAACAGTAGTACTATTTTCTTTTCTTTATTGCAACCTTGAAGAATTTTGACTGTTTTTGTGGATCATTCTCTGACATCTTAACTCAGATTTCAAAATTATACTCTGATTCTGCTATGAGTTAGAGACCACTAAAGCTATATGAATCTGTGGGGTAGTTTCTGAAAGCAAATCCAGCATGGTAAGGCTACATGCGCACATATTCAGGGATTTTATGCTGAGAAAATAGTTAATTAATATTCCTTCCCCTCAAAATCAGTTCTACATGAAAACAGCATTTTCTACTGCAATCTTTGATAGCAATATGAAACAGCAGAAAGACTGATTCAGTTCGAAGACACTATATCCAACCAAGTATTCATGACTTTTGGATCAGTTGCAGGGTAGTGATCGTTTTCCTTGCCTAAATGTTACCTGTTACAAAGCCTTTCGATTCCACACTCTTGGAGTTACATCCACTTTCACATGGAAGTTTGTTTCCTCTTTATAGTTGCATATTATTTCTGGGGAAGCTGCAGCAACTCTCAAATGAAAAGGTAATATTAGGAATCAAATTAGTGTATTTTTAGCTGTCCTGGATGCAAATTATTCACTAGGAATAAGGAATACAGTCAGCATTATGAGACCAGCCAGCTCTTTTAGGATTGCCAGCAAGTATTCTGCAGGCTGCATTTTGAGAATCACTGTGTGAATTTATTTTACTTTGAGTTCTTTTTAAAAGATTCATTTAAAACCAAGTTTTCAAATCAGAATTATTCATCTTTAAATAAGAGAAGATATCAGTTCCTCATAAAATATTTAAAGAATGGGAAGAGAGCTGTCTTTGTTAGGTTGCTAGCAATAATTTTCACTTTATGCATGTTTATGTAGAAGAGAGAATATTTTTTCTTCGGGCAAGTATGGAAGGTCTGCAGGTGGATTTCTTTTGCTTTTTTATCTATTCTGTCCTTTCTTATCATATTTAATTTGTAGTGCTGGTTGATGATGATAAAGTAATAGCATTCCTCCCACATACTTTGGGAAATTTTTATTCAGCCCTCAGAAATTATTAGATTACAAAAGTATGTTTGAGTTTTTTAGAATTTACTTGCATCACATTATAAGTTTCTGTGCAACAATGAATGCTAAACAGACATTACTTTAATGAAAACATGGCTCTTTTCTACATTGATTCCAGAAGATAGGGCAGTGATAAAATAAGTCTCATGGTTTGGCAATTTTTCAACACTGTAATAAGCATTTTTTCCTAAGCATTAAAGGTTTGTTGGCAAGTTTGAGCAAGGAGTACAAAATTAGAATTGATGATGGAATGTAGAATCAATTAAACAGTACAATAAATTTTATATCTATGATATGCTAAGGTTTTCATGTTTTGAACGTGGAGATTGTTGACTAATATCAGCAGGGTCCAAGGAGATATGTCAGCTGTTTTTAATTTTTTCAGAATGCTAAAAAATGGACTTTCCTCATTCTTAGATTTTTAATTACTTTAAAAGAAGAGCCCTATAAATACTGAACATAATCGTGGTTGCTGAGAGGGAAATGCTTCTTTAGAATAATGTTGAAATCTTTTGGAAACACTGTAGTAGGCTGATTGTTACAAGTCATTCTGTTTGCAGTTTAGTACTTGCTTTCTTTATACAGTAGAAATTTAATTTCTTGGTAGAATAGGATGTGTGTTATCTCTTACAACAGTTGATTGCACTTTAGAAATAAACAGCAACCAGCTAGCACGAGCAAAATAGAACCACATATGTATTTCCTTCAAGTTCTCCATTTTCTTAAAAAAAACCCTATATTGTTCTTTTTATCTGGTGTTCTAACATTCTGGGTCTGTTTTTTCTATGGTTTTCAGACATCTCGCTCTGAGTTTGACTCCAGTGAATATGAAGTTCGAAGACGGTATCAGGATTTCCTTTGGCTGAAGAGCAAACTGGAAGAAGCACATCCAACATTGATTATTCCTGTTCGTTTGCTAAAACTTACATTATATTTATTTGTTTATAAGATGGGTCCAGTTTTATACAGGGATGTTTGAGGTCTTTCTTGAGTTTCTGAAGTCTCACAAACACTAATCTACTTTCATTAGCTTTATATGTATGTGATAATTAAAAATCCCATGGCGTATGTCTCATATCTTCCAGTTATTGTAATTTATTTCACTCTTGCTTAGTTTTAGTTGTATTCTGCTGCACTATCTGCTGCAAGAACCAGCTTATACCACTGTTGAATATGTTAATTTTATAACAATCTGTTTTTACCTGAGGATTTTACAAGGCGTACCTGTGTTTTTTAGTAAGTAGAAGAACCTTTGTAATACCCCTGATATTATGCAGAGTTATGCAATGTATTTTTTCTTTTTTCCTTAGCCATTGCCTGAAAAATTCATAATGAAAGGAATGGTGGAACGATTTAGTGATGAATTCATTGAGACTCGAAGAAAAGCTTTACATAAATTTTTGAACCGCATTGCTGATCATCCAACTCTAACTTTTAATGAAGACTTCAAAATTTTTCTTACTGCACAGGCTTGGGTAAAATGATTTTATTTTTATTTACATTTATAGGAAACCATGTCTTGTCTTAGTAGAGTAAACCAGGAGTCTCCCTAGTTCAGTACACAACAATCTCCAACCATGGCTTGCTACAAAAGTGTCAAAAGAAAGCATGAAACTTACAGAATATTATTTGCACAAGATAACTTTGTCTGTGGTGTGTTTGGTAATAATCATGTATATTGCCATAAAGATTGCTGTACCTTCCAAAGCAGTTTTGTTGCTGCATATTGGTTTTCTGTGGCAAATTTGTGCCATTTTAATTCTTCATGCTTTTTGTTATACATATAAGCCTCCAAGATTATATGAAAAGTAATATTTTAGGTAATAATTGTTTTGGCATAGCACTTTTTCCCCTGTTTTTTTTTAAGTTATACTAATTTCATAAAAGAAATATACAGCCTTTGAATTTCCTACTGTATTTTTGCAAGATGTGTTCAGCTGAATATTAGAGTTCTGTACTCAGAAAGCCTGTCTCTGGACTTCAGCAAAGGTTATTCTAGCAACGCATATAAATAGTTACCAAAAAAATAGATGGATTACTTTTTCCAATGGAACTTTTTTTGTTTTTCTGAATGACTTCTTTCTGCAATCTATTTCTCTGCTCAAAAGACTAAATTGCAGACTAGATAACACCCTAAAGAATGAAAGGGTAAACATTTTCTGCCATCTTTAATCATTCTTTTTGAGAGCACAATACACAGCATGCTTATGTTTGTCCAGAGAAGCCTAGCTATTAAAGACATATGACTGTTAGGGTTCTGAGACTGGCCTAATAATTTTAGAGTAAGCTTTATACACTAAAAAGACATCTCAATTTTTTTTTCACCAAGGTTTATGTACATAGTTTTGTTAAAACAAAGCCTTAAATAGCAAATTATATTTAGAGAATTTAAAAATGTCCATGAAGGTAAACACAACATTCTGTTTTTAGGAACTTTCATCACACAAGAAGCAGGGTCCTGGTTTGCTGAGCAGAATGGGACAAACCGTAAGAGCTGTAGCATCCTCAGTAAGAGGAGGAGTTAAAAATCGACCTGAAATGTTTACAGAAATGAATGATTATATGGAAACATTTAGTCAGAAAATAAATGTATTGGACAAAATAGCTCACAGAATTTACAAGGAAGAAAGGGGTAAGTAGCAAACAACAAACATCGTTTTTATTGATTTAAGGAATATATTGAAAAAGTGAGTTGGTCTGAAAAATAAGTTTTTTTTCATTGTGCCAGACAAAATACTTCTTTCGAGCAAGCAGGGAAAAAGAGAGATTTGTATTTATTTTAATGGTCATCCTTTTGGCATACATTCAAATTAGCTTGAATAACCTGTTAATAACTTGCTTAGCATATCATTAAACTACTTGACGAGGAAGTTAGAAAGAAGAAATTACAACAAGTCCAGCTCGCTTTTTACTGTGCTTATTGGAGAACTACATGACCCTTTGTTTTGTACTTTCAGTGAAATGTATATAGTTACAGTTTTATATGCTGCATCATACTGGCATAATTCTGTCCAGATTCCAAATCCCCAGGTCTCTCTTTTTTGGTTTGATTCTGCAGCTTTGTTTCTGTATTGACAAAGCAGAAATTTTTAAAAAATTTAAAAGCTTTACTGTTGACCATAATTTCTATCATGAAACTGCCTGGTAGAGTTTTCCTTGATTAAGAAAGATGACTTCCTAAGCTCAAATTTTTGCTTAACAGTAACACCTACTTGGCACTCTAAATTACTTAATTTCTGAGACCGACCCTGATCTCAGACTGGCCATGGTCATTAGAATTTCCACTGGTCAGTACTTGAGGGATTTCACTTGTGCATAAAATATAATTTGAAGGGCTACACTATGTTCCGTAATAACTGAGACCTTATGCCTTAGTGTGCAGTACCAGATCTCACTGTGTCCTGACTAAGTTGGAGGGGTTTTATGTAAGGAGAATACATGTTGCTGAAAAGGATTCCTTTTGACATGGCTCGCTTCAGTGGAAATAGCTGGCTGAGATCCTTAGTTTCATCAAGGCCAAAATATTTGTTGCAAAACCTTATGAATTTTGAGATGTTCCCAAGCGCTGCTGGATAGTTCTTCTTTCTAGATTTTCCAAATAGCAATCTGCAGAACACTTGCGGTGTGCCGGGCAGCACTGTGGTGGATGTGAACTGTTGAGAGCTGATTCAGGAAATATTCCTGCTTGGAGTTCTTAATTACATCTTCCATGCAGGTTTTTTGTCCAACTGATTTCAGAGTCAACATTACACTCTTCGGGGCATACAGCCATGTATGCTTTGCATCTTCTGTTGGACACTGCTTCATTATAAATTCAGTTGTGATGAAATTTGGTTTCAATACATGAACAAAGCATTCATGGTACCCTCCTGTAAACATACAGACTTCTGGTCATATCTAGCCTTGCCCAACTTTAGTACTGCCAAAGGGCACAATAAATTCTGGCCTTCATCTTTCTGATGTGCCACAACAGGCATGCTTACAGGTTGTCAGTGGGGCTAGAGACATAAGGGAAATAATTCCTAGAATATCCATATATTTAGATTAATAAAAAATACTAGAAGACTGGCTATTGCCCAGGGCTGTTATAGCCTGTGTCCATCTATGTGATGACAGCATGAAGTAATTCAGATCTTTGGATGATCTATCCCATTGGCCCATCGGGTCTACGTGAATATGTGTATCCTTTAAAAATGACTGAGTTTTTTTGCTGATAGATTTCTGGGAATTGCTTAGTTAAAATAACTTCATTTATTAATTCATAACAGTGAGCTGCATTTTACTTATCTTGGTCATTTGAGCAAATTTAAACTCAGTCTCTTGCTTTGTTCACAGTAAATATGAGGTTGCAATTAGTATCACTTAGACGTCTATTAATGAACAAGAGCCTAATATGTGCGTATGTTCCTGTTAAGAGTATTTTAATGAAATGAAGGAATACGGCCCCATCCACACACTTTGGTCAGCATCAGAAGAAGATATAGCAGACTCCCTAAAAGGTGTTGCCAGCTGCATTGACAAGTGTTGCAAGGCTACAGAGAAACGAATGGCAGGGCTCTCGGAAAATCTGCTGCCAATTATACATGAATATGTTCTCTACAGTGAAATACTGATGGTAAGGTTCCCCAGCACATGCTTATAGTTGTACATTAGTAACAAAATAATTCTTTTTATTTTGTAATATAAACAATATTTATGATAAAAGCTGGCACATAGTCAATAAAACGGTTTTATAAGAGGCAAAAAAAGTAGTGAAAAAGCAAGAAGCATTTCTAATATGAAGGAAAGCTATTCTAGACCTATTTGTTTTGCTTCTGTGCTTACAGCTAAACATTTTCTGTATTTATTTAAACAGACAATATTCCCAGCTGCTGAATGGTAAAGCTAGGGGTATTAGTATTGCTGATGTATTACTCAGAATTGTCCAAAGCCAGGTTTACCAATTTTTTCTAGTGAGTACCTGTTCAAAAAGAAATGTTGAAAAAATATTTGAAAATTAGCCTCCTAAATTATTCTAGTGTGTTTGTTAAAGTGACAAGATTTCAGAGTAAACTGTCAAATAAGACAGCTAGAGAAACTAGAGCTGCTTGTGCCCTGCACTCTTTCAGCTTGCCTTATGCTAGAAGTAAATAGTGAAAATCTCTCTAGTATATGCAGAAGAAGCAGTCAAACCAGTTGTGGCAAGGTAATGTAAAAGTTTTGAGATTTGGAATTATATATTTCCTGCATCTGATTATTTTTCTTCAAAGGACTAATGCATTGCAACCTTTCTGTGAGATAAGCACACTGGATTTTACAGACAAGGAAACTAAAGCAAAAAGAAGTTTAAATGACTTCCTCAAGGTCACAGACCAAATAAGCATCAGAAATGGAAATTTAATCTGTACCACCATTCCTGTTTTGTAGTCTAACAAGAAACATTTCCTCCGCTTCTTAATTATTTTTTGACAATATGCTAAAAATCCAATAGCTTTTAATTGAATTTTAGAGGAGGAAATAATTACATATACTGAAAATAAGTACATATATCAATATTAGCACATCCATCATTTGTATCATGCCAAAATTCTTAAATCATGTCATTCTGTGGTCTAGCTTAATTAATTAAATATCCCAGTTGCATGGTGGGTTTCTGAAAAGATAGCTAAAATTGGTTTACTTCCTTCATTTTTTTCCTATATTAAGGGTGTTTTGAAAAGAAGAGACCAAATTCAAGGCGAGCTCGATTCCAAAGTTGATGCTTTAGCCAATAGAAAGGCAGAAAAGGATCTGGTGAGTATGTCAGTCTCTCTGAATAGCTGCAATATTCTAGGCCTTATTCTAATTAGACAAGCTGAAGGCCCTGCAGAAAGCATGTCCTGAGAAGCCATGCTCTGTGACTCTGCGGTGTCTCTATATTTCTCATACTTTGAAAAAGTTTGGTCTTGCAGCTGTGCACACTGGGCAAAGGCAATCATGAGAAAAATGCAAAACTTGAGTAGATAGGAGGGTGTGGCAAAGGACTGGTGATAGTGCAGTCTCATGCATAATGTTTTGTCAACACAGATGGTACAGCAGCTTATTTTTAGCATTTATGTTTTACTTTCACACTGGGCATTAAAAGGAGGTGAGACTTGCTGCAGTGATCTTGTAACTGCTGCTCTGTTGGTTTAGGAAAGAGGAGGGAGGCAGAATGAGCAAAGCTGTTCATTACATTTATTTAAAATAAAAAGTTCTCGATTCTGTTCTTCCAGGTTTCTGTCCTATCTAGTTGGACCCTGGAATTTTTTTTAAGTTTTACTTACAATATGACACCTTCATTCTAGTGAGGTCAGACTGTAACTGTGATAGCCCATGGAGTCATCCTCAAGCCGTCATCAGAGCTCAGTGAGCAGACGAGTTTGCACTGCCTCAGCAGCTGGCCTGGCTGCTGGAGCAGCCACCTGGGTCCTTGCCTCTGCTGAGTTGTGCGCAACCACAGCCACATGATCTCAAGACAGTTTTTTCCACACAACCCTGCTACGTCCTGTGCAACTTAAAAATACAGTGGAGAACAGAGCAGGCATTTCTTAAATATTTGATTGTTTAACTCTACAGCCCAAATAATGTTCTTTTAGCACAGTGTTAAAACTCAGAGAGCTTGCACCTGTGGTTGCCTGTGAAAGATAGGGTAGCTACAGGCAAGATCTGTAGCCTCGACAGTGGGAAGGGTTGCTGTGCCTGACCAGCATGGAGAAGGGAGGGTGCAGGAGTATGAGGATTTCACAGTTTCCCTGGCCCAGGGTTACAGGGATGTTCAGAGGCATCACTGGAAGGAGTCAGAGAGATCACGGGTCATGGGCTGCCAGGAAAACCACATCCACTCTTTGTTCCCACAAGTATGAGTTTGTAGAGAATGTTAAACAAAAACAGACTGAGATACATTTTCCATTTGAAATAAATTAACATTTTAGCTAACACTAATATCACTTTGTAAGGGCAGTGTATGTACTGGTTAATTAAGCATTCTGTGAGGTCTCACACTGGCTATATCAGAGGTAAGATCTATTAGTTGCATTACACTTGGAAACAAAGTATATAGTTAAGAATTTATTTGGCAGAAAGGAAGGTTCTGTGTCATCACTGAAGTTATTTGTATGCCCCTAACTATATGAACTTTTCAATGTTGCATCCCTTTTTATCAGTGCTTCCCATTTGTAGGTTGGCAGCCTGCTAAAAAATAGTTGAATTTGCACAGAACAGGTCAGTGATGAACCGCAATTTCATACAACTTGTATAGTATGTCTTATTGCTATCCATCTCCGGTAAAGGAACATTGCCTGATGGGACATGTTCTTTTAATAATAGATTTTTGTTATAATCTGATGCAGTCCTCAAGCACAGTGCATCACTGTTTCCTTGAATTTATTTTCTTGAACTAATACAGACAAAAGGGAATAATTTTCTTTTTTTCACTGTTTCTGTGTTTCCTAGTTCTAGCTGTGGTAAAAGCATTTGAACAATGTGATTCCCAGGTGTTCAGGTCTTTGATTTATCTTTTTAACACCCCTATTTCTTACTTATTTCACAAAAAATCCTGTTGATCTTGTATATCTTTGTTTTCTCATGAGAGCACCAAAATAGATGTCTGCCAGTCTAATCTGATCATAGAATCCTGTGTTCTCTAATTGAGTGGAAGTTGTATGCTGAAGACTTTCTTCTTAATTAGAAGCTGAAAGCTTTTTTATCAATGAAAATGCTGGCAACTGAGAATGGTGCACTGCCTATTTATGGAACCTGTAACCAAACTAAAATAATAGCAGCAATTTATAATTAGAAGGAAGACTAACACAACTTCATTTTTGAAAACTATTTTAAAAAATCAGTATTATGATTCTTGGAGTAAATATAGGTAGATTTTCTAATGATTGTATGTTACTTTTTGAAGAGTTTTATTTATTTGACAATAGGTAGGTGCAGCTTTACCAGCTAATGATTATTATGGTAACTAAAACCCTTTGTCTGATATGGTAATTTAGATATAGTTGGTCTAACCACTCTGTGATAAATAAAACTAATGCAGAGTGTACTAAAAATTAAAATGCTTTTTATTGTAAACCTTTTTTCCGTCCAGCTTCTGTTTCATATCTAAAGTTATAGGGATTTGTAGTCTTATTTACCTCTACAGCAAACAGCACTTTTGAGGAGTTATAGATGTGTTTTTCTAGGATTTTATATTCATTTTTCTGTTGAAGGAACAAGACTTGAAATTGTTCCATTGATATCAACTACTGGTTTTTCTTTACTTCTCTGTTAGTCTCTGAAGAATTGATTTCAAAATGATGTCACCCTTAGATAGGATTGCAAACATACCAAATTAAAGCATTATATAAAGCATTACATTAAATTAAAACATTAATTCATTAATGATGTATGCATAATAATGATTCTCATAATTAAAATGCAGGTTTGTAATTTCTAATAACGACTTATCCAAATTTAGATTGACTTATTTTCCTAGAAGAGTAAGAAAGAGGTAAGTCTGGAATTGTAGATTTACTGCAGGTTACTGTAAATGGAGCAGGAGTACTTCTTACACATAATATTTATAACACTTTGTTTGGGTAACCTTTGACTGTTTTTTAACTATGTTTTTTTTTACTATGTTTTGATTTTTATTATGTGTTGAAATATTTTGCTGAGGTTTCTAACCAGACTGATTGCACAATGAAAGGAGGTCTTAAAAACCAAAAAGCCTGAAAACACAGGTGCTGTTACTGGAATTTGTATCAAACAACTGAGTTTGAACTCTCTTTGCACATTTTTAATTCTAAGCAGATCTCATGTAGCTTCTAATCATCTCAGCATAGATGTCAGATTGAACTTGTCAATGCAATCTAATAGCCAGAAATTGTGCTGACAATGAGTGGCATGAACTCTAATCTTATTTGAAGAACATTTCCACCATAGATAAGGGATCTCAGACTGTGATTAGAGCTGATAAAAGGCTGTAAGATCTTTACTGTAGGTCACAGCAAACATTAAGTGATTTAACAAACAGGAAGTTATACAGCGGGAGAATACAAAACATTCCCAAGGTCAATGCAGCTGAAGTAGACTGGAATCACAAATTAAACCTCATGAGATACCAAGTTCTCTGGCTGAGAAAAGCAGTTTACTTGAGCTGTGCTTCTCCCACTTGGTATTTAGAACAGCTGTTTGTGGTGCTTCTAAAAAGCCCCAAATCTGCCTCCCTCTCCAAAGTTTAGGCCTTAAAGAAGGCAGTTGTTTAGGGTATAGAAGGTTTGAAGAAAGAATGTGATTTTAGATGCAGGCTCTGCAAGCAGTATATGGGAGGACTTTAGTGTCCTCCTGCTTATCTAAGACCTTTGTTTCCTCCGGAGTTCTAGCTGTAGGGACACTGGAATTTGTGGCTGCATTGCTCATCGCTGCAGCGACTGTCTGTTCTGAAGGAATAAACGGTAATGCTAGTGCAACCCTCAGTGGTTTTGAGTTTTAAACAATTCTCATACTGCTAACTAATTCTGACAAAAGGTTGGTATAATGTGCTCTGACAGAACCAGGTAAACATTAAAAGATAACTTACGAATTCTACTATCCAGATTTGGAACTGAATAATGAAGAGATGAAAGGCTGAAACTCAGATTTTGAGTACATCTTACATTTTAACACTAGACTGAAAAGAGTTAGTATCACCAAACTGTAGGATTAATTCATGCACAAGATAGAAATTCATGCTGTTTTGCTAAATGAAATATTGCAAAACGCTCTGTCACTTACTGGGTAATTTGGCTCATGGGGTAGGTCTCACTGTTCGCATTTGGATAGCAGTCTGCCCTAGCAGTGTCTAGCCCATGCATTCCTGTCCAGTGGTATGATATCTGTTTAGCATTCTGCTGCCCTTCTGTGGCCATCACTGATGTAAGATTTAAGTTATCAGACTAACTGTCTCAGTGAAATCAAACACAGAAAATGGATTCAGAATCATATTTAATTTGCAGTATAGGTTATCACAATTTACACTGTGTAAGTCAGGAATACATGAGGTAGCTATTTTAGTTTAGAGACCAAGCCTTTCTTAACTGGTTTTTGCTTCATGTCAGCTGAAGAGGGTTGTGTTTATGTTTCTTTTCAGGTGTGAAAAAGTTGATCTTAAACATCTGTAGTTGAGATGATAAAGTGTAGCATAATGCTGTCTTCAGATCTCAGGTCCCAACCCCGGCCTTGATATAACATGCAGTTTCCTTTAGACTTTAGAGTGTGATGTTTAAACTGCATATGCCAGACAGGCTTGTAGAACATAGTCTGCTTCTCCAGACCACACTGTGACAATACAGCAGAAGAAATTTGTAGTTCCTAGAAAGAAAGAAAGGCAAAACCAAATTGTAAGATAAATGCCTTAAGATATTCAGATTGGGATAATGGAGTGCTGCTGCAGCCAGGATTTCTAAGTCAGAGAAGTTCTTTAAGCTTGTAGCCTAGCTCATTTTGATATAAGGACTTTTTCTTGCAAAATCAGAAAATAGATTCAACTGTCTTTCCTAATCTAAAGCATCTAAAAATATGCAGTATTTTTGGTATTCTGTGTGCATTCATTTTTAGTATTTGAAGGAAAGGCAATTAATTTATTTGGAGCATGCCCAAGATAGCTAATCCTGTTGCCTTTAATTTCTTTAAATGTGATTTCCCCACATTTAAACTTTAAAATAACCTTTCATATTGAATACAGTGTTGGTAGTTGATGAAATTGCCCTTGTCCAAAGTTTCATTACAGGTCTGGCTATATAATTGAACTTGGGCTTTCCGATAAAGTAGAATTAATATTTTTGCATTTGATTCTTGATTAATATCCAGTTTTCATGAATGTAAAAATCTGGGAAGGAAAATCAGCATAAAAATCAAGTCTAACAAAAAATTCATTCCATCTCCGTATCTTGGAACATGGAAAAACCTCTATTCAGATGAAAATTCTTTTCATTTCAGTAGCTAAAGAGTTTTTGGACACTTTTAGAGCCAAGGGACCGTCCAACTTGAGTCAGGATTCATTCTTTCTGTTTGTTCTTGGAAAGGTTGTTTTCAGCAAGAAAAGTACCTGCTGTTTTGGTGTCCCCTCTTTATAGGTGGACAAATCTTGATGGATCCCAAATGGTGAAGTCCCAAAATCTTGTACTTTCGAGTGACACTGGTGACCATTGATACAGACCTTGTTTTTATGGCTTTGCCTCACATAAATTTTACAAGGACCGAAGCAAGAAGAGGCGCCATTAGTGCACTGGTGGAGAAAGTCTATTGCCAACAATAGACTGTGCTACACTGTTGTAGCACAAAGAAGCAGTGACATTTTATGCTGAGATTATATGGGATGTGAACAGGATTTCTGCAAAGCCATGCATAGTGGAAATGTGCACAAGAGTGGATTGTTTGGTTAAACCGTATGTGTCTCTGCTTGGATACAGGGTCATGCAAGAAACTTGCATGCGCTGTCTGCCGCCATTGATACCTGGGTGAATGCTCAGAGGGTGGGCTCCAGTTCTGTGACCGTTCCAGGCAGTGCTGCTTCGTTCGTTCCTGATGTCTGCAGCACTTGCAGCTGTTGCGCTGGAACACTCTCCTCCCTGCCTGGTTCAGGCTAGAGGCTACATGTCTTGACTTTCCACATTCTGCTCTCAGTATTGATATTTCTGCATTCTGTGAATAGCCTAAGAGTTCCTTGACAAACCTGTAAAAAATTTGGAAGTTCATACCAATGAAGGCACCAACTCTGTAGAGATCATGAGGAGCTATCCAACTTTACAGGAGTGTTGTATGAGAAAAAAACAATTTGCCTGAGAGCAAAATCCACGTAAGCGGAGAGTGTAATGGGACCTGACTTGCAATGGAAATAATCTGAGCACATAACCTTTTCGTCCTCAGTGCTCTATATTGGTGGTATTTCTGCCTGACTTCTGTAGTGAAGGCTGGTCACAGATAGTCACTGGGCAGTCCCAGAATATGAACTGGCACTATAGCTGCATGTTTACCTTGTTTTGTGATTGCCTGTCAGCCAGCACTGACATAGCTGATTAGTAAATGACAATAGGTACAAAATTATTGGGACGATTAGAAGACTCATTAAAGAGAGGCCCTCTATCCACTTAATGTTTCCTTTACCATTAACTCAGAAGTCACTTTGGGCATTTACAGTAATAAGAAGAAGATTATGGCCACAGTGTAGCCCAGGAGGTTTTTGAACCTGGATCTCTGTGAAAGACTTCCTGTTCTGCAGAAGTCCTTTGTTTTAATTTCTTTCTCCACTTCTGTACTTCTCTCTCCCTCACATGGTCATATGGAGGTTATTTCCACAATAAAAGATTACAAGGGGATAGGCAGGAAATCATACAGTTTATGTTATGATTTCTTTTGTCTTCCTCCCATTCTGATTTCTCTTGAGATTATCAAAGGTTCTGTCGGAGTTTTTTTCAGCTTTTCTGGGATGAATTCCAAAACGTATAGTTGATTCTGCTTCAGTATACCCCTCTGTACTTTCCTTTTTAGGTGAAGTCACTGTCAAGTACTCGTGAAGAGGTGCCAGTGTCCATAACTTCTCAGTCAATAGGAATATCTTCAGCAACACTTTAATTCTGGTCTGGAATCTGTGCTACTAATATTCCAGAAATTGTACTGAGCTACTCAATAGGAATAAAATGCAAAAATTTATCCCCAGGGAATGATCTTCTGTGCTAAGTTTAATGTCAACCTTTGTTCTGCAGTTCTGTTCATCTCATTGCACAACAATCACTTGATGTCAATCACTTTTGAAATGGTGACTTTACTAATTTTTTTAATGCTTGTAATTCGTATTTAGATCACAGAAGAAATTGGGAAACTTGAAGACAAAGTAGAATGTGCCAATAATGCTCTGAAAGCTGATTGGGACAGATGGAAGCAAAACATGCAGTATGATATGAGATCAGCATTCACAAATGTGGCTGAGAATAATCTCCATTATTATGAAGAGGTAAAACACACTTACTCATATCAATGTTATTATTTCATTGATTATTTCAGTGAAGAAGTCAATGGATTGTATATAAAGAGGAACTTTTGCATTTTAGTTCAAACCTATGTTAACTTCAGGATCAGTTTTTGTGGAAAGAGAGAGTCAATTATCCTTAGTTTGACTTGTTTTAAACAAAATATATTTTATTT
This sequence comes from Dromaius novaehollandiae, assembly GCF_036370855.1. Classification (NCBI taxonomy): domain Eukaryota; kingdom Metazoa; phylum Chordata; class Aves; order Casuariiformes; family Dromaiidae; genus Dromaius; species Dromaius novaehollandiae. Next base: position 20,970,966 of record NC_088105.1, on the reverse strand, counting down.
GAGCCTCAGTTGTTGATCCTGAGTTCCTTATCGACAGAGGGCAGTGTTGTTTTAGTAAGCACAAGAATCTGGAACATATTTTTTGGTTCAATGTCAGCTGCTATATTTCAGTTTGGAAACCTTTTGCTGCAACTGCACAAAGAAGCTCTCTGGAAAGCTCAGACTTGCATAAATGATTTGGCATGAGGAAAAAAATTAAATATGATTCCTTTTCAAAGAGCACATTCAGAAAATTCTCACTGTTGTTATTTCTCTGCTAAGGAATTGTCTTTCATGAAATAATCAGATTACTAGGATAAAAATATACAAATGCTGCAAGTATATACAATTAATAAATTTAGTCTTTTTTTAATTGAAACTTCCTACTTTGGAAAAAAAGAAAAGTGTTTAAAATTAAATTTTATTTTCAACTCGAATACCATGTCTAATATTTTTGGTAAGAATTCCCTTTTACAAGAATGTATACTTAGAAACTTGAAAGCATAAAACAAAATATGTTAAGCATTTTGTGAAGTTTCTTCGTGGGGAATATTGTTCCTTGGAGGCCACATTTTGAAAATATCTCAGATATCTTGAATTTTTTTAAAGAACTTCTCTTTTTAAGAACTTCTCTTTATATTGGAAAAAAACAGGAGTACAATAAGCCCTCTATTAATCATAGAACAGTATTTTTCACATATATATGTTACTGCAATCTGTAATCCCAGCCCTGTATTCTGAACTTTTTATGGCTTGCCCGTTAGCTGATGACAGTGGCCTGATTTTACAAATCATTTTGTTAGAACGTAATTGAAAAGACAGAGCTCTTGATCATCAAGTCTAATTAATTAACATACAGTCTGTGAGATGCACAGACATTGACAATCTGTTGTTATATATAAAAATCAAAATATTTTCTGAAATCAGGCAGCAAACTTTTGGCATCCTCTCACATCTTCTTCAGTTATTGATGATCTCTAACTTGTACATCAGGAATAGGCATGTTAAATCAATATTGGAATATATTGGAATACTTTGTTCATGAATGATTAACTAAATTAAAGCACAAAAATCATCCTTTGATTCTCTTTCCTGTCTAGAAATGCTTTTTGTTGAATCACAATTTTAATCCAGAATACCAAAGCTCATGATGAACATGAAATTATGATTGTAAGTCACAAACTGTAAAAGATAATTCAATTATTGCTGATACCACAAATGGTTCTTCTTACATAGTCACTGAAATATTGGACAAATTGATCTATACTAAGCCATTATTCTTTGTTTATGTTTTTCTTGAATATTGACATCTGAATAAAATGTTTTTGCTGTCGTATCTCGATAGATCTAGATTTTGGAAAAATACCTTATCTTACTGGATTTTTTTGAGACCTGCAGTTAAAGCAGATGGTTAATTCTTGGAGGAGTGATTGCTGACAGGGGCCCTTATATTACAAGCTAGAGGTGTTACGCTTCTGAAAACAGCAGAAAAAGAAGCACTGCCCAACCACTTCAGCTGTTTGGAAGTAAAAATTCAGGAAAAGAATCTCAGTAACCTGAGAATCAGAATGCCATTTTTTACTTTCAGTAAAAAACAAAATCCTACTTCATTTTTAAAGAAAATAGTTTGAATTTCACTCTTCTAACTGATGCAAAAGCACAGTGCCTACTGCACTACTTCATTTACAGTGTTTTTCACCTGCTTAAGTCATTACTGCATCATTACCTTTCTCTCACATGTCCAAAGTTAAATGACTCTTTCATGCTTTTGGTGCACCATTTGATGCTTACAAGCCTACTCTTGCTTTAACATCCTTCATCTTATTTCCTGCATTTCTTTTCCCTACTAACTCATTCACACAAGGAGACCTGGATTTCAAAGCACATTCTGTCCACGCTCCCAGGCACCATGAACGCCATTGATATGGTTCAATTGACCAGCTCTTCTGTCTGTCTGTCTCTGAAGAGTCATCTCCTGCTTTCTAACTCAGTCACTAGACTTGCTTATCCTTCTTTCCACAGCTTTTTTTCCCCCAGTTAAACTCCTGTTCACGTCTCTTCACCTGCAGTGCCTCCTTCCCTTCTCTACAGTAGTGCTTCTCTGTGTTCCTCGTTATTTCCCAGTCTTGCTGACTTCTTCATTTCCCAGGCACACAACCTAACCAGGAACCATTCCTGCTAATGGCCATGCTCTGCATCCCTTAAACTTTTGAGAACTCTAGAGCAATGGGAAACAGACATGTTTTCTGGTGACTTTTGCTTTAGAGAATCCAATCCTTCAAAATCGTACAGTTTATATAAAATGAAAGCTGAGCTGATCAAGTACAACAAAGCAGTGTGCCAAGGTACACCAGAATTTCTAAAATGTTATTGCTTCTTTGTTAAAATATGGGGAAGGAGTATGACCTTATACTTGTTCAGATTTTTCCTTAATTTAGTTGCCTAAGGATTCTGCTGTCAACTTGTCAAGCATCACTTAGCTAGCATAAAAGAGTATGTCTCCCCTAAGCTGAACTAATGTTCACATTATATCAAGTGCTACTTTAAAGCATTACTTGGAATTACATTTCTCTGCATGCAGTAATTCAAAGTAAGTAGAGATATTTCAGTGGTTTTCCAGTTTACTGACTGTTTATATTTAATGTAATTGAACAAGAGGTATTTCTTTGTTTCTGCACCTGTGGAATCACCAGTCTCCTGTGTCTCTCAATGTTCTTGTAACAGAGACACTATATAATGCTGAGCATTGTAAATTTACAGGGTGCTCCTATACAGACCCATGAGAATGAAAGCTTTCCAGTGATAATGTGCAAGCTATGTTATAAAATTTAAATACAATGTCATTTAGTAGCCAAGTATTACCATGACTGACCAATCACTTGCTGTTGCTATAGTAGATCTCAAGAGTCCATAAAGTCCTCATTTCAGAAAAGAGTTGAATACATGCTTAAGTCTCTCTATATTCCACAAAGGCTTAAAGCCAATAATTTATTATATCCATAATGATTTTAAGTGCATTGCTAAAATAGAGAGGATTTCCTTAAGTAATGTGAAAAAACTTTAATTTAAAAAAATCAGAACTTTACTCCTGTTTCCAAAGTATGTTAAATAACATCCATTTGTTTGCCTTATTCATAGACAAAAGTTCTTGAATGAAGTACATGTTAATGCCATACTGATTATTTTATTCCCTTTTCCCTGTGCTTTAGGTGTGATACTGTTGTCTGAGGTAGCACACCTCTTAGTTCAGAACAGATGATATCTTCTAAACGGCTGAAATCACAAACTGTCCACAGGGTGGAGTTTACAGCTGAGAAAGAGTTGATTATGGCCAGAAGTATTTTTATCAAGTTAGATATAGATATTCTGCAGAGGCCTAAAGATACATCATTAGTAAAAATAAAACAAGATACAAAGTCATTATTCAACATTGTTGTTGTTGTTGTTGTTGTTATTGTTGTTATTATTATTATTATATAGCTAGCACGCCTGCCTGCTACATGGTACAAGTTAGCAGATGCAATCCAGGAAGGTTGAACTGTGGCTTCAAAGAGTTGTAGTGATTAAACATTTACTAAATTTTTCCTTTTATTTTTGTCTTCTGCTCACTACAGTCTGTAGGATATTTATAACATTAAAGAAAAAGAAACGCATTCATTTTCCCAGCGGATGAAAGAGCCTTGTTAACCCATTCTATTCATTAAAAAAAAAAAAGCCTGATTAAAAGGCTAGATTTTGCAGCATGATCCAAAGACAAATTAAACATTGTAAATCTAGAGACAGCAAATATACCACAGTTTGGTTTCCCACTGCTCATGAGGCACTCCAGTAAATGCAGGAAGAATTTTTTTCTCATGTTGAATGATAGGGAATATTTAATTAGATTTGGCATTGAAAGAAAATATTTTTTCTTCTGCATGAATGAGCCTTTGTTTTAAAGTGTAGCCTCTAATTTTACTTTACTCATGTCAAACTGATCCTGTTAAACCTTTGCAGCTTAGTCAGATGCAAAGTTAGTTATCTTTGATAGTGTAGTGAGACTCTTATTGGTGTTGACAGTGCTTACTCTTTTCAGAAAATGTAAATGATTTCCTGATTTTTTTCAGGAAATCAGTTTTTGTTTCAAAGATAATTTGGTTTATTTCTGGGACCTACACTGTTGTACAGGCTTAAATTGATCCCAAAAAATCATTAGGTCAAAAGATATTCCTTCCCCATTACTGTAACTTCTCTGTAACTCTCAAATCCTTATGTACCTCTCTATCTAGTATAAGCTGTAGAAAAATAGATGAGATTTGTTGTTTGCCCTAGAGGCCTCTGTAGTGATGCATTTAACTAGTCATTTGGTTGTGTAGCAAAGTTAGCTGCTCATGCATGTTGATCACATCCTACCTTCGCAATGCCTTGGAATTCAGCTAACAAACTTCATGCAATTTTCAGAAGTTCCCATGTGGCTGAACCCGTTTGTGTCTGTGAATGTGGTTTCAAAGCTAGGATCCATCTTTGAACCTCCAAGCATTTTATAGAAATTTTTTTAAATACATTTTAAGGTGACTTTTTAATAGCGGGAATCAGGGTTTTTCTATTTCTTTACACTCTATTTTTTGTTTCCTTGCACCCAGAAACCACGAAACTGTCTTGTCTCTCTCTCTCACACACACAGAAGACTTCGTCTTCAGATTCTACTCTAGGAAATGTCACCATACACTGTGTTTTTAAGAAAAGGTATCAACCATGGAAAACAGGGGACTGGCATAGAAACAAACATGGCATGTGACACACTTGTTTCTGTTATCATCCCTACCGCACATTCTATTTTTATATCTCCTTTTCAGTTAGATATGCAGTTGTATTATGTGAAAACCTCTTCACTGTTACTTCAAAAAAATGATGTTGCAATCTGCAGCAATAATGAGAATATTTTAGGTAAAAAGTATTTAAGCTCTTGCTATTTCATTTTGCATATTTATGTTTTTTTATGTCTTATACAAGACTTACAAGTAACTAGATTATGAATTTTAACTACTATGCGTGCACATTTAGTTTCCTGGACTTGGGTTGTTTCTTTTTCCTGTCCGTCCCCTTTGTTCAAGCTGGCTGGTCTTCTATTTAGATCTCCTTTTTCACCCTCCCAGGAAAACTAAGTAAAATCATTCTGTAATAGTGGTAAAGTATACATCACTGAAAAAATGTTGTTTATGCAGTTCATGCTGCACAATATAAAAAACTTGAGCCTAAGGCACAGAGACCTAGTTTTGTATTGGTATGGTTAATTATAAAACTTGTCAGCTGTAGCAGCGCTGTGATGTCTGACAGTGAAATAAGCCATCATAGTTCTTATATTTTGGAAAGCATGTTCTGCTTATAGAAATGAGAATAAATTAAAAATTGAATAACTTGTGTCACTGAAAAAAATGCTCTTTGTCTGGAAAGATTTTAGTAGATTGTATCTGTTCAGATAAGCAATATATTGTGAATTCATTTTAAAATAGACATTTTGGCTTAGTGCTGCAGTGATAACACAGAGTCGTTCTTATATTCTAGCCAGTGCTGATACATATTTTAATTCACATTACTGAAATTAGAGGATGACAAAACATGGAGTTACATGGGATAAATTAAACTGTGGTTCATAAAAAACATCATTCAGTGCCAACAAAAGACTGTTCAAGAAACAGTGATCATTTCTTGTCCAACACCTAGAAAAAGTCTAGGAAAACAGATGTGCCTTGCAGCTTTCCAGGATGGTAATCCAGTTTAGGCTCTAGCAAATAGAAATCTCAGAGTTGAGAGCCACAGTGAAAACACATTGCTAACAACCACCTCAAAGACATTTTAAAACCAAGATGCCACCTTCCAGCTCAAGTGTCTTAGACAGACTCAGCTGCCACACTGTCACATGAGGTGGGGGAGAATCTCTCTAATGACCAAACCTTAGAGGCTCTAAACAAAAGGTCAAAAAGACCTTTTAAGCCAGAAATCAGTTTGCAACATACTGTCCTGTTCTGTTACTCTAATTTTATGGTCATCCTTGGTTCTGCATCCTTCTGTCATCATGGATTCCCCCAGCTCTTGTCATACTGTGTATTTCCTTTGTGATGTTCTTTGAGCTTCTACATAAACGTTATTTGTGACCATCAGATCCTCCCACTTGTCTGTTTTGATGTAAATATGCAATAATACCAGGACCTAAACTCTTTAATATAAAATTAAATCCACATTGGCTGAGTTTTGATGGCATTCACTAGAAGTGTGTCTAACAAGACAGTTAGGTGGCTGTAAGTTCAAGCAGCATGAATGCTAGGATATTTTTCGTGTCTCCTAAGCAATGAGAGATGGATCCTATATGTTTCATTTTAGCTGGGCATAGCAAATTACTGTAGCTTGAATAGCTTATGGTGAAAGTTTTCATTTGGAAAATGATGCCATTTTCAGGATTACTGAATTAATTCAAAATTTGAATAAATGTAGTATGCTGTCCAGGGTTTGTTGTCAAAAAAGATATTTCCTGGGAATTTTCAGAGACTTATTTATTATGCATATTTCAGATTCTACATGAAAAGACTGTGTACAGTAAGTAGTAAATAAGCTGTATTGTCAATAGCAATAGGTATGAGAGTTTATTGTAACATTCCCATTCCAAGTTTTTTTTTTTAATAGCATCAACAATAATAAAATTATTGCAAGAGTTTGGCTTCAGTTTTAATGACAGACTTTAAAAAGTGGAAAGATGGTACTACAGGTAACAAGCAGCAGCACACACACCAGTTACCCATGATAGTCTTGTCATGACTCTCAACACTAATCTATGATTTATAATGGTTTGCGAAGCTGCTGACACTCATTTAAGCCAAAATGAACCAAAGTCATTTGGGGATTTTTTAAATTTTACTGCCTACAGTGTTGGTGCTTCAAATCAAAAAATAGTTTGTACAATTACAAATACACTTTTCCATGAGGAGAGGAACGCATTTGTCCTGAGGATGCCATTTTCACCCTCCCCTTCTGATCCCATTTCTTTCTCATTACTCAGGGGAAAAATGAATTGTGTGTGTGTTTAGAAACAAACTGTTCTAATTTAACTGGAAAGAATATTGGATATACAATAGGAATCCATGGAGTTTACAAAGGAATGGTTTCTGACAGCATGCTTTCTATTTGGAAGAGATCTTTGCCTGTAACTAAAGGGAGAGATTAAAGAGGAGCATAATTAATGATAGCATCTTCCATGCTAACATGTACAATTATGATGCTCACACTGTGCGCTTGTCATTATGTAAAAGTGACCTTTACAGCTCACTCAGCATGTTGGCTAGCATTTTGCATACCACTGAGCTGCCTAGGAAACCATATTTAGCTCTTACCATAGTCCCACAAAAGCAGCTTGTGACAATGCATATGTATTCTGCTAATTTTTTTCTTCTTTTTCTCCTTGGCTACCAGTTTTACAGAAATCCATCTGCTATATTCATATGTATCTGGTTCTTTTTTAAGTGCCTTGCTACATGGGAGTCCTTCCTAACATCTCAAACAGCGGATCTTCATGTGGAAGAAGATTCTGAAGACAGACCTTGAGTAATCTCTCTGATTGATCTACCTTTGCCCTGCTGTCTCTCCCAACCAAAGAAGTGCTCTTTATATGAGGTCAGATATATTATTAAATATAACTGTTAAAAATCAGTGACACGCAGAAAACCAGCTTATTGAAAACTCAGGTATTCTAGCATCCTGAAATACTTTTTGAATCATGCTATATATTGCTTTATATTGCTCAGTTGTGACTTTACATATTTTTATGCAAGTATTTGCATACAAATGTTTTCATAAATATTCCATAATTTGGATATATAATATTTTAAGTATGTAAAAAATAGCTCAATTTTAATAAAAAGTTTAATAAGAAAACTCTGTCTTCATTCTATTTCCTAGTCTTTAAGAAATATTGTTATTTTAGTTTGCTTGTTATAGTCCCATGTTGAATAAAACCTGTATTTGTAAAAAATCCTGTATTTTTAAAACTATATAGCATAGTCTTCAAGGAGCTCTTTGAGGATTATTTTAATAGCTCATGCTAGTCTCTCAGTGACAAAGTGGTATGGAAAGATGCTGAACCTGTTCTGTGAAGATAAGACTCTGTTAAAGTACTGTTAATTCAATTTCCTGAGCAGTGAACTAGATGGTGGTCAAAAATTGTACAATTTATTTATTATCTGTTTGCAGTATTTACATGTCTACTAAAAATCTTTCATCTGGCCTTCTGCTTAATGATAAAGGGAAAATACCAGAAAACTGACAGTTCGTGAAACAAACAGTTTCTACAATAATGTACCGCTAGTCACAACACTGATCTTTCCAGCACCAGAACTTCCATTTGGAGCTGGCAGGATTGAGGCTGATGGCCTGTTACTCCCATAGCTGACCTTCCTATAATCCTTAACTTCTTCCCTCTTTGGATAGCTGGTGTGGAAGGAAAGGAAAAAAAAGAAAGGAATAGAGAGTTTTGCATGAAAACAATTAGCCGACCCATTCATGCAGTATGCTTTAAAGTGTTCCAGTCAGTGAGTTATCCTACCAAGAGCTGTGTCTGTCTGCACCTGTAATCCCTGTAGTTGTTCTCCCTGGTAATTACGGTCTGAGCAAGCCTAATTCTGAATTTGAAATGATGAGATGCAGGAGTCAGAAGGGAACAGTCAGCTTAACCGTGGCTCTGACTGTCCACAGCAGGAGGACTTTAGCCTTACCCTTTTACTGGTGATAATTTGTGAGCCTACTGTTGTCTCTCACAAATCGGTGACGGGGGGATATTAAGCACTCAGCTGCACTTAGGTGCCTACAGAAGACTTGGCCAAGCTAGACTTTAGGCTGGCAAGTCTTTTTAGTGGCTATGATGTTAAGAAATTTAGACTGCAAATGAGACCATAAATCCAAGCATGGCATTTGCAGCAACGTAAGGCAGACTGCTGTCATGCTGCTGCCATGAAGCATTAATGAAAACTCAGCTGAATTTTTCTGAGCTATAAAATTAAGATGCTTCTGAATTACTACAGGAAGCACGCAACTCTTCCAGCCTGGAAAATGTAAAAGAACCTGCTATTCTTACAGAAAAACAGAGTCTGACCACTGTCAGGGAAGGCCCAGGCTGGGCCAGGCGCGAGGTCTATGCAGCTCAGTGTCCTCTCCAGCCAGGCCAGCTGTAGGTGCTCCGAGAAGGTGTGGAAGACCAGGTGGTTGTACTGTGCTCTTCTCCCCTCAGAAATCCCTTACGCGAGAGCTTCTATCAACGTGCTTAATAGGCCTTAATGACTTTTTTCATCTGTGAATTTTTTGTGTGTGTGAATCTATCTAAACTTTTAGGATTTGCTGTACTGAATGTAAGTGAATGCCACAATTTAATCTGCAGGAAAAATCAATTCCTTCTCCGATTTTTAAGACAGCCACCCAATAATTTCAGGTCAGGCCCTCCACATCTTAAACTGTGCAAAGAGCTGAACAATTGTTTCCCATTTGTCTTCTCTGTGCTGCTCAAGAATCTACAATCCCCTAGCACACCATCCAAGCGCTGTGTGTTTTCTAAGAAGAAAAAAAGCCATAGCCTAATATTTTACTGTACAAAAGCTGTTTCACAGCTGTGCTCATCATTGTTGCTCTTCTCGGTATTTTTAGTTTTGCTGCAACCAATGTTCAAGATGCAGACATATCAGAAATGTACACTGCCACAATTATGCTTTGATTTTTTTTCACCATGCTTTCCTATTAATTCCTAATTATTTATTAAACTGCCACTGAATGCTGAGCTGCCATTTCACAGAACTGTCCACTAACATTAAGAGCTATTCTGAAGAGTACTAAATAATTCAGTTTCCATCAGGGTGTATATATAGGAGAGCTGGCTTTTCCCAAATGAGCATTCATTTGCATTTATTAATACTCAGTTTTGCCTGCCATTTTGAGTTCCCAATCTGTCAGTAGTGTAAGGCCCTATAAGCAGGATTGCTGCAAGATAGGCAGGCAACAGTAACACTCTGAATACCAGACAAGAGAAAGTTCAAGAAAGTGACCTTGAACAGGAAGAACTGGGAGAATGCATAAGTGTAACTAAAAATTAAACAGAATGCCTGCAATTTTAGCTCCTCTGAGAAAAGGTTAGCTGAGATGGGGAATACCACTGGGCACAGCGTTTATTTTACGTGTACATTCTGTCAGTGCACAAAGCTGCTCTCAGGCACCTCATTGGCACAAGACAAGCAGCTTAGCAGTCTGTGTACTTTAGATAGAGCAGAGTCTGCGACCACCTCGCGAAAGTCAAGGTAATAGTGTCTGGGCATCGGAAGAGCCATCAAAGAGAGATTTAACATCCCTGGGAACAGCAGTGAGCTATCGTTCATTATTTTCACAATTTATTTTTCACTTCTTTTTAACTAGGCCATAACTTACGAGGGAAACCGCCTTAGTAATCAGTTATGTAGAGGCTTTCTTTTGGAACTATGTTCTTACTTTTCTGATTCTCTAATAGCAGTATCATCATGTCTGGGTCTTTTTGCAAGTACAACAAAACATTGTCCTTTTTTGTGTTAGAGGTACATATTCTTTGCAAACACCTCTGAAACTTCTCTGACTTCTTAGACAACTTATTGTGTATTTAGCCCCGTTTCCAAAGGTTTTTTTAAGGAGTATTAATTCTTAGGTTAAAGCTTAAAAAGTGCTCAAACTATTCTATTACACCACATCCATCTGCCTATATTTACGGAATTTTCTTTCTGCTGTTTTCAGATAGTTTTGTGTATATAGGATGTTAGGGCCCAGCCATTTAAAATTGTTTCTGATTACTTCCTTCTAACTACTAGTTACTTACAGGTAAGACCTTCTCTCTGTGTTTTTTATTCTCAAATCTGTGAGATCACTTTAACAACATTATTGTCTTACTGTAAAATGAAACGGAAAATTCAAACTGCACCTGCAGTTTCCTAGCTATATAACAACCACCTAATATATGACAGCTTAAGAGCTTCCTCTGGCAACCAGAGGCAGTATGGTTCATAGTAGCTTTTATTATTATCTTGTCACCAAGACGTGTTATAAGCCTTTGCCATGACCCTGTGAGATCCGCATGAAGAAGGGAGCATCGTACAGGAAATGAAGGCCCTCACTCTGCGGCGTGCCAGCCATACATTTTAGAGTGTTTCCTTGGCCCAACAATTCCATTTATTGCAGTGATGCCATCTTCTGCCCAGCCTCGGAGATGGGAGCATTGGCAAATAGCCATGACTTACTCGACAAATACTTTCAAAGTGCCCACTACAAGCATTCTGAATTTATGTACAGATTCTGGGAAACTACAACTCAAATAATTATTTCAAAAAAATGGTAAAAAAGCCTCCTTTTCAGTCTGCAGACCCCAACTCCTGGTTAACCATAACCAACTTCCTCAAACAATACTGTGATTGCACAATTTGCAGGGCTGCAAAGTTCAGTTGTCTTGGTCTGTGCTTTGACCATAAAGAGGAGAAAAAAACAAGACAGAAGAAAAGGTCATTTCTTGAGAATATGCTGCTTCTTTTCATGTTAGAGATTCATGCCTGTAAACAACGCATCTGCCCTGTTCGACTGAAAACACATACCAAGGAAAAAAGAAAAGGTCACTCAGCTACCTAGCAGGTGATCTGTGGCACGATACATAGCAAGAGAAAAAGGACATAAATGTGGACATGACAGAAAAGCTGTTGTCCCCTGCTGCTGTCAGACTGCAGTCGAAATAGTGACTTTTCAGAGTATTTGGGCTTTATATATTGAAATTCCTTCTATAGTATGCGTGATTGCTGCTGGCAGGATTTTACTGATAGAGTGACTAAAATAAGGATAACGCTGGCATAAATTAATCATGAAACCAGCCTTCCAGCACTGCAGGCCAGAAGGAATACCAAGGAGTTTTCTTTCATGTGCCCAGCTCATGGTTAAATATTATATATCGGCACTACCTACAGTATTGCACAAATAATCCCTTGCAGCTTAGTGAAGAATGGATGAGGGCAGAAGTCTATGCAGTAAGATCCACTGACACATTTTTAAGTTTACTTAAAGAAAACTAGCTGAATAAAACCTTTCTGACAAACAAGAGCACCTCTCTGGTAGCTGGCAGGCCTGACGGTAGTGATTAGAGGAGGAAACGTACAGCATTGGTGGAAAGCACCTGGTAAGCAACATGTGTATAAAGCATTGCACAACTTTCTGTTTTTGACTGAGTGAACTGGTTATGAACTGGCGATGGGCTTTCTGTTGCCTTGACTTCAACCCTAGCATCACAGCTGTGGGAGAAGAGACCTGATCTATGCAGTGCTGCAGAGGCAGCTAACTGAACATGGAGTGATTAAAATAAACGTTGGCCAACAAACCGAACTTTAAACTCATTCAAGAAGCCTACTATATTGCTTTTCCAAAATGCACTGATCTCTGAGTGCCGCCACACTGTACTGGCAGTGATTCTGCATCACTTCAAGAAATGAAGAGACCACAGATCACCTGAACCTGAAAGGGACAAGCTTAAACTTCCCCTGGATTTGAGAGGTATCACAGTTCTGGGAGATGTGGAAAGTGAAGTTATATTCTGTTTTAGGCAAAAAGTGATAAAAGATATACAATTAAGGGAATGCAGAGCTCTAAAAGAATTATTCTTTGTTTCAAATATAATGGGAATAATAATCAAAAAGCATGATGATAATTTTCCTACAGGCAAAAAGCCCTAATTCTGAGTTTTAAAATTTTTCAGCTAGACTATGACACAACACTCAGTTTTCAACAGGAATAATTCCTTTAATAACTGTATTGCTTGGAAGGTTATTTAAGGAGTAAGCGTAATTATGCCTGCATTAATAATTAACCAAGAGTTAAGCCATTAACTGCCAAATCCAAACTAAGAAATTTATTTGGAATGAAAGAAATGTTGATTACATGTTGTGGTGCTGATTCACTGTTGTTTAGTAATAGTTATAAAGCAAATTAGTTTAAAGGGCAACTGAATAACCTTTTTGAATTTACTTGTTTAATCAAAAAATAATAGTGGTTGCAATATATTTTAATATATTTTTTCATCTTTAGGCTTAATTTAACTTAAGTAAAGCATCTTACAAGGCTCTTCTGCAAATGAAAAGAAATAAGATGCTTGCGTCTTATTTTGTACTCTGGAATTGTGTTTATTTAAATCATAAATTAAACTTTCACCAGGTATTGAATAAATAGCATTTAAAATTAGAGCTGAACAAGAAGCTCCATATGTGTACAACCACCACAAAGCTTCTTACTTCTGGAGAACTATTTATTCACTCAGCATATCACATTATTTGGTTATTGAGTCACAAGTCGTAACCAGAAATGTCCTGAACATCTGCATCTCCTGCACAAGAGTCCATAGGAATTGCTTGGGCCCCACAAAGCTTGTGCTGAGCCCCTGAAGCTGACAGGAACTACCTGAGTGAGCAGCTCATTTAAGTTTCAGGGATGCTAATGCTTTTTAATCTCTTTTTACTGATTGATTTTTCAATATACCCTGTGTTTAGAGACATTCCAGTACAAGAGTCTGAAGTTTTAATTCTAATAAAAGCAAAAGAGGGAAGTTTATGAGGGTCCCTTTCAACCTAAACTATTCTATGATTCTATGTAATACTGTGGCAATTGAGAGTAATTCTATGAAGAGGAAAACTATTACAGGAATTTAGTACACCCTCTCCTACTTTGGTCCACTAGCAATCCCGTTTGCAATAAAGAAAAAAACTGGCAGATACTCTGTTTGCTGACATAAAAACAAGGTTAAAGAAAGGTTAGAGAAAGAGTTTATCCACTTGTAATTGGGCTTGAGAGAAAATAGCTAAACGAGAATAGCTCTTTGGAGACTCTGTGTTAATTCACTGACAGGACAGTAAGAATTTTATAAGCAAATTAATTGTGACAACTTACCATAGTAAAGTAAGCTGTTCCATATTTATTGCTGCCTTCCAGCGTGTAGTTCTATCGCTGTGATTGCACATATTTTGTTACTGTCTCATTGTGGTGAAGAAAAATAACCGAGAAATATAAAAGGGCATATGCAAAAGCAGGTAAAGCAACTAATTTATATTGTTCTGCGATGATAGTGCATTATGGCACCCAGTTATTAGAGGGGCTTAAAAATATACTACAAGTACAGTTGTGCCTCATTTTGTCACAGATGGGTTCAGCTAATGCAGAAATACAGTTCTGCTGAAGACTGTACCTGAAGCCCTTTTTAGACTAGCCTTTTCTCCACTTCTGAGTTATTGCTGAAGCAGACAGACTCTCAATATTTAAAAGCACCAGCCCTATCCAGAATATCTAATACAAAAGAACAGTACTGGGTCAAACCACCAAGACTTACCCAGCTTTCATTAACAGGGGTAACGTGGTGATGCCAAGTCTTGCTAAAATGGAGAGACACCACTACTGGAAAATCCCAGAAATTTTTTGGTTTTCCCCTCCTGTTCATCTGCCTTTCCCAAGAGATGTCAAAGCCATTTCCTACAGGTCACATACTGGTTCCTGCTCAAATGCTAAGCGCCTGAATACCTCTCCCAGGTTTAGCAAGGGCCTTTACAGCCACATTATGACAGGACACATGCTCCAGCTACCTGTGCGCTACTAGGACCCTGATGGAGGAGGTGGCAAAGGCACAGTGAGTGCAGCCCAGGGGGGAGGCGCCAGGAAAAGGACTAGGAGCCAGAGATACACTGATGAAAGATAACCTCTTTCTGTTAGCAGCACTGCTGACTGAGGGCTGAGTGCTGAAAGAGATGCTGAAGAGCTACATCTCATTACTCAAAAGGGATTATGAGTTGTGGTACAAAGATAACTGTCATCTGTCACTGGGATTGCAGTCTGTACATAGATTTCAGACTGTAGAAAATCAAAAAATAGTTGGGAAGCAAAAAAATACCTTGAATAAAATTAGAAGTCTATTTGCTTTCATGATTTAAATTATTTTTAGCTCAGATTTTAACCCTTAATTCAAAATGTTCTTGTTCCTAATTTGCATGACTCGTCACATATAATGAATATGCATTGCATCTGAAGTTTGCAAGGGTTGCTATGGGAATTCTGGCTTCCCTGCTCAGAAAGTCATGCAAGTTGAGAAAGCTGATCAACATGATTGTTACATACATTCATCTGCCCTTAGCAGGGTTTCTCTTATTGCTGACTTTTATGGAAAAGAAGAGAACAGAAACCAAATAAAATGTTTTCCTTATTTCGTATCTCCAGACTTTTGAATACGTCATCTCATGTATCCGAAGTATTTATTCAGAACAAATATACTTTAAGGCTGTGAAGATTTTCCTTGGGAGTCCCTCTCCAATAACACAGATCCAGAGAATGTAAATAAATAGCAGTGCCCAGTTGTGTTGTGTTGGCAGAAACCATCAGTTTTACACGGGGAAGTAAAATGGAAATTCCTTCTGGCGGAGCTGGGAGGTGCTGCACTAACTTGCATTGGCTGGAACACTTAGCCAATGCCTTATGTTTGCTTTGATGGTGTCTGGTCACTCTGCCTACGTTTTAATGAGCTGAGAACATTTAAACTTCATTGAGGACCATGCTAAGTCGGAGATAAATGATATGCCTATATGCTATTGCATTTGGAAAGCCATCAGCCTCGGCCTTCCTTCCCTGGTTTGAGGGGGGGGAAAGCTCTAGGACAAAAACCTCTCCAAAAGGTCCTTGGAACTTTCCCTTTTAACCTGCGAGAGCTTGGGTTCAGGTCATGTTTCAAAGCACATATTCTCTTCCCTGCTGTTTTGGAGATATGAACTAAGACGGCCGTAGGGGTTGATGAGAGACCTCTCAGAAGACAAGGTTTGGGAATTATTCTTATTATGGAGAATGGATCTAGTTTATCATTTATTTGTTACCATGAGCTCTGAGTACTGGACAGACATGGTTTTAAATGATTCATAATACAGAGGTAAGTGCATGCTTTTTAAATTTCATATGAAATACACATGCATGTAAGTATTTAAAAAAAAAAAGCAAACATACCATTAATATTTAAAATCGGCATGTAAGTGGAAAAAAGAAAATGCCTTCCTTCCTCTGTCACGTGTGCACTGTGGATAGCCAGAGGCCAGAGTGCACATGAGGTCGGGTGGTGGCACAGCGTGCTGACACCACTCTGCAAAGGGCAGAGCTATGGGTGCCGTGAGAGGTGTGTGCAGATGTCCACTAACACATGCTCCCGGGACCACCCTATAGCATGGTCTCTATTGTTGAGCAGCTCAGTAAAGCTATTAAAAAGCTTCTCTTCTGAATCATATTTGGGACGAGATTTATGAATCCTCCATTTGTGAACAAGTCCCCTTGTTTATTATAAGTTCAGCTGCTTTAAGCTGATGGGAGGGGAAAAACATAGCTACTCAGTGGGAACTGTCCCTCTCTGACATTTGTAGTTAGAGTTAGAAATCAATATTGTTTGTCCTTGGGGAAAATTGGGATTTTTCCCTCTTCAGTGTCCCATTTCTGTCTGTACAAGTTTTTAACAATGAGAGGGCTACCCAAATATTGATTGTGTAGCATACTAAACAATACTGTTTTCTCTGCACACCTCTCCCTCAGTAACTAACTGCAGGCTAACGCTTTCTTGTAGGCTGTTTGTCTGAGAGACCATCTTTCTGCTCATCAAAGCATAGCGCAATGGGTCCTGGTGCATGCGGGGCATCCTGCGCCTTCTGTTAATACAAGTATCTAAGTAAGTAAGTAAATGTACTAAGTAAGTAAATAAGGTCTTCACCTGTAAGCCTCTCAGTGGACAAGTGATTAATGAATATTAACCTTCTAGAAAATAGAAGATCAATGGGGAGGACACAAATATCTGTCTTTCACAATGATTTTGTTTTTGTTTTGAGCTTCAGAGATAATAGCAATCTGAGCGTGTGGACTGAGTGCAAGCAGAGACACAGGCATGCACAGGGGACAGAGTTTTCTGAGGAAGATTCAATTTGCCCTATATTTTTCTATTTTGTTATTTGTGGTACAGATATTTTATAACATAGATGCAGGGACACATGTGCGAATAACTCCATAAAATGGCCAGCAAAATGGCACTTCTGTGTTCCCATAAAGCCAGCGGCTGACATTTAGCTCACTATCTGTGGGGAGCTGCTCAGTGCAAGAAACAACATTTCATTATTAAATTTAGTTTTCAAAAAAATGTGAAATCAGTTCAGAGCAGAGTCATGTTGCATAAGCAGTTCTAACCAAATGCAAATGTATTAATATCTTGTTTTTTGGTGTATTCATTCCTTCTGGGATGTGTGAAAATTCCCGATATGGCCATTCCATCAAATGCCACAAAAAGGGATCATATTCCTGTTATGTTCTGATCCAGAATCCATTGATATGAATGAAAAAAACAAAGACTGTGTTCAGCTGCTCTAACACAAAGTCTCCATATTAAGCAACATTCAAATTATTAATAGTATTTGGAGAAAAAGAAACTGGAGCAGAAAAATGTAATCACTAGCTTGTCTTTACTCTTATACTCAGTAGTGACCACAGTGTTTCTGCCATTTGTTTCTCAAAGGTTGGGTGGGTGTTTTGGGGGGAACATTTTTCCATTGTTCATCCTAAATATCTCAGCTGCTTTTGCAGTAGCAACATGTGTTTAGAAGGGAAGCAATAAAGCCTTAATTATAGGGCAGTGTAACAGCTACAAATGCATATTCTACTGCTACATGTTCTCCAGAAGGATGTAATCAATTCACACTGTTTTTGAATGATGTTTCAGATTGTGATCTTGTAAACAGTTCTTTAAATAGCCAGTTTATAAAGAAAGCTAAATCTCTATGATTAGGAGAGCTTTTCTTTTTTCCAAATTAACCCTAAAAGAAAAGTGGGAGGACGGAGGTACAGAAGCTTTGGTTTTGAGCCCCCCTACTGAAAGAAAAGATTGCTAATAATTTGGAAGTTTGTTTTTTTTTAAGAAAAGTGCACAGCCATCAAACAACATATGCAAGAACTACATGTGGCGTGTCAGAGACAAAATTAAAATGGTGTTTCTCTAATACCAAATTCCCACAAATTAGTTAAGGTAGTGAACAGTGACACTTATTGTTTTGGAATTCAGGGAGAAAACAAGAAAACAGGGAGTTCAGCATTTTCCGAATTCGTTTTGTGCTATAGCATTTAACAAGTGGCCAGCGGCTTCTGGTCTACACTGTGATCGTGATTTCCTCTTGAAAGCTCAACTCTCCTGTGATTTGAATCTTGGGTTTTAAATATGCCACCATCCAGGAAAGAAACTAAACTAATGTTTCATAACAGCAAGAGAACTGTTTGAGGACAGTTGCAGACTCTTTGACATGAAGATGGAAACTATCATGTATCCAGAGCATATTTCATCTTTTGGTGTTAACTCTGAAGAAGCTGAGATGAATACATGAATCATGGTTATAACAGCTCTACTCCAGTATCTGTACACCAAAAAGATCAGCCTAATATGAAGGGAAGGTAAGTAACATTGCTTAATGAAAAAATGAATGCTAAGAGGAAACACAATTTGAGACGTTCCTCTATTTTCAGTCCCTTAGTCCCAGAGACCCTTTCCTGAATCCTTTCCTTTAGGTAAAGAGAGATTTTTCTGTCCTATCTTATTCACAGAAAAAAGTGATGTTATTCATACCTTCCCATGTGCCCCCGCCCAGTATAATCTCCTGCTATGCTTAGATGATGTACAATAGATGCCTCCAATTGTGCAGACTCTTTCAGAGTGGCTTTCCTGTCTCCCAGTGGGAGCCGAGGTCAGGGGGGTCTCCATACCTCTCTGCTGTTTTGGATGGCACAGACATCAGCTTTACCTTTCTGCTCATTCACTCCTCCAGCCAGGATTTTGATGAAGGGACTGGCCTTGTTACCCACACATCATCAGAGAAGAGTAGGAAAGCCATTCTAATCAATGATACTTTGAAACCTAGGATCTCTCTCTTTCTTTAATAGTTTCATTGTAAAATAATACATGAAAAATAACTCAGTCTGAAAGGGTAGGGTAAAAACGTGGACCAGCTCTACCCACAAGCCAAAGTGGCAAGATCATGCCATTGAAGCAATGGTGGCCAAGACATCACTCGTTTTTGAACTGTAGTCCCTCTCTGCTCTGCCACATGCCAGCAAGACTGAGCAGAGCTATCATAAAGTCGATCACCGAGCTGAGAGTTTCTGTATTTTCTCCACATGAGGGTTATTTTGCATATCAAGAGCTTCTCATCTGGGTCTCCTATGTTACAAAACTTCAGATCAGTATCCATGTCCAGAAAGTATTTTATTTATTATTTCCTTGCAAGGGCAAGTTCATGGGAATGCTAATGAACAGGTCAAGAATGTACATCTATTTGGGAAATAGTAAATCTTTTACAGTATAAGCTCCTCAAGAAAATGATCATTCTCAAGTGAGTAGAAATAAAAGTATTATAATGAATTACATGTTGCTTGCTTGTAATTTCTTCAAGTTGCTTAGAACACGATATCCCCACCCTGTGGCAGAGGGGAAGAAAAGCTTCTCACCTTTCTAAACCTGCAGAACGTACAGTAGAAAGGAAAAGGTTTGTCAGGTCTATTGGCCTTTTCTGTTTCTTATGTTTTATCATGTTATTCTGTAGCATATGGGTATAACTAATTGCATTTTCTGAGCAGATGTGCAAAAGACGAATTGATATGCCAAGGCTGGTAAATGTCCAATGAGGAGGAGACTGATGTGCCCATGACAGATTTTATAAATGAGACATTTATGGAAATGATGAACATGAAATGTTTATTTCATTGTAATATATTATTCCTGGAGTTAAAAGAACTATTTATAAACATCATTAAGTGGAGTTTATTTTATTGCATCAGATTCAGGGATAGCATTTTTCAAAGTATGATCCAAATATACAGGAGGCCAAGTCAATTGCCAATAGGAAAAGAATTGTGAAATGTGTCTCCCTTTCCATTCCATGTTTAGAAAAATTATTTTTCGCAAAATCTGTTTGGAATATGCTATCTTCTTGAACTCGTTTCCTCTCTTCTCTTTTCAATTTTCTACTTACTGTTAAAAAGGAAAGTAAATAGGAAGGAAGTGTTGGAAGAAAAAAATGTTAACTCCTTCTCTCCTACAAAAATAAAATAAAATAAATAAATAATTTAATTTCTGGAATATTAAAATGAAGGGTCAACTGACAAGACTATTGAGAACCTGTACAGGTCACACCCCAGCAAAACAGCAAACAAGGGATTCATGACATTGTTGCTTAACTCATTATGTCAGAGTTGATTTGATTGATCACTCAGACATGCTTAATGGTATAGCTGCTAATACCTCTAAAACTGCTGAGTGTGCCTACATGAAGCAAAACAGTACTGCCTAAAGAGGATCCTTATGGATTCTTTTCTTAAAAAATAAACAATCCCATTGTTCTAATTCAATATTAAGCTGGTAAGAACAGTCACTTTTCAAAATAAAAATGCTGCATTAAAGAATGTTCAAGATGGTATTTCTCTCCAGATGTTACGGCCCTTGTGTAAATCAGTACTTCTGATGATGTAATTCCTTTTAGATAGATCTAGAGATGTTCCCACCTGGCCAAGTCTAGGGGATCTTCTTTCGTTTTCTTTGTTTTGTATTTAAACAGAGCCGAAGGAAGTTTGGGAAGTCTTCCATATTCAGTGTAGAGAAAAAACTGAAGAGTAAGAATATTTTGCCCCTCGAAGTAATTCATAGTTGTCATCTTTTCTTTTTTTTTCTCCTGCTAGTCACTTCATTAGTATTCATATATTTCAAATCTGTATATTCACCTTCTCCAATTTTCAGGTGCTTTTCCTTCATAGTTAATTTCTTTCTTCATTTCAAAATCCTTCATTTCCCTCTGACACCATGTAATATTTATTACATTCGTGCTAAAGCTGCATGAATAATTCAACAACTATTTTGCCTCTTTTCTTATTCAAGTATAGCCCATAATGATTTACTTGAAATATTCATTATTTGAAATGTGTTGCTGAATAATTTTTGCAAATAATTCTTGGCCTGTCTATTGTTCAGAGGTGCAACTAAAAAACCAAGTGATAATGATTTGACACTTCCATCCAACCAGGGAACAAAATTCATCAAATGATGGAAGCTCTTCTTGTAAACCAATGTTCTGTGCACCTGCTAATAATGCCCCACTTGAAACTGGCTTCCTGAAAACTACTGAAATGGAAAAAAAAATACATCAAATAAGTGCCCTTTTTTAATATACTTGGAAAGAAAGCACATGAGAGTCAGTGGCCAAAATGAACTCAGTTAGTAGTGAAAATGAACACTGACGGAGATTATTGATGCCTGTTCAACTGGCCGATGAGTTGCTAATGTCGTCTTCATACAGTTATTCCCTCTGCTCCTCACCACCATCAAACAACACAGGTTACCTCAAGTGACAGGGTACTTAAAGTAAAATGTTAAATGTAAAAAGTAAATACATGATTTACGCAGCCAACTTTCAAGAAACCTTAAAGAGGTAATAAGAGCAACTACAGTGCTGAGAAGTTTCCCTTGCAGGCATTGATGCTGGCAGCAGTGGGAGGTCAACCTTGATTCTAGAGCAGAGGGATTCAAATGACAGCCACATATTTTTCAGGCATAAAGTGCAGCCAGGGTGTGGATTACTGGGTTTTCACAGACAAGGGATGCCACGTTTTGGGGAGCGAAGGGCTGAGGTTTCAGGAGGCTGAAATCTGCCAGGATCAGCAAGTCCTGTTCCTCATTCCCCAGCAGCAAGCACTAGGTTCACGAAGTGACTATCTGCTCTCATCAAGGGGGGAAGAGTCATTTCCAAGTGAGTGCCCTGGTCTATAGATCTCCCTACTGATGAGACCCTCAAGCAGGGATGTAACCATTCCCTTGCGCTGACCCACCACTTTGTATCCCCAGCCTCCAGCTCGTTTCTGTACCTTGTCAACAGGTGGCAGTACTTTCTTGGCTAGTTTGCGTTCTTCAGGGAGAAAATCTGTGCCACAAATAACTAGCAATTACAAATTTTACTAGTACCACGGTCATTTTTCCAGGCATTCACATATGCATCTATGTAACTACTGCAATTATTTAGACTGTCAAATTTCAAGGCCAGGGAACTGTTTTAGTCTTGTTGATAAAGTGCCTAACACAGCAGTTCCCGCCCTGAAGATCGGACTTCCATTTGCTACTAGAGTGGAAATAATAATTTCTTCTGCACCTGTACTTTTGGTATGTCCTGCAGATGCAAAAAAAATGCATGTTTGTAGTAGTAGCAAGTAGTCATCACGAACACAGGGCTAGGCCCCAGAAAAACATAATCTCTGAAATGCAGAGAGACTGTTTGCAAAATACTGTTGGATTTGAAGTCACTTCTCAATGACATTTCCCTTGCATTGTGGAGGTTGCTTTTAATGTAATTGCTAATTAAAAGTTCAATCATATACTGCTTAATACTCTCAATTTAGCTCTAAATGAATATTAAGTGATATAATTGCTGCCAAAGTCCCTGACTGAATTGGAAAAGGAGGGGTGGGGGCAATCTTTGGAAGCGTCAGGGTTTGCTCTACACTGAGGCCAATTTTCTACCTCCTCCTTTCATTAGGAATGCTAAGCAGGAGGTGTTGACCTTCAGGCTTAGCTTCTCTTGAATAAAAAAATGGAAGTTAAATCAGTGTGACTGTCTGTTGCAGTCTGTGAGAACTGCCAGCTGTACCTGTCTCTGACAGGAGCTCTGCAGATGCTCTGGGAGAATGTCCAAGGTACGCAGGGAGTGAAACATGAAGATGGAGGAACAGCATGGACTGAATGGAGTAGTGCTTTGAACAGGACAGAAAACCAGTTGCTCTATTATACACCAAAGCAAACAACTGGGAGTTACTTGGACAACACAGAGGAAAACACATCTATTTTTTCTTGATTTTCAACTTTAATTTCTAATAAAATCTTAAAATATAGAAGTATATGTAAAGAAGACTATGAAGTAGGCGTTAGGTACTGAGAAGTAGTCAGTAAATGACTGACTATAAAAGTTATAACTTTTTTTAATACTGGCTTTTTTTTCTATTAAGCTAAGCTGTCACCCACTGTAGCGAGATTCCATGGGTGAATGTGTATCCTGTAATTAATTATTACTTATACTTTTCCTGTCTGACCCCTGGAGTTGATTTTTATAAACTGCAAGTTGTCAGAATCTGATTCCCATTCAGTGCTGCTGACAGCAGAAATGATCAGAAGAATTCACTTAACAAATATAGATGATAAAATGAAATGTCACATTTTATTACATACTTTTGTTCCATCTGTCTGAACAATTTTAAATGCCAGATTTAAAGAAATGCCAGCAGACCATGTCTTGCAGGGGATCTTGCACATGGCTGCACTAGCTTTTAGCATTTGTTTTCTATTAGGATAATCTAGCGGCATGGTAAAGTCCTGGAAGGAAGCAGGGGGATTTTTGTTTGCAGTGGGATGCTAACCCATTCTTCCACCCATGTTCCAGGCCCTGGTAAGAACACAAGGAACTGCCACCTACCACCTTCCCTCTTGCTGGTTTACATACACAGCTTTTGACTGTATTCCCCTAATAGGGGAGCTGTATTTTTCTTTCCATGTAGCTTTTGAAGATCATCATTGCTTACTTCCATGCTTCTTGCCAGTGAGACACTAAGAATGCACCTGCATTACTCTGGGCTTTTTTAATCAGTCACAGTACTTCTCTTGCTCACTTACTAAATATTGAGGTTTTGGAGAAATTTAAGATCATCTTCAAAGTATTAAGTTGTGCTTCCACCAATGAGACAGAGCAATGGTGGCAGCGCTTAGGTGGTAGTTAAAGCTTTGGGTGTCTTTATTCACTTGGGTGCCCAGTTCCTACCAGACTGCTCCTGGTTTTGCTCTGGTCCTAGGTGAGGTTGTGGTGGTTTTGGACAGTATCTTTGCACTGTTCTGCTGACAAGTTCTGCCTGATCAGCCAGACGCCAGCAGCAAGGGAGCAGCATCGCTGGGCCCACTCCATGCCCCTCACTGAAGGAAGAAAGTGAATTCACCTCAGCCCTGAACTTCCTCAAAGCCTGAGGGTTTTAAAGTTCAGCTCAAATCTGAAGCAACTTCGATGTATTTTCTGTTTCAAAAATGCTGTGAAAAAAAGAACAGGAAAAACAACCCAGAGAAAATAAACCAAAAGAGAAAAAAGACTGGGAAATGGAGCAAAGGGAGTAATGATCAATGATCTTTCTGATCAAAGAGTTGAGAGGAGAAGAGAAAAAAAGAGATAATAAATAAATAAATGCTGCACATTCCATGACCAACCCCCCTTTCTGCACCAGCTCAGAGATGGCATTCTGGCTCTGATGCACTGAACTGGCACTGAACACGAGGAGACATCTCTTTTCCTTGGTAAAATATGAGCGAGTTTCAAGAGAGAAAATGGTTTTATACAGGTAAAATTGTTAATGCCTCAGCGCTAGTACAAGCAAGGTACAAAACAATGAGCTGCTTGAAGTTCCTCTACTGCTACATCCATCCTGTGAAAATGGATTCTTGTTCCACACTTCGCCCTTTGTATTCCTTTTGAGAAGTTGGCAACTTGTAAAAAAATGCAAAAATAAACAGCCAGAATGTGGAGGTAAGGACTGGAGAACAGTTAGACAATTCCTTCTACACACACACACATGCATGCATTTCATATGCAGAGACTCTAAAAGGTGCAGGATTTCAGCCCACAGATCCTTAGCACTTGCTGAAAAGATTCTCTTCATGTATCTCAGAATCACCAGCTACTTGGAAAACTAAGCCATATTTTTTATATGTGGCCTTTTATGGAAATTCAAGTTGTATTTCAAAGTTAAAATTTGCATTTATTTTCAAATGCTAATAAGAGTATCTTACCCTCTATTTATTTGTGTTATTTTAGGTGCATGTGTGAGGACAGGCAAACGTGTGAAGCTAGTTACTCCTCTTGGTCCTTAGTTTTCTACACTGAATAAATTAGAGTTAGACATCCCAATAGCTAGATGTTAAACTGTACTCTCTCTTTCTGTAAACTGGAAAGCTGATGATGGTAAATTGGTTTGGCTGGCATCATGACACCTAATCTATTTATTTGTCAGACTTTCATTTAAAAACTGGCTGTACAATGCTAATGGTCAAAGGACAAAACTGCAAATATTTATCAAATTTAAGCTCATTTAAAAAAATATACCAGGAAATATGTATACACGAGAAAAATATGTCATATACTTTAACAATGATTGAAAATAGTTTCACTGAAGGGAAGATGATGAATTTAACAAATACTCCATGTTTCCATACCATATCTTTGAGAACACACTGAATTTTTTTCCCCACAGTTAAAATTTTATCTTGATGCTTGATGGACAACATCTTTGCAAATAATAGAATTGGGGCCCTTGTTCCTGAAATAATGTAGGTTATAACGGGTGGTAAATCAAGTACTGGGATTTAAATGTGAAAACTTTGCTAGCTTCAGGCTACTATTAGTTTTGCACCCTGCCAGTGAGTAAAGTATGGATTAGACTAGCAGAAATACCCCCAACTGTGCTCATGCCTTGGGGCGGATTTAGATCAGACTGATTGTCCCATTAAGCTCCCAATCTGGTGAGAAGTCACACTAGTAATTTGCATCCTCATAAAAGAATTAGCAGAGCTGTTGCTTTGAAGTTCAATTATCCATGTGCATGTTTAAAGCAGAATATTGTAAATGTATTGTGCTGTTTGCACAGCTGCAGAGAACTAAATACACGGGATGTTTGCAGGTTTGCTATGGTACGTTCCACATAACCAGTAAAACACAAGGCTACTGTGAAGTCTGCAGAAGATCTACAGACACGGGCAGGCACTGAAACAGAAATGAAGCTTTAAAGAAAGTTTACAGCTTCATTTGTGGACAGTGAGGATACAGGCCACTTAAGTGTCTATATTACGAGATACCAGCTGCAGCTCTGTAGTTATGGCTGAACTGAGCTTTGAATTTAAAGCAGGGGTTCAACTTCATTATTTATGTGGATGATGTGGTTTCCTTTCTCTTTTTCCTCCACTCTCCAAATTTACAGCACGTACTGCTTGAGTACATGATGGATTTTCTACCAATTAAAAAGTAAATCAAGCAGATAAAGGTTAAAATTAAAGAGATACCTCAGGAAATTAGATTTTGTTTGGAATCCCATAGATTTTTCACATTGTTACCATACACAAAATAACTGGAAAGCACTATGAAATTAATTAAAGAATGTTTACAGAATTGCTATAATTAACTGCTCACCTATACTTATGGGGGTTGTTATGACATCAAAGGGAACTCAGCCCATCATCCTTCTCTGCCAACATATTTCCCTGCTACAGGGTAGAGCAGGGCAATAGTTCATGTAAATAGACAATCTGGCCCCAGGCATTACTGCCCCTCGCACCTTGGTGAACACGTACCAAGAGGGCTACGGAGGTTTGATGGACTCTGCAAAGCTTTGGAAGGCTTCCTGCACTACTGCAGCCCTGCAGAAGACCTAGAAATGCCCCGCAGAGGGCTGACGGTGCAGAGGGGCCGTGGCTTTGGCACTTTAAAGTCTCTTCCTATGGACCTGCCTCAACTCTCAGTATGGGAACACCTTGCACTGCAGCCTGGGCAGATGCCGGGGAAGCCTCGAGCCGCAGCTCCCTGCTGCAGACCCTCAGATACCACCCATAAATCTGTCAGCAAGGAGACAGTTGCAAAAGCATCTGAAAAATACACAGATATTAGTCAGTGCATCCCATTTCGACAGATTCCACAGACGAACAGAGCTTTTGAAAAGCCCTATAGACTAGATTATCCATTACAAAACAGTATAAATTATTAGAAAAATTCATATTTAACTGACCCAGGTAAGCTGCAGCTACTGTTCTCTATGTTAGACACTTGATATAAGTATTATTTTATTTCCTTCATTCTTAAACAATTGGCATAATGTTTCATGGCCCACTCTTTACTGCTTCCTGCCATTGTACCGTATTTTGGCTGCTGAGAGAACAGAGAACATTGCTGCAGAGAACAGGAGGGATCACTGCAGAAGACACAGGGATGGCATATAGTATTTATCTATAAGTGACGGAGATATTTGGATATGACTTTTATATTTATTGCTAGTGACTAATTAAGGTTCCAGCTCAGCATTTGAGAACCAGCATTTCTAATTTGCTGGCTGCCTAAATCTTAATCAGAGCAACATCCTAGCATCAGGGATTCTGCAGCTTGTGGCATTTGTTATGAGAATGTGCTTCGTCTGGGACCTAAGAAAAACATACAGATACGATCGCAAGGAAACAAAAATACTATAGCTTCAATGTTATCAAAATTAAATGACTGTCTTTGAAAACAGACTACTTTTCATGTAGCAAAGACAATTAATGACAAAGGTAATACAAGTAAGGAAGATTTTCTGAAATGCAGTAAGTAACTAAGGAGATCTCTTGTATGAAAATCCAAGCTGTTTTGTACAATTTCATGCATTGATGAATCTTTGCCAAAAGGAACAGAATTCCTTAAGCTTACAACTATACATGTAATTAACCACATCAAAATGATAACCCATACGAATTTAATAGTTTGCCCCAAAACATCATCCTCTTGGGTCTTGTGGCAAACTACTCATTATACAATAAGCCCAATATATGTTACAGAGTCTGCTCTGTTCACATGCAGCGTGTCCAGATACCCATGTTTTTCCAAATGAAAAACCACCGTGGAAGAGATTACAATGTTTTTATGTTATTGAAATACTTCTGATCTTCCTAAAACTAAGTTTGGGGTTAACCAGATTTACTGCAGTTTATTACTTTTCATTTATGAATTACTGGAAAAACACCAGATCCCTGCGCAGTCACAACCCCAGCACAGACTACAGATCAATATGAAAACTGATCCAGTCACTCTCCACAGCACACTACTTTCCTTTGGTGCAAGTATGAACATTACACAACCTAGACTCATCTAGCACAAACAGTATTAAGATAATAGCTGCTTTCAAGCAGTCGCTAAACACCTCCAGCTCTGAAACTACACTTTCATTAACTGCACCACAGTCTTGATACCTTTTTCTTTCCAGTGATTGACATTGTTGTAATCTATAAAATTGGCTAATTCTATAGTTTATTGTCTATCTGCACTGGCGTTTTTTAACATTCAATATTGTTGACACTTCTAATTTAAAAAGAAAGATTTCCATAGTCTTTAATAATGGAAGAAATTCTGGCTGGCTTAAAAGAGAGGAAATAGCAGTGGTAAACAAAAAAAGTTCAAAGTAACTGAAAGAAGTCAATGTTGAGCCTGCAGCCCACTCCCACACTTGTTTACCCTAGCAAATAGAAATAAAGATGGGTTCTGCAACATATGCAAAGGCCTAATAGACTAAACTAAAGTTGTATGCCATACTAGAGAAAGATCAGATGATGCCCATATCGGACTTCTTTCTAGGTTCCTTGCTGATCTGTCATATTTAAATTATTACTTTCTTATGGTTACTTGTTATATTGATACTTGAATTATTACTCAAACAGAAATCAAGAGGTGGCATTTGCATGCCTTGTTGCTAAAAGCAGAGCAATTGTGTGTTTTGTTTACTGTAACTGCCTAGCAAATGTCAAGGGGAAAGGTACCGAAGCACCACAGGATGGACTCCAACGTCCGCTCCTTATATTATGCCCTGACTTATGTCAACTTCCTTATGTATTGTTCTACACATTACATGTTAGCTACACAAATCATGTCTGTCAAACTCACTGCAAAATTTATTGCTTTACTGCAATGAAATTTCACTTTGTATTTTATTACTAACAAAAAACACTTCTACAAAACAATGAAAACCAAGAGTCTATCTTAACAAAAATATCATGTCTGTATTTTCTGTACTAAGCCCTAAGTGTACTTCAGCAGCCTTTCAGAGGAACGGTGTAGCTCAGAATATCTCCATTCCAACAGCACAATCCCTTTGGAGCAGACAGATTTCTCAGGCCTAGTTTTTCCCACTTGTATTCCTTCAAAGTTAAAGATGGTTAGAAAATGCCACAATCAACATGGCTTTCCTGAAAATACACATCTCAATTCTTCCTATTGACCCAGGCCAGGTTAATTAAAAAAAAAGAAAAGAAAAACCCACTCCCCAGCAAGTTCTTGTTAAAATTTTAAAATAAACGTTTAGCTCTGTTTCCCTTCTTTTTACATAGGTAGTCTGTGAACATTCTCAGAAATTGTTTTCTCGTTTTTTGCTGAAAGGACATTTAAAAGCAACTTTCACAAGTATTTGAGTAGACCAGCGTTGAAAAGCACATGCGGTTTGTGTACAGCTCTGCTATGTATATCTGTATGAAGTGTTTGTACATTTAATTAGTCAGAAAGCTGAAACGGTGCCACATCACTAGTTTGCTCACTTCAAATCTGAGCAGTTCAAACTGTAGATACTAAATACTTCTATTAAACCATTTGTAGCCAGTTCATAGTGATAAAATGGCTGACACAGGATTTGTAAATATATACTAAATCTGATCTTCATTTAGTCCAGTATGATACATCTGGTGAGTATTAGTACTGGATTTTTCATAAGAGTTAGATAAGAACAAATGTGAAATAACAATCCTATAGGAGAAATCTTCTCTTCATGACTATGGTTGGTTCTTTAGCCTAATGTTTTAATTATACCATTAATATCTTGAAATCCTACCCAAAATAATGATAAACATTTCCATCATTTGCATATCTGATTCTTTTTTTCTGAATCTGGTTTGGCTTCAGCAAAACCCTATAGTAATAGATACCGAGAGTTAATTTAAGAAGTCATCAGTTTTAAGTTTGTCTCAGAGACAAAATCTTCTCTTCATATGAGAACAACTCCATAGGAGCTGGGATTTATCCTTTCCTCACTTGCCTACTTTTACCATGGCCTCTTTTATTTGTTGCCACTCCAAACTAGTTTCAGGCTTCCTCTGGAAGAAAATTTGCCTGTGCTTCTATTTTGCAAAAATTATTAATTGAATAATGGATACATTCAGGGGAATTCCACAGATAAATAAAAAGGCTGATCTCATTGAATAAATTATACACTTCAAATTACATAGTAATTTCTGCGATATTACTCTGTATTGTGTTATGCTGGAGAATACAAGTTGATGGTACAGTTTCGTTTCGTTATCTCAACATGAAGTGCTTATTTATGGTATTAACAGTCAGGATTTCTGCGAGGATTTTGCTACTCACACCACACACTATATGTTTCTCTCAATAATTTGCCCTTTCTTTGATAAAGGTATGTTCAGTTTTCAGGAACATTCTGCTTCTCTTTCCTTGAAGCAAAACTCGAACATTTTAATGAAGATGATTTTTTTTTTATTGCCTCGTTTGCCGAGCAAGGCACGCTCACTGAAAGGCAGGTAGTATCACAGTCATATTAGAGCTGTGAAACAGAGCACAGTGCTGTTCAACGTCTGCCTTTGACACTTGGCTTGTCAGACGGCTGGGGCCCTGCCTCAAGGCGGTACTGCGCTTTCCCTTCTCGCCTGGGCAAAGCTCCAGAGTCAGGCAGCGCTCTGCTCCCAGTCACAGGCCTCAAACGTCTCACATAGCCACTGCTCATCTGGCAGAAAACAGAGATGGAAAAGATGTACTCCTTATGAGGAGAAAATATATTTCAACTGTACTATACAATCTGTCTAAAGGAAATGCAGTTACTGGAAAATATGCAACGTGCCAAGACCCTTGCAATGCGCTAAACATCAAAATAAAGCCCTCGTGAGACCAGCCTCAGAAAGAAAAGACATTTGTCCTGAAACGGACACAAAGGGAAGTGACAGCTACAAAGAACCCGGCACCAAATTCAGAAATGGAGAGCCAATCCGTCAGAAACTTCTCTGAACCGTCCCTCTCCCGACAGAATCTGCTTTCTAAAATACACTATTTTAGTTCTTCCCAACAAAAATGCTAATAAGCACTGCGAGGGTCACAATTCCAACCAGAAAGATAACTCATGCTTCGGAAGTGCCAGCACCAGGACTCCTCCAAGGCCCCAGGAGCTCTTGGAGGGCGTCCTTCGAATGGTGCTTCCTCCAGCTCCAGAGCAGAGCAAAGGGACGGCCACGAAAAGGGATGAAAGCTTGAGACACCTCCCACAACTGCTTCCAAATGCAGCAGAAGGAAGGGGGAGGCAGAGGGAAATCACCAAAGTGGAAAAATTAGCTATCAAAACCAAAAATGGCCTTCATAAAATGAAAGAGGAAGTCTACTGTGATACCTGTGGGCAAAGATAGTGCACTGCAGGCAGTTACAAGTGGTACTGGCCTACTCTCCATCGCCCACTGTACTCACTAGTTTCAGCAGTGAACATTAAAGTACATAAATACTCAAGAATCTGTTGGAAGTAGCTACAAAAGGTGTGCAAAATGGATGACGGAGTAAGGATAACTTTCTCATCTTATTTCTTGTACACAAGGCTCTTTCTACTCCCAGCCACCTTAAAAAAAGTGAATCTTGTTTTTAACTCCTGGAGGGGAAAAGGAAAAAAAAAAGAATTATTCATTTGGCAGCAATTTGGTACCAGAGAATTCATTGACACTGAGTCAATAAAAACAAAATCTCCACATGCTCTGTCTGGTTCCTCACCCACCAGGCTGTTTCAGGGAGGAAGTGCAGGGAGGAAAACTATGTAGTTTAATTGGTATTACATCTATAAGCTAAGTAGGCCCTTAAGTGTTCTGAAAAAAACCTGTAAAAGGAAAAGCATCTGCAGTAGAGAGCATGAAAGAACATCATTCTTTGCTTATTTACTGTTTAGAAGTATTTTAAATCTTTTTATTTGCAAATGATCTCAGCTTGCAAATGTACAATGCACTGTTGTAACAGGTGCAGATGATATTAAGAGAACTGAATTGCAAGTACACTTTGGAGCACTGCACTGAATCATCTATGAGTGCTGGGGCACTGTTCTTGCATTATTTTAAGTGCATACGCATTACTAAATAAAATAAAAATACTTTGTATTATTGGTATTAAATTACAGTACAGCAGGTAGGTTGCATAGAAACCAGAAAAGGATAACCAGAATGACTCTGTAGGGAAAATACTTTAATCAAAGTTTATAGAGGTTAATTCGTTACCTGAAAAAATGTCAGGAATTAGATATAGATACAGGATCTACTCCTGATTTCAGAAGGAATTTAATTATCTTAATTGTGTTACAAAAGATGCTCAGTTTTTGCGTGATTCGGTCCTTAATAGTTCAAATATTGTGGGCTTATAAAAAATAACTAAAAAGTTTGACTGTTTGGACAAGGAAGCATAAATTACAACAAATATAACTAAGAGTATTTTTAATAAGATCCTGTTATGCTCTGTGAATGAATGGTGGTGAGGGCTGTAAAACTTAATTTTAAAATAAACTCCTGAACACCAAAGAAACATTCTCATGCTTATATGTAAGCACAGATTTTTCTATAGTATGGGTGTATTATTCTATAATGATGGTGGAAATGCTATAATATGTCATAAATAAAGTTTTATATTTTTTTTCCATTAGAAGAATGATTGCAGGCACAAAGAAGGGACTTCATTTAACCAAATTACATGCAAGCATATATTTTAAAAATAGCAGAAAAACTTATTTTTATTGACTTAATAAGTAGCAGAAAAAAGATAGCATGTGATGACCATTCAGAATGCAAGTAAAACTGGTAAAATGGTCTAATCCTAGTTCATGCTCTACAGCAAGTTAAACATCACCTTTTCAGCAGCATCGTGAGAGTTACCAATCTGGGCATGAGAATCATTACCCCTACACGTAGGAGCCATTGCTTTATTCCACCACTAAGAAAAACTGGCGACACTGGGAAAACTTGAATGATAATCCATACTGCAATATGTTTGTGAGCAATTAAAGCACAAAGAGTCATCATCCCCTGGTATCTCCTTTCTGATGGCATGCTTACTAGCTGTGAGATGAGTCACCGGCTTTCACTTCCCACTGACCCATGCAGATTTCCATAGATACACCACACTAAAAAAAAAAAAAAAAAAAGCTCCAGCCCTCGTCCTATATGCTCAACAACCATTCAGTTCTCTAAACTTTTCCTCTCTCTCCTCTCCTCCTTCCGAAAATTGTTGGTGCATCTAAACTGGAATTTTCAAGAAAACATCAGAGATATGCCAAATTAAGCCTTCTGCTCTGTTTTCTTTCTGGTTTATTCAAAGACAATGAAGAGCAGAAATATATCCAGTAACATGTACTAAATGCGTTGTTGCACACTGTAATACTACAGTTCCTAGCTTGAATTTCCGATAGCACTTTCCTATCCTGTAAGGAAGGGAAATCTCTCAACACACAGCAGAGGCAAGAAGGAGGACTTTTTGCTTCAGAAGCAATATTCCAATTCCCAAAGCAATTTAATAGGACTTAAAAGATTAAAGAAAACCCAGAAACTATCATTTCAAGAAGAGGGTCTTCACAATCCATGAATCTGCCACTTAAAATTCTCAAATGAATAGCACAAACTACTTTTCAAAGCCACCCAAAAGTTAATCTGCCTAGCTCCCATTGCAAGCCAATGCAGTTTTGGTATTTGATTTCTAGAGGCTCTTTAGCAAATCCCAGCTATGGTATATAAACACCTTTTCCTGGCCCAAAGAAATTGCCTCCTGCAGAGTCCATTTTATGGCCTAATAAGAGCTGGCTTGTGCTGCAGCAGCACTGCAGACAGCACTTAACACCTGAGCAGGATGAAGCAAGGCCATTCCCTGGGGGACAACACTTCTTGCCAGGTCAGTTCCCAGCACACACATTAGACAGGAGAATCCAAGCACCTATCTATTCTACAATCACGCTGGAATGAGGTATAATCTCCGCTTTTATACTCCTCACTCCTGGGAACCTTCCCAGGATAATCTGTTCTGTGTGGACTGTTTGGGCCACCTCTGCTGCCACTAAGTCAGTGCCGAAGCACTCATTACTTTCAGCCCATGAAAGGGGCTTTTTCAGCCCCCTCTGTCGAATGAGCTCATCAAGAGTTTGAGATGAATCCAAAATCTCCCCAAGTTGAGCTGCTCAGCATGTCTGGAAGCCCTTTGTTGTGCCTGTCCCACAGTAATGGATTTCCATAACTCAGTATTTGATGCAATCATATTTTTCTAATTAGACCTTAAAAAATAAGTCTAAGGAAAATTTGTCTTTCAAGCTGATGCTTGTAGGATCATTCCAGCAGCAGTTCATAACTGCCAGTAAATAAAGCCTGAATCCGTGTTCAACCTAGCATTAGACTGCTTCATCCAGATATAGGCATATTCATGTTGATGTGGGCAGTTAATACCTTTGAGAAAATATTAACATTTAAAAATTAAAATGCATTTGAAAACTTTGGCCTAAGGATGTGGAAAGGAGGTAAAATTGCTACCAATTTAGTCTAGAAAAAATTGGGACATCTAAGATCCTGAGGTCTACTAAGGTAGCTCTCCTAACATCTATTCAGACATAAATACAATATTATAGTAATCAAAAAAAAAACAGGTATAAAAATACCTATCAAATAAAATGATGCACTTTTAGAAGTAACATAATTTTTAATAAGAATTTACAGAATCTCTCTGAATTTACAATATAATGAAGCACAACTCCACAAAAGATAGGAATAAAATGTAATTTTTCTAAGAAGAATGACTTTCAAAGCATGAGACACTAATCTCATATTCAGCGCTTTCCAGACCAAATGTCCTGCTTAAAAAAGAGAGATAGATACTCTCTAAATGCCAGTTCTACCAAATCAAGTCATCTGGGAGTCAAAGGAGGTCTTTCTTTCTTGCAGAAATCATTTCAGTAATTATGATCAGTAATAAACTTTTGCAGGACAAATTATGTCCTCATTAATATCTATGGAACCTCCATAACTTAGTCAGCCCTTGCAGGCAAATCAGTAAATGCACAGACAGTACAACTTTAAATACAGCTCTGCTTTCTCTCTGCTGGCTGATGTAGATGTTATAGGAATAAGGAACAGTAAAAACGGATTTTACTCGTAAACTAAGCATGGGTCTTACTATACACAGAAAGAATTATTCCAATGGGTAAGAAAGTGTCATTTATACACTGTCATGCTTCAGTACAGAACCACACCTTAGAACAAAATTTATCCTCCCAGATCTTTCTTTTCTTTTTCTTGTACGTTCCTTCTTCTCTCCCTTTGTGTTTCAAAGCTTCTGTGCTGATAGAGTCCTTTGGAACAAATTCACAACTCTTATAAACTCAGCAACTTGTAAATGAAGGCATGTGATCCTCCATGTGCCTTCCTCACAACAGAGGAGGCCTTAAAAAAGAGCACTGCTTGCAGAAAAGCCTCTGTGGGGCGAGAGAGCCTTTCAGAGCTGTCCCTTCTACCTGAGCAGGGACACTTTGCAGAGTTCCCCAATCTGTACTTTCCCCCCCTCCCCTTGTGCTTTCACACTTTACAATATTATGCATTTCCTTTTACCTATTTATTTCACTATCCTTCAGTTAATTCTACTTTTCTACAGTAAGATAGATACCAAGATGCGGGATCTTGCCACTACAGTGACTACTACTACTAGTCTGCTGCAGACTTCAACTGAACCCTGAAAAGCACCGCTAAGCAGTCTGCAGAATACGCAAATATGAAACACAGTAAACTACTAGCTGCATTTTCATATTAATTTATGGCTCTCCTTGCCCACAGACAGAACGTTACTGTTAATAATTCTCCTCATGGTTCAGTAAAGTTTTCCATGAAAGTGTTCCCGAACAGGCCAAACTTCACACACACAAAAAAAGCATGGACACAGTTTCTGCATCTATCATTCTTGCAAAAGTTGTCCATGGACTTCGGTAACAATATCATCCAATCTAGCTAGACCAGATCACCATTCAGCATCGCATCTCTCACAGTTAAGTGTCTGGCACCACTACAGTCATGTAACTATTTATCCATTATCATTTTAGCCCAGCAACTACCTTGTATTGGTTGTTTTAGTGGAACAGGGAGTGAAAACTATGTCAGTCTGTTGGCAACACTGGATAAATTAAGCCAGGCAGAATATATCTGGAGTTTAGCCAGGATACAAAATGTACCACAGATTTTCTCATCAAAATGGCTAAGATCTTGGACTACACTCAGACTAAACTCCGTTTAGAAAAGGAAACAAAACATTGCCATAAACCTACATCTGTACCAAAGGTGGTCTTCACAGTACCATTTTTGAAGAAAGGAGAAGAGAACAACAGGCTCAGCTCTTATTTTTGCTTTGTCTGAAACATGCTGCTTTTTAGCAGCTGAGACATGAAGACCAGGAGAACAGAGAAAGAGGCTAAAGCAATGCTCACTGCTAACAACAGCTTCCTTGCTACTGAAAGGAGCAAGTTTCCTGAGGAGTGGATTCCCTAGGGCAACGATCAGTATTTAATTAGAATCAAGGAAGACTGGCAAGTGACCAGGCCTTTTCTATCAAAACTAATGAATAAGAATCAAATTGGTTGTTTGGGCTAAAAAACAAGTCAAACTGCAATAAGTTCTAATTACTTGGGTGACCTCATTTGTCAACATCCAACAAGCCACCTGCTTGTTTCCATAGATCTATTAAGG
This sequence comes from Dromaius novaehollandiae, assembly GCF_036370855.1. Taxonomy (NCBI): domain Eukaryota; kingdom Metazoa; phylum Chordata; class Aves; order Casuariiformes; family Dromaiidae; genus Dromaius; species Dromaius novaehollandiae. The sequence continues at coordinate 20,934,353 of NC_088105.1, read as the reverse complement.
CATCTTATAGATGAGCAAGTATTTGTTTCTGTATTGTTTTCTTTTCCTGCATTTTGATTTCTTTCACCTAAGGTAATCCTAACGATAACTATCAAGGGATATTTTTGTTTTAAGTAAATATATTTTTAAGTTTTTCCTCTATGTTTAGTCTTTTGCCACAGGAGTGCCTAGTAAATGAACAGAAAGGAAAAATGTATTATTTTTTAAAGTTCCAAGAAACATCAGTGGGTCTCTAGTATTTGTTTCCCGTCTCCCAAGGACACACCAAGTTATGACCTTGTATGTTTGCTTTCCTACCAGTTAAGTGCAATGGTTTGCAATCTCATACTATGGCAATCAGTAAACTGAGACAAGGATCTCAGCCCAGTGATTATGGGGACTGCAAGGAGTTTACAGGCATAGAGTTTACAGCGATGGGAACCAAGTTGCAAAGCCTAATCTGGAAATGCAGGTTGGCAACCAGTATAAGCACTTGCAGGTATATCAGTCAACCTGTGTGACTGCTACACTAGACAAGCAGTTCTCACTGGGAGGTACGGTGAGGTGCCTGTGGAAATGGGGCTGCAGAAAGAATATGGATCTAATTCCATGTTATTTGGCTGTGGCATATGAATAATCTCATCCTTCACCTCTTCTGGCATGCTGCTGTGATATTGTGAATATCTAGTCACAATAGAGGTAAGATACCGGGGATGGGAACATATCATTCAAAAATCTGGTGATATTCAGCTCTCCTTGCACGCAGGCCTCAGGCCAGCCACAGGCTGGCTATTGCCTTCCATTTCTCATTTCTTGAGGGTTTATCTATCTGCCAGCTCAAGCCAGCATCTTCCATAAGCAGGATCTTGCACCTCCAGCCCCCAAGCTTTGGTTTGTTAGGTTTACTCTGAGGTGAGATACTAAAAAATATACTACTGCAACTATTATAGAAGAAAAATAAAAAGAAAAGTTCCTCAGTTCCCTCAAACAGAACTTTCCCTTCTCTGGAGTCTCCCAAGTCCTTCTGCTTCAGAAATATCTGTAGGCTGGGCAGGGGTAGCAAGGAGTGAGTGACTATACCAGGATAGAAAAAGATCTTTTCCCATGATTTTCCTTTTTAGATACCACAGTGACCAATGGCTTTAGTGGATCAACAGTGTGAACCCTCCTGTAAGACCTGCTCATACTTACAGAGCATGTAAGGCAGAGCACGTTATGCGATAAATGGGGTCACACATTGTTACTTGAAATGCAGCATTAGCATCAGCAAAGCTGTAGTGCTACTTTCCTAATGTCCCTTCAGCCTGTGCCTGTCAAATCCTTCTCCTAGACCTCTCTGGAAAGAAAGGAGCAGTGAGAAACATCAAGACTGAGATACGGAGAGTCAAACTGCATTTAAATTGCCTGTCAGTTTATCTAAAAGGCTCTCATTTGCTATAATTAGAAACTGTAATAAAATTACCAACAGCGGCAGTTTCTATTGCTAAGATAGCAAATTGAGCTCTTTGGTAATAATCTCTTTCTGTTGGAGCTTGTTTGCGTAATAGGGGAATCAGTGAATGATGGATTCACTAGTCATCACCTCCAGCTCCTAAGCTACTCTTTATCTAGCTGATGTCAGAACTCCCTGCTTTATAGCCTTATCCAGTGAAATTCAATTTGATTATGCTTAGTGATCATGATGATCTCCAGTCAGGGAACAGCAGATCAGAAAACAAATTCCTGTTAGGTAAATATAGTCTGGCAAGTTATACTTTTGCACACAGATCATAGGCTGCAAAAATCTGTGTAGGATGGCATAGCAAAAGGCTTAGTCTCAGAAAAATGGCAGAAATCTATTTGTGTTTCTTGTTGTTTACATGGTCTTTGGTTAAAATATTTGGAAAGCTACCTTTTGGGTGGAGAATTATTTCATAGTTTTTCATGCATTTTGCTACATTACTTTAGTAAACAACTTTTCCCCCTTCATAATCTTGTCTTAATATCTGAATAGCTCTTAGTATCTAGCTAAATTTCCTATCTTTTCCTTTTTTGTTTTCACGCTTTCCTCCTCTCAGAGTAATCTCCATTTTAAGCCATCAGTAGCACAATTTATTAGCATGAAAAGATACTCATGCATCCTGCCCTGGTTCTTTCATGTTCACAGGCTGGCTGAAGCATCTCAGTGCTATAGCTCTGTACTATGTCTCCAGGTCTGCAGATAGTGGGCACAGCAGTGAGATCCTGAATGTTGCCTAGACAGAAAAAAGTGCCTACAGAAAGTTATGGTTGACATTTAAGGGTCCCATCCAGGATGAAAGCTCCATCTGATGAGGTGCCTTGCAGACCCATATACAGACAGTTCACAGTGCAAAGAATCTACACTCTAACAGATACAATCACATCAACACTTGTAGCCAGATACATAGTAAGAAGGCAAACAAATATAGCCATAACTAGCACTACTTCTGTTGCATACTGATTTTTATTAAAATAGAACCAAAGTCAAAGGGCCTAACGGGAGTGGGGGAGTCACTAAAGGAAGGGAGTAAAATGAGGGAAGAGAGTCATATTTTGTTGCCTCCTTGCTAGAAATATGGTCATGTTTGAGGGGTGGTTGTGAAAACAGATAAAGCAACAATTGCACTGATTATATTGGCATGTTTCTTGCTTGCATGAAGAGGTAGATAGCTGAAAATGAAAAGGTGCTGTGGGGGAAAAAAAAAAAAGGTGCCAGATGCCTCTGTGTGTGGCATTACTTAATTCACTTTAAGCCCTGCTGATAACAGAAACATGAGTGTTCGGACCATATGGCAGACTACAGCTAGTACTGTGACGGTAGTACTGAACGTGAGTACAGGGCTCCAACAAGGACCGCCCTTGCCTGTATGAGAGCTTCCTCAATCTCACAGGTGACTGTGCCAGAAAAACCATGCAAGACCGCTACGTGGATAGGTAGGTCTTTTCCTGCTTTTGCCAAGTCTCACAGTTCTCCCTGCTTGCACTTCTGCTCTGAAACCAGCAGTCACATCCAATAATGCACAAACCAAGCAGAACTTCCCAGTTCTACTGCTGCCATAAGGAGATGAGAGCCTAGATGGAAAATGCAAGAATAGTGCCAAGCTAAAGCTAACTATTTGTCTATGACATATTCTAAGAAAAATGGTAAACTGCAAACCAAGACCAAAAAATGAGGAAGATCACATGTTTAAACACTGCTAAAGTGTAAAACTCAGTGGCAAGGAATGGCACTGAAGGAAAACAGAAAATTTTTAAAGCTAGATTAATGTATGCTGCAAAGCTCTATGCCATCTGGTGATAACAGCAATAAAAGATCAATATGGAAGAGTGAATAAGTTCAAAAAGTAATCAAAAATAAGAAAGTGGCATATAAAGAGAAGACAACATCTGTCACAGGGAATGAATGGAAATCACATTTATCTCATATTCAAGGAATAAGAAATGACAGACTGAAAGCCTCTTCTGATAACACACTGTCCTGCAAACAGGCTATGCCAGAACATCTTAAAGCTTTTGGAGACAAAGTTGATAAATTCACATGATAATTCAAGTCTCCATCTGGTAGGTGAAAGAGCATTTCCCTGTTCCAGGGCTAACCACTGCTTACTGTAACTGTGTGAGCTTGCAACCTCTTGTCACAACTAGGTCTATCAGGAAGAGCAAAACTAGGATAACAGTACAAATGTGCAAATACTCATCAGTGACGGAGACCTGGTGTCCTACAATAATCTGTCATTCTGAAAACATTTGGCATCATTTTCCTGCCAGTAAGAGGGAGAATAGCTATGTACCTCAGTTGTGGACTTCAGAGCAGGCAGTGATACAGGGAGTTGCAGCTCTCCTGAGTCCTTCTCACAGCTAATGCAAAAACTGTGTTTGCAGCCTTGCTAATGGTCCTTGAGTGCAGGCTGGAGTGGGGGCGAGAGGAGAGGAGAGAGATGCTGCATTTGTATCTGGTGGCCTATATTTGAAGCCTAATTCAAAGCTTGGTCAGGGTGGAGCCTGCGTTTCAAAAGAAGATCTCTCACAGCAGGAGGACACAACAAAGTTCAAGGAGAGTGATGATGTTCTGGGGTTTGTCTGTTGTCTCCTATATATCTTTGGTGGTCTGGTGATTTTCTGTGAGCAATTCCACACCAGGAGCTTGCTTCTGATATGGCCATTTGTTATATCTGGGGTGCTGCTCCCAAATGCCACATGTATTTGAAAGAATTAACAAAGATAGGGTCAGATACGTAAGAAATAAAAAAGATATAAAACTAACACCCTCCCCTCTGAGTCTCCTATTTTAATCTGGAGCAAGTTCCCTGACTGCCCCCAGGAGTTACACAAATTAGAATAGACAAGAGTAGCATCTAGTCCTTTCTTAACTAATTTTCCTTTTTGCTATATTGCAGGAAGGCATAATACACACAGCCCTGCACAACTTTGCCGTCCAATTAGTCTGTGATTGACCACAAATCCAGGCCATATTTGTGCCTGTAACATGACTGTTGGACTACCAGCTGTAGTATATGCAGTGTCATGAATTAATCTCATATGATGTTTGCTTTACCAGCTGCATATGAAATTCTCATCCACTGTCTATAAAGTCACTGCACGTAATGTCCTCTGAAATTTCCTTTGTATTCAGATTCAGCCTTCAGCTTAGATTATCTCACTCGAGTTTATTACAAAACTTTAGCTTTGGATTTTTTTTTATCTGGAGCAATACCATTTTCTACTGCTGCTTGACTCCCACTGAAATAAATGACACCTCACCACATCTTTCCACTTTCATATTCAGAGACTGAGATATGCACCTGAAAAATGTCTTTTGATGTTGATGAAGTCCAAAGTCCTACTCCACTTGCTGGTTATTACACAATATGACACAGCAATATGTAACATCAGATGGGAAAGAGGGGTGTCAGAAGCAGAGAGAAGTAAAGACAGAGAACAAAGACATAAAACAAATGGAGCAGATATACTGAAGGCCAGTGAGGATGAAGAGAAAAGTTTTAGCACTGTTTTCTTTTGTGCCGACATGTATCTGACTCAGAAATTTTCCTTTCACTGAAATCACAACCACAGTGAAGTGAGTAGCCGTTCAGAAATCAAACCACCCACTTGAGATTAAGCATGCCACACAGAGCCAAACCTTGTGGGATCTTCCACCACAGCCCTAGACTAGGGAGATCTGTAGGAGCTGGCTCTTCCTTTGGGCCTGTGGAGATGACACCTTCCCCCAACTATTAGAAGCTTTTAGTTTCAGGGTTATAGCAATATATGGATAGAAGTGAGTTTATAATCCCCTTTTTCCAAAAAAATTACATCCATTAAAGAAATTTTCTTAACCTCTACACAAAGACTACTGGCTTCCTGAAGAACAATTCCATTTTAATAATTCAAAAATGCAAAATACAGCCTTTTATTTTAAGTATGCAGGGAAGACAGGTCACCAGGCAGTAAATAAGAAGTGATAAGAGATAGTGTCCAGTGTGACAGGTGCACCAACTTCTCTTAAGCTGACAAAGAACTGCAGATCAAACATCTTGTAATTATCTGCTCTTCTAAGCAAAATGTCAATTGACTCTGTGAAACGTATACACTACAAGAAGGCAACATTCCATAGGATAATATATACCTAAGGTGATAGAACTCTGTCACGTAATCAGCTAATGTTAAGTCCCTACTCATTTTGCTTCTTTCCTAAAAAGACTCCTAAAATGGGAAAGCTCTCATTTCCTAAAACAGGAAAGCTCTCGCTCCCCATTGACAATATACAGCTTGTTTAGAGTCTTTCTATTCCCCCCTCTCCTGCACTGGGTTTACTGTCTTTGACTGTGACTCTGTAGAACAAACATATCACAAACAAGGATATTCTCTCTTTCTCTCTGGAAGACTATATGCTCCAAAAGTACATGCTTATAATGTTTTCTCTAATTGCTCAGAAAAACAGGATATTAATCTCAAAAAAGATCTATCACCCAGTCTTGCCAGCAATACAAAGTATTGACAAAAGGTAAGGATCTTGTTTTATTCCTGATATTTCCTACTAGGATTACTTTCAAGCCTTCTGTCTCAAACAAGAGCCAAAAGGGCTTTTTTGTTTTCTGAAATGAGCACTTCGCTCTCGTCACGTTAGACTTATTTTCAGAATATTTTAATAGAATATCTTCAAGCTGTCGGTTGCCATTGTATAAATAGAGGTTGCCAAGGAAGGAACAGTATCTGCTTCTTTAAGCAACAGCAGCAAAAGTAGATGAAGCAGCAGACAATTTATTAGCAGAAACAGCAGACTAATAGCAACAATTCTCATCTAGCGCAATATTTCAAGAGTGCAGAAATGCCATCTACCACAGAATTGGTATTTTAAGTTAGAAAATCCAGGAAATCTGCTTGAAATTAGCATGTATGCTACTGAATATAAGAAGGCATTTTCCCTGTCTCTGAAATTCATACCCCTTTCTCATTTTGTAATAATTTTGTAGCTCCTCATTTTTCTTTTACAGCTGTAGAAATGCTTACTCTGTTTTTTAGGAGTATTTCTCTACTTCAGAGCCATCCTAGGAATCCACTACCCAAGACCCTTACACTTAGAACCACACTAAAAATTGCCAGCAATGACAAAAATGTATTTAGGTACAACATTGTTATTTAGGGAGAGATTTGTCAGAAGAAGGGTTTGGGGGTTTATTTATTTATTTATTTAAGATCTAAATGTTGTCAGATGAGATCATTGCTGCACGGAATTTAGTTTGGGAACTAAAAGTCTTTACTGGGCTCTCTCCTGGAACCAAGTCAGAGATTAGGTAATCTCACAGTTGGCGTTTACCATCATGCCTACTCTTATTTGCTTTCAGAGCACAAGAGCAGTCTTCTGAACCCAGCCCACTCATGAAACCATTAGCATCTGTATAATTCAGATAAGATTATTCTGTTGGTGTGATCACTAGAGGAGACTGGCTACAGCACACTGCTCTGGCTGTTCTCACTAGGGGAGGATAATAGTACAGCTCCTCTGGGGAAAAAGGGCTTAGGGCTTGTCCACACAGGGAACAATTCAGGACTGTTTATCTGAATTAACTGGAGATTTTTTGTGGATTACTTAGCATCTCATAAAACCTCTGAATGTATACTTTTATTCAGAATTATATTGTCCTAATTCAATTGAATTAGCTTACTTCCAAATGTCAAAGTTTTATACAGCTCGCCGTAATGGACCGAGAACAGAAGACATGTAAGGGTATCTAAAATGGACTGGCTATGAACACAGTCACTCTCCCCATATGCCTCATGAATTTCACACTTCACAGCAAAATGTAGTATGAAGAGCTGAAAACTGGAATAGAAGAAACTCAGTCTAAGACTATGATAGGCAAAGGACTGGATGTCACTGTCCTCTTCAGAAAAAAATAGTTGGAGCCTGGGCACTAGCTGGTTTTATTGTTTACAGCCAGAGTGATCATCAAACCTGCTCAGATTATGATATCCTTTCAGACAACCGGGAGCAAATGATCTTTGAAGCCAGCATTAACAATTAGCTGTCTTATCACCGAGTTGTCTGGGACAGCGTTCATCAAACACTGCAGAAAGTTTCATAGATGATACGCTGGACTTACTAGAATTCTTTAAGGACTTCCCTTTGGGTGCCCAGAGCAAGCTTCAGTATTGAGCAGGGGCCTAAGTACCAAAACTCTGTGCTGGAAGTGGACTCAAGCTTCATGATGAGGTAAATATATGGAGTTTAGTGTCAAAAGCAAACCTGTTACAGTTATACTATGGCATGGCAACTCTGAGAGAGTGCTAAGGAAACAATGAGGCTTAAGGCACAAGTCATGTTATGGTTGCCACCTTCCCTCACACCAATTCCCATCTGACAGGGTCGTATGTATTTCTGAGGTGCTCAGAGTTTCCTCTTCCCAGAACATCAGGTCACAGCTGGAAACCCTGAAGAGTTTTTCCAGCCATCCTCACAGTGGCGTGGAACAACAAAGAGGCCATGTACAGTGTGTTTTAGCAGTTCCACTGGAAAATCCCTGGTGGCCAATAGCAAGAGTAGATCCATCACAACCCAGGGCATGCAATGGAGATTACAGAGTAGGCAGAGAGCTGTGAAGTTTTCCTTTGTTTTCCTTTGTGAAATCTCTGAAAGCCACAAGCTCTAGACAGTGGAGGAAAAGGCTCAAGGGCCGAAGTCATGATAGATCCCCACTCATTTGGCTTTCTACTTGTCTAACAGAGGACCAGGCAGACTCTGACTCCAACTGTGGTCATGCTCATAATGCACCTCAAGGTGAGGGGGTGCTATCTTGCCTGATTTGTCCACTTTCTGAAAGGCATCTGGGGGGAGATGAAAGATTGTGGGGTATAGCAGGAAAGTCAGGTGCATTAGTATCAAGTCAGCTGTCAGAGGCAGCACCTGCTGAAAATACTTTTGCTTGTGGATCATCCAGACTGCTTGAAGGGGGGTACTGCAGGGCACTGAAAGGCCTGAGAGGTCTGGAGCTCTGTTCCCCTCCCTTCAATCCTCTGCCCTTCTGCCTGCAAGATGCTCCTAAGTATCCCCAAGGCCCAGGCAATGCAGAGGGCCAGGGATATACTTGGTCAAGTCAAAGCAGACTCAGCTTATCTGTTCTTAAAATGTAATGCACTCTGCCTTCTGCATGGCAAGGCTCAAAAATACCAAAATTAGACTTGGGAAGAGTATAAAAAGCTCCCTGCTAACATAATGTGCAAACGGACTGTCACACTCGCTGTGATCTTGGACAGCAACAAAATTAGAAGGCAACGGCAAATAGCAAAGAAAATTGCAGCTGAAAAATAGCAGCATTATTCTCTTTTAATACACATTGTTAAAATGAAAATTTTTAAAAGCTGAAGAGATGTGAGCCCAGATGCTATCGCCGTATGTCTTATGCAGTTCATGATTACGAACAAACAGCAGAATACATACAAGTACATCTAAAATGGTATGGATATGAGCACAGCTGGTGTCCCCATATGCCTTATGAATTCCACTTTTAGGAACACAGCAGCATACAGCATTAGAGATGCTTCTTAAGCATCTCATTTATATAGAGTGGAGTTGTTTCACTGAAGTACACGCAGAAAAGGTCCATGAGGAGATCATAAGAACAGCTGCATTCAAAACCACTGAAATGCTACCTTCAACTGCTGTGCTTTTACTGGGAAGCACTCTGAGCCAGAATATTTTCCAAATGAGTGATGATGCTTAGCTTGTCAGAGAATCCTCACTGGGATTTTTCTAAAGAGCAACCACCAAAAAGCCATTTTAGTGAGAAAATGCCAACTTATTTTTGTTTTGGCAAATTGTTCCTACTGAAAGCTTTTTCAGGTCCAGAATGGAACTGCAAGTGCCCGTGCTCCAGGGCAGCAGAGCTGCTAGGGGTGTGTGAGAGTTGGTTTCTAGCCTCTTCTCCAAATCAAGCAAGGCACAGTCTGGGGCATGACTGGCCCCCATCCTGGCAGAGAGCCCTTCACCAACAAACTGTGGACTCTTCTGCAATACAGCTCTTCTCCTCTTGCTTTTCAATTGCACCAGAATCACCTCTAGGGGAAGGTGGTTAACCATGGGGATTCCTGGTTGACTGTCAAAATTCATCATCGAATACAGCTGACTTCTAAAATCACCATTTCACCATATGTAGACTATCAACCAATGTACAACTAGAGCAGATACCTAAAAAAAAATACAGCACATATGAATGAAAAATTATTTTATTTAAAAATACATTATACAGCAGAGTGTATCTCTTTTTGTTTTCTCACTGCTGGTTCACAGAAATAACATGATAAATTTAACCCAAATATTTGACTGGGAAAGATCCTGAGAGAGAAAGAGACCAGTTACAAGCTGATTATATACAGTACACTGAAAAAAGAGTCATCTCTTTTAACATAAAAGAATCTGTTGGTAATCTTATAAATCAGATATAAAAAACGCAGGTTTGCTACCATGCAAAAATGAGTGAAGATTTCATTTAAATCTGCACACAGAGAACTCATTAGTACCTCGGGCCCTGAACAGCTAGACTAAGGGAAGGGTAAGTGTGCCTAACACGTTGAAACAAATTTTAGACCTACTACAATTTTGTAAAGACAGCTGATAGTCTAATAAAGGTGGATTTTCAATCACCTAAGTAACGCTTTTGTAGCTAAGGGCTCTATTCTAGGACTTTCTTCAGAACTGATGTATTTCTTTATTGTCTAATTCTCAGCTTAGCACAATGACCTTGTGAGATATGCTCTATTGCACTCAAAGAAGACCTGGCCTCGCTTTGCTTGCCAAGCAGTATTTAGGTAGTGGCAGGCAAATATTTTAGTGAAAGCAGAGGTTAAAATAAAAATAAAAAGCATTTATTCCATGGACGACTATGTGGGAATGCATCAAAATTCAACATATAAAGTATATACCCGATTCTACAGTCGCGTGTTTCAAACAACCTCTACCAATGATTAATGCGCAGGAAATACAGTATATTAGAAAAAATGTAAGGCCTAAAATGTTATGTTCGTTTCAACAGATCACTGAACATCACTACTCCTAATGTGTTTATAGTGGTAGTGTTGCACTCACTGTTGCCAAAGGAAAACTTTCTGGCAGATGCTACGAGTATCTTCAGTATCTACAATATTCAAATCCATTTGGCTCTCAATTTTCATAGGACAACTTCACTATGAATAGACAGCAAGGCTGCCTTTGGAAGGGGAGACTCAATTTGATTATTCACAGTGACAAATGAGATATGATACCATTGTCTGATGCTGCAAAAAAATCAGTTCCTGTCAACACTGCACAGACTGACAGAGAATACTCTTTCTGCAAGAATATGGCCCTCGAATACAGAGATAGAAAGCTTCCTAGAGATAAATGCCACCTCTTCTGGCCACTTTATGCAGCCATTTTGTTTTTTGCATGAGTGCTCCAAGGTGAAAATGGAGACTGGAAACACGTATGTACTTTTCTCACTAAGCCAGTGAGAAATAACTCACATATTCTCATATCTTAGCACCCATTCTCCCAGCATAATATCAGGGTGTACAATAAACATGTGAGGAGAAGATGCAGGCTTCCTTGAATGATTTACGTGTTTTATGATTAGCACTACTTCCCATCAGATATGCTGAGCTAAGAATGGAGCCCTTAACCTATCACGGGATACCATCAGTAATAAAGAATATCAATGATCAAAATTGCTATATTATTTTCATCTCTTTTAACCTAGATACATATATATCATCCAAGACATTCAAGAACTACAAAACAACAATTCAACTACAATTATGTCAGGAAAATATCCAAATAAATAAACTTTTAATTATGATACAATACTTATTACAGTAAAAATTGGCATTTTTTTTCTCTTCAAAAGCAGAAGCACCAGTCTTACATGTAACATACAGTTTAAATGATATCTTACATGGAATACAGTGTAATACAATGTGCAAACAGCATTTTCATACAGAACATAAATCTTTTTCTAGTTTTTATACACTGAAACTGCCTCAAATGGAAACACGTTCATGCTGAATTAAAAATGCAGATTTTAAAAATCAAATTCAAATCAAAATATGAAGTACTGCTGGAATAGGTATATGAACCATTAAAAAAAAAAGAGAAGCCAAAATAAAGGGTATTGTCAGATAAATGTAATTAGTGCTCAGTTCGTCCCATTCCACCAAAAAGTAAACAGTCTAATATTTTTGCTAGAAAGCAAAGTGACGTTTTAATACTTAAGAATTCTTCAAAATGTTGGTATCATTTTAATCATGTAAAAATCAAGTCAGAAATAGAATTTTTAAAAATTTCTTATTTTTGATACACTGCAATTATCATGAGTGGGCTGTGAAAAGAGATGAAGTCCAATGGAGTGAATAAACATCAGCATCAACATCATGTGACTTCTGCAAAGGCCGTGATGTGGTTCTACAAGTTAAAGGAAAAATAAACAAATAAAACCCCAGAAACCAAACAGTTAGATATCAATCACCATTGTGAAAACTGTTGCATCTTCTGCTTTAGTGACAGCCTTTCACCTGAAGAGTTTTGCAGTAAATAAAATTGTTCTTCACTGTAGTGCTCTCTACTCACTCCCATAGCAAATCTTTGTTAAATTCTGAAAGACTGTATATGTAAGTACACTGAACTAAGTAATTAGTTAGATACTTCTACAATATTTTAACTTTGTTATTTAATAAAAATATGGTTAATGTGAATAATCAAAGTAGTTGTATCTTATTTATAATTTAATGCAAAATTCCTAGAAATGAAGACTACAGTTTCTGACAGGTTCTAATATGCAAATATTATGCCAGTGAAGACTCAGTTGTATAGATATCTGCAGGATCCAAAGGACTGGATTCTGCAAGGAACTGTACGTCTCCTTTAGGTGTGGAGTATCCTTGACTGCCACCATTTTTTTATAAAAACATGCAATGCATAAAATGAATACAGAGAGTCTTGATGTTAAGCCATGTGTTTCTTCCTCAGCGCAAAAATGTACAGAGAGAAATAGTATCATGTAAAGCACTTCAGATTTCTCTCATCACCTCCCTTTCCCTCTGGAAGCAGACCAAAGTCATCAGAAGAGAGCAGGCAGGTGTAAGCTGAAGAGGAGGAGGGGATTTAGGCAACTCATGGCAAGTAGGATAGATTCCAACTTTTTGCTTCAAGGGAAGTTGTTCTAAGTCTTCAAAACTCCCTTATGCTCCACAGAAAGAGCTAGCCTGACTCCTACTGCTACTTAGAGCAGTGCTCACCAGGCATTTTTCAGTGCCCTCCCTCTGCTGTTGACCCTGCTCCTGTCAACTTTCAGGGTGGGGGTGTATGTTATGATTCAAATCCTGGAAATTAAAAGTTCACAGCAGGTAATTTCTACTAAATTCTGCCCCCTCCTTTTTTTTTTTTTTTTTTTTTTCCCTTAAAGAAACTCAGTCTATGCAGGAAAGAATAAAAACCACCACACAAGTTTATATTTCTTAGTTTTTAAACTGTTTGGATGCTTGCGCATCAGTCTGCAGGGAAAGGAGGGGAAAGCAGACAAGAATTTGATTTCTACATTAGAGGAAGGAATTCAGAGGCACCCTGAATCAGTGCAAGCGAGAGCTGCCTCTTATTCCCCCTCTCCAAACAGTGCTGGTAGCTTTGCTCCTTTTCTCACTGTGTCATATCCCTGCTGTGCCCAGGAGGAAAAGATCCTTTTTTTTCGTATTATGCATTTTAGATCTGGCAATGCCCCTGCTGTATCTTCTGACAGCTTTCAAAACAGGGAAACCCAAAATTTCCATAAGTATCTATGTACATTTTTCTCCAAAACAGAATGAACATATTTTAATTAAATGGCAATGATTAAACCATAGCCAACAGCTTTTTAAAAAGAATCCCCCCCCCAAAAAAAAGCAGTGTGCAATTTTCTGTGAAAAAGTTTACAGTTTAACAACATTAGCAAATGTCAGTGATTCTAAGTTTTGATTCCACAGAAGAAAAGCAAAATTCAATTTTCTAATTAGAAAACAAAACATAAACATTTCAAGGCGCTTTAATTGGTTGGCCTCTTCTACTTTCAGTAGGGGACAGAGGATACACTGAGCTACCTCAGTGAATCTGGAGCTGCTATTGTGAAATTTTCCCCATGGTATGTATTTGTAATCATTTGCTATTTATATGTTACATATTTATATTTAGTATTTACAATTACTTGCTAGTGGGAAGAATTATTAAGATTGATTCATGCACACTTTTTTCATATGTCATCTTTAAGGCAAAATTACCAACAAGCCTTGTTGAGGCTCTTTTTACAGGAAAAAAAAAAAAAGGGCATCCTTCTGATATAACTGCATTTCCAACTTTTTTACCATGCTTTTCTACTTCTGCTTAGATTTACTGTGACAAAATTCAGTGTGAAATATTAACTACCATCAGCAAACAAAGATTCACGCAGATGCAGGAGACAAGCAAAAAACATGCACAAGACCCCAGCTCCTAAAACTTCATGGAAAATGATCTCCCCTACGGTAGTCAGAAGAATTAGAATATGCTGAGGATCTGCTCGGCTTTACCAGTTTTACAGACAGGGACCTCAGGTTTTGCATTATTCATTCCAAACTGACAGTATGAAGTTGGTGTCAGTACAACGTAAACAAAGCATGCTTCATAACCACGCTCTCACACCACCAACAGAAAGCAAAAGGCTAAGGGCTAAGCCTTGAGTGCAGGTTTCTGGGGTGAAATTATCCATATCTGTACATCTTATGTTAAGATTTTAACTAATCTGTGTTTATAAGCTGCTACATAATGTTAAAGCATTGAATTAGCCCATGTCAGCTTTTTGTGGTTTGCAGTTTTCATTATACAAATTTAATAGTTTGAACCAGAAATTTTTGTTCTACTCTTATGAATAAAGCTATATAAATACTCAGAAATAATCATAAGCCTATAAAATTTTTTCCACTGTTGAGAACACAAATTTTACAATTGTCTGTACTCCTTCACACAGTGGGGTTTGTTAAAAGAAACTGAAAAATATTACTGCAGCAATTCAGGAAAAAAGATAACTATGTTTCAGTTACCACAACATCTTCTTGGTCAACAAGTAAGTATACTTCATGCTTTTACTGGATGAATCACATTTTTAGAGAAAAGAATAAGTTCAGGTGAAATTCCCCCTTTTAAAAAGTTGCAGACCTGCACAGAACGCTGCCAGCGCTCCGCCTCTGCCTTTGCTTTAACTCTACACACGAACACACAAGTGCGCCGTTGCGCACATACGTTTATTGCCTTATGTGAAGATGTTCAAAACGGTTCATTCCTGTTATCCAGGAGAAGAACCTAATGATGCGTGCTTTGAAGGAGTTCCGTTGTAAAGGTTCTTCTGGATTATTACTAATACCTTGATCCTGTAACACCTACAACATGTACATTCGAGGAGGTCACACTGAATATATTGTTCCATTTCCATTTTATGTATTATTTTATTTGAAAATTAGATGTGATCACAGGTTGCATTCCAATAAAAATACTTCCTGAACCGTTCCCTAGAGGTAGATTTAAGCAGACGAGCAGGACACAAGTGGAAATTCAAATGCTTGACTTTGGAACAAGATTGCTTATGGTCTTTTACGATCTGCCTCTCCTCGGTATGTGCTTCTGTGTGTGAAAGTGTGTTGTATTATAAGCCTTGTAACATGCTAAATTATCAAGAGTACTATGACAATATGACAATAGGAACCTGAAAAACTGCCCATAAGCTAACGTAAGTGCATGCAACCTAGTCAAGCCTTCATGGAGATACACACCCATGTACTATAACATTGCCTGTGTGGCTACCCAGGTACTCTTCTGGACTTGAAACACGACAGTATTTGCACACCTCAGTTAAAATATTTCTGAGCAACAGAAATAAAGACACAGCCCCTCTCACCTATTTGCACATAGTATGATGAGCTAAAACATTTTTGTGTTTTGCCTTTAGCCTGCGAGCTTAGTGACAAGCGATCACACTCATCGCAGAGGTCAAGGGACCAGACAGGACTCCCTATGCTGCTGTATGGGTATGCAAGTGCACACTCCAATGAAAGATTCCTCAGTACTAAAAAGCTCAAAACAAGGAATAAGCAGTAACTCTGAGAATTAAAATTAAAAATACTCTTTCTGGCACTTCTAAAAAGCTATTTTATGCCTCCTGTGAATAACCAAGATGGAGTAAACAGGAAAACATTATACCTGAAAAACAGGAGAGGAAAATATTCTCCATTCTTAAAATCCTATCAGAAATTTAAGAGGGATCTATGACACTACATATACTTAGCATTATCAAAATACCACAGTTCTCTCTAATGTTTTATCTCCACTGTCACCTTTGGCACGTATGCATTAGGACAGGAACTATAGTGTCAAACTCAAAAGGATTTCTGAGGCAAAGACAATTAACCCTGATACCCACCAGTAATTGGTATGCTATGAAACAAGAATGTTATCTATTGTGAGAAGAATTCCAAATCCTTACCACCATTAAAACTCAGGAATGACTGTCTCAAAAACACAGCTGGGCAATCTACAAAGGTAAAGACCCTAAACTATCTGTTTGTAGCTCAGTCATGCTGGAGAGTCAATAAGAAGGCTCACTGAAACAAAGGACAGTGACTGTGTCTGGGTACATGGGCACTGCTGACAGAAGTAACATCATGAAGAAACACCAGGCAGAGATTTTGGGGACAGATTCAACTCAGCAGTCAAACAGAGCACTACAGAGCAATGACTGTGCAAATGAATAATATTGAGGGGATGCAGAAGGCACTGATGATCAGAAATAGTGCAGTAGTCATCTCATGCCCTAGGAGACAAACCTCAGTGCCTGTCTTAACCCAACATTTCTTTCTGAGACTTTTTACCTCAGCATTTTATCTACTGCCTGAATTATTTTATGTTACTTTTCCCCAAATGCTTCATTTTTCGTTTGCATTTGATTTTTCAAAGCTAGAATACCTATAAAAAGGGCTAGCAGAGTCAACAGCTGCTATAATACTTGTATCAGCACCCCTAAGCCCTGGCTGATTTTAGGTGACTTCATCATGAAATAAATGGCCAGTCTCTCCCAAAAGAGAAAACAAGAAGAATGGTTTGTGACTGCACTGGATGAAGCTGAACTTTAAACTCTTTCTTCCAAGCACCATCCATAATATCCCTATTTCCCAAGAACTTTTGCAAGAGAAGAACAGAAGTCTCTAGCCTTGACTGTGGTGGGAAGAAGGCACTCCACTCCTCTGTAGGAGAGTGCTGGCTAACAGAAGCAGGAATTGTCTTGTAAGAGATGAAGAAGGTCAGACAAAGGAGAGAGAAAGAAGTAGATGGGTGAGTGATAAGGTTTCTTGGCTTTCATTCTTTTCATTAATTCTGAGGATAAATGTAGTTAAGCTGAAAGCAGTAAGTCTGCATTGCTGAGCCAGCTCTGGCAAAGATTCTTCAAGGAGACACTCTGCAACTATAGCTTATTGAAGTGTACAAAAACTGGGTACCTGTGCAGAACAGCTTCATCATCTGCATGCATCACAATTAAACAGAAGTGCCATGCAAACAGTGACCTGCCCTTGTCATTAACCAGCAGAGGCTCAGTTCAGAATATTCCAAGTATGCATATTCCTGTTTAAGTGCACTTCATATGTAGCACTCGACCTTCACCAGAACTCAGATGTTAGCAACACAGAGAGCATGCCAAGCATGGCAAGAGCACTATTTTTCCAGCAGGCAAAAGCACTGGAATGCAAAGGTATCAGACCTGGAAAAAGAAGAATGAGGTGCTCCCAGGTCTGTGTGATGCATCATGTGCTTGTTCATACATAGATGAAGTTTATAAAAATTGTGATGCAAATGAGTGAGCTCCTACCTAATGGGGTTTTCTAATGAAATCATTCTTTATGACAGCATCTTTGAATTGCTCGCTCTCAGATACCCATGTGACTGTTATTTTTAAGTAACAGAGTTGTACTGTTTCATCCTAGTGCTGCCTTAGCCCACGATAACTTCAGTCAGTCAGGATCTGTGTTACTCTTACTAGCTAATTTCTGGCAGTAAACTGTCTTTAATACCTGCACAGGAGCTTGCAGTCTGAGAATAAAGAAAAACAGATTTTAAACAAGCCGAATAGGAATATATGAGAATTCAGAATGTGGAACTGGGAAGCCCTATCTGAAATATAGTGAAAAGTAACTTTAGCATAGCTAAAGCAGGCAAAAGGCAAATTGCATGCCAATTACCTAGCATGTCTCCTTTGCAGAGAAGAACAGAGGATCTAAAGTAAGAAGGGAGTTAAGAAGCAAAGACTAAGTTAATCATTCTTGTGGTGATGGTAGTTAATTGAGCCATATTTAGACCCTACTTCTGCATAAGTATTATTCCTAGTGCCCTTTATTTAACAGGATATGGCTCCTATCCAAAAACATTAAACTAAACATTTAAAAATCACAAAAGCTCAACATTTAAAGCACTCAGATATAATTAATTATTTGCTAATCCCCATTCAAATTTCCTAGAAGATGGAAATGGAAGAAAGCGTTTCCCAACAAATAACTAATTCTCTCCACAATCATCCTCACATCTCATCCTGCCTGTCTGGAAAGAAGAAAGGCTTTGCAACAGAGAGAAAGATGAATCCATAAGCCAAGATCATATCAAGCGTAACACCTTGCTGGCAGCTCCCTAATTAATTGGGAGATGTCTCATAATAGCAAAGAGCTATTCTCCATTGCAGTGTGAATGTGAGTTCAGAGGGAAAGAAGGTCTTTCACATAGGAGTTCTGGGCAGTTCACAAACTAGAGGTCATCCTCAAGCAGGTCATACTACTCTTGCAGCCACTCTCCCCACATCATCCTGTAGCTTTCCCAACATCATCTCAGCCTTGGCTAGATCAAGTGTCAGAAAGATAACATTGCTCCCCATGAACAAGAGGGTCTCAAATCAGGTAGAACCACCAAGATAAGACAAAGTCTTTATTCTCTGAAGAAATCAAAAATTTCAGCGGCCAAACTGGAACTCAGGCAAGCAGAATTTGCAGAGAATCTATATTTATGACCTATGATGACTGCAAAAATGCCTTTTATCCTAGCAGGGCCTAGCACATAAATAAGGGGTGTTCTTATTAATATGGCATGTTCTAGGCCAACCGATACCTTGCTTTGTTTTGACATTTTACAGTTTACCAAATGGATTATTTTAAAGATGTACAGTCATCATCTAACTGTTAGTTCAAGCAAGTGAGATTGTGACCTCCTCAATGCAAAATATCAGAAGTAGTTTAGACACATTTGGTTCAAAAAGGCTTGTTAGATCATCCTGAAAAGAATTCTCCTTTCCCGTCCAAAGAAATGAATAGCAAACCTAGGGCTAGTAGCAATTCCTAATAAAGGACAACTTCCACCAATTTTGAGCAACAAACACACATTGGGAAGTGTCTGAAAACATTTCTTCTTACGTTTAATACAAAAAAGAAGCAGTAGCAGTAATTTGGATTAAAAAGAATGCTGTAAAAACATAATTTTGGTGCCCTACACAATGTAGAATTGTTTATCATCTTCAAACGTGCATAATAGAAGAAATTTTAACAAATAATGACAGATAAACTCATTAGAAAAATCAGAATTTTAAAATTTGCATTAATAGCTCAAACTTTCCTCCAGGTGAAGATGTCTAAAATATTCTCTTTATTTGCTTATGCTATTTATTTCAGTGCTTGTTTGCTCACAGAATTATTCTGACACAACCTTACCTAACACTGACATAGTACAACAGCATTTTTGCAAAACCAGAACTTTTTATCACAGAAAACTAAAATGAATTTTAAACACATTGCAATACTTACTCCTGCAAAACATCTTGACATACCCAGGAGACTATTGCTAATATGTTCAAATCCAAAATCATATTTGCTTTGGCAAGACATCATAGCGTTTGTGCAGTTCATGTAAGACCCATTTTATTATTTATTATTATCATATTCATTGAATTGTTTGGCTTGATGGTGCAGGCCCCACTATAGCAACATTGCTAGTGTAAATATAAGATCCCCAGCCTTTCTGCATGTGGAGTTGCCCTGTACTGGGGCTGTAAAGGTGCCTGATGATAACAGGCCCACAGCTGATCCATAGGTGACTGAATTCCATCCTACACACTCATTTCAAGACCCACCCCCCCAAAATAGAGTAAATATACTGCATAATCCCACATTTGGCTGTGGGCTCAGGGTTAGATTTCATCTTCCTAAACACTCCAAACTCTATGGACTCAATAAGCCAACATGTCAATCAAACTCACTGGAGGAACTCAAGGAAAGAGGGCCTCAGATCTACTCAGCCCAGTTCCATGGACTCAGCAGTGGCTGTTGTAAGAAGCAGCCATGGCAGTAAACTAGACTGATATGTAGAGTTTTTTCCGGAAGTGACACGAAGAGTCTCCCAGCAGGAGTATCTCTGAATTAATTCTTACCTTCTTTCTTCTTCACTGCTATGTCTCCTTTCTTTACATCTTATGACGTTGGCACTCTTGTCAGGGTAGTCTGGAATCACCGTTCCAGCAAAGCTACATTTTATTTGAGCATTAAAAAAAAAAAAAAAAAGTTAGACATTACCTTTTCTAAAGGGCTTTCTACTCGGGGGATGCTGATCATTGGCATCTGGGCCAGATTATCCATGTGAGAATGTCCATGCTCTGGTTGACGTCCTCTGAAGTTATTTACCACACAAACAACCTAAAAAAGATTAGAAGATATACAGAATAGCTAAGGAACAACTCCCTTTTTTGAGTTTTGATCCTGACATTCATCATTAGGCAGAACTGATACCAGCTTTGTTCACAGCTCACAGTAGAAACACAGACACATGAAGTTTGTGTTTTACAGAAAAAGCCCTAATTAATATTTCAAGACAAAAGAATTTCAAGCAATTTATTGTTACATGCATCATCCTAGTACAAAAAATCCTCTTATCTAAATGCCGATGTAGCACTGAAGCTAAGTAATACAATACCAATTATCAACAATATAATGAACAGATGTCCAGAGCATGTGCAGAAAAATATGACAATAAACTTAAATTCCTATGAAGGGCCAGTACAATCTAAATTGAGAACGGCAAAGAACTTCTCAAAAGGAGAGTGCAAAAGGGAGAAAAAGAAGGCAAGGATAGTCCTCAGGCAGGGAAACACAGTGCTAGAGAACTGCCAGAAGCAGGACTGTCAAGGGGCATGGAGATGGCATAGCACTGAAAGGTCCCTATCAGGGGAGGCAGTGGGAAGCACAGACAGGAGGAGCAGTGGTTGTCATGAGCCACCTGACGGCCTGTCAGGGCAACCCTGAAGGCAACCACAGTCAGCACAGCCAGTGCTGCCTGTCTGGCCATGGATCCGCCTGGGCAGAGCCTGGTGGAGGCAGTAGGACAGCACACGATGATACTACAGTCAAGCTGAGGCACGGTGCCTGCCCTAGGGCAGGAACTAAACTCCAAGCCTGCTCAGGACAGCAGGAAGTATAGCAGTGACTCTCACACAAGTGTTTAGGAATGTGATATACACCAAAACGTGCTCTGGGTAAGGTAAAGAACACTTCAAAGAGTTTATCTATCTAAACAGCACAGTTCAAATGATTATCACCTGGGGCCATCTGACAGCATCACAACCACTCAAAAATTCTTCAAGTGGTAATGGCTATTAATGAGATTGTGAGGTTATAGTATATTAATATCAGGCAATCACTTCTTATTAATCAGCTTTTTTGCAAATACTGGATCTTGAACAGAAATTTTAATGGTTCATGCAAAGCACAAATTTATGTAGGTAATAACTGATAAGTTTAAGAATAAGAAATGTACATCCTTGAACTGATTAACTATTTCCTGCAGCCAACAGGTAAGAACCAAAAAATCATAACTTTCAGTGCTTTGTCATTCTTTCTTTTCAATAGCTAGTTAAAGCCTATTGCAAATTTTCTTAAACAGAAGATTTTCATCAGTGTGATTTATTTTTTAGAGTGCTTCCTTAAAATACCTGTTCAAATGGAAATATTTTTGCAATTGATTTGTGAGTTTAATGATGCTATTCACATAATATACAGTTTTCCCAGGAATAGCTAATGAATACCCAGTTTGTTAGTGTTTTCTGCTGATTCAGATGTTCAGCTGGGTAGCAAAGTTTGCCAATTGTATTTTATTCAAAACACAACTAAACTTGATGTTGTGCTAGTTAAAAGAGATTATGCAGTACACAGCACAAAATATAAGAAAAAATATGGGACCAGACATCTGTTCTATTCCCTTTTATAGCTCAGGGGGCACAAACAGAATAGGAAAACTTCTTAAAAATGAACAAATACAACCCCAGGACACCTTGTGTGGAAAGGAATGTTTGGAAGTGCCAACAGGTATATTTTAAGGAGACCTAAAGCTGCCACACATTTACCAGAAGGGTGAAAACACCCATCTCAGACATCCCTGTGTGAGCTCCCAGCCAAGTTCAATGAGATCCAAGAATCAAGCTCAAAAATGTTTTTATGGGGAAAAAAATTCAAGGGTATATTCAGTACTAATACTAGGTCCAGGCAGACAAACTTGCAAGCAGTAAACAGCTGTGACTTTTCTATGTCATGGTCTTGTACTGAAGTTATCAGCAAAGGTGATTAATAGATAAGCGGTAGCTTGCTGACACAGACACTGGTCAATGTGAACTGACTAAAGATCCGGTATCAGGACACAGTTCCAGAAAAGAAAAGGCTAAATGAGGATCTTTTACTTCAGAATAACAAGATCTCAATTTAAATTTAAGTGAATATTTAAAGAAATTCAGCAGGGCTATTCTAAAGCCAGAAGAGAGATGCTACTTATTCTCTGATCAGTGTAGGCATCATTATACCAAATTTAACACTTCATAAACAAAACCTAGAGTAGATGTTATTCTGAGATATACACTTGCTCAAAGTTGCAAAATCATTGGGTGAAATTCTACAGCCAGGGTTATACGTCAAAAAAGGTAAGTGTATCAGTCATTTCTTGATCTGACATTTCTGAGTCTATGAAAATATAGCTAAGGAAACTGATATTTTAATTAAAGAATAGAAACACCTCTTTCACATCTAATTGCCTGAAAAGTCTAGTCTACCAATACTTGTTACGAGATACAAACTTATATAGTGATTTTTCCAAACAGAAGTGAAACAAATATACACTTACCAAAAACACAGCTATAGATATTCCGATTAGAAATCCTGCTATCACATCTGACCAGTGATTTCGATACTCTGCTACTCTGTTGATTCCAGTAAGAAAAGCCAAGCACATTAAGCCCAAACACAGAACAGGTTTTGCAAGCCTTGTTCCTCTGGCTTTTACTGTGCTGGTGATATACATCTGAAAATTAGAAAGGAAGAAAGTGTAAGACTCTGATCAGTAACATCTCCCACTAATTGCTGAACAAAATCTCTGCAACTTGTTTTCAACAGACTGTGCCTACTTGGTTTTTTGGGAGTGAAGAAACAAGAAAGCTGAACCCTAGATAAAGTCTTCACATCCTTTCTCTAGAGATATAGAAACTCTAGGTAGGTAGACAGCAATTTCAAATCTTACATGAACCAACCCCCCCCCCCCCCCAAAGAGGTAAATTAGGCAATCTTATTGTATTACTCTCAATGTATATATTTATGCAGAGAGGTAAAGAAAGAGATTGATTTTTCATTGCCTAGTTTTGGCAATAACAGAAAAAGATCTTGACCTGATAGGGACTAGATCAAGAGCTTGTTTTCATCAGCAAATGCCTTCATCATACACAGAAGCAGCTGATTGTAAGCAGAGATTTGTCAAAAAGCAGTGAAAACTGAATGAAATGCCAGCATACACTTCTATAAATAAAGTCAGATAGTTTCAGCTAGTGCTGGACCAACACATCTGTGCTTCACAGATGCTGATGGCATTTTGCACCCACCCTCCACAGCACACAGACCAGTGTAGATGCAGAAACTTCTATGCAATCAACTCGAAGAAATCAAGGTCTCCATCTCTGCCCAGCTTGCAGTCGAACTGTCTGTGTTAAACAGTAAAAAAAGCACTATCTGGTGACAGAGCAACTTTCCTGCCCAAAGGATAGGTGCACTAGTGACTACAGGGCTAATGCCAGCACTCTCCACGCTCTGATGGGTTGATTGGAGAAATGAATTCCAAAGTTGAAGGCTTTGAATTTCCACTCTCCAGCGGATATTTAAATCTTGGCAATAAGGCTGCTTGAAAGTTTCCCACTGAAATATTATACTTCAACTAAGTTTTTTGAGAAAGAAGTGTTTATTTCCTGTAGAAGATGTTGATTCTGTAACTAAACCATCGAAATCCCTAAACCCTTCAGATTTAGACAAAGTTGAAGTTTTAACACTGAAGAATTCCAATACCTTCTAAGCAGTTTCACTGGAGACTAAAAGTGTATAGTGACAGCACTTTGAATTGCAAAGGCAAACAGATGGATCTGTGTGCACTGAAGAACTGGTACCTCCCTTGACCAACAAATGGACAGTTCTTTGGATTTTTGCACTGTCTGAAACTTCAGGTGAATTTACTGGGTAACCAGTTATGTAGTACTGCAGTAATGCAGTTAAGAGGATTAAAAAGTGAGATTACAGTTACAGTAAGTTAAATTAAGGAAGTAACAGTCAAAGCTTGTCAGAATGACATCTGCCAAACATTTTGTTCAAAACACTAGAGAAAGTTCCACAGCATAGAGGAAGAAGTCACAGCAAAACCAGGAAACTTAAAGTCACAGCAGAGTATTGCAACATATACCTTACATCTTCAGTGTACCTTATATGATGAACAGCAAACTAGTAGCATGCTTTCGACTAATGGAGACAGAGCAAACTATTGGAAAAAGAGTTTTGGGCCATATCTCCAACCCACATCTCCTCTCCTCTTCCTAGCTCATTTAAGGAACAATGTTTGCTCCTTCCCTTACTGTCCTTTCATCTTAGCTCCTTGTATTTTTATGAGATCTCTCTTCATTGAGCTACTCTTATCAAATGGCATGCTGATAAGACAACTACAACTTCATTTCCAGCTTTTTTTTCCCCAGAAATTTTCTTCAAGCTACAGACAGGGTGGCACGTGCTGAGTTAGTCAGCAATCCCTTAATTTAGGGAGGCTTGCTGTACTCCTGGATACTACCGCCATTATCGACATTCACACTACATCTTAGAACATGTGGTGCTAGGGAAAATATTGTGATATTTTGAATACACAGCAAGATCACCAGATTTGGAATACAGCCTGGGCAGAATTGATAAGGGGAAGCTGGCTGAGGTTATCCTGGATTTAAGTCTGTATTGTAGCATAGTAAATCAAAATGAATACTGAAAAGGAAAAAAATCACTAGAAAAAAGGTGTAGTTTGTTTAAGGCAGGGTACAGTGATGTATTTCAGCTATCTATAATACCTGGTCATCACGAAAGAAGATAATCTTAACTTTAATGAAGAAGCCAAAACAAGTTACAATGCAAGAACTTGATTCTACAGAACTTCAGCTGAAGGTCAACATTTTTTAATACAAATCTAAAGTGAAGAGTGCTCTGCAGAAAAATCTTGGAAACTCTTTATACAATCAAGTCCTTCAAATCCTTACTCAGACAAAGGCACTGAGTGAGTGAGAACAGACTGCAGAATCATGCCATGTCTCACACGAGTAATGAAGACCTCCAGCTCCTGAGTCCCTTCCTGTAACTGCAGTCAAGATTGTCACGCCCAGTCCATTCCTCGGAATAACGTGAGGGTCTGCCAGCATAGGTACCTCTTCTATCTTTTCTTTAAAGAACAGCCGCAACGGATGTTAAGGATAGTATTCAGTTAAAGCATCAATACAAACAAGGCAAACTTCTCTTCTTGAAACAGCGTAGTGAAAAGTCTACACATTTGCAGGGCAAGTCAGAATTCATAGCTCCCCACTTTTAATCTTGACCTCTTGCAGTTTTAGTACAATACATTCACAAAGTCAGTTTAGTCAAAGATCAAATTTGCATTAGGAATAAAAGATAATTAAGCAGTTGTTTTGTTCTTGATCCTGAAGCAAAATGCTATGAAGCAGCATATTCAGTAAAGGGCAAAAAATAAACATTTTGAAAGATGACAGGATTTTTCTTCACTTACTTTTCATAAAAAATAAATGTATTATCAACAAAGGAAAAAAAAACCCCACAGTGATTCAAAACATTACTGAGAATGAATGACAACACAAATTTGTACATGGCTATAGATGTTTACAGAACAAGTCCTTCTCAGTTTATTTCAAGAATAAAAATGTGGAGGAAATCTAATTAAGAAAATCTTGTAAATTAAAGTAGTTAGAAACAAGACCAATAGCTGTAAGACTCTAGATGTAAGGTCAAGGACTGACAGAGTAATTTGAATTAATTTTGCAGGCTACACACTCTCCTGCAACATCAGATCCACGGTGAATCCTCTCTTGAAGATCTCTTGCTCTTCCTTTTTGCTGAAATTATATTTTCATACGAAAAAGTATCAGCAAATAGGCATCAGCAGAGTCTCCTATAAGGAGCTGGATGTTATCTGATGGTTCTGTACACTAATATTTTGTAGGTTTTCAGGAAAACGCAATCATTTCACCTTTGATCTTTAAGATGCTGGAAGTGAAATCTTCAGAGAATCTCATAAATTGGAAGAAAAAACTTAATTCAAGCACTTTTAAAAAGATGCATTTGCCAGATCATGTTCTTGGAATCCACTGACAAACTGCTTTCATAAAAAGCAGTATTAGATTTATCACTTTTTAGACCAACTTCAGAGCCTGCAATAATACACTAGTAGCCTCTCAGCAGGAAACAAAACCAAAAGCCCAAAACATACACTGCCATTGGTTTTTGATGGACTTTTAAAGAGACTTCTGTGGCTAAATTATCTGAAGTGTTTTTCAAAAAAATGCATAGGCATCAAAGAATAGAAGCTTTTAATCAACTTTCTACCCTGGAGACTATTTTGCCGTGAGTACTTACATTGGGCAATACTTCAGAAATATTTCTTGGTAATTATATTCATTCATTCTCTCTTATGAGCACAGCAGTGGTGAAAAATTCTAAGTCATAGAAAACCTACTCCTTGTAAATTTTTACAGCCTTTCTGTGCTAAAATTATGCCTAATAATGCTTTAAAAAAAAGCCAAAATTTACATTTTAAGAATTATGTAATGATACCACAATTCAGTGCTATTACCACTAGGAGTCAGAATCACTGCCATCACCATCATCTTCATCACAGACAAAGCAACCTGTGAGGTTTCTGACATGACTGTCTCAGATCATAATATAAAGAATAATCATAATGCTAGCAGTAAGATTATAATTGGAAAGCTTTCAGAAAAAAAAGTGATGTTGCAAGTCTGACTCATGTGAAATACGTCCTAAGTCTAGTACAAACAAAATGATTCCAAAACAGGTAAGAGAAGAATAGAAATCCTACGTCAAGTGCAGGACAAAATGATCTCCCAGGTTATACTACGAGCTCCTCCTCATCTTTTTCTTCCAGCTGTCTTTAGACCCACCCATACAAACATCCATGCGCACAATCAAACACACATGTAATGGGTTCCAGAGTACCATTCTAGTTAGAGTGGAGTTAGTTGTAGGCTGGCCACACCAAGCAGGAGTCCAGTTACTTTTCCTAGCTGATTTCTTCAGTCTGGGGCCCAGGGATGCAGGGGGTAAGATGCGCTTTATGCTTGCTGTTTCAGTCCTTCCTGAAGCAGGTGGTCAGGGAGGACTGACAAAGGGACAGAATAAGTTCTTTAGTGGGTAGAAAATACTGGCTCACGGAGCGACAAGTGAAAAGGGGAGGGAATCAGTGTACAGGCACCCATCCCTGGCAGTGCTCCAAGTATAAATTATCTCACATTCTGTTTTGTTACTGTATAAGTAAAGGTAGCTATATATGTTCCACCTCAGGAATGCACAACTTGCTCTATTCATCATAGCCACAAGAAAACAGACACCGAAAGATCAAAAACCTAAAAAAAAAAAAAAAAAAGAAAGAAAATACAGCAGCAGACTATAGTCTATAGCCAGATTCAATGACATAACTTAAAAGCACTTCAACTGACTTGGTTAATAATTTGGGGTTAAATTATTACTAGAACAAACCCACAAGTGTATTCTTCAGTCTTCTGGGCCTCACTGCAAACAAAGCCATTCACTGGAGACTTTTTAGTTCTTTTGAAGCCGTCCCCACTTTTCTTCATAAGTTTTGCAATAATTATTGATGATCCTAGGCAAAAATTGGCTTTCAAAAGCAGGGGCCTGGGTTGGCCAAAGGAAGAGAAAGCTCTAGAAATGTTGGACCTTTCTAGTAAGTGTCCTGCTGTGAGCTCCTGGCAGTTGCAAATCTAAACAGCTGGGGAAGGAAACACATATCCTCCAACGTACCAAGACCACAAGATGCATCAAAATATTACTTAAAGCTGATTCAGACTACAGAGGTCATTCTTTTCAGCAATTGAGTTGTAATGAAGAACTGACTGACAAGAAATCTCCAGAGGTCTTCAGATAAATCCCTGGATCGAATTGAAATATTAGTCTACTATCCAGTCTGAAAGTAACTAATACATCCAATACATGAAGTAAGAACACAATACATGCTGTAAGATCAGAGAGTGACACTGAGCAGTGTCGTCATCATGTTGACAGCACTGTGACCCAAACTATCTTGCCATCTCTTCCCAGTGACCAATAAACACATTAAGCAGCCAGGATGACATAACAGCATGCCGTAAGAACAAACCTTGTAGAAGAGAGGAACAAGGGCTCAACACAAGCTCTGCAGAGAGGAAAGAACTGTCAGCTTTATCTGCTAGCCCTGCCTGAGACCACAGCTGTGGTTAAGAGTCTACAGTAAAAGGCAACAAAAGCAGTCTACAGACCCAAGCACTATGTCAATCATCAAGATTTAGACTTGTTCCTCTGTCATTACAAATGCAAAGCAAGTTTGAAAGGTATCTGATAACACCAAGTTTAAACATTATCCTATCCTAAGGTAAGCTGCCCACTGCTCTTGCCCAGCATAATAATAATAAAGCAAAAAAGAAAGCAAAATTTTATAAAAAGAATTAAAAT
This sequence comes from Dromaius novaehollandiae, assembly GCF_036370855.1. Taxonomy (NCBI): domain Eukaryota; kingdom Metazoa; phylum Chordata; class Aves; order Casuariiformes; family Dromaiidae; genus Dromaius; species Dromaius novaehollandiae. The sequence continues at coordinate 20,905,742 of NC_088105.1, read as the reverse complement.
TTGTCCTTAACCTACATCTAGCAATGATCAGTCCCCTAGGTTTGCAGCACCAAAGGACAAACTGTTAGTCACAAGGCTTCTATTTAAACCCATGGGGAATAGACTGAGTAAGTCTTCATATATCACTTTGAAATCCTACCAAAAAAAGACTCATGACTTCTCATTCCTGTGTCTCAGTTGTGGGGGGGAAGTATGTGCATAACTGACTACTTCAAAATAAACCTCTAACTGTTCAGGTAGTGTCAGTTTATGCCTATCTAAATGCTGCTGATGCAATTATATTCTATTTAATAAATTTGGGGTGTTTGCCTTAAATACCTGTCTATGTTAACATGTTGCTCCAGCTGAGAAAGGGTTAAGTTAATTGCAAGGCTGCTAATAAGTGAATGCTGATGCAGTCAACTCATTATCCCAACTCTAGCAAAGAAAGATATAAGAGGAGTTAATCAGAGAGCTAAGGGGAAATCCACGTAGCAGCAGAGATTTTCAAATAGATTTATGGCAGTTCATTTTGAAGATTCTGGTACACTAGAGATAAACCTAAAAGTTTTAAGGGGATGAGTAATCCTTGCAACAGTTGATGTCTGGAGCAGGGTAGAGAGAATGCCTAACCATAGCGCTGCCATTCAACATTTCATCTGCTAAGTTTTTCTTCATAGATATTGAGAGGAAGCAGTGGAGGCAAATAACTACACAGAGGTCCAAATATCAGCAATACAATTGTTTGAAAAAGACTGTGCTTTCGGCAGGAGGGAAATTCAGTTACCATAGCAGCCACCCACGCTCAAGAGAAGGGGGAAAAAAGTGAGGGAAGACTAAAAACTTAGACAGAAAAAGAAGCTATTGTTAACAAGACAATATGCGCCAATGCTAGGCGATCGGGGCATGGCTGCACTTAAAGGGAATGAGATAGGGGAACTATTTGATAAAGGATGGGTGCTGTTTTTAAATGGGCTGATTGGTGAAATCACACAGGTCTGACTTTGTTTACTTCGCCCACTCACAGACCAAGGATTCTGAATCAGCTTGTCGCTTGTTTATATCTTTAAGCTGGTTGCATTTGGTGCACAGCTGGCTGAAGTGTCCAGGGAGGATTCTGTAACAATCCCTCCCTCTCTCAGAAATATTTCTGTTTAACAAAAAAAAAAAAAAAAAAAAAAAAAAAAAAAAAAAAACCACATTTTGTATCAGAGATGATATGTTCATGAACTCAGCCACTGAAGGCCACTGTTCAAATATGATATGCTCATACTAGCTGAGTAATACATGGAGCTCATTATGTCCATGCTCTCAATAACTTTTGTACCCTGGCTCACACAAGACTAGGCTACTGTTTAAATCTTCCACTCCAGTGAATAACCATGAGAAAATTGTTATTCAGGGCCAACTTTCCTGATAAACATCATGACAGTGTAAGGACATGACCCCAAATATTGGAACATTGCATTTCTTTCCCCAATGTGTAGAAAACAGTATTTTTAGCTTTAACAATGCAACAGGATTTTTAAAAAGGACTCTGCCAATACTGCGCCAAGGATATAAATTTGCAGGCTAGAATCTAAATTGATACACCACAGCAATTTATTTTTACGTCATGCAGCCTGTAACAAAAATTCAGAAATCCTGTTGGCAGTTTATAATGCTTTAGGTAAACGATGATACTGTTCTCATGCAACGATACAGTGAAAAATTACAAAGTCATGATATAGATTACATTGGTTTTCATCTTTGATGTTGCTAATTGTATAAAGACCACAGATGATTTGCTTAAAGCACTCTTAACCATGTCAAAAGCCACTAATATTGGATATTAGAAGTTCATAGTGTCTACTTTTTTGCTTTGAAGTATTAGTACTATTTTCCATCCTGCTCTGCAGTGGCTGAACAGTTTGTTTCCTTTAGTTACTGTGACTCATGCTAACAGTGGAAATCCAACTTTACAGATGGGTGGGAAAAACAGGAGCAATTAAAATGAAGAAAGCTGAATATTTTCTAAAATAGCTTGGGCCAAATTTAGAGGTATGTTTCACTGAAGCAAAGCTTTAGATATTTCCTCAAATGACAGTACTATCAAGAATCTCACACTTGCCTAAAGTTAGTATAGAATTTTACTGCTTATCTCTTACTTGCAGATAACACTTTTCTGTACTAATTGATGATCCACAAGTCTTAAGCAGACATTGCTCAAAGGAACTTTTGGTAAATGTTACTGTTAGTGCTGCTGATTCTAAGCAACAGGCACTAAAATCATATCTAGAGGCATGGAGCTGGCACACAGGAAGTGACACATTGGTGGATGGGCTTGGGATCTTGGCCATGCTGGCAAAGAATTAAAGAACTGAAAGTCAGCTTATTAAATATGTATGCTCAAAGCAATACACACACACACACACAAAAACACACATGTGTGTATATATGTATATGAAGGCCACTATTCAAATACTGAGGAGATCTAAGGGATGACACCTGTAATGGTCACAGAGGTACACGTTTGCCTTGTGTCCCACATATGCTACGAGGAAAGCCTTGGCCCCGACCAGTGGTCTGTAATGAATCAGGATTACAAGCACAAGTAGTATAGGAGGTTCTCACAGGGGTGTCCCTGGGGATAACTTTACTATGAATGAAATGCGCTGCTGCTTAAGAATGGAAAGATGTGTGCTCCAAACCAAGCCAGGGAGTATTACACTGAGTTACTTGAGTGACTATTCCCCTGTCACCTGCTTTCTAGCACTTCTGAATAGCCTCAAGAACAGATCTGATGCCAGCCAGTAAACAGCAGTTTTTATCCCAGCCCTTCTCATTGCTTCTTGTATCACAGAGGAGAGAAGGAAGAAGGGTTGGGCTGTCATGTTGCCCACTTCCTTGCAGAATGAGAGTCAAACTGACTTTGCATGAGGACTGAGGTACCCTATAGATAGCCACCCTGGTACCTATTGATATGCACAGATGCTCAAGAAACATGTGGAGATCAAACAGTTACATATACCCTCTCCTCTGCTTCACACCACCAAAGAATACAGCCATTTGCAACTCTACTAATCTGTACTGCACTAAACACACCGAAAGGGACCATTCACCATCAAGGGCAATCCCTGTCCTTACTCCCTACCACCCAACACAGACTCCTCTTGCATTCTCTGAAAATGAGGAAAAAGTAAACCAAGAACCTGATTATATTAAATCTGTAAGCCTCTTTGGAAAAGTTATCCTCTCTCAACATTGCCCTAAAGGCCTCCTTAGCTTTTGCAGTTCAGAAGACCACTACATCTGTAACTGGTAGAATAACCTAGTGCAATGAATCAAATTCTCAAAGGCCTCACAATAACCCATAAAAGATTCACACAGATACAACCAATTAACAGTCTTATCTTCCCCCATTCCTTCCTCCCCTTATATTCTGAGCAATGTGCACTCAAAAAATAGTGATGTTAAATAGTACAATATACTTACAGCCAGATACATAGCTGCATATACGCTTAGTGCTGCTTCTTTGGATGGGAATGTCTTTCTGGCTTTCAGGATAAGATCTGGGTTTCCAGTACAGGCATGTACGCTACTGATGAACTGTGTATACTGTTTACAACCAAGTGCTGTATAGTTGGGTTTACAAAGTGCAAGAAAATGCGGTGCAAGATTCCCTGTTACTACTTGTCCAGCATTTACAAAGATGTCCGTAGCAAACAGTCCAAACGCATAAATTCCTAAAGAAGGAAACAAAGAGTTAAACTTCCTGACAATTTCACTCTGTGATAATGTATTACAGTATTTATCATAGTAATAAAACAGCTCCAACCATTTAAGAACACAACCATGATGGCAAGATGGTACCCTGAAGATTCTAGCTCGTACTGGAGATGGTACATTCCTACACAACCCCAGCAGCAACATGCCCACAGAGTTGATCTCTCTCTACCCTTAAGAGGAGCATGCTCATTTCTTGTGCAAGTAGCCCACTTTCCTAGGCCCCCTGGCCATATATCTCCCCAACTTTTTAGGGTAGCTAGCCAAACTGGCACCAAACCTTTGCCCACGTTCGCTAAACAGAAAAATGACAGAGGCAGATTCTTCACCCCACAAATCTGCTTAAGAACCAGAGAAGTCAGGCCTTGATAGATAAGTAACTTGGAAACCTATTACACATATTGGACAAATGTTTGCTTTTTCCTCTCAGCTGTAAGGAAGCTGAAGTGCTGAATAATTTAATACAGGCATGCATGAGTTGTCTTCATCTGCCTACCACTGGGCACATCTCTATGCACAGCATGTTTACCACGATATCAACACAGTGAGGTAAAGATCTATATATTTGAGGACTGCTTATGCTAAAGGATTTTTTTTATCAGACATATCAGCAAAGCATTAGGCATGTGTACTCGTTCATTACAATGGAAATACATGTATCTGATTACTTAAAGGAAAACAGATATTCTACTGTTCTGAGGTATCTTTTTATCCTTTTGGGAGAGGAAAGCCAGCCCTGGAAGGAAATGCAAACACAGCCCCCTGACTGGGAGGCTAAGCCAGCAGATGTGTGTTCAAATTCCAGCTGAGCTGCAGATTCCTTGTATTTCCATGGACAAATCACTTTACTCTTCCCATACTTCAATTCACTGTGAATATAGTGTGGGTTCTGACAGTCCCCAACTTCATGGGGCACTGTGAGGATGACAATATTAAGGGACAGCAGAGAAGACTGCCACAGAACCACATGTGTTTCTGAAGGTCAGTTTTTTCCTCAGCAAAGCTAGATGACCCAGAGTGATTTCTGGGATTCTAGCTGGTCAGCAGTCACCCTAATGTTAATTCGTCTTGAGCTGCTAGACACTAGTGAGCAACAGATTGTGCCAAGCCAAGTCACTGCCCAGGACGGCCCTTTCAGCAAACCCTGGGGCTGTGCACTGCCCTTAAACAGGCAGCCACATCAGCTTCTGTGAGCATAATGCATAGTCATGCCTCACCTGGTGGAATGGTGTGGAGGTTGTTGTTCAGTCCTTCCCTCCTTCCCCATTTGCTTTTGCGTCTGTGAGCAAGAAGGGTTCACCAAGTGGGAAGTAAATGCAAGGACTGATTGTAAGCAGGCCCCGCACAGACTGAGTGGAGTGGGAGGAGCTCCTCAGCATCGCTCTCCACCTCCTCGAGATCACTAAAAGCGAGACTGCGTCCTGCAGGGACTCTGAGCGCTCCCATGTAACAGTGACCATAAATTCACTAGCCAGCTGCAATCGCACTCTCAGAAGGCAAGCACAACTGCCTCACAAATACCCAGGCTGCAAATACAGACACAGCTGTACGCCCCCTCCCTCTCCTCTGCGGCACTCAGGAAGGTTAGCTGCCCCAAGGCTTCGTTCCTCCAGCTGTTTCTCCTAGATACAGCCATGAGTGAGAAGCAAACAGCAGACAAACTGAGACTGCTCCGGCATCCCTACATGTATTAAAAAGCAGCATTTGAGAATAATTCAATAGACGTTGGGGGTACTTTTCCCTCCAAAATATATTTATAATGAACTATGTAGAAAGGATGACATCTGAGATCTACTAAAGTCAATGGCGGGGGGGCACAGCTGACTTCAGTGGAGCAAAGATACACACTTACCTATTACAGATCATAATACAAGCTCTAGGCTAGGAGAATACTTAAATGCATGTTTGAAGCCAATTCCTGTTTAAGTCCCAACGTCTTCAACTTCGCCTACTAGCTGAGTGCATAACCAACAAAATCTGTTGACTATAGACATGGCATAAGGATATTCCCTTCTCCATTTCATCCTGCTCCAGGCCTGCTGACCACATTTCCCCATTGTGGTCCGAATTCTTTCTATTTTTACTGCTGTTTCTGCAACTAATTTTTTATCCAAACTTCCCAGAAGCTTAATTTGCTACCCAGAAGGAGAGATATCATGGCATCTGAGTTAGGATGACACATGAAATGCTGTATGGTTATCTGAATATTTCCCCCAGGTCAAACTTAATACAGAATTCATCACTCATACTATTCAAAAAATGGAAGCATTAACTTTGCTCATACCAAGGAATCTGATGGTTCTGCGAACTAGTGGATTTATATAACAACAGTCTCCAGTTAATATTGTTTTTTCTTGGTTTTCAAAGTCCTTTGTAGCCAACTGTAGACAAAACACTGCAGTTTCTCCAACAATAATCTTAGGGAGAGGAAAAAAAAGGAGAGAGAAATGGTTCATCAGATCACTATAAGCAAAATATACCAACAATATAAAGATGGTTATCTTGTCTTAAGGAAGGAAAACCAAACCAACACAAAAGCCAACATAAGTAAGTTCTGTATTTTAATCTTATGAGGGAAATACATCATATGGCTTGTTTTACTTTATTTGCACTAAAAGAGAACAAATGTCTATAGCCAGGACTTGGAATCAACATAACATAATGTAGTTTTCAGGATGAGGGGAAAAAGTAAGCAATCTATTAGCTCAAGAACAACGAATTACATAACACACAGGATGTGGACCAAAGCACCAAAACTAAAGGCCCAAACCTGTAAGGTGCTGAACAGTCTTTCAGCTCCCCCATGGGAACTGAAATTCACTGACATTCAACAACTCACAGGGACGGGCTCTAAATTTTGGGCCACAAAGGAAATATTCACAGCACAGCTCCTGTTCATATCAAAGAACTGGTCTGCCAGTAGGTACTTAACAGCATTTGATTCATATTTTGCCACCCAAGTTTATCAATTCTGCTTTTAGTTTTGTTCCTCCTGCTTGAACAAAATGTCACTGCTGATATTTTGGCATTAAGCATGGCCTTCATTACACCAAAACGAATATAGGTCACATTTCTGTAGATTGTGCACATTTCAGTCACTGAAAAATGAAAACATCCACAAATAAAAAAAGGAAAAAATTATAGATTTTGAATGTAAAAGAGCCCCTAAGAGGTGTGTATTTTCCCGTACAGCTAAACGCTGTCCTCAATTTACTTATGACAGTTATGGTGTTGATCCTTAATAGCCAAGGACAAATCTTAAGCATGCATCTACCTAAACCTGTGATACTGAAGCTTTACTGCAGGTATAACAGGTATGATCAAAAAGAGCAGAGCAGAAAGGTCAAACTTTGATTCAACGTGGGACTGATGGCAAGGTACTTCCTCTCTTCTATTTGAAGAACAATAACGCTTATTCACAGGTACATCACACTTCAATAAACAGTAAAGAGCAGCGAATTAAAGCCTTAATACTGCATCCTAATACAACAAAAAATGCTGTCAAATCTGATTCATTGCTTAAGTTTTTCTAAATTTTTGACCTAACAGGATATTATAAACCTTTTCATATATCTCAAGAGATCTGAACAATTTTACATGCAGCACTGCTTGCAAAAAAACATTTAAAGACAACTTTGGGGCAACAACTCATAAACATAGTTTCCTTGTCAACAGGAAGAATGCAATCAATGACTTTACTTAGTTATTCTTAGATCTACGCAGATGACTTTGGGCTAAATTGTGACACACACAGAGGAAAAGGCTTTTCATAAGTAACACGAAACAAATAACAAAAATTGGAGGTGGCAAGTGTGTAACAAGCAAAATTCTGTTTGTCACAGAAACAATCATCTGTTACTTTAAACTGGCTTCACATCCTAGTGGCTTTTCTAGATGAAATAGAAATTTCAGTACCTGAGCTAACAAGTATCCTCTCTTTCTACTTTGATGTAAGGCAAATTTCCAGCGTCCAGAAGTACAATTTCTTCATCTATAATTAACAAATGACCAGTACACATATAAAATATAAGTCAACCTTGAATCCAAATTCACCAAAATTATGACAATGATAAGGAGAACTCAGAGCAATGACTCCTACAGCTCCCATGAAAGGAAAAAAAAACAGTTCTAATATGATTCATAGAGGTGAGAACTGAAACACTAAGATCTTTGCTGTGAGTCATAGTAACTCCCTTCTTTCCTTTGGAATAATGAAATGTCTAGGACTAAGCAATTTGAACATAGTCAGATTCTGCTTTTAACTGCTTTGTTGCCAAACCCAACAGATTTCAGTAAAATTACTGCAAATTTCCAAACTATAGGACAGAACAGAATCCAGGCCAAGAAAAGCACCTGTGAGATACAGTGCTTAAGCCCTTGCAAGAGCACAAACAGCAGACGTCCCTGGCAAGCTGAACTCTCCAACTCTGAGCGGAGTGTCTGAATATGCTGATCCAAGAACACAAGTTCTTCCTTTTGGTTTGCAGGGAAGCTGGGGTTAGCAAATGGGAGAACTGTTCGTTTAATTATCCCAAATGTCAGTATTGGACAGAAGATCTCTTTAACCACCTGGTCTTCATCAGCTGTATGTGGGCCCTGGCTGCTGCAACAATTTTTCCTTGCTACATTTCCCATCTCCACTGGTGACCTGGATGAAGAAAACCACTGCTCCAAGACTACCAAGAGCAGTACTCAAGCTCTTAACAGACCTAAAAATACTCTGACAGCCGGTATGCAGGTGCAAAGGTCAGAATGATGCAGAACTCCGCTAAAGACAAAACATTTGATATACTAGGCCCAGTGCTCTACCCTAAGCAGCAACGTGAGCGGATGGCCATTGTGCACAACAGGCATTCATTTCTATGCTTCTGTTGCTTTTCTTTGATAGAATCCTGCTGGAATTTGGCAATAAATACAGATTCGGTATTTTTCTGTATTGACAGCTCAGATAAGCTGTTCTCCCTTCCTCCATCCTTCCGCACAAGTGCATATCATCTCAATAATCATCCTATTGATGTTTCAAAAAAGGAAGGAAGATCTTCTTTTTCAATCTTAGTAGGTCCCAGGAGAGATTCTGTTTCCCTAAGCGAGCAATTACTTCCCCTTCTTCTCTCCAGCACCACTGGCAATCTTCAGCTCTACAGCATAGAGGATAGGAATGGCAACATCCCTCCTACCCTTTGCCATGATTTGCATGCCTGGTGTATTCCAGGAGGTAACAATTTCTGTATTCCTTCTAGCACAAGGACGGTCATTGCACCTTGCAGAGCATATGCAAGTTGCAACCAGTCATCAAATGACATTTAATGCAACAGAATTATTTGTGCACTTCTTGGATTATCTCAGGGCAAAATGTTTTTGTAATACTTCAAGAGTGAAGGATTCCAATGCAGAACCTGAAAGCTTTGAGAACATCACCTTTTGGTCAAAGCTACAGAAGTTCATGCACAGAAATGTACTTTGCTATGAAAAATAAGTGAGGATATTAGAAGGGTTGGCTTATTCTGTCTAACAGGTCCATACTACCTTAGATCACTACACAGATCTCCTGGAGAATAATATATATTAAAATTCCTAGCTCGTAGATATTTTAACAGTTGTTAAACGCAGAGAACGTCCTCCCCAAAAGCTGAGAAAACCATTCAACACAGAATTAGCGCATGGGAAGTACAAGGAAAAGAACAAACAATTTTCATCTGAACAGTAATGTACAGAGTGCAGACTTATAAGCATACTAAAGAACACAAACAGAATAGTTTTCACAGTCCTTAGATGAAAATGCAATGTATACAACCATTACAACAAAGAGCAAGAGAAGAATGACTGTCCTACAGGCATCAGCCCAAGATCTGACAGGCAATGTTCATGTTACAGTTTTTCTTTGTAACTGCAAAAAAGGCCCTTAGTCTCCATCTGTCTGTGTTCACAATATAAAGAATAACAGAAAAAGTATAAATTGCCCTAGATAAAGATATTATATGTAATATTATGAGCTTCATAAATAGTATTCAGATTATCCTTTCTTTTTATGGAAGTATGGAAAGAGAGAAGCAAGCACAGAAGTAACAGGAAAATACAAATCACGGGAAAAGTTCACGTAACCATCTCCATGGCAATCGTACCCTTTCTGTGATGTGACAGCCCATACAACAGAAAGGTATCCAGTTTGGAAGGGGGTGAGATCTAAAATTATTCTTTCTTCACGTTTCACCTCTTAGCTCCTGTATAACTTACTAGCTGATTTATTCTCATGTGGGTTTTGTATTAGCAACGTATTTACAAAGCACACACTGCAAGTCCCCTCTTTTTGTTTATTGCACAGAATACTTACAGTACACATTCCCTACGCTGATTCCCTCCTCCCAAATTATTTCAGATTTTTGCTGTATTAGTCATCTACTGAAGCAATCTTCAGTTTTTCTAAATCCAAGTAAACCATCCCTAGTTTTAGCATTCCATGTCCATTTAGAAATCTCAACTAATTTGTCCTTCCCCAAATCATTCCTCCAGTGTATTCTTAACTTGGTTCTAAATTATGAGCTCTTTTTCAACTCAAAATGTCAAACCTGACTCATTCAAAATATCAGAGCTAGAACAGCTCTGACCTTGTTGATTTTCCAGTATACTGACTCCATAAACTTCCTCTAGTGTCACATATGGTTTACAGCAGCCAGCACCTATATAAATGAATGACTTTAGATCAGCACCTCTGAAATACTAATGAGGTTTATTTTATGGACTACCTCTAATAGATGACAAAACTTCCTAAAAAACTCAAGTTAGAATTAAATATTCATTTGAATGACAGGATTTCTGAGAGTGTATTAATATATTTAAACACAAAGAAATAAAGTCCTGAAGCTTAAGGTTGATAATCTCTACTTTGGATTAGGCAAGAAATTTCTGTGCACACATTCATAGTTCTTTCCTGTTAACATCTACTTTAGCCTATATAAACTTTCATGGAGTATTTCATATAGGCCAGGACACACAGTGGGATACATGATTACCACTCTGCCATTTCTCAGGGTTATGCTGTAGCTACAGCAACTGCTAAGATAGATGAGTAATATCAAAAGGCAGTTACTGCATTAAAAAGACTGCTAAATTTTCATGTTAAACTGTTGACAATATTGTGCACTGTAATTTCTCTTCTCATTTCTCTTTTTCATTCACTGCATTTTTCTCTAACCCAAATCCTAACCACGACTTCAGCGAGACCACTTGCAAGGAATTACATGACAAGGGATTCTCCCCTTGGAGAACGAATGTCTCACTCGGTCCGCAGCACTGTTTTTTTCTCTGGAATGACTCGTTCATACTTCCTTATGGGGCAGAAAAGGAAGCTAACAACCTAAGCCAAAAAGTCCTGGAAAAGACTTCTGTAATAGGCATGTAGATGATAAATAGAGTCTGATGTTGCATTTCCCCCCTATCCCTCATCAGTTCCTGTTATAATTTTCCCACTTTAAAATGTGGGGTAGATTTCTTTCAAAAACATGGCTTCCATGTGCTTTCTTGTTTCAGTTCTTTATCTTGTCTTTTTATCAGAACGCAAGACCATGGGCTATTTCTGGCTTATCTCCCCTTTAAAAATCTCATCAATATACCACAGAGCACAGTGATCTTCAGAGGTTAGAAAATCTAGCAGCATAAACCTTGGTCCTCAGTGATGCTGTAGAGAAGCTCCACTGTCTCCTTTAAAGCAAAATTGCTGTGTGAGGTGACAGCTCTGGCAGGAAAAGCAGTAACAGTATATCCAGCAGTAGCAATTTCAAGTTCATTATGCAGAGTTTTCCCTTGAGGCCATTTTCTTTGTGTTTTTCTTGTACTCATTGCTTCTTGCTTGCTTAAACTGACAGCAAATGCCCTGGTTAATTTCCACACAAGCACATTTTCTGTAGTAAAAAATGACCACAAGTTTTGAGGAAAATGAAAAAAAAAACCCCTCAGATAAATCCATCTGCTATGGATTAACTAAAAAATACCCCCTTCATTCAGCATGAAGAAATAGGACCACACTGCACAGCAGCTTGTGAAAGTGAAGAGAAAAGATGTGGAAAAAAAAACCTCAGTAGGTTTTGGGTTTTTTTTTTCCCAGAAAATGTTATTTTTGAAAATATATACTCTTCCTCTTAATTTTTTTGAGAAAATTACTATCAAAATTTTAATATGGTTCTTGGTACTTATTTGGTCATGGCCACTCCTAAAAGAAAAATATCAGTATAAAATTTTTATGTTGAATACTCAAATATTATCTAAAATTAATTATTTCTTTATAGTACACAGTATGTGCACATGTCATTAAACACTAATGTTACTTCTTACTGGGATAAATATTCTTTACTGCTCTTTATGATACATTGTACACATAGTCATTATGTAATAACCGTGAAAGTTGCTCATTTTATACACATTTTACTGCTACTTGGAAGTGAGAAGCGCATATTAACCAAACATTTATAACCAGAGAGCTTTAAGGGAACCTTGTGAGTACATAACCAAATAGAACTGACCAACTTGGTCACCGACTCTCAGTCACGGAATTATTTCCATTCATTACTTTATCATATGACAGACGAAAGTGAAATATTTTTAAATAAAGTGTCTAAAAACTTTTTTTTTTTTTTTTAAAGCGGAGCTATTGATCGTGCATGTAAATACCTTCTCCTCTATAGAACGCATGTGTGACCTACCAAAGTCTCTGTATGGCACACTGCTACCGGTACTGGAACCATACGACACAAGAGCAAAGTTCAGGCACATAAAAGATCATTTTGAGATACAGTTATCAGAACTCTGCTATTCTGAGTGTAACTAAAGGAACTGCCTTGTGCCATCACCACAAAGGGCCAGAAGGCAAGTCCTGAATTCCAGCACACGCGGTCGTGCGTTTGATGCTCAGCAACAGAAGCAGAGGGGAGACCATGCAGCACCACGGGGAAGAGCCAGCCCTGGAAAGGTTCTTCTTTACTCTTTACGGGAACATTTGCTCTGCCTTCAGCCCACTTCACCCAGTGTGGCTGGCATTATATTCCCTCCTCGTGTCTGCTAAACCTTTTAGATCGCTGTGAGATGAAGTGTCCAGCAGCTCTGTACTGCAATTCTCTAGAAGATCAGAAATGGCCAGGACACTAGGAAAACTAAGTCAGGAATGCTAACAGGGCAGTCTGAGGGCCAAACAAGCGTCTGGCATCTGTCTCCAAAATCACCTAACTGCTCACAGAGTTTCGTATTACTGGGACAAATTTTATTGATGGATGCATTCCAAGAGGTAAAAAATAACAGACTTAGGTGAAAACTGTTTTTCCCATGTAACAGACCTTTTCTAATTTTAAAAAAATAAACCTCAAAAGCAAGAAAACACATTAATTTAGAGAAAATCATCAAAACCCCAAAAAACTAATGATTTTGAATTGAAAATGGTAAGATGGAAAAAAAAAGAATCAATTCAAAACTGACTTATAAGAGCAAGTAAAAAAAGAAATCAATTCACATTTCAAAAGGTAAAGCTACTTCAAACTGAAAATCTTCAAGTAAGGTTTATCTAAATAGGACATTCATAAAGGTTTTAAATTCTTCATTTTCTTTTTGCAAGAATGAGGATGCCACCGAACTTTACATGTGAAAGTTTAGGATAACCAAGGGATATTTTCCAACAAAAAACATATCTTTCAAAGTTTCCAAGCCCCACACTTCCCACCACAAACAGACCTGGTGAGGAAGAAGGGTTCTATTATGATCATGGATCAATTAATTTTAGTCTCTGGACCTTTGAATGATACTTGAAAGAGCTAGAGCTGTTGTTACATGTAATTACTTCACTAGGAATTCTGAAAACAACTTGACATCAAAGTTTTTCTTTTTTCAGGTGTGTAGCATAAACCTTTAAAATACTCATAAATTTGCAAAGGAGAACCAAATATGCTCAAAGCCCTACCATGCATCTTCTTTATTAGAAGATGTATTTCACACAATATCATTGCAATGTGATGAAATTAAACCCTGCATCCAGCTGTATCACTTAAGTCTTACATTTGATGCAAGTGATATATGTGATTAAGATTGTGACTCCTTATGTCCTGGCCTTGGTAAGCACCTTTGCACTTCGACTGTTCAAGAAAACACAGTATTTTGTTGCGTATGTTGACGAAGATTAGTTTCTTAAGCCTTCTATGCATATTGAAAACTTTATTCATTGACGAGCTCAGCACCGATGCTTAGGATACCCATACCAAGAATCATTTTGAATGGCTATTATTTACTTTGCTACTTTATGCCTTAAACCCTTTGATCTGTACAACTACACTTACCTACTCAGGATGAAGATTCAATTGCAAAATTCAACATACGCTATCATTTATCACTGTTTGAACACAAACAGGTCACATAACAGGCATCTCAAAAATCTTGATCACAAACTAGTAGTATTACAGTCAGTATATGTCCAGAACCAACTGTTCTTAGAGGCTCCGAGGAAGCAGAATATCTCAATCTCCTGTTTTTCACACTGCCTTGCTTCTACCTCATTTCTTCTCAAGGTCAGCTATATTTTGCAGCCACATTATTCCTCAGATTGGTTCAAGGAAACCTACTTCCACTGAAAAGTGATAGTCACCAAACAACCGAAACTGAAGGACCAAAAATTGTATCATTATAAGCACACTGACATTTTGTTACTGTCAATTACTATTTGATCTACAAACATAAAACGTTTAAGTAGGTGGCTCAATAAAACAACCCCCCACACTTTTTTCATAAATTTTTTTTTTTACTTTTACAGTAAAATAGCTTTCCTTGAAAGTACATAACTAGCTTCACTGTAACTACAATGGCCTCTAAGTAAAAGTCTCTTCCTTTACAAGTATCTTAAGGCTACAGTATAATTGTCAGCTAATCAATATATTAAGATCATCATCTTTTTTCCAGTTGAAATCAAAGGTAACATCCCCACTGAATTCACACAGGGCAGGACTGGTTGTGTAAAAACACAGCATTCTAGATCAAGAGCAATACTTCAGACAAAGTGAGGAGATGGGTGTTAGCTATGAATGCTCTCCCAAAAAGATGATAAAATAAAACCAGGAAGCCATGCCAATTTTACAGGGGACTAGTACAAAATGTTTTGGAAGTAGGTTTAACAGGTTAGATAAATCAGAAAGAAGAGTCCAAAATTATAAAGTCCACCCTTGAGTATATTACCTTAAAGTCTTTCGTCTTAAATAATACTTTATACACTTCACATTGTCAGCAATTAATGCAAAGGATCCAGGTGTCATTAAAAATGAGTTAGCCACACTTTAAAAGCCACTGTATGGGAAGCATTTGCTCTGGAACCATGACTTTATTCTGAGCCGCCTCACATCTGATTTACTTGTGCATATTTACTCTTCTGCACATTACTGACACTCAGCATAAAACTACTAAGACTATTGCAGCAAACCATTACAGTAGAACTAGTAAGTAACAAACCCCATCAGTGTTAATACACATTTCTAATGTATGAGGAAGCCTAGAAACAAACACAAACAAAAGCTTGGAAGGAAAAACGGGGACTGAAACTTTTACTGACGCTTCAGTGACACAGTCAAAACGAATGAAACTGTGGCTCTAGCAAAGAGAATTTCTGCAGCTTCACTGACTTCAAGCAGAGCCATGCCATTATTCCAAACATGGTCACAAGAGATACTGACCATTGAGAACAAATTCTGAAGAAAGAAATCAGAAGTCTCTCCACCAGGCACCCCCAAAACAACAACTAATAAGAACAAACACACAACAACCATTCACCTACACTTCTCTCCTCAGTCTTGAAAGCTGTAACTTCAGAGTGTGCATTTCTCCTTGAGAATGTTATTATAATAAATGAATATACTGAAGTGATGTTCATTAGAAACAGAATTTTAATGAAGGCACAGAAACAGGAGTATAGGACTGTTTATAACATGAATATCAGAGGTTTTAATGATTATTTATCTCTTCTTGTAACAATGTAATGGTAGTGAATTAGCCGGTGAGCTTTTCTACAGAACAGTATATACAACTAGCTTATCACATTTGTCTTTATTTGGTATGTGTGTATGCGAAGAGAACATTTCAATAATGATTCTATATATTGTAGAACAAATATAGAGAATTTACTTTACATTTTTTTGCAAATATGATTTGCACCACTCTTGTCACTCTTTCAATTCTGCTCCACAATGTCTATTTTAGTGCTCCTGCCACAAATCCAGATGGCTGCAGATGTGCAGCTGGCAACACTATGTTGTCTGACCCTGTTTAGGAATTTACACAATGCAGTGCTTGAATAAAGAGGAAGTGCCAAGTGCCCTCGTTAGCACAGCAGCCAATGAGCTGAGATGGGAGCAAAAAGAGGGGGAAATTTTAGCAAAAAATTCCTAGTACAGGAAATGCCTATGAGACAGAGGGGAGATTGTATACTTCGCTGTGAAGACAGCAGAGCATAAAAACAGCTCTTTTAGGCACGCAGCAGTACTCTGAAAACTAATTGTAAATCTATAGGCCAAAATAAGCCTAACTACTTTTCCTCAGTATCTGCCTATACCTCCTTCCACTCATACAATAGCACACATTGGTTTACCTTAACACAGACTACCTTCTTTGTATAAACTGTAAAGTAATAGTAAGAAGATGTTGCTGGCTTTATCAAATATCTTCAGAGAAGCTCAACTGGTGAGAGAAGTGTTTTAAAGAAGACATGGATGAATCTATGTAAGAATGTTAGATCTTGCGAAGTTTTGACATTGACTGTCTTCAACGCAGACTTTATACAAGCTTGCATTTGGTCTTCTCTGTGAAGACAATAAAGGGGTATTAGATAAAATATATAACTGTTCTGTAAATTTATGTACATGTATTGTGGTTTTAATCTGCACTGGACCTATTCTCTCATTATCTGAACAACTTCAGCTCTTACTAGAAAGTGAAGTTCAAAGTATGCTGTGCTGAAAGGTGCTTTCACACGTTGAACAATATCATAACCTTTTTAGGTAGTCTAGTGTAGTGAACTAATTCTTTCAGGCATTACTTTTTTGTCTGTCTGCATTCAAGGTTAAACATCCGTATGAACTAAACTATGGACACAAATCAACCACCTAGGAGTGACTATTTTCTGGCTGCATGTTGTGCATACACACTCACATATGTACTTTTTTTTTTTTTTTTTAAGAAATAGTCTCTGCTTTATGATTTCTTTTACAGTGGATCTAATTATGTAACAAAAACAATCAAATCATAAACAAAAGAAATACTGGATAGAACTGCAATATTGAGTCTGAAATTGAATGTGGTTCCATAAAATGATCCTATAAGCAACACATTGATTCACATATATTGCTCCTCAGGAAAGTCCTGCTACTGCAGGTAGCACTGAAGCATGTCATTAAATCCCACCAATACCAAGAGAATTAATTAATACATACCTAGCTCTTGGATAATTCTTTTCATGCATAGATTTCAACATGCTTTACAAAGAAGCCTAGTTTCACTTGACAGCTAGGAAGTGGAGGCTAAATCTACATCCTGCTTGGGGAGGCCAGGCCCCTTAACCAAGACAAAGCCTGATCTAGCTCGCACCCCAGCTCCGTACATTCCTTCTGTCCGCTGCAGATGTCTGTGCACTATTTACATATCCCAAGGTCAGTCTGCCTACATCTGCCTTTGCTAAAGACTCTGAAAAGTGTCCCCATGACTGACTGAACTGCTGACTTCAGCCACAGGGGCAAATAGGACCATGGGAACAGACAGGCTGCCCTCACCACAGTTCCCCTAAGCTTGCTTGCGGCCTACATTACCATGCACCACAAGCTCCTGAGCCCTCCCTCGGGGCCTCTCAGCCACTCAGACTCACATCCATGCAATTTAAATGCACAGCCTTGAGCCCAGCCTCACAGCAGGAGTACAGATACACCCCGATGCGTCCAAGGATGTCCACCAGAGCAGTGGGAGAGGCAGAAGCAGGAGATGCTCTAGACACCAAGCTATATCCACATATGATCAAACTACTCTGTATGTGCTGGAACTTGGGCACGTCCAAATGTTGTTCTACATAAATATGAACTTAAGCACAGAGATAGTTTTCTGTGAACTAGGAGGTCAGACTTCAGACATTAGCTGGTAGCAATTTGGCTGAATTCCCCTTTGTCAGCAAAGCCAATGTAATGGATAATCTATGCACCCACTCCGTAAAACTCAGAAAAATAACGTGTATTGGCCCGTCTTAATTAAAGGAGGTTAAGCTAAAATAGTTTACCTTGTGCTCTCTACATGCTCCCAGTTGGCACGTGGTCAGTTACTGCAGCTCAGCTGGCCCACGATTAACAGATCTTTAAGCAGAATTAAGTCAGTCATGTCTGAATGCCCTAAATTACTATGGACAGGTCACCCTATTACTATCCAAAATAACTATATTTGGAAGCTGAGTTCCAGTTACTGATTCTAATATTTAATTCTTGATTTAAAAAGAGACAAACTACAAACTGACCCCCCCCCCCCAAAAAATCCTCATAATATTATTCAGAGTTTGAGTGACAGAACGTATGACTCAGATCCCTTTTAGAGACAGCATGAAACCTACCAGCCTAAAACAACTTAAAGACTGTTTCAAAATGTTATGTAGAGGGGAAAAAAAAAAAAGTCAGAACAGCAGGATACTGTTGGGCTGACTTCTATTCTTGCTGGCTTTTTACAAAAACTCTAATCAGTTTAGGAATTAATGTTTTCATTCATACTCCTTAACCCTACATGGGTGAGAGGCAAGACGTAATATCCACAGAACCCAGTAAAAGGAAAAAAACTATTTATAAAGAAGAAAATCCTTAAAACAGAGAATTATATTGCATTTATAATTAATTGTACATCAGTTATTATACATATTATATGCACATTAATGAAACTGTATAACTATATAACATATAATAATTATACAATGTGTAATTATGATGCATTAACACAATACGTACAAAATCATAGGGGATGTTGTCCAGAACAGTAAGTAGAAATGGAATTCACAGCCAATTGAGTTTGTGCCCAGTATAACCATAGTTTTATAGATATATGGTGTATCCTACCCACAAAATAGCATCCAGGATCAAGATTTAATTTTGAAGAGATTGAACAAATTATTAGATTAGTAGATAGTAGATTAAAAAAAAATCTTAATATAGCAAGTAATTTTTCTACTGATTTTCTAGTGTTTTACATAGAAAATATATTCCCACCTGCAGGTGAGGTGATCTGAACAAAGCCAAGCTGCAGATCAGGGACAGCAAGTGCTATAACTTCAGTCTTCCCACTCCCTCTCCAATGCCACATTCCCCATATTATACGCGACTATTAAGGACCAGCATATTCACAGGGGGTTTTCTGAGTATTGGAGTCTTCTGAGTAATGGAGATATGGTATATCCATCTCAGCTAGGCTTTTTATTTCTAACCTATGAGGTACATTACACCTTAGCTAAGTAAGAACCATTTATGATGAAAGCTGGGATGTCACCCACTTCAATGTATCTGAGAGAAGCTGTAAGAGCATTGCAAAGGTTTTTAAATATCACACTGCTCTTAAGGCTGAAAACACAGCTAAAACTACTTACAATTCTATTTTTGCTGTTATTTATTACGCATCATATGAACACCAATCTTCTCAATCCTCTATGATGTACAATGAGCAAGAATTGCTTCGTGTAGAAATGGATTATTACTTCAGGCTTACTATTTTAGATTACAAACAATGCATTCAAATTCCCTAATCATATGGTGCAGGATCAGTTGGATTAACAATCTCTCACTAAAACATAAGTGCATCATTTATAGGACAAGCAGACATTCAGCTGCTGCAAACAGAATCCCGTCCACCTTGTTCACATCTGCTTGCCACTTTACCTCCAGATAGCCCATCAAGCAATGAAATGTATGGTCCTAGATTTTTTTTTATAAGTAGCATGCATAGCAAGCACAGTAGAAGCTATAAATTCAACTGGTAGTAAAAATATAGCTTTTGCAAGCATTTTTTTTTTAATGTAAGCTATCATAGCACAACAGGAGGGAGGACAGACACCAAAGAAGGATTCCAAAGAGACCCCACTACAATGGTGCTGAGTCTTTATTATTTCTCTTGGTTACAGCTCTGCTGGATTAGTGGCTTTATGCTGGGATAAAAACAGCATCAGACTATCAAACCATGTATTTGTCTTCGTATGTGTCCTAACAGGCCAATACTGACATCTGGTACACAAAACTACTGCAAACCTTAGCAGTGAGATTTATGTTTTATTCTTAAGTCAAATTGCAATGCAATGCAATTATCCCTTCACAAAGGAAAAGTATGATACAAACTGCCCCTTAGATTATCAGCTACTGTCAACATCCCCCCACCTAGAAAAAAAGTGACTTTCTGAAGCCCCTAACATTTGCACATTAAAAAAAAAAAAAAACCAGCTCATTCTACATGTCATTTTTTTTATATGTGTCCGTCCCCCCCTTCCCCCCCCCCAGGGAATATAAGAATGAAAGAAGAAAACTGATAGAGAAAATTGTGCACGCAGGTTGAAACAGAACTATGAAGGCTGAGAATGAAAGGGCCCTTCAGAAACAATATGATCACAGAATAAACAAAGTATTCTGGCAATTGCCTCTTCATGCAAAGTCTTAACAGCTGTCAAACATGCCAATAAGAAAAGGAGACTTATAAATAAGCTTTCGCTAATCAAAGATATTCCAGGACTACTGAAATAGCTCATATATCAAGAAGGAAAAGACTGTTCCTTAGGCAAGTAAAACCATTTCCATTTGATTTCAGAGGATAGATTTGGTCTACCCGATTCATATGGGGCTGAAGGTGTAATTCTAATCTTTTGTTGCATTATCTTTATTATTTCCAAGACAGTATTGGAGATGTTCAAATACTGCAGCTAAAAAACTAACAAAAGAGCTGATTTCTGGCACAGTACATTCACAGAGGACAGTTCCAAAAACAGTTCATTTTCAGAACTGGAATTCTAAGCTGTGTTCTTCTTTCACTTCTAACAATTAGCTGACAGAGAATATTTTCCTGTATCAGAAATGGATGGCACTCCAGCATCTCATGAACAACACTGTTACACCAGAGTAAAATGGTTTCGAAGTGAACTACAGGTAAACTAAAAGCTACTCCGACAAGAACATTTTGAAAACTAGCCTGATCTGAAATCAGGTCAGTCCTGATGCAACAAAACATGGACTCATAGGTGTCAGAAGGAAAACAGGGACTACCAGCTTTGAAAAGGAAAAGAATCAGATAGGAACATATCCTATCATATCAGCTATATCTATGTGCTAGAAGCAAGCAGTGCATTTACTTCAGGTCTTTGCACATCCTTCATTTACTCTGAAGTGCTCAGATCTGGAACTACTAAGAGAGCAGGAAAGACACTGAAGAAAGAAAGACTTAAGAAATCTGTGCTGATTCTTCAAATGGTAGCTTTCCTTTCTTGTTATTCTCAGACTGATCTCAGTTCTTCATAAAGCATGAGGTTACAGTAAATTCCTGCAAAAAAATGTTACACTTCTCACTTTACAGTTTTTTTGCCAGATTCCAAGATTCCTTCCTGAAAAGATCAGTAAGGAGAAAATTATTGAGTAAAGCTAAGCTGGAGGCAGAATGCCTGATTTTTTACACCCATTCCCTGTTTGGGATATGCCAGTGAAAAGACTCATACAGACTACTAAAAAAATAAAATACAATACATGATGTCTGAACGACATTTTTTTCAATTATGATATTAAGAGGATTATGCTAAAACACAAATTAGTCTTTAATTGGTTTACAGAGAAATATGAATATGCTAGGAATTTGCCCAGGCAAATAGAACAGTGTATATTCTATGAATAAGTACCATAATCATCTGCTTGTTACTTGGAAATAAAAACAAACAGCATTAGCATAATAAAACTGTTTATCCTTCTTAATGAAAATATGTCATTATCTCCTCCTAGTTTTTATAAAGCAGTCACTGTACATCATAGGTCCAATAATCATTGAGTTTTACACAGATTATTTGCTTAAATAGTCTTGTCATTTTAGACAATCTGTATTAGTGTGTGGACTCATTAAAAGAATCCTTTAGCTCAGTTAATAGTATTTGACAGAGGACAAAATTATTAAGATCTATCAGAAAGAAATTATGCAGAACAGATCATTTTATAGATTCTGAAAACTAGAGAAACTAGCCTCACATTCTACAAATCATTCCTACTGGAAGCTAAAGGATTAGACTGACGTATATTTCCCGAGCTACATCTGTCATAACGAGTCTAAAAAAGCAACCAGCCCACCGAGCAAAAACTGGCACTTCGGGAAATGTTTTAAATAGCACCGAGCTCTAAACCATCACTTTTATGCTTCTTTTCATATATTTGAATAGCCATATTTCTTGTCACCTTCACAACATTAAAGAAAGGTATCAAGAATTCCTCAACATACAAGGGGATTCTGCATATTACTGCTTCAACTAGTAAAAGCAAGGGATTGCACAGCTAGCACTACTCTTTCAGCCCTGAGTCATGAAGGGGAAGAACAAAACGCATGGAGAATACTCCCACCTGTGGGAGTCTCATT
Organism: Dromaius novaehollandiae; assembly: GCF_036370855.1. Classification (NCBI taxonomy): domain Eukaryota; kingdom Metazoa; phylum Chordata; class Aves; order Casuariiformes; family Dromaiidae; genus Dromaius; species Dromaius novaehollandiae. The sequence continues at coordinate 20,883,380 of NC_088105.1, read as the reverse complement.
CTTTCATCTCAGAACTGCATACTTAAGCCCTTTACATCCTTCTGACTGCAATTTCAATCTCATCTGCATTTTGCAAAACACTTTGCTGTTAGTCCGCCTAACGTTCCTGATGCAAATACATCAACTCACCCAAGACATTACTTTACCCATGCCTAAAGGCATGACTTCAGAGACCTTCCATAAGTAATAGTGTAACATTGAATTGAGCTGGAGTTTTTTTCAGCCTTAAAAAAAAGGAAAAGAAAGAAACACACACACACACGGGACCTGTACAAATTCTCTAGTGGAAGAATGTAAAAGTAAAGATTTACTACATCAGGAATATTGCATATACCATTTAGAGGTAATCCACAGAACAGAGAATGAAAACCAATGCTGTAAACTTGCATAAAAATAGGAAACCAAATGGGAAGAGGGAGAGGAATAAGCTCTTTTCCTTACCTACAGAAAGACTGGGATTCCTCTATAGGTTTTCTACAGTTGCTGTTTCACCTATGAGACTTCACACAGACCTGCCTATCTGTGGACAACAAATTGCTTACCATTGAGGTGAACAGCGCACAAATTTAATTTCTCATTAGCTGCTACATGACCTATGAGATTCTGAAATACTTGATAAAAGACTGTAGATATACAAACCCATCAAGTCCCAACTGCAGAGTATGACACTCCTTCCTTCAGCTCCAGCTGCACCTTCCCTATCGAAGCATCTGCAAGTCAAGCATTTATAATACAGCAACCAACCCCTGCTCCTGCCCTGGGACTCCATTTGCCGGATCCAACTCCTGAGAACCTATAATCTGACAATCAACTCTATCTGTCCCAAAGGCAGATGCAAAACAGAACGGGAAGGACTCAAAAACGGGAGAGTGGCAGCAATGTTGCACTACAGCTGCAGGAATGTGTTATTGGGAAGTATAATTTCCAAGATTAACCCAAAAGTTTCCAGGACTAGCATAGTGCCACAGGTTGTACACATAGGTACCTCCCTGTCAGATGACCCAGTTCATCATTTAACTCTCAACACACTGTTTTCTGCCCTGTGACCAGACACTCAGCTCTATCGCATGGCTTGACACCCAAGTCTGTTACTAGAGCTCTGACATGACACAGCAGTTTTGGATGCGATAGCCATGTCACAGCCTCACACCAGGAAGACACCCATCACTGATTACATGCTCACCAAGATGCATCCAGCTACAGGTGCTTTACTTTTTCAGCTTTTGAATAGCAGGCATGTGGGAAGAGAAAAGTCACTGGGAAAATCCATTTAGTCTCTCATTTTAGAACAACTTCACTAAAATTGAATGCAATGGAGCCCATCTCTCAGTCACATCAAGAGAACCCAGGCCATCTTGAAACAGGCTATGGCCAATACAACAAGGCCCATGTCTCCAAAAAACAGTTAGCCTGAATACCAAGACAAAGATTATCTAATGTTCCATCTCAAAACTTCATAATGAACATTAACCCCACCAGCCAAGCTAAAAGAAAGCAAAAATCAAACAGTATTACACAAAACACTGCAGCTAGTTGGAAACTTTAGACTAACATAATACTATAGCGGAGAGGGAGAGGGAGAGGGAGAGGGAGAGGGAGAGGGAGAGGGAGAGGGAGAGGGAGAGGGAGAGGGAGAGGGAGAGGGAGAGGGAGAGGGAGAGGGAGAGGGAGAGGGAGAGGGAGAGGGAGAGGGAGAGGGAGAGGGAGAGGGAGAGGGAGAGGGAGAGGGAGAGGGAGAGGGAGAGGGAGAGGGAGAGGGAGAGGGAGAGGGAGAGGGAGAGGGAGAGGGAACTCTTAAAAATCATAGTATTTAATAAACTACTTTCCATGACAATAGAGATTTTGAAAAAGATGAACATTTTCATTCATGGAAATCCATTTTCTCCATAAGTCTACATTTGTACCTTTATACAGACAGAGTTGTATTACACAAATCATCTTTGTATTTCATTTATAGAAAATACAAAGCTTACACGGAGTATCTATACTCAAAATTTCATAAACAAAATATGACAGTAGAAATAGTAGAATAGACTCAAATTCATCCCTGTGAATTCTTGGGAATGGAGTTACACTGCAGTTAAAAGCATACAAATAGCTTTGCTTAAGAAAATATTACCTTTATTATTTCTTTTACTGAGAAGAATCAAGCAAAGTCAACTTCCACATTATGCATAACTGGGCAAGAGATACCCCATGTAAACCCTAAGTTCAAGAGGACTGCTCAAGGAGAATCAGAATTTTGTCTAGAGCCTGAAAAATATTGCCTTTATTTAATAATGCTAATGATTAGATGAATCCAGTGCTGTTGAAATCACTAGACTGACATTCCCAGAGGCTGAAGCCTTCCATTTAATCCAAAAAACTGCAATGCCCTAACAAACCAATGCACCTCATTTTCCTGAGAGACTGGTGATCGGGAGAGGAAGGACAGTTTGAATATTCATCGAATTCCACCATTAGCTTTTTGCCAAGGCTAATTACAAGACTGCCAACCAAAAATGTGATGTCTCTGATGTAAGTATCCAGCACCCAGGAAGTGAATGGAAACTACCAATCCATTTTGCTGACATACATTAGGAAGAGAGATGCTGATTGTTAGGCAGACTGCACCCTCATCTTTATAGCTTCCTGAGCCAAACAAAACAAATATAATTAAAAACAAAACAAACAAGACACAAAGAAGGGAAAACCACCACCAACAAAAAACCTCCAAAATTTCAATGCCTTTTGAGGTTGAAATGAGCAAATAAACAGATAAATAAAACAGTCAACTAATTCATGTTAAAATAAACAGGAAAATCAAACCAAAAGGCTATACAATGTGTTTTGACAAAGGATTTAGTTCAATCCCTGGAAAAACGGACCAGATCTACTATAATTATCTCAATACAGCACAATGTCTTAAACACTAACACGGAGTCTGACCATGCTGGATGCCATCTGAACCTCACGGTACTATGATGCACAAGGGAATTATGTCAGGGATTACCACAGCCTCAGTTTGATGAAGCACCCTATTCTTATACTTTTTACAATTTCCTGAAGAGCAATGAATCTCTGAAATTAATAATTACTATCTTAAGACATCTCTTATTTTAAAGACCTTTTTATTTTTAATGCTGAGAGCTGATTAACAGAAAACTCTTTGTAAGTAGTTTCTGTATGTATAACTGTGTGTGCACCTGGTGTGCCTATATATAATCCATCCCTAATGGTTAAATACTCCTGTCTCGTTCCCTCTTAGTCTTTCCTGCACAATATGGTCAGGGATTATTAAATGATGCTAATGACCTTGTTATTTGACATTACAAATAATACATTCAATAACTTGAATGGCAGATGTTTCATTGCTCCCGTCATAGTTTTTTTCCTAAAAACAAAGAAAACCAAAGAAATAAATCTCCTTTTAGATGCATGCATTTTAACCTGATTGACAGAAGATCATATTAAATTACAGACACAGAGGTTTAGTTTGCACACACATCAGTAACTGTGACATATGGAGACAACTAAACCAAGCAGAATTGCTCCTTATTCCTTTCATTTGAATCAGTTTACTTTCAAAATAATAAAGTGACAGAGGGTTTTTCTAATTAGCACTAGGTGAAATATCAGTATGCAGCTCTTAACAACCAGCGTTCCCTCAGGTAGCCCATCCACCTGCAACAGATGCACGTTTCAAAAAATAAAAAGATCTTTTCACTGAACAGAGCCGAACTGGGCTGGCAATTTAGAAACAGGCAGTTACATAAATCGGTGCTAAAAATAAACTTCAGACACGGGGGGTGGGCAGGGGAGGGGGTCGGGGCCCGGGAGCGCTGCACGCCGAGGACCCGGGGCCGGGCCGCAGCCCCGCCACCGCCGCCGAACGGCCCGCTGCCCCGCAGCGCCGGGGGCGCGGAGGGTCCCCCCGCCCGCCGGGCCCCCCCAAGCCGCCCTGGCGGCGGCGCCGCTCCGGCCGGGGCCCGCGGCGAGCCTCGGCCCGGCCCGGCTTAGCCCACCAAGTTGCCAGGGCGGCCGCGGGCCGGCGGCTCCTGCTTACCACCAGCACGGGCACGCCGGCCGTCAGCGAGTAGAGGAGCACCGGGGGCACGGCGCTGCTGTCCTCCGGGCCCGGGTAGGGCTTGCGGTAGGCGCCCTCGTAGCAGAAGAAGCCCTGCACGTTGACCGTGAAGGTGTCCGTGTACTCGAAATAATAAGCCAGCATCACGGTCCCTGCCATGATCACCATCTGGAAGTAAAGCATGCTGGTGAGCGGCGAGGGCACTCGCATGTACGCGGGCTGTGGCGGCCGCGGCAGCCCCCCTCCCCGGCGACGCGCTCCGCCCGCTCCCCGGCGGCATCCACCGCGGGAGGAGGCGGCGGCCGGGAGCGCGGCCAGGCGGCTCAGGCGAGCCGGGGGCGCAGGGCAGGGCACGGCAGGCGGGGCCCGGCCCGCCGCTCCTGCACCGGCTCCAGCGCGGCCGCCGGCTCGTGCACCGGGCGGGCGGGCGGAGCGCGGCGGCGGCGGCGAGAGAGGGCGGCTTCGCCCCGCCCCGCCCCGCCCGGGGAGCCGCAGCCGCGCAGGACTCCGGCCCGGGCCGGGCGGGGAGGAGCGGGGCGGCGGCGGGTTCAGCGCCGGCCGCGAAAGCGACTCCGAAAGTTCCCCGGCGGGGCAGCGGCGGCGGGACGCCGGCCGCGACGGTGGCGCCCAGCCCGCCCCCGGCACGGCCCTCCGACCGTGATTAGTAAGGGAGCCCTCCCCTCCCTCCGCCCCGCAGGATGCGGCGGGTACCTCGGGTGCGCTTCCCTATATCCGTATATACGCACACAGCTGTCTAGCCGCGCACACGCGCGGAGAGCCCCCCGCCGCTGCCTGCTGCACCGGCCTGCCCGGCGCGGAGCCGCCGGCGAGCGGCGCCGCCGGGTGCGGCCTCACGGCGCTCGGGAACGCGCCCCCGGCCGGGCACGGCCGGCGGTACCCGCCCCAGGCTCTGGGGCAACCACGACGCAGACTTGTCAGGGCAGACAAATGCATCAACACTATTTGCCGTGGTGTTAAAGGCCTTAAAATGGAAATATATTCTCTTTGGTATATGGATAACTAATAAAGCAGTTAGTGTTTAAATCTTTCATTTAATAGCTATAAACAAAATACATAGCTAGATATGAAACTATCATCTTCCAAGCAGTATCCCAAAAGTAAGAGGAGAGTCTGCTTCAGTGCTGGGAGGAGTCACACATATATGAATCCAAACAAGTTCCATACAAAAAAATAAGAACATATATATGAACTTAAGCATAAACAAATGTGCCAAATATTTGTACAGAATTCTCTCTGTATGGGCTCTTGTCTGCGCTCCAAAAGCCAACAGACAAATAGGTAAGTTACCTAAAGGCAGCTGCCCCAACACCAACATGTGATACAGATGGCAAACAGTCTTTAATGGGACACATTAGCCTTAAAGATTGCACTTAGGTTACTAATAATGGCTTTTTGAAATTGCAAACTAGATTTGATAGCCCTGTCTTTACAACATGTAATCATGCCTCTAGCTTTTGTACTTTGGTTTTAACTGTTTGTTTTCCTCCTCTTCCTGGAGACTTTTGTTCATATTCAGTGATGTTAGTCTCCATGCATTTACTCTTAATCAGCCCTTGAAAGAACACGTCCTTCATGTCCGGATTCCAAATCTGGTCTATTTTTATGTGCTCTTAACCTAGTCTCCAGAAGAATCTAAAACATGGCATTTGCATTGCATCCACCAGACTTAACTGGATAGCTCCATGCCTTGTGAACAATATGTAGTGATACGAGACACCTTGTGGTGAATTTTGCCTAGCATAAAGTTACTTTCCCTTTTCTTTAGTGCAGGGTCCAATATCCATTAATGTCTACCTTAAAACCTTAATTTCATCCTGTGTATTGCCTACAAATACCCACATTGCTAGGATTTAAGGCTGGATCCAAAGACTAAAGTCAATAGTAGGACTGTGATCAGTACTAGACTAGGTTCTTCAGATGTATTTAAGTAGATGCCCAAGAGGAACACTGGTAGCACCCAACGATTAATGTGAGTACCTTTGGTTCACTGCTGTGCTATGAAGCTCTTATACTTCTACTAATCCAGAATGTCCCACACTGGGGATACAAATATTATAATAAATATGGTAAATTTCTTTCAAAAATTTGTATTGAAGGAAGCCCAAACCTTTTTTCAATATCTAGCTAATAAAATACTCCTGCATTCTGGTATCCATTACAAGCCAACTTCCACTTATAAATATACCAATAAAGCTATTGCATATAGGAATTAGAGGACAGAAAATGTCCTGTTTTACAAAACTTTTTGAAGGTCCTATCAACATCAAAGAATCATATATTTTGGAAAGGATCTCCAAAGGTCATATAGCCCAACCTCCTGCTCAAAGCACGTACAGTTAGATCAGGTTGCTCAGGGCCATGTCCAGTCAAGTTTTAAATATTTCAAAGGATGGAGATTCCACACCCTCTCTGGGCAACCTACACCACATTAAAAAAAAAAAATCCTTATCATTATTGGTCAGAATTTCCTGCATTCCAACTTGGGTCCATGTCCTCTTTTCCTGACACTGGGCACCTGACGAGAAGAATCTGTCTCTCTCTTCTCTACACCTTCCCATGAGGTAGGGGTAAAAAACAGTAAGATACACTCTTGGCCTTTGCGTCTTAAGATTGAACAAAATCACTAACACTTCTGGCAGTACATGTCCCAAGAGTGCACTGTCCTTTTGGTTGATATACAAATGATAGCAAGTGTATCTGACTGCCATTAAATGAAGCATAAAGACTACTGCAGGAATTATTAAGAGACATTACAATGAACAGAGGCTTTCTTCATGCTTTCCTTTTGCTTTACAACAGCGACACTATACAGGCACTAATATGTAGCTTTCAGACATTTAAATACATGGTGTGCACCAGACTGGAATAAGTCTTTTAGATGCAATATTCACTTCTGTTATTTGGCTGAATCTAGTGCCCTGTGCTACAAATACCACAGGTGGACAGGTGCCATTTATTAATATAGATACAAACCAGAGAACATAGGATTTAAGTCAAAGAGGAGTTTTAAAGTCAACTTCATTGACAGAAGACTCAGATCACTGAAGAAAGAAACTAAAACATGAAAATGTCATGCTCTGTTTTTCATTCAGAAATCATGGTGTTATGTAGGCAAATGTAGTGATTGTCAACTTGATGCTTTGCAGAAGAATTCAGCAGGCAACTGTGCTTATTCTGTCAAAAGATAGATGTATATATATTTTTAATCCAGGTGCTTCATAAAACGAAGACTTTCATATTCAGTGAGGCTCATTCTCTTTCCCAAACCCCAACTTTTAAAACAAAGATCATTAGGCAAGAAAGTAGTCGGGTAACCTTAATGATCACCAAGGGTAATGAACACTCAACTACAGAGCGGAAGACCAGATCCCAAAAAACTTTTAAGCAGAAAGTATACAAAAAATTCAACAATTTTTTCATTTAAAATTCTGTATGGTTATGACTCTTTGAAAATAATAAACTAAATAATATTTAGTCTTACACAGGTAAGCCCTGCTCACATACTGTCATCCTCTCTCTGCCTCTTCCTCCTCTTCTCCCATTTTGCAGGGTTTGTTCCCTTATGACAAATCTTGTCCACATTAGTAAAATTGTGAATTTTACTAATTAAGAATTTGTACATACTGAATACAATTCCTTTCTGCCCCTAAACATTCACCTGCTGGCATATTTGACTAGGAGAAGCATCTAAAAGTTCTGCAGAAGGTCTTTGTCAGGACTGGTGAAAGCTGTCTGAAGCTACTTTATGCCGCTTCAAAACTACTGTCTGCCTTTGTTATTATTTGCATCCTCTCCTAAAGTGCAAGATGTGCAATAGAGTATTTCCTTTTGTAATGGATAGTATCAGACTTCTTCACCTGTTCATACTCATGCATAGTCTGGATGATGCAATCCAATGTAGATTTTGTGGTTTGTTAACATAAAACAGAGATTTGTTTGGTGCAAGGCACATAGAGTACATGGGGGACAGAGTGGTTCTGTGCTGAAGATTTCTCAGGATGGCACAAACTGCTCTGAACACGTGATTAGAGATCAGAAAGGCAACAACATTCACTTCTTCTGTACCTATATACATTGCTAGATGCAGTTGGTATCTGGCAATATTGCACAGTCACCATTACATTCCCAAAGGCACTAATAATGCACATAAGACAGAGGAAGATTTCTTGTTCTTTTGTTATCCTTGTTATTTTTAATGGCATGCTGGTTTATTTGCATATTGACAAATGACTGGTTTAAAACACTCCAAAAGATGTGGTTTCTAGCTACTGATAAAGTTAACTCAAAATCTGGACTAGCCTCTGTCTGACTTGCACCAGTTGAGAAACATACACGTACTTGTTGCTTACTACTGTTCTCTTCACAAATGTTGACTGTTCTACTATATAGGAAACTATTTGTTATAGCAATGAAGTTTAAAAATGCTTAGGAAAGTACTGGGAAGGCAGGTCTGAGCTCCATACAATGCTTAGGGAATTAATGAAAAGCAAAAAGACAATAATGCCAAATATTTGCTTTCTTTGTATACTCATCAATTAATTCCCATTTTTGCAGACATACTTTATAAGCATGGCCTGTACACTAGTGGCTTCATCTCATGAAAATGCAGTTGGCTGAAGAAGTAAAATTAGAGCTACACTTCTGATTATAATGGATGTGATATTTATTGGCTGCACAGTTAAATATGCAAACATTTATTAAAACAAACGAATAGAAGCATAAGAACACAATCCCCAGTGACTTATGCAGTCAGCTAAATGTATTCTGCAATGATAGTATTCCCTGCTGATTTATATCAGTGATATGCAATGACAGCAGAATGGCAGAGAAAAGCCCAGAACAGGCAATTTTTGTTTCAGAAGGCTATTGGTAAAATTGTAAATTGAAACTTAGATGACAGACAGACTGGTTTTGAAAGTACCTTTCTTGGGAATAGTTCCATTGATCTCCGAGCAGGAGTTCCCCTGATAGTCCTCAAAGATTTTTCTTGTTCTTTTCATTTGCTACCTAATCCTATGTGAAATATCATCTCAAGAGACATAGCGTAGAGCAGGGTAGACAACGACACAGAAACCTTAGCTGTATTGTCTTGCAATACTTTGAAATCGTGACCTTCATCGTAGGGACATGTTTCCAGTTCTAAAACAAATCCATTGACCTTTCATGTGCTTGACACCATCACTTGTATGATATTTTCTAGTTACAAAAGATTGCTATGGCAAAAGGCAGTAAAGAAACAAAGTCAACCCTTTTTATTTATAGAAATAAAATCTAGCAATCCAAAAAGGCAAGAATAATCAGAAGTCTAAAGAAGAAGTTAAAACAATGTATGTTGTTAGTCTGTAGAAGGAAGACTGAGGAGGGACACAACAGCTTTCAAATACTGTACATTAAAGGTTGCTGTAAAGAGAAAAGCAATAGTCTGTTCTTAGTGTTTATGTGGGATAAGTGTAATAGCAGTTGGTTTCAAATACAGGGAAAAAGCTTTTCCCAGTGTCTAATGGAAAAAGCTTTTCCCAGTGTCTAATCCAAACCAATGGTTAAGCAGCGTAACAGAGCGATGGAGAAATTGGAGAGCATAACAGCAGGATAGGGATATATCTACACAGACAAAGACGTATTTGACCCTCACTTGGGAAAGGAAGATGGCCAAGATGATTTCCTAAAACTCCCTCCACCCCGATTTTCATATGACTAATCTGATACTGTAGCTGCAGCTAGTTCATTATGGTTGTGAGCAGAACGCAAGCGTATTTCTGGATTGTTAATCTATATGGTCCGAATTCTTTTCTTAGCTATGCTAGTGCAAATTTGAAATAATCCCAGTGACTCCAGTTCCAAAGATTTCTAATGTAATATAGATAGATTCTCACTGGAGATGGGAAGAACAACAAGCATTAATATCAAAACATTTCACTATTTTTACCTTTTTACTTCTTTCATACTTTTTCAGAGTGACAACATCTGCCAACTCCATGGCTGTCTCCATGTTACATCTCCACATTATGTTAAACCAGCCTATTCTGAAGGGAATACTGCACCTGTGTTGATGGCATAGTAGCAGGGGAGAGATGTAACGAAATAAAATCTGTAGACAACTCCTGGCTCTAGCCAGGAAGCAAAATAGGAAGAATCCCCTAGTTTGGCAGATAGCAGGAGAGAGGACTTGGTATACCAAATTTAGAAGAACACTGACAGCAGACTAATTGGGGAAGCAATCTGCACTGAAAGAAAGATTTGTCAGAAACAGAGCGTGTGCCCCATATAAGTTATAATATGTGATCCTTACAGCTGCTTGAGGGGAGTGCAAGAGGAGTTTAAGCTGATTGTCATCAGGTCGACTTCAGGTAGACATCCTGCATGTTTCCCACCACACAGCCCCATTGGCTCAGCCATGTGAAACTTCAGTAGCCTGGTTATTCCAAACTTCATTCTGTAATCAGCTCAAAACATCAGTGACATCAATTTTTGCAAAACTACATGAAGTTTCTTTGATGTGAATAAGTTTCTGTCAAGGACTAGAACAGAATATCCAAATTATTGTCCATTAATTACAAAAGCTAGTTATGTATAACACCTTGTTCTCTGATGAAAGCTTTACTCTGCCAATATACAGTGGTAATCTCTGTATTTAATAACAGATATTGTTAAGAGATAACTAAAAGGACATTTTTAATTGTTCAAAGACATACTTCATCCAGCAGTGATTTAAATTCTAATGCCTGCTGCTAAAATTTATGCTTATACGACCATCACACAATGCAAAAAACAATTTTCTAGTATGTGGAGCACAGCAGAGAATCAGAAATGGGATTTTGCCCAAAATACCTGCAGTACGATTCAGACAAGTTAGGCACCTGATCTAAGCTTTTCATATGGGCTTATTATGTAGTTCACATAGAGAGACAACTCCAGCAGGTGACTAAGCTGTACTACATTAGGGCAGGATGAATCATATTCTGGAATTGTCATTGATCCCATCTTGAGACATACCAAGCTCCAATGAAACCACCTATCAACAACAATGAAGCAAGCTTTGATGACTAGTTTAGGCTAGCACCCATCTTTTAAAGGGCTGTAGTGAGATGTGATCAATTTTACTCTTAGCTTTTACTCGCACATCACTGAACTAGCTCCAAAATAGGAATTATACCTTTCATGAGTCACATAGGGAGAAAAAAGGCAAATTAGTAGCACTAATAAGCACTAATATTGTTTTTGTATTATAGTCTTATGTAGAGAACCTGCACGGCTAGACACTACGTCCATAGAAGACATTTTGCCCCAATAAGCTCAGGCACCTCATACAATGCAGTCCAAGTATATGAGAAAGCAAGCAGATGGAGATGAAACAAATGAGGAGGAGGACAAGGCAACAATGAAATGATTGAGTTTGATATAATGAGTAGCAGTCACAGCACATTAGTTGCCTAGTCAGTGTTTACATCAATAATTAATTTTCATAAAACTGCTGGCTATCTTCAAATTCAAGAAATGAAAAGTATTATTGTATTCAAGTTCTTCATAGGTTAGAACAACCAATTCAGGATACCAGAAGGACACTACATATCTAATGCTTGTACATCTTAAGAACCAAAGCCTGTATTAGCATATCTACCACTATCCTTTCAAAATAAAAAATACAGAACACAGTTTTGTCAATGTAGAATGCACACTGATATTTGAAGTAATGATTATTTAACCTGACCTACGACAAACTTAGAAGGAAAAAGCCTACCAATCAGAAAATTATTACCACAGCTATAAAGTTATCATCACTGGTAGACACATTTTCAATAACTGCAATATAATATAAACTGACTGTAAACTTGGCAATCTTTGGCATAATTGATTTGATAAAAATTGTATGAGTAACCTCAGGAATTAGGAACAAAATTCCTGTTCTAATGCACCCAGAATATCATCTTTCTTTTCATTTCTTTTGATGAATTTAAAAAAAGAAAACTCTGAGAGGTAGTCAGTAATACCTTGGAATATTGATGCAGCAGATTATTGAATCAGTAGCTGATACAAGCATTAGCTTACTCATGGTGCAGTACTCAAGTGGAAAAATCATCCTGACCTGCCCTATGCAGTACAGCTAGATTTTATACATAATCCAAAATTAGTTCAGACATTTGTATAATGCCTGAAGGTTTTACAGACCAATTCAAAAAACTGCCTTTACATATTACTGAATTAATTTCACTCATTTGAATCTGGCAGTCCTTCTGTGTTGTAATTTGCCTTCTCCTCTGTAGATTTTTCACTGTAAATAGTGAGACTAATTAATACAACTTACCATTTAAATATTCTGTATAGCCATTACTGGGATGCCCTCAAATTAAATGCATTTGCCTGCTCATCAAAGTTATATGTTGACAATATGAAACCTCGTCAATCTGAAAACACGCACGGGTAGGAAGCAAAGAAATGCTCAGCCCATCCAGCCTGTGGATATTTATGCTCTCACCGACTGCTTATCCACCTATAGGAACTCAATAACTAGCAGTCCTCACTGGTTTTATACACACTGTAAGCACATTGCTCAAAGATCTGTGAGCAACCCATGCAGTTACCAGAGAGATGAAGATAAACTTGTTTTGACTAAAAGAGACCTTGTTCATTTGCAGTAAAACTTGTATGGAAGCCATCCTCTAAATCAACCCTTTGGACTTTTAAAATTCTATATCTAAACTGAAATGCAATTCTTATTCTTAGCTTTGCCATCCTCATCTTTTGCTAATTCCATGACTGGGGAATGATATATCCTGAGATACTGAGGAGGAGAAAAGTAAAACCATCAAGAACCGTCTAAAAGAAGTTAGACTGCCATGTTGGCATGGGAGTCTGTGAGGAACTGTGAGATCTGCCTTCTGACACTGAGCATTTAGGGGAAATTGCAAGTTAAAAACTTGTGTAGTTATCTCTCTCTCTAACAGAGCTTGGCCTGTAACAATTTTATCATGAACAAATAAGTTACACAAGACTCCAAAGACGCTTTCAAATACAAGTCTGTGTGTAAGATTAAATTAACCCACTTATTAACTTTCTCTCAAAAGGAAAAGACAAATAGGCTAATATCATAAATTATGCACTATAATCACAGCATACTTCCAGCTCTGGTTATCATTAAATGTATGCAGCTCATTCTGGCAGGAGTCCAATACATTCTTTATAACAGCTTCTGCTGGGTAAGTTCAAACACAGTTGTGTGGTAGAACTCGTTATGTTCTTACAAATTATACCAGACATTTCTCATTAACATTACACCTGAAATCCCATTCCCAGGTTGGATATTATCCATTTACTTCATAAAATTAAGATAGGATAAGCATAGAAAGAGCAAGTTCAGGATATCTTTAGCTAGTGTTTCAATGGAGACCCCCCGAAAAAACCCAAACATCTCCCCCAACCCCACATTTACTAGTCTAGAATGGTAGAACAGAATTGCAGACAGCATTCATTACTACCATGTAATTGTTTAATAAAGCTAGAAATAGAGCTAATGATTTTCTTTATATTACTTTGAAAATTTTAATTATTAAAGATCCTTGACAACTAATTCATGATACTCATTAGCCAGAAGACAGCTGTTCTGTACCCTGGTTTAGCCCTCAGGATGCACCATCCACAGAGCCTGAAGAAACATGGATATGGTATGTTTTCGTTCAACCTCAAGACTACTTCATTACATCCATGTTGTCACACACACACTTTGGAAAATGCCCTTTCTTTTGTAGCTTGTTCATGAGCATTCAGCTAAAACATAAGACTCAGGGAAGAGGAAAAGCTGAAGTCTAATGGCAGTCTTACGGCAAAAAGCAGTCAGCTACAAAGACACAAAGCATTTCTACAACTCTGCACTAATGCTGTGCATGACACTATCACCAGGCCAGTGAAGGCACACCTCACAGGAATCTCTGACACTAGTTTGCCTCAGAAACTCAGACCGTCGTTCCCACTGCAGGACAGAAGCCGCTGCAATATGAGATGCTCCCCTTAGAATGCCACCTCTAAAATATTGTTTGAGTTGATAATGCTAAGCCCAGAAAAGGACTAAAAAGACAACCTTTGTTTGAGGCATTAGGCTACTCACACTGAAGTTAATAATTGCATTTCTCTGAATTACTGGATTCCTACAGAACATTTTTTTCCAGGAAGCATCCATTTCCGTCCATCATTATCCAGACACTTTCCTCCTATTGCAGTATCTCTGTCCTTGGAGATACTCAAAACTTGACCAGACAAGGCTCTGAGCAACCTGATCTAAAATCAGAATCAGCCCTGCTCTGAGCAGGTGGGTGGATTACATCACCTCCAGGAGTCCCTTCAAACCTAACTATTTCTACCATTCTGTGAATTGGTTCTGATTTACTGTGATCCATAGCCTTTATCCTTAATAACCATAATCCATTCTAATAGTGACTCATCACAATTATTATAATTCACTTAATTATTGTAACTTATATCAGAAAGCCATTTTTCCTCAAAATCGGTGAATTGGTACAAAGTGAAACTAGCCATCTGCTTACCTACACAGGTAGCAATAAAGACATTGCCTAGTTTTCCTCTTTATAAAGGGACAGTCCTATATGTTTCTATATGCCCATAGAAACACAAGCCCCTCCCCCATATATATATATATGTATATGTATACATACACACACATACATATGTTCCAGTGAGCTGCTACATAAAGGCTATTACAGGCTTGGTCTTAAAGAAAAGTCCAAGAGGCTATCCCTTTGACCTGATCATCATTTCTCACCATAACCACCTTTCAGGCAAAAAGCACACTGTTGAGCTTTAGCAGGAAGCTCAGAAGGGCAGCATGGAAGAAAATAACTTCTCAAGAGTAGAAAAGTCACTTCTGAAAGACAGACTTTGCTGTTCTGAGAAGCAAAGCCTGTACTGCAAGAAGCAGGTGGAAAGTTAAAGAGCCAGGGTAATAACAGAATGATAAATCAACAAGCTTTTGAAGATACATTGGGCTAACTTGCTATCAATTGGTATCAAGAATTACTAATATCCAAAGCTTTCAAGCTCTTAACTAAATTAACTTACTTGAGATTGCTTCTCATTTCAAAATACTCTGTGTTTAATAAATTGTTAGGCTAAAGAGTAAGGAATTTATTAGAGTAGAATATGAGTATCACTGATACAATAGGGCACACCGTCAAATTATTATGTAATAAAATATATGCATGTTTGGTTAATATACAACTCCGCTTTGGTCTCTGCTTTTGGAATTCCTGACTAGATGCCTTCTTCATCTAGCTAATCAGCTTAACTCCAGATACACTGTACTAAACAGAGAAGTGGCAAGAGAACTTTCAGGAAAAAACATTAGAGGAGGAGAAGTGAGGAGAGAGATTTGCCCAAAAGTAGGTTTAGAAAGTAGGCAAAAACATGAGAAGTTTAAATCACAGGTTTCTCATGGGAAAATGCAGTAAGTGGGGAATTCTGTAGGCTCCTCCCAGAGCAAAAGGATTAAAAGGCAGCAGCTGAAGAGCTCATGCAAGTAATAGCACACTGGCATGACAGCAGGAGGAATGGAAGAAGCAAGAGCTTGAGTACACACAGTCAGTCTGGCTTTCCAGGTAAGAGAGATTCGAGGCCTAGCAGATGGCAGAGGGCAAAGGAGGCCCTATTGTTTGGACAGAATCCAGGAATACAATCCAGGAATTCCTGTCTGCAGAGGATTAACTGCTATCTGCCAGAACTAAGATCTCTTTTCTCTTATAGCCAGCTAGTGACTCTGCTGTGACGCTATTAAAGCGTCATGCAGCTTTTGCACGCCCCACCTTGCCAGAAACTATTGTTGTTCTTAGAAGTATCTACGATTCCTTCTCTTTGAACTGAATGCTGTATAGGAGAGTGGTAAATATGAACTACAACTGCCTCAGATACAGAGAGACATTAAAATTTATTAGCATTTGGTCTTTCACCTCCCACCCTCCCCAATAAGAATTCTGTTATTTTAGAGAAATTAAAATCAGTAGGAGATCTGAGTACAGAACATAAGGGCTACAAAATCAGATTCTCACTAAGCCTGCACAAAACTTAACCTTTGGGAAATGGAGTGGGCAGTTGCTAAAAAGATACAATCATCTTAGGACACATAATTTTATGGCATTAACCTTTTCTTCATAAAGCGATGCCAATATCCAACATGCTGCATACTGCCTCTATAGTAACTAGGACAGTATCCAAATTGGATTTAAGCAAATTATTTAGCTTATCAGGCATACTAATGTCCAGCATTTAATTCCATAAGGAACATTAGGAAATTTCAGTTAGCAAAAAGAAAAGAAAAAAAAAAACCCAAAAAACCAACAGAAATGGGGACAATCTCAGTTTTGTCCCAGCTGACCTTGGCATTAGTTACACAGCCAAAGTCAATAATAAGCTAAGTCATACATAATACACTGTAGATGATATTCCTAACAAATGCATATCATCCACCCAGGTTGTATTCACGCACTTCCTACTTAATATCTTAACTGTCTTGCAATAGCTTTGCAACTAGCAGCTCCAGAAGCAAAAGTAATGAAAACAGACACACAGAGGAGCTTTTGTCATATACTCTTCCTCTAAAGATAGAAAATATCTCAGATGGAGAAATGTTCATTACTGTTGATACATAGCAATTTAATTCAGCACCAGTAGCTGTATCTTACCAGACTGATGTAATGAATAGATACTTCTAGATAATCTTGTCCTTTCATTTTTCATGAGAAATATCACCAGTGTGGGTGTTTTAAAGAAACACAGAGTAATAAAGCTTATAAATCAATTGGGATAGTTATTACACACAAGCTCTTAGAATTCACTTCCATTGTCTAAACATATCCCTAAATATACTAAATATATCACACAAAGGAAAGTTCAAGACCTTGTTCATATGCAACAGCTACAAGACTCCTATTGCTCTCCCTGTTTCTAGGATAAGCAGCAGACAAGGTAAACCACAACGCATTCACTGGATGCAGGGAAGTTTCTGCTCCCTGCATTTCTCATGGTCAGAGCTGGAAAAGTCATTGAGAGAAGAGCAAAAAAAAAGAGAGAGAGATTTCAATGCAATTATAGAAGAATTCATTCATGGGTTTTAGTTTCCTCTCCTTGGCATCTCCATTTACTGTTTTCTTGTGCTTTGATCTATTTCTTATAAGTAAAAAAGGCATTAACAGGAGGAAGAGGAGGAGACACAGTACCTGCTCCATGCTATTGGCCAGTCCAGTTGCTTTCTTTACCAGCAGGTGAAGACGAACAAAGGGCAGCTGGCTCATTTCTACACTGCCTGGGGTGACTCACACAGCTCTTCCATGCAGGACATTTATTTGCATCTGGTTCTCTGTTATGCAAGTCCCTAACAACTTAAACAATTTTCTGTAGCAGTGAAATTGCTTACTATGGTGTTACTGGTTTATGAAAGCCAAGCTGAGAAATTGCGTGGGAAGATTACATTTCAAAATAAAGAACAGTTATTGAATTACTACGCTTTATCCATTTCAAAGAAGGAGCAGCCTTCCAATGCTTGCCTTGTCAGTAGAAGACATTAAAAAGTTTCATTAGCACAATTAGTGTTTTTCATCGGCATCAGTTCTTTTTCCCACAGTTGCACTGCTCTCAGTGAATGGTTAGTGCTGAAATCCTCCTCTCCCTGAATGTTTCTCATCCTGTTAGATGTGCTTGGAAGTTTAATTTTTCAGGGCACTGTCAAATAAAATGTGTTGCTGTTCTTGAAATTAAAATACCACACAGATAGCAAGAGCCTCCCTGCGGACTGTTTTTAACAGTGGACTATTCCTGTTCAACAATGATGGACCAAATATGTATGCTGCACATACATTTTTCACTGCAAAATGCTACTAAAATAAACAAATTAATTATAGAAAGATTGCGAACGAATGTTTTTCAATTAAGGTTTTTCTGTTCAAAAGTAGATTAAATGAACAATGCATCAAACAAGATAGGCTAACCAATATTTGGCACTAACATATACAAGACTCTGGTTCAGAGCAGACAAGTTTTTCCATTTTCACAAAGGAAAAGGAGGATCTAGTGGAATGGAAGAGCAACACACAGACTCCAGGGATGTAATTTTCTGGGCGCTCTTTGTCAAATTATCCATATATCAAACTCAGCAAAATTTTAAAAGGACCAATTTTTTTTTCTTTTTTTGGGTGATTAGGGGATAGTCAGTCATGACACCTGTTCTGTAATGGATCGCTATAACATTCTGGAAAAATTTAATGAGAAAGACTGTCTGAGAAATTCACTTTGTCCTTCGAAACTCATGCCCCCAAGCTGCTGCTTTGTGTCACCTGTTGGCATTATGTCTATATCTGAACTCATATGCTAGGAGTAGTTAATGGAATGACAGACTTGAAAAAACAATCACCCCAATTCAGAGGCTCCAAGAAATCCACAAAAGGATCAAAAATATATTTTCCCTAAACCAAAAATGAGTAAAAGAGCTACCTGTAATTGAGGGAACAGCTTTCCGCCCAGAGAGCAAGCCAAGGACAACCAAAGTCACTAAAAGCCAGGGGGGATACTTTCTAAGTGGGGTTTTCACCTACAATTTTATTCTTCCCATGAAGTCTCTGCATAATCTCGCTTGCATCAAATACTGTGCATACTTGATTCTATCCTAATATTCTGCATTAATGTATGCTATTTAAAGCCCTGCAGTGCTTTAAAACAGCTTGCATTTCCTTACAACATCATCAAAAAAACTGCTGAATATTTTGCATTATTATTATTAATGGGTAGAACTACTATCATTATCTTTGCACTTTCTGTAATTCCTTCCACAACGTACATCTCTCACACATCTCTACTTTGCAAGCTGTAATACCTAATTTCAAGTGGCTATGCAGAACATAAAGCTAAGTCATGGAGAAGAGATCCACATTACATAACAGTATTATTAGAAACAAATCTGTACACCATTTTAATACTGCACTTCCCTTTCATGTGTTGTTTATTTTGCATTGAAGAAAAAAGTTATCAGTCATCTTAATACCTAAAGGGTATTACAAGTCTTAGAATGGCAATAAATATACAAATAAATGAATACTCACAAATATAGTTGGTAAAAGCATATATCTGGTAAAGCATGCTATAACTCCATTTACCTAAGAGCAGACTCCAATATACATATTTAGTGTTTACTTCAATGGAATAGTTTAAGGGTCCATTTGCAAAAAAAGCAAACTGACCCTCTAATATATTCAATTTCTAGATTTAAAGAAAAATGTATTTTGGAAGTTACAAAGAAAAATATAAATTGTTTGACAAGTGGTGATTTTGAAGGCTGTTTTTTGATGGGAGATTTCTTAGGGTGTGAAATACTTTGCTTACTTCCTTGTTAGCATTCCAATATCATATTGGATATCATATCATATCATAATTTCATAGAACTGCAGCTGATTCATTCACTTGCAACTGGTTTCTGCATTCTATGTTAAATTCCTTACTGGCCAGTTTTTAGGACCATCAACAAGCTACTTAGGTACTGAAAGCAGGAAAAAGGGGAGAAGAAAATTATAGGCTGTAAAAATTATACAAGAGAGAGTTTATAAATAATGCTCTTCTTAGGCAGAAAATAATTTCCGAGAACCCAAAGCGTAAAGGAGAAGCTAAGACTGACCTCCTGCTGTTGAATCAGCTGTAAATCGTCTGAGTCATCTTGATGCTCAGCTATGAAAAAACTCACAATTCAACGGAAAATAAATTGCATAAAGAACTCTGCAGAATGCATAATCAAGGTATTGACAAGTGTCAGCCAGAATCACATTTAGTAACCAAATTATCTCCTGATGCAACACCATTGCAAAGCAAGGTTGTGCAAAAAAAAAAAAAACAAACAAAAAACAAAAAACCCCACCCATGTTCTGCCTTGTTGGAAGACAGCAACTACTCTTAGCATTCCCCTAATGTAAATCACTCTGATCGCCTTTTCTTTTGCTCCTAACCTGAATAGCCATTCATGAAAAAGTCATATTTTTCTGAAAAGAGTGAAATAGAACCTGACATGTACGTAGCTATTCCCTGCCATAGCTTCCAGCCAGTACCCTCACTTCTTCAAGGGCTGAGGTACAGACCTTTATATAGCTTCAGATGTACCGACATATGCTCTGCTGTACCAGCACACCTCCCAGCAGGGAGTGCCTGCTTGGCTCCAGCTGAGCTTTAACATCCCAGCTGCTGCTGAACTCAAGAGGAAGTGCTCCCAGGACATCACTGGTATGAACTGCAACAGGATCTCTGACAAACTTCTCTGAGAAGCAAGCTAGGACTTGTGTACAGTCCTTTCTCATACCCTGTATCACATTTATGTCTGCTCAGATGCTCTAATACCCAAGTAAATAAAGGCTGACAGCTTTCCAGGAAAGGGGATTTTTCCTAACTGTGTTCCATGCAAAACAAACTCTTGAAATACAGGCAGGTGAAGCTGCACACAGCTAGTTAGTTACTATTGGGCCTTTGCAGATAAACTGGCTCTCTGGCAGATTATATAAATAATATAAATTATAGTTATATAATTATATAATATACAGTTATATAAATCTTGCTGAGATATCAAGTATCCACAAGACAGTCACCACCAACTGACAGTCATCACCACCACCACCTCACGTACTCTCTCCCTAGCGAATTCCATGACATACACCTATATAGTAGTATGAAGACATCATCAGATTTTTGGATCCCCAAATGCCATTAGAGTTGACATCATGGAGATCGTGCATCTTGATGCTGTCACAGGATGACATAACACAAGCAAGAAAAGCCAGTGGATCTGCAGTGATTTGTGTCACAGCCGATCATAAACATTACTTGAAAAGAGTGAACATAATTTGCCAAGTTACAAAACTAGTTGAAACGATGTGACAGAAATAATACCAGATAATGAAGCAATTTTCTATCCACTTGGAAGCAGCTTCTAAAATGTGCTGATAAAAGCACAGCAATTTAAAAGACAAAGAAGAAAGTCTCCATGGAGGAAGAAAATTTATTCAGGAAGGGTCACTAAAGTCCTAATGTTTACACCCTGGCTAACTTTCTCTTGGTACGTCGCTATGTCCTCCCTCAATTTATGATATCCTCTCTCCATTTTTCAGATGTCTCTAGATATATCACAGAAAGAGCTGAGTGTCCCACAGCAACCTGAGCACTCACTTCCCAATGCCACTGTGAGGTAAGGAGATAGATCCACAGAAGAATCTTAATGTTCCTCAACTTTTACTTCTCAGGTCCAATACTAAGCACTACTGAGACCGCCAGGACCCAATTTAGATGCAGCCAAACAGGTTAGCTAAAATCCAGGCATTACAATACCTAATTCTTTCCCTAGGTGTATGCAACACAGCACAGGAAGTCTGTCGCTGAGCAGGAAACTGAATGCAAATCCCTCATTCTCCCACAGCTTAAGTAGTGTTTATCTGAAGAAGTTCTACTTTGAACTGTATTCCACAGAATCCAATGTTTCACAAGAAATGTACTGTTATATAATAACATGTTTATATATATATAAAAATAATATATATTAGTAATGTATTTGTTATAATACAGTTTGGTCCATACCCCAGAAGTGAGCCTGCAGCTGTTACAGTAGCAGGAAATAGGACATTTCCACATCACAGACCTTGTTGTGACTGCAAGGCAGTGCGCTTAAATCTAAAAGCTAGCACAAAATTATCAGAGGGACTAAGGGGCTGTAATTGCCTCCCTCACACACCCAGGCACAATAAGCATACTCCCAGCCACACACACAGTTACGGTTGTGCTGCATCCTCATCCATAACACTTCTGGATCCAAGCCTGGCTAAGCTAGCTTTAACATAGTTAGTTCAACTTAACAGTGGGGTTACAGCCAGGCTGCCAGGCACTCCAAACTCCTCTCAGGCGGCTAGTTCTGCTGAGTTCATGGTGGGGCTGAAGCCACCCACTCTAAAGCCAGCTCAAATAGAGCTGAATAGATCTACGCTGTACAGCAGCTACAGCTCCACTGCAGGGCAGAGTGAACTGGTATCATTTCTGTTATGAAGGCGATCTACAAGAAGATCAGAGTAAAGAAAAGGAACTCTTTATAGTCCTCAGTAATTACAGTGAGACTAGTCTCAGAAGTAAATCAAAAGCAAAACAATCTACTTAGAGCTAAAGTTTCTCAATATCTACTATTTCAAAATGTTTCCTGTTCCTAACACTGATTTACCTTGAACAATTAAAGAAACTTTCTGCTCCCCTGTTCCATATCTTTAAAATGAAAAGGATGATACCTTCAACTGTAAAGTGCTTTAAGACCAATGAATGAAAAGAATTTTAGACTTATGAAGTGTTATTAGCAAGATTTAACCATCAATATCTATATGGGTCCAGCTCAGAAGTATTTCACTCTTGGATTCTGGCACTTCAGAACATTAAATCCACTCAGAATGAAAGCTCTTCACTCTATCTCAAGCAAAAACTGAAACAAAAAATTACAGTTACAAGGACTGAAATTTTATTCACAGCCACAAAAAGTGATTGCCACATAGCAGATAACATTCTATATTGGGATAAATAGAAATATGTTGGTAGATATAAATATGTTGCTGTTGACAGCATTTTCTTAAAAAATACCGAAATAACTTAGCAATGCATCTACAGTGTTTTCTTACCTCAACTAATATGAAACATAACAACGTCAAGTAGCTTGTCTGAGATCGATGCCTGCTGCTTGAAATCATGTTCACCTGTGAAGGAAACAAAGTACATTAGGTGCATCTGTAAGGAGCTGGCATTTTTGAGAATAAAGTGCCCACAGCAGACTATAAAAGCCTTGATTAAAACACAGATTTGTACCAAAATAAGGAAGGTGAGAATTACAACTGGGAATAGGACTAGGAAGAGTATGTGCGCTCCTTCATTCCAGAATAAAAGAGCTACAAATTAATTTATATCTGACTATTTTGCTAAATTGATTCCAGCCATTATTTTTCTAAATAACAGTATCTATACAAAGATTTGAACTTAAAATTGTTTTAATAACACCCCTGCATATTTTGACCTGTTTGGATTCAAAACAAATCCTTTATCTCTCTTCAGCAGAGCTACTCTAATTCCATTGACTTCAAAGAAACTTAAGTGTGTACTTAAAGTTTATACTTAAGGGCTTTGCTGAAGAGGCATTAGCAGAAGGCACAAAAGTTTTGCAGAAATAAAACCTGAATTGACCAGATGTTAGTATCTTCTGCAGAAGCACGGGTACACAAAACTAGAAAGAACTACCAAGCCATGAAGTCATCTCCTGTAATCACGATACAGTAATATCTTATTCTGAAGGACCCACAGAATATTTATTCTCAACACCACAGCCACAAAACTGAAAGGCACCTTGTAAGAAAATTAAGATCTGTTCTTAAAATACAAAAAAGCAGTAATCCCCTGGAAGAAAACCCTACACTACTAATTTCTGCCACAGAAAGAGACCAGAAGAAACCAATCCATCACCAATGTGATGATTGGAAAAATTAGTGTTGCTAAGTCATGGCCTGCTTCAATTCTTACTCCCAGACAGTAAATAAAGATAGTTAATGAATGTTTTTATGTTCACCTATCCTGCTAGCTAATTTTAATTCACTGTTATGCAAAAACACTCTTCCCACCTACTGAGGTGATATTCAAGCCTTAGAATGAAGCCTCTTCATGCACTGAGCCTTACATTTCACATCAACTTTTTCACTGTTTTATATGTGTATACAACCATGCTTTGGTTGTATAACATATATATAAATAACATATATATATAAATAACAATATTTATTTACTTGCTCACTACTAGTATTTGAGCCGTATGAGTATGGCCGTAAACAACTGCTTGGTAGTAGTAATAGCTTTGGAGGGGGCTACAACAGCTTTGTCTTTAAGGGATACTGTGCCAGTTCTCATTCCCAGGTATTCCCAGCTCTCTCTCTAGTCTCTTCCTAAAGCCTACTAAAAAGAGTCCTTTAGCCCTCTTCTGTTTTTCTCAACTGTGTCCTGTACTGTTCTTCCTATCTTATCACTCACTCCTTTTTACTCTCTCTCATCCCAGTCTTTCTGTTCTCCTCCTCCAGTTTCTTCTTTTCTCATATCTTCCCTTCTCCTCATTCTGCTTCTCTCATGTAGCACTCCCAGCATCTTGCCTCTTCTTCACTCTCTCTTCCACGCCATCCCAAATCCCTTCTTCATTCCCTTTGGACTCACTCCCTCCTGTGCTCTGCCTGTGCATGTGCACACAGGGCTAGGGGCTGAAAGGTCCAGGAGACAGCATACTAAAGAGAAGGCAGATGCTTCCAAGCAACATCAGAAAAACAAATTCTGCTATGTGTGTGTGCAGCCTGCCTGCCAGCAATGCAAAGAGCATCCTGGATGGCCCTCCTCCCCTCACAAAGAAGGCTGGGGGAATCCCTCCCCTTCTGAGTGAGATAATAGAAATGTGGTGCCTAGACGTTCAGTGAGACTTGTGCATGCACCAGCTGGGTCTCCCTGGGAGCTATTAGCTTTTTGATTGGGACCTTGCCACTCTGGGCTTTTTTTGCACAGTCTTTGGAACTATCAAACACAGCAGTGGTTATATGCATTCAGTTTGTGCTTATCCAAAGCAGTGAAACAGAAAAATGCTTCATAGGGCAAGGAGTGTGGCATATGTTCTTGAAACCTGTCTCTGACTGTTAAAGGTTGAGCATATTTATCAAGCAAATAGAAAATGATGGCTCTATGATTGATCAATTTACTTTTACACACCCAGGGCCAACCTCTGCTGTTCATATTCCTCTGGATTCAAATTCTCACTCAGTCAAAAGTCCCTTTGACTCCTCTGACACTGTTACATAGTTACATAATATAACCATGAATATTGCATATGGAGATAAATACATGCACAGCTACTGCACATTGGGACTATAGGCTCAGCTCATTAAAAAGACACCAACATAACTATTATTTATTATTTATTGAGTGCTGACAGTACATTGAGAAGAAAACAAGCTCTGAGCATTAAGGACCAATATATGGCTGCTCTTCAGAACTTACCTTAAGAATGAGAAAGGCCTAAGATTCCTTTCCTCCAGCATAGCATCAAAGGAGAGATATGTTGTTGCTAGTGCCTCCTAAGTACTGCAGCTGGGTGTGTGCCAATGCCTGAAGCTCTCCATGCACCAAAATGGGGATGAACTGCAGAGCCTGAGGTGTGTTCCAGAACTTCCTTTTTCATAACATGGAGACACTGGCTGGAGCCTAGGACATCCCTTATGAACTCATACTATAGGATGAACGCATACTATATCTCAAATTGCCTCTCCAGAGGTTGCTGCTATTAGCTTGGAGGAAGATGAGTGAGCCTGAATGAGGCATCAAGAAGCTATCTGTGAGGGCACAGCTGAAATGCTACAGACATCCCTATAAAAAGCTGTATGTAAAGAACCATTCTGTTTCAGTAATATAAAGTCTTTTCATGTAACTAGTTACTAGGCAGCCTGTGAAAGTTATTCTGGCAGTACCCCATAGTATGCATTAGCCAGTCTGCACATCTCCAGCTACTGTTCTGGGAGTATGTCTAACGGTAGCCTACAGGATCAGTCTCCACACAAGTCCACCCCTGCTATATGTCACCACCAATCTGCCTCACTACTATACTAGTGAGTCATGTTCATATTTGTGCTCTCTCTGTTTTTGAGAGAAAGACTGCAGGCACACACTTCCATGAGGAGCTCTGGACAAGGCAGTTTGAGTGGAAACATCCCCCTGCAGCTCTGAACGAAGGCTGGTTACAAGACACAGCTGAATCTCACTGTTGGCAGCTGTAGGCTCAACATCCTCAATTTAAGTAGTTCTCACCAACATGCTCACTGTTTCTAATCCCATTTGCAGGTGCACAGCACACTCCATTCAGCTTGCAAGAAGCTTCAGCATCTCTCCTCAGCAGGAGAGAATTGCATTCATGTTTCCAGGATGATTTTTCTTACTTTAAGCTATTATACAAAGGGTATAGAAGCAAGACCACAGCCAAAACAACAGAATGTTTTAACAAAAAGCAGTCAATGCCCTGCACTTTACGTGGAAACCAATCTTGTAGGTGATTAATAGACATGCCTATTGCTTCCAGTCCTTTGGGTTCATAGGAATGCCTCCTCTTTGGAAGTGACATCAGCAATGAGCTGTGGGCAACTCTAAACAATTTCTAATGTAAAAAAGAAGCCTAGAGCTTAGACATGTCCACCGTTACTCAAAAACAGAAGAGGAAATACTTAGGCTCACAGCTTGAATATCATTTCAAGTGCCTTACTTAATATCACAACACTTCTGGCACAGCCACAGTTGAGAACTGAGGTATTCTCAGTCGAAAGAGAGTCCCCCTAATCTGTTCACTATGTTACCACCTGTATTCTCCACGGTTGCCATTTGTATGCCTGTCTTTCATGGCATGGGGCATGGCATGTCCCTTTTTCAATGAAAGCCAATTTGAAGGTGATTTGAGAGCCCAGTACTATCTATCTTACAAACCTTGTTATACAAGTGCCAAACAGATCTAAGCCACCATCATTACAAGATTTCTATTCCACCATAGGTTTCCCTATAATTTGGAATTCAGTTAGAAATCCAAAGACATATTCTACTTCATCTTTCCATTTATGGGTGAGGTTCACCTACGCCAAATACAAAATACTTATCAATAATTCAGGAGAGGTAAAGATATACTCTGAACTAATAAAATCTACTAAAATACAAACACAGCCCGCTGGAATTATCTGTAGCATTTATACTCCCTGGTGTGGTGAAAATGTAGCACCTTGCCAGAAGGTAAATTTATCAAGAAAACAAAAAAACAAGGTCACTGTGTTATGAAGAAAACAAATCTTCATCACAGAAACCCTTTTTAAGTGCAAAATCTGGGAGGTCTTTACAGAGGCAATGGAGATGATGA
The DNA here is from genome assembly GCF_036370855.1 of Dromaius novaehollandiae. Lineage (NCBI taxonomy): Eukaryota > Metazoa > Chordata > Aves > Casuariiformes > Dromaiidae > Dromaius > Dromaius novaehollandiae. The sequence goes on along the minus strand of NC_088105.1, from coordinate 20,856,333 downwards.
CTTATTAATGAAGAAAAAGAGTGAAGACACTTTTTTTTAAGATACTGACAAACACCTCTTCGTAAAGAGGGAAAACGTGCTCTATGTGCTCTATGAACATAAAGCACGAGTGCTTAGAGCTGCAGGCCTGAAACCTACCTTGATTTTATGCAAAGGAACAAGAAAAATCTTCCACCAGTGGGAAGAAAAGGCAGTACTATACAAGCACAGGTTGCTGGAACCCCTTCTAACCTCATCCTGCTGGTGGCAATCCAAGCCGCACCAGTTTCCATATGATTTGCTATTGCAGGAGTTCTGTTGTGGGAGTACTTCAGCAATTCTTGGTCACCCTGCATTTTTGCTTCCAAGTCCAAAGCAAGCGCTTTCTCACTTTGTACATATGTATATGTCTCTGTATGTCTGTGTTTGTGCATGTGTCTATAAATAAACATACTGCAAAAGCTAAATAAAGCCTTTTATTGGCCCTTTATAGCATAGGTGAACATCATTCCAACAAACTTTGTCTCACTTTATACCACAGTTTCAGGCAGAAATAGTCCCAGTGAATAGGTGGACAGCAATCAAACTGAAACAAGTTGCACTGGGACAGAAGCTATCAACAAACAGAACATGAAGACTCTTCTCAAACTCCTGAGCTGAACTTTGAGCAGCTGGGAAGCCATGCACCATAGCTGTCAGATCACATTATAGGAACGTCTATATCCACTTACATTTCCCTTAGAATTCATCTTAGATATATTTAGGCTTCAAGTTTGCTTTAGTATGGGGTCAAATGAAATCTGCAGCATGTGTTTTCCTATTCCTCTGCAACCTGGCCAGTGTGATAAAAATAAAAAGTGCTATTCAACATCCACTGTCAGTTTAAATTTACCAGAGAAGGATTGTAGTTGTCTACCTCTTCCCTTCTGCCCCCTCACTAGTTGTTTTGTTTCACAAAGGTTGTATCTACATTCCTGACCTTCTAACTGGTATTTAGTTAGAAGCCAGTTCTATCAGATACCATGATCAGCTATCAGAAAAATAACTGGTAGTACCATTCTGAATAATAATTCAAAAGTAGGGAGTATTCCACACACCGAGAATGTCTCATCTGAAAGGAGGCAAGCTGCTCTTCCTAAATGACCAGAGCTCTTGCTGCAAAAGTGTTTAAAATAAGAACGCAAGCTTTTTATTACATCTGGAGACAATAACTGAAAAACTGAAATGAAAATGCTTCACGGTGTTCAGTGCCGTGTTTGATTTGTGTTACTTTATCTATTTTTCAGTTTCATAAATAGTACTTGGCAGTGTAAATCTGTTGTCTCCTATTTCTTTTGATAAAAGGCAATTTGTACACACTTTTTAAATGTTTATGAGTAGGAAACCTCACCACATTTTGACATGCAGAGAGACATGAGTGTAGGGGCAGGAAAGACAGAGAGCAAGCAGGAAAGAAAAGTAGTTACCTATGGGCTATTTTGGAATAACAACCTAAAATGGAGGTAGCTTAGGTCTTTATAGAAGAGCAATAGGGATTAGTGGTTACTGATGTTACTGAATCAAACACTACTGTTAATGCTTTGTCTTTTTTATCACGGTAATATTCAGCAATTTTTTTTAAGAGAAAGTTTTGTGGTCTCCTTTTACTGTCATAGTCTAAGGGAAAATTTTCAAGTACAGAACTTTGGGGCACACCGAGCAATGCTTAGAGGGTAGCACAGCCAAGGACACTGCATAGGAAACGAGAGGATCTGATGCTCATGTCTAACATGCACATGTCTAGCACATACGTCTCCAGCTATGTCCTTACTGTCTTTGGCAGAGAAGACTGAATGCTTAAAGCCAAATCACCTATCCCATTGTGTCCCCACTGCCTATAATGGCAGAGCTCAAGTGAAGAGATTCGATGGCTTGACTAGAGCCTGCTGGCTTGCTCCAGACTGGAGTCAGTCACTTACAATGAAGGCAAAAAGGAAGATCATGAATTCTGGGCTGAAAGTGTGAGGCTGAATTTTGATCTAACACAAAGTTATGGATGTATGTAGAGAAACAAGGAGGACATGAAAGATGTGGCAAGTCTTCTGACCATAAGAAGTCATTTCTTGGAGCACATTTTCAGTTTCTGCGACTATGATAATGCTGATTAAACCTGAAGAGCACTGACTTTTTTCTTATTTCCACAGGCAACTATCAATTTACAGGCAAATATCAATTTAGATATTCTGCTACAGGAGTTGATAAACTGGTAACTCTAATCTTTCTCATTGTTCTTCACAGACAAATGATAGCACAGACGCAAAAAAGGGAACAAGCTTACCCAATTTCCTTGCTCTGCTGAGTTGTACAGACTCTCATGGATAAAGTGTTAAAAAAAGATCTAATTTATTGGGATCTTGGCATAGGCTAATGCTTGTGTGGGGTATCAAATCTCAAACAGGACAGTTGGTCACTGTTTGGATGGTGACAAAAGTCACCTTTGCATGGTTCTTTACAAAGGTGTCTTCAGCTGGATTGGGTGAGACTTCCAAACTGCTGTTCTGTTGAGTACTTATAACCCAGCTAGACCATGGTCCTACCTGACCACTTCAGCACATGCATGATCCATCACGGTTGATCATCTTAAACTACCTACAAAACACCTTCTAACTCTTTTAGCTATGTACAAAAGACTGCCCTATGTGACCACTTCTGCATCTGCAGTGACAGTTCCTAATGACGACTTAAGAGGATCTTATCTATGCACAGTTTGATCAATTTTCCAGGACGAACTGCTTGGTGAGTCTCTGGAAGAGCCAGATTTGCCACCTGGGATGTTAATCAACACATTGAGACATACAAATTGGTCTAGGCACAGCAGGTGCTTCTGGGAGAAATCTTCAGAACAGTCCAAAATTCCCAGTCAGACAGCTCCTGCACTAGTTCGTCAAATAATTAATTGTGAAGGTGGCCAAGAGTTCAGTCAACCCCCTTGTCTCCAGTTAGTCCATTGTTTCAAATTGTCTATTACCTCATCTCTGCAAATGACCAGACTAGGACTTCCTGGACCACCCAGTGGACTTAACTACATGTGCAAAAAGGCACAACCATGATATCCAGCTATACAGTTATAATTATACGACGAACTTGAATTTCATAACTTAAGTTCCACAGCTCCTGTCACTGTTGGAGCTCATTGGGGTGAACAGTAGCTGATACTCTACTCATGGAAAAATAGTTAGTGAAGATTTTTACCTTTTTACCTGTGGTCCTACCTCTCTGTTCCATACAAACATATACACACACATACAGCTGCTTTCTAAAACTCTACTCAGGCTTTCACAGATAGGGCAAGTCTTTGTTCTTATATCAAAAAGAAGTCTTATATGATCTACAGTTGCATCAGAGAAAAATCTTGTAATAACCTGAACTACATTTTAAGGACTTCCTGTTTAGAGAGTCATTTATGATGCAAATACTGAAATGTTCATTCAGAACAATCTGTAGAAGAACTCAGTAGAAGAACTCAGGTTTTCCAGATTTTCAGACTATTCATCCTCTTCCTCCAAAAGGGTTTCTATTACATTTTAAGCTTTGGTGGTACAGGAATTAAAATGCCTCTTTTCCCTGAAGCTGATGTTAATGCTGATACTGGGGTGTGAGGATAAAGGACAGAGAAAGCAATAGGAAGCTAACTCTAGCTCTATCTATGAAAAGCATACTGAGCACACTAAGTAACTAACAGAATAGAGATTAACCTTGTTTCTAATGCAAACTGAATATCAAACTGCAGAATACCAAACAACTGATCTTCAGATATAAGTGACAGAAAAGGAGAACTTTATATAGTAATGTCTATACCTTTTTCAATAGTAAAATGCTGGAGAGTTTGCACTCAGACAAATATGTGACATTTTTCCAAATCAGTTTTCTCCTATGAAAATACTGTAAAATGAAAAAATATGAATGATTGTCCTTTCAGGCTCAGGCTCTGCCAGAGTAAGAAAAGAAACACATGAGAGCCAAATGTTCACCAGTAGGGATGTTCTTCCATCAGTCTCTTATATATGAAAAAGGAAAAAGTAACTGAAGTAACATAACTCGTACTGATAGTCCAGATGCTCAAGGAAGAAATTAATTTCTGAGATAACCTGGACACAGACCATATGGATCAAAGTCAATATTTTCAAGTATATCCCAAAACAAAGTGCAAAGCCAATGAAATCTAAACAGTGCAAGAGCAGGTTGCCATCAGCTGTTTAGAGCCACATGAGAGGAGAACCACTGCAAAACTCCTTGATGAGAGCAGAAAAAGACATTCTTGACAGCTTTTGCAACCTGCAAATTCAGGGTGCCCCTAACTGGTGAATTTTAGTAATTCACTTTGGATGCTCTTTCCCTCTGAAGCCCAGGGCAGTTGCTCACTTTTCCACTTCCTCCAAACATTTTTCCACCTCACATCTCATCTGGATTAATCCATAGCCTAGAAGGTCCCTGCAGCATCTGCCAGGCCCTCAGTGATCTCCTAGGGACAGCAGCATCTAGGTCAAGAATAAACGAAATGTAGAGGAGAATGTTATCAGCAGGTTGGTGACACTGCAACTTAAACCATCACACCATCTTTCCCAGTGGTTTCCCCATGTTGCACAAATGTCTCTTGTCTCCTCGTTATTTGCTGGCTTCTGATAGGTGTACATTTGTAATGATGTTGAGAGCTAAATGGTGCTCTCCTGTCTTGAATTTAAATAAAATGAGTTTTAAAAAAATGTAAAACAAAGAGCTGAAACAGTATTGAGAGACAATCTTACTACCATGAAAGATGAACGTGAGGAACCAGAGAAACTACAGCCCTTTCTTTCTTAGATTATTCATTATCTAAAGATTAACATTAGGACAACCTGGAAGCCTGTCAAAAACCAAAACAAAATCTCCCACAGGAGTTCAAGTAGTAAAAAGTGTTATCAGCCAGAAGGGGATTCACTGGATTACATTTGTAGTGACAGGATTAGGTCTTTCCCAAAAAACTGCATTATCAGAAATAACAAGACCATTTTTTTATGCTTAGAAGACGAGGGGAGAATGTACTTGCTTTGCAAGGAGGCAAATTAATAAGGGATTAACCAGTAAAAGAATTTCATAGAATCTTAATTCTATAGCTTTGTACTTAAAAAAAAAAAAAAAAAAAGGAGTGAAGGAACAAAGTCCTGGTACTGCAATGAAATCCCATCAGACATGGATGTGACAATGACCCTCTACAGTAATAACAGGCAGCACTTGCCACTTAGAAGGTCCATACAGAGACACCTCAGTCAGGCAGCTGATTGTGGGAATCTCTGCGGAGTGACACTCACAAAAATAGCTATTATAACGTAACTGCCTAGAATAATTCCTCATGTATGTCTTGGAACAGCTTTTTGTCATTGTCTTTCTCTCTGTTTTAGAATAAAAATATTCAAACACGTGGAACTTTTTAAGCATACTGTGTCTTAGTCTGCAGCTTGGTCTATGGTCAGACATAGATTTACCATGCAAGGCAAACTGGCTGCAGCTCTCTGTGTATTACCAACGCCCACTGAAGAATGAATGAGACAGGTCATGCAACAGCATAGCAACATTGGGTCTGTTTCAAAGCCAACATAAACAAATCTTCCTAAAGGGAAGTTCTGAACAAATAATTCACAAACAAAATATAATTCTGTGAATTTAAACTTTTTTTTTTAGCTGTAGATTGATGAAACTACAATTACTGCTGCTGAGAGTCCCCCACAGTCGAGGCTGGTAGTGCTGTGAAGGAAGCGGGTGAGTCAAACTGGCTTGACGCATGCATGATTGTACAAACCTACGTATAAGCGCCCTTTGTCACACCACTCTCTGCCTCATTCAGTGCTCAGTCAAGTATATCTTTAGGGTCCTTTGCGTCCTTTATGGCCAACCACACTTTTTCTATTCACCTTCCAGTTTGCCACATAGGATCTGCAGGGGCATTTACACATTGCTTATTCCATCTACATGACTGGCCAATCACAGTCATTATGAACGATGGACACACAGTCAGCCCACTTCAAGCGCTGGACGTTTACCTGTCTGTCGTATAACCTCATTGGGAATCAAATGTGAAACAGCTGCTGGTAAAACTTCTCCAGCTGATGAATGTGCTTTCTGTATATCAATGGGGTCTCAGTAACAGTATTATTAGAACAATATAATAACAGAATAAGTGAAGTCAAACTGTGGTTTCCCCAAATACATTCAGTATTGACATTTTCATCCTGATTTTTTTATTCTCATTATGAACAAATGTCCAAATTTTGAGTTATCCTGATTAGTTTTGAATAGATGTAAAAATCATTCATTATTGTTTTGGTTACAAGGTTTGACAAGCCTCACGCAATTCCAGCTTGAATTAATTAAAAGTTACTTCACATGTCAGACTGAAATTTGCTATTTCTAAATACTTTTGCCAAAAAAACTCAATTGTTCTAATGTTCACCAGAAGCGTATACAAACAAGAAGCAGAAGTCATTCTCATCACAAGTATATCAAAATTTGTTTTTAATAATGGCTGCATTTCAAGTTGTATTGAACTGCTGATCTGCAGAAATCTTGAGGGTGATTTATGGGAAGCTGGCTGCTCACACAGCACTCATTTTCCTCCCAGCCTTTGATTATTCTTTAAACTGTATCTTAAAATTTATTAAGTACTTTCCTAATGTGACTATCTAAGCAAATTCTGTATTGCCAAAAAGATGTGATGCAACTACAGGTGAGAGTGGTATGATTCTTCTTTTTGCAAATCAAAGACAAAAGAGGTGCACCATGTCACCAGCGTGAGAGCCTCTGTGCAGCTGCAACAATCTGACTTTCAAAATGTTACTCATTAAGACAATTTTGATGGGGTCGGTGTGTAGAAACCTCTATACACGATTTCTTTAGATTCTGCTTATTTGTTCTACTTCCTCCTGGCCAAATCAACTCTGTTCATTTCACCTCATGTAACACAAAAACTTGGCATTATTTCTGAAGAGACAAAATTCACTTACGATTCCTAGCTTCTGCATAATACCTAATTTATGCAAAATAATGTGTAAAAAGCCACAATTAAACTTCAAAGAACATAAACATGATAATCATCTTCATACTTCATTAAAATAGAGAAATGTTGGAGTCAACTGACTTGAAATTTGAGTGCATAATTGTAAAGATCCCAGTTACCTGATATATAGCTTTCTTCTTCTTAATCTCTTTTCACTAAAAATAGCACAGTAAATATCTCAAAGAACAAAAGAAACAAAAAAGGTGATTTTTCTTCACATGGAAAATTTAAGCACAGACCCATATATGAAGGTGTATGAGTTGACTGACTCTGTGTCTTGTTTGACACCAAAACACCACCCCCACTAGCCTCCTAAGCACATGCTAAATCCTACAGACTTCTCAAATAAATCCACAGATTTCACAAATAAAAATGAAATAGGACCTCCATGCTATGTTTGCATTTTCCAGTGATAAAATTAAGTACTTCTTACTCAAGCAGCTGGGATACCTCTCAAAGGATGGTGTGAACTGCAGGATTTGCTATCTACTAAACGAAAATATGTACACTTGAGTATATAGCCACACTTTAACTTAAGGCCAAAGTAAACAGAAAATATAACCTCAGTATGCATATGTGAGGATCATCACAAACAGTTTTGTGCTGTGGATCTCCCCATGAAAGATTCATTTTCTAAATATGTCATCTCATCCTGTGATTCAGAAGCAGAATACTTCCATCTGGCAACAGATGGTCAAGATGTATCTTGTTTGTAGGAGAGTCTTCTGCTAAAAGCACTGGTCTTCTCTGCTATCTAGATAATCAGATAAGCAGCTTCTTTCTAGTATTACTAACGTGAGAAACCATACCAGAATCTTATCTCACAAGATCAATCAACCTTGTATACACATTTAATATTAAGCACGCTTCCATACATCAGAGCAATTTGTGCATTCACTCCTAATTTTATAGTTAATAAAATGCATGTTATATATGTAACATCCATGTGGTTTCTCTAACATGCTAGTTGATGTTCTGAATCTATTTAGCATTCAATCAAAGGTTGTGACTAGATATTGACTTCTCAATAGCTCTTACTACCAGCTCTCACAGTTGCACTTCTACAAACCCTGACTGGAGCAAGCTGTTCTTACTGACTGAGGGGTGCTTGTAACCTTTGCCAAGGGTTTGCAAAGCCATCCCCTCAAACTGAACCTACAGCATTGTTTCACATGTTTTCAATCATCCCACGCATGCACAAGGCAGCAGTATCTGTGGGAGTAACAGATGGCAGCCATCAAAGTTGGTTTGTCCTATTTCCTTCCTCACTATCCCAGATAAGTGTTGCCCTTTGCTGGCTTCCTCTTCTAAAGGTTCTGGAAGAATATCCCAAAGCTCAATATACCCTAACCAACTGTTTGATATTTACTTTCCAGTGGACTCCTAACCCTCTTAGTGTGATGGCATATCCTTCCATTTTACTCCCAGGTAGAAACCCCAATCCTAATCCAGAGTCCATAGAAATCCTTCTCTGGTATAACCTTCCTTCTCTGCCAAGAGTAACACAAGCATGCACTCTAATGCCTGGCACTGTTGCCTTGGCCAGGACTTTCACACCACTATAAATCTTGCACAGAAAGGCACAAAGCTGGGCAGCAGGTAGCCAAAAGATGGAGCTAGCTCTGCCATCTTCAGCCTAACCTGGTGTTCCAAGCTAGCAGCTTATAGAGAAGTACTCTTTAGGAAACTGCTTTGAGAAGTATAAATTTCAATTTTAAAATCAAAATTAATGAATCTGGAAGAAGAATTATGGTGGAGGGGACAGGAGACCTGCTAATAATGCAGTTGATGAATAATGAAAAAGAAAAATCATCATTTGGGGAATTCCAAATGGAATTTAACTCCAGCTAAGTTTAGGTTCCATTTAACTTTTATGAACTCATGAGTATACAAAGTAAATCCATAAATTACATTTCAGAACTATAATTAATATAGGTCAAAACAGAAATTATGCCCATCTCGGGGCAAAAAGGATAAGTCTTTTATAATGAAGACCCAGGGAATGGACTTGATATCACATCACTTGATAGCCTGTCACACTGCTGCAATATCAGATTAAGGATACTCCCAGATGTATGGATATATGGGCAACTCAAAGGCTGAAATCTATTCATAGGAAATATTGGGTATATCATTCCTATTTGTGAAAGAATTTGTAAAAGTCTGACAGATTCTGTTTGACAATAACTGGCAAAAAGAAAAAAGTTACATTCACTAAATGAATTGTTCCTTAGGAGCTGTTCACTCAGTTCTAAGAAAACGCTCCAGCATCAGCTCTAGTGGAGAGTTATGAGTCATCTGACAGGAAAATCAGCTTCCTCATTTCTGTGTGATTTGGTAAACAGGAAAAGCAACACAAAATTAATCCGGTGCTTGCTTTGGTCACAAAATCTGAAGTGACTGTTGCCATGGGTACGTAGAATCAAGTTTTTAAAAGGGATTTAAGGACATGACAGAGGAAAGAATAAAAGACAACATGGACAACTTGAGAATTGTAGTTGAAGAAAATAAGGATCTGAAATAAAGAAATCTAGATAAGGAAAGTGACCATTCATGCCATGAAGATAAGGCAGAAGAGAGAGCTGCTTGAAAGCGCACTGTGGAGAAATAAAGAGAAGAAACAGGCAAAAAGAGACTATGGGGGCGACAGAATAGCAGTTAGCTCCATAAGAAGAGAGGAAGGGACATGAAAGTAAGAAGGGACTGCATTATGAGGACAACCCATACATACAAAATCATGACAGAGATCAGAAAAGGAAAAAAATGGATAAAGAAATAACAGATGAAAGAAAACAGAAAATGCACATTTATAACACAAAAAGCAGATAAAAGTGACTGGGGATTCTTCATTAAAAAGAGTCAATGAAAAAGTTATCAGAGCTGATCTGAAAGAAAGAAATATATGCAGTGTGGCAGGAGCAAGAATATATGTTGTCCTGAATTTAAAAAATTCTTTATCGGAGAAGGGAGGAATCCACTAATCCTACTTCCTGGTGAAAAACGTCATTGCAAAATTCAAGAAAAGGATCAGATGTCTCTGCCAGTTGGGAAAGACAGTGGTTTATGTGGATCTTTAATGGAATTCTTCCATTCCCAAGAGAAGAAACATTTATGCAAGATAAGATGAAAAATGACTGGCAGATGGCTCAAGGCCTAATCTTAGAAGGAAAGTTTTAGGCTGCTTGACCAGTTTATTCATGGATAGGGGATTCTTTCTGAATGGAGGACTTTTAAAAGTAGACACAAAAGATAACATTAAAGAGAATATCAGGTGAGTTGGTGACACAGCTATGAACATCCTGCTTAAAAAAAAAGAAAAAAAAGACAGTAAGTAATGTCTGAAATGTATGTATGCAAAGGAAAAGAAGGAAGCTTCCCTCTAGAGGGAAGCATGTTAAAATAGCAGTTGTGACTAGGCTACCAGCATTGAAAAGAACCTGTTGACCAGGAAAGAGAAATAGAGTGACATGCTATTTCATGGTAAAGACGTGACAGACTATAAAGAAATAAGAAGGGCTACTGTGGATGAAACAGATTCTAGCTGGGTCAAAATCAGTGTGTAAAAGCAGTTCTCCTGAGTAGTGTTGAGACTGTGTGAGCACGCCACTGTCTGGTTGGAATTTTGTTGCAGGATCAGTTACTCTGCAGAAAATGTCCGTGTAAGTGTTCTTACCTCAAGGCACTTACTAGAAAATACAGGGTTACTTGCTCTTCAGTGAAAGCTTACCTTCAGCACAGCTTTCAGCTTGAGAGGCGCGGTCTGGCCTTTCCTCATCTTGCTATTTTAGCATTAAGAAATGAAGCACTAAGAAGGGCTAAGAAGAAGAAATTTCTAAGAAGAAATGCTTTGTTTCAGAAAGATTGTTGGAATTTTTATATTCTTGTGGAAGCTAAAGACATTAAAGGGCTCACAAAGAGTTTAGACTCATTCACAGAGGACATGACCAGCTTTTAAACATGATGATCTAGATGCAACTTCCAGATTGTAAGTCACTAAACTCAGGATGTGTTTTCAGGTGAAGGACCATTCAGACATACATTCTATTTCTTTTACTTTTTCCTTAAGCATCCTTTAATGGTCACAGTCAGAAGTGAGAGACAGACTAGATGGCCTTTTGTTGTAACTTATTGTGCCTATTCTTTAAGGTTGAGATTGAAACATGAAACAATTTTTTGTAACCGGGCACAGGAATAAGAACATTTACATCCCTTTATGGGCAACTGACTACCTGAATACCTGCATGACGCAGGCAGATGTGGACACAGTGGTCAACGAGCCTTCACTCCATAACTCTTTTGCAGACAAAGACCCAGAAGAAAGGTTTAATGTGATACTGGAAAAAAGACCTTCCACTCTACACTCTTAGAGAACAAGAGAAGACCTGTGAGTCAGAAAGCTGCCTGGAAGTTACAGTGCCATCCATGGCTACTTCTAGGACAACACATTTCTCTACAGCTATTCTCTTTTCTGAGCATGAAGTGACAGTGCAGTTTAAAAGGATGTCCTGGAAAATATGTGTAATTCGTAATAGTGCTTGAAAAAGAAAGTTCATGTGCTCTGGAAGAGAGTAAAGTAAAGCTAACCTACTGTTTAAACTGGAATGCCTTTCTTTTTCCGTAAGAGATGTGCTGAGAAAAGCCTATTTCTAACAATTACCAAGTGACTTTTTTTTCCACCGTGTGCTAGTTTTTGTTTATGAGATGATTTGCATAGTTTTAATTGCTGTGCAATTTACCACATGATACAATCTTTTCTTACAGAAAGTAGCAATCACATACTGTACATATGATGAGTAAGACTCTCTATCAAAAACAGGTTCATTCACCTAACACTACTGATCGAAAGAGAGTTAAAGCATTGCTTCTGGAACATCTTACATTTTTAAAAACACTTCTTTCCTCCTTTTCGAAGAATTGTGTGCTCTCCTTTCACAGTCAACAGATTTTCAAGCATTTAGGTCAAACACTTCTCAACTGGTTGAGACCTGTTGGAAAGCATCTTGCTAATGTCTTAGTACTGTGCAAGTTTCTCCATGATAACGAATGTTGCAGTGCCATGTGGCTCTGTTGCAGCTTGTAATGAAGTTGCTGAATTAGTAATATTCATTAATGTTTCAACAGTACTCCAGAAGTGTTAGCTGCTGTCCAGATAAGAAGAGACAGGCGTTGCAGTAACGGGCTTATAATTTAAAACCAGTAACAATGAATAAGGGAAAAAACAAAGTTGCAGGCTCACATGACGATACTGTCCATATTTACAAGGACAAATATTTCACTGGAAACATCAGGTAGAAGCATTTAGCTTAGCTAATAAAAAATGGTGGGACAATGGCAGTACTTGAAAATGTGCAATGACCCATACTCATCTGACTGAACCACTGAAAGCTTTAGCATACGCTGGAAGGACAACTGAGTGGGAGCAGAGGGATGCAACCCCAAACAACTTTTGCATAACTAAGTGCACAGTTTATAATTTACCACATACCATACTGAAAACTGATAGCTGATGAAAACTGATGAAAACATAGCTGCAGCTATGATTTATGTTCCTACATGGATTCTGGCTAACTTCCCTGAGAGAAATGAATAAATGGTAAACACCACACAGCAAAAAATGGTGCAGATGAATACTGCTGTCCCAGACCGTCACAAACTTTTTCTATTTTTTTTTCTTTTAACTAACGTTAACATAGTGTCTCTTTCCCAGGCCCAGATGCTACTGCAATAAAAACAGTACAAGAGAGAGATGGAAAGGCAGATTAACATCTTGCTGCTTAGCTTGAAAAGGACCTTATCACAAATAGATTTTTTTTCAAGGTAAGCAGCAACAGTAATAATAGAAGAGACAATGAATATCAGACACTGAAACCTCACACTGACATCTGAGGTTTAACTTCAGTTGTGATATCTGAAGAATTCTAGGAGAGAACTTAATGCTTCTTGATAAGGATTTATTTTTGCCATTCCTAACTCTTTCCAAGGTAAAAATAGGTCTGGTCCTTCTTCTGTTGAAATGAATTGGGCTTTCCACATTAATGTGGAGAATAACAGATCTCAGCGTCCTGCTGTTTTCTGAACAGGTTTGTGTCTTTACTTAGGGGATATGTTATATTTGGCGCAATTGCTTCTGAACACTTGGTATATTTTTGTGCTTAATTTCAAATACTTGGTGATATAATTTCTTCAGATATAATTTATACCTTTAAAAAAATGGCCTTTGAAGCTGCTAACATTGGTGCCATACAAACTTACCAGTTAGTGAAGTGCTAGCTTAAGGTGCCCTGAACACCTGCTTGTTATTTCTAAAAATAGTGAATTTAAAAGTGCCTTTGCAGGATAACAGAAGAATTGACTCTTGTGAGACTTCCTAGCTCTAGTTGCAGATCTCCTCCTGTCTATTCACAGAGAGTAGATATTCTCATCCTTTTAAATTCCTGTGTATAACTTTTATGCCATGAAGCCTTCAGGCTTTATGGAGCTCTAACTTGTATAGGGCATAGCTTGTCAACATGGACTAAAGCAAGCACATCAGCTGTTTTGCTCTTCTCCCCTGCAAAGCTTCCCATTGTTTTCCCCCAAGCGCTGAGTCACACAGGTCTAAATTTTCAGTCTTCTGTAAGTCTGCGGATAAAGACAGCGACACTACAGACCACAAGCATACAGATTTTCACTGAAGGAACTAGAGCTCCCTTCCAGTAAAGACCAAGGCTATGAAAGAAGTGCCAGGAGGATGCACGTCCAGCACCAGTATTGCTACCTCTTGCTCCTAGTAGCACAGTCTGTGAGACTGCCAGCTGCAGGATAAATACAGGGCAGCATGTGCATGTGTAGGCCGTCTGTTACCTCTGTGTAATGCCTATCACATGCAGTTCTCACCTGAAGGAAAGAATGAGGCAGAATGAACCAGTATCATGGGTTCTGAAAAAGCTAATTATATGGCCTATTAACCTCCTGAAAGGCCTTCAGACTCTCTGGTGACTAAGACAATATAGGAGACAAACAAAAATGGATGAGAATTATATAGAAAAAAGTCATATTAATTTGACTGGGATATTTTTGAGATCTGAAACAATATAAGTCACACTACTTTCTCTCTTTGAAGGCCTTTATAAAGCATTCCAAAAAGTGTAACACAAAATCATTGTATTTTCTGTCATATAATTTAAAAAACAGCAGACACCTATTCTGTAAATGATGTCAGGTTTCAAAATATAAACACTACAGAATCACCTGATAAATAGGTAGCAAGTAGAAATTAATACACAGATCAGGTGGATCTTTAAAATCCAGTAAATCCAAGAGGAATTTTTAGGTACAGTGTAGGTATAAGTTTAAGAAAGGCTATACACTACAGAGGAGGATGTAACAGAATGTATTAAACCACTACTCTTCACCTGCAGAACCCTGGCAAAAAGCCTGCTTTCACTTACAAGTGTGAAATGAATTTATGAGCACTCTTAACCTCCTTTGTACTGAAAATTTGCTTATGCCTCATATTTCCTGCAAAGGCCAATATGACTGGTAGGCTACACAGAGAGCTGCTCTGCTAGATTAGAGCACACAATCTCAAGAGCACTTCTTTTCAAATCCATGACTAGCTAGAGCCCTTTGATAAAAGGTGAGTTAAACCCAGGTTTCTTTGGGAACAGTAGTTCAAATAGGAATTCAGAAGCACCTAAATGAACATGTAAAAGTACCACTGTGAAGTACCAAAAGTACCACCAACTATAGTCTAGTATATCCATTCCAACCTGCTGCTTTTGGGGAAAAATTTTCTGCTGTACTTCTTTGAACTGCCAGGAGGTCCACTGTCACTTAACATCTCATTTTGAACACCCCATAGGACTAAAACAGACAAAGGGAAGGAAACTAAAATCCATTCATACAGGATTAAGTACGGCTGATACCACTGGTCCAAATGGTCGAGCTTGTCTTTAGCTAATCTTACACACATCCTGTCGCTACCCCCGCATTGTTGAACCTCTACCAAGACATGTCCTCACTTTTGTTTGTATAATCACTTTCTTTAAGTTGTCCTAAGGTACCCAGATTTGTACCTGAAGATTTCCAAGAATAATCAGTTTTTCTCAATATTTCTAATACACATAAAAGGATCCTCAATGTCGATAGGCAGTAGAAAGTTAGTAGACACCTGAACGTTATAACCCCTATAATAAGACCCATTTGTGCTCGACTTTTCTGAACTGTGTGCAAAGACAGCCAGAAAAAAACACCACCAATAACATGTATTTTAGCAAATGCAACTACCAGAAAATAAATCACATTGCCAAGGTTGTTTCTTTTTCAGCATAGTATAACATGGTATTGTAGAAATATCTATTGGGGGGGTTTAGAAAACATATTCTATAAAATTTTACAGCCATACTTCAAGTAGGCATTACTACAAGGAATGAAACCTGTTTTAGTCCCCAAGCTATGGACATTTCACACAAATTCAGCACCCCTCAGTTTTATGATTGAAAACCTTTTCCACTGGAAACTAAGGAAAATGGATAAGAGACTCTAGAGTTTACACAAAATCTCAAGATTACTTTGTTATATGATAGATTACTACGTAATTCTAAATTTGAAAAAGAAGCTCATGTCTGTCTTTTGTACTTCTATCCATTACTGTTATCTATACTTACATCTCCTAATGTTCCCCGTTATCTTTTCTTTCCTTTTGCACTTACACCACCACATAGATACCTCTGCTTCTCAGAGGTCTGAGCTGTGGGCATACAAACCACTAGGTTCTTCCATCACATATGCCCCTAAATTTCTATCAAGACCACAGCCATTGAACCCCTAACATTGTACCACAACAGGCTGCTCAGAAACCTATCTCAGTCAAGCTGAAGTAGGATTCTTAAACTCTCCTCTATGTCTTTTCCTACTTTGGCCCTATCCTATAGGAAGAACATCCTAGGCATGATTATGGTGGATGAATCTGGAACAAAATCAATATTACATGTGTGAGTGGGATAGGGAGAGGTACAAATAGTGGGCAGATGCGTGAGTATTTCGTGTGACACGGATGGTTAGCATATGTGTGAGTGGTACACAGCTTAGTGAAAAATGTAAATGATATGTGATTCATCTGTTTAGTGGAAGGCACTCTTTCTAAGACCTCTTAGTGTGGTTTCAGATGAGAATTTTTACAATAAATATTAGGAAAGTAGTTGTTTTAACATTCACCTAGGACACAAAATCCTCACCTTATCTGTTGTCATTATGTGGGAAGTGCTAGATTATGTGCACTCGAGGACTGTACTAACGGTACATCTGGTGTTGGATGTACAACCCATTATTTTTAGTATAAAAACTCTCCTCTATCCTGACCAGAAGGAATATACCCGTATGGTCTACTTTTGGTCACTTTATTGATAATTATTTCAGTCACACAAAATTATTTCAGTAACTAGTTTAAGCTGCTCGCTTCAAACTGGCTTATGAGATCCCTTCCACAGGTGCCTCACACTGCACGAGGTACCTGGGTACCCAGCTCAGAGTGAAGGATTTCATCAGGAAGCAGGGCATTATAGCTGTCAATTGCTATGTCAGTACATATCGGGACCTTCAGCAGAAAAGCAATGCTTAATTGCTATGTCACCGGTGTATTTAATGGCATTGCTTTTTATTTTCTATTTACAGAGAAAAAAAATTTGTGGAAGGGGTTTTTTGATGTCTAGGGAGTGAAATATGTCTTATCGTTTCCTGATAAATATTACTGAAGATTTATTTCTTATTTTTCATCTTTATAAAAGAGAATTCTCTGAACCAGTTCCTACTCCTTTTATGATTGTGCCAACTGCCTTCTGTGGAACTTGTAGTGCAAATGAGGCACATTCTATCCTAACCAACATTTACAACATTTCTTCCTATTTTAGCTATCCATAGCAATTTAGGAACATCAGAAGCACCCTCCTGGAAAAGATCGAAGATCCATCTAGCTTTATATCTCTTCTGAATAACCACTGCTGCTCCAGAAAGCATTAAATCCCAGTAATTCATTATTTGACAGGAGGATGACTTTCTTCCCTGCATGAGCAGGTGATCAATTTATGCCCCAAACCTTACACATTCTTGGTACTGCTGTGCGTGCAAAGCACATGGCATCAAATGTATATAAAGTTCAATATGAAAAAGCACCATATCCCTCATAAATTGAATGCAACAGTTCTACTGCAGAAAATTATCTTCTGTCAACATCCCCAAATCACTTGAGTTTGGAATTGTATATTAGAAGAAAAGCCTATTGGAAAAAAAAGTGCAAATATAGCATATTTTACTTTTAAATCCCATATATTGCCTTGCAGTACACTTTCTTTCCTACTCATTAAGCCCTGAACATCAGTAAAAGCAGTACTGTTTACATCCTGCAAGCTTTGCACAAATTCATCCTGTTACATGAACGTCTCTTAGAAATCAGATTCTATTTTTCCAGTGGAGTTGCATCCAGTTTTGCTACAGCTGTGTGATGCTTTGTCTCCTTATTTACATAGCAATCCATCACTCATTGCATATAAAAAGCATTTTGTAAGCCATACAAATACATGTGTGCCAGATTTCAAAAAGGTAAAGCCTATTTTGTGGTCCATACACTAAAGATTTCCAAAGACACTGCAAGGGTGCCTATCACGCCATGCTCAGCAGAGCAGTCTTTAGCTATAATTAGTCTTTCTAAATACCAATTAACTTATTAATCTATATGAGTTCTTATAATATATTCAATTCCCCAATGCATTAAAGAGCATTTCATTGCATATTTCAATCTCTTTGGTTCATTTCTTCCAGAAGGAAGATAATCTGGGTAATTAAAAAATATTTAAAAGTATTGCTATCCTTATCAGCACTAGTTACTCTTTATGCCTGTTAATTCAACATTAACAGAATCAAGTGCAAAGTAACACCAGACTTTAGGAAGTTCCATATGCACTAGGTAGTATTCATGTAAATAAGCTAACTTGCATGTTTTTATTGAAATAAAATACTTCTGTTGAAGCAAAATATGATGCCAAAACTTTAAGTCACATGACACTGGATTTTGCCACTTTTGCTTCAGCAAGTACTGTTTTTTAGAGGAAAGTAAAGGAAGAGTCCTTAGTGCTCTCAGATGAAGAATGCCGGAGCGACTATTCAGTCACATCCTGGAAGCCCTTAGTTGGAAGAACACATTTGCCCACAAGGGGGCTCTTGAAATGTAAAAGTACTGTTCACTGCAGACATCTGCTTACATCTGCTGGAAGAATTAAGAGAAGTAACAGGATAAAAATAAAAGGGTCTAATCTCATGTGACGGCTTCTACCTTACATGGGTTTACTGATAAAAACACAAATGCATTGTTTTTGACTGAACAGGTTTGATACATATTAGCTTTTGAATTTCAAAATGCATTTTGTTAGAGCAGTGAAAAATTCAGACAGTAATTATCAGTGTCAGCTGAAATATTATTATGCACACATGACTGAAAGCCTTTCATAACCAAGCAAGAAGCAACGCAAATCATTGCTGATAGCTTTTTACAGATCAATTACATTTAAAAGACAAAATATTTCTATCTCATATAACACATTTTCTACTCGGTCATTTAGATTACACCATTAGAATTGGATCTGAAACTCTGCATTACTCTAGCTCCCATACATACATACTAATCTGGCCTTAGGCTACCCGAAGGACCAAGCCCCTTGGGTCAGCACGGCCTGCGGCCCAGCCCGGCTGAGCCGGTGCATACAGAGTGCCTGGGGTCGCCCCTGCCCAGCCTCGCCCGGCCCACGCACCGGCTGACGAAGCGCCCCGAGAGCCGCCTGGGTGCAGGCATCGCGCCGACACCGCAGGAGCAGCCGCCGTGCAGCAGAGCCGTGTCCCTGTGGCAACGGCTCGCTCCCGCCGGCAGAAGGCGCCTCTCACCCAAATCCCATCTGCTGCTCCCACCGGGGCCTGCGGTCTGGCACTCTAGACTCCTGCTACGATGCTTATTTTAATAAACTGCCAGGGTTTGGGCTCTAAGGCCTGCCCCACACAGGTGGGAATTCCACCTTTCCAACCCTGCTATCCAGTCAAACACGCAACCCCCGAAATAACAGCGAGGTCTGTTACAGTCATTTTTTGCTCTATCGAAAAAATCTACACTAACATCTCCCCTCTTTCCTTCTAAGTCCAGGATTTCTACACGTATGTTTATACGTGGGCATGGGCTTACTTGGCCCATACTTTGGCTCCAAACCAGAGCTGTGTGACTATGCTAGCATGGCAGGGGGCTCTTGGGCTTGCAGGGCTTTTGTTTAGCTGAGAGAGCAGTAAGAACAGGCCTGTGCCTGCCTGTAATATACAATGCAAGTAACACCTACAGATTTTCTGGGGAGGAAAAATACTCAGGCCAGTAGCTCAGGAAATCTGGGAGTAGGGCACTGCATTTTGTTTCTGATTGTTAAATCATCCTTAACTGCGAAAGCCAGATTTGAACTAAGTCTGGGAGGCACTGAGGCCCTGCAGCTCCTGCTGATTTGAAGCATTGACCCCATGCCTCTCTCACAGAACAGGCATAAAAAATACGCTGTGGTGAGCTTCAAATAAGCATCAAAGTGACTGGAGCTTGTTGTAGCACAATCCCATATTGTCATTCTCCTAGACCTCTATATTTTACTAGTAGAGGAGAGGCTGAGTAAAAATACTGATGACCCGTTCTAATACCATGGAAAGAAATTAAGAAAAATGAAGGAAAGTTTGAAATGCCACAAAAACATGCAGACAAATATACAGAGACCAATGTCTGCACTGCATTTGCAAGAATTCATTGCTCACCAGGAGGCTCCAGCCCTGCAAACAGGCAGGTGCTCACTACTCCATGTGCGGGGAACGGTGCTGCCGTCAATGCAAATGCAAGCAGGGAATGCAGTCTGTCCAGTCCTAGGAAATAAAAACCTTTATCTTGAAATTAGGGGTAAAATATTTGCTGACTTGAAAGGAGAAAAAATAAACTACATGTTCTCTGTTCATACCATTGTCCGGAGATCACAATTATTCCTAGCACAAAAAATCTATGATGTTACTGCACTGAGGAGCTGCAGGGATTGAAATAAAATGGTTCAAGCCCTTTTAGTTTCTGTGAAATATCCACCACATAGAAAAAAACAGCAGAGCAGGAAGCATGCCTGGGTTCATGTGCCCATGCACTGTATATTAGTGACATATTGTAACTTGTTCCGCTAGAGTGAGCAGAGTGAAATACTTGTTCTCTCTCTCATTAATTTAAGATGTTCTTAAAAACCCATGCCTGGATGTCTGTCACTGCCTTCAGTCTTCTCCTTTATCTAGTGCTTTCTAGGTTACAGAACAAACACCAAAGGAGTCAAATGTAGATGAAACCGAGCCTAAGCAAGGAAGAGCAGAACCACCTTTCCAGGTCTTGATAATACCACCATAAAGTGTAAATATTTGAAACAGCTATTTAATCAAGTCTAACTTAAAACTACAAAAGCAACCTGACTGGCTTGATTTTGAGCTTGTGATGAGATTAATCCCTTCACTGCAGTGGAGCTGCTCCTGAAGTGTGCCACTGCAAGTGGATAAGGTCCTACTCTAAATTAAATCCTCTTCACAAGAATATTCAGAGTCCACATCCCATCCCTATAATGCTTTGCAATATATGTGTGTAGAGGATAAGGCGAATAATCATTATCTATTTCTTTTTTATTATAGTCATATTTAGAGGTTCCAAAAAAGATCAAAACTTCTTTGTGCTAAGTGCTATAAAGATACTCAGTAAGCACTAGATTCTTTATTTGTATGGTTCTTAATTGTACAACAGAAAGCATCCTCTCTTTATCTTTTCCCTCCCTCCCCCCATAAACTCACACTTTTATTCAGAGGTCTTCAACAAGCAGACTAATTGTAAGTGCACAAACATGCAT
The DNA here is from genome assembly GCF_036370855.1 of Dromaius novaehollandiae. Lineage (NCBI taxonomy): Eukaryota > Metazoa > Chordata > Aves > Casuariiformes > Dromaiidae > Dromaius > Dromaius novaehollandiae. Next base: position 20,835,369 of record NC_088105.1, on the reverse strand, counting down.
ATGGATTCATACACATAAAGCAAGGCAAAATTGCAAAGGAGTGGGCTTATTTGAAAGAATGGGCCTACAAATACCTTTTTTTCTTTTGGACTACTGTTAGAAGACAATTGCTATATATTTTCCTGCTAAATACAAAAGATCTGAAAAAAAAGAAAGATCTGAAAAAAAAGAAAGTCCAGAAAGGGAAAAAGCAGACTTAAAATGAGAGCGAAGTTAAGGGCACAGAGCAAGTCTTGCATATTCCTAACCTAGCATAAACATGAATTTCTCACTCTTCTGCCTGAAAGTTCCATTTATTCCAAGAAATTTATTTAAATTAAAACAGGAAGATTTGAAACATACCATTCTTAAGATGTGCTTTCCTACCTTTCTCTGACTGATTTTAATTAAGAAAAAAGGTGATATGGAGTAGGCCATGAAAAGGGTATATACTGAGTTATGCATGCACAAATGAGTTTTTCACTGACTATAGTCATAATGACTTTTTTACATCTAGGACTTCAGACTGTCATATCCTAAACTACTGTAGCACTGTAAAAAGAAAGCATTTGTTATTTCAGTAAAAATATCTATTTTAATTACACCACCTGCAATTTGATATACAAAATGTGCCTTTCAGAGCTCATTTTAGGGCTAAGGACTAGAGGTACTAAAAACACACAGTGCAATATTATACAGATTTTACTCTTGGATTTTTTTTTTCTGTGATAATGGGAGTCAAATTTTTCTCCTTTTTTTAAAATAATAGAAAATACCTTTCAGGACTGAGTTAGCCATTTCCAAGGTGATCATTATCCTATTACTGAGAAAGGAATCTAGTATAATATTGGAAAGCATATTAGATTTCAGAGCGAATGTAGCTCTGCATAGAAAGCCTGCATCATGGAATGCCGCATTTAGTACCTGAGAGTTTAATGTTAGACTGTAGTTAAAATAACTAGCTCTCACTAGGGACAGGAAGCTTAAGCCCTAGCAATTTATCATAAGGTCTTTTATCTGAGTGTAGTCTATGGAGAACAAAATTGTTTGAGCAAGATTGTCCCATATAATCTCACTATTTTGTGTCTTTCTGTGAGGGTTAAATAGTTTAAAGAACTATCTGGGAGTCCTTTTTCTGCTATAGGGATACTCAAGCTACTGATCTGCAACCCTTTAGAGGCCTGGAAGAGCAGAGACTTGGATGATAAAATAGCTTAGAGCAGTTCATCTGTGTCAGAATTAATTTGACTTTGCTGATGCCATTATACAAAGGACCATTACAGCTTTACTTTGCAAGCAAGAAATGCGAAGTCATATTTCACAGAGGAGCTCTGAGCTCAAGTACTACATCTCTTGTAAATCCAGGGAATTTGGACTACATCACTTCGGTAAGATGAGTGCCATTTCTTCTGCTTTATTTTGACCCATGCAGAATAGGATCTTTTAATCTTTAAATACTCAGGTTGCCTTGTTCCCTACAACACTCCACATAGGAATGAACTCCATGCTTTAGAAAAGAGAGAGCACTAGGAGAGAACTCTGTGCATTCATTATTCCCATATGTTTTACAAACCTTGGCAGTCCACTGGATACAAGTGGGTAGTGAAAGAGTCTCTCTCTAATACGATGCACATATTTTGTAGTGGTAGTGGAAAGAGGTAGTGGGATAGATGGGATGGCACCTCACTAACACATCCAAGTCATATTAGTATTATTGGCAGCTTCTGTGAATTTGGTTTTAAAATAGTTTTGACTCCAGTTCTCTTTCACCTTTTCATGCAGGAATGAAAGCCTCTCAGACATCTGAAAATACCATAAAGTTCAAATTAAATAAAAACCAAGAAGACTACCTCTGCATTGAGCCAAATTTACCAGCTATCATGGTGGAGCAAAGACAACCAGCTGAGCCATGAAATCATTACTGGTGTTTTTTTGCAATAGGAGTGAAGACAGAGTCTTGTACAAACACAAACTGCTGTAACAAGGAAGGCTCCATTCTGTGAAATATGAGGTTGTGATTTCATGTACACCACAACTATAATTTGGCATGACATTAAGTGAAGATACATTTTAGAGACTGCAACTCACAGTGGGTCTTAGTTTAATGCCACAAAAGTAAGATACATGCTTTACAGATTAATCCTGACACTCTAAAAGCTGGATTTTCCCTGACATAACCTGGGGAGAAAATACATACCAAGACCTGGATTCATCCCACTCAAGTTTAGTTATTTAACTGAAGTACCTCAGCTAGGAGTTACCAACTCCCCCAGAGTCAGCAGAACATGAAGAATACCTTATCCAGTCTGCCTAAAACCTGAATGACTCTCTGGAGATGGTTTTCTCTCTCTCTTCCCATGGACTATATGGAAAACCTGGGGACTGAGTGCCTAAACTTAGGCAGAATTAATCTGTGCCCAAACTCTGGGCATAATCTCAGGCCTCCATGTGTCCTGGAAGAACACAGGACTAAGTGAAGCATACCGGCCTACAAAGACTGAAAGAACTGACAGATCACAGTCCCCAAGAAGCACCCAAGGACAATGCAGCTTACATACTACCCAGCTCGTTGGAGAGAGAGCAAAATAACTCCTCTCTTTTTCTTTGAAGGAGGCTTACTACAGCTTTACTTTCAACCCTTTTTTCCTTATACAAACTATTTTCATTAACTACAGACCACTGCACTGCTGAGTTGATAGGATAAAAAATATCACTTGACTACACAACACTCCATAACTTCAATTTTTATCTTTCCAGCATTAATAGACTTCATGTAAATGACAAAATGCAGTTATTCTGCATGTCACCTCATGCACTTTCACCATAGCACATGTCCCCTTAAAAACTGGAGGGATCTTTGTATTCTGGATAACCTTGCCTTTTCAAGTATGAGACAGAAGGAAGGTGAAGATAACCGTAAGAGGACAAGCTCTTCATATTTCAAAGTACTTATTGGTCTCTGGTGCTGTATCTTCAGATCCTTTGTCCCAGTTTCTCCAGATCTCAAGTTTGGGGCAGTCAGGCAGAACATTCTGAGAAACCTGTGCCATGCCAAGTCAGGACTGATGTAGTCAAAAAAGGTCTAGGGCTGTCAAACTGGAGTTTTTCATGAGCATTAGAGCCAGTAAAATTACTTATTTCCACTGCTTTGCTTTTTTGCTCTTACCACTCCAATTACGTATCTTCAAATAGTTTGGAAAGCTCACATAACCATGGTCTTACACCACAGAAATGAAACTGAGATTGTTTCCTTTCTAGAAAGAACACTAGGTTGATTTTGCACCTTCGTGAACAATGTTCATAAAGCCACAGAAAAGGTTTAAAAATTTTTTTCTTTACTTTTCTTTTTCATAATTGGTTGTTTTGAGGAATTGATGTAATTTACTGAAGTGACCGTATGCAATTCATAAAAACAGTAGCATCTGATTTAAGAAGCTGTTGTGGCTAAAGAACAACTTGGTAGAACCTTATACGGCCCTGGTTCTCCGACAAATTTTAAAATTAATATGACACAACTTAACCCAAAATATATAATTTATTTATATATACAATAAACACGTCTAAAATATATATTGCAAGGGAACGCACATTTTGTTCCTGTAAAGTGTCCTAAATAGACCTGTTGTATTATAACTATATTAAGCCAGCTCCTTCACTCAGCAGAGCTCTACAAATTTGCTGAATTGATAACCTTCTGTAATACATTAGTATGGAGAGACATAATAACTAACTGGGTTCCCAAATCCTATGAAAATGAAGAGATCTTCTCTGAAATACCTGTGAGCAATATTTGGTTCAAATGTTCTTTGGGCATAAGTCAGTTATTTTCTGAGTAGTTCCTATCAGGAAGACATTTTGAAAGATTCATTAGATCTATTGACTTCAGTCTTAATACTAGTTTCACTGGCTTAAAATAAAAGTGAAGGCAGAATCAGGCTATACATACTCTATTCCCTGGTTCAGAACGCAGCTGTTCTCCACCTGATAGCATAACTAATTCATTTAATAATATTCAAAACATTCTATAGCAACATATTCTAGCAATTTCCAGTTGTCCATTATTTTTTCAGCTTCCTCATAATCAGACTTGACTGAGAGAAAACGGAAGGAAAAAATACATACATTATGCATGTATAATGCATAATGTCTGAACTATGATGACATTTCCCTTCATTTGCGCAGAGAGACAGAATAATTTACTCCTGGCTACACCACTCTTGAGCTTTTCTTTCCCACGAAAATACATCACAAAGACACGCTTTATATTAATGATCTGACATTATATGGTATTGAAACAAGGGAGGGACTTGGTACTGAAAATAGGGGGGACAGGAAATATCAACACTATTATAGTAAAGTTTCATGTTCTGAAAGATGAATTAAAATTTCAGAAAGACTTTAATTTTTTTTTTTTAATCTCAGGCAACTCCAGACAAAACAGCGCTGTATGTATAACAAAAGAATACAAAGCTTAATGGATTAGTAATTTGACTTTTTTTCCTCTTGTATCCTTTTTTTTCAGATTTAAAGAAAAAAAAGATTAGATTCATTTCAGTAAGCTATTTCCTTAGAGAGACAAAGGAATGCAGGTCTCCATGAAATACATAAAATTGTGGTTTGACTGAAGGCAGTGGGAGCCTTCTTCTAATTTCAATTGGGTCTGGGTTTTCACCTCTTACATGCAATCTTAGTCTGAAAAGTCATTGTGTTAAAAGAGTCACTTTACTCAGTGGATCACCTCTTTGAGATATTGAGCAGTTTCTGCTGACTATAATTTCCTTTACTTCTTTTTAACTCCTGAGAAGACATGAAGGAGCGAAACACTGTTGTTCCTGATCAGCACAATCATTCACCGAACACCACATTTTCAAAGAGGTTGTGGCTCTTTTGCTACATACCATTAGTGTCTCCTGGCCCTAAACATAGCATAATCCCCTGAAAACAGGATCATTCTGGAGGCAGGGTCATCCACTGAAGATGGGAAGGGAAAGCATTTCTCTTAGCCATCTCATTGAAACCTCTGCCATCTCAATACAGGCAACTTAATGCAACTGGTCAAAGCAGCAAGGCCAAACTCATGGGGTCATGAGTTTTGTTCTTGCCGTCCTGGGTGCATTTAGCCATCAGAAAGTTATAACACAGCTAAGCAGGACTAACTGGAAGCCAAGACAAGCCAGACCCAGCAGAGAGCACAGCTGAGCAGTAACCTACGTTTCCACATACACCCTGCTTGGCACATTGCATAGAGTGTTTGGGCCTAACATCCATCAGTAACTCTCTCACAAACCAGCAGAAGGCAAACAGCACAGTGTAGGGGACAGCTCAGTATAATTTGAAGATATTGATGTTGCCAGGTATAAATGAGTAACTAAATCAATCTGCAGCATTTTAATTGTAGGCGATGGCTCACTGGAGGAAAGGACTCAGCATGACTCGGCCATCCAAGGTTAAGCACCCAAGGCTGGAAGCAAGGACAAATGATTTCTGCTGCTTTCCAACAGTTTTTACAGGGAAACTGTTGAGGGAAAAGATGTTGTCCTGCTATGCTGATTATTGTAAAATCCGTTTCAGATAGAAATGGTACTTAAAGTACCATTTCATTCCCAGGAGGTTGAAGAGGTTATTTGAAAGAGATGGGAGAGGGCAGAGATGAAAAACAGCTATGCATACTTCCTTTTTGTTTCTTCCATCCCTCTCCCACTTCAGAATACTAGATGTAATGCAATTCACATTATATCAGATATGACAAAAATCTGCAGCTCTCTGTTCTGTATCTTGTTGCAATTCTTCTTTCTAGAGGTAGATTAACTAGCAACAAATAACTCAAAAATGCCATTTATTTTACTTTCTTTGTAAAAAAAAAAAAAAAGAAAAACTTGTTAACATTAGATTTTGTGGTAGCAGGAGCCACCAAAAAAAAAAAAAATCTACACACTTGCATCTGCAAGCCACATGGCTCCTTAAGTCTTTGTTTCTGTGTGGCAGGTATTCACCTATATAAGGAGATATCTAGCAGTCACTTCTAAGCTAAATTATCCTTTCTCTGCCCTTAGAAGGTTCATTGGAAACTCTATTGATTAGAACACGCTTTCGGTCACCCCTACAGGAGGTCCATTGGTACAGATAATGTGAAGGGGTAAGAAAGTGAGAGTATAAATTGAGATTCTGGGCATTTTACATACTTCAGGAGTCTATTTTGATCGAAGACCAGAACTTTTCATTGTCAGTAGGCCACACAGATGTGAAAGGAATTGTTTTCCCCTTTGACTATGAGAACTTAGAAAATTTGGGCTGATGTCTCCAGTAAGAACAGTCAGTAGAAGGCACTTTCTGAGAGGGAGCAAAGCAATAACAAGACCACGGAAGAGCTTGAAGGACCCCCTGCATTCCTGTGCTACCCTAGCATCCTGTCTCTGCACTCTGCCCAGCCAGTCCTTTGTAGCAGCCACTGTCACCTGCTTAGAGCTTCAATTCTGAAGCAGGAGGAGCAAGGGAGGCCAGCAGGCATAAGGACAGCAAGTAGTGCAGCAGAAGGAACCCTTATGCTTGAGGAGAAGCCTGAATATTTTGTTTGTCCTGAGGCTAGACAAGTTTCAGATGTCTTGAAGATGTCACTGTAAGTGAAGCAGGTCTGGTAGAGCAGATGCATCAAAGATCTGCTGCACAGATTCGCTAATAGCACCTCTCTCCATCAGGGCAGAAGGCACACTGGGAGCACATGACAGAAACTTTACCAGGACTTTGACCTGTATGGACATTCTGTGACTTTTATTGAGACTTTGTTTAAAGTTCAGGAGCAGTTTATCACTTGGTTCCCTGCAAGCTAGCTGGGCTAGCTTAGATTTCGTACTTCACTAGCAAGTTTTAGTGAATCACCTATTCAGTGAATAGCAACTAAAGACAGAAACCACAGGACTGTTTTAAGGATGGTAAGTGCCCGGATATCATGGAGACAGTAGAGAAACCTGACATGATGGACTTGGTTTTGTTTCATATGGTAGTTTTGGGGTTTGCTTAATAGCCTTTTATCTCTCCTCAGTAATTCCCAAGCCATCTCACTAGTTAACAAAGTTTTATTTCCACTAGAAAATAAGGATACATTATTTTGTAAGGAAAAATTATTAAGGTGTAACAATGACTGCCTGTCAAATGGACAAAGATAATTTTTGCAACTTGTTCCTCATCCTTCCACAACATAGGACACATTTGTGAATTTACAGATTTAACCCAGAACCAGTCCAGGTCCCAACACTAAATACTGTGTGGAAGAGAATTCTAGCAGCAGTCCTCACCCTAGTTGTTACCCTGATGTTGTCTTTCTCCAAATCATCATCCTTATCTTAAGTGTAACTCTAGTCTGCATGTAAGACGTGATAGACTTCAGGTCTTCCAGTCAGAAAAGGACTGCTCAGAAGGGAATAGCAGGAAAAAATATATATATTTTTGTACTTTGGCATCCCTTTTTGAACTCCACTTATAACTTACATCTATGGGTTCTCTTCTAAGAAAATCTAATCTTTTCATTAAGTCTACACCTCAGCTGAGATTGAATCCAGGATGTTGGAGTCATATATTTCTCCAGACTACATACGACTCAGAATATTCAGCAGTAGCCAGACCAAGCTACTTTGGCAGCCACAAATTGAATTCCATTTGTAATGTAGCTGTTGACTTCACTTCTTAGGAAACCAGTTCCTACCCCATACTCTAACCCCATACACACATTTAAGACAGGGACTACTTTAAACCTCCAGAGAGTATTATCTGGAAGACAAATACGAACATCAGCCCTTAATCTTCTTTTGCACCCATTATTGAACCTTCCTGTTAATGACTCTCCTAGCTCTAGAATGCTATTTCTAACCTGAATCTAACTCCGAGCCAAAATTCAGGCTGAGGACTCCTCTAGTCTCACAGAGGTGAATTCCAGCAGCACCCTGCAGTGGCCTTTGGCATCCTCTATTTTACCGTGCTTTTCACAAAGCTGATGGCTTTCTCTGGCTCAGAACCGTAATCCTTCAATGGGTTGACACTGAGGCCAGGGATCCTCAAGACCAGACTAAGTAACATCTGGAGCACAGTTCCAACAGAAGCCCTTACCTTCACTGGCAGCCCCTTTTCAATGCCCATCTCTGATTTGTTCTTTGCTATCTCTTCCTCAGAAACACAATCCATATTTAACCCTAAACCCCTCTAAGCACCCAAGCAAAGTGATGACTGGTATACAATTCTTACAACAGTCTAACTTTCCCTTTGCAGTCCATTCACAACACTGGTGGTAATGTCTCTTTTATGTTTCTTCTTTCATGAACCTGATCTCTAGCCTAAAGGGCTGCACCATATTCTGGGAGGAGAATTTCAGCAGCAGCATCTAGTTTACTTCAGCAGCTCATTTTGAGTTGTTATCCTAGCTGGGCTCCTGTCTTTGCTGTTCTTAGAAAAATATACCTTGCCATTACCCTAACACCAGACTGAGGTTTCCCCTGGAATTCCTGCCACACCTTCAGTCTAAGGAATGCTTGGCCTCACTTTGCTTTCACAGCCTCTTTTGAATCATGATGGGAAGTGAATTACAGCCACTACTTCCAGTTTCCATTGTCAGCCTCATTTGAACAGTCTTACTCTATCTCCTGCCTTTCCCTTTTTCTAAGACCTTCTTACCTTAACCCTAAGTTTAGGCATATATGTAGGCCAGGGATTCACTCATGTCCCTAGTAATTACTACTACTTGGAGGAGAATTCCACCAAAACCCTCTGTTTAGTTTTGTAGAGCCCTTGAGCATGTTGCTACTGTTTCCCCTTGCCTTTTTTCCAAATCCTAAACTGTATGTAAGTGTGTATCACACTTTCTGCAGAGTAGCAACCACAAGGAATTAGAGATCCTTAATCTTGACTGAGTCAACTCAGATATTTCAAGGGACAGAACACACAAAGTTCAGAGGAATAAGGATTTGGTAGGATTTGCTCAGCAATACTACTATCAAATAAGATCAGTTTCCCAGCAGTTAACATCCACTGTACCCAAAGCATCCTTTCATTTCAAAGCCTATTTGTCAGTGTGGGATTCCTAAGCAGGAAGAGAAAGAATTAGATTCAATGAGTATCTTCTTTTATTCTTTTTTATTTGCAAAAGACATTTTATACCAAACCAAGTAGGGATCTCTTCTCTAGAAATACATACTTGTCTTCATATCAAAACCTTTTTATTTCTGAATGTCTTTTAAGAAGAAAAAGTACTGAAACTTGTCACAACTTTAATCGGCTGTACATCTTGACCATGTCATGAGCATTCTCATGTTATATCACAGGAAGTCCTATACAAAAATACCCACTTCTGACTGCCTTATACGATCCTGACAATCATAAGAGATTTTTTTAGAGAAAGAAATTTATTAAAGCATAAATTATAAGCAATTTTTTCGGGGGTTTTTGGTTCAAAATCGCCCTCCCAATATATGCACACATCCAGATCTTTGTGTAAGTGAGGTAGTCATGGAGGGCTTGAGTGTTTCAAGGATTAGTGTGCTCTTTGCTATTCCCTTAATCTTGTCTTGTGTTGTGGGCGCATGGCTCACTCAGCATGAGGGAAAAAGAACACAGAATATGAGATCATCACACCTGTATTGGACAGCAGACATATTCCAGGCATGAAGAGGTAGAGAGAAAAGGGCCATCATATGGGGACTCTCCTCTCCTCCATCCCCAGAGCCCACAGAGCTTCTGAAGAAAACAACCCACAGAAGAATATTACTCTTAACCTGGCAAACTTCTCTTTAAATACATGTGCTTCTCTCTTGCCCTCCCGCATCTCCCAGAGGTATGCTCTTAGACATGCTTTTTACAGATCACAACAGAATATATTCTTTGTTGCCAAACTGTGTGAGAACCAGCTTCCATTTTTCCCATATGCAATACAGTTCTCCAAAATACAAAGACAAGGGCAAGTAAAGGCAGATTCCCAGTCCAGCCAAACAGACGTGCAGAGGAAGTTTGGAGGTAACATCATCTGTTCAAGCCAGCTAAACAACTACAGAGCAACTTCAACATTATGGTACATATAATCCTTCTTGCCTACAGTGTAGCCATGCTGATGAGAAAAACAAGAGGATATGAACCATGTTTGACCCCTCAGCCTTTGGTTATGTCCAAAGTAACTGAATTGCTTGGACTTACTAATTTATGTATATGTTCACAAGCAAGGGTCTGAATTTGTATGCTGAGCATAACTGTACTAAACAGAAATGAGAAATATAACATGATACACAGTCTAGCAGATTAAATCTACTTATGCATTCATTTCCCATCACGTAAGAGTTTATTCCACATAGTACTTACTGCATTGTAAGTATAATAACCCAAACATGCCAAACTGTATATACAATACTCCATGGCTCAACAGCAACATATCGTTTTTGGATGAAAGAACAAAATATGGGAAATATATATTGCAGCAAAGCTACGTGACTCTGCAATTGCTGGTTTAACCACATTCCCATCTACAATGCGCTGGTTGTTTTAAGCACATTTGGCTGGACTGCTGGAAGCATAGATTTCTAGTAATACCAAAATGTTTAGAGGCCTTATGATACTTATGTTAGGAACACCAGTAAGACTGTGAATTCCAGTCTATGTAACACAAATGACAAGTAGAGGGTAGATAATGTAGACAGCTTTTTAAAAGGAAGCAGTGACAAGTCTAGTCCTCCTATTCTCATTTCCTGGTTATACGACGCAAGTGGCCCTAGTTCCAAGCAGCGACCAAATGTGGAGAGAATGCCTAACCCATGTGCAGAACTACACAGCATGAGACAGCTAGGACAGTGGGTAGCAGGTGCTATTTAAAGGGGGGAGAGTATGAAAAGAAGTTTTACAGGTAGTAGACTGAGAAATTCTCCAGGGGGTGGCTCAGTAATCACTGTACCACTTGAAAAGCATGTACTCCAGCTGGGTGCTGTATTTGGCAATTGAGCCCTTTGCTTCATCCAGTGTAAAACCACACATAAATCTTTCACAGAGCACTGGACTGTTCCAGTACCTACACACTGCATTTTCAGCAGCTCCCAAGGAAAATGTAAAATCACATTGGTTGAATGGTACAAATTGGGGCAAGGAGGATGGAAACTGCAGTATACCTTCACGTCCAGCTATGTGGCCATTGCTTGGCTTTGCACACAGATCTGTTGCCATGCCTGATGCTACGTGCATCAGGAAAGAGGATTTTTCTTTTCATACAAAAGCTAATCTTACTCAAAACTGATTTCCATGACATCTGGTCATTATATAGCTAAGGTTTCTCGTGAAACTGCTGTTTCACCATATTTCCATAATGGAAACAAATTGGAAGAAGAGCTACTGCATTTGAAAAAAATGTCAGCGATTTACCAACCCTCATCTCCTCTTTCCCATTTTACATTATAAAACACTCCTTGGGGACCCAGAAAAGACTGAGGAACGGAGTCTAGAATTTAAGAACAGTCAAAGATGATAAAGTTATTGCATTTACATAGAAGTCATGCAGTATATTTAAAAGGAAAACCTGTGATATATAATTTATAGAACAGCAATGGTAATAACCCCTATTTATTGCTTGCTGTGAAATACCTATATGAAAAAACATCCCTTTGTGCCATTAAAAAAGTGTCATCATGTTAGAAGAATTACTAGCTACGGAAAACACCCAACTGAGGGCACAACCTCAGGTTCTCTATTTCCTGGGGGAACTTTCTGTATGATATGGATATTCTTCTGTAGAGGCAGAAGTAGCTAACAATTGTTGTGCTGCCATTTTGTGATGACACAACTGGAAGAGGGTACATGAACGTCTGATCACGCCCGATTCTAAAAATCCCAGGGACAGTGCAGGGTCCCCAGTAGCTCCTCTGGGAAGATGACTCAGTCTGTAATCAAGCTGTATAGAGAGGCAAGGATCACTGGTGTTTTTTACAGGAATTCGTCTCAGGCCTCTTTTGAAGTTCCTTAAAATTTCTAACTCCCACTAACATTGTTAGCAACTGTAAACACGCAGCATCTTCAAAGATTAGAGTTACAATGAGAGACCTTCTTCTAATGGTCTCTCAGTACTGAATTTAATTATGGTTTACATAACCTCCTATCATCTCTTGAGACTGAAAAGGATGTTATTCCCGTTTAATAAAAGCATGAACTGCAGCACAGACAGCATAAGAGATATCCAAAAAACTGTCATGGGACAAAGTTTAGTGGAAGAAATAACGACAATTTTATGCACTGCGCCAATGCCATCCTCCCGGTTTTTGGAGGATCTTTTGGTGATTTTATAATCACATTTTTCTGGTTTCAAGAATAATCCTTAATTGATCTCAGAAACAGTCACACAAACCACTGGGAAAACTGAGTCACTAAAGAAATAAACTGAATACACACAGAGAATTCTCAGATACACAAGCTAAGCAAACTAAAAAATAGACAAGCTATCTCTAATCCTCCATGTAGATATGTTACTTCCCAAACCAGAAAATTAAAATATTCTAGGCAAGAAATATGATTACTTAGTTGAGAATGTCCATAAAAAACAAAGTATTATTTGGATGAAGGACAGGAAAAGGTTGATCCTTTTTACCTGTCAATGCCTCTCACATCATCATTGTTGCTCTACACCAGATATCCATTACATATATTCTAAATGAAAGCCTACGTCAACAGACTGGTAAAGAGTACTTAGGCATCAGTTAGTTCATAATATTGATAGCAACGCACAGAAGCACATTTTAAATGAATTTTCCCATACACTGAAATGGATCAAACTGAATGGGATGAACAGGATATAGAAAAAAAAATTACATTTGCATATCTGAGAACTCTAGCTAGGCAAGTGATTAGGGAAGCAGGATACTTGCAAACTATCTGTAATTCCATCTCCTTGTAGAAACTGCATGTTCTTCTGCCAAACTTTGCAACAAGAGATGCTGCTTTCTACCATGTTCCTTATCTTCTCCAACTAAAGTGGTGTCTGACCTATCTGCACTGCAAAAACCTACTGACTCCACTGCCTTCAAGATTGTTATCCTGGATTCTACCAGCCGGTCACAGATCAACAGACACCTCCCCACAGATTGCAGCAGAGTTATTAGGACAAGGGAAATGAGAAGCTTCCTGGCTATGTCCACAGCCAGTTTCTTGAAAAGCTCAGAGCAAAGATACTGTAGAGGTGAGAGACAGAAGGACATGACGAGACTGGACAGTCAGCCCTACCTTGGACAGCTCCTCAGCTCCACTTCCTCCTGCAAAAATGGAAAACCCTGTCACATTGGCAGGCAGTAACTGTGGTGCAGTTAATATTTAAAGGGGTAAGATGAGCACAGGGCAGAGACACAAGTAAAGAGAAGGGTATTGTATTGCTCTTCACTTCAGAGCTTAGTCACTTGATTTCCACCTCAATTAACTAATCGACCTAAACAAGCCTGGATGGCTGGCATCCCCCAGAAGACAGCATAACAGGAAAAAAAAGACAGCATGTCAGATAAAAGCAAAGAAGCAAAGCACTATGGAGAAAGGGACAGGGAGTTTGGAAATAGACTTGGAGAAGGTAAATAAAAGAGGGTGAGAAGATTAAAAGGAAAATTGATAGGAGAGCTGAATGAGAGAAAAGGATAAGGAGGGGAGGATAAAGGAGTGAACAAGAAAAGAAACCACATAGGAGGGAGTGAACAAGACAGAGATGGAAGAAATGTAAGAAAAGGTGTGTAGAAAAAGGGAGTGATAAAACTGGGACAGTGAAATGGCAAGGAAAATGGGAAAATGATATGGAAGACAGATGAACAAGAGAGAGTTGCAGAAACATATGCAGAGTATAAAACAAAAGAACATACAGAAATGTAGCAAGCAAAGGGCCCATATTATAGCGATACCTGCATCTGGGGCATCACATCCTTTTTAAGTACCTTCCTCAAATTTCCAAACCTTATATCCATGTCCCCAGACAAACCAATATTCACCGGTTCAGCCACCAATCCATTAGCAGATTAATAGATATGCTTTGATCTCTGGGAAGGTGTTACTACGTTCTATCGTCTTAACACTGGTCATAATCTTGACACCACTCTGTGATTAAAAATATAATATTTTAACCTGTTTAATTATGATGATAGGTGCAGTCACTGCTTTTAATTTTGCTTTTGCACCATAAATAAACTAGCTGATCATGTCAACAAGTCATAAACAATTTCCATCTGGTATCAAAATGATAACATCATCTACATATTCATCAAGTGGCATGGATATAAATAAGAAAATTTTACTGCTTACTTGCCCTACTACTTCTTTAGTGAAATTTGCAACCCTTAGGATCTTCTAACAGCAAGTCAGACTATCTGGACTTAACCCCAATGGGAATGAAGGGAAACATTCCCAGGCTCTTACTTGATTATTTTCAATTAAGTATAGAATTTCACATAAATATGGCAATCTTTTCTGTAGCCAAAGAGGTGTATTAGAAGCAGAAAAAAATATGAGAAATAAATTACTGCTATTAGAGAGATGAACTCATTCAAAGAATACTTAAACCAAGTATTAAGCAGTAATGAAAATATTAACCTCCTTCATGTCTTTCCCCTCTTTTTAGGCATGCAGTTTGTCGTTGGTCACGGTTCCCTATTTATCTATCATAAGAATTTGTTTCTGGAAAGCATTCTGCCAGGGTAGGAAGGCAAATAATAGTAATGAAAAATTCATGAAAATCACATTCTACCAAATAAGTGCTGATACAGATGTTCTGTTATCAAAGCCCTTTAAATCCCAAGCAAATAAATCCCTCAATCGACATAAATGGGCTCTTGGGGAAGATGAAGGAGGAAAACCACTCAGAAAACTACACTATTGTATATATGGATTTGATTGATTTAGAATTAAGAAAGTATTTGTGAAAGCTTTTGCTTCTTTCAAAAATCCAACAATTTGCTTTTTAATTTGAGTTAGACTAAGGATATAAATAATTCTATTTCAGTGCAATCCTGCTGAAAATTGGGGTAGGATGATATCCATTTGTTCACAGAAGGGAAAAATGATTTTAAACAACTTCTGATGTCTAATTAGGCTGCGTACTAATTCGAGATCCCAGTATGTAAAATGCTTGGGGGGAAGGGGTGTCTAAAGTAATATCTCAGATAAGGAATGAGTTGCTTATTTCGAATTTATAACTGCTTGGATGAAATAATCTTTAAGCTCAGTGTCAATTTTTACCAAAGTAAATCACTATGGACTCTCTTCACCTACAATGATCTGTTGCCTCAGGCACTGCACAATTGCTTGCTTCACAATAAGCTGACAGCTGACTTATTCAATAAAAAGGTCTGTCTGTCTGTCTATAGAAGATGTTTCCTTATTTTCTTCCATATTGTATAAAAGGAGTTTCTCCCCTCTTGTAGACAGTAGCATCTAATTCATAAAGCCTAGCCTCAGGCTGGAACTCTCTGAGAATGGATGCTGAATTTTTCTGAGCTACACAGCATTACCCACCCCTCCTCCCTCCCAAAATCAATTCAGATGTCGTGGAGAGTCTCTGCTGGGCCACCCTTCACATGTACAAGTCAGAAAATATCTTCTTCTGAGATCTTGAGGTAGTAAAGACATTTTGAGCTATTCTACCAGGTTAAGAAACAGTAAGTCAATGTGATTTAATGTAACACTAAGCTATTCTTTAATCATTAGACCATAGAGAACTTGGGAAAGTTGATTTATTCAGAGTTGCTGGAGCATTAAAATATCTAAGCTGCTAAACTTCAGCTGTGGAACAAGTTAGGTGTAAATTTCAAGCCCATCTGAATGAGTAAATTATTGCAGAATTTATGGACAAAACATGACTTAGGAGGACTATAATCCACACAGCTCTCTGGATCTTGGAAAAACTGTAGAAAACATCATATCAGTTTATATTAGTAAGTTAGCAAAGTACAGTGAATGGAATTATTTACAAAATGATTAAAGTTATCAAAATTGATTTATTTTAAACTATTGAGAGACTTGAGTTTGGCTGGGAAAAACTGTCTAGTTTTATAACTTTATGCCTGTGGAGTAGGATTCCCATTTTCGTCTTTGTATTCAGAGATCTTTGTCTCAATTAAACACAACAAAAATCACACAAATGAAGGCACATAGTCAGGCTATAGGCTGAAGCAAACATACAGAAATTTAACTGCACAAACAATAAACAAATGAGTGTGGGTTTGGATAACATACCTCCTTACAATGATATACAATTATGCATGTACCACACTGTATGGAGGCAAATGGAGTCAGTAGATGCCTCATAATGCTTTTATTTCTATACTGGGCAAGGTTTATTCTCTCACAGCTCAAATATGTGATGTGAAAAGCAATGGCTTAGGCTTGTGGGGTTTTTTTTGCATGCTGCTATGTAACAGAGAAATTCTTCCAGCAGTGTATATCCTCATCCATGTCTACATCTATACAGTACTGGCTTTCTATACAGACAAAGTAGTTTATTGCTTTTCCAGAAAGAATGGATCGTATCATCCACAGAATCTGCCTTCAATTCTTCCACTTAGGGAAAATCTACAACTCAATGAAATTATGCTGGCCCTGTGCAATCAATGCAGGTGTTGAATTCTGTATATACATCTACAAAATGGAGACAAAAAACTAACTCCACTCAAGTTATATGAGTACAGCTTTTGTTGCCCATTTTGCGCTTTCTTACAGTTCTTTGGTTATACAGAAGCCAGAAAGATGTCACCTGTCTCTTTGGAGAAATGTCAGTAAGCTAAAGGACACTCTGCAGAGATATAAGGTCAGCAGAAGAACTCTCCAGCAGCCAGCCCACAACAAGAGAGAGCAGGCCAGGCAGAGGCCTGCAGAAGCTATGGCTACTATCAACGGAACCTGCCTTCCACCCTTCCACTCAGGCAAAATTTACAACTCAATGAAATGATGATGAGTTGAGCTATTAAGCATTGCTGAATTCTTCCACAGAGAATTGTTGTAGGCAACAAAGCAGAGGCACACTTCAGGCTACTTCAGCTTATGTTAGATAGCACTTTTAGCCCTAACCTCCCCAGAAGTTACATGTGCCCACTTCCTTCCTAGACTGTATCAAATTAAGGAACAACCACTTAGGGAAAGCCAGGTGCCAAATGGAAGAACATGATGCTTAAAAGCATTAAGTCATTAGATATGTCCAATTCCCTGCTCTTCCCCACTTCTTTTTATCCTGTCTATTGGTGATTACTGGAGCAGCCATACAGAGCAAGAACTCACTGCTACACTGTGCAGTGAGCCACACGCGAATCAAGTAGAGCCTCCACTTCTGCTTGCCCTATTGCAAAACTATCTTGTATTTTCTACACATTCTTCAAACATAACCAGCAGCAGCACAGTTATCTGTGGGGGCTGAATCTGGGACCATCAGCAATAACTGCCTACTCCCAAATGCTATCTGAAAAATCAGCAGTAAGAGCAGACTTTTGTAGGTATGCACTAGAAGACACAGACTGAATTTAGATGCAGAGTTGACAACTTGGAAATTATATATCCTAATATGCACATGCTCCCAAGTATGTGTAGAAATACCTATTTATTAAAGCAATCTATTTACTGTAAAGGAACTAATTGTTAGTAATTCAATAGTTTTTTAAAAACAAGTTATTGAATGAGTGCAATTCTAGAGAATGGCACCTATTTAACTCTCAAGCACATATAGTAGAGGCATACCTGGAAGCAGAATATGGCCCACATTACTCAAGTAACAAACACACATCTCAATTTTTTGTGCAAGTTACACCTAACAATTACAATCTCTAAAACTCAGTGAAAAGTTGTAATAGCTTGAATGTGTTTAAAATATTCCACTCAGGGGAAATGAAGAACTGCACCAAGACAAATCATCCTCTTCTTACATGATGGATATCTTCCCATTATTAGTCACCATTACTTATGATAATTTTCCTTCAGTTAGTAAGCTAATTCATTCACTCTGTGTTTTATTATTCTTTGTCCTAGCTTTTGGCACAGGAAGAAAAAGAAGCTTGGTGCAGTGGTTTAATGTGCTGGCAAGACTCAGAATATTCTAGTTCAGCTCTCAGCTCCACTTGAGGCAAATTGCCATGGCACAGCTTACAAAGTTTGCTTCTGTAACTATGATGAGGAAAGAGTGACTTTTTTTTACTTCAGGAGCCTTAAAGGCAGTTGTGTTTTATATTGCAAAAAAGTCTCGTCACTAGAATAATGTATTCCTACTCTCCAAATGAGAAGCCATAAAGAGAATTTTTCTGTCAATATCACTGAATCAATACTAAGCTCTTTCTGGCAGAACTATGACAGGTACTTCTAACCAAAAGAGCCATTCCAGCAAAGCTAAAGTCTTGTTAAGGTCTTTGACTTTCATATTTCAGCTTCTCAGCTACAAAATAGGAATATTTTTAGGATAAATACATTAAATTATGATATGATCATTTACCATGATAAGCTAAATCAGTATTTGAGATGAATAATCATAAAAACCCTGATACTGAACATGAAATACCAGAGTTCTCTGCTTAACATGGATGGAAAGCATGCCCAGCATGTGAGTCTCTAAAGCTTCTCACTTCAAGTTGACTTCAGTAGGCTGAGAATAAAGAATAATTACTTAGTAACTGTTTCTTTTTTATGGTGAACACCTGTTGACTGCTTGTGCCTACATTCCCTCTGGTAATAAACTTTTCCACATTTAATTTAGTAACAACTGATTTTAATAGCATTCTAAGCATGATTTAAAAAGGATTGAAAGCCAACTGACTGCTCTTCAGCCTCACATCACAAAACCAAGATACAAAATTAATGTATATAGTGTTTTATACTTTTGTCCAAGTATTTGCTCTATAAAGGATGTTCCCTCAGGGAATATTCAACTAGTTTTTACAATCAAGCTATTTCAACTCAACTTATTCACTGATTAATTGTTTTACTTTTAGTCTAATAAATGATAGACTGGTTCTCATGCAGTGGCAGTGAGTAATATTTTCATTTTGTAGCTATTTCTGCACAGCATATATTGTTAATGAGTTTTTCTGTTGCCTGCTGATGTAGAATTGTTTTCATGGAAAATATGTGCAGGGGAAAATAATAAAATACAACCATTTCATAAAAAATAAATAATAATATACAAAATATGTCCAATAGAAAACAACTAATAATAAAATAAAACCATTTCATGGTTTTCCCTTTTCTGTTAGCTTGCTGATAGAGTTCTCTGGTGCTATACAGTATAGTTAATACTAATATGTACTGAGTGCTGTTGTGGAATTGCAGTCATTTCTAGATGACATGCTGTCATTCCACTCTTGCTTTGTATCTAAGCCTTACAGACCTCATAAGTTCATATATACATACATATTTATATGCATACATACATAGTAGGTTCTACTGACATGCATTTAATAACTAACAGTGAAAATCAGTATTTAATGGTGGAGGGTAGGAGTTTCCTTCAGTCCTGAGGACACCTGATTTGTGCCCCTGACAATCAACAGCACTGTAATTCCATACTTACAAAATAATGAATGTTCTCACGGAAAAATTTTTGTTGGAATTCAGTATTGGCAAAAATAAAAGATTTTTCTCTCCTGTGAACTCATAAAATCTAAGAACACTCTGAAAATACATATTTCAGTATTTTAGACACTTTTTCTGTTACCTCCTATGAATAAGGTACCATCTTATGTTTTTACCATTCACTTGCTAAGTTTCCCTCTCAAAGCCATGTATGCAGTCTGTCTTGTTCACATAATTTGAAGCATACATTTTTCATTAAAATGTACTGAATGATATTGTGTTTATGCATACTACTTTAAGAAAAACATTTTTGAAAGGGAGGTTATTTTCCAAGCTGGAAAAGTATGACATGAAAGTCCTAGAAATGGCAGGATTAATTTCACACGTGCAGTGGTCAGAAAGGACTGAATCAGGATCAACAGGCTATAGTAGCAGTACTCCTCAAAATGTCAGATGTATATCAGCACTCTTCTGACATGGTATTTAATACAGACTGCAGGCAAATGGGATTTGTGCTGGGATTTCTGCATTTCGATTTAGACCAACAGGTACTACCGTTAATTGCATAGTTACAATTTCCGTGCTCAACCTCTGCCCCAGCTAATGCACCAAATACATGATGTTTAATTAGCTGGTTGTAACTAACTTGTCCAGAAACATGCAAAATCTCTATAGCAGAGAGTCACTGCATAAATATCTGGATTTGTGGCCTACTGGTTTCTACACAAAGTTGCTTTAAACAGTACGGATATCTCGGTTTTTCAAATGCTGACATTTTCACGCCTTCATGCCTGTAACAAAGATCTCAAATGCAGACATATGCAAGTAACTAGGGATATGCCATTATCTGAATCACATTAAAAGCATATCTGGTATGTTGTACATAAACTCCCTTTTCCATATTCCACACAGGCCTTCCATGAACCAGCTTCACCAAAAGCCATGTAACCACTCTTAGCCTGGTCCTAAATCTGGCTTAACAAGGAGTTCATATGAACCATAGTTCAGCATTATGCTTCCACAACCACGTCGCTTCCAAACCAAAACTGACCCACAGCCAGAAAGCACAGGCAAATGTTTGCAAAAGACTATATATAGATGTGTTCGCAGGTGGTATTTAAAGCCACAGACTTAGAAGAATGACCCTAGCATGACTCATGCAAAATATGCAAAATTCAGATTCTTGACCAAACATTGCAGTGTAAAAGGCAACAGGGAAGACAAGAATCTTTCACAGTCATATGCTACTTTAAAGCTGTGACCTACATCTAGGAACCAAAGAAAAGACATTAGAAGACAGAACTTTATAGCAACAGGAGATTATTAAGCCCATCAGAGAAACAATCGCTTGATGCAATTACAAAGGTAAAGCAGAATTCAACTTTCCCATCTGCACTGGGGATCTCTTTTGTATGCTTTGAACTTGTTCCACTACGTAACTCCCAGCGCTGTCACATGCCATCTATTCAAGAGCACTCTGTGCTTCTCAGAAGGGAGTTACAGATGGGTTAAAGAGGAAAATTTTGCACTAATATGAAAAACTAAGCGAAAAAAAATCATGCACTTGCTAAAAGCTAATGCGAACATTAATAATTAAAGGGACACCCTTGATATCATTCAGCTATCCAATTTTCATATATCCTCCTATCATTTTTCCCTTAATGACTTTCAGCAGGTTTAGAGGAAGGGTACCTTGTTAGAATGCCAGAAAATATTTTGTCCTGTTGTCTGACATGGACTTTGTCCTGGGAGCCACCATTTTCTTTCATCGAGCCACCATTTTCTTTCATCTAAGTAACAGACTACATTAAAATAGTTGCACCAAAGATTAGAAAGCCTCTTGATGAATTATTTTTAAAAATTCCTGTCTTATAACCACAAAGACCTTTTAAATGGATAACTGCAAAATAAGCAACGCCCTCTCATTTGCTCAGGCAGATTAACTTCTGGAGTAACATCTAAATTCAATACACAGAGCAAACTCCCACAATTGGATATTTCCTGGGGGACTGAAAAAATACATATATACATTGCTGCATTTCTGAATCCTGATATGGCAAGCAAAGCAGAACAAAAATCATCTGTCAGTTCCACACAGCAGTGCCCAATTCCCATATGCCACTCCTTCTCCAGAAGAGAATTACTGTTTTAGTATGATGAGCTCACATCACCTCTTCCACACTCAGCAGGCAAAACAAAACAAAAAATTCCATCTATATAACATGAAAGAGCTAACCCTAATCCCTGCACGCAGCCCCACAAAATGGACTTTTGGGGGGGGGATTCTGTGGAGACCAGGGGAAAGCAGGTTTCCTTAGGCTACCAAGCAACAGTAGCAGCAACTGTAGCTGCTACTGAAACTTCTGGCAAAACCTCTGACTGCTACAAATTGCTCCATACCATTGTCCGGTCAGTGGGTCTGCACATCCACAGACCCTCTGCCTCTCAGGTGATTCTAATTCTTCCCCAAACTATTTCATCATACTTTCGCAAGGAAATTTATTCAGTGATATAGCGCGGGTCCCTGCTTATGCAGTGTGCTTTCTGTTCCTATGGAAGCAGTAAAACCATTTCCATTGTCTGTGTTCAGAGCTTATCAAAGCCTGAGAATAAAGGCAGGCTGTGGTCCAGAGCACCTGGATAAAGAGATGATGACCTACAGTCTTATTTTATACAATGCACCTTTGCCAGCATACTAGACTATGAGGGAAAATCATTTCAAACTGTGTTTCTAATAACTGAGGCAGCTGTTCTCTGTCTGACAAGCAGAAGGAAAGGTGCTTTACCTGAAGAAGCTCCATTGCTAATACTTCTTTAGCAGGGGCAAGGTTTTGTGTCAGTATGAGCTCTTAAAAATCAGCTTGGAATCTTCAGGGGCACCCACTGGTCACAAATTTTTCTTTCTGTTGAGGCCAGAATAAATCACTCTTCCTAAAAGCTTACTCCAGATGAGTCAGGAGAGGCCTATTCTCCATATCTAGGACTTCTATCTTCTAGTTCCCTGTTTTCTTAGGGTACTTTTAATTTTTCCATGAACTCAATTAATTGTTTTTGCTGCAGCAGAGCATATATAGTTTTATGCTTCATGCTAACATGTTTCTATGACACTTTACTGTTATAGATTAATTGAAGGTGTGTAAAAAAAGCTGTCAGCATTGGTTGACACTATACATACGACCATCCTGCATATAGATAACAGGCATTCATAAGTCATGCATCACCATACTTATGTGTAAGACTATCTTGACTGAAACAGACAGGGGGCACATTCTGAATTTTTGAAAACCAACACACTTTCTTTTAGGAGACTGTACAGATGCGATACTCACTTACACAAAGGCCATTTCACAATGTTCTGTGAATGTTAAGGGATTTTAATATGGATATATGTTATGCCCATCTGAAGGCTGCTTATACTTCTAGAGCAATCCAAAGAGCCTTTATATAAACACCAATCAATCCCATGATTTCTAATAACTACCCTGTCAAAAGAGCTTTGGAGGACTTACATATTTTTATATATATATAGGTGTTAATATATAGATGAATCCCTTAGTCCAAAAGCCATATCATTCCACTTAGCAAGCGATTTTTCCATCAACATTCATGTGCTTCAAAAGGGACACACAGGAATCTAAGCACCAGTCCTGAGGGGCAGAGAAGAGATATTTTTACTTCACTATGTTAGCTCAGGATAAGGGCCAAATGACTGCAGCCCTATCGGGATACTGTAAGATGAACAGACATACATAGCACAGAACTATCTCTGCAGAAGTCAGTCAAACTCCACCCACTGAAGGCTCTGGTGTGTAAGCCACAAGCTCAGAATATGTTGCCGGCAGCACATCAAGGGTGAAATGATTAAGTGATGCCATAGCTGTACCTTAGTTACTTATTCTTGAGAAAGCAGTTGCTGTAGCTGGGTCTCAGCAGAGAACACATGAAAGCACAGCGAGAAGGGTGGGAAATGCAGCCTAGCCAGGACCATACTTGCCCATCAATACCACCTTTGATTGGTGCAAGGCAGACCTGCCACACTCTGGGACCCAGGCATTGCTGTTCCTTTTCTCCCTCTATTTGACTAGACAAAGGACAGTTGTTGTTGTCAAGATCTGTTAAGAACAGAAAAAAACAGCAAGGTGAGATCCCTAGCTGGTGGAAGCAACAGAAGAAGCAACAAAGATGGCGGTAGCTCAACAAGTGGAAAGTATTGGAGATGAGACTTTCTATCATATGAGGAAATTCTAGCAGCATTGAAGACCAGAGGCTTCTTCCTGTGCAACATACAGACAAAAGGAAAAAAAACATAAAAATCCAGTACACAAAAATAGCTGCAGAGGCAGGCAAAGCTAATCCCTTTACACCTGTGTGCAACATCTATACCAGTAAACTAAAAGGCATCAGCAAATATTCCTGAACACTGGAAAGCAATCATGTGTATTGTTAAAAAATCCTTGGCAGGATTTTGGCCCAGGTCACCTAGCACAGTTTCTCACAGTTCACAAGCGTGGTTTAAGAATTGCACAATCTAGGGACCAGGCCCAACAGATGATCTGCAGGCAGCCACCAGTCCAGGAGGCTAACAGAGCTCAATAGCAAGGACGCAGGCCATTCCCTTTCAGCCTGCCTCAGTTGCCACAGTGCAGCTTTCTGAAGTGTAACATGGCTTACCCCTGTCCTGTGCTGACTGACTATTTCTCTTCATCTCCCCACCATACCTTCACCCTTAATATATACACAACATACATTTTTTTCCACAATTGCTTCACTTCAGCTATATCATATCTAACCCCTTTCCTGACTCCCTCTACCAGTAAACTCACAAAATAGTGAGAAGCAAAACCAGCACACTAACATGACTCCTCCTGCCCTTAAATCATTCACACAGCATGCACTGCATCCTTCCCACCACCCAGCAACCATCATCTATTTATAGTGAGAGCTTGCAGATCAAGGAGTGGCTACTGCTCTGTGTTCTACTGTACCTAAAAAGCACAGCTGCATGCTTAATTGGTCTTTAGGCACTACTACAATAAAATATAATTAATAATACATTTTTGCCAACTTCTGAAGTTACAACACTATGTGAGTTTCTCAGTTCACTTCATTGGAGTAGCACTCTGGCCCTCCCTAGTCTACCAGAGTGCAGCAATCCACCTGTGAAACTGGGAGGCAGGCAAAGCACTCTCAAGTCATTTTTAATGGTTCGTGTTCATGATTCTCAAGCCAGTCTCACGACTTCAGAACAAGTGAAGCATATACAGTAAATGCAACTCTGAGTGGCATCGCTCATTAACCACTTTCCCCATTAACCATTAAATGTTTGGCAGTAGCAAAATCTAGCTATACTTCCTCAACTTTTGCAGTTTTACTTGGAGTAATCCAACAGCAAGGCTAACAAAAGGGACTTTTTTACTTAAAGGCCAGACCACTGATGAGTAGGAACCACTATCAGCCACCCACACACTGCCCAGAATCATTTCCTGGAATTTGGCTCTGACGACCAGCCACAAAACTCCTCTGCTCACAGCTCCTTTACTCCCAGAAAACCTCCTCACCACCTGCTCAGCCCAGAGCCACCCTGCCTCCCTTTTACAGAGGTACTGCAATGAGCCCTCTGCATCAGTAAGTCAGCAGAACCCCTTAACTATTTCCTCACAGGTCTAGGACAAGATTGTGCATTGGTGTGGAAACACTGTCAATGTGTTGCAGCTCTGAAAACTCTTTTTCAGTGATTTGGAGTCAGATTACAGATTTGCCTTCCACACCTGCCTGCAGGCATGGGGAGTGATGAGTACATTTTTGCATTCACCCTCTTATTATGAAATGTCTTTGCATGTCTGCTTAGGGCAGAGCATGGACTTGGCACTCCCTCTCTGTGTAAATGAGATGGGAACAGCTGGAAAAGAGAACGCCTGGAGAGAACCTTCACTCCACTGCTATAATGCACTGGCTACAGCAGCCAAAATACCATGCACCATCAGGAGCCCTATTCCCTAGAAGCAGGAGGAGCAGGAGATAAATTATGACTGCTTGAGTCACACTTCTTTCCTAAAACATTAAAGCTATACACCACAACACAAGGGTACATTTACAGGGACAAGATAACCTGTACAGACATTATAAACGTGTCACAAAAGAATGAAAACCATATCCTGTATACAGAGCTCCTGCAGGCCTTTTCCAGGTTACTGTCTCATTG
Organism: Dromaius novaehollandiae; assembly: GCF_036370855.1. Lineage (NCBI taxonomy): Eukaryota > Metazoa > Chordata > Aves > Casuariiformes > Dromaiidae > Dromaius > Dromaius novaehollandiae. Next base: position 20,809,664 of record NC_088105.1, on the reverse strand, counting down.
CCATCAATGGGAGCTTGCCTGAGAAAAGGCTGCAAGCTTAGATCCATAAATAGGATCTCAAAATAACACATTTCACCATGGAGACAATTGTTCACGCTAATTCTGTTCTTTTAAAGATATTAGCAGAAATTGCACAAGATCCTTTAGGGATTAAAGAAACACATGCCTCCATATTGCACAGGGAGCAGAAGAGCTCAGTTCTTCCCTTGGTCCCAGTCACACCACACCCACTGGAGCTGAGGCCAGGATCAGCTGTTACTAGCAATTCAAACTCAAAAAGAGTACGTGCACACAAACATGTTGGCCATACAAGAATGCTATTCCCAGTGCCATTCCACTATTGTTTCATGGAAAGATTTCCCCGAAACAAGAAAAAGGCCCTAAATTCCTCGTGTCAGTTCTCTACATTATTTGGGTTTTTTTTTTTTTCTTACCCTCATGCCTGCAGGAATCTTTTTCAGGTTTCTCAGGCCTATATGCGGACATTTGCTGATTGCGTGCTGCAGCCAAACTTCCTCTCAGTGTGAGAAAAGAAAATTTAAAGTTCTTGGGTTTACTGTTGTTTTTTTTTTTCCTCCACAAACTGGGTGACCTAAAGAGGAGCAGCTCTGGTTTGCTTTCAGGTCCTCACATACTGCCTGACCTCGGTAAGGGCCATTTCTGATCTAAGCCCTTTGATGCTTTGAATGGACTCCTTTAGCAATCACATACAGTTATTACCTTGGAAGGATTTGCAGGCACTTTCAGCACTCCTCACTTCTTTCAGTTTACTGGCTCCACTGGTTGCACCGCTGCTGAAGAGTTCCTTGTGTATAAAACCCCATGAACAATTTTGCCCCATCACTACTCTCCACCTTACCCCAATACATCCCTGGAAGCTCTCTTCTCCATTTCAAAGGAGGTATTTATGTGATCCTCCCACCATCACCTCTATCACCAGAGCAAATGAGCACCTTCTCAACATGGAGCTTTGCTAGGTCCATATGGCTAGTACAGAGAGGTTTATTCAGTTAAATGAGCTGCAATTCATATTTGGACTCTAGGCCTGACACAGAATCAGTTGTTGTATGCAACACACTCTAGAGGTTTTGGGAACACAAGCGTTCATGATACTGCAGCCAACAAGGATAATTAACTCAAATTCTGCCTAAGCAACTTCTAAAACATTCTTTTTCTATTGAATGCACCAATGAATTACAGCCCACTCCAGCAGAGGAAGCCCGAGCAATTACAATCACAGATGAGAGCTGTAAAAGGCCTGCAAATTACGCGCTCTCTCCACCAGGCACAAGCTCACATTCAACCCTTTAATAGAAACTTCCTGAAGACTAACCTGCTGCCAGGTGCAGAGCCACCTACGTGATCTGCCAGTGCACTGTCACATCTGATATACTTATTCTTTTCCCCCCACAGAAAAAAAGGGGGTGGGGAAGAAGAAGAAACTCATGGTGGGCTTTGGCAGAATGACCGCCAACTGCAGACCGCCGACCCGGCCCCACGAGGCCGCTGAGGCCCGTCCAGCCCCGTCCCCTCAGGCCCGCCTCAGCGCGTGCCTCGCGACCGTTACCTCGCGGACCGTTAGGATTCGAACTCCGCTCCCCAACGGGCGGCGCGTGCCTCGGGCCGCGCGCGCGGGTGGGGGCCTCGCGGCCGCCGGGGCAGCGCGAAGCCGCCCTCCCGGCGCGGGGCCGGGGCTCTCGCCAGGGACAGGCGCCTCGCGGCGGGCCGGGCACCCCTCGCCTCCCCGGCGGCGGCGCGGCCCCGGCCCTGCCCCTTACCTTGCCGGCGCGCCGCCCCGCGGGCTGTGCCGTATCGCTGCCCGCCGGGCGCTCCCAGTGGGCGCGGGAGCGAAGGAGTTAAGGCGGCCGCAGGAGCCCCCCGCACCCCGCCCGCCGCAGCCGGCCCCTTCCCCCTGCCCGCCGAGCGGCTTCCCTGACGTCAGGCCCGTGCACGGCGCGAGGCGGGCCGCGGCCGCGGCGCAGGGGACGCGCTAGCGGGGCGGCGCGGGGCTCCGCGCGGCGGCGGCGGGAGCCATCGCGGCGGCCCGGCGGGCGGAGGAGACGCCGCGGCTGTGAGCGCCGGGCAGCGCGCTGCCCCGCGGCCGCCGCCCGCAGCCCCCGGCCGGCCCGCGGCTCCCGGCGGCAGCCAGCATGTCCGCGAAGGAGCGGCAGAAGGGCAAAGTGACCAAGGACAGCGTCACCCTCCTGCCGTGCTTCTACTTCGTGGAGGTGAGTGGCCGCGGCGGCGAGCCGGGCGCGGGGGGCGGGGGCGGCGGGGCTCGCTGCGGCAGCGAAGGATGCGGAACCCCCAGGTGATGCTCTGCCGTTCCCCGCAATCGGGGTCGAAGCCCGGCGGTGCTATAAGCAGCCGGCATAAATTCCCCTCCTCTGTGCAGCCTTTCCAAGGGGGAATTGTTTCTGGGAGTAACGCGGAAAATGCACCCAATCACGCTACAAACGCAGTATCTCTCAGGAGGAAGACATGTTTCACGGCAGGCTTCGGGCAAACACCGACTGCGTTTTTCGGTAGAATAAATCACATTCGTAAGGGAATGCGTAGCAAAGTGGGAATGCGTAGCAAAGTAGAAATGCTTCCAAAACGTTTTAATTGACCCCTGTGTTATGTGCTTCCTGCAATAGAGCTAAAAATGTCTGTTTTGAAAATGGAATGAGGTTCTCGGTGGGTCTTAAATAGCAAAACGTACTATGGCTGCGCCGATGGTAGCAGGTGGAGTTGCAGAGACGCTGGCTGCTCGGCGTGTCCTCGGAGGCATTCGGCCGCCTTGGGCAGCACAGCCCTTTACGTGCTTCTAGCAGACCGTGAGGTCACAAGAGCTCATCAGTTTAAGCTTCAAATTCACATCACACCAATTTCCTCTCTAATGACACAGCAGCAAGTGTGAGGTAACGACACTGTGTGGATGGGCAGAGTGTTTCAGATGACCCCACTCGGAGAAGTAACGGAGGCACTTTGAAACTCTATATAACTTACCTCAGAGACATAGTGTGAAAATATTGTGAAGAAGTTTAATGGTAAAATATGGTGTAAGAGTTAATTATGACTGGTAAGCTAAATAAGAATATAAAACTATCTATAGTATTTAAAATGTATAAAATATAAAAATATGAAAAATATGAAAACTGAGGGAAAATATAGAAGAAAAAGTCTTAGCTTTCAGGTCTGTTTAGAGTGCTTTGGTGGTTCTCTGGGATGCAGGAAGGGTCACGTCAAGATGGGATTTCAGGTAACAGAGGGGTCTTTCTGTCCTCTAAGCTCAGTAGTTACCAGGACATGGTTAGGCACTAGCTCAAAATAAATAGCACCTAGTGAAAAGCTTTGCAAAGGTTGTTTCTATGGAATTATCAGACGTATATCGTATCCATGTAACTAGGCCCACTTAAGAAAAGCCCTTTGATGGAAGAAACTTGCTATGCCACATAACTTACGTTAGCTTTGTAGAGGAGGGAGACGTCAAGCTTGGAGAAGCTCTTAAAAAAGCTAGGGTCTCATCAGCCTTCCTCACTCTCTGGGCCATCTTTCATGCTTTCAGCATCCAAACAGGAAGGAGATCACTGGGCCTCACTCAGCTTGGGTGAAATTCTCACATGGGCCGCTGCTGTAGAGATCCTGCAAGACACAAGAGAACAGTACTGTTCGGTGGGCTGTGGTTTGGCCTGCAGCAAGATGGGTGAATTACAGAGCAGCAGCACAAAATGTGTGCCTGCTGTTCAAGAGCTGTCTTATGTAATATTAATTCCATACTTCTAGTTCCCCTAGAAGCTCCCTGTAGCTGTTACAAGGACTAAGACAAATGATTCTGCAAAGAGATTAGACTGAGCTTTGTGTGCAATTCACACATGAAGCATGCAAGTTCTCCACTCTGGTGTAGTCTCTTTGAGATCTTCAGTAAACCATTTACAGCCACATCAGCAGAACCCCTTAACCCCTTAACTAACTGAAGGTGGAGTTCAGCAGCCAGCTGCACTGAGAGGGAGTCACAGTCCTAAGGGCTCACAGTGAACTTTTAGGACTTTGACATTATTCATTCACAGGAGCAGAGCCCAGAATCTAAGCCCTTCTCTCCCAGGAGTGAGCCCTAATTTATTGAACTGTGGACTTATGCCCCCCTTGGGCCAATGTACATTTAGGTATTCAATACAAGTTAAAACAACATCAAAGAGGAAAAACTCAGTGCAATACACCTGAGGCCATACATTGGTGAGGAAAGTCTTTGGTGAGCTATCAGTCTTCTCCCATTAGCAGCAGGATTTGAACCCATTTCCCACATTCTAAGTGAGGATACAGGTCACCTGGGTGAAAGGGTGACAGCAACTCAGATGGTATCTGGAGAGAGACACTTACATTGTATTTCTTGTGTCCATCCACCTTGCATACACCCACATGGGCACTAATTCTAACTGGATTAATGAGAATGTCTTCCTAGAGCTTAGTAGCACGGGAGGATACCAGCACTTCAACTTCCACTGTGACTGGCTCAAGGAGAACCAGAGATTGAGTTGTACCTCATAAAAAGGGATTTAATCAAAGTCAATTTTATTGGCATTAGAAATTCCCAAGTGTAATGGATGGAGGGGTCACCCTGTGTGGTTGACTGGCATTATTCTGTTATATGGATTTCTTTTGTAAGCAAGAGGTGAGTTCCTACTAAGATCCAACAAAAGTTAACTACTTAGAAACAAAACTTAGCCAGTTTAACTAAGGCTGTCTGAATTTATATAACAGCACATTATTTTAAAGCTTTTAATTTCATGAACATATGGTTGAATGAATGATGGGAAACAGGCTTTCAACCTCTTTCCTCTAAATGCCTTCAGTCCTTTTATGTTTTTTTTCTTCTGCCACTCACTCTTCTTTATTTTTCCCTGTCCCATTTATAGCAAATAGTCCCTCCCCAGTCTGCACTGCAGCTAAGCAACATATAACATCATTTTGCACCCTCAAACAAGAAAAATAGGGTCTGGGCACTTCTGCTTTGCATTTAAGTACATCACGACACACTGAGGATCTGGGCCAAAGGAAAAGCAAATTTTTTACAAAATATATTAGAAAATGGTGCTGGTTTTGCTCTCAAACACTAGACAAAAGGAAAGAAGTATAAAAAGAATTTTGGGACAAGGAGGAAATGGAAATTCAGCAGTAGGAGAGGTGTTTGTGTTATACAAATGAAAGCTATTATACAATTAAGGAAGAAAAAAATCAGTTGCAACTGATATATTTTAGGCAGGCGGAATGAATAAAGACAGATTCTCTGCTTTAGAAGGACCTGATCTTTTGACTTAGCAGCATACAAATACTTACAGCCCTGACACTGAGTTTTTCCACTATTATGATACTTGCAAATATGTTACGAGTGAGACTACTCTTATTAGTAAATATGTTTGGCGGCAGGAACTTCCAAGAGCGGATAAAATATGATTACGTGGACTGCATGCATGCCAGCTGATGATCAACTTCAAAGGAAATACTCTGGGCCTCAATTTGATTTCAGTCTAAATTAAGAATAAGTCAAACTAACAGATTTAAATAACAAAGTTACAGCATAAAACCAATATGCCCTTCTTAAGATTACTGTTTTCACTAGAGCTATTCCTCATTTACACAGGAAAAGTAAAGAGCTTTAGAAGACAGAAATAAAAAGGAAATCTAAAAATGAAAAGGAGAAATGAAGCTTCTGGAGAAATATGTATGGATCATAAACTAAAAACAATCAGAGGCAAACAAATGAGCATTATGAAATACATCATAACACATTTCTAATAACATGTTTTCAATTCCATGATTCATAAAGTAAAACCTTGATGATTTATCCTACGTATCAAAAGTATGTGTTAGAGGTTATTTTAAAATAATCAGAGCGCGCTCCTGAGAGCTGAATAGTTTTAGCTTGCTTTATGTGTCACACTGCTCACCTGAAGTGCATAGTAATCAGCACTACCAGGCAGTCTAGCCTATCTTATTTCTAATTATGCTTGTGGCTTTTAGGGTCTTGTAGACTGTGTGGATAATCTGAGCTTCATTTTCATAGCTGAGAAAGACAAAACTTGCCATGGAAATTCAAACTCCCTCTGATCTACTGGAAATTCATTTTCATGGTAAAAAGTCTACAAGCCTCTGAGAGAGAGAGATTGGCTATTCCTGGAAGAAGTTCTGCTGTTTGTTACCTGACTGTTTCTCTTCAGCATATTCAGAGTATATCATGAATATATTCACTTACAGATGAAATTTGCATGATGTCTCACATTTTAAATATGTATCTGGAAAACTCCCAAGTTTATGTACTTTCTGCTCCTGGGAGAATGGGCACACTTGCAGAGGCAGGACAGATACATTTTTTTCTTGGTGAAGCAAAAGAACTGTCTCATTAAAGATCCATGGGTGTTTTTCTTCACCCACATGCTCCCACTTCAGAAACTTCTGGTTTAAATCCTGGTTTTACAGAAGTCACTATGAATCTTGCCTTTGACTTCAGTGGCACTAATGCTTCACCTTCTGCCCAGGATGTGGGAATGCAAAAGCCCAGGTGTTGTGAGTCTGAGTCACTTGATGCACTTATTCTCCAGGTAAAGCTCTGGCCTCTGAATGTTTTGTTCCTGTGGCACAGTTTTCATCTGTTGATTGCTTAACTTTCAGGGACTAAGATAGGAGACACTTTAGAGAGAATGTCCGCTGCACGTTTAAATTTGTTCCTCAACCTGTCCTCTAGACTCCTGTGTATGATGCATGCATGTGGATATAGGTAGCTCTCTTCCTAGGCTTTCCAAGGCACAAATGGGAATTAATCAAGCCCAGACTATTTGGGAACATGGCTTTCAGTATTGGTTTTACCGCTTACCTTTTTTGGTCCACAGATGAGCTGGAATTCTCACGACAGTGGTCCTAGCAGAAAACAAAGATCTGTTATTGTTGTAGGACTCCAGCAGGTCATCAGCTGCCACTGAAATAAATGCAATGTAGAGAGTGTTTGTTCACTGTGTCTCAGCACCAGACACACTATTTCCATTCATTTCTAATATATACTGACAGAGATAGGTTTGAAATGTCAAATGTTTGTACACGTCACTAGGTAGCTCAGTGCCACTTCTCAGACACATCTGGATTTTTTTCAGCTATTCAGCCCTGCATGACCCACCACATTTAAATTATGCACTTAGTTACCTGCAAGTTATGTATAGGCATGACTGCAAGAGACATGACTATCCAAGGGGAGTTCAGTGATTAGAATAAGAGTGTGGGGAGAATAGGCTATAGGGTTAAGTCTTCCTAAGAACAGGATGTTAGTATGCTAGTGTAAGAGCTAAACTGCACTACAGTTTCCTGGAGGCACAAGGTAGTCACATTTTTCTATATGTATGTTTTCTGCTATGCTTAAATTAGTCTTGAGGAAAAAAAACTATAGAAGCTGAAATTATCCCCATACTGCAGCAGGAGACTGTGGAAACAGTATAATACTTTCCACATACATTGCTTTTTTGTCTCAAAAGAGTCAGCTATGTGTGAGGGAGGGGGAAGAAGAGAAATGCACTTAACAGTCTGCTCATTAAGCTGACCTTGTGCCATGGCTGACTCCTAGCGGATAGATGTCAGTTTTATTCCTAACAGCGCATTAGAGACCACCCCCAAAATGGTAAGAGGCAAACGTGGGCCTGAGAAGGCTGCTACTCATTCAAAGCAGCTAACACCATTCATTGGCAAAGCCATCAATGTTGCATCCTCCCTATCATCTCTAGGTGTACAGAAGAGCTGTACAGCCTGCACACTACTTTTAGCAAAAGATGAGCAGAAAAGGGGAATGACAAGGGAGGGGTCAGGACTGTGCTAAGGCTGTCACGAGAGAAAACTGGTGAATGGTGAAGTTGCAAAAGAGCATGGGAGTAAGCTCCTGGAGAAGGGCTGGAACCCCAGGGTTGGTTGGCTGGTTTTTTGGTATGCATGGAAACCAGTGGATTTAGGGGAGCAGAATAAATTGTAATATTTTGTAGGGATTAACAGATATTAGCAATCTGCTGCAGATAGGTTTTGAGTAAACTTCTAGCTGAAATTTGGTAATGCTCTGACCTGAAAACAACCATCTTTTTGAAACATCACTTTTCTTGATTCACCCTAACTTTGCAGCAGAAATCTCATAATCAACAGTCAATGCAAACCCTAACTGCATTGTTTATAATTAGTTATCGATTATAATTACTCATCAATTAATATATTAATTGTAATTAATTGTAATCATAATTAATATAATTAATCATCAATTATATTTGAAGTCAGAGCAAAAAGAAATGTTCATGGTATTTCTTCATGTGTTGTAAAATTTCTACATAAGGGTTTGCTTTATATTTAAGCACATGTTCTTAATTAAATTGAAATCTCTTAGAAGTATTTTTAGATTATTCTTGCCTTAAAATAGTTTTGTTAACTATTGTTAACCATTTTTATTTTCTTGATTTCTCTCTGTGTAATTGCTACTTTTTACACAGGTATGAAAACAAATAAGCACTTTTAGGATTGTTATGCATTCAGCATGAGCTTGAGATTTCTGGAAATAAATAGGAATTTCATCACTTACATATCATATACATTGTTTTGGTCTTATACATAGTAAGAGGTTTTGCTTTAAGATTTGACAAAAGATCAAGATGTTTGAGGAGTTATACTAAGATATCTGTTGTATTTCTAAAGCTACAGTCTAATTGGCAGTAGCAGAACAATTCAATTAAACTCTAAAATCAATGCTGGAATTAGGAATAATTTAATTCTACAAAAATGGTAATGATAATAGATTTCTATGGCGCCTGGGACTCCAAATTGGGAGTTCAAATTAAATTCAGTAGAGTTAAATCTGACCATCACGTCATATCTCTGCAATTAGTTTCCACAAAACTTAGACAATGGTGAGGTAAAAATCCTTTACAGAAAAGCCCAGTTCCTTACAGCCTTGGGCCAGATAAAACCTGCATCCAGAAAAGGTGCAAGAAGAAGCAGAAACTGGAGTTCAGAGAGAAAAGTAAAAAAGAAACCAAAAAAAACCAAACAAAAAAACCCCTTCATATAGACTCAAATTTCAGAGTATGGCTTCTCTTTCAAGCATGAGGGGTTTAAGAATTCAGTTTAAAACAAAACAAATGTATCTACAAACCTGACTATTCTTTTAAAACAAGCAGGGGAAGATGGCAGGTCCCCCACTCTACATCCATCCTGTACCATCTCTTAAAAGTCCTCATGATAGCACAGTTTGCAATGCAAGTAAACTTGAGCAGTCTCACCAAGGGCGAGGGCCCAGCACTGGTATGGCCGTGAGGACCCTGTGGGAGAGCCCACAGATTGTAGAAGGCAAGAGAAAATGGCAGCATTTGGGTAAGCTTGGACAGAATCAGAACTGGGTCCTTCCCTCCCCCCCGTCATGAAGATGGCTGCAAATGGAGCTCTGAGCAATGAATTCAGAGCAGCAAGCAAACAATCTCCCTACTGCTGCAACAGGCAGATTTGAGCTAATAGTGAGGAGAGCAAAACAAATACTCCTGTCCTTTCTGCTACGTTCCATCTGTTTAATATAGCTGGCCCCCAAGGGTCCAATAAAAGGATGCAGGAACATTTGTTTTCATCTTTAATTAATTCTATTTAAAGTCATAATATTGCTGCCATGAAGAGAGCCCAGTCTTGCACAAGTGTCAGTGTGTACCCCACATGGAATAATCTGCAAAATCATGGTCTGTCTCCAGTAATAAAATGTATATCAGTTTTGAAAACGGGAATAGGACCAGTCTGAAATGTGTGACAGCTGCAGCCTTTGCTATCCATCAGTAACCTGTATGTTAGTGCACATGACTGTTGATCAGAGAGAGACATTTCCTGCATGTAAACACTATAATCAAATCTTTCATTTTAAAGTTAGTTCAAATGCATTGCCAAGAACTGACTTTGGTCCCACTAGAGCAAGTTTGGAATCAAGTCCCATTCTTGCAAATGGCAGTGCATGAAAGAAATCTGGTATCTTGTATTAATCAGAGACTCTGAAGAGCACCCAGAACTTGGATGCTTCAACTCTCTGTCATTAGCATTAGGTTTCATAACCGGGCTGGGTAATTACTTAGATATAAGAAAATAACAGCAAGACAAAATAATTTCTGGAATGCACTGCAGTTCAGTCTCTAATTTTTCTACAGACATCTTTTAGCAAAATGTCATAAACATTTGTGATTACCTTAGGTTGTATCATTCCCATGTCTTTGTATATTTCAAAGTATTTAGCAATACTTTCCAAACCAAGAATGAATTCAAATCCCTGCTGAAGTTAACAGGAACCCTGCCAACTTTTCACCACTAATCTTCACAAGAGAAGTATGTAATACAACATTCATGTTCACATAATCACAATGCAAATATTACTTCATAGGGGCGGAATAGAAAACAGTCAGGTATGAAAGGTACCATTTCTTCTGCTTACCCTGTTCCTGGAAGGTGTTCAGACATCATAGTCATGACCTCATTCCAGTCAGAATAAGAGAGACCTGTTCTCCTTCCAGTCTCTCCTCCTGTCTTTAGTGAAGCACACAGCAGAGTGTAACAGGACAACAGCTACGGCAGTTGAAACCTGTAATTGCTGTTAGTAGTTGGCTAAGAATAGGAATACCTTGTCTCCTCCAGCCCACCACAGGCCTCTTTTTTGTCTCATCCATCTGTTGTGCCTTGTCTGTTAGACCATGAATTCCTTGGCATGAGGACTGACATTTATGAGACATTTGTGATACATTTTAATAGACTCTATCACAATGCTATGGCCTGGCAGTGCTAACACAACATAATTATTAAATAGTCCTCCCAAGCACTTGGCTGAAATTGTTTCCATGAGGATAAACTGATGGCATTCATTAGCTATCTCTTTGAGGCAGTTGTGTTTATTTGCTTACTTGTTTACAAAGATTCCCTGATTCCCAGAAGACAGGAGAAACACCAGGAGGCAGCTCCAATGCTCAGGAACTCCTTGCCTGCTGTGGAAGGGTTGCAGAACAGCCTAAAGATCTAACAGTTTCTTGGCCTCCAGTACTTGGCCAGCCTGGTTCCCCATCGAAGTCTAAAAATAAGAAAAAAATTGTTTCCAATTATAAACAATCTGTTCTCCAAATAGCCTATCAGACTTCCATTAACCCTTCTCAACATGCGGGATAGTCATGCTGTCTTTATTCTGCATCTGGTAGATTGTGTCTTGGCTTCCTCTGAAAGCTACATATACATACTGCTTCTCTCTTTCTCTGCCTATCTTATTATTTCATATACAGGCAGGTAAAACAAACCAATTCCATGGTCTTTGTATTTGCAGCCAGTCTCCAGGAAAACCACTCAAGCCATTCTGCCTTGTGCACTGAGCAGTGACTTCAGTATTTAACTATGATTGCACAAGAGGCAATTCACTTTTCCCTCATTTAGCCTGAGTGAAATATAACCCAGGTTAATTGCTTTTCTAGCCCATATTTAAAGACTGTCTGCTGGTAGCCACCAGCACAGCGCAATACAACAACAGTAGTGTTTTACAGCACAGGATCTGGATATGAGTTCACTGAGAAAAGATAAAGCCTGTACTGCATTGTAGCAAAACAGAGAGAGGTCACATAACTGCCTCTTGCAAAACAGAGGTTCAGATGTTTTACTTGAGTATGTGACACTGGGGCTGCACTCTCGCAGAGCCCATGGATTTTAAGATGTTACTCACTTGAAGATAAATATGGACTCTTTGCTAAGTTAAATACTAGCAAATGTAAGTATCAGATGTGTAACTACCAGCGTACAGTTTTAGAGAAAGGGAATTTATAGAAGCTGTGATTTTCATAGAGTTTTGCAGTGCTTATGTGTATCAGATTGCATATTCTTTCGAAATAATAAAGAAATTGCATGGGCTTATTTGTTGCCTTTGTGTTGGTTTGAGCCTCACTATCTCCATGGTGTTATTTAGAAAACCATCAGTATTTGGTTGCTACTGACTTGCCTGTAAATGTTGCCTGCAGAGCAAGTGTAGTTTTAGGGAAGCTTTGATAATTTGGAAATTCTCCAGGAGGAGTGAGCACCTTGAATTAGAAATGTAGGGCTCTGCAGAGACGCTGTGGGGTGGTAAAGTTAAAGGTCCTACATTTTAACTCCAGAGCAAGGGGTTCAGTGTTTCACTCAGAACAACGGGGTGTGTAGCTGGCGGAAGGCCAGAGGTAAAAGTCAGTGACCGAGATTCTGAGCTGTCCAAAGGACAACTTTCTGCTATTTAGGTTTCCATCCACTCCAGTAACAGGATTTTTCCACTGTGGCTTGACCTCCCCCTGCCAGACCTGAGGTAGTAAGAATAGTAATATCAGTATCTGAAGAAGTAGAGGACAATTAATGCTGTTCCTAATGGCACACAGTGAAGAATGATAGCTGCTTGGCTTGTTATGCCCAAAATCTTGTTCCGGGCAAAAAAAAAGGAATATATATATATAAAGCTAGGAATTTATTGTTAGTATAATTGAAATCTTGACAGTCTGATCAAAGAATTATTATTAGTCCTGGTCTAATTATCACAGGAAAATTTAAAAAATGTAAAGAATATTACTATACAGAAGAAGTCTCATCAATAACAATAGCTAAAATTGTTATACACACACTTTTTTGGTATCTATCCCTTTTCCTAGTGTTACACTCACCTTTTCGCTGCCCCTCAAGGTCCTAATGTTGATGGCTGGTAGGGGAGTACAGCAAGTCATTAGCATCCCAGATCCTTCGTTGGAAGCAGTGTGATGAGGCTGGTGATTGCTTCCTCACTCTAGGATTTACTTGGATTCATTTTTATGTTTGCTAACGTGTTTTTGTGCCTTGCTCTTTCATTATTGGTTTGCCAGTTCACATTACACTCCAATTTACTGTATGTGGTGTAGTTTATATATCTTGGATACTTCTTGTTTATATTCTTTGTTACCCCTAAAATCAGTTTTGTGCAGCTGCAGGTCTGAGTTTCTTTAACTGACTAGTGGTGAGTTCTTTATAGTCTTAGGGCCTCCAGTGCCAGCTTATGCCCCATCCCTTATCATCCCATGCATGTACTCCTCTACACTGCATCCTGTGTCCCCATTTGTAAGGCCTCTGCTGTCATATCAGGCCTGTATTCTTGCATTACATTAGAGTCACAAATATCTCATTCCACACAGAATCAGTAGCTGTTACTACTATCTACATAAAAATCATAGAGTTGTACCATACAAAGATATGGGAAAGTAAAACAAATTAGACATAGCCTCCTGATCTTTAGAAAAATTGCTGTTAACAGCTAAATCAAATAAAAACCATTCTCCTGGCAGATCAAGACAAGTTCAGAAAAAGCATGTTTGACAATCCTCAGTCCTGAGGCCTTGCAAACTCAGTACAAAGTCTGTGGCCTATTAACTAGATATGGCAATACTGTATTTACTGGGCTACAGGTCTACAGATTCCTCTTTTCATGCATTCAAAGTCATGGAAAACTAATCATATGGAAATTTCACAGTCCTGAGCAGGCCCAGCATGGCCCAGGTGTAGGCTATACCAGATGACTGTCAATGAACTGTGCTGGCATGGTGGCTCCTGGATAATCTTAATCCTCACAAGTACACAAAGAGGAATTACCAAAGCCAGCACCCCAAAATGGCCCCAGGACTGAGCACAGTCTGTCCAGCAGTGGTGTGATGATAACCTTATCTCCCACCTCAGAACTGCTCTCAGAGCCGTCCCTTTTTTCAGCAATCTGCAGTGCGCAATATACATCTTGTGGCTCTTGGCCCTGAGGAAGATTTGTTACATATTCCATAGCTTCACAGAGGTAAATCTCTCCTGGCTAATGGATGCTCTTTTGCTTTGTCCTGCAATATGTAAAAAACAGAGGCTTTCACCTTTTATTGTTCTTCTTACAAGATCTCTAGGTATTTCCATCCTTGTTGAGGATGATTTTCGTCCTTGTTTCATCTTTGGGAATACAGATCATCTTTTCTCATGCTTGGACAATACGTAGCTCAATGCAGCAAGATCTTTGCAATATGAATTCTACCTATATTAATAACACAGTCCTGTGGCTTAAAAAAGGCTCTCAACTTACAGTTATAAAAACAGGAGGAAAAAGAAAAAAAATCCTTTTTGTAAATACATAAACCCCAAATCAAAACTTTCCAGCAGCTTTGCTTATGGTTCTGATTCAAAGTCTCTGTGTGACCCAAATGGGTCAGATTCTACATTTTCAGGTCTAAGTTACAGGCTAAACAAGAATCTTTCTCCATTAGCCAGCTAAGGAAGCAAGAGCATAAAAACTTATTAGTCAAGATATGTAAGCTGATGTTGGTGGGTTTATTATTCTAATTAGGAATAGGAAAATTCCTATTCCACTTTGTAATTAAAACAATACACATTATACCATCTAATTACGTTTGACATTTTCAAGGTGTTGTGAGCTAAAGTCTATAATTATAGAGCTACTGCTGCCTTAAGCAGAACACTCAATAAATATTCATATATTAAATAGCCACTTACAATCTTTAGAAGATTGTAAAAGCATTTGCTTTTCTTTAGCCTTTTGAAGATACATTTTATATTTGTATTTTTAAAAGGTATGAAGAAAAAAGTCCTGTGGGATCTGACATACTGTATATAGCAAATTGAGTATAAACCTATTCATTAGTATTGTAAGCAGTTATGTTGGGGATTCACAGTCCTTTAGAATTATTTCTTTTCTTTTAGGGGAATGGGTAATTATAGTCAGAAATAATATGGTAGTCCTGTAGTGCACAGCTCAGAGGAGCCATAAGACAGTGAAATGCAATTTTCATCATTCCTTGTTTTATAGTTAACAATAAAATTATAGTTAACACAAACAGCCATTTTTAAAAATGAAAGTTAACCACATCTTCTATTATAAGAACTCACAATGAAATATCGCTTGAAATATGACCTATTTATGATAGTTCGGTATTGCCATTTAAAACAGCTGCTTATCTGAGAATACCATAATCAGAGTAATTACTTGTGGGTAAGGCAGGGGCCTGTTGTTCCCAGAGAGGCTTTTCTTTTCTTGACATTAGAGAAATGGAAAGATACACAATGGAGAAGAAACTCTGAGTGCAAAGTGTCCCATGAGTCTTCCTGGTTTATGTGTCCATCCCAGGAAACAGACCTTTGGGGACATCTGGATAAAAGGACATAATTTCTGAAAAGAAGGGTAACAGACCCTTTGCTCATCTTGTCCATTTAGCTCATTGGAATAGGTTTGTGTCTTGCTGTAAGAGGCTTTGCCCCATGGGATCTGAACCCCAGCTAAATCGCTTAGGTATGACTTTCAGATAATTAATGATAAAAGATGTTGCAAATGCCTCAGTAGTTAAATGCTGTGCAGAAGTGAAGTTGTGATATGCACGAGTTCAAATGTTGTGCAGAATTTCAGTGCCCAGCAGGAATGGTGGAGACTCCCTCCCTCCCCAAGCCGCCCGTGCACGGGGGAGCAGTGCACCCTACCAGCCCTCGGGGGGGACCTCGTGGCCCAGACACCTCCAGGGCAGCAGGGCAGCTGCAGGGAGAAGGGCAGGCAGTGCCACAACTGAGTTCACAGTGTACCCACGGACATTAAGAAGGAACAATCTTCATTATTCCCCGAGTAGTCAAGTCCTCTTTGATCCCTACACTTCTATATAATGACGAGAAACAGTCTACCCTTGTTGACTGATTGTGCATGGATGCGTTACAGTCAATAGGGACTGCATCCAGCATGAAGTGAGAAGTAATATTAAGTAATGCATCCAGCTAAAGAATATGACCTTTTCCTCTGATGGGCAGGAAGCATGATTCAAATTAGTTAAGTTTTATACAATTAATCCAATATATTATAAATATATATTATATAATATACAGTATTCATATTATAATATATAATGAATATTTTACATTATATATATTATATATTGTATATGTTTATTATAGGTTGTAATTTATTATGCATAATAATACAAATGTATATATTATATAGTACAATGTTATCAATCTAGGCAAGTCTATTTAGTAATTGCAAGCTTGTGCTTTTCAGCTGCAGTTAAAAGTGGGGAAAAGTTTATGTGGTAACCATCCTAAAAAGAGGCAGGGAGGGGGAGAAGATGCGCAGGTAACATTCCATTATCTATAGGTACCTTTGTGGCAGCAGGGACATAGGCAGGGAGTCATTGCATCCCAGTGGAGAAGCAGGCAGTGACTGTAATGTGGCCTTCTTCAGTGAGGACTCTGGGAAATAAAAAACAAAAACTTACTTGAGAATTTACTAGACCTTTGGTAAGAGGATGCAGGGAACTATCATAAGCTACTGGTTCTCCCTGAATGCCCCACTACACACAGGGGCAGTGCTGCCTTGTCTACTCCATTGTAAACCAGTGGCTGCAGAAGGTCTCCTTTGCTATTGTTTCCCTTGAATGACTTCCTTCCACGGAGACCTATTGGCACAATCTGTGCTTCCCAGAGCTGGTGGCAAGCTGAGGTGAGTTTAATCCCAGAGGGGCTAATTTCTCTCTTAATAAATTAATGGAAGTAATTGTGAAGGGTAAAATCACTAAAATACCTAGAAGATAAAAGAATTGTGAACCATAATCATTGTGATTCTATGCAGATTGAATCTTGCCAAAATTTATTGCTTTTTTGGCAGAATTACAAAAATGAACAGGTGAAGGCAATACACTATATTATCACATATATCATAGATTCCAGGGAAGCCCTGGATATTTTTTTTCATTAAATGTTACTTTGAAATTTAAATCCAGTTGGCTTGGCTATAAAAACTGTCATATATATGACAGAGAGCTGCTAACGGCCCAAACAAAGGGTGATGATGAACAGCAGAGTGCCATGGCCACTCATGGGAGATTGCAGTTCTCAAACATCCATTTGAAAAAAAATCAGGGTCTGCCCATGAATGATTCATAGATAGAAAGGCTAAATTATGTGGGTTGAAGATTGGATCAGGTATTTTGACTAGCTCAGTTGACAACAGGGTTACCTGATATCAACTCAATAGTATCATGCGTCTAGAGAATTAATTATTTAAAGATGGTAAAATGGATATAACAAGCAGTAGTGGGATGTAAATAACAAACTTTGCAGAGATTAATAGACTTTGCTGTCTTTGCAAAAGCATTGCTATTCCATTTCTGAAAAGTAATTTGTTGCTTTCTTCTCTTCCTAGTTGCCAATATTGGCATCTTCTGTCGTTAGCCTCTATTTTCTTGAACTTACTGATGTCTTCAAGCCAGTTCACTCTGGATTTAATTGCTATGACAAGAGTCTGAGTATGCCATACATTGAACCTACACAAGAGGCTGTTCCCTTCTTGATGTTGCTTAGTTTGGTTTTTGCTGGACCTTCAATTACGGTAAGTTTGAGGTGCCACTGTCACTTATTAAAGATTTTGAATGGAGCTTCAGCTGGCATAAAGAAAGGTAGCTCCTTTGGCTTCAGTTAGGTTACAGAGCATCATCCAGGCTCATTACCTTTCCGTAGAATTTTAACCTCAACTTTTATTCTTTTGTAGCAGAAAAATGATACCCTCGTTAAAACTTTCCCTGTAACACCTGTTCCACTCACGCTGCCCGGATTGTGGGCATCAAAGTGGAGAAACAACCCTGTGAGCTATTTACAGACAGGACATCTCCATACTCTGAGATACACCATAAATTCAAGATTTTGCTGGAAATGGGAGCCTTTCATTTACAGCCCTGAACATGCCACTTTCTTTGGAACTAGCTTTTTTCAGTGAGAAGTTGTACTGGTGTTGTCAGTGGTACTGTTATGCTTTCCAGAACAGCACAAGGACTCTTCTAAATTGTGAGTTAATCAGTCACTAAAAGCAGGCAAAAAGTAAACTGATTTAATGGCTCATCCAGAGGGAGAACATGATTTTAGCAGAACAGAAACTTCCTGTCAGAATATGAGCAGTTTGGACACTATAGTAAGTGAAATAAAATGTCTGATATATAAGTAAGATAAGTATAGTTCCCTGCTGGAATTGCTGTGTCAAGTTTAAATGAAATCCAAAGACTTTACCTTTGTATATCCTACAAGGGATTCACTGCACCTGACTTTAGGCATCTCAGCTAGGAGCATTATTCTCACACCACTCCTCTTCGGCCAGTGGAGAGAGAAAGTCACCTCCAGCAGGTGATTCCAGGCACCTAAAATCTGAATCAATCTTCTGAAAGGGTCTCTGCTCTCCCATGACCGCAGTGACTGTGCTCCTCACTTGGACACCTCCACAAGGCCAACTACAAATGCATCCCTGCTGCTAACTCCACTGAATTCCCTTGAATGCAACCAGTTCATTCCTTCATGCCAGTGGCCAATTTTATAAAATCCCTAAAATGTGATGCCCATGTGAAAATCATCAACCACTGTCCTCCCTACAGTCACCAACATGTTTTGTTGTTCTTCTTTTTTTTAAACTGAACTCTTCTTACTGTGTTTGATTTTGGTTCCTTTGGAAGCCATTTTGAATGGTTTTGCATAACTGTCAGACTGAAAATTGTACTTGCTTAGGAACTAGAACCTAAGAGTTACAGTGCTCCAGATAGAGACACTTGAAGCCAACACCAAATACTGAGAGAAAGTCGCTGCTGACTCTTATCAGACGGTCCTACTGCCTCCCCTACTGTGGCAGCCTGTTTCCATGGAAATACCAGCCTCTGAATTTTCCTCCTGTCATAGGCCTTGCTCTTTCCCTATTTTCTCCTCTGTCACACAAGCTAATCTACCGTTCTGGTGTTTCTCCTTATGCCAGACATTCCCTAGAGTTTGGCAAAAAGCTATTTAAGTTTCTCAGTTTTTTAAATTTAAAATACTGATGATTTCTAGTGGTAAAGTTTCATCTGTAAAATGACCACATGGAGACAGATAATAGTGACTGTAGTTGTCATCTAATAAAATTCCTTAAATATCCCTTATCACTGACTTTTCCATGTAATGGGACTACCTACACTACTTCAGTTTTTCTAGGAAAGAAGAAGTGCAAGCAGTTAATATTATAAGAAAGGGTTAGACTAGGCTTGTCCATTGTATCTCCCTTCTTCCAAGCCTAGGGCTCTTAATGTGTACAAATTTAATGGATAATTATAGCAGATTCTTCCTGATTGAGATGTTTTAGCATCTCAATGCACTGTAAGCTTTTCGCATTGCCTATGTTACTTTTCTGCTGCATCTGTAGATAGACACAGTGAATCTCCTCTTACAGGTGATAACTGCCCCATTCGTTTCAACATTTCAACACAGCCTGGATTCAGCCCTATAGAGATTTCCAAGTTGTTGCACTATTTAACAGGAAGAACACTCAAACCTGAAATTGCAAACTTATGACTGGTTCCAGACTTTCCAGCAAGTAACATTTTGTTTTCATTTAGAGTCTCCCCCTTATTTCTATTCTAAGCTCTTCTCTAGGGCTTCAGTCATCATCTCTCTTGTTTGGTGTGTTCAGAGGGCCATATAAGGACAGAGCTTTTGCTATTGCTGTGGGTCTGGTTAAAACCCAGGCCAAATTAAACAATTAGGAAGATCAGGTGGCCAGGTAATTAGAAGCTGCTAGGGATTGTTAGGCATGAGGCCAAGGCTGAGAGCTAAAACCACCTTAGAAGCGCTAAGATATTGCCTTGGAGGAGAGATTTTCTAATTATTACTCTTTTAGTGTAGAAGCATCAAATTTCAGCTGTAGATCAAGGACACCATTCCACTGAGTACTTTATAAACATACAATAAAAAAAGGTGTCCTTCCAAAACCTTATGCCACTTATATTCAGCTTCAGTGCCATCTTCTCGCCTGCTCCCACTCAGGCTAAATTGCATTAGTGAATGTTTACATATTGATACAAATCTTTTAAAAGCAAGTACTTGTCAGTGGATGACATTTGTTGTGTTATGATTATATTTCAGCCCTTTAAATTCAATCACTGTCTTCTGAATAACTGCTTCATTTAACTTAACAGCTCCTTTGTCATTGCAGATAATGGTAGGAGAAGGAATTCTCTACTGTTGCCTGTCCAAAAGAAGAAATGGGATTGGAACAGAGGCCAATATTAATGCAGGAGGATGCAACTTCAATTCTTTTCTTAGAAGAGCTGTCAGATTTGTTGGTGGGTTTCAAATGTTAGTTACAAAGAAGAGCCTTCTGTGTACATTCAATTTTCATCATGCAAGTTTCCTTCTCTGAAATAGCCCTTTAGAACAGTGCAGGGTGGTTACTGGCACAGATCTTCATCTGGCAGAAAAATGTGAGAAGAAATTGTCAAATGGAATGACAGAGCAACCCCATATTCAATAATGCAGCATCTACACTCTCCATTTTCCCTTTCCTCTCCTATACTACTGTCAATGTTGCTAAAAGAATCATTTGTTTTTCGTCCCTCCCCCTCCACCTTGAGCTGGCTTTCTTTTAATTGTTTCAGTGTGTAGTTTCTCCCACATCTCTTCAATGCATTATAAGGTCTCAACCCAGCTAACAGAGTATTCAAGAGTAGCATGGCAGTAACAACTTGTCAGAAACTGTCAATAGATTTGATGTTCTTTTTCTGGGACGTGTTTATCTACCTCTTGAAAAATGGCTAGAGTCCATCAAGCTAATGATAGGGAAGAATATGGCAAATTGTTCTCTTTACTTTCCTTTGATTGATATTTACTAAAACTGAATTTGAAAGGGCAACTGGATTTTGCTCCCCTCTTACAGTTAAGTTCCTCTGTCCCTGAATGGCCTAGGGAAAGGTTTTCTGTGTTGCAGAAATCTTTCACTAGAGAGAGCAGCCTGAGCAAAAACAACTTACAGGACAGGCATGCTGACAGCCAAGGAGGACTATACACTAGGTTTCTATAGGCTGGCAAGCAGGGAAGTGTTGGAGTGTGTGACGGAAAAGGTTATGAGCTACACAACCAGGAAAGCAAAGAGTGGCAAAGACTTGGTACACAAGAAATCACAGATGTGTACATCACAGATGTGAAGGTAGCCAAGGTTATTGCCAGCTGATAAGTCTCTGGTGGTAAAAAAGAGAGCAGCTCCTCAGAGCAGTGAACTACTAGGCAGCTGTCTGTGTTGTTAAAAACACCTTTTTAGTGGGCAAATCCAAGGACTGAATGAGCACATATGCTCATATAAATGGCTGCTCTTGAGTCAGCTCAGCAAATTGCTTTCCGAATGGAAGCAGCTCCAGTGCAGTGTACTTTATGTACAAAGATGTTGAAGAATGCCAAACCATCAAAACTAAATGTTAATTATCAACTGGAAGAAAACAAACTCAGATTTCCAAACATAAATAAATCTTATTTTTTTACATTAAAGAATTCAGCTCTGTAATAAGATTTCATAAAAAATGATTCTTCAGGTAAGTCCTCTCAAATCCAGTGATACAAGCCACCATATTGAAGTATTTGTCACAGTGAATTCATTCAATTTACACTTAGAAGATCATAATAAAGTTAACAAGTTCTACTGATTTCTTTCCTAGGTGTTCATGTGTTTGGTCTTTGTTCTACTGCTCTTATTACTGATATTATACAGCTATCAACAGGATATCAGGCACCATATTTCCTGACTGTTTGCAAGCCTAACTATACATCCTTAAATGTATCCTGCTCAGAGAATTCCTATGTTGTGGAAGATATTTGCTCTGGAGCTGATGCCAATGTTATCAATGCTGGAAGGTTGGTTTTATCCTTCACTGTGTACATTTTTAAGTATTCTTTGTTATTATTTTCTGTCCTAATTTCAAGACTTAATTTCTAGTTAAAGTCTGAATGAGTTTTGCCAGTTTTTTATAATAAAGCTGACAATGTGTCTTTTTAGTGATGTTCAATTTTCTGTATAAAGATTTTAGGCCAACGGTGGGCTTTGGAAGCCTTTCTGTCAGATTGGGAAGCCCAGTCATGAGTAGCTAGTTATTTTCTCTCCTTCAGAGGAGACATAATTTTCTATACAATTATTAATGTAATTAATAATTTTATAATAATTGTTTCCAGTGCTTTTCCCAGTAGGGTCTGCATAAGTTCTCCATATTGGTTAGGGGAAGAAGTTACCCAAGTACTTAATAATGGAGACCTCTATATACTACGCATTACTGTCCTGGCATTTTGGGCTTAGTTTTTCAGGTTTGGTTTTGGGTTTTGTTTGGCTTTATTTGTTCTCCATTTCTGTGTTTGATTAGATTTTTTGATACTGACAGCTATAGAGAAAATTCATTCATCAGAGAAAAGACAGTACAGTGCAAACGTGTGTGTTCCCAAACACATGCCTCTGGTTTCACAGGATTCCTAGCTTGTGGTTCATCCTCCTTGGTCATTTAGTCTTTAGCCTCCATACTTAGACAGCCACAGTAGAAATTAATATTGTTTGTAATAGCAGGTTTGGGAAATTGCATATCATTCAAGTTGAAATATAACCTAGACTACATACCTCATTTTGAACAACTTAGATGTGATAAAATGGTGATAATTCTCAATTACTGATGAGAGGTCATAGATTTAAACAAGGAATCTAGAGATCTAAGTCAGTAAGTTGTACATATACATCTCTCTCTATATATATATACACATATACACCTGCTACTCCCTAGTTCAAGGACCTTATTACTATGTGTCCTAAATATAGGTACTACCCCACTGAGAAATCATAAAGGTCTTCTCTTCATTGAATACGGTATCTGTCTTCCTTATCTTTTTCACACAAGGTTGAACTCTCTTGTCTATTAGTCATTTATATTGCATCCCTTTGAATGTTTTGCAGTCCTTCAAATTTTTTTCTATGTAGTGCTTTTTTAATTTCCAGCTCCCCCCAAAAAATAGCAAAATTGTACAGTGTTTGAAATGTTTACAGTTTCTGTCTCTGACTAAGCTACATAATTTCTCTGTGTACCTGATTAGCACATATGAAATTGTATCATTTCTGCCATGTCTTCACTAAAACTCGGCACTCCTTTCCTATTCTATATGCAGCCCCAGATGCTAGCTTCCATTTTAACTTTATACCTCATGATATTATAGTCACCTCGATGTTGTTAAGCTGTTCTGTCTATAACATTAAGGCACCTCTCCCCCACTTTATTTGCTCTTCCATTAATTTCAATGGTTGGCATGCTTGTGAGTCACAAAATCATTCACTTTGTAAGTACCTTCCAGCAAGTCTTGTAATCCAACGCCTTTCATTGGGACAAATCAAGTTCACAGATGTCTGGAGATCCATACTTGTTTGACGTGTTTAGTCTTAGATGTGTCCAGTAGGCTGAGACTCGTAATTAGCATTGACTAATTTGTTATATCTTTTCAACTTATAAATGCGGGCAAGATTCAGAGCTGACATGAAGGATTATAGTTTCATTTGGCCCAAACAATTTGGTGAAAGTTATCACCAGAATTACTGTCAGCCTTCACTTCACTGTCTCTTTTCACATAGCCATTTGCTGTTTCTTGGATACTGCCATTGAAGTCTGCTGTTTGCAAGCAGTCTCTTCTATCTACATGGAGTCCAAGTGAAATCAGTGTGGCTTTATATGTGAGCAGGCATCTGTCTTTGCAGAAAATTTTCCATTATTACATCCCAGTTCATTTCATTATAACCTCTAATATGGTGTCTATTGCTATGTCACTCCTAAGTTTAAATATCATCACTTTCCAAAAAACAGTTAAATTAGTTATAACGGATGAAGTCTAAGCAGTCAGTTTTTGTATGTTCATATTTCCTTACGAAGATGACCTTATATTGATATCTCTAATTCATTCCCATGACAGAGGATACATTTGGTGATCTATAATATTCTGGCACCGCCCTCAGTTTCTCCTTAATTAAATTTTATTACATCTTTGCTTTAATAAATTATTGCTTCCTGATGTCTGTGTCTACTTATACCAAAGTAGTCAGCATTTCTTACTGTTTCAATACTCCCTTCAATCATTTGCTGTGGAGTTTATAGTATGACTTCTCCAGTCCCGGAGGTTAATTTGACTTTAGCAATTTCAACTTGTAAGACTTGTTCTAACAGTCTTCATTTTTAATTTGTACTTCCCAGAAACTATGGCTCCAGAAATTTGCCTCTAGGCTCCCCTATGAAAAGTACAGAGAAGAATACATAACCATCCAGCTGATTGTATGAATTAACTTTCTGCAACATCCCTGAATGTCCAGTGGTTTGCTTTGTCCATCTTTTCCTCTGTATGTCTCCAAAAAGCCTTTTCAGCTATTTATATCAAGTTCCCCAATGAGTTCTCTATCCTCTGTCATTTCTGATGTTCTTGTTCAGTACGACTCCCTCTCATCTTTCTTCCCCCTCCACCCATCTTCAAGCATAAGCAGAGTGATACACTGTCTTCTGAGTTCAGGGCATGTTTTCTCTGAGAACTCTGTTCACCTTTTTAATATAGAGCCATATAAAAAGGCTATATATTTTTAGCTTTAATTATTTTCATTTTAGATTAATAGATAACAAACAGAGAAGAACAAAAGTAATTTCACCATTAGAGAGCACACAGAGTGCATTTATTCTGTAACATGCTGTGCTTGCCCTGAAAGCATGTAAATAGAAAGTAGAATAAATAGAAAATTAAGTGTTGCATAGTGACACACCTTATATACCACAGAAGTGCTGTCAAATTAACCTTAAGTTCTGAATGGAACTAAAATTCACAGAATCAAATCTACACATTAGCTCCACGGAGATTGTAAGTAGATTTATGCTTACACTAAAACCCGCACAGGGGAGAGGAGCTGATTAGTCATTATAAACATTTACATTTCATGTCTTTAGCTTCCTGTCCTCAACCCTGAACTTGGTCCCTGTGGATTCCATTGTGAAAGGTTTGTTCAGATATAAAAAAACTGAAAGATTTAGATCTCTTTCTTTAGTAATGAAAAGGAATCATGCTGATTTCAACTTGGACAGAGTCAAGGACCTGCTGGAGCCATGGGCTCGAATTCAGGTCAGCAGCATGGTGTTCACGCTGAACTACATGCACACATTTAATTGCCAGTGAATTATTTAGAACAGACAACGTAAAATGCATACGGAAGAAATTTAGAGTGCAGATGCTGCTGCTTTGTGGAAAAACGATGCCTTTGTCTAAGGGCAAAGGACTGCATGTCAGTCCCTGCTATTTTAAACTAGTTAACTTAGGTGCTGCTAGCAGAACAGCTGTAGGAACATGAAGCCCAGTTTGGGCAGCAAAACCCATCTGAGAAGCTAAATGACTGTTCAAGCAGTCTAGATCATTCAACTCCCCAGCTCTTCAGTGGGAGCAGAAAGCCCTCAACAATTTCACGAATATACCTTGATTTTGCCTATTGTCTCATACAGATTTGACATATTTTCATTTGCCCTCTTGATCTGCACCTCAGGAAGGGGCTTCCTAACTCTTAAAATGCCCTCTCCAAGTTATTGCACTCCATTCACACCTACCAGGTGAGAAAGTCAGAAAATTTGTAAAAAATAAACATGAAGACATAGCAAATAAGGATGCCTCTCTCTCAGTGCCCTGTCATACCCCCATTATTACAGAAAAAAGCAGGGCACAAAGCCTAAGTCACACAGATTACGCAGTAATCTCCATGTTGCCAGTGGGAGACATTTCAAGGGGCAAAGGGGTGCTGCAGATCTTAAGCCTTCAGATTATAAGAGGTCTGTAGACCTACTTACGCAATTGGGAAAAAAAAATCTTTATTTTCCCTATCATCAGTCTTCATTTTTCATACTATTTCAGTTGCTGAAGTTAAGGCCTGATTATCAAAGTTGTATATATAGCTGATGAGTCCTCCCATTGAAAAGAGCCCCAGTGAAGTCAGTGAGAACAATCATAAGATCCAGGTTCCTGCATTAAAGAAGTTGTATAACTAGGTACTTACTGAAAAAAATATTACAGAAATTTATTTATAGAAATTGCTCTCTTAAAATCAAACATCCAGTCTTTAGTTCATTCACACTCTGTTATTTCACAAAAAGACTTTTATGTTGAATATTTAATCCAAAAAAAGTCATTTTATTAACTTTGGTCCTTTCTCCAGAATACAGAAAAGAAATTTAGAGATGAAGTGTTAAGGATATATTGCTTAGGATGTGTAAGCTGAAAATGACTGTACCACCCAATGTTTTTTTCAAGTGAACACTAGTACAGTGTTTTTGAACTGAGAAGCATAATTTTAGTGTCCTTCCTTGGCAGAAAGTCGTTCCCTTCTCAACATGCCACCCTGGCAGCCTTTGCAGCTGTGTACATTTCGGTGAGTAATCAACTTTGTTCATTTTCATTTATACAAGAGAAAAGTCAGAATGTCATTTGCTGTATATTGTAAAGTGGTGTGTTAGCTAATGTTGTAAGGATATAAGTTCTTATCCTGTCCGTTTGACAGCAAAATTGAAATTACTAACAGCTAAAAGAAAAGCAGGTCTACTAAGAATACAGTAAGGGTATAACTGGTTCACACTCTTTGTTAAGAAGCAACATTATCTGTTGTAGTGGAGTGTAATATTAAAGTGTATTTAATACTTCACGTTATTCACATATAATGCTTACCTGTTTTATAGGGTGATCTTTTAGTTTACCATTCAAATGAATCTTTATATGTTCTGCCTTTTTATTGCTGTCTTCACTTCACTCACTGTTTTAAACTTTAAGAAACAAACATTTATGTGATCTAGTTTCATTTGACTTCCATAGAATTGCAGCATGGATGAAATGGCACAACCACTTCCAAAGGCCTCCAAGGTGCTACTGCAGAGCAAGTGAATAGAAAACAGCAGTAACTAGCAGGGAATAGTAGGACATGCTGCAGGGATCACAGCTTATTTCCTACCTCTGACCAATGACATTTCTGCAGTTCAGCGTCCCGTGTTTGTATGAGTGACTCCTTATTTGAAAGAAAAAGAAAAGGGAATTTCATCATAAAACTCAACAAAGAACAACAACCAGTTAATAAGATTTAGATAATGGAATTGTGTGTGTACTGGGAGTTTGCCTGAGTATATTTATTCTGCCCAGGGAAAGGCCAAAAGCTGGAATAATACTGTTGAGCCATCTCCACTTACTTCTTGTGAACCCCCCCTGGCATCATGGCCCCCAGCTGAGAAATGGTTCTCTAAAGCATCTGGTGGTGGCTTTTGTTAGAGCAGGATACTGCTTTCATCTGGCATGACATCTGCCTTCTGTGTTTCAGAAGTGGTGACTCTTTAGTCACATTTACAGAACATTTAAGCTCTGACTGTGAACAGTATTTGGGCATAAAATTCTTATTCTAATTGACCTCAATAAGCAACAATGCCTAAGCTTTCAGAAATTCATCTCTTGTGATTTCAGATTTTTCTGCAGTAAATAACCGGATTTAACAAGGCTGTAAAACAAAATTAGTAAAACTGACTGTGCAATATTACCATATAATAGTGATCTGTGTGTCAAAGAAATATTTAATGCAAGAAAAGTCATATCCTCTTATGTAAACCTGAGTTTCTTCAACCACTTTTTCTTTTTCTTTTTTTTAAGATGTACTTCAATTCTACATTAACAGACTCCTCAAAACTTCTGAAACCACTCTTGGTCTTTGCTTTTATCATCTGTGGAATTATATGTGGTCTGACTCGTATCACCCAGTATAAGAACCATCCAGTTGATGTTTACTGTGGCTTTCTCATAGGAGGAGGAATTGCTCTCTATTTGGTAAATATAATATGGATGTAGTAAGTTTTAGAAAATAAAATTTTTAAGTATATAATAAGAATACCAGTATGTTTTATAAAAATCTTTCATCTTGGTCACATACAAAAATTAAAGATACAGTAAAAATGTGCTGAAGATGACCATGTTAGGGGTAGTCACTTCTAAAAATAAACAGGAAAAAGCAAATATGTATTTCAATTTGAAGCGCCATAACAATGTGCTTAGTAATGTATAATGGTCCGGCATTGTATACAGAAACAGCTCTAACATGATATGCTTCATTAAATACTTAGAGATACTCAGCTTTTCTACTCCACACTTTTCTACTCTACAAGGAAATTATTGGATTAATCAGTATTTGCTGCCAGCCTGAATTTATATTGCCAACGTTAGCTTTATGATCTCAAAAATGGTCAAAATTAATATACAGCAACACAACTGAATAAACTGCTGAACTTGCAGGAAATCAAAGGCAGTATTATGCCTCTGTGGTTCTTTGGAGCTCTTGGGAAAAGGATGCACAGGAAATGATGCAGGGGAAATAGGCTGCGCAGAACAGGTTACTCCAATGCTTTTCCTCTGTACTGGGTTGGAGCAGATGCGGCACCTCAGAAGGGCCGGTAGGATAAGTTTCTTTGTATGTGTCGGTAGGAAGCTCATCAAGCATTTGCTTTTGCTTGCTGCTCTCAATATGTCTCCAACCTGACTGTTGCTGCCCTAGCTGTTCAGCAGAATATCAACCCACGTGCCTGAGAGCAATCAGGAACTTCTACTGACAACATTTTTGGCTCCAGTGTGGGCAGGTGAACAGAAGGGTCTCAACAGCCAGTGTTGACCTCCAAGAAGGCAGTGATGAATTTTTGTGTAATACTAAAATAAGATCATATCCTGTCACATTATTTTTGTGACATGATAATCTAATCTATGTGCAGATGGTCTACTAGGGTCACTGTGGGGTAGAAGTGACAGCAGCCAGGGTAGATAATAGAAACCCATGAGCTACTAAAGTCAGTTTCTATGACTGCCCTGTGAGCAGAAAGGCACTCTCTGTTGGGAATATTATTTCAAATGATTAAGCTGTTGAAGACTATCATAAATGGAGTTATTGTTCCCATGTTTGAATTCCACAAATAAGTATGTTCTTTGTTAGGTCTTCTCCATATACTGTTGCATGATGACATACATCAAAGAGGTACATTGTCCTGAATATCCAGTAGCCAGTAAATCTGTCCTGAAAACTACACATCGATAAGAGGAAGGGGAGGGGAAACACTGTGAAACTACAAGTAACTCTGAAAAGGGTGTAAGGAATGAGTAACCAAAGTGATTGAGTCAAGCATTTCAGCCTGTCATAAAATATGCTCTCAGTTTTTTTCAAATGATACCATCTTACAATGAGTCTGCTGAATAAGAAAATATAGTATAAACTTAATCTTGTTACAGTTCTGTACAGCTTGGAAAGCAATTGATTTAAAGTTGGTAAATTGTTTTATCATGTAGATATTGTATTACATGATTATTATGCAGTAGAAAGGGCAGAGAACAACTCAAGCTGGAACAAGATTCAGTAAATCAGAGCAGACAGTAGTGCA
Organism: Dromaius novaehollandiae; assembly: GCF_036370855.1. Classification (NCBI taxonomy): domain Eukaryota; kingdom Metazoa; phylum Chordata; class Aves; order Casuariiformes; family Dromaiidae; genus Dromaius; species Dromaius novaehollandiae. The sequence continues at coordinate 20,780,385 of NC_088105.1, read as the reverse complement.
GCTGTAAAATATCTTTAACTTGCTCAGAATACTGCAAACATTAATTTTGTTATTTTTGTAACAAAACATTCTTACTTCAGCAGTATCTGTTGCTATATAAAGCAAAGAACATAAAACGAGGCTAAATATTTTCCTCATCTATTTATTGCCATGAACTATGTGCCCTAGTTGTTATACTTCCTATGTACCTAGATGTATCAGAATGAGGACAGAATTTGGAATAAGGATAAGGATTCACTGGTGAGGAAAGGAAAGTGAATATATCCTGTCAGTTAAACTGGACTAATGCTATCACTCTATATTTATTTAAAGGCAGAAGAGTGTAATTAAAATATCTTAAAATGCTTCTTTTTCCATAACTGGTTGTTGATACTGCTGTTCAAATATCAGGGCCTGTATGCTGTGGGGAACTTCTTACCAAGTGAGGAGAACGTGTTTCACCCGAATTTTCACAGAGAACCGCTAAGGTCTTTCACAGACCTTAGTCAAGATGCCAACAGAATCTTGCCTGGTAAAAATGGAAGCAGCAGCGATGGCATCGCCACTCATCATTCTGAAAGTATCCTGAATAGAAACCACAGAGATTCAGGGTCTCTGACTAACATCAAGAGAGCAAATGCTGATGTAGAAATCATAACACCACGAAGCCCAATGGGAAAGGAAAATATGGTTACTTTCAGCAACACTTTGCCAAGAGTCAACACACCATCCTTGGAAGATCCAGCAAGACGAAATGCAACAATTCATGCATCAATGGATTCTGCCCGCTCCAAACAACTGCTTTCCCAGTGGAAGAACAAGAATGAAAGTCGAAAGTTGTCACTGCAAGTAATAGAGACTGAATCTGGCCAGTCACCACCAAGAGCTATTGAAATGAGGTCAAGCTCAGAACCCTCCAGAGTGGGTGTAAATGGGGATCATCATGGCCCAAGTAACCAATACCTGAAAATTCAACCTGGTAGCATGCCAGGTTGTAACAACTCAGGTCTCTCTGGTGGGCCAAGGGTCTCTATTCAGTCACGTCCTGGCTCATCCCAGTTAGTGCATATTCCTGAAGAGACTCAGGAAAATGTGAACACATCTCCCAAAAGTAGTTCAGCTAGAGCTAAATGGCTGAAGGCTGCTGAGAAGAGCGTTGCATGTAGAAGCAACAGTCAGCCAAGAATCATGCAAGTAATAGCCATGTCCAAGCAGCAAGGAGTGCTTCAGGGCAGTCCAAAGAGTTCAGAGGGAAGCACAGTCACTTGTACAGGAGCCATTAGATATAAAACCTTGACAGACCATGAGCCAAGTAGCATTGTCAGAGTTGAGGCCCATCCAGAAAATAACAGACCTGTAATTCAGATGCCATTAGAAGGCGAAGGAAGTGGGTCATGGAAATGGAAAGGTCCTGAAAAAGTCACCCTTCGTCAAACATATGAGCTAAATGATCTCAACAGAGACTCTGAGAGCTGTGACTCCTTGAAAGACACTTATGGATCAGGTGACAGGAAAAGGAGCAACATAGATAACAGCGAGCATCACCATCACGGAATCACTACAATAAGAGTCACACCAGTGGAGGGAAGTGAGATCGGCTCAGAGACTCTGTCCATTTCTTCTAGCAGGGACTCAACACTTCGAAGAAAAGGTAACATCATTTTAATCCCTGAACGAGGGAGCAGTCCAGAGAATACCAGAAATATCTTCTATAAAGGCACATCCCCCACACGAGCATACAAAGAATGAGAGGAGACATATCAGCTGGTCCACACCACCACAAAGTAAAACACATCTTGATACAGGTTCTGCTCTCTTTGTTTTGAGCTGATATTTACCTTTGATGTGCCAAATTACTGACCATCAGCCCAACCTCTGTTGAACACTGATGATGTGTAGTGTGCATGAGCCTGTGCAAATCTTGTGGTGGGGGGAAAAGCACAATGCCAGAACCTAACTAATGTGAAACATTTTCATGCAACGTGTTTCTTCAGACTCAAAATGTTTATCTGAGAATGATGATGTCAATCAAAACAATGGTCTTGAACACAGACACTTTATTTCCTGAATGTGCCAACTTTTTATTTTATTTATATTTGTGTCCAAAATCGACTGAATTTTTCACAGCAAAGGCTGTATCAGTGTTATAATATTCACCTTTGCAGAGTTTGCACCAAAACTTTAATACAGGATGGTGCTGATAGTAACTTTAAATGTTTTGAAAATTTGCAAACTTACTAGACTCTACAAACACATGACATATTGATGTGCAGTTACTTTAAAAGTAATATTGCTAATACTATGATGATGCTGGCTGCATTCATTTAGAGTAGGAAATATTTACAGCTTTGTTATAGTGGATCTGTCACATTCAAAGATTGCAAAGGTTTTGTGTAGTTCTTTAAGATGTCTACTGCAACAAAAAATGTGTGGGTGACATTCCATTAGAATGGAATAACTATCTATTTTGAATAGTTTTGCTGCTACTGCTCAACTTTTGTTTAAGAACAGGTGCTACTAATGAAGAGGCTGCTTCTTAGTGGGCTAACTTGTAGAACTGTTTTAAATATTGTTTTTAAAGGGGTCTTTTAAAGTACTAAAAGTAATTCAGATTTTGCATTTTTAAATCTGTCATTCTGTCCTTCAGCAACCCTTCCATTTTTCTGTTAGTTTTTACCTACATGATGCGTGACACCAGTAACAGTGAGATTCGCAAATGTGAAAGGTGAGCTGTGCACAGATAAAAATAAACCGCCACTTGCTGATCAGCTTCCAAGGACACTATAGTTAATATTCTAGCTCACATTTAGAAGCAGTTATTCACCTCACTTGCTTAGCATGCCACAAGAACAATCACAAGTTTCACCCCAGTGACCATCATTTGGGGAATTTATGCTTCGCTTTAAAGATGGAATGCCTTGGTATTGCAGAATCCCTAAAGAGTGTTGCACTGTGCCACCACTACTGTTCACCTCCCTGGAGATCCCCTCCAACAGACCCTCCTTAAGCATTATATTTTTCCTCCCCACTTAATAATACGGAGGGTCTCTGCACCTGAGAGAATATGGATTATTTTAGTAAACTGAGCTCATAATATAAAGAAAGAATTTACGAGCTTAAAATCTGTGTTGCCAGAAATCAATGAACTAGAGAACTCTAAAAGGAACAAGCATAGCATGTCCTGGGCATGCTAGAAGAAAAACTCAATTTAATTTGGCTTGAACTTAAATAACTTAAACCATGAAGGAAGTCACTGGCAATGCTTGTCCAGTGCAGCTCCTCATTCTCTCCTAGGTCACTTCTACCTGAGGGAGAGCTGCCTTCAGATAGCTTCCAGGACGGGGAGAGGGAATGGCTTCGCTGTCCCCTCACTGAATAGACAGTCGCAGCTCAGGTCTGTCCTCAGGCTCTTTTAGTGGGGTGACTTGCTCTAAGTCCTCTTCTGATTCAGGGTATCAGAGAACCAGTTACCTACTACATAGCCAGTACCTGTCTACCAACCTTACTCCACAGGCCTCTGAGGAAAAGGTGGAAAAGCCCACCATTCCCAAACCAAGCAGGAGGTAGAAAGAAGAATCATCCCATCCTAGGAAGGTAAATAGCACAACACAAACACACAAACCAGAAAAGAAAAAATCCAAAACAAAATGCTGAACCCAACCCCAATCCTAAGCAATCTCAGAAGTAGGAGGATGGTGTTTGCTAACCTGCACAGAAGAAGGGATTCAGAGTCCCTTTCCATAGAAAGCTTTATATACCTTCCCAGTTACACGGATGCTCCAGGCTTAGCTGGGTGCCATCAGCCAATCCTGTCAAGCAATGCTTCCCTCACCTGCCCATCACCCACTGTTGTGGAAGAGGCTGGACCTTAAAGACATGACCACCCTTTTCCTGCTAGTTACAGACAAAAACCCCACCACACATCTGACGTTGGGGAGGGGGGTGTATTTTGCAGGCTACATGTAAGGAAATAACCAGTAGGGTTGCAATCTGTTGTACATGTTGAATGTTATCTCAAGGCACAGTAGCTGGGAAAATTAATCAAAGATACTAGGGAAAAAAAAGAGTAATTTTTTAGAAATGTGTTCTCAGATTCTAGTATTTACAAGTCAAGATTTATTTTTGCTTTTTAAATAAATGAATCTTTAGTCCTTGGTATTTAATATCAAATTTTGTACAAGGTTCCTAGGAATTACAAACACTTGGATTGTCATGAACAAAAACCCTTTGGATTGAGCTTAGTTCAGGTACATGATAAAGCAGGTAGGATTAGCTTTAACAGAATGGGTAAGACACAATCACTGTTGGCCTATCAATGCAGGGAAGTAAGATGCAATCATTTGTTAGTTTGTAAGTGCAGGGGAAGGAACATATGTAGATGAACCTGGAAATAATGGAAAATTGAAATGGAGAATATGGCAATAAAGCAAAGATTAGAAAATGTTCCCTCTGGCAATTTAGCTGTTTCAAAAACAGCAGGATTCCTGGTGGGAGTGTTTGTTCTTTATTCCTTGGTTTGAGTCAGATATATATTGGCATATGTGTTGCTTTTATTACTCTAAAACTTGCTGCACTATTTCAAGTGCAGTATGATATTTTTCCTAAGCTTTCCTATTTCTTAACAAAAGATTTTAAAGCACTTGTGTAATCATTGAAATTGTGTTCTTTACATAAATATTGATATATTCTTTTTTTACTCAAAGTGCCAAAGGCTACTGTTTTTAATAATGGCTTATCAAATTATATTACATTAGAGAACAGAAATGTAATAATATATACATTGGAACTCAGACCTCTGCATGTATATTTGATATGGAGCCTTTTGTAAAATTACTCTTTGTTTACATTCCACTGATACCTTAATTTAAAATTAATCAGATAAATTGACAGGTGACATCTTAGTGTTCTAATTTTCTTACTTGCTAACAGGCACGAATTTCTTTGTTAGGCTGTGCTTTACTGAGAAAAGAAAATACTCAAAAATAAACTATGTTTTTAAATGAGAATTCTCTATATAAAGTATTGTGTTTAATAAAATGTTATGCAATGTTTTCAAATGGAAAAGAATTTGTAAATTGCTATAAATGTATTTTGTTAAATAAGTACAGATCAATGCTACTGTGTGAGTTTATTGTGCTAACATCATGAAAATAAAGATAAAATTCCTCATTGATGTTCAGTCATCTCATCTGTGGTGAAGCAGAGCCCCATTGCCCCCAAAGCTGTTTTTTAATATCAGGTATCCCAATGGCACGTAAAAGTGGCCATCAGTGAGAAACCTGTAAGCTGTAAAAAGTCAGGAGGATGATGTCCAAGCAAGGTGCCTCTGTCTGAAGAACATGGTACAAAAAAGGAAAGCGAATGAATCAGGAACTTAAGGCCACATCAGCAAACATCTACTAGCTCGTTCTGCAGGAGCAGTAGTCACCAGCCGCCTGCGCTGCTCTGCCCCGACTTCACTGCACCACCCTGCCAGCATTGCATGGAGCTGCTGGCATGGAGAGGCCTCTTCTCAAATTTGTGAAGGAGACAGGGCAGGTGTCAGGAGGACACCGGAGAGGAAGGGCTCTTCCCCAGGGCAGGCAGTTAGGACGCAGGACACAATCATCAGGTAACACACACCTGATTCCTGGCAACCATCAAAAACATTACACATAGCAGCCTGCTGTCAGAAACGCACTCTTTCCTAGAAACCGCACAAGGTACGTAACAGAAAACTCTGTCCCCAAGCCTGTCCTGAAATGCTCTGAAACAGGGCAGCCAGCAGGGCCCTAAGCGCAGATAGTGCCTGCCCCTGCGCAGACACTGCCAGTGCCAGAGCGAGGGCCCCGGGCACTAGCAGGGCCCCTGCAATACACAGCATCAAACCAGACCCGCTCTGGAGAGGCTCTCCCTGTGCACACCCAGACCGCCGTGCTGGCCGGCTGCACATAGCCCAGATGCTGCCCAGCCGGCCGGGTCACCCACCCGTGGCGAGGGGTGAAGGGACCCGCTGGTCGCAGCCCACCCGGCACTGCCAAGGGATACGAGGGCACCAGGCATGCATGTGCAGGCGGCACTCGCGACAAAGCCACGCTGGGGTTGGCTGGTGTCATGCCAAGCTGCGGTGGCAGGTCTGGGTCACTTGGCAATCTCTGTCCCAGGATTGCCAGTTCACGACAAGGCAAGACCAGGGGCCTCAGGCAAGAGAGAGTTAGAAAAGGGATATGTTGTTTGTGAAGGAGGGGAGCGTAAGCACTGGCATGATGCTGCTCCCTCTGCGGCGACCTAAGGGGCTCTGCTTCTTGCTGAGGCTGGGGAAGGTCGTGGCCATGCTGCAGGACCAGCCAGGTTCAGCAGAGGCTAGCCCTGGCTCTCCCACGCTTCCCAGGTAAGCTCTTCTCCATGCCTACGGGGACACAGCAAGGCCCAGAAAGCGTGCACATAGCAACAGCGGGGCCTGGAGCGCTTGCCAGAGGTGCCTTAACGGGACAGGGTTGGCAGCATGCCATTATCTTTCACGGTAATTTTGTGTCAAGAAGGATCAACCTTCTTCCTAGACACACAAAACTTAACTGAATGCCGTCTCAGGGTTGCCAATTTGAGACACGCTGCCATCAGGCCGAGGTGAGACCGTACCACACTGCATGAGTTTGTCACGTCAGAGAGAGTTACAGGAGTCAGGTAGGAGCAGAGGCTCCTATGAGGCACTCGCCTAAGCCTTTCTGAAGCTGAGCAAGGTTCTGCGTCCTAAGGGACCAGTCAATTTTTGGTCATGTAAAGTGGGGCAGATTCTCCCTTTCTCTGCACTTGCCTCAGCTGAGTCTCTACCTTTGTCATTCCAGATCTAGGCCACTTTATTTGCATTCTGCATTTGCAGCAATGACTGCATGACGAGTAGAATAATAGTCCCGTTCATTTTCTCTGGATTTGCAGTTTTATTTGTATATGTCCGTATACAAACATCCTGTGTATGTTCAAGAAGCTGATTTTGTATAAAATGCTTCTTGTCTTTTTTATATGGAAAGACTAGAATGTATCCAATCAAATCTTGGAGCAGATGTACATATCTGTGCTTGCCATATAGAGCCACTTCACAGCCTGCAAAGTAAAACAGACCCTTCTGGGGTATGACTGCTGAAAAGTGGTGTCTGATATGTATCTGATGATTTCTCCCCTGGCAATGCCCCTTTCCATGGGCTACAAAGGAGCCTAGACAATTAGTTCAATTATTTTAAAAAGGAACATTTTAAAGTTAGGTAAAAACGAAGCCCCCCTTTGAAGACTACCTTTGACATAGAGACTACATTATAAACCTTGAAAAGAAATTACCTGTATTGACAAATCATGTCTTACGTTTTTAGACCATTCTGGCTACAGCAACATCATCACTAAGTTAAGTGAGCTGACTCCCATCCAAATTTCTGACAGTATCTAATTATGCAAAAAAGTTTTCAAAGGTACGAAAGATTAAACTGAATCTTTTAAATCTATTTTGTGCTGGATTTTAAAAGAGCTTCAGAGGTCCTAGAGCTGAGAAGCCAGATGAGACAAGCTTGTACTCTAATGTTTGGTATAAATTTATAAAGACCTTTCACATGACAGATCAGTACACAGCTAATTTGCCAGGAACATTTTAAAAGCATTACAACCAGGTTCATAAAAATGTAAATAAATGTCTTCACAAATCTTATAGCGCAGGCTGTATCTGGCATTGAATGAAACTAATAAATACTGAACATACAAAAGAAAAATAAGGGAACTCAGCACTCCAACTCCATACATGTGCATGCAGACATACACACGCACATTCACAAAGCTAATGTATTTCTTTCTTCAAGCTGGGCTTTGCAGAGCGAAAGCTAAACAGCTAGTTTAAATCTGGGAACAAATTGTGACAAGGCTGCAACTGCTTTCTCTAAAATTTCTCCATTTTGCCTGCAGCAAACTCTTCAGGCACTCCATATATGCCTAATAACATCAGTTGGTTACGTCTCACGCAGAAGAAATCTCTTCCACCAGTGGCGCGCCATAAGGGACAACAGGAAACGTGCATATTTCGCAGCTTTACCAGCACCATTTGGCATCTGTTGGGGGCCCACCCAAATGACCAGGCATGGCTTCTCCCCCACAGAAAAGGCTGGTGCCCCCTGACCTGCACGGGCCAGGGAGGAGAGGACAGCAAGCACAGGGACGGCCATTTCCAGGGACTCCCCAGCAAGTTAGAAGTGTCTTTACTTTTACTTTATACGTTCTCCTGAGTCCAGCTTGCATGGCTTCAAATTAACCCCTGCCACTGTATTTTCTGTTTCTATGAAAATTCTACTCATTGTATGAATACGAACAATAGTTTATAAATCACTTCCACGGGAACCCATTTTTTAGCATTCTTCCGAGGTAAGGGATGTCTGAAAGGTTCAGATTCAGATCTAGGAATGTTTCTCAGCTTCTTCACGTACTTCCCCACACTTTCCCCCTCCCCTCTGCTCCCGGCCCAGGGCTCTGCACGCTGCCTGCCGTCACTCCACTTCCACCTCTGCTGCTGGGAAGTGTCCTTTCGCATGAGCCTGGATAAACTACGCACACAAGCTCCTTAAGAGCGACATATATAAAAGTGCAGGAAACAGGAAAATGCAGCTAACTGTCAACAAGAGTTTAATTAACCTGACATGTCAAAACGCGTGCAGTAAAATGTCCCACAACACTGCATATCTGATCTTCTGTTACAACCAACCTCGTCCCAGTCTTGTAAAATTTACCAGCCTGTTTCACCTAAAGTACAGCTGCTCTTTGTGGAATCAGTGAACTCTTTGAACAAATAAAAACAAGCCACTGCGTAAATCACTGCAGAAACAGGACTTTAAAGGTTACTTGTAGTGTGGGGGGAGAGAAATGACAACATTTTGAAGCCCAAATGTTATTTCCATGCTGTCAGTATCCCGTTACGCATAATTCTACAGTGAAGTGCAAACATATTCCTGCTTTAAAATTACGGCATCCTGTAGCTTTACATTATCCAGAGGGAGTTCAGCATAGATATATAGCTGATGCATTGAATTTTGAACCCACCAAATTCTCACTTCCTTAAAAGGATTTGACTATGCAAAATGAATTAGTAGCATAAAAACTTACAGTGAGAGATATAGAGTCTGTTATCTGTATTATATTTAGGGCACAAAGATGACATTTGCTAGATAGAGAGACATATAATCTCCTAAACCTGTATTAATCTTTACCAAGTGCTGCCAGTTCCTGGAAGAATTCTGATGGTATCATTTAAATGGAAAAAAAATGATATGTTTGAAAATTATTCAGTTTTGCTCTCTTCAGTGAGACCAAAATAAGGTGGTTCATTTAAATGCACTCCTACATGGATTTCACTGCATAATGGTATCCAGTGCCAGCAGGTTACACAGTAATGCTGCGTTGTATTAAAAAGCATGAGTTGACCTTATATAAAATGCAGTAATTGTTTCCTGCACTAATGAAAAGATCTTCCATCTTTCCAGAACAGGAAATTCAATTGTATTAAGCTGCTATTAATTCAAATGTTCAGATACTCGCATTATTTACACATCTCTGGTACCAAAGACATGGAACAACTTCTGCAAGCAGATGCCTCTGGATATGAATATCACAGATCTGTCATGTTAAGAGTAGAAGTGCTAAAAGCACCTTCAATCTATGTGTTTTTAATAAGACATATGCTTTCTAAATATAGAAGCAATTCACATTTTTAGACATTTTAGCTGAGCATCCAGTTGATCCTGGCGCCTCTTCACCTTGCTTAGAAGAGGACAGCCTTTTGGCTCAGCAGTGCTGGTTACTGGGAACACATTATGCCGCCAGTGTCTATACTGGTTCTCTGCTGAATACAGAGTCCAAATCTACCTGTCTTCTTGCTATTGGTCCTAACTACCTAAAAGGAGTCTTATGAAAAAGAAAACTATCCCAGTTAGATTGGGGTTATTTTTACTCTTAGAGAGTGCTTGGTATACCCCGAAGTAATGACTGCTAATTAAGAAGTTAAGACAAAAAGACAGAAGTATTGTATATTGTTTCTTTTTGAACTGCCATCTACATAACTACATAACTTTGGGGGGGGGGGTAGGATGTAGTGTCTCTTGGGACAGTGAAGACCCACTGTGTTAGCTAACATAATCCTGCAGTGTTTTCAGGATTTAAATTCCACTGAGCTGACTGGACCAGAAAAATCTTGGGGAAATGCATACTGTTGACTCAACTGTTCTGAGTAAATAAGCTTATGTCTAGTTTCTGTTGAAATCTAACAGGGAATCTTCTAGGTGCTGCTGTCACCTGTAGCTATGCCCAGGTAAGCAATCCTGATATGAGTCAGTGTCAAAGTATAACATACACACACTGACACATATATGATGGGTGGGTGGATTACATTCATTTTAAAAAGATTAAAAATAACAAAAAAATCATTCCCTTGAAACGGCCAGAACTGTTTTGTAACTGCCAGCAAGGAGCAACACCAGTAAATCATTAACTGTCTTTATGTTGTTACACGTGTGACAAGTGCAAGTCATCCAACCACATGAAAGATGGTTATGAGAGGTCATATATGTAGAACAGTTTGCTGTATTTGGCATGATGAAATCTGCTCTAAACGGTAAGCAGCAGGAGGAACAAGGAGACAATGCAATCAAGCGAGTCTTTTGCCCTTGACAAGGATAGCTCTTTCTTTGTAATAGCTGAGAAGTTCTTTGGTAGTGAATCACATTGCTATTCTCTTCTTTGACACTGCCTACTTCTGTTTTCTGGAGACAGAAGTTCAGTAATAAACAGGTAATCTTGTTTGAAGCTAAGAAACCACATGCACTTTGCTTAGTATGACTATACAGAATATCTGGACTCCCACAGGCTCCTTGTGGCCCTGGCTGTCTTTGCTCCAGTGCAAGTAACCTGTGCAAGGCTTCATGCTTTGCAAGTCATTAGCAGTACGAGACTGGGAAGTGACAAACCCAGGGTGGTAGTAGCAAAGGTCAATGATTAACCAGCATGGAAATGGTCGAGAAGAGAAGAGCAGGAGGAGATGATAATGAGGTCTGGAAACCTTTACCATCTCCCAGTTTCATTCGTTCTCCTTTATTTCTGTTAGAAATGTGGAAATCCAGGTATTCTAAACTTTTATACTGCATGAAACTATCTGGCAGTCCTCACTTGACATTGATACCACGTCCTGGGTATCCTCCCTTCTTTTCTCACAAAAATCTGTGACTCCCTGGGATAGGTAGTTTACTCATTTCTTTCTTTCACTCTATCTTTACTTTTCTTCTTCCTAACAATGCACATATTTGGGGAAGGACAAATCTCTCCATGTGTTTGTCATTGCACAGTGGAAAAGAGAGTGAGTGTAACCTATATAAATGGCCGTAATGTATATGCCAAGAAGTGACCCACGAGGCTAATCTGTACCAAGCATTTAGGTGCCAGCAGTCAGAACACCACAGGCACTGCATGATCTGAGATAAACTGCTATCCCATAGCCCACTGAGACAGTATTGGGCCCTGCAGTACTACTAGCAATGTTATGCCCTTTTGTCTACAGAAATAAAAGCTGACTGACACACTTCTGGCAAGCAGATGCTATTTCAAGGTAGCCACTTTTAAAGTTCTCCATTCTTTCTCTCCTTTTCCGTCTAAGGAAGGACAAAAAAATAACTACAGAAGGGAAGTGCAAATAACGTGCAGCACTATCATACGTCGCTTTCAAAATATCACAGGATAGTGTCTTCTAAAGCAGATCAAATAATCAGCACTAACAAAACCATCGGTGTAAGCAGGGGCTAATTATTAACCCACCCTAACAAATGCAAGTTGCAGCATTTGGTGTTAAAATTAAAACCCTTGAAATCTGAAATGTTCTAGCTGGAACCTAGCAAATGTCCTAACTTTCTGTCTCATCAGTCTCTCTCTCACACCCCTCAACTCCAACTGAGTGACAGGCAGTTTGTATGAGCTTTTGTAGCATGGAAGGTCCAATAACTCCTCCTTTTAGAAAGCCCTTCATTCTGGCCGACTGTAAGAGGGGGGGGAAAAAATGCATCTGTGCGAAGAGAAAACCTAAAGCTGACAGAAATTTACCCATCAATGCCCATTAGCACTACTCTCAGGCATAGCAGTTGGGATGGGCCAATGACTCTAACTACCCACTCTCTCATCATTTTATTTAATCTCGAGAAAAAACAATGAGATCTTCTTGGCCTATTTAACATCTAGGTCTTGTCAGACTACGTTATCTTGGACTTAGTCAAGATTGTTTGGACAGATGAAGCTGAAGAGACAAGAAATCCTGAGAATGAGACATTTTATGACATGAATCCGTCATTTCTTCAAGGAAGAGTAACGATTATTTGTCTCTCACCATTTCCCTAGCAACAGTGAAAATGAGGGCTTCTTTCTAATTTATAGAAGAGCCTTGATTTCAGGATTGCCAGAAAATAGAAGCATCTGCTTGTAACCAAGGCATCTTTTGACCAGCACAGGACTTTCAGTTAAAACCCTAAGAGCTTTTTATGTCTTTATGCCTTATTATGGCAAGTATTTGTGATAAAAGGAAATTACAAAACCTGAGGTATGGCAAGGCTTTCATCACACCATGTAGTGCTCATACTATAATCTGTCCCTAGAAGGGAACTTGTTTGACAAATACTATAAATAGGAGCCTACATAGGAGGAAAAATAATTATTCATCTGATGATAACTTCTGACAGATCATCCTTCCTATGCAACTTCAGTGAAAGACATAATCAGAAAGTCCTTGATCTGTTAATAGGGAAATGGCATGCTAAATCCAAGCTACCTTGAAAAATACTGAAAGCTCTAAAACATAAATTTACATTTTTCTCTTTGTCAGTGACATAACTGCACAGAACTGTAAGCATCACATTGACATAAGACTGCTCTCTTTTCCTTTTCCATCCCATAATGTGTAGTAGAGTTATTTTCATTCTCATTAAATTGAGTCCAAGTTCTCAAGCACTGCTTTCTGTCAAGGAGGCCAGCTACTCTCTGAGCTGAGAGGGTTAAAATGAACCATAATTAATTCAGTAAATCAATAAATTAAAAAAAAACTTACCAATTGCTACACTTGTTATTTAGTCAGAATCTCTGTGTCGACTTCAAGTGGATAAGCAGATAATATTGGAGAAAAAAGGCAAGAAAATCCTGCAACCTCTTACTACAATCCTGCTATGTAAAGATTGCTAGAGGCTTGCAACTAAGAATTTCAGCTACTTTCATTCCTTACCGAAACTGAAGAAATTTTTAGGCAAGGCACTCAAATGTCCATACAAGTATATATCATTAAACAGAGACTAGAAATGGAAACAGACCTCCACAGCAGCTTTACCTTTGCCCCGACAATTCACAGGGAGGGAAGGTGACTAGTGGCGAAGATGATAAAGAGCATTTGTCTTTTTCCATGAGGCCGATTATTTTTGGAATCACTGTGCTGCTGACAATTTGGGGCCTGCTACATAGCCCCTAAGCTAGCAAATCCAAAAAAATCAGAATAACACAGCTCTAGTGTAGAGAAGGATAATGGTTTTTAAGAGATTTAAAAATGCATGAATGCATAACAACCTGTCTCCTAAAAATCTTCCACTGAAACCACGAAAAAACAATTTTTGAAAATGTAATAAAGGTTTTAACCACGTGATATAGTCACGTTTTTCAGATATTTATAAGAATCTTGTGGAACAAGTTAGCTTTTTTTCTGTCTGTGAAGTGACACACTTAAAATTATAATTGTTCATATTCAAAATGAACCCTCCATGCCAGATCCCTAAAGAATAATGTTGCTAAAAATAAATGTTACTAGGGAAACTGAATGGAACAGAAATTAGCAGTAGGGCCTGAATGTAGAGCCACTGAAATAAATGGGAACAGGATCCACAGTGAAGAAAATAAATCTGTGCACTAGAATTTCCTCATTTCACATTTCAGTGGTTTCTGTTCCATATTCATGAGGAAATCGGTTTGAACTGAAATAATACGTAACCTGTTAATAGGAGATGGATTCCTAAGATTCACTGTGCTCAGTGCTGTGAATTCAGCAACAGGGGCTTTTGCATGGACATTTGTAAGAGGACTCAGCCCATTTTTGCTCCCTTTTTTTAAGGCTACAGACTAGAAACAGGAAAGGAAACTTCCACTGAGGCAACACTAGAGAAGACCAGAGAAGGAGACGGTAGAGCTGAGCGGATGGAAACCTGCGAGGCACATCTTAGCCTGGACTTTACCTGCTGGAGCCCATGGAAGAAACGCGATGGCAGATGGCAGGCACAGGTAACACGTGGCTTCCCACAGCGACGGAGGAGAATCCACGGCTGGATGGTGGAGGAAGGGGGCCAACAGGCTGAATAACTGTCTCGGCAAAAACGTCAAAAAGGAAAGATGTGCGCAGGAAGTTCCAGCACTCAGGATGAGGTAGACACTGCAGAGAAAACTCAATTGTAAAATGTTCTTTATGCATGTAAATACAAAGAAAGCAATAAGAATAAACAGACAAACTGGCCTGATTGTGCAGTAAGGATCAAAGATAACCTAAGTGTGGCCCAAAACCTGAAAGAATACACTGCCTCCAGTGACAATAACAGCACTGAACAGGAGCCTAAAGGAGGTTTTAATTATTCCCACATAAGGTGGAAACAAAATTGAAGCAGCACTATGATTGCAAACTGGAGAGGCAACCCCCACCCTGGAATCCCAAAAGAACTGAGTGATTACATTTCAGATCTGCTAGAAAGGAATGTTAGCAAATTTATTGACCCAGGATGACACTGTACGCCTGGAGAAAATCAAAATAGATACCTATAGTATTGAAGGAAACCACAGCTTTCTGGAAAAAAAAGTCATATCAGGGCCATTTTTGCAGCAAAGATGCTAAACATAGGTGCTAGTATATTGAAAATGCTCAAAATATTTGTCATTTCCAAATTAATATATGGACTATCTAAATGGAGTACATACGCAGGAAATATACACCAAATCCAACTCTCAAATAGCAAGTCAAATAATCTATTATGAGTTTCTAATAGAGAACATATACAATATTTATAATTTATTTATAATAGAAACAGCAAATTAATTTACGAATATATTAATGCGGACAGATTTTGGACCTACAATGAGCAAAATCAACATTACTCTTACATATACCACAGGCTGGGGATCTTTACATCTTATGGATAAATATGCCAGCAGATCTGGTTGCATTTTTCACTGTTTCACAGATGATGCTAAATCTCCAGAGCAGCATGTAACCTGAGTTGTTGAACCAGGCAAGTAATTAAACTCCTTCTTGCAGGTCACAGAGAGCAGGGCCGTCTCCTCCAGAACCTGCAGCCATGTCAGACACGGTCCTGGGAGCCCATGTCTCAGCTCATTCTCTCTAATCCCAGGTGTCTTCTGTGGGAGCAGATGCCATCTGCTCTTCTATGCCAGTGGTTATTTAACAGTTAACAGTCTTCAAGGCATAGTTTGCTCTCAGACTTAAAAGGTATTGTCCTTGAGAACATTATTTACCAACTTGATTTTTGGTTCATTGACAGCTGCTGTTATTAATTACTTGGCTGATACTTCTAGGTCCTAGGGCCACAAGCCACAGCTCTATTCTGGAGAGGCAGAACATGAAAAATGGGTAAAATCACATTGAATAAAATCCACCTCAGTTTGTTCTGTCAGTACTGGAAGAAAGGCACAGCTGAACATTGATACTGTCAGGAGCCCTGCAACTCTATTCTTATAACACTAGGCCAAGCATACAGACCTCACAGATCTATTTAGCAATAGTCAGTAAACTCAGTAATCCTTCCAAAAAGTCACTGCAACCTGCAACATGCAGCAGAGATGAACAGCAGCTTTAACTGGCACAGGCCAAAAGTTCAAAGTAGCAGAAACTCAGTGCAACCTTTTCTGCAAAGAAATCTTTCTTCTTTTCTGATGAGCAATCTAAAATGGACAGCTCCTTTCACTGAAAACAATCATTAAAGCCTAAGGAAGGAAAAAACAAGTGAACTGGGCAGAAACTTCTGAGCTTAGCCTCATCTCCTCCTTTTCACTGCCCACTTCTCTGAAACTTAGAAGCAGTCTGCCAAACACAATATTAGACCGAGAGGAGAAAAAAACCTCAGGAACGTAGGATTTAGAGAAAGCTGTAGGTCTTCAAGTATAGGTTATCTACAAAAGCAAACAGGATTGAAGGAATACAGACAACTTTCCCATTCATTTATCTATCATACATAGACACATCACAGGGACAGTATTTCAGCTTGTGCAATTGCTCAGTAGCATTGCTGAAATCTCTGGAGGTACCTGCAGTTGTTTTGGCTGTGCCAAGCTCTACATTTGACTTGCATCTCTTTGGGGGTAATGAAGCTCTGATCCTGCAGCTGGATCTCCACAGCAGAAATGGTATGTCGAGGCAGGGATCCTGCAAAGCCACAGAAACTCTGGTGCAAAGGTCCCTTTGCAGCTGAGTCCTTAGATCACAGCAACTATGAGCATAACCTGTTTTATATGTGTACAATGAGTCCATAAGCCTCATCAGGATTTCTAGGGGCTTTGGTAACACAGATATCTATTAAACACTAGTAATTACCATGCTGTTATGTTTTTATTCTTGAAGTCAGCTGCATTTATTTATTTTGAACTTCCTTGAAGTTTTTAAAAGATGTCACTTCATCTTCAAGAAAGGAATCTTAATCCTCTTTTATACATAAAATATTCAGCTTTTTAAACTAGAAACAATAAAGAAATTGTCAGCTGGAAAACAAAACTATTTGTCATTTCTATCAGTTTGAGTTTAGCAATTACTAAAGCTAAGACATGGGAAAGAAACATCTGAGGTTTAAATCCAGAAGTATGAAACGTTTCCTCCTCTTGGCTGAGTCACTTCATTTTGGTCAAGAAAGGGCGGTAGGAGTTTGGTCTTTTAAAAACATGATCCTACTCTCACATGTCTGTGTTTGATTCCTGATTCACCGATGATAATTTGGCTGTGCTAAACTAACACCAGCCATTCCAGCTGTGAGAAGGAAACCACGAGAAGCAGGATTGAGGGATCACACGGAAATCCTCAAATCTCAAAATACAAAGTATTTTGTATTTGAGTATCTCTCAAAATAGGCAAATCAAAATCAAAGACAGCCTTATTCAAAGACCACTGAAGTCAAAGGAAACAGCATTTTAAAAGGAATTTTGGCTCAAATCTGTCTGAAGTCGAGAGCGCCGTTTGCTCAATGTCATTTTTATCATCAGCAATTTTTTGAAAAGGAATCCAAACTAATTCCATACAATTATTCAGTGTCTGCATTTGTATTGTTGCAAATCTACATTTATCATAGTGGTTTTGAGCTCTCAAGATATGCTTGTGACTCAGCTTAATCACAGAAGTCTGAGATTTCCATCAGAACCAGGATGCTATTCTGAATCAGTCATCATGAAACATCTACCACTGAGTATTACAAATCCGACCATGTTTTAAAAACTGACTTGCATTAAAGAACCTACAAAATAGAGAGTGCAGCCAAACTGAGACAAGGCTCTGTGCATGATGACTGCTATAAAAGTGAAAATTCCTTCCCACAGTTTGTTTCCATAGTCACCACCAGGGAATATTATTCAGGAGTTAGTTTTCTCTACTTTTCCTCTTCCAAGTCTTTTCCATTCACTACTTTTACAAGATGATGTTAGGAAAAGCAGAAATGTATGCTTCAGTGCAACATTTGCCCAGGGGAACTCATTGCCCCCAAGAGAATGTGTTGAACACATGATGAAGTCTGTATGCTATTTGCACAGGTATGGTGACCGGAGCGAGGTTAATGCTAGCTCAGCTAGGCAGAGCCATACTACTGTTGCACTTCCCAGTTGTAATGTGGACATATCGACAGGCTTATTCAAAAAAATCTTCACCCTTAGTCTGGAAATCATTACTTATTTAGAATAAAGGCATTCAAGGAGCAGTCCATCTGGCTCTGATGGACACAGTATGCATCCAAATCAAAGAATTGTCCCTGCACTTCTACTTAAAATTCTTCCTCTCCTCGTATTCCCTACATCAGCTTGTTTTTTCCGTCCTTACTGTAATCTGAATTATGCTAACCTCTCCAAATCCATGGATTTAACCAGGTTACATATACAACTAGCTATGAAGAACATTGGCAAAAAATTTAGCACATGTATTAGGTTATCTATTCAAGACATCACATTGGAAGATGTATACTTTTTTGGTAGTAGAAGTCATCACTACTCTCAGAAAGTAAAGAGTAAAACTAGAGAATGTCAGAATAGTTGGAAATACATTAGGAAACCTGGTTCAAATGTGTGGCCCACTAGATATATTCACTTTGTCCAAGTCTAGGAAGTACAAGTCTTCCATCTCGCAAACAGTATAAAATATTTGATCTTTGCACTATCAAATCAGATGACAATGGCCAAATTAAGAATTAATTTATCCTAGCACAATCTGAAGCAACTTCACTGCACTCAGTGGAGCCCTACAAATTACAGCTGCCGTTATACCAGATTTATGCTCAGTGATTCCATAATCACTTTAGCTTAGTCACCTAACAATTAAATAGTGCTGGCAGCTCTCTGAGCATTATTTTCACTGAAATGTTATTGGATTTTTGTTTTCTGGAATCTGACACAAAGGATCACAATATATGCGCAATCAGTGATTTTTAATGGCTATTTGTTTTACACACCTTTTTGGTTCTCAGGCCAGGTTTCTATTTCCTACCCAAAACACAGTTTAATATTGTTATTATTATTAATCATTTATCGGAGCTGTCATTGTGGGTTAAATCTCTTTAAGTTGATGCCCCAGGGTTCATCCATGCATTTACAAACTCAAGGGTAGATTTTCATAATGCATTATCGAGAGCATTTGCATCTTTTGTGTAATTACTCTAGCTCATACAAAAATGTAGGCATAAGGACCTCAGAGTTTTATTTCTTTACCTTTTAAAACATTTGTGTCAACTGTCAGATTAGATATTTTAAATCAATTTAAATATAATTATTTTTGCAGAAACTCTATTTTATATTTACAAATATACCACTTACTTTGGCTTGCCTGGCAACTCCTCTGCTTGGAAAGAGAACAACAGGTGATTTATTTCTCCCTTCTTCTGCCTTTCTCTTCTGCATGTCCCAGACACACCTCTTTGAATGGCAAATACCAAGATGTGAGTGAGATCAGTTCAGCACCTTAAATTAAATTAACAAAACAAAAACAAAAAACCAAAAAAGAACCCAAGTTGATCAACTGGCCACTTTTGAGTTACATACAAATCTAAATGCTCAGCTGTTTGCTATACTTCAGTACGAAATGAGCTAAATTAATGACTTACATCATAATTGTAAATATATCTTTTGCCCCACTATGGGTTTGAGATTATATTTGGCAAATGCTTTCAGTTGTTAATCAAGAGTAACCCAAGACACACAGCAGTATCTACTTCATCTCATTTTAACACTACCAAAAAATAAATACTCACTACAAACACCTTATTGTCTATAGTGCAGGCACTTGAGCCTGTTCAAAGTTTTAAGACCACACGGATATTTTGATGCCTCAGCTAGGGGAGGGAAAGGAGTTTGAAAAACTTCAGCTCAGTTGCTGTGGTCTGACTTGTAAGAGACTGATCTGACACACTCATGATGATTGGGATATGTCCCCCCCTCTGAAAAGGTTAAACACTGAATACCAACAAGCTGTATTTCCTCTGAGATTTCGTATATAGCACAGGCAGTTGAAGCTAAGCGTCTGATGACTAGTTTCAAATGCACAACTTTCTCTGTTCTTGCAAATTAATTAAGGCTGAATTTCCAACTTTGAGGCAGGTCACTTGCTATTGTGCCAGATTATACAGAAATGAACCCAATGTGACAGGTGGCACTGCTAGCATTCCCCCCAAAATCCTGACACATTTTCCCCCTCCCCGCCAGAACCCCTGTCAGATGTGCCCTACTTCTGTGACCTGTTCTTTCAGAGGAAAATAAGGCTGGATCTAGGCCAAGTCCTCAAAGTTTGAGCAATCAGACAATAGTATTAGTTACTGAAAACCATAGTGTTCTCTAGCACCATGTAAAAATAAAAGGTTGTATTGCAATCAAAAATAATGAGCTAATGAGGAAGTGAGCTTACAGTATTCTTGAAACATCTTGAGGGACTGTAAGTTTTACTGTCACAAAGTATAAATATGTATAGTTGCAGGCAACAGCTTGGAAAAAGTGATCAAGACCCTGTGTATTTTCTATGGCTTGTAAGTGCTGATGACCTGATGTACAGATGGAAGTTACCATTCAAAGGAAATGCCCTACAGTCATCTGCAATAAGCTGAGAGTACAGAAAGGAAAACAGGCGGATGAAATTTTGTAATTTCATTTCATTTGATAGAATATGAATACCTTTAAAAAAAGCCATTTTTATATATTATATATATTAAAATTATATATATATAAAATCTTTCTTCGTTCTCCCAACTAAATGTAAACTATGGGTCATGATTATTTTCTGTAATTATGTTCCTGTCATCACTGGGCGTTGAAAGCATTCATTTCCATGAAATGCCATACCTACATCTTTTTTCTTCTCAATTGTTTGCAATATTGGTCTAATCCAGCAAGTCCAAAGGGCACTGGATTGTACCCTTATGCAAAGCATTTAAATCTTATGCCAGTTTAAGCACATGAAGATCTCAATAATTTCTGCATCTTTGCTGAACATCCACAGTATCAGGTTCAACAAAATATCCATATGTTCACTGCCTTTACTGCACTAGAGAAGATTCTTCTTTATCTCCATGTTTGAGTCATGAGTATATGGACTATACATATGCAGTTAGGAGACATGAAGTTGAATGAGCTTTACCATTTGGGACAATTCAAAGCAAAAATTCAAGTGTAAATTGTTCATGGATTCAATAATCTTTTCATCCCATTGATACCTTTTTATTTTACTTCACATGGAATTGCTGGCAGTTCTTTTTGAGTCTGCACTGAAAAAATGAGCATTTGCACAAAGCCAAAACATTTGTTTACTTGGCAGTATATTGCAGTAGCTTTAAATATATTAATATATTTAACGTAGGTTAAATAAACTTTACCAAAAAAAGTTCACCTCAGCTGCTCCCTCTTGCTGTATTTTCTCTTCTGTTTATTCTCCTGGCAAACCACAAACAACCTCTCTTTTCCCAGCAAAACTGTGCCAATTTTTTCTTATCAATAAGCCAGTATACCTCTGTATGATAAAATGTCTTCATATAAGAATATCTACTAAGAACACTTGAAAACATGATAATATTTGTAACACAGTACAGACAATGATAACATACATAAGAGGATATTACTATTTTGTGATATAAAATATCATTAGTATGCAAAATACAAAGTTATAAAAAAAAAAAAAACAGACTGCAGCTTTTAGTACAACATAGTCAAATCGCAGCTTTCCAATACAAAGAACATTCATAGCCAGCAAGAGTCGTAGAAAGAGCCATATGTTAGCTTTTCTGAATGGCTTAACTAAAGTTCATGAGAAACTGAGACACCCCCTGAAAGAAAAACAAGCTACAGCACAAGTCCATGCAAATTATCAGATACTGCATTTAACACCTAGTTGCACAGCCGTCCTCATTTCTCCATAGCTACAGAAGATACAGCTCAAGGAGATGGAGACGGAAATAGCTCTAAGTGCCCCTTCAGTGGATTCGCAATGTCTGAAGGCTGAGGCAAGCCTGAAAGCCTGCAAAGCTAAACTTCATTCTTCAGACTGGCTCCAGCAAAGCTTGTTGTTACAGAGACTCTACTTCTTGCCCCAACACGCTCCCAAACCTGCCCCAGACTGAACAGCCAGACGGCCTGGGTCCACCACACCGCTTCTCTGCTAAGCAGCTTTTTCATGGCCTGCAAGATACAGATTGAATCCAAAGAAATTGTGGCCTTGATAGCAGATGCCAGGGTACAGATTGTCATAAGGAAAAATAATATGTCACCTCCAAGTCAAGGCAATACTGAAAGGGAAAATGCACACCTCTATTTTAGATGTTTTGCTGACATTTAGATGAACAGAGTTAACAGAAATACTTCCTTGTTTTATATTTCAGATATAAACCTGATGAAATTAATCTTAAGGGTTATTCTGAACTGCTCAAACAGCTTTATAATTAAATAGGTGGTCTACTATCATGCTATAGAGCACAGCACAGCAATGAAGAAAGCTATATTTGCCTTTAAAAACTCCCTTAGGAGGGCATGGGGATTCAAAACAGTCAAACTCTGATTTGGGTGATTCCATTAACAGCTTATTTGGTACTTAGGAATGTAATGAGTTAAAAATATAGACATTATGAATTGTATTTTAATTTGATTTTATATGTTTGTCATTTCAGATTTTAATTCTTATGTTCATTTTTTCAGGATATACTAAAAACAGTTGCAGGGTATAATTTGAAATACCTTTCCAAAATCACTAAATCAAATGCTAAAACCATATTATTGTTAATTTCCATTGGGGGGGGGAGTTTTAAAAAGTTGTTTTGCTCTAAACTGAAATGAAAGCAAAACACAACATCCTTCATGAAACGGAAATTCAGAGCTTTAACCAATGCTATTCAGGGGCTCTATGAGAGAGCAGAGCAGAGTGCTGCAGAAGCTGTGTCATTATGCATGTCAATAAACAGCTGAAATACAGCTAGCTGATATTCCACTTCCCTATATGGCCAAGATGTGCACTAAGCAGCGTTACTGCATGACATATTGCGTTTTATCACTTAATTAAGCATCCCGAAGAGCAAAAGAAAGTGTTAGAGCCATTCAAACCTGAATGCGGTCTAAGTGATTTTCAAACTGCTTTCAGGCTTTTACTACCTTAAATGCAAGTCCAGATGCTGAATATGTTAATGTATTCAAGCACAGCAATTGTCGAGATTCCTCTCCTTCTGGAAAAGGCTACTGGCTTATCAGAAAGCAAGGGAAAAATCCCATGACGTCTAGCTTTTATTGCTTTTATTCTCTGCTTTTTTTTTTTTTTTTTTTTTTTTTTTTTGGTGGAAATACTGCAGTGCAGCGTCGTGGAAAAGAAAGCTTACTGAACCTGACAAAACCAGATTTCTGCTCCAGATCAAAGCAAACGTACAGTCTGCAGCAGAGCGGCTTTGCCCTTCTTGACAGCCTAGCTTGATGAAGGGAAATATCTACAACATGTTCACAAAACGGACTGAGCAAAAGCGACCTCTGAAACAGCCTGGATAGCCTCCAAGAGAGAAGGCATCGGCCGCTCGCCGAGAAGTCTCTCTCCGGGCAGCACAGCAGCGGCAGCCGCCGCCGGGCTGAGGGCAGGACAGGCGGCAGCGCATCCACCCGGCGGCTGAGATGCCCCTGTCACCAGCACGTCTTGACGAGTCACCAAGGACTCCACAATACAAAAGCAGCAACTAACATGTATCTCCCTACAATTTCACCCTGCACATGTACATTTCGCATGTGCCTGGCGTAATGCACACCACGTAAGAACCGACCCACTGGCTATTACTAGAGACGTACAAGAATCAGCACTCCTATAAATCCAGGACCCACCCCTCCCTTTTACTCACCACCATCCCTCAGCATTCTTCAGTTCTGTATTTCAGTAAAACTGGGATTCGATCTTTACTGTTAACTATGGCTTGATATACACAGCACATGTCCCTGATGCATATATTCTGTTTTGCATCGTTTATAATGGTCTTTGAGACCACAAGATCCACAAGCACAAAGGATTGTTAATCAGGCTGAATGGAGGTTCAAAGTAAAAGCCAGAAGCGTCCCAAGAATTAGTGCTAGAATGGCTTGAGGGAGAAAAATCTCCCAAGAGATGGAAGACCAAGCAGAAATATTGATACAGTAATGTGAAAAAACCCTCAATTGCTGAACTGGCCATGGTTCGGAGGGCTCTCAAACAGTGTCGATACATAGGGCCTGGTCCAAAGTGTACTGCGTATAATGCAGGCACAGGGGAAATGTACATGTACAGTATAAAATCGTAGGAGGATACACTTTAGTTGCTGTTTTTGTATTGGCACAGGCACAGCTCGCAACTGTGACGTTTGAGACCAGGGCCAGGTTGCATCAGATTTGAGGCCTTGCAAGAACACCTACCATGCAATTTCCTAACAGTTTCTATGCAATTTATTATCCATTTGGTCACAGAAAGGAAGATGATAAAAATTTTCTTCTTCAAAACATGCAACACTGCTGTGTTCTTGCTATTTTGTTCTAGGAAAACTGCAGCTGCCACTATGCCATTAAACACATAAAAGTTTCATATAAATCTGTACTTAAATATCTCATCCCTGTCTCCACAGACAAGGCTGACACAAAGCCATAATTTTTGTTTTCCCTCTTTTCATCCATGTCAGTTACAAAGGAAGACGCTCACACAGACGTTTTGCGATACCTCTGATGAACCATGCTACTCTGGTGGTACCTTTCACTTCAAAGAGCAATCGCAGAGCGCCAAAAAGAAAGACATTAGGAATAAAAATGATCAAAGCTGACATGATATTTCTGCACTGCTCTTAATGGTTAAAAATGTATTATCACTCCTGTTTACTCTTGCAGACAGATTTAGGATTGCACCAAAATACTAATGTCAACTTCCACTTTCTAGTTCAAAATGAGACTTGTTTATAGACCCTCCTGCAGAACAGCTCTAAAAGGCAACTTGGGAAACACAAATCATTAAAAAGTTGTTCATGCTGTCTCATTTAGAGCAGCAACACTATGTTAAAGCAGTTGTGTGCCTGACAAAAAAGGGTTTACAAGAGAAGTACTTCAACCAGTTTCCTATTTAAAAGACAGAACTTTGTCAAAATACAAGCTAGATTAAAAGCTAATATACACCCTGCATATCTCTATGATAGCTAAAACGTAGAACTCTTATAAAAAATAAACTAAGTGAAAGTAGTTCTCCTAAAATGTGTCTAGCGCATCCCTGCAAGATGAGCCAGAATTCCCAGAAATCCAGCCAGTTCCGTTAGGAAAACAGGCATGTGTCTGAAAGACTCGGACAGAAGCTGTCCCACTCAACCACACATTCATGGCATGTGTTACCAGTGATCAACACCCTTACAAAATACAGTAACTTATAACTGCATTCCTCATGTCCAACGTGCCAATAAAATTACACTGAAGTAATGGAAGATAATCACAGCTTGTGACTGTGGGAAATGCATTTGAATATAGCGTGTCGAGGATAGAGGATACGCCCATGACATGCCTGATCTCACCCACAGTATAGGATGACAGTATGGATTCAACTCAAAACTTCATAATATCCCAAATGAAATAGACCCAAAAGCCGCAGCAGCAAAAAACCGATTTTTTAAAATGAGTACAAGATAGGGAACACTGAGAAAATCCTCCAGTCTTGCTCAGTTTCGATACCAAAACTGTTAAAAGAAACAAAGAAACATTTTCCAAAGAAGATTTGCAGCAACCCTGTAGGAAACTTTGTAATAGAATGAAGGGGGGGAAAAAAGAGCATGCAAAGACATGCAGATTTAATGCTCTTAAATTAATTAATGCTATTGCAGAACTCTAGTAAGCTACCTAATGAAACATTGCAAGAATTTCACAAAAAAGTTTGATACCTGCTTCATAGGTTTGTATCTTAAAGTCACAGCTGTCATGGCATTCATTTTTGTAGCAACTTCACATTTACCATCTCTTAATTAGCCTTAGTTGCGATTAAAATAGTTTCTAGCTGTAATCACCAAATAACAAAAACACTTTCACATGTTTTCATAATGGATGGATTGAAATCACACTTGCTTTCACTATGGTTTTGTCACTCCTATTTCTACATAGCAGAGAAACAAGACAAACAGAGCCAGCATTTTCTTAGACCTGCTGGGAAGATTTCTCTCCTAGAGGGTTTTTTTTGTTTTTTCTCACAAGACTGAGTACCATCATTTCCAGAAGTACAGCTCTCGGACGGGTTGTCGTTCAAACAGGGACACAGCCATGATTTAAAGTTCTCACTTTCTAGCAGAATATTCGCACACCGTAATCTGAGAGTGCAGAATTCTGCCTCTCTCTCTTCAGCATACGACATTCCTTCTTGCTTGTTAGCAGTGAATTTCACACTAAAATCATTCAAAACTTCAGACAAATCTATTCTAAAGAATTCCCTCTTTTGCAAAAAGAAACGAATCCTAACTCATGATGGTCAAATATATACTTTCCTTTACCTTTTCCCTTACATTACGGAAAAACCAAAGACACGAAATTTAAAATTTATTTGTGTGGGTGACTTTTTTTTAATTTAAAACTTTATTCTGGTTTTCTTAGGGTGGTTTCATGCAATTTTCCTTTACTTAGAATAACACATACTTAATATGTTTATTCAGTGGTTCTAAATAAAACGCACTCACTGAGGTGAGTTATTTCTTCAGCAGACCAGATGGCTCATTGAGATATGACATTTAATTTATAAAGCTTTGTAAGCACTTCCAGAGGGTTAAACAGATACCATAACAAATCTCCATGGACCCCATCCATGGAGGACAGGCTACAGGCCCACATACAGACATAAACAGCTTGCTGTGAAAGAACATACAGAGGTAGTCAAGCAAGAAGCAGAAAACAATTCATAGATACAATTTTCTTCCATTAGTGATAAAAGTCTTAATAGCTTCACATTAAAGAAGAATGGCTGAAAAATCAGGAATCGAAAAGTATTTTGCCAGTCTGTCACAAGTCCACTTCTTTTGGATACATCTCCCCATTGATTATGCCTTGAAAAATGGAAGTGCAGCTGCGACGTGAGTCTATTCTTAACTGCAGCGGTCCTGCTGCGCACTGGCCCTAGTGAGAGGGTTACGCTCACATGGTCATTCAAATGCAGCATGTCACCTAAAAGAGAGAAACTATACAGTTGACAGAAAACCGTATTGCCCGAGATATATGGTATCCAAGAATTTACAGAATAACAGTCCAAATACCAATTTCTACTGAAAGATTACTTTATGTTTAAATAATCCTGTGCTAACAACATTCCCAGCATTGTCAGAATGAGGAGATAAGGCACAGATATCATGCAGTCTCTGCACAAGATTACCGACTCTCCTTTTACCTACACTTGGTGCAGTCTCCCTCACTGTCACACAGCAGGTATCAAGAGTAAATACCACAGATTCTGAATAATATTTTCACAAACGACTAAAAATTGCACAAGGTAATAGAGAATGAGATGGAATGGATATGGGAGCATCAAGGATTTCAACACTGTAGTATTTCTCTCCAAAAATTTAAATTAAAAAATACTGTCCAATACTTTATCCGTATTAGTTAGTTAGCACACTGGAAAGTCTGTTGTGATTTTTTTGGAACAAATGTCATTTGAACCTACAGCTTGCTCAAGCAGAGATGTTAAATGCCTTCTCTTCTGCCTTCTGCTGCAAGAACTTTCACGACAACAGCAGCCTTTCTTGGAAACAATAACACTAAAAGCACAAGCCTGACAGCTCTGTAAGAGTAGGTGCCTGTCAAATGCAATGTGACAATCAGATATTCATCCATTATGACACAGCCTAAAATTATTATTTTTAAGAAATCTTTGGTGGTGTTAAAATTTCTTACACAGAAAGAAACATAATTAATTTTTTTAAGTTAAAAGCTAGTTAAAACAGAATTCTTACAGCACGCACCTGTTCTTGAATTCATATGAAAAGCCAGAATACCAATGAAAAGACATTTTCCCTTCTGCTTCTGCGAGCCTGAAATGTGTTTTCTCTTCTCATCTTTGTAACCGCAGCAGTGAACAGAGCTAAAGTAATGTTATATTAGGTTGCGATGTTCTAATAGCTTTCATTATTTCCTTCAAAGCCACAGCGGAAAGTGAAATGTAATTTAATAATCAAATTGTTCAATATTAGTAGCAAGGTATAGTGGTTTTGTCCTTGACTCTATAAGAGGTAACAATAAGCCCCCTAGCACTGCTGACAGGGCACAGGGTCACCCTGACAACCTAAGAAAAACGCTGTACGTAAGGAGGAGTGTTGCCTTTAGTCTAAGTTGTCACATACCTCAGTACCTCATCCTAAAGTTTAATCGCATTCGGAAGACAGCGACTGCAGCTACTCCAAACTCTCTCTGTGAACGGGAGCCTCGTGGCTTTGCGTACTGTTGCAGTACTAATGCTGATAATGACTCCATTAAGAATTTTTTTTAAGCAGCAGCATTAATAGAAAAATATAAGCCCATTTTTGCAAGCAGAGGTAAAAGGAGAAGAGTACTTGGACACCTTTACAACTGACAGTTTTTATCTCAGTTCCCCACAGAAACACTGCCCAACAGAGCCAACAGTCAACCAAGGACAGCAACTACCCCTGCTGCCTTTGACCATGGCTTCGCTGGAACATATATGAAAAAGATATTATAAGTAATATAAATAAAAAGTGATACCAGTGGAGACGGAACTTTAGACACATGAGAAAGATCAAAAAATCTAGCACCAGGAACATGATTTAGGCTAGCTGCAAGTCCTGGAACATGTTTTTTTCCTCACCAAAAGAAACAGTTAGTATAATATGAAGACCGACTGATCAGAAGAGAAAGAAGAAAAAGCATCAATCCATTTTAGTTGATAATTAAAAATAAACTCTGGGACTTATACAAATGCTAGCAACTGCTCTGTATGTATGTGTGTGTGCGCCCTTGTGTCTTAAGAGTTAGGATTAAATGCTCATTTTAAACCATCCATAAATGGCACTGTAACAACAGCTTTTCAATTTTAGTGCAGTACTTTGCCCTAAGATCATCATGACTCTACTGCACCTGACTATGTGGTACCTGGTTTGAAAATCATATTCTTTATCATTTGAACATCATGAATATCATTTTAATACCGATAAAACTTTGTACCAAACCTCTAAAATCTGAAGAATACTAACATGGAAGCCCAGTTTTAGATATTTAATTAGTAAGCCTGTTTTCCAATTGAGAAAAATTTACATTTTCAGACCTGGGCTCTTGAAACTGGGCTATGAGGGCAACCATTTCAAAGTACAAATGGCATACAGACAGCTGGTGTCCAGGCTGTACTATGACACATATAAATATCCAGACTGGATTCATCGTTCAACTAAAGCAATTACATTTTTCGCTATTAATACCAGTGACGTACAATTTCATTTTCAGAAGCACTGCATGGTTGCACCTTCTATTGAACTTAATGAAAGTTGTGGGTGACATTTAGGTTGTTTATTT
This sequence comes from Dromaius novaehollandiae, assembly GCF_036370855.1. Lineage (NCBI taxonomy): Eukaryota > Metazoa > Chordata > Aves > Casuariiformes > Dromaiidae > Dromaius > Dromaius novaehollandiae. The sequence goes on along the minus strand of NC_088105.1, from coordinate 20,751,141 downwards.
AGATAGCTGAATTTGTATTAACTTCAAAAACAATGAGCTTCAACTTCTATTACAAAAGACTAGAAGGCACTATCAGAAAAAGACAGAAGGAAACACTGGAAATAAGCATTGTATAAGATTTAGTCATTACAGCACTTTCCCGGGTACTTGGCAAATACACAATGGTTATGAGAGTGCTCAGAGAACCATATAGCCTAAGGTCCCGAGGGATTTGCTTTTCACAGTGGGCTGTCCCAACAAGCTCTGCTGAACTAATAAAACCTCTCTGTCCTGCTTCTTAAAAGATGGCACCTATGGGCAGCTGTGAGGGCCAGGGAGCAGAGACTAAAGGATTTAGGCTAATCAGAACTCGCTTTAATCCTTAACACCCTTAAGTAAGGATTTACATAAAATCCTCTCTCTAATACTTTAATTCTAAGCCAAGAGGAACAAATTCTGACCAAGGTGTCCACAAGACAAATTTAATCCATTTGAAGACCAGGATTTGTCACACCTATAAAACATTAGCCAAGTTGCTGGTGTGAAACAGCAAAACTTTCATTAAATATCATTTTTTAATAGAAAACTTGATACCAGTCTGTCTGGGGACACACTGATCCAGGATATTTCACCTATTTAAACTTATTTAAACAATAGGTCATGGAGCTGGCAACGTGCTGACCTACAACAGAAGTTCTTTTCTTCCCCAGAGACACTAAAACACTCCTTGAAGAGGTCATACTCTTGCCAGGACTAGCAGGGCAATAGCGTGAGGAAGTGTCTACGGGAGCTGTAAGAAATGGGAATAGAAGAGCCAGAACCACATGGGCTGGAGCACTGTATTGACACACAAACCAAGCACCGGTTACCTCAGGCTTGAGCCTCAGAAGCATAAATGATTTCTGAACTGTAGCACATCTGGTATGTGTGAAGCTTTCTTATCCTATTTCACCTAAGCAATCCCTTATAAAATGCTTAAGCAAACGCTTCTTAACTGAATGCATTAGCAAGTGGCTGGGGCTTCACTTTTGCTTGGAAGCACTGTCATTTAAGAACAAGTGAGGAACAATGACAGCTGATTTGTGAATTGAACTAGCAGAAATATCTCCTATAGCAGAACAACAGAAACCTTGGAGCTAGTTCCCAGCTGGCCTTCCACATGAAGGAGGAGTGTGAGCATGCAGCTAAACAATACATAAAAGAATGCAACCATAATACTGGCCCTTGTGTTTACACTAGCAAGGAAAACTCAGCAACACTGATTAGTAGCAATCCCAGCAGCTACCTAGAAGAAAGTGGTGTCCTGGCTAAGCTGCAGAGAGCATCACCAGAAACTGTGCTGCCTCACGGTATAGGCCAAAGGCCTCCAGCCCCCAGCTGGGCTGCCTTCAGCCCTCCCGCACCCGTGTCTCGCAGAGGACACGGCAGTAGCTCACCCAGAACAGCAGCTACCGGGGAGGCCCAAAGAAAGTGGTGGCTGTTGACCCTTTCAGGGATATTGATTCCCTCGCCTTTGGGCTTCTACCTCTGCCAAATGACTCCAAACTCCCTCTGCGGTCAATGCAAAAATACAGGTTTATACAGAGGTGATTCTGAGCCGCTAACCTTGCCTTGGTCTTGCCTTGACCGTGCTGCCCAAGTCATCTTACTCTACAGATACCAAGCACTAGCATTTTTATATTCAGGATAAAGGCATAGTTTGTCCAAGATAATTCAGTGCAGTGCCAGTATAAAAGCTTTCACAGAAACATCTCTCTGAATAATGTCAAGTTTCATTACAGTATTTTGGTGACTATACTGCTCCAAAGAGCAACAAAACAGAAGGTCTGGTGGCTTCACTGAGTCATTTAAATCACACCAAATGTCCTATATCCTTTATAATAATATCAAAGTTAAAAAAAAAAATCTAGTATTGGTTAAATCAGAAATGCATATAAGGGTAAACCTAACAGTTTTGGAGACAGACGAGAATTATTTCACTAAATATTTTCGATCGAAAACATGGAGTTGTCAGAGATGAAACATTTTGTGAAAGAGAGACACTAACAACTCTCTTGTTTAAGAGAAATAGAAATATCTCCATAGATATCCAAATAGTTCATGCTGCCATTTTCAAAACACACACAGAAAACCCTATTTTTGGTTCAAAATTCCTTCTTTAGCTAACAGAGTTATAGCAAAAAATTAGCATCAAAGATAAAATTAAATATTCTAAAATCATTTAAACAAAATGTTTCAATTGCCCTGACTGATTTTTTTCCTGATTTTAAGTTCATTAATATTTTCAAGAGTCCTAATTTCATTCTCCTAATAAAAGCATTTGAATACTAAACACTTATCAAATGGCAAAACAATTTCCTGCCCTGTTGTAAAGAAATTGCTTTTATTAAAAATTGCTCTGCTTGGTTACAGCAGTATATAAAATCATGTTTTTCTTCTGTTCAAAAAAATGCATCAATGAATAAAAACTGTCTCCGCAATCATGCCTTTTGTGGAATAAACGTTACGTGCAGGGGGGAAAATTATCACAGATACAGAACTGTTTCATTTCCAGCAGGTGAATTGCCTGTAGAATATCTTACACACAAAAAGCTCCCTAAAATGCTTCTTTTGCACTTGTGTAAAATGCACAATCATTGGAAAAAAGCTGATAGGGATAATGACAGGCAGCCTAAGCATACAGCAATTGGCAGGAAAATTTCTTTTCCAGATCCAATGTATTTGGCAGGCAGCTCTTTGGAACACGCACATTAGCTGTCACTCATACTGGAAATCAGGAGAGGGTTCTGGTAACAAGCACAATCTTTTACATTCTGAGAGCGCCCACAATATTTATTTTGTACAGCCCAGTCACACATTTCTCAAACACATCCCGTTAATATTTTCTGAGAGTTAGCTAGAGATCCAGCTGGTAGACGTAGTGATATTAAAGCCAGGTAAAGGCGCTTAAACGGCTGAGAAAACAACAACTACAGAATTAGAAAACAGTTTTACTAGTGAAAAAGCACAGGTGAGTTTTCAAATCCTTCCTGGTTTACAGAATAGCATGAGAATTTTAGTTTTTAGAAATATATGGCCAATTCTCTGAGATCCTTAGGTTAATTTTTGACTTAGTACTTACTCAAGCAAATCAGTCCAAAGTTCTCAGCTGGAGTTTCCCTGCATGAAGGTAATGAACTCTAAAAAGACTTGGTGGATTAAGCACATGGATTTTTAATCATGACATATCTGTCTGAGTCCATATTATAATTTAATTTGCATCCAGTGTGCCATTCTCACCCTCCAAATTTAGTGTTTTCCCTCCGGATACTTTTTTAATCTTTTCACTACCATTAAAAAAAGATTTCCATACCGGGATCTCCCACCATGCTGTCTGCACTTGACAGTGTGCCACCCACACAGCTTTATACAAGCGGTAAACCTACAGTATTCATAAGCTCTCTAAATTGCAATTCAGAATATTTTCTACAGCAGATGTTTTTCCTTGCTTCTGCTTTCATATTTAGTAAGATTTAAAAAAAAATCAAGCACAGATTAAAATGAAAGATGATAGCAATATAATTGCAGCCAGCTGAACATTGGAAGGAAAACCTCCATTCAAAATCATCTAAAAGATCGGCACCCAGGACTAAGCCTAGACTCTAAGAAATGAGACCATCCTCTATCCCCAGTTTTTACTCCAGCTGACATGACTACATGGGTGGGGGGCTGTCTGTTATAACTTTTCCCAGTTTGCACCGCTCTGATGTTTTAAGGTGTATATACAACGGCTGAACTTATGTTTACAAGGCAAATAACCACAGATGGGTTAACACATGCTACTTGTGCACGATGACCTATTCAAACAACAAAATTAGTAGGCGACGACATTGAGAACAGCCTGTTCACACTCCTGCCCTGATCTTCAAAATGCGATCTGCAGATTCTGCCTGATAACAATTTGTTCATCTTTTTTATATGATGCTGCTCACTGAAATTGCAAATTTTCAGAGTATAGTGTTTCTGCATGCACTTAAACATTCATGAGTAAACATGGACAAACTTTGGGTACTCAGGACTTCTACAAGTAAGTGCATCACTTTCTTCCTTTGGGGCAAAGCTGTCAGCAAATCAGCCAGATCCCATGGCAGAGTAGGCTTAAAGTCTGAGACTCAAATCAACATTAAAATACGTTGGAGTATGGCTTATACACGTCAACATTCGAAAACAACTATTGTGTTATGTGTAGTTGATGTACTGCTATACATTGAGTTCATGTAATTGTGTTAACTTCTCTCTCTCTCTCTCTCTTTTTTTTTTAAATTCTAGCTACCTTTTTTGGAACAAGTGAAAAGAACTCAGCTGACAGTGATGAACTTTAAAACCTCTGTTAAGACAAAATATGTTAACTCATCAGAAAATGAGTGTGGAACCATTAGTGATGGTAATAGCAAGAGAAACTCCCTTTATAAATGTAGGGGTCAAAGTATCCAGTTCATATTACAGGTCATTTCCAGTTAGCCCCACAATCTATTGTTTAAGGAAGCCCAAGAACACAGAACTGTAAATATGACCTGCAAAAGGAAGAACACTAATACTGCTAAAACTAGAAGAGGAGAGTCAATAAATAAATAGAGCAGGTAGAACATCATTTGAGAGGCCACTGCAAAGGTCAGAAAGAGCCAAAGATTAGAAACTCCTGGGTGACCACATACCCTGTCAGGTAGTGCTGGTCATTACCGTACAGATGTCGCAGGGATCTTCAGCTGCCACTTTGGAGGGATTCTGAGTGACAAATTTTCCTTCTTTTGGCAAGAAGGTAAAAATACACTTAAAACAAAAACATTCTCTGCATAAAGCATCCATGTCCATCTCTACTGAAATTCTAACATAAATTACTCATCCTGTAGCTCAGAGCTCTCCAGGACAAGGGCTGAACAGTGCTAAGCTGTTAATTGGAACAAGTAAATCTTTATTTACAATGAATTCAAATGACCAAATTATTTTCAGTGCTAAGATGTGAGTCAAACCAGAGCTCTGGTTTAATTCCACTAGCTTCTGTGGCGGCTACGTTTGTAAATAAATTTAGCTACTGGATTTTAAAACATAAAGACTAATGTACTATGCCGCTGCTTAACCTAACAGTCTGACAAAGAAATGTTAAAGGACATCAGCAGCTTTAACTAAGCAGCACAGGAAGTGAAGCCAAGTGCAGTGTGTTTTGAGGACAAAAAAGGAAAGATGCAAGAAAAGTGTGTTGAAACTGAACAAACTTCATTGACCTGTGTATAGTAGTCATTTGGGCTCTAACTTCTGGCGAGAAAGTTACTGAAATGTTAGAGTTAGAAGAACAAGTAAAAACGTGGTGTTGAAAAAACAGCTTGCTACTTGCAAAAAAAAAAAAAGAAAAGAAAAAAGGGAGTAACATTGATGCATGCTTGATATTGTTACATGTATTGCTATAATTACTACTTATTTGGCAGGAAAAATTCAACATTCAGTTACTGTGAAGCAATTTTCAAAGACTATGGTGTTTACTGCATGCAGGTAAGCATCCATGAGTAAATACGGGCCCACACAAACCTCAGGTACCCAGGCTTGATCCATGCTGGTACCATGCAACGTACAATCTCACTGCTGCATTTACTAGACATCACAGGAAATTATGAGAACACAAGAGCTAAAAATCAAAGGGCAATTACCCAGAACAGGGAGTCAGAAAAACAAACTATAGAATCAGTTATCTGAAATATAAATGTAGGAGCATTTAACTGAAAACACATGCTCAGCCACTCATTTCATACCAATGCATCTCAGACAGGGCAGAGTCCAGCAAGTGCTGCCTGGCGTAGCAATCACGCACTCCAGTACATTAATATTATTTTCTACAATCCTCAGAACCAATTTTTCCATCCTTTGCCAAAGTTACGAACAGCACTGGTATAGCATAGCAACAGCTATGTCTATATCCAGCGCAGGAGATGCCCATAAAATTGTTTCTTTAAAGCCAGCGACTCGAATGGAACTGCAAGAGAGCATTCCCACTGCTCACATAAAATTATATTATTCCTGTGCCATGCACACAGCACTCAGTTTTCTAAGGCTCACATGTAATTTCATTGCGTTGATATCTTACAGCCTACTTGTAAATAGAAATACACTCCAGAAAAATGAGATACTCTGTGTTTGATCTTTGAGCCAAATCCATTCCTCACTTAGACAAGGTCCCTGTTGACATTAGCTGAACAAGGACTTCAGGAATTATCTTTGTCTTTCATCTTGTCTTAAAGGTTTTATTAGAACTGGCTTCCAACAGATATTGATTACTCTTATTAAATAAATTTGAAAATCCATGTCTCCACATCCAGTGCTGATGTAAACAGTTGCAATTCATTAATAATAGATTTAGGAAGTCAACCACAGATGTGCAACAGGAATTAATTTGTCCCATTCTGATTTCAGTACTCTTCTTTATTGTCGAAGATATGATGGAAAAATGTCAGGCCTTGAGCAAACGTTATTTTCTATTTCATTGTACGTTTTTCACTGAGGCTCAATCTGATCTAGAGAGTTAAATTCCATGAATATAAAAGATTAAATATCAATCATTACTTTGCAATACTTGAGATCCTAATTAGGAAAAAAAAATCAGCTACATTCAGGTGCACCTAATGTGTAAGGGAAGCATTAAGACTTTATTGATCATGCAGCACATCAATACCTGTGTTATGAGAGGAGTTTAACCAACACACTCTCATGCACATTTCACAGCCAGACCGAATGCAAGTATGAATGGAATTACAAATCCAGTAAGGAAAGTAAAAACTTTTTTTTTTGGCATGAGTTTTAAAAGTCAGTTTTGGAAGAAAGCAAAACCACTGTATGCTTACTCCTTCCATAAAATCTGAACTTATTTAAACTTGAGACATAAAAAGCAAAAATACTCAGGGATGTTGAATATAAGTTTTCTACATCTTGTTTGATTTAAATGCTGTTTCACATGCTGTTACGCAACATGCAAGAGGAACACAGAAATACGGGTAAAATAAATCAATAGTGCCAAGTATATTGCTTTAAACATATCTTTCAGCTCTGTTATATCTTCCAGTGAGTCATGGCCCTTGCAACAGCGCAGGTGCTGGGGCCTGAGCAGCTGGAGAGCAGCTCTGCTGAAACGCCCCCGGGGTCTGAGCACAAGCCAGCAGTGTGCCCCAGCAGCAAAAAGGCCAATAGTACCCTGGGCTTAACAGGAGCATAGCCAGGAGGTGGAGGGAAAGGATTTTCCCCCTCTACGCAGCTCTCGCTAGACTGCATCTAGAATATTGTGTCCATTTGGGGCCCCCCAATACAGGAAAGACATCAACATATTGGAACCAGTTCAGCAGAGGGCCATCAAGATGGCTGGGAACTGGAGCCATGGGAGGAGAGGCTGAGGGCAGGGGGCTCATTCAGCCGGGAGACCTCGCAGCAGCCTGCCGGCACGTGCAAGGATGCTATCGAGGAGATGCAGCCAGGCTCTTCACAGCAGCACGTGGCAGGAGGACAAGAGACAATGGGCAAGAAGCTGAAGTAAGAGAGGCAATGGGCAAGAAGCTGAAGTAAGAGAGGCTCAGACTAGATGTAAGGAGAAGCTTTCCCACCACAAAGCAGTCAGGCAGTGGAACACACTGCCAAGAGAGGTTGTGCCATCTCCACCCTTGGAGGTTTTCGAGACTGAACAAAGCCCTGAGCAACCTGGTCTGAACTCACAGCCGACCCTGCTTTGAGCTGCAGGTTGGACTGCAGACCTCCAAAGGTCCCTTCCAACCTGAATTATTCTATGATCCTATGCTTGGCAATAAGATGCTATTATTACAAAGTCATTTCATTGCGGGTATAGTAAAAGCATTCTGAAGTTTTCTTTTCTATAACTAATTCTAAAGGCTCAAAGTCCTCCTGAGCTTAGCTGGGTCATTAGACTGGCACAAGACACACTAACTTGTATAGCCAACAACACACAAGGAAATGGTATCCTAAACATGACCAGATCTGATGCTAGTCTCCCCAGCCAAATGACTAGATACTCATTTACAGACCGTTCATGCAAAGTCCTTACCACAAGTCCAAGTGAGGCTTATTAACCATTCTGCTCTGTGCACTTCTTTATATAATTAGTATTGCAGATCTGAGCTGAAGGCAGTTACATGATTTATCTACACAATTTTCTCCCATCCCTTCGGTGTCAGACTTAATGACCAGAATCTAAGAACATTGACTCTATTTGATTTCCACTGCAAACATACCTGTTTAGCAACTGACCAAATCCATTCCTGTGAAAGAGCTGCATATTTATCACAGATTTGTAATCAAAAGTACAGCTTTAAGTTCCCCCAGGACAACTAGCACATCAACGTACCTACATTACCTATGGTCCCTTCAGCTTATACTAAGCACTGTTCCTCTTAGACAGGCCCTCCTGCCAAAGATGGCCTAATATTTATTTGCTTAGAATTCTTCAAAGTGCAGTTTATATCATCTCGCTCCTATATACAAACTACTGACACTTTAAAATCCAAGGGAGACAAAAGATGACAAAATAATGACTATAAAAACAAGTGCCCCTCTCAAGCACAGTAAACTGTAGAAGAAATATCATTTCTTCTCATTCACGCCTGTAAGGATTGGCTAGGCAAACACAGGACTAGATGTTTGCTCGTAATGGTTCTGCATGAGCTGCTGTGAAATAGGCTCTAGAGAAACAGGAATGAAGCTGAAGTGCTGTAAGAAAATCTCAGGTATTGTATATTTTATGCCTCTGTAGAGCTACCTCCTGGTAATGACTGGTAGGAAACAGCACAGAACTACCAACTCTATCCTGAATATTTCATCGGGGATGTCCATCTCAGAGCTCTTACCAAATATGGGACAATTGTGTTGACAGTTGTGTTCATTTATAAAGTATGTTCAGCGAATTGCATTTCAGAAGATTCACTCTGCCTGGTTGCCTATATTAAAAAAAAAAAATAGAGAGTACTGTGTAAAACGGTGCCTGGAAGTACTACTCTCACTAACGGGTAGTACTCTTCTACTTGGTTGATCAGCGCACATCTACTCATCAGCTGAAAAGAAAGCATTTACCTTACATTTTTTTTGTTAGTGTGAAATAAAGTGAAATAAAAGAATGGAAGAGATTAAGCTGATCCAGTGCAAAAGAAAACAAAAGCTGAAGTAGCAGCTTAGGCTGGTAACATTTTCAGGAGTGGGTAAAGGTCTTTGCAGGAACTTACACTCATCACTGCCCATTTGATTTCCCTCCCTCCCCACTGCTGAATATCAGTTAGCACCTCAGGAAAATGCAGTTCATTGCAAGGTTTTCATCGGGGAAGACTTTTCCTTCTCTTCTCATGTAAGCGTGAGGTTAACCAGTAATTTCTAGCAGCTGACTTCTTTCAGCCTCCACATAGAGCAGACACTGGCTACTAAACTAAAATGCCAGTTTGCTAAACAAGCATCAATTAAAAACCACTTCCTAGCAATTTACAAGATAAACAACAAGCTGTATTATGTCAAAACATTGTCATGACAATGAAGCTGAAACTATCCAGCTTTGCTACATTATCATTTATAACGGAACACGAGTGTAGATGCTATACAATTGAAATGAAAAAATATGGATACCATCAAAACAGAACTGTTCAATAGGATTAAAGTATTGCTTCATTCTTTTGAAAGCGTATTGCAGAGCTTCCCTTGGGACAAGTACTCTGGGTTCTGACCGCTCATATTCAGGATTCTTGTAGATCAAAAAAATAAACAAGTAATTAGCAAAACTCCTACTGCAACCATATGAATGGGAATTTGAGGGCAAAATACTGCCAAAAACGGTACCTTTTTCTTTCTATCTGCAAAAGGAAACAAGGGTTTTCTACTGTGCTGGACACACTTGTATAAAGACCTGCAGCAAAAACAATACTGCTGATTCATGTTCTGCTTAGAATATATTTTTAAGAATCTCTCTGAAGTGAGCCTTCTCTTACCATGAAATACCTTCAAAAAGTAATGAGAAAAAGTAACAAACAAACATTTCAGGAAGAGTGAAGTAGCTCTTCTTGCTGGTTGTGAAAAACAAGATTTCTTTTTAGTAGCTGTGCAAAGCAATCAGCACAGATCTAACAACACAAATGAACATGGGGAGGGAATATTAAAATACTTAAACGTGCCCTGTTTAGGCAGCCATAACAGTATCTCTGGTGTTTTGTTTGTTTTTTCAACAGCCATTATTCCCATCAATGTAAGACTGCAAGTCTTTAAGAGCTACCTAGTATAGGTCTTCTTAACAAGAACATAATCACTTCATCTGTTCACATTTATCTTCTGAATTTCTTACCAGGATTAAGCCTGGCATCTAGTCTAGAATAGTATGAGGTCTTGGAAGTGGATATGGATTTATTCTCTTTAATACTATAGAATATGGTTAAATACATAGACCTCGATTTAGCACATGTCTATTGGGAAAGGCTCATGACTCTCATTGCCCTGCACCTTCACTCCACGCCTGGAGGAATGGAGCATGGCATGCATGGCCAATCCCGGCAGTTTTAAGGTATTTCATTCTATGTCATACCCTCTCTATACCATTGCAGCCTGACAAAATGTGAGAATTTGGACACATTTTGTACAAGGGAGCATATGGGCCAGTTTTGTTTTGTTCTTTTTTTCCAAGAGCATCTCCTAGGGAGAACAGCTTTATGCACACTGCTGTTCAGAGCAGTCTGTCCCAACAAAAAAAGATGACACCAAGGGAAGGCTTGTTTACTGCCATATAGAAAAGATTTCAAATGGAGGCTTTTTAAATGGAAGCAATCATAATAAAATAACAGCCAAGATATCCAAACTGACAAAAGCATGGCCACAAAATTACTGAATTTAACAGCACATCATTTCTCAAAGATTAAAAATGAGTTGGCAGATGCCAAAAGAAAAAAAAAGTGATGTGGCATATTGCATCTTTTTATGACAGATGGTTTCAAATGGATTAATGAGGTGAGTGCTGAAATTCTAGGTTGTGGTTAATATTTAACCTCCAGCCAGCAGAAACCTCTAGGATTTTTACACCTGAGTGGTAAAGGGGCCTATCTAATTGAACTGGTTTTTGATACACAGTGCTAATTGGAAGAACCTCTTCCTAATGAAAAGAATAGATGTTGGGAAGCAGAAACATGCCACAGTACTGGCATGGAACTAGTTTTGTGGATTAACAGATTCTTTAAAGATCAAAAGACATAAAGGCAATACTTTGTCCCCTGGAGGGCGGTGATTAGGAAGGACAAAAACTAGGTGAGCTCATAGTGTACTACGTCAGTCAAGTGAAGAACAAGACAGAGACCAGTGAGAGGGAAAAAAAATTTCTTCATTTCTACACAATTTTAAAACAGAAAGAATTAACCTTACCAAAAAAATAAGATCCAAAAACAAAAGCAGCTTCAGCTGCAATAATTAATCCTGTCAATGCACTTAGGACACCACATCATTCACTTGCTTGATATAAGTAGCACACATGGCATGCTATCATCCCAAGTTATACTCCTGCAGGAAATCCATTCCTAAACAAATAGGTTGTTACCAGTAAGGATAAGGAAGGGTTCACAAAGCCATTGAAAAAAATTTTTGATTTTCCAAAACCTTCAATATTATCCCAGTCTGTGCAACAACAACAAAAAAATGACTTATTTAATGCTGATGAAGTAGAAACCTTCAAGGCCCCACGCAGCACCTCTCTGATATTGATTGTTGCTGTTCCTAGTAGTATAAAGCTTAAGAAGAGATCGAGGTGCCAAGTCAGGGAGTACACGTGTTAGAATTAGCTAATAATGCCTTCTGATCATCAGCGCTGCCCTGGAACATCCCATGAGTCATTTGATAGTGACGGACCCAGGCAGCCCGGTTATGGTCAGGAAGTGTGGAGTTGCATGAAAGTCCATGTTCAGTTTTCACTCTGCCTGTAGATCCAAGCCCTCTTCCAAGAAGCTACTGCTCAGGACCATGTTACAATACAAGCTTCCCACATAAACAAAGTTGCCCAGCATCCATCACCCAGTGCCACGCATTCTTTTTAACTCCGAATCCTACGCATGAAGGGCTCCCACACATACCCCTCCTAAGCAAAGACTATGAGAGACAGATTTTCAAGTTCACTATCTAGTTTTCTGCACACCTGGAACCCTCTGCAGCTGGACATCCAAAGAAGCAGCTAAAACCCCTGCAGATAAGACCCCTTACAATACACCCTTCATACAACTTGACCCCAAAAAAGTGCATGCGTAGATTTCTCTATCTGGGAGTGCAAAGAGCCAAGTCTGTTCTTGAGACCTTTAAAACACATTACACATCTATGTTTCTACCTACCACTTGTTCTATATCCTGTATCTGTAAAGATGATCAGTCTTGCCTAAGCATAGCATTTGTTCTTACTGAATTGCCCCTTTTTTTTTGTTTTCAGATAATCTCCAATTTGCAAAGATCATCTTGAATTCTAACTCTGCCTTCCAACATCCTTGAAGTCTTTTCCAACATGATGCTGTCTGCAGTCTTAATAAGCATATTCTCTATTACATTGTCCAAGTCTGTCTGCCTAATTCCGGTTTTAGTGCCAAAGTTATAAATCAAGAGATGCATCACTGTGTGAATGAGAGCAGAATCCATACACCTCTTCAATATCTCCAAATGTTCACAGTTTTTTTGGCTAAGAAGTTGCAGAAAAATATATTGCTTTACAGTAGGCAAATTTTTTCAGACACTAAATATCAAAATAGTTGTAAGACTGACCTAAAGTCAGGGCTTGCAGCTAGAACAATTTAAATTGGGTTTATATGTGTAGAGTTGCAGGTTAAACACTTCAAGGTGGTTACTTATATTAACTCTTCATTTACATTTTGAAGTAGCTGTTGGAAATGCAGTGTGCAGTAATATCTACAAGAAGACAAAGATGAATGAGAACAAACCAAATCAGAAATAAACAGTCTTTATGTAAATATTTAATATTCTAACAAAAAATAATCACGAGGCCATTTCATTTCATTATCTTCCTCCTGCATTTACTCTTTTCCTACAATACAGACAAAGACATTCTGAAGTGACTTACTGTCACTCTGCATTTCTTCAAGAGAATGGAGAAAACAGTGCCTGATCACGCACTCTTATACTGTATTTATCTCCCCAGTACATAGTTCAGAGAGAGCCTGCACAGGCTGTAGGTAACTCCACAGCACAACTTGATCTATGAAAGAGTATTGGGAGGTATTCACTATTCTGTAACAAACTAGGGAAAAAGAAATTAAGAAACAAATGAATCTTTCTTAAAAACAGAGTTAATAATGAGAAGAAGACTCTTTGAAACCCAAAGAAATTTGTTAAAATTTAAACTTAACATTTTTTCATTATAGACCAATATAGATTCACGCTGTGGCAATCACAGACAGAAAATGCAGTCATGCAGACCTTGTCTGCAGAAAGCTAACTATAAATGGCTGAAATAGCACAAAGTACTCTTGGAAGGAGCCCTACCTCGGTCTTACAATTTCCCTAATTAAATTTTATTTTTTTGCCACGTATTTGAGAACTAACAATGAACATGCCACACCTAGATACATCTCATTTTACATGATTCTTACTGCAAATCAATAAAGGCCCTCAATACTGCAGCCACACTCCTATTCCAGTGCAATGAGTGGGGGTCTATATCACTGTCTTCAGTACAAGCTAATTTACACACGGTATGAATCAAATGCCCCTAACATTTTTTTCTTGGTAGGAAAAGGTAAGAAACTCCATAATATTGTACTATTAATGACAAATAATTTGTGACAAGTGAAAGACTGATACTCTAATTCAAAGTATAGTCCATGTATCTGTTCATCCTTCTTTACAAATTCTTTATACATTCATTTCCATGGAAGGCACTCTCAGAAATTGTTGTATATGTATATGAAGTTGTATTTTTGTAACTTTTGGAGACAAAAAATATGCATATATATAATATATACATAAATACATACATAAATATATATACACAATGTATCTGACATATAATATCTAAAATATGTATAGAATATTTTCACGGATTAGAAAATGCAGGATATGCTCCTTGATGATTGGTAGTATCTACAGTATTTGCCAGATTTGCTTCATGTGCTCCATTTCAGCATATCCTAGGTAGACATTCATGAGCTAAAATAATTAGCCAAACTGGAATATACAGTGATTATCCAAAATGGTACTTATAATTCTGCTCTAATAAAAGGTGATGAGATCCTTAATGACTTCAAGCAGTAAGAAGGGGCGGGGGGTGGGGGGGAAAGAGAGCTAGAAGCTGTTCTCATTATGAAAACTGACAGCTCTTGGTTCCAATTTTGTCCCAAACTGCCGTACAGATTAATATTTTTCTTTCAAGGGCACATTTTTTATAAGAGATTACATTTTCCTCTGAAAGCAGAACAGCTCCGTTCAAAGCCGTTCCCATTTGTTGTTGCCGGTTTCTGCCTAGCTGGGCTGCGAGCCTACCGTAGCTCTGCGGATCTGTGACCTGCACTTCACTCCCTCTAGGCACTATAAATAATTTCCATGGAAACAGCACTGAAGAGGATATCTGCAAGCCAAGAAGATATCTACAGCACTTCTGTTAGATTTATGTCTTGTCTTTTCTTCCCTCCATTTTCTCAGATAAACCAACATTAAACGTATTTACTTTATAAAATACTTTACACACACAACTAAAGTCATGGAAGAAATAAAAGATAGGGGAATACATGAAGGAGATTGCAACTCCACAACATGTATGTATCTATTTATAGATTATCTTCACACCCTGCCTTCCCATTTCCCCTGAGAAAAGAGTACATTGCATCTATACTGCACTTCTTTCACCCAGAGAGGGATTGTGCCTCACTTCTCAGGGCCCTGAGCTGGAACTACATGTCTATATGAGGTCTTTAATGAAGAGTGATCTAATACCTGGAGGAGGCTGAGAAGCAGAATAGAAACATGCTAAATCAAAGCAACAGGGCCCTGAAATAGCCTCCCGAAATGCCCAAGTGTGAGCAAGTGAAATATGCGGCTCTTTGGGCCTGGATGTCAAGTCATGACATAAGTCAGCTAACTTCCCAGCCCCTTCCCTTCCGGCGATGGAGAGGTAATGCTCACGGTGTGGGGAATAATTGGGAAGGAATCCGGAAATCTATCAAATTCAGTTCCCTCATGACCCCCAAATCATGAGAGTGGCCGTATACTGGCAGCACACGGTCCTCCCTCCCCACCTGCCCCGCAGAGCGGGCCGCGGGCCTCCCGGCGAGCACGGCAGCGGCAGCGTTGCTCCAAGGGCCCGGGAGCTGCGGCAGCCTGCCCCGGCCGTGGGGCTGCCTCCGCTGCCGCTCGCCCAGGCTGCCTGCAGCACGGGCGACACGGGAGCTCAGTCAAAGCATCAGAGGAAACCTGTCCAACACTAGCACCGAAGGAAAAATAAGCGTAACCACTGCTTTGTTTCTTACTTTTCAGTATAATAATAGTTGCCATGGAATGCAACAATGCATTTAAAGAACTATCCTTATATGCGTTACAGGAATTTCTCTGTAGCTCCTCCTCCCTTCCATGCTTCTCTTGCAGGATCTCATGTATCCTCACATCAGTTTCGAATGCTAGCTCTGAGGTCTTTTCTTTATTAAAATATAGCAGAGATTCCACACCACCCTTTACAGCTTTGCCAGCATTTCAATCTCTTTTTTATGATCCAAAATACAAAGCATTGCTCTCACATCAGGAAGAATTCCTATAGTTCACAGTAGTACCAACACATTAGCACCAAAGCAATGCCTTGGGTTTCCTCAAGCCGCTCTTCCAAAGCAAGTAAGACTTCTTTAAGAAAAGATGACCTACTAATATATAAGCCATACACTCATTGCACATTTTCAGGCTTTTCTTTGTATTATAAATTTTAGAAGAATACTCTCCTGGAATTTAACCAAAGTAGTTCATAAAAATATCAAATAGAAGATAATTCATCATAATAGATACCTATAATTACATCTTTTCCTATAGTCACTGAAGTCCAGAGATTACTATTCACCTAATGTGTTTGACAGTTCTCAGGTCCAGTAGTTACACAAACAAGTTTCAAAATTAGAAAATGATTTCTTGTTCTCAATATAAAGTATCCTGAAGGTGGCTATTTTTTAGCCTGTTTTTGGATCCCAACTCCACCTGTCAGAATTCACACTGTAACTACTTCAGGTACTAACAAATTATTTAGCATTCTGCATATTACTTAATTCTCTGTTCCTTGTTTTATCACTCTACAATAAGTATCATATAATAGTTACCGATCTTCCCTCACAGAATTATCAAGAAGGTTAATTAATTAATGTTTCTAGCACTCTTGAGATTCTCAGATGAAAACGCAGTGCAAGTATGAAGGGCTTTGAAGAAAATTTGAATTAACTGTCATAACTGTCATTCAATCAAAGACATATTTTATACTGTTAGTCTCAGATTTTCTTTAGTTTAGTATTTATAATATTCTTCCTAAAGTTACCGTTTGCTGCAAAATACCTTCACTGATTTGAAATCCCTTATTATGCCTTCCTTTAAAAAAAAAAAGCAAATTGTATCCATAACACATTAATCGTAATTTTATCTAGGCAACATAAGTGAAGCTACATCATGTTTTTGCAGTCACCTCTGTGCAAAGAGATGGACTCAGCACCTTTCACCTCTTTCATGCCTGGAAGCAGCCACAGGAGAGCAAAAACGATGCAGAGCTGCGTAACTATTTCTTAACTCCTGACACCAACTAGACACCCCATTAGAATTTGCTCATGGGGAACAACCACCCACAACAATAACATATACTTCATTTACCCTGATCTTCCTGCCACTATAGTCACGTACCCTAACATTCAACCCCTAGTTTCCTCTACAAATCATTTTGAATTAACAACAAAAAAATAACTAAGGCTTTTTATGACATATGATCCAGGTATTAAAAAAAAGAAATCAAGAATATGTGGATTAAGTAACAGTAAAAATACATATATTTCTACTATATTGTGAAAATCAAATGTATCCCAATTTCCTTCTGGCAGTTTTCAGTGGAGACACAGTCCTTTGATTTACTTACCATTTACAACCGAATGCTCATGAGAGACATCCATTTAATAACTGGAACAATCATCCAATAAGAAATCTTATAAAGGACGGCAAAAGAAATAATGTTCAGGATCACTTTCAGAATTTAAAATTGTAACATTTGATTCATCAGAGATCATAAACTATTAGAAAAATTAGATGGTCTGCTTTTAACATGCTGCATACCTGGTATTAGCTAATAAGATGCATTTTAAAAAAGATACTGTTAAAAAAAAAATTCCCAGAAGGTTAAAATGCAGATTTGGTCACTGAAACGTACACCTCCAAGCACGCGATGCTGCTACATCAATAGCACGCACGTATTCAGTATCCTCTTGATTTTATTTACAATTGAATCTGATGCAGGTTCTGGTCTCTGTGTATCCAGGGTAACCCCTTAAATTCATTTCACTAACAAGAACCTGATTTAGCTTTATAATTTGGGGTTTGGACTTACCATTATCATCTAAGCATGTTTTAGCCATATTAAGATATTTTATCATCACATAACAGAACTATATTTGTCCAGTATGTAAATATTTATGAGACTCCAGTTCATATACTGTCTGGTTTAGCTCATTATTTGGTGTGGGAATGCAGACCAATCACACCTATCAGGGGGCGTTTATAGACACACATGGAATTGTCTTCTACTAAAATATCATTGCTCTTTGCTCGGTAACCATATCAGTTTGAACTCAAGTTCTGTGAAAGATTTTTCTGAGAGTCCTACAATTTATTTTTAACTAATAGCCATTGGCTGCATTTGCTTTGCTTTCTGTAAACAGTTTTAAGATTGAGTTTTATGTATGAGTGCTCACAGAAAATGCTGAAACACACAAGAAAATCAGCTCACAGAAAGAACTATACAATACAAACACAAACCTGGTTAAACACTCACAGACCATTACCATGTCAACATGGGAAATCCATAATAACCGAGTAAAAACCCTAAATCTGCACTTTGGATTACTAACGTTTCCTAATGTAAATCTGTTATGAGTTTTACTGTGTTTCAAATAGATTCACTTCAGAAAATCCTGACCTATTTGAAAACATTTTGAGTCTGTTGCCCAGCATCTCACACATCATTCCTAGCAAAACAAATTTGATATAAATGCTACTAAAGCTGAATGTCAATGATTTTATTCTTACAAATTTTCCAATCATACTCTTAAATTTGCACAAATGCAGACGGCCTAAGAAGGCAAAGAGTAGCCTTACAGATGAAAACTTAAAGTGGTTTAATTAATCTAAAATCAGTAACTTATCACTGAAATAGCTACTCTATTTATTATAATGCACAGTTGACCACAATGAGATTAATTCTTTAGTCCTCCGTAACGAAATCAAGAGAGGAGTCCTGCTACCACCCCCCGTCACCAAGGATCTCACTAGCTGATCCTCTTCCGGGGCTTAACGCGGCTCCACGCCTCGCGTTTGCCGCGCAGGCTGCTCCTGCAACACACCTCACCCAAACCCGTCGCTCGTTTGGGCCAACCACGTCCTTCATGTTCACGTATCATGACTGACACCAGCTTTCATTTTACACCAGGGCCTGGCTATGAAATTTCCCATGAACTTGTGTAAATTTCCACTTAGCAACAAGCGGTCACAGCCCCTCTTTTTTCCAAAAACTTCTCCCTAATGAAACTTTTTATTGAATCTTTCCATGGGAGTTTTTGACTTAAAAAAGAAATATCTGAACACTCCCAAACTCTAAACCTTTCCTTTTGGGGGCAAAACCCGAGAAGACTGGCTTCAGGACCGCTCTCACAGCGAGGAGCTCCCCACGGGCGCCGTGCCGCCAGCACCTCCCTCCGCTCCCGAGCGGCACCGCGGGAGCCCCACGCTACCGCCGCCGCGGCACGGCGCGGCCTGGCCCGGGGCAGCCCGAGAAGAGCAAGCGCGACACGAGCCATTGAAAAAACAGGGCTGCCACTGCAGCTGCTTTATAAACACCATTTTTTAGTTTTCAGACAAGTGTTTTTTAGCTGAAAACTTTCTGAATTTCAGTTTCAGCCAACCGGGAAACTCCCGCAACGATGCTTGCTGAATTGTTCTATGGAGGCAAAAATTAGTAAAAGTATCGTGTAGCTATTTATACCTGCGGAAGTTACTCCCATCCTAACATACTTGAAATATACCTGAGGAAAATTTCCCCTTCATTGCTTTTTTCACTGTTTAGCTTACCCCAGACCTTCCTCTGCTCCTTGCTAACTCATTCCCTTTGATGTGAAGGCCTGGGACAGTTCCCCCCTCTCCCCCCCCCCCCCCCTTCATTATGGCCCCTTTAAGTTGCTGAAGCAGCAGAAAGTTCTGGAAAGGCCCCAGTTCCAGAAAGTCCAGTTCAGGATGCTGACAAGGACTTCTGTGACAAATCTTAGATTTCATGTCTTTTAATAAGTTTTTCACTTTAGTAGCCACTGAGGAAAGCTTAAAACATGAAACAAATGCAACTATAAGCAAAAATGAGGGGAAATAAAAAGAATTTTAATGTTTTTAATCTCATTTGGGGGGGTGCTGACTCGTGATTTTGAATGAATGCAGCCAGTAATAATAATCAAACATTTCATTCTCAGTCTATTTAAAAGACCTGATTTTTTCATTAAATCTAAGACTTAGTTTTCTTCCCTTTTCCTATCAGATTAGAGATTTTTGATACAAGTGACTACTTTTCTGCACCTAAATGCAAGTGATTTCTGATGAAGTTTTAACATGGTAATATAAAAATTGCTTAAAGCTCTTGACATGTTGGAAATAAAATCTATTTATATCTCCATTTTTAATGACAAAAGAGAGATAAAATCATTTTTAGAAAACTCAATTCTGTTTTATTGAAGCAAATTGTGACAAAATAGTCAGCCAAATCTAAGGGGAAGTGACCATAATCTGAACCATAACCTTTAAGACTAGCTTACATTCCATCAAAATACAAAGAAAATAACTAAAGATGTTATCACAGTTATAAAAGCATCACAGTCTAGGTGAAAAAAAATGGGAACACAAATATCCTCCTCTACAGCACTAATATAGAAGGTTTAGGGCAGTATGGTAGGGTGGTATAGTAGGTTAATTTATATCTGTACTTAACAGCAGCCTTTCAGAAGAGGGCTACGGGGAATATAAAGCTCTTTGCAGAGACGCATGGCAGGAGGACGAGACAAAAGGCACAAACTAAAATGGAAGGTTCTGACTTGATGTTAGGAAAATGATTTTCACCAGGAGGACAGTGAAGCAGTGGAAGAGCTTGCCCAGGGAGGCTGAGGAGTCTCCACCCTTGGAGTTTTTCAAAGCTATGAGAAACCTAGTTTGAACTCGATGCGGCTGCTGCTCCGAGAAGGGGGTGGGACTGGATCCTGGGATCCCTTTCACCCTGCCTGACGGAGTCTATGGGTGTGCAAAAGCTGTAAGTATAATTTCTCACACATACAGATTCTGAAGCATCCCGGAGTCTGGATTTTTTCCTGAGAAGGACCTCCAAGCATACAGGAGAAACATGTTAGAAATCTCTGTGAGCTTTGGAAGGAATGGGCAGATGATCACAAGCAATCATGTCACCATGACTCGGAGCTGCTACTTGACTTCTGAGCTATGGCCACTTCCTGCAAATATGTTCTCCAGTACCACCCACCACCACACGAAAGCGGTGGTCTAAGCTTTGCCAGTGTGGAGGACCATCCCAAGACTCACCGCTTCAGTTCAGAAACGGTGGGTAACACAGTATGTGCCAGGCCTCTGTGCAGCTGTTTACACCTCTGAGCATTCACATCTTCCCTATCTGTTTACATCCATTCTTATTACCTGTTTGACATAATTGACCTATCTGGATATCTTATCTCTTAAGCCAAATGCAGTACTGAAGCATAAAGTCTAAATAAAAAACAAAAACTCCAGAGATACTCAAGTTAGTGAAGTCTTTTACTACAGGTCTTAACTGACCCTCTTTCTATGAGGGGCCTTTCTTTGCTGGTAGTTGCAGAAACTCATCCCCTAAGCTTGGGAAATCCTGTACTGTCAACTTCCAGTTCCATTTTCAGTGCCAAAGCAAAAAAGCAGGACAATTTCTGATGCTATGGTGAATGAAAGCTCAGCTGCTTTCACCATGCTTACTAGTGCCTGGTAATTTTTACATATTCAGTAGCATACATGTAAAGTCATGGCTGCAAACAATAATAAACAGACACCCGCAGGTTACAGCCGCTGGTTTCTGCTGTTACCTGCAGGTAACAGCCACTGGTTTCACATCTCAGCTGTCGATTTGCAGTGGCACAGGAACTAGCTGAAACCTTTCTATCTCAGATGATTCATCTCCTTTTACAGATATTGAATTCTGTAGTGTAATTACCAATAAGTCTTTCACAATCTGCTTGCACATAGATGAGTACTCAGATCATCTGGGACTAGGCTGTAAGTAATTAATTATGAACAGTAATCTTTTTATATGAACAAACCTAGTTTCTGCAATAGTTTTTCCACCTGACAGCTATTTGCCTGATAATCAGGTTCAACAGTCTTCAGTTAGGGGTACCCTTTTGTCGCTGTACAAGCAGGTCATTGCCGTATCTTAGGAAGTAGGCTTCTTTCTGCATTATTCCAAGACAGGAGAAGCACTTAAGATGTCACAGTCCTTCTGTAATTGGGTATGGCATAAGCCTTAGGCTCCTACTACTGTGTTTTCACAAAGGACAATATAATGCTGCAGTCTTGAATTGTACTACTAGAATTGAACTTCCTTTTTATTTTCAAAGGGTGCTCAGGAGAAACAATAGCTAACATGCTGCAGAGGGGATGTAAAACACCACTGTTTTTTACAAGCTGGGAAACATACAAATTTATTATGTAGATTGGTATAATAATAAAATGCTTGTTCAAACAAATCATATAGTTTGTGTGTGGAGACATTCAGTATCTCAGACATACATCCATATGTAATACATATATTCAGTGAAGTGGAAGCAAATCATTGTTTACAGACAAATAAAACAAACAAAAAAGCCCAGAAAACTCACTTTCAATCAGACATACTGCTGCAGAGATTGTAATTTTGTAGAAGCTGAAGGAAAAAAAAAATAAAAGCAGGGCTGTTGTTTCCCCCCCCACACACCCCGCTTAATGACTCCTTAATTTTTATCTCGTCCTGCCCCCTGGTGGGAGCACATGCCACAGGTCTGTTGATTTCAGAAAGGCAAATTGGTAAAATGCCACCCCAAAACAAACTAAATGTCTTATATAGCTATTTGTAAGAAATAACGTGTATATAACTTGCTCCAGGGAGGATATAATGAAGTAATGACAGAAAGAGTACATTAGTATTATACAACAAAAAGCTATGTGTTAAGTCTGCCAAAAATTAACAAAACACCTGCCTTACTTTCATATGCTCTCACTTTGAATCTGTTACCTAAGAAGCAACATGTTGCTTGCAAGAAATACCCTTTTTATTCCAGATAGATATTTAATACTCATAATTAAATGAGACTGGCTAATAAATATATACAACATATAAATAAACATAAAATATTCATTATTTGCTGGTGTTTTAGTAAAGGCTCAGGATATAGCATTATCTACAGGGGGATAGAAAGTTTGTTTATTTACAGATGAGATGAATTCTTCTCTTTTACATCTAAAATGATCAAAGATCACAGATCTGCTGTAGACTATAGCTCGGTAGTGAAAAGGGTACTTTATCTGAAAAGGTAGCAAGGACAAAAGCAGACTCAGAGGCCTTCAAAATGCTAGCATTTGCCATTCATTTAATCGCTACTACTTTGCTCTCACTGAATGACTCCTCTAGGAGTTACAAAATAAGATGCCACCAACACACTCAAATCCTAATTTTCATCTCTTCAACACATTCAGCCTTGTTTAGACTTTCTTTGACATACCTGTAGTGCAAACTCAGTTCCTCCATCCCATTTCAGCTGGACACTTCCATGTACTCAGGAGCTCCTCAGCTCTGCCACCTCACACACTAGCATTTCTCTTGCCCTGAACTTCAGCCGCTGCAGACCCTAAACAGCATATGCAGCTCACTCTGTTCCTGCCTACGCTAGGTCTGCTCTGGGGGTGGGGAAATCATCCAGCTCCACTTAGGTCAGTGAAAACACCACCATTGCAGTCTCTAACACACCAGAGCCTTTGAGGCAACAATGTTTGCATCACCCCATGTGAGTCAACAAAAACAGTTCCCCTGGTATTCTCAGGTGTGACAGAGATAGCCAAATCACCTAAAAAGGACATTAAATGGGGCAGAGATGGAGCCAGAAGAAAGAGTGGGATCTGCAGCTACTGGGGAAGCAGTGCTGTGCACGCTGCTGAGCCTGTTCCTGGGCCACTACAGCCCTGGCAGACTGCTGTAAGGGATACCGGGTCAAGTCCCAAACCAGCACTCTTCACAGCTTCTCCAGGAGATTCACAGTACAGTTTTTCCCTGAGCACTGCTGAAACACTTTCTTGGTATGAACCCTTATTTAGCAAGCTGCTAACATATTCTGCAGGAAGTTCAGCCTCCAGCTGGTCTCAAGACACAGCCGCATGCACCAGGCACCTCTGGTTGCAGTAATAGTGGCAAGGTCAGCATGTTAAGCTGAGCACACTCACCTCCCCACGCTCCGATAATGACCAGGCCACTTGACAAGCTAGAACAGTCTCAGTGGCAGCCAGAGATCTCTTCACCTTCCTTCCCTTCAAGTGTGTCTTCTGTTGTCATCTGTCCAAAAAACACATGAATGCTTACACCCTTCCTTGGTTTCCTGCTGCAAATAGCAGGAGTCACTTTTTAATAAATATATATGCAATTTGACAGAAGAGCTCAGTTCTGATCTCATCTAGATATATAAATCAGGAGCAACTATGTCCCTATGTAAGTACAAAATACTGAAATACTAGAAAAGAGCAGAAAGAAAGGATTTATGACTTCTATATGCACTGTGGCCTGGATTCTCAGCTGATATAGACCAGTGTAATTTCCACTGCCTTCAACTTCACTGCTTTACGCTCAGCGAGAATCTAGCCACGTGTGACAGCTTTGGGCAAAAGGAGATTAGACATCTTACTGCAGTTACATAACAATTTGCTATGTTGTCAATTTACAAGTTACAATTAGAACAGTCTATCCTGCAGAAGCATACCTGTGTGCATGTGAAAATGCCCTAGGCTACATGACACAAAGTTACATAATGTCTCTAACTGATCAAAAATGTCATAAGAAAGGGTAGGTTGCAGATGAAGATCATCTGCCAGCTGCAGACTAAAACAAGAATGTTCAGAGAACAATTTCTTATGGCTCCAAATTACCGCAGTACAACCTTTTCTCTACATATCAACCCAAGGCAGACTAATTTGTGCTCAGACATTTAGGGATTACATGCTTTTATGAACTGCATGCACTGGGACACAAAGGATTGTGTTTTCATTGCCATTTGACAGTTTATTTTAATAATGCTTTAACCACATAATAAAAACCTGATGAGATCTCACTTTAGTTAAGTTCAGTTAAATTGCCAAGGGTACAAGTAGGTGCTATAGAGTCTAATTAAAAAAAGGGCTCTCACTCTGTTTTCATTGTAACACAGAAGGATTCTGGTGCATCTCCACTGACTGTAATTGATTTAGCCCCTGATTTATATAAATTTATGCTCTAAATAATTCAAATAAGGACCTGATTCTAAAACCCCTGTTTATGTCAAACAGGGTACACTCAGGCGAACAACAGCATCTATGTTAATATTCTAATTAAACAGTGGAAATAAGTAAATAAGAGAGCATGGCAAGGGGAGAAAGTCTCTTATTTTCTGTGATACTATAGATCATAAAACGCTTCCATGTTTAAAGTTGTTTGGTTGGGCCATTTGGCTCATAAGCCTCTTTCTTGGCACATTTGGGGAAGAGGCAGACAGACGAGCCCTGCCTACTCACAGACTGTCTATGAATCGGAGAGACAGAAGCCCAGCGAAGCGAGGGCAATCTTCCTGAAGCAACCTAGAGGTAACACATCGCTGCCCACCTCTGGGCCACAGAAAGGATCCCTCCGAGAGCACCCTCAGGGTGACTCTCTGCTGGACCTAGAATGGAAGAAATTCTACCTAGTGAGCTCTGGGACTTCCGAGGCCTCTTTGCGTCACACCTCTCCTTTACCTGGCGTAGAGGAGCTGAACACTGTGATGCTTTCCTTCCCAAGCCCCAAACACAGAGCTGGAGGCATGGTAGAAAGGCAGCAAAGCCTTTGGGCACAGCTCCCAGTTAGGCTGCTTCACATCTGTGGTGTTGCTGACCAGGTGAGCTGACTTCTTTTATCAGACCAACAGATGCAGCTGGAGAAAGAAACAAGTTTTCAAAACACAGGGTCCTTAACAGACTTTCTGTGCCCAAAAGCTTGTCTTTTTTCCAATCAACTTGTCTGTCTGATACAAGGTATCACCTCTGCATGTCCATCTTGCACCTCTACCAAGCACTGAAAGTCATCTGAATAATAGAAAAGCTTTGGCATTAGAAAGCAGATACTTCCTTTAATGGATAAGGCTGGTCATTACCAGTGTCTTTGGTCTGGCCTGTTCCTGCTGCTGCATGCTGGTCAGTCGCCCTCCTCTAAGCAGTGTGCAGCAAATTCATTGTGACACTTGTAGCTGTCCCTTTTCACTAACACCACACAGGACAGTCCCTGTAACTTCACAAATTCTTTCACTCAGCCTGTAATGGGGAGGAGGGGGGGAGTGGACCTAAAGGAAGAAGAAGGAAGTCATCTCGTAGAATGTGTGAAGAATTCCATAGAAATGATTACTTCTATATAACCATTAAATGGCTTCTATATAACCATTAAATGGCTGAATGTACTCTACAAAAAAAATGAGCTGCTTGGCATTCCAGTCACCGCACTGTTAGAGGACTTGCTCTATTTGCCTAGGATGCAGAAGTCAGCTAACTCCCAGACAAGACATTTAAGCTGCTTAAAGGAAAGAAGCACAGCACATGTTTCAAAACCAAAAAATGATTATGCATTTTCCTGCAGCACTAAGTACAGCACAAACCATCAATGTGCCTCTGTGTGTGTGTGTGTGTGTGTGTGTGTGTGTGTGTGTGTGTGTGTGTGAGAGAGAGAGAGAGAGAGAGAGAGTACCAGTTGTCTGGACAAAGGAAAAAATAAAACAACTTCCAATTGTGCAAATTTTAAAAATCTATTTGAGCTCACATTCTGTAAGACTGCATCAGACAAAACATGTCACACTGTAGAAAGCATATCACAAACATTTGTATTCAACATAAAAAGAAAAAAAAATATCCTATTAAATACCACACTGCCTTTGAAAAGGAAAACAGAGAGAGGAGGCTAAGAGGGCCATCTGAACTTGGCTCAGTGACCAGAAACTGTAGCTAAGGAACCTACCTCGCTTCTTGCACATGGTACTGATTTGCTTTTTCACTGCGGATTGAGGTCTGTGGCAGCGATCTTGCTCTCTGCAGCAATTCAGCATCTGAAAAGACTCACTGAAGAGACTTTGTTGCAATGCCTCGTGGGGATGGTCAGGTTTTCCATGTCTTTGGACTCCAGTGAAGTGCTTTATAAGCATTATGACCAAAAACCAAATGACCCACTTAGAGAATGAAATATTCTTCATTGTGTATTTTCCATCTCCTAAGCAACCGCATTTGTCGTCTTTCTTGTTTCTGAAGACCTAAAATATAAACACATGCATTAAAATATTAAAGCGGAAATATGCATTATTATTTCCCTCAGAAAGACATATACTCCCTGCTACCTCAGGGATTTTTTTTATCAAGGCTTATTACTACTGGATGCTAGAAAGACATTTGTATTGTTTCATAGGAGAGGTGCAAAAGAACCTGCTGGCTTCTTTTAGAGAGCTCTCATCCCATTTACATTATGCTTTTTTGAGGAGAAAATGCCTTTCGCTCCAGCTGGTTTTGGTGCCAGATTATTTAACATCTGTTTCCCCCTGACATTTTCTAAACCCAGAAAACAGTCCTGGAGCCCAGAAGACTTCAAGAGCTCTGCTGGATTTATTGAAGGGTAGGAGGACCTGACTGTGGACTGCAAATTCCAACCTAAACCATAATTTTCACCCTGAGAGGGAAAATGAACTGCTGGGGTCTTGTCTTAATTCAGGATGAAAAAAAAAAATCAAAAAAAAAAAAAACACCAAAAACCACATCTGAAAGTTTTCCTGGAGGAAAACTCCTATTCCCAACTGGAGGGGGAAAAAAAAGGCCTAGAAGCTGCCACATACTTCTTGATCCATGATAAACTTTTAATATGGTTAACACCATCCACAAAAAGACCATTGTAGCACAAAGGGTCATTAAATTCTCTAATTTTATATCTAAAAGCTTACAGAGTTTCTTCATAACCAACAACCACCCAGTCTTGATTTGAAGGAGTCAAGCAATGGATAGTCCATCACCTCCTTTGATAGTTCGCTCCAGTCATTAATCATTGACTTACCAAAATTTTGCCTGCAACGCTATGGAACCACACAGATACACTCATGGGAGTCACCCTCTTTCCTGGACAAGGATTACAAGTAGGAACACTGCTGCTAACCTGGCTGTAGGTTTGCAGTCCAGCTTCTCATCGCTTGGGGGTAAAGAAGTGACTGCTTCTGCCTGGGCAGAGGTAACAGTTTTGAGACGTCAGGCTTTAGAAATACACTGATGGCCTGTTCCCTCAGAGCCAAGAGCCATCAGGAAGCCCAGTTTCCTTTTCCTACCTTCACCACAGGTACCATAATCATTGTTTTTATATTCCTACCAGTACAGATAGTCTCTTCTTATGTCGCTGTTTGGTACATTTGTGCTTTCATTTGTCATTAGATTTCTACAAGCTATATTACCTGAAAATCTGGACCTTCACTATAATAATGAGGTAACTTTTATACCAGCATTCAAACATCAAAAAATACAGCTATTTTTAAGAAGCAGCTAATAAACCTAGGAGTGACATCACTATTCCTTCATTCCTGAGACATCTCCAAGGGAAAAAAATTGTTCCTTTACTACAGTAGTGGTTATATATACATATATATATATAGCGACAGGTGTCTGACTGTGCTAGGCACAGTAAACACATGAAATAATGAAGTGCCTTCCTGACTCAAAGAGGTTACACTTTAAGCACACATGACAACAGATGGAGAAAACCCTGGAGTATTAATATTGCATGCACCAGAAGGGATTCTTCTCACAACACATGAATTACCCTGTACACTGATGCTACTTGTACTAAGAGTCCTTGGTCCAATACCATATCTTGCAGGACTGGAGGTGGAATTAGATTTTCTTTCAATTTCTGCAGATTGAGTGGTCCCTCCCACACATTTCATTTTACTGCTGTCAAAGTTCATTCTGACTGGTATTGTCATTTTTATTTTGAAAGTGTTTTCAGATTACAAGAGGCTGCAATGGAAAGAATCACTGACACAAACCTGGCATGCTTTTCAGCAAGCAGTGGAAGGAAACTGCCTGCATTACAGCCATGACAGCCAGCACAGCCCACCAGTAAGACAACTTGTTTTCCTCCTCTGAAAGCAGCACTGAACATGGCTGCAGCAATAGTCATCATCCACTTTGGTATCTGCCCACTGGCGGTCAGCAACAGGGGAAAAGGCCAACTTAGCAACATCGAATATGCTGTGCTTGAATATGTAGGGTCTGGAGTGTTTCTGCAGCAAACTACTGACCTGAAAGCTCAGGTGGTTTGTAAGCAGTACCACTTACAAGCAATTTTCACTCAGGCCAAGCCAATTTAAAATCTGTTATGCTTGCCTATACTGAGAGCAGCTTTTGGCATACCTCAAACACACTGTATAGTGTTTTTCATTTTTGAGAGGCTTTGTTTCTTCTTCTTATGTCTAACACATTTGAACTTTCATAGAAGGACTAATCAATCCAAAAGAATACTCTGTCATAGGCTGTGTGTGGACCAGATGCACGTCTGTTGATGTTGCTGAGAGATTTCTCCCAGTGGATTTGAATTGGGGAAAGGAACAGGCCATATGGTAGTAAAGATAATTTACATAGCACCTTTTATCACCAAATATCACAAAGCACCTTGCAAATCATCTCCTGTACAGGAGGAATTTCACTCAGTACTGAAATGCAAATAGCTTTGAGGTAAAACTTGGCAGATACATAATAGCACACAGTAACACTGTGAAACAACCTGGAACTAGTTGTGAAGAACAAAGTCACAGCAAACTGAAACCATGCAAGGAATGCGGGTTGACAAATACAGGAACAAATTATGCAGTTTTAGTCTGCACAGTTTGACTCTCTGTGTGAAGCAACAATTCATTAAAACTAATTTCTTCATTTTGACACACACAAGTCTATTAAAGTGATATACAAATACAGACATTCAGAATAAGACACAAAACTAAGTGTGTAACTCCATACTAGTTTGACAGACTTACTGTGCATATACACTGTAAATGTGTACACATTATCTTAATCTGAATGTCCCAGAAGCTAATATGGTCAGGAAAAGTTGCACTATTTTTAATATTGATCATTATGAGGTAATGGGGGAGACACTGACAATTTTTGATACTGTCATGCATGTCACTACATAAGATAGAATACTCAAGAAATAGCAATTGTTTCAAATGCTATAAATTTTTCTTTCTATCCACCCCAGGAAAAGTGAACAACAGGAGAAAGAGCACATCCTAGAGTCTAATATCTATTAGAGTCAGCAAAGAAAATAGTCACTATTTAATTTTCAAATGAGACTCAATATAAAGTTGCTTTAATGAGACCCATTTCCTGAAAATGTCACCTTCTTTGCTTACCATTCTACCGCTTCCAGACTGACGTTTTGTTTCACACTAGATTTTTTTGTCTTAAGCTATCTCCTCTGGATGTATTCATATTACGTTTATGTGCCGTTAGAAGTCAATTCTAAATCCTGTTCAACAAATTAAATGAATATTAAGCAGACATAAAACATGATTTAATTTATGGTGTATATTTATAGGGCTCCCAGAACAACTTCCCACAGAATCATTCACGGTACTTAATCAGAAACAGGAAATTTAGTTTCATTTAACAGGATTTTGAGATGAGGTTTTCAAAGAACCCAGGAAGTTCAGCTGCCAGATCCTATCTTTTGAGTTTCTCTTTCTAAGCATTGCTGTCCTCTGCCTGCAGAAATCCAAGCCTGGTTAGACAAAATCACAGTACTCTTAGTATCATGTTTATCCTCATTATCTAAACCTAACCACAGTGGCCTTTCTTCTCCCAGAAAGGATCAAGATGTATTGACAATGTTACTGATCCTTTATTAAATGACCAGAAGGCTTGTACTCAATGGGAGTACCAAGTGCATCAGCTTCCAGCATGAGTAATCTTCTGTAGCCCACAGTGCAGCATTTTCAGCATGGCCATGTGACAGCTGCAAAACTTTTCCATATTAAATTAGTTGCTAATTAGGAACAAAGTGTTTTCTTGGAGCCGTTCAAGTGCTTAAAATTGACTGTGACAAGATACAGTCTTAGGATATTCCTGTTCACTCCAAAGGAATAACATCTGAGACTGTACACTGTGAACACCAATACTTCACTGTCTTGAAAATTATGGGTTAGAAGAGATGCCAAAGATATCATGAAATTCGCACCTTGGAGGGGAAGCCGTGTGCTGAGATTCTGTGTGCTTACACCTGTCACGCGCCTAATTAGCATTCTTGGAAAATGTGCACTAGCAGTATCACTCCACAATTATGATGCCCATTTTCATGGTCATGTTTTGTTCACCCTCCTGACTGTAGTACTTACAATCAGAGTTGCAGACTAGCATGAATGCAGTGCACTCAACCCCCAGGAGTGATTTGCTTTTTTTATTCTTAAAGTAAGAATCACATGCACTAAAAGGATGTGAAAAGACTATTATTAAACTACCTTTAAATATGTTTAATGGTACCACACACTGACTCAAAAATTGCTTTCCTCCAAGCCTATATAAAGTGCAGGGTCTAATTGTGAATGCTTTCATTACTGTGTTGATAAATGTACCATATCATTCATTCTTTTTCAGAAAAATTTCACATAGGCCATTTTTAATAAAATGTTTTGAAGAGAAAACTCCAATCTATCTATTTAGATGAGCAATCTTAGCTTCTGTAGTAAAAATAATAATAATAGCACTCATGGTATTTTACATCTTCCAAGCACTGTATGGACATTAAGTAATTTGTCTCTATTGGCGAGGTTTGATTTTAGTTTCTGTTGGACAAAAAGTAACAGCAGGCATCTTCTTTCTTTCCTCCATTAAGGTATTTTCCCCTTGCCATTTTCTGCACATATGCCAGATGAGGGCTCAGCCCCTCTGTCAATGGGAATTCCAGAAGTCACTCACTGGTGCCACTGCACGGTTTGGATTTGCTTTCACAGCCAGAGGAACCCATGTGACACCTACCGTCTGTAAGATCTCTTAGGAACAGAAAGAAAAAGTTTTCCTCTGAAGCCTGCTCTCTTGCCATAACACTGAACTGTCCTAGGTATATTTTCACAAGGGAACATCCCAGAGATTCAAAGCCCTTATTTTTCCAGCTCCACAGCCTTTAGTTACCACCATAACTAATGGAACCAGAATAAGCCAGAATCCTGCTTCCAGAATCCAGTGTTAGGGTGGAAACCCATGATGAACACAGTCCCAAGGATGGTGCTTACACAAATGCAAGCCGAAAAATCATTCTCTTAACAGTATTCTCTATAAACAATTCCTGCTGCGTGTGGGAGACCATTTCCTTGCAGGTGGCAGGAGATGTAAGCAAAGAGAGTTAATTATGCTCCACACATCAGGGCAACTGGACAAAAACTGCAATTTGTAAAGCCAGGGCCTGTCACAGCAGCAATGACAGAATCTGCCATTCGAGAAAACACTTGCACTTACATGTGCTACACTCCCATCGCACCCAGAAACTAGGAAGTCAGTACAGTCGCAGTTCCTCTTCAATTACACAGCATGTCTTCTTTTGAAGGGCTTCAGTAACATAAACTACCCATGTTCTTGAAATTTCAAATTAAATCAAGGAGGCTGAGGAGTCTGCAGATATAAGGAGCAATAATTTATAAAATAAAGTCATCTCTACTGTCAGAAGAGCATCTAATGTTCAAGTGTATTACAGACATTTATCTTTTGCTTATCCAGGAAACTTACTTCTATGAGTTTGTGAGGGGAACAGTGTCAATAAACATTAAAATAAAACCATTGGAGCAGCCTGGCTTGTAGCGTTTCTCCCACAGTTGAGAACTACTAGCAAGCAGGGGTGGAATCTAACTTCCAAATGTTACCAACACAGAGGTGAGGCATGTCCAGGGTCCCCAGTGGCTGTGAATGTGCTCTGGCCTTGTGTTGCTTCACCGTCTTCCCTATCTCGTAACAGTGCATATCCTGGAAGAGCTCCGCCACATGCTTGGTTTCCCTGGGACTGTGTGGCTGCCTCTGCAGAAGGACTTCTGAAGGGTTGTGCAAAACCCTAAGTCCCTGCTGTGGTGGCCGATACAAACCAGTGGATCTAGAGAAAACAGCCCTTGCGCTGTGATCATCCTGTCCTTTGCCAGCACCAACAGACAGTGC
This sequence comes from Dromaius novaehollandiae, assembly GCF_036370855.1. NCBI lineage: Eukaryota > Metazoa > Chordata > Aves > Casuariiformes > Dromaiidae > Dromaius > Dromaius novaehollandiae. The sequence continues at coordinate 20,718,435 of NC_088105.1, read as the reverse complement.
TCCACTAAGAAACAGGTCTTGGGAATTTTGCCACAGAGACAGCAACTCTCTATCACACAACCAAAGCAGATATTAGTTTCTTAGGTGCTCAAGTCAATCATCTTTGAATCAGACATTGCTTGTTAAGCTTTCCTCTTGAACAGCTAACACTTGTGTGTGGTTTGTATTTCCCATTATAACCAGCTGTGTTCTGAAGTCAAGATTTAGCAGGGTAGGATTTGTAGAGGATTGGACTTGCTACAAGAACCTATACAGCTAAGGGAAAAAGACTTTTCCAGGTCTGAAGCAGCTGCTGAAAGGATAAAGCAGAACTGTTTATCACTGATGACACACAGAAAAGATTTCTGAGCTGATGTATTGCATAGCTTATGAAAGATCAGCACAGGTACACAGAACAAATTCATTGTTTTCTTTTCTTCTTCCCAAAGCCATAAACCTATGTTTCAAAAGCCACTGTTGAAGTGGAGGATGAGATGGAAAAATTGAACTCTAACCCCGTTTTCAAGGACAAGCCTCTTGCTACTTCACCCAGGAATTTTTTGTCTTCTCTTACATTCAATGCTGCCATCATCTGGCTCTTTTTATAAAATGCAACATTTTCTAAATTTCTGTCATCGCCACGCCTATCTGAGTTTTCCCCTGGGTAGGAAACTTCAATGCTTTTTGTGAAGATTTTCACAGTAGGATTTCCCTTTGTCCAAGCAGCAAGCCTCTCTCTCTAGTTACCACGCTCCCCGAATATTTGCCCAGACTCTTGGACAGGCATCCGGCTCTTTTTGCCTAGCTTAGCACTCCAGGTAGAGGGAGGATGTTGATTTATAGGTCTTTTCGCCCTCAGACCTACTATTCTGATTCCAAGTTCCCTCAGTCATCCACCAAAGATTTCTTGATAGCAAGCCAGTCAGTTTTAGCATGCCAGCCACCAGGGTCCTGACTACTTGCCCCAGCTTGGGGAATGCAGACATCTCGCTGTGGACAGTACCATTCCTCAAGACAGTAAATGGGTGTTACCAACTCTTCCAGTGATTCACTTAAAAATAAATAGGTAGTTTATTTACTCTGAGGTAAATTATTTTCTGCCTGACAGGGCAATGACCAAAGGTGAGAGAATTTTTCCAGTCAGCTTATGCTGATCCAATGCCACACAGCTTCCAAGAGATCACAGCCTTCACCACCTTCCCATTTGACTGGCAACCACAATCCCACGTACAGATTTTGAAACGTTCGTCTGGCTAGAAATTACTTTTCTGTTAGCTGATAAAACTCTCAGGGAGCCACGAAAAGCAAACATGGGGGAGGGCAACACATACAGTAACCTTTGCTATATGTCCAGATTGCAACAAACCACTCTGGGTCTCCAGGAAAACCTTTTTTCTTCCAGCACTTCCAATGCCTGTCTTTGTGTCTACTCGCTCTTGTCTCTGCCCACGCCACAGGCTCCCTGCCTGCTCTTTCAGGCCCATCCTGCGCTCCAGAAAGCCTGCTCTGCAGAACACACTCGGTTGCTCCCGGGGAAGGCGCAGCTTCCTCTTTGTGCCAGAGGACTCACCCCAGCTGTGGGATAGGTAAGCAGGGTGAGGAAGGAAGGCTGCCTGCCTGCCTCCGTGCTGCCCAAGCACCCCCCAGCTGAGAGAGCCGGACTGAAAGGCACTGCACGGTGCACTGCTGTCGCACAGGAACTGCAAACAAACACACAGCAGACACCTCTGCCACGCGGCCCGTCCACTGGATTAACGAGCGCAGTTCTTGACAAGTCACTAACCGATCACCATGAGGAGACAACAGCACAGGGTTACTGGGAGACTTTCTAATATGCTTTCCTTCCCTCCTTTTCCTGAAACATTGCTCAAGAGAGTTACATTGGATAAGGCTCTGTTGGAGCTTGGGACACACCTTTTTTGGAGTGCGGGGAATTACTCCATACAAAGGAGTTTGGCCTGTAAAATTAAAATTAACAGTCTTGGGGCAAACCAGAGAAAACTGCATATGAACTTGAGGAAAATCAGGAAAGACAAACCTGAAAAAAGAAAAGAAGAAGGAAGACTTGATCTTAAAAACATTAAGAACTGCTACTTGGATTTAATCCCCACAGCAGAGTCCTGAGGAATTCTGCAGAACCTAAACTGAATTAAACAACAGAAATTTCTTTAATGAACAAAGTAAGAAAACGATTAATACTGGATGTGCAGAAATCACCATGCACTCTGCCTGGGTACTAACTTCAAACCACAGTGGGCTGACATTTTCAGATTCTCCATTTGCTATTTATTTTTGTACCGACAGCTCAGAGGTGGGAGAAAGAGGCTGGAGGATACAACAGCTGAACCAAAGCTTCATTCTCAATTCAAACCTGAATTGGACCTGAATCAATAAACTCAGGTCCTGAGCACCACTGTGTGCCTCCTCCAAAAAGCTTCACTGACCTGAATACAAGATGAATGCCCCTCTCGTTCATCCTGGCAGAACTGGGCTGAGATTTTCAGATCCATTTAGGAATTGGTAGAAATGCAACTGGGCTCACAAGACTTGAAAGAAGTCTCAGCCTAAAGCAGCAGCACAGAAAGCAAATGCACAGCTCTGTAAATATACTCATCTCGGCACAGCTAAATATTGGAGGCTTAAGGAAACACCTGAAATACAGGTGTTTGCAGAGGAAATGTAGGAAAATCCTTTGTTGGTCATATGTATCATCTTTGGCATTTATTTCTTACATAGCCAATTCTCCTAGCCTTGACCTGTGTAACTCTGAAACAAGGAGAATTTGGAGAAGAAACACATGGTGTAGAAATCAGTGTGCCACATGTTCCTCACTTGTTTGCTTAATAAAAAACAAAGAATGCTTCATTTCATTTTTCAAGCAGGGTGTCTGTGTTTCTGGAGAGTGCTGATGCCCTGTGATATCTGTGCAAGATAGCGTTAGGACTGTACACACTGTATTCCTCCTTGCTTTCTTAATAAAAGAATAATGAGCTCAGTGGTGCAGAAGCAACACAACACGCTGCTATGGAGGAGACCTCAAAGCCCACTCAGCTGCTTCACTGGTGTGTATTAAAATTAATGAGTTTCTGCTACAGAAGGAAAGAGGTGTTCTTACATGGGAATGAAATCTATGATCTTTGTATGGTAGCACAACTGCTGAGCAGCATGCAAATCTGCACAGCTTAGTCTCAGATAATAAACTGCTTTTATGAGGAGAAAAGTGGGGACAGACTGAAGATACTTACTATTTGTATTGAAAGAGGGGACAGGAGAGCTTTTCATTTGCATCTTAAGCACCTTCCTATTAGTAAAAATTGGATTGCTGCTAGGACTCTCTTTTTCCCCCCATTTATGGAACTAACAGAGCAAAAAATGGCCATATTGAATGCTAGCCAGCACCTGAGGCTGCTAACTCAGCCAATACAGCCACAATACTTAATGCGTCTTAATTATGGAGCCCTGTATTTCTGTGCATGGGAACATATATCTGGAGCTCAGCACATTTCATTAATAATTTCAATTAACACATCCTTCACAGTGGTTTTGAGCTTTTAACGCTTCCCAGTTAAAGCAAAAGCAAAATTTTGAAGCACCTATTAGTTTGGTACATAATACAATTATAAAAAAAATACAGTTTCATTAAGATTGCTCAGTTTTATCCCAAATTCTTCAAGCCTTCCTGCAAGTGCAAAGAGGAATCAGTAACACATTGCTACATTGACATCTCTTTGAAGTTTATTTCCTGCCTCTGAGTTCCAGTGATGGATCAAAAGGACTATTCAACATCCAGAATCAGAAATCAGAAGAGACTGGCACCCACCAGCTCATTTGTTCGCAGAACAGCAGGGGCCTGATGGCTGTTAGAGGACATCCTATCTGTAGATTTATAGAGTTTCAGAGGAAAAACTGCAGCTTTCTCACTGAGCACTCCCTCTCTGCAGCGACTCCTGCCTTTGAACACCTGACATGGCATGCTTTGAAGGACCCCGAATCTCAAAGGCATTGAGAGGCAGCTCTCAAAAACCAGGTGCTTTTGCTGTGCCTCAGTCTGAGCCCTTCTACAGCCCTTCCAGATTAAGGCGGCTAAAATAAACAGTCATTTTTGAAAAAAATATCTCATGAGTTAAGCACTGAGTCTGTCCAGGCTCCACTAAAGCCTGGAGCTTTACAAGAGCAGATACGGGCCTCTGAGTTTCAAGTTACAAAAACAGCAGTGAAGCTCAGTGCAAAACTCAGTCAGAATTACCTTGTTTCATACCTGAACAGCACATCAAGTATTTTGTGAGTTCAGCACAAGCTGCCAGCTTGAACTGAGCTTCTAGCTGGAGGATACTTTTACCATAGACGCTTCAACTAAATTCCATCGAACAATTGCCCAAAATCTTACAGCAGATCACTTTCTTTTCTTAGATGCTAGTGACACATCTACCTCAGATATATCAATGAATGCTAGCTTCAGCAATAGTATAGAATTGCAATTTCCAAATCATGGTAAAATCAGCAAACAAGGACCACCATAAAACTGCCCTGGACTGTCCCATAAACACTAAGCATTCCTGTGTTGCTGAGGTATCTGATCACAAACTATTCAGATGTTACGTTTCTGCAAATTCTGTTCCAGAGTTCACTGCAATCTATAAAGAACTCTAACCAAGCTTTTACAGAGGGGAAAAGAAAAAAAGAAAGAAAAAACCTTGGAGAAGCATCAACAACACAATCTGCTAACGTGGGCAGCTTTCCAAATTTAATTTTATTTAGGCTCCTGTGGCTATGATTTATACCTAGAAATTTTTGCTATGCCACTGATCAGGGTTTCCACAGTATATCTGCCTCAGTCTGCAAACTGCTTCCATTCTAATTTAATGAAATTCAGCCTATTAATAGTATGATGTAAAGGGCAGTTATTTTGTTTACCTCATTAAAATAAAGAAATTTGCTACACAGCCACAGCATTAAATTCCAGTCCATCTAGGAACATTCCATTAGGGCAGCATTAATTCATCATTACTGAAATTTATTTTTCATTTAGTCTCGCTGGAGTCAAGCTCTCTCAAAAAAGATACTACCTGAATAAAGGTGACATTAGAAGGTCAGCCTCCATCACTTCCTTTTTGGGGGAAGGTTCCTGGGAAGGGAAGAAAGAAAGTGAAAATGAAAATATGTCCCAGAGGACTCCAGAGAGTTATTTATAGGAGACTGCTCCATTCTATCACTTCTCTGCTGCTGACAAATCTCTTTTTGCGTTTTTCTCTACTCTCCTACTTTTCTAGGAGAGACATGCCTGAAGTTAAGCTCTAGACTAAGTTTCTGGGGAATATTTGGATTCTGGGGATATTCAAACCCAAACACAGTTGATCCCAGCTTCTCTAGTTTAGGCAAAGCAGAATCCCAGCACTGAACAATCGGCCACGTATTCAGGAAACACTCAGACTGGGCTCTGCTTCTCTGGCAGAGAACTGATTTCCTTCCTCCTTCCCTCCTGTAATAGCGAAGGCACAATTGGATGTTGGGTCTCACAGAAAGATAATTGTTTGTTAAGCAACACTTCCACTTGGCCTCCCAAACCCAAAGAGACAGATACTATCTCTGCTAAAAGGAACAACACTAATAAGACGGAGGCCATGTCTACACCAGCAAGTAGTGGAGTCCACTAGAAATGGATCTGTTGAATTAAACAGCTGGTGCTGAGGATGCGACAGCCACACTGGGAATGGCTGAGAGAGGATTACCGCAGACAAGAACTACTCAGGTGCCATTACGGACGGAGTAATGGCAGCTGGGGAGCATTAGACGGACTCCTGGAACACATTTTCTCTTCAGTTGCACCTGAAAGAGATCCAGTACAAACACCCCAAGACTGCTCCACGATATGAATGAAAGCGTGGTTAGCAGGGACTAACTTCAGACTGGCTTCAGAAGCACACTCCTGATCTGAACTAAAATGCTAATTTAGACACAGTGGAAGTACTCGGTATGAGGCGCTTATAGCAGAACATACAGAGAAACAGAATATACTCTGCATGATGCCCAGAGACACACCTCAAAGTGGAATCAAGATGTGTCTTCCTAAGTGAGCTGAAGCTGTGTGAAAGACACAGATTGACACGCAATTTTTCAAATTAGAGATAATGCAATAAGACAATTTAAAGTAATTTTACTCCCTCTAAGAGGGAAATCTGCTTTTATATTTTGATTGAATGAGAACAGCTATTCAGCATGAAGCCACAAAGATGAGCACCAAAAGGTGTGCTGGCCTAGATATGCTGTTTAGTAAACTACCACTCCCTTTCTACTCCACTGTCTTGGCTCCTTCTGCAGTGACATCCAGCTGAGAAAAACAGGGACAGGATTTTTTACAGCTGAAGACCTTTAACAGGCTTGCTTGTCTGCATCTAGGTTTTGTCACAAAAAAATAACTGAACGTATTTTGATATACCTAGCTAGAAATAAAATTCTTGTTTTACTGAGACAGAAATGAAATATAGTTACAAAACTTTAAAGTACATTCTTTAGAGCACTCTAGAAGAGGCTGGAAGACATTAACTACTGTATTTATTTGTCTGAAAATCTTTACGACACACTTAAAAAGCAGACAACTAATTTAGCCCAGAATCCTAATGCTGAGAATCTAAATCAAATTCAGAGGGGAACTCCAGTGTTTCAGATGAAAGTTTGGCAGTTCTTCCTCTAGTAAAATGACACATAGGAAATGACACTTTAAGGCTGGATCACCTTCATATAATACAAAATCAAACAATATATTATCAAATTACATTACATATAAATTGATTTCAAGAATACTAATGTGCGAGGTGGTCTGGCACCAAACGAAACACAATTCTTATCAGTTGAAATGGATCAATTCTTAATTATCACAGATGAAATTTTCCAATCTGTGTACACTTCAAGTCAAGCTGTAAATCTGCATTTCAACATCCCCATTTTAAAGAAGTATCTAGAGCTCCTCACTGAATTAGATGGCATTTTATGAGAAATATACTGGAAAGTGGAGGCTTTACATACTTTGCTATTGCCTCTCATACCCGACCAGTTGGACAAAAAAATTATAAAGCATAAATACATCAGCTTCTCTGAGTTGTTCACATGCCAACCCACCATGCTACCCCTTCTGGATGATCTGTTGACAGAGGAAAACAGAGGAAATAGAGGAAGAAAAGATGTTCTTTTGCTTTAAAACTGTTTTAGTTTAATATTCAATAGCAGCAAGACTCAAAAGACAGACATGAAGACTGTATTATCACATCTATAATACTGTATAGCAGTTCTGGAAACAAAATTGTCTCCTCAGACAAGCTAACAAATAATATTAAGATGATTTCAAGCTACCAACACTACCTTATAACAACGAAAGTCTCAATATAAAGTCAAATCAATGTGGTTTGTGGTCTTAATGTATATCTATGAATATTTTTACATGTCTGCCCAAAATGAAAGCTGTAGAGCACAAACAGCATGTTCTTGTTTTTGCATCATACAGACCCAGGGCATGCTTCCATGAATAAATAAGAAAATCTTTATAATATAAGGGAAGGGAGGTTTTTATACCGTTCACGGTCTGGCAGGTACTTCTCTGTTTTGCCCAGTCTTTTCTGAATATTTGTGTATATTTGTTACATTCCCATCTGCTTCTGACAGTATTTTTTTTTTTTTCTGTGCATCAAAATCATCCTCCTGATGACCTTTGGCTTTACTCTTTTTCTTGCTGATTGCTGCTGCTCTGTCCATACAGAGCTGCCGTGGAAATCTTGTGACAGCAATCTGGCCAGGACAGAGCTGAGGGCATTTCACTGTGCCCTTTACATGCTTCTACTTTATGTTGCGATAGGCCTCCAATTTCCAGGATTCCAGATACAAGTACTTCCAGCATGTGTATTATCACAGATGCACGCATTCAGAAGAGATCCAAACTAAGATCCAAATACTGCAGTCAGTTACTGCATATACATGTTAGCAAAACACCAATGTTTATTGAGGGAGTAGTCTATTCCAGTTTGACCAAAGCATTCACAATGGACCAAAAATAAACTTTTGCAGGTAATGCTTTAATATGCCACAAAGTAAGTCTATATTAAATATATTACAAAGATGCATATAAAATCATATTATTATAATCTAATAATTACACCTCTGACTCCCTTTGTAAAGGCTGAGAGGCCTATAGCAAAAAATAATCCAGTATGTATGTTTTCATAGATACTCAAAAAGGATACAAAAGAGAAATGTTCAAAAATAAGCTATATTGTTTCTGGTGAAGCAATACGCATGCACTTTTTAAATGAACTAGGACTCTTAAGTTGCTCTAAAAATAATTGTCCTGAGGCATTAAGTATTTAACAATTAAGCTTGAGAGTCACTGTTCCTTTCCTTCTGCTAGTTGCCATTCTGAGGTGTCAAGAAAATTAGCATTTGGGATGGCCTCTATTCCTGTTTCTTATCTGATAGTGAAACACCGCTAATCATTTTTACTTGCTGATTTCCCGCAGGTCATTCAGCAGTTATCCAGCAACAGCACATGTCACAGACACACGGCTCCAGCAGCTCTGCTGCAGATCAGCACAGCGCTCAGGGACACTCGAGGATGGGGAGGTGGTGGCAAAGCCCTACGCCAAGCTGTCCTCTGCGCCTGCAGTGCCCCCTTCCCACACGCCCTGCTCGAGTACTGTGCGGAATCTGTGCAAGTCACTGTAGTACCAGAGAGATCCCATAAGAGGGAGACTTTATCGCACGAGACTTTATAGGCGAGATACTTAAATACAACCTTTAGAAACTATTTTGTCAAGATACAATCCACACTATAGCCAGATACGCCACAGATAATCTCGCAAGATTTAAATGTAACGTGTCCTTTTTTTAAAGGAAATATTCTGAAAATAACAACATTTGGGCACCTATGCAATCTAAAGATGCAAATCTTGCATAAAGCTGTTCACATCCCACTCGTAGCAGAAGAGACTAAAAAAAAACCCCTTTAAAATTATTTCTGCATCAGTATTTAACATATTTTTTCCATCTTTCTCCTGAAGACAAATAGCTGTGGTTCTATATACACAACAGGCACGGGATTTTAGGAGTTTTACCTCCACAAGATGTAGAAAGGACAGCTATGAAGTTATGTTTTCAGTTGATTTAAGTTTACCTAGCCCAAACATTGGAGCATGAATTAAGAAGGAAGCTAGGAGGTGGTGCTACAGCACAGTTTGCTAGCCTTCAACTCTGCTGGTAGGAGGCCAAAACCCCTGGCACTAGTGAGTATCGTACGTCAGCAGATCTCCCCATCAGCAAAGAGCAGGCTGTGGCAAACTCATTTACAGCTGGCAATCATGTGCTGCAAGAGTCACCCTGGGAAATGGGGTACGTGGCTTGAAGAGTAAGGCTTGTATCACCCAGGACAAGTATCATAGACTTGGACCCAGACTGCCACACAGCTGGTGTTGTGGGAATAAATAATTCCTGTGCTAACCTATCTTTAATTATATTAAAAAATACAGAACAGTATCCCAGCTGTCTATTGACTATTTCAGCATCTCAGAGATTCCACGTTGTCAATTTGGAAAGAGCTAAAATAAACTTGTCTTATTATGATAATTTAAAGACCTACATTTCAAATTCCCTAACCCCTGAATTTAAATCTCTACCGCAGTCGACATATGCCATTCATATTTCTGACCTATTCCCCAACCTGCCTGCATCCTTAAGTCTTTTTTTCCTGAGGGATCTGCTTAGAGAAGCTTTTACAGATTTTCAAGCTGTCTAACATACAACATGAATATTTGAGAGTGCACGTTCTTTTGGCCAGATCCTTTGCAGAATCAATGCAGATGTTGTCTGTAAAGGAGATGTATGCGGGATCCTGTACGGTCTGAGACATGGCTCAGAGAGCCATGAATGGCATCCTGCCCAATATGGAGCCATGTTTCCTTTCATTCGTCACCCACGACAGGATCTATAAATCAAGGTGTCATGAAAGATGACACAGGAAAATTCAACAGTTGTCGTGAAATTATTGCTCACAAATCATTCTTCCATGAACCAAAACATACATTGTTTCCATATCTTATATAGCCTTCTCACCGTATCCCTAAGAAAATTGAGATGATGCTATCCAGAGCACTCCTGATCACAGAAGTTCAATTTTAAAATGCATTTGCTGTGATTTTTCCCGAAGACTGCTAATTTATTTAATTTATAATAGTTCACGAGATGGGAAAGTTTTTCATTGTATTAAAAATGACCTTTACAATCTGCCTAGCATTTTTATCAGCCCAGAAATTACAGTAAATCACGGTGATCTTTACCTCAACGGCTAATTTAGTTAGGCTTTGCCCAGAACAAAAAGCCACAGTAAATGCCAAAGTAAGGACTACACCCACTTATAAATCACGCAGCCTCAAGTGCCATATTTAGTAAGTTAAATATTTACTAGATTATAACTGGCAAGCAACACAAGTAGATCCCTTAGATGATAACTGATTTATTAGAGGAAACATCTTTAGCACGTATTTCTTAGCCCTACCATGGGCATTTCTAAAATACCTTTCTCCATCTACTTTTCTTAACCGCATGAAAGAAGGTCAAACTTCAAAGGGATATATGCATGAATAAAGAACAATAATACAGTATCAGAGGGATTTACCATCTCCAGCTGTACATCTCCTTTCAATCTCTACCCTGTTGTCATTTGCAACGTGGTAGCGATAAATGTGACACCAAATGCAGTCTGATGCTTTTGTTTCTGCACATCAAAGACAAAAAAGGTAAGATCTCAGCTTCCTAAAGTCTATTTAGGCTGCATACTACTCTTAAAAAATGGGGCTATCAAAATTTGTGTCTTTCCTTAGTATTTTGATTCTGCACTTCGTTCTGCTTTTCTATTACTTATTTTAAGGAAAATTTGCCTAGTTTGTGTATCAACAATTATGGATTTGCATTAAGACTTCTTGCACTTTCACATGTGGAAGAAAAGGACAGAGCACTATTTGGATTAATCCAGTATACCTTCAATGCAAGTGTGCCAGTTTACAATAGAAGAGTATCGGTTTCAAAATTAGAACTATACAAATTCTAAAATATCTGTGTGACTGTAACTGTTCTTGGGAGACAAGAAGAAAGCAGGGAGAGAAGATGGAAAGACAGGTGAAGGAGAGTGGATAAAAGGGTATTGAAATATAGTTAAATTCAATCCGACTGTTCTAAACTTGCTTCTGTCTGACATTTTTGAAAATCAGTCTCGAGTACTGTTTAAAGAAAAATCATTGTGGTCACTGGATGGATTTCACCATCCGCAAAGCAGCATGCACATCATGCAGAGATACGCAGATTGCGTGCTTTGGCTTTAATTTGAACCACAGCTTTTCACTCTCAGAACTAGAACTATTTATTTTAACATGGCAGTCTAATTAGCCAGTTCAACTTTAAACAGTCTATATATTCAGGAAAGGCAGCAAAAAGGATGGTGAGGAGGGCCATCACGGAGAAAGTGAAAAAGTAAAAACAAAGTAGACTTTTGCCTTTCTTTGGCTTCCTAATTAGGGCATCAGAGCTATATCCAGCAATGGGGTCCCTTCAAAGTCCCACACGCAGGGTTTTCTGCATCCATTCCATTATCAGAAGTTGCATCCTCACAAAGCTCATGTTTGACCGAACTTCTCATTTCCTAGCCTCTATGAGTTATAACTTCTGCCCAGCCTCGTTCACTCCCAACATCAGTTATTTTACTTCTCAGACACTCTGGCACCTCAGTCTTCTCTTTAAGTTGCTGAACACAGTTTCAGTCTTTCAATCTTCTCTCTCTGATCTCTCTAAATTAAACCCTCAAACCACTCTCTTATTTTGATCTCTCTCCAAATTTTCTCTATTGTGTTTTTAAGGCTCCCCCCACACACACTTCGTCTACCAAATTTTCTTGCACATACAGGGTTTCTTTTAAATGCATGGGGGGGGGGGGGGTTCCTTTTGCAAGAAAGTGAGTCTCCATTAGCTGTTTTCCTTTTGCTCATAACCTACTTTAATACTGATGCTCTGAATTTTCATTTCAAAATGAACTCTCAGAAAAGTAATTAACTATAGCCATTTGTGCCTATGTTGTGGTAAATTATAATGCTGGACATTTACATTTTTGGATTTGTTTTGGTACAGATATTTGCCAGCTTTACAGAAATAAACAAATGAATTAGAAACTGATTTAAAAATAACCCAATTCCTCCCACACTTTTCTCTTTCTCACTCATTTAACAATGGCTGTTAGTGCTCATTATTTTATTTAAATACTAAATATAGCATAATATATTGCATTTTTTCCCTGATATGCTTAGTTACAAATTTAACTAAAAGTGTTCCTACACAGATTACAATGGATTATTCTATCTACCTAGGAACGCAGCATCTCAGTTCAAATATCAATGAACATGCACTATGCACAGGAGAAGGAAAAATGAAATTACCGCACAAATGGATCCAATCACACTAGGTAAATGGACACAAAAATAAGAAAGGAGATCAAAGTTGATAAGTGCAAACTTCATTGGAGGGAAAAGTGTGAATTACTAGTACACTTTGCTCAACTCCAAATTAGCTGAATTAGTAGGTATGTTTACATGGCAGTAATTACTCAGGAAAAGGATATCAGCATTATTTTAGACAGGTCAGTGACAAAGTATTTCTGTGCACAACTGTAGTCAAAAATGCAAAGATGATGCTAGAATGAGAAACTGTTGGCACAAATTTGTCTAGAATATTATAAGCACTCTGTTCGCTGCATCTATGGAAAGGATTTTGGAAAACCAGAACAAATTTGGGGAAGGGTAGAAAAGACATTGCTCCCTGGAAAACAGAGACTATTAGGATCTGTCTTAGAAATGGTGCAGAAAAGAGTAGACAGAAAACAAGGAACATGAGAAAATACTATACAACGCAATACTTTTATACTCACTGTGTAATCAAACTGCAGAACCTGCTGTCACATGAGACCATTAAAGGCTAGGATTCAATATTAAGAGAGCGATTAAGTAGTTATTTCCAGAATATTCAAGTATAATTCAGGTATCAGCTACATAGAAAAAATATTTCATGTTTCAGATTTCAAGCCAATCATTAACTGATACAGATTAGTGTGAGCATCACCAGAGAAGGCCAAAGGGTGGATTATTCCCTCTCTGCCTGCTACGGGGCTGATAGGCCGTTGTCAGCAGTATCCGTGCCGGACTGTGCAGCACTGGCGACGGGATAACAGATGTAGCCAGGTCGTGGTTCTGTTCCAAGATGGTACTTCCACATTCCTAAATCTGACAGCATTCAGCAGTCCAGTAGAGCTGAGACAACTGAATGCTCACTTTAGGGGAATAAAGAACATACATTAATGTGAAAATGTAATATACCTGCTTCTGCTCATGTTAAAATGTGGATTTTTTGCAAAGTCTGTGGACTTTCCTTTCCCACATATTAGAAATATCCTAAACTGGAATTTTCACAAGGAATCAAGAACACTGTTTTGTCAACAGGAAAATAAGCACAGCAGAAAGAGGCTCTGTAGTCAGCAGAGGGAGACATGCACTTTTAGAGCGCAACTCATCTATTCTATGAATGGCAGAAGTGTCCTCTGGATTTGCCCAACTCCAGTGACTGCAGAGGGAACCCAGCCTCTATCTTAAATTTGTAGCAAAATTTGTACATGGAATTGGTAGAATGATACTCTCCCACAGCCTCCTAATCAGTATTGGGACGGAAGTAGTTTATTCTCCAGATGCCTATCTCAAAGTTAGACTTTGCTGACTTCCTGTGAGAGAAATTAGGCAGATGCCAGTTGACACACAGTGCAGACTTTCCCTGACTATGGTTTTAGAAATACCACTCAATTAAAAAATGAAAATAAATTCAGCCCCACGCACAGTGAAGACTGAAGTCAAATTCTAGCAGCTTTAGTCCAATGAATTACCACTGATTTCAGTAGCTTTTTTCCTCAAGAAAGGACTCCTGAAGTTGTCCAAGTGTCTGCATGCTCCTGCTGGCTGAAGCAGCATTGTAAACTCCTCTTAGAAACCTAGGGTCTAGATGAACATAAGGCTTTCCAGTTTTTCAGCTGTGCAATAGTGCTATTCCTCTTCTACTTTGCACCAGAAAAATGCTTTTTAAAGATCACCTGCCATTATCTCCCCTGGGTAGCAATAGTCACTGACAAGCTGTGACCTCCACGAAGACATGGCTCAGACTGGCCCCCCACAGTGAACGGATCCTCAGATAAACCCTAGTACTAATTATAACATAGCAAATCAAGTCATAGAAGGTTCACACCACAGAGGGAAGACACGCTACAATCCAACCTACAGCAGCACACGCCCGTAGCCATGAAAAGACTTTAGCAAGACGCTTCTGGAGGATTTGATTTCACTTTGGAGCTCCCAAAGGGTTCCTCTGCTGCTGTCACACCCAAACAGACAAACATTTACAGGGACCATGTCAGAAGTGCACAGAACATGGCTATACAGAGCAAAAGTCAGATAGCAAATAGCAGAGCTGTGATTGCCTGGCACTGTCTGCATCACCTTCAGGGTTCAGGCTGGGACTTGTATAAATCAGTCACAACTAGCTATGCAACTGATAGCAAAGTTTATCTGCACACACAGCAGCAGGAGCCCGTATGATTTCACTAATATAAGTATTTGCAAGCAGCAAAGAAAAGGCATAATAGGTCACGTCACTAAAGTCTGTGAAGGTCGAAGGGTTCAGAAGGGGGTAGGAATGCTGGGTGTTGAGGGGAAGTCTGTACTGATGCAGAGTAACAGTAACAACAGCCTGTTTGACTGTGGGATATCAGTGTGTGCAATTTGCAGCAGTGCTACATAGCAGGACTCAGTAGTAGCAATCACAGTTCAGCACCTGCCCAGCTTTTCCCACATGATATTTTCTGTAAAAGTACAAATCAGCTTTACAATTCAATCAGAGTAAGCTGGTACTTACAGAACATGCTCATGACTTAAGACTCACGAGAGCCTCTTCTAATTGTTTCAAGCTCTGGAAATCCAGAGGGATCGTTCAGAAAGACACAGCTCACAACCTAGTATGGAAATACAGAGTCAGATTTTTCTCCACTGTACATTTCCATACAGGGCTGTGGACAGTCTGATTCCTAGCAAACACTATGAAGATAGTTATAGATCTTTGTATCTATAGCTTTTCACACTGATTATTCACTTATCCTTTTGGAAAAGTTACCTTTGTTTCCACTACAGACAACATATTTCTCCTGTTTTATTTAATCCCTGTTTCTGCACACCTTAAAGTACATTTGGTCATATGGAATACTAAATAGATTACAGGAAACAAGTTTCCCAAATGCTAGATAGCAAGCAGTGAGTACGAAAGGAAAAGCTCTAATGAGCAGCACTTACCTATTAGCCACTAGCTAGGAAGATGCAATAATCATGCCACTTCATCTGTTGACTGAGAGGGATTTCAACAGGAAGATTACCCAGATCTGATAAGCAATGTTCCCAGCACAGAAAGGTCTCATGCTTAATAGATGGTAATAACATTAGTCCAAAATTGAAAGAGCATGGAACAGTGCAAACAGGATCAAAAGTATTTGATTATAGGTTTATTGTGGCATAAATGAACTAACATTCAGTTGTGCTGTGCTAATAGTATAATTCTTAAATTCATATATCATTTTCCACTTCGGACAACTCAAGCATTGAATAAAAAGTCAGTGTAGACCTCTGAACAAATTAAATAATGGGACAACAGGTAAATTTTTTCCTGGTTTACTTTATAACACCATACTTACCTTTGGCCCGTAATAAAATCCATGAAATAAGCATACTATAGCAATTTACAGGCAATTGAAAACTGCAGGAAAGGCATTGGAGGGATCATTGACACAGCAAGCACTTGACAGGCCTCTTGTTCACGTTCTTATGAAAAATAATACACAGGAGCCACTGCAGAGTTCCTGAACTTCTCAAAATGTCTGCTGGATGATCAAACATCAAGTGATGGGAGACTCTTGTCATCCTCTATTCCTAAAAGCAACCATTTCTAACATTTACACAGCCTATTTAAACCTGCAAGTAAAGTTAAATAAACCTTTATGCTGGTTTCTTTACTTCTTCCCTTGTGATGTATAACCGTAACCAGAATGACAAACAATTCATCCAGCTGATGTTCCATCTCCATTTACTATTCTTAAGAACAGAGAAAGCACAAGATATTAATATTTATTTCAAACTGTATCTGGTCTATAGCTCATCACAGAAAATTGGAACATTTTTACATGTCCGCTTACTTGCAGTTTCATTTCTGTGGGTCTGCTTTCTAATTGAGGCATCTTGCAGCCAAAAAAATGCCTTAACTATAAGTTATTCCATACACTGCATACATGTGAGAAATTGCTGAAGAGCTTGACATTTAATGCCCTTAATGTAATGCCATGCCACCCTCTGGCTGCAGACTGCAGAAAAAGAAGGAAGAGAGCAGCCATGCTGTTTTGGGAGCCCTAAAAATATTGAAGGCAGAATAAAGAAGGGACAGATTTGTAGCATGCTGAATCCCTATCCCCAAAACCACACAAGGCCCCTCTTTAGTATGTTACAGGCCTCTCCAGGCACTGTCATCGCACCCATAATGCCTGACCATTTCCCATTTGCAGAACAGGATCAACCTACTACAGTTATGTCAGGACATAGGATAGGAGTTCCTTGCACTTTAACAGCTCCACATGGAGGTGGACACGTGGCCCCCATGCCCAGTGCTAAAGTTTCTGCTGATGACTGCAGTGGAATTTGGGCGTGAATCCATCCATATTCCATTCCTCTAGCTAGAATGTGATAAGGCCAAGCCAACAATTCAGGCTACGGTCTTTCTTCTTCCTTAAATGCCTGCTTTTCCTGTTTGCCACATTTCCTTTTTCAAAAGGCCATCTCCTGTGGGAATAAGAGCTCAAGAAGCAAAATAAGAGAATAATCTTCTCCATTTCATGATGAGTTGTTTAGAGTACTCATCCTCCTTCACATTGCCAAACATTTTTCCAGCTCACAGCTATTCCAAAGGTGTATTTGAGATCTGGGCACAAACAGTGCTTTGCTTCTATATTTATGGTAAGATCTTATTTCTTTGTATATAAAGAGTACAAATGTTTTCCATTTTCAAATAGATGGCAGTACAACTCGCTTCATTCAGAAGAAAGTTTCCATTAGTCTGGAAACAGCTATTGTTGGCAATGCTAGTTGAGGAAACAGTGAGCTGGAAAATACAGAAGCTATTACATGAAAGAGAACAAATGAGGAAAACTAACAAAACATTTGCCTACCGGTTTGGGTTTGCCATCAGTCAGAGTTTAGGTGTGATAGCCTCCCAAAAATCAAGTATTTGAAGGTAAGTATTTGTCTGCTACATACACCAGAATGACAAGTATTTGTAACTTGCTCTAGCTTGTAAGTGATGTGTGTCAGTCCTACTGAAATCATTATAATGTGATGCTAAAGTCATGGTATCAAAATCTACTATGGGGATTGTCAGGTGTAGGAAAGCTAATCTCATTCTTCAAAGAAGCAGCCATCCCAAGGAATATGCAGCAGCCAGTAGAAAGAGTCTGAACCTGGATCATCCTAGGGTATCATGCAGGCATTCCTACAAACAACTTCTACTACTTTGTGCATCAGCCCAAGAGTTGGATAAAAATCAGTTCTTGTATTAAGGGTGAGAAAGAAGAACAGACGTTTTTCCTTGCTAATGATACTGGTTGTAACCTAGCCCTAAGATAGCAAAGACACCAGGCCTATCTTCACTTTTGACACCCCGCAGAGTGGATGAGGTAGAGAGAAGACCCCTGCTTTTCCCATGCTGAGTCAGCACTGCCCGTATTTGAAGTATCCTGCCTATTCCGTAATAGCGGAAGGAACCTCATGAAGTCTTTTGGGCATTAGGAGCCCTTTAGATGCAGTAATGGAAATAAAATATTGTCAGTGAAATGCCCTGTATCCTGAATGGCCCATCTCATTAAACTACAGTGTACTGATGGGCCTAACCATGATTCTCAATTGTTTTCATATGATTTTTTTGGTGTTTCACTGAAAACTGAGAAAAGACGAGACCACTTCTTTGCAAATGCACCTTTTGAACAAGCAGGAGGGTGACTCATGATGAATAATGAAAAGCCATGCTAAAGACTGCATTCCATTAGAGAAAAGCTATCAAAAGGGGATTCTCCTGCAAGACTCAGCACAGCCATTATACTAACAAACTTGGGACTTTATACAACTATAACTCTGCTAACTTCAAAGATACCCAAAGGATGAATTTGGCCTTGTTTGTTTTGGTTATGGTTGACTAGCCAAAAATGAAAGCTAAAAGACTCAGGAGACACCAAGGTAATCGTATTTCCCCCTCCCTTAATGCTATGAGTACAGAGCTCCCAGTTGACTGCAGAATAACCAGGCTGATGCGTCTTGACTGTCATTTGTTCACATGCTGCTGTTAGACGCCAAAGATTTATTCTCTCCGAAAAACTGTTTGGCAGATACTCTCTATTGCTGCAGAGTAAATCAGTGTAGTGAAGCACATAAATGCAGTTTGTCTTGTGTTTGGGCAAGGGCAAATATATTCTGCTATAGATTTAATCCCTAGCTGCCATTTCCCTTCAAGATTCTGTGCATCAAGGCAGACACCTTGACCTTGGATCTGCCTGGCAACAGCTTGCAACTACATGTTCTCAACTGCAAATACTTCCTTTTCTGGTGCTCTTTGCCTTCTCAGCCCCTGCATAACAGAGATCAGCATGCCCTGAGATTGCTCACTGGAGTCCAAAACATCAGCAAATTCAATAAGAGAAATTCCTTATGATGGGACTGAAAGATGAGATTTTTTTTCTAATTACTCCTTATATTGCAAGGTATTCTTTTCACATAGTGAAATGAAAAATAAACTAAATCTATCACCAGATTTACCAAAAAATTATATTTAGGAATAAGATTTTTGGGATGCTTAAAGTAATAAAGGATGACTGCTGTTTTGGAACATGGACTATGATCTGTGCAAGGCTATGAGCATAGAGACGTACACAGTCCATTCTCCAAGTGATATTTTTTGTTGATGTTTAAAAAGTTTTCTTTCAAAATAAACAGGTTCTTTCCAAGAGATTCACGGAATATGTAGAAATTACCTTCTCTGAGGTGAGAACTGAAGTGCAGTAAGAAGTGATACTTGCCATCAACAAGCAGCTTTTCAAGGGCTCCCAGGTAGAGGATAGATCCAGGCTGTTTATTCCTAGTATAACTCTACAGCTATCGATATTCAATTGAAGAATATTCAATCTTCCTTACAAACTCCATGCTAGGGGAGTAAAGACTGTTTGTGTGGCTTTAGAAAGATAACCAGAAGAAAAGCTATTTTAGAAAACTACCCCCAGGAGCCTGTGAATGAGCTAAAATCTTCTTTTATCTGCCCTGCTGAAAATTACTTCTCGCTTTCCAGTCAATTCTGAACACTACAAGAGTAATGTTCTTCTGGCTGGCTCCCTCAGTACAGATGAGGTAAGCTGTTTAGCTGGCCCTTTCTCCAGCCCAAGCTTGGAATATCCCAGGAAATGCTAAAAAGAAGAGAAATTATGCTGCACAGTCAGAACCTCCTTAACGAATTTGGTCTCTCCAAATAATTAAAGCTACCTTTTTCCTCCACCAAGAGCAAACTCAGTACGGTAACTCAGTGGACTAAAGCTCTTAGGAACTTAATGTTGGTCAACAATGGATTCAACAGTACTCAGCTGCTCACGAATAGCAGGCCTGATTCTCTGTATTATTTACACTCACATAAACCTGAAGGTTACACATCAGATTTGGGGGGTATTAGGCTAGATCTGTACTGTTGAACAGATGTAGAGAATCAGGCTCTATATAATGAGATTCAGCTATAATTAAGTCCTAGCCACGTTGATTTGTTAATACTAATTTCGCTATGCTGCAGGCTGGAAGGATCAGAATCAGTAACTGTGAACAACGTGTTGGTACTCACGTGGCTGTCAAAGCCACGGTACTCAAGCACCTATGAACACTTCTTTGGCAACATCAGTTTCATCCAGCACAAAAACATGCAAAGGGAATTGCCAGAAGCTGTCACAGAGAACCATCATCACACCAGGACCCCAGAGGAGGGAGAACTATCTCTTACATTAAAATTCCAGCTCAGACATTCTCTCTCTGCTCTCACTGAGTTTCATGCAGTCTGAGGATTGTATCATGGTGTTGTTTCCACACTAAGACAGTGTGTCATCCCATCTTTACCTGCCAGAACACAATCCAGCTCTCCTCAAAGGCAGTATAGACCCTGCCAGGATCTGATGAAACGTGTGTAGACTCTACCCATCCACTTCAGACAGCTGACATCTACAAGACCTAGCAGGTTCATCCCTGGAGCAAGGCCAGTATCTGCATTTCCTTTTTTGAAAGTGCTTCCTTTACTGCAGCCGAACCAGTAATACTAGATGTGCTGTCAGTTAACCTTTCCATGCTCTCACTTCTCTTACAAACAGTGACTGATATGGGTTTACTTAGTTATTATTCTTACTGATGCCACACTGACTTCTGCTCAATGCCCTTCTTGTAAGACAATTTATCTGTCAGAATGAGGTATCAGCTGAGCAAGCCCTGCCTCATTCCCAGCGTGGGAACTGAACAGCTCATCAAAGAGCTTTCTAGCTTTGTTATTACATACCTGCTGTTGGCCAGCCAAAAGACCAAATTATAAATCATGCTGCTTCTTCAGCAACCTACTTTCTCACTTATCACTCAACTTTTTCCTAGTGTTCACCATGATCTCTGATTCTCTTGATCTCTTCCCTGTTATGTTTTCCTGAGGTTACCTTTGCAATAAGATCTCATCCAGAAGTTCAAGCATACCCTATTTGAATGTTTTCAGAGGTATGGAGCCATGTTTATAAACTAGTCATTGACATGAAACAGTGCCAAAAGTAAAATGAAATCAAACTCATCAACAGGAAGTAGCAGGCTTCCTGTATGTTTTTTTTTTTTTTTTCTGGTCTTCATTTCCCTTTCTGGAGTTAATTTTTCCACCCTCACCTCATACAGCAGCCCATTGTCAGTACTACAGACAAGCCAGACAATCCCTATGACTGCTAATGAAAAAATTCAGTTTATTCTCATGTTGTGAGTATCCAGGACCACAACTCACCATGCCCTACCTTTCCTATTAAATTTTACATGCTTTCAGGCAGTGTTCTCTGGCCTTTTCCAATCTGGGGAAGGCATTCCTTATAAAAAACACTACAAGCACCATAAAACATGCCACTATCTAGAATAAACAGGGACAGCTGAGTTTAAACATGAGTTAAAGTTAAAGGAGTGGAAGGCTGACTAGGTCCAGCTAACTCTTGATGATCTTTGGTCACGCTAAGCCTACACTGAATCATGTTATATTATTTAAAGTATATTAAATATGTGTTTTCTAACACTGTGCACTTTGCCCAGTATAGTTACGGTCTCTAACATTATCAAAAAGGGTAGCGCACAAGGAGCGTTGCAGATTCAAAGCCAAGGCTTTTATGAAGGCCTCTTATTTTCTGAGTTTCTGAGCTCACAGGAGAGACTATCACCTGCCCGAGTGTCCGTGAAACAGCTAGTATCTCTGGAACACAATATGCTTCAGCAGCTGTAGAAGCCTCTGCACAGCCTGTGTTCTGTTGGTGAACAGTTCTTTGAAAGAAAGAGCTGTATTTATGAAGGTACCTGCATAAGAGGACTATCTGGATTTGCAGGTCTTAAATTCATAGACACACACTTTGCTGTTATGCACAAGCAACTAGAAAAAGCTGTTATTATCTCTTCTCCTCAGAATTAGGTGGCTTGTGCTGTATATGCACCATGCAACAATTACCACCTCTGACTACCACTCATCAAGGTAGGAGGAATTAAATACCAGATTGGAAGCTCAGAAACTGAGCGTTTTTCAGTCACATTTTTCCTTTCAAAAGCCAACAGACAGCCCCTCTGAAAACAAGAGAACTTGGGTTTGGTCCTTGCAGGAGCAGCTGTTTGCTGCAGGCAGCAACAGACTCTCAGCACTGCTGACAGAGGCAGAGCTGCTAGAGCTCTTCTCTGCTCAGAGCTCATTGCCCTGGGTCTTCAGAAAACCCTGCCTATAAGCGTCGCAACAAGAGCTGATTGAGTCCTCTCGAAAGTCTGACCCCAGTCACATGTGCTGAGCCTGTCATGCAAAATCTGTGTGTTTATAAAGAGCAGTTTTGCCTGCTGCAGCAAGCATCCTTTTCACAAAGCTTAAGCTAAGGCAGAGGTATTGCTATAACATAACAGAGTGGGTGCTTCTGCCAAGTAAGAGAAGTGTTATTCTTCCCCTGCTAATTCATCTCCATGCCATCAAGCCGACCCCTAAGGAAACCCTGAACCCAGGGAGACATAAGATTTACCAGAAGCCCTGCCTATTATTTGCATTTCCCCCTCCGTATCAAAACTGGCAGGGAGTCTTGCACGAGCTGTGGCTCAGGAGAAGTACTGCAGCAGCCCCTGTCTCAGCCTCCAGCCTCGCAGGGTGAAAAATGCCACTCCTCATCACCAAACCAAATGCTGTCATCTGCTACCGAGATGAGATATGAACTATAGCCGTGACTGAAGACAGCCAGCCTGCTATATTCAAATAGCCTCAGCATGCAAAGAATTGAGAAGTCAGCCAGGCAACACAGACATTTTTTTGAGTGACACTGTATCACATGACAGGACCTTCCCTTGGCAAATTGACAGGGGCAGGTTGCACTTAGCAAATGCAGCTACTCCTGAAAAAGAATGGTGATATCATAAAAAGATTAACATAGGAGACTCTTCAAGGGCAGATCACATTTGCTAATGATGACTACAGTACATTAGCCTGCTACTGGGTCTGCGCCATCCAGAATAATTCATCAAAAACAAGTTAGGGAGACCAGCAGGGCACAGCAGCCTACTGCAACAGAAATAACATAGAATAGAGAGACCCTTTCAAACACAGGCAGCTCATACCTCATGGTAAGCAGTTGCTTAAGACTTCCAGGGTTCAACAGGAGACAAGCAGCGATTTCAGCATTCTTCTGGGCTAGGGTGGCCTGTGCTTTCGTAGCACAGTTTGGGCAGTATGCCATTATTTCTCTGGTTGGTTGCAATTACTGTTTTTCATGAATATCTGTGAGCCGAAAATGTTGCTTAAAGTGATTTTTTTTCCAATGCTTATTTTACCAAATGACTAACTGTCACTCAGCTAGATCGTGAATTCAGATCTCACCCAAGCTGCTGTGCAGGAAGTTATTCCACATTAATTAATGGCACTCCCTCCCTCTGAGCTAGGAAAGTACCATCTTCCCTACCTGTCAGATAGGAAACAGGAAATCCATAGTGGAGCAGGTCTGATTCTCTTCTGTTTTACGCCAGTGTAGCTCCATTGACAGAAACTCATTCACTCTTGGTCTAGGCTCACAGTAAGAGAATGAGAACACACTCAATCCTTACCCTTGTATTTCATAATTAAGATGACCAAACAACTGGCAGATCTAGTCCCTATTTGAAAAATGATGTTTCTGTTTTACAAAAGACTGCTTTAAAAGTAGGAAGTTCAAAAATGAAGGTTGCAAGCAAGCAGATTCAGCAACTGTCATAATGTGTATGTTCTATAAATATGTTCTGTAGCCAATATAACAGGGCTGTAGCTGCTACTAAAATACTGGCAGATAATTGCTAACACCACCTACCTGTAACAAATAGCAAATTCTGATGTGTTACATTTTTCAAATTTCTTCTGGTAGCGCAACAAGTCAGAAGAAAATTGAAAAAATATTGATAGGGAATTAGAAAAAAATTCTTCTGGAAACAGTTCCAAATACACAGTGAAATATATATATGTCTTATTATTATATGTATAATTATTATGTATATATTATATATACATAATAATAAGACATTAAATAAATTACTAGGAACTGTGTTTAGGATGTGTTGGTCCATTTTGGGAGTGAAAACTGTTTGGTCTGGTTTCTTGCTTTTGTCAATGTTTTTACCATTGCCACAAACCGTACAGTTCTCTTATTTCTAACAAAAACTTGAATAATTTCACCTGTTTTCATTCATCCAATGCTAATTACATGTAAAGAGGTAGAAGTAAAGTTGAATGTAAGTATACTGCTTGGGTGTAAGTCTGAAGTAAATTTAGTTTAAGGGAAGAGTGCTACTCCTACTTGCACTCTTAATTGTGTCTGTCAGTCACTAGACAACTGTATCTTCACAAAAAAACCAGGGAAATGTTTGATTAAAACCAGAAAGTACCTTCTGAGATTCTAAGGAAAGCTGAGGTGTTGCCACAACTTAAAAATTGCTCTTGAAAAACTGCGGGACAGCAAAGAATGTTTCCGGCAGGTGAGATGGCAAAATGGCTGGGGATGAGTAATGCCAGCCCTGTGTCAGGGATTTGCAGTATCTTATTTCAGTAAGAAATGGCCAAATAATACTGACAAGTTTGACGGATCCTTGACTGAGCTATTTTTGTATCATCTTATTTGCCATTTTCCTGAGTGTGCTAAGAAATTTGTAAGGTTTTGCCATGACTTTCACCATTTAGTCTTAGCCATTCCCCAGAAATTATTGTCCATTGATTATAAAAACAAAGAAATCTGCTTTTGTAAGTCTGCAGCAAGGGAGACTGCACTCAGACCTTGTTGCATTAGACACTTAACATCCCCATTAAAATATCTGCCTCTATTCTAGTGTGAAGTAATTTCAACTTTCAACTTCTAGTCACTGACTTTCATTATCACTTAGCTGAATTAAGAAGCCCTTTATTGTCAAATTTCTGTTACTTATGAACCGCCCTCAAGGAACTACTTAACTTTTAACTATTTAATTAGTTAAATAAATTGAGCTCCTTCTGTAGAATATGGTTTCTAAACATTAAATCTTTCTATCATTCTTCTCATAGCATACAGCTCAGATTTTAGCATCCTTTTTCAAACACAGCCAGCAGAATTGGACAAACTATTTCCCACAAGAGTTGCACTCATTCCAAAATACAGAGGAAGTTTAAATCTGTTTAGACCTACTCAGGGATCCCATTGATATTTCCTAAGATCACATCAGCCATTCTAGCCATAGGTTTGCTATAAAAGCAAATATTCAGCTGATTGTCCAGCATGACTCTCAAGATCTCAGCACCATGAATTTCCAGGACAGTGGAAATCATCTCACAGCGTTCTTGCATCTTACAAGTTTCTTTGTTCCTAAACATATAACCCTGCATGTAGCAGTACTGAAATGAATGTTGTTTATCAGCACCCAGTCAGCCAGCGAGGCAGATCACCTGTCAGGGAACTGTCTTTATTTCTTACCTCTCACAATCTGTGTTCTTGTGTTGGCTATATGTAATTTTCATTCTTAATGAAGATATCAGTGAGTAGATTTACTCTATTACCTTCACCAAAAGAAATATCAAATTAGAGAGATAGAATTTATTTTCCTTTTATTAGTGCACATTAGATCATTTTCCTTTAATGCATTAATTAGGTCCTGTATCAGCCTAGCCAATACTTCATCTGGAACTGATGATGATAGATTGACGAGCCAAAAATTCTCTGGGTCATCCTATCTACCTCTTTCAACACCAGTGCACATTTCTCTGCAGAATTTTACACTATAGTATATGCTACAGATTAAATCACTTTTGCTGAAGACTGCAATTCTACTTACTGTACTAAAGAATGGCTAAGAGAAAATGATTCCTCTCCATTCAAGAGAAAATGACATCTGCAAAGGATGAAAACCACCTCTAGGGCTTTAGGTTTCGTGAAAGAAGCTATTACTGTCTTTGAATACCACAGGAGTTCAGCTGGAAAGTAACAAGTCAGAAGTCATTAGAAAGTCTGCCAAACTAATATGTAGTAGTAGATGTATGAGCTGCTTCCTGACTGTGGAGCACTAACTATTTTTCACTTACGGTAGAACTCTGAATACTTATTCTGAGCCCTTACAGTGTTGGGGTGGGGGGCGGTGGGGGAACTAATTTCACTTTTCACTCAAGTCTTTTACAAAATGCTGTCAATTTATTCCGTGCTTCTATATCACAAGTTTCTCTTGCAAAGGGTTTTTCTATGACAATGAAGGTAAATTGTAAGTTGCTAGCATTTTCTATTCTTATTTAATGCAACTAAAGAAGAATTTGCAGTGATGATTATTTTCCCTGCCAATATATGAATCCTAAAGCAAGACACAGTCTGACTGAGATACCTACCAGGAAGCCATTACCAATTGAATCAGACATTTTTGGATTCAGTTGCATTCAGTCAGTTCCTATTTTTAAAAACATGTGCCATGGATTAACAAACTACAGAGTACAAAAGACCTCTTCTTATAATTTGATTTAAGCTGCATAGTCTTCCTACTGCATAATGGCATATAAAAATCTCAACCACTGTTAATACTGTACCATTACTTTAGCTCTAAGCAAAACTAGCTTTGAATTATAATAATCATAAGCTGGTACTGTCATTTACATTATTCCTTTTGTACTGTGAGACTTAAGAAAAACAGTAAAATGCACTTTCTTACAACTGAAGAATACATATGCAACAGTTTGTTATTTTTGAATTGTACATAGAGCCACTGCAAAAAATGTGTGCGCCCCATGTAGTCATTATTCTCAGAGGAAAAATACAAAATACTGCTTTGACTAAGAATCTTCTATATGTAGGAGTCCAAAGGAGAATAGAGATCTTCAGCTGTTCCTACGCAATGCAGTATTGTCAATGGATCTTGCAAACCAGAATATGAAATCAAAAAAACCCAAAAGCCTGATTAGACAAATCTAATTGTTTTGTAATTAAGCAGATTGGAGGCAGATGCCATCAGAGATTCTCTGTAAACTTCTAAACTGATGAGATTAACCCAGGCAGACTACTAATGTAGTCCACAGATAAAAGAGAATGCATGACATAGATCTCAAACTGTTTATTGTTTATACCCCTCAAACACATGGAAAGAGACAGCATTTTTTTCAAGAATTGTTGTAAATCTTTTCATTACTCAAAGGATCTAATTATTCAAGATGATTAAATGATAAAATAATTGAATAATCAAAGCTGTACAAACCAAAGAATTAAAATAATTCTTATCCCACTTTCATGTCTGAAGCTGACGGTATCTAGGGATTAGAGTTAACAGTAAATAAACAGAAATATATGTTCAAAAAAAAAAAAACCCAAACAGAGAGTGAATCTGAAAGTGTTGATTTGCATTGAAAGATTTGTGGCAGAGAAAGTCTCCAATATATTTGTATTTGTCTTCCATACCAAATGTTTTTGGCAAGCTATACTACTGATAGCTCTTACCTACAGGAATTAGAAAATCACAAGTGAATCATACTTAAAGAAAAGGTTAACTAGAGAATTTAAAGAAACTTGCTAGAAGAGAAATGAGAAAAATTAAGAGGCAAAAAGTTTTGTTGAGTTGCATTGCTTTTTGAAAGCTCTGCATAACAAGAATAACATCCCAACAGCTTCATTCGTACTCTTATTCTCTTATTATTCATGTTGTTTTTAAAACTGTTGCTTAATTTCACCCACTCAAAGAGAGCTGTACAGCACAGGCAGTTCACAGCCATTATCAAGAACACAATCTAAGGGAAAGATACTTATGGAAGATTTTTAAATGTCCTACGAGTGCTTAAATCCGCTCTGAGGGCTTCATAATTACTTAGGTCAGGGATAATTAAACCAGGGGATTCAAGCTGTGGTCAGTTTTGACAGCAGCCTGTCCATGCAGACTGTGCACACTGAGAGCTGTCACCCTGGAGAACAGGACCTTCCTCACCAAACACAGACAGAGGTAGACAGATTTGCTCAGGGTTTATAGGATTAACAAAGGATAGGAGAAAGACTCAGGATTAGGCTAACATCTAGAAGTGGGAGGAAGAAGTGAAAGAGGCTGAGACTGATAGAAGATTTTTCAGAAAACAAATGCATCAGTTTGGGGAAAGTACCAGCCGGCAACTAGGGTGCTGCTGTCAGTTTTGCTGGAGCTGTCAGAATAATACGGCAATTAAGACAAAAGGCTATAGTCAACAGACTTAAGGCTTAGAAGACAACCTGTTTTTAACCCCCTAGCAGGAGCCAGGGAACAGGCCCATTCCAGTGCAGGCATCGCCAATTCTAATTGCTGATTTGCATATGCTAGCACACAACTGGCAGTGTTAGCTCAGTCCGGGTCATCCCAGTTAGTGCAAGCATGGGACGTTCACACAGGTTAGGGCACCTCATTCAACTTTGAAAATCCTCCGACATACACTTTCACTTGGTTTTCCAGACAGCTCCCCACATCACTATCTGAACGCAGCTAAACTTCTAAGAGTTTTGGCAAAAACGTGTAGAAATTGCTTCTCATTTGATCTATATTGCACTTAAGAATTCAAGCACGCATCTTAAAGAGATGTTTTAACCTAGCTTCAGATAGTCAGTGATCAGCTCTCCCAATAAAGGGAACTGGCTTCTGCAGTTCTCTGAATCTTGATGTTTATGAAGTCATTTGCTGCCTCTGTCAAGAGCCCTGTGTCCCTTGAGATATCCTTTAACTGCAGAAGTTGTTCCATTTGTGTGTGGGGAATTCTTAAAAAATGCAAATTCATTTTTATTCTATTCAGTCTACTTTGCTACAACTGATATTCAGAATAGGAACCTGAAACCATGGCTTATCAATACTTTGAGATATTTAAAGATTTATAAAATGTGTGTGGAACTGCGTGGAAAATGTGAGATGATCTGTATGATTAATAGGCATAAAGTTCTCTAGATGTGACCAACATACACAAAATGAAACTGCATCAACCATGAAATAATTCCACACACACTCACTGGTAAAAAGAATCAGTCTATAATAATATGACCTTGATGTAGGACACTTCTTGGGACTAATAAGAGCTAAGGTCCCTCAGCTGTGTTTAAGCCATCATTTCCTTCAGGTTGATCACTAGGTCCCCAAAAGCGTGTTCCTCTGCTAGCTGGAGGTCTAAATTGATGTTGTTAAAGTTGCTTGATATATCTAACTTCAGCTCTTCAATTTCTGAGCTACTGCATTAAACAACTCAACAATATATCAACGTAACAGTTATTGAGATTTATGGTATAAATTCCAAGCAATGCCAATATAAGTAGCTGTCTCCTAAGAGAATCCATCATTAATATGAACCTACATGAATATATACTTCATATAACAGAAGAAAGTCTATTTATATAAAGGACATTCTTGAATCTCAGCACAAAAAATACACATATATAAATAAATGCATTAACAACTCTCTACTGATGCTTGAAATGTAGACTATGAGAAAAGATGTTGATACTAACACTAGCATGTGGTGTTCCTTCAGCGAAAAGACAGGTTTGTCTATGTGCTGCTTATTCCTTGTTTTTCCAAAGATTACAAGTCTGGGTCCCATTGCTGCCAGTCCACTGGAAAATGAGAATATAAAACTTGTTATCTAAGCACTGAGCAGTCACTACATAATGACAGCTTCTGATAACAATCTTGAGCTGCGTTGGCCAAAACACGTAAGGAGAATGACCCAGCTAAACTAAAGGATTATAGCAGTTAACTAGAGCTTTGGGGGTGCTCCTGACCTTTCCCTTGAACGCAAAAGCTAATTGTGTCCAAGCAAGAAATGAGGATTAAGTTTCTAATCCAAACCCCGAGAACTGACTTCCTGAAATCTCCTAACTGCATTAACACTGACTATAATGTCTGACAGTATATCTAATCATCCTTATAGCAAGCTATTGTAACATCCTGTGAAAGGAGAAAGAACCTGACAAGCCCCTTTTCCAGATTCACACCATGCACCAAAACCCATCTTAAAAAGCTATTTCGCCTACAGGCTAGATGTAATAGTGATATTTTCAGAATTAAAAATGCTTTGTTAAAACCAACAGATCATTAAAATGGGATCCAACTCCAGGCTTTGCAGGCTATGTTCCCTCCAGGTGCATTTGGACAGTGAGAAATCTATACAAAGACCATAAGGGATCTCCTACCCAAACAAAGTTCTCATATCCTGCTCGCTGGGCTGAAGAGAAATTTGCAAAGACACTCTTCAGAAATCACATCTAATTAAGCAGTGCCACAGGCTTCGGACTAGCTTCTCTTTCCTGATGTCACTGAGTAAAGAACTTGTTCACAGCTGAGAAGATACAATAAGCAGAGATCTAATATTCCCAAAAATATCCTTTCATACAGCCTGCAGCCAGATTATTCTTTGCATTATTCATGGATTACAATAAAATATTAACCTTTGGTCTGACAAAAGTGTTTGAAAAGCCTATTCAGCCTTCAAAAAACAAAGGTTTCCCACACTGTGTTAAATACAATCTCTTTCTTTAAAGGTGAATTTACATATAACAGCTAAGCTTATCTAACAGCTTACCACCACTTCCTTTTCTCCCTACTCATTCCTCCCCTTCCCCTGTTCTTTCTTCCTCCTTTGCATTTTCCAGTAGCCAGACAGTTCCACCCTCCATCCTCTTTCCTTACCACACCTTGCTACTCATCAGACTTTTCTCAGCAATGATTTGACTCACTAGTTTAGCAATATCCACTTTTTTGCTTGATTATTTATCTGCCAGTTCAGGGAGTTGATTCAGTGAGTTTACAGCTAAATAAACTGTGGGAATGCATGTGCGGGACTGAGGGAGAGAGAGAGGCAGGATGCTTCTTTCCAGCAGCACACAGTCATCATATCAGTTCAAATTTCTTATGTAGTTTCACTGTAAATGACGACCAAACAAGCAATATAGTATCATCACTTCAGAGGATCCACTTCAGTTTCAAATGAAAACTAAGAGGAAAATATGACCTTTCTGGTAAGAAAATGTAGCTGTGAAACAGGTCTGAAATCCTGACAATCAAAATAAATCTTACAAGGAAATTAAGGGAAACCATATTAGACCAATTATTCTTTGCTCCTATTTAATCACTACTACTTTGAGATAATGGATTAAGTAAACATATAGTGCTAGGAGAAACAGAAGTGAAGTAAGTGAATCCATTGACAATTCTAAGATGACGACATATTCTCACAAGTACCTAGATGACTTCAGCTATCAGTGGTGCAGCATTCGGCATTCCTTCTGGTAAGCTTCAGCCATTCAGCCAGAATCTCTGTGTTATTCAGATGACCTATCCAACACTACAAACAAACAGGCAACAGCTGAAGTTCACAGTGTGAAAGACTGACGAGTTGAGAGTTTTTATCAACCTATTTAACCACTACTTCCAAGTAACAAACCCCTCAGGAAAAAATACGTCTTCTTCACTGAAGAAAACAGGCCCAAATTTGCAACAAGTGTTATCTGCCAAAAATAATCTTATCAGCTCTGCTGACAATAAAGTTTTGCATAATCTCATCGTGTATTTTTTCCATTAATACTTGGAAAGGCTTACGCACAACAAATTGTATGTGGGATATTTTTTGCCCACCCACAGGGCAGGATACTGAATATCTGAAAGCACAGGAAGGATTGCCAGAGTCTGAAGTCATCATGTTTTCATAGCAGTTTCAAGTTTCAGACAAATAGCTAAGCGTACATGCTTACATGCGTCGGTATAAGGTCTCTCATAGTCCCTGCAATGCTTAGGAACGGTAAGCCTGAGGCCTGCAAGACAGCTGAGTCCACCTAATGACGCACTACTGCCAAACGAGTCAAATCTTCTCCTTCCTCCTCTTGTCTGCACGCTTCCCCGGCAGAACCCTATTCCCTCGGCCCCGATGCTCCCGTTCCTCTTGCCCCTCTGTGAGCCTATTCAGCTCACTGGCACAGCAAAAGACAGTCACAGAGGTGGGTTTGGGGGGATGTTTTGGATTACTTTCCGGACAGATTAGCAAATTAAGTTAGCTCACAGAGTATTTACGGGAAGGAAAGTGGCTAAAAAATGTGGCTGGAAGTGTGGGTGGAGAAAGCAGTAATTCCTCTTTGCTCTGCTGAGAGCTCTCAAGTAAGGTTCATCACGCCCTGCAGAGCACCTGAGCAAATCCGGTGTTCAGGATAGGATCGGCTACAAGCCCGGGCTGGTTGGGAAGGCCCTGCCCACCCCTCCGGAGGGGGAATCAGCTGATGTCACCTGCACAGCTTCCCTTCTTCAGCCTGCTAACTAGAGCTTAGTAATGAGGGGAACTTGCTGAATGGCTTCAACAAGCACTGCCTTCCCTGCAGCACCACTGCAAATCTTGTCCCTTCCTCTTCTGCGTGTCCCACCTGCAGAAGTAGAAAGGTCTTCTCCTAAGGAACACCTATTTCAGATCTGCCTTCCAGCTCCAATTATCTATATGTTCAAGGCTTCCAGCAGCAGCAATCATACTCAGAGAAACTATACTCGACACTAAGCATTCACAAAAACACTTCTCCAAGGCCTTACTTTTCCTCTGCTATCCTACCTGCCTGCAAGACCCAAACACCACCATTTATTGCTCTCCTTGTGTTCTCTGAGAGCATCTAAAAATGAGAATCAGATGAGTATGTCTTCCAGTTTACATTGTTGCTGTGGAGAGCACAGTACCTGCCTAGGTTCTGTTTTATTCCCCAGGGTTTGGCCCTGGTTATAAGGTGTTTAGTTTCACTTCATGAAACATAATTAAAGTGCGCAACAACTAGAGCCTGCTTCTCAGAGCCCTGCTAAAAATTCCCCACACAGTTGGCTGGGTAGGATTTAAAACTCTGCACTATTCTTAGGAGTGTGTATCTGCAGTAGTTGGGAAATGCTGGGTTGCAATCAACACATTCCACAACATGTTTAAGGCTGATCCTGAGTATTGCAAACTGTCTGTGGTTTTACTTATTTCAGTTTACACTAAAAAATAACTCTACACCCAAACACATTCTGTTAAGAATCTCACAATTAGTATCACCAGAGTAATGAATTTTATAACTGAGTTACAAAATTTACTGAATGACTTGAATGAATGACGGAACGCAGTATGTTAAATTTTCTTTAGAAAACTTCCCACATTCAGAGTTCCACAAAACATTTCCAAAATATATAAGGCCAAGAATTGACAAGTGTCTGGCAACATACAATAGGCTACAAGAACATGTTTAACTGATTAAAAATTAATCAATAGACTTTGACATAGTCCACCATGTAATATTAGAAAATAGAGGCAAGATGATTCATATTTAGCACAATAGCTTATAGACTGACTGCAGTAATAACATATACTGTGCATATAAGCTGACATGGAAGAGCCAGTAGAGCCTGTGCTGTGTTACAAAAACATTCCAAGAACTTTTCTGTAATATTGAGAGATATCTGACAGGGGGATTTAATATAAAATATGAAGATAATCAGTGTTTTAAAAACAACTGAAGGCAATGGCCAACAACTCTTTCTTTAGTTTGATTTTAAAGACGTAAGATATTCATCGTTATGAATAGAAACAGGAAGGGAGTTGCACCAACAGGAATATAATAGTTCAAAGCTTTTCCTCCCAGAGATTCAGTGCATGTGCATACTCAAGCAAGCAAAGAAGGTAGAATTTGGTTTTATAAAACCGTACAAACGAAGACGCTCAGATTTTATTTTGCTTTGGTGAAAAGACCCAAGAAAATCATTGCGTTAAAAGACTCACGTGATAGAGAACAAAATTTTTCAAGTCTTACTTCTCCAAAATTTGCCTTCAGGGCAAAATTTTAATCCCTCTTAAGAGCTAGTGGAAGATTTATCATGAACTTCCTCTAAGACTCTAAAAAATGTATACAATCTTTTATAATTCATAATATTGTATAATTTGATAGAGGGACATGTAGCATAATTTCTTTCAATGTATTATGTACCTTTAGGCATACAGGCTAATAAATTCCAGACTGAGTAAAACCTAAGAGAAAGAACTTCAATTTTGGTCACATGAAAAGGGCCAGGCAATCTCACATCCTAAAATGGCTGTTAGATTAAGGATTTAGTGACCAACAGAAACTAAGGCTAGAAAGTTTTAGATGAAGGAGCCACAGGAAGAACATGAGCAAGGGGACAAATGACAAAGTCTCCCACAGAACACTCTACGCACAACTAGTCTGCTAGCCACAGTAAGAGAGATGGGACACCTTCAATCTTCCAGCCTGAAAATATTTTTGAAGTGGTTAGAAAATGCAGTATGCATAAAATATGCACATCCATAAATGCAAAATTTAAATCTGTATAGGTGTTTATTAAAATAATCTAATCTATTTACTAATTGCCAATAATTATTTACATTCCACAGATGGTTTTTAATTTCTTTTGTCTCTAGGTTTTCCTCACTTCCTTAAAGCTCTTTCTCTCTGCATATTTTAGATCACTATTGATGCAAACATTTTTCACAAAACACCCTCCAGTTTAGCTCAGATTTTGTGATCTGAGAGATACATAAAATCATATTTAATGTGATGGGTGCTACTTCTGATTATCATCCGTTCCCTCAACTCAAGGCTTTTCATTTACTGAGGGCTGAGTTTTCCATCACTAAGAGAAGTCTTGTCTGTCTTCTGCTTATTAGCCAAAAAAAGTAGCACCATGCTGAACCCCAGAAGAGTTCTTTAACTGGACATATCCTAGATGAAAGCTTTTTGCTGCTTATTGTGTAACTTTGAAGCACAGTTGACTGAACCAGATGAAAATACTTCGTAGACTAATGGTGAAAATGGCCTTCAGGTCTGAAGACATTAAACCAGCCTTTGAGTGAGACAACTGAACCTCATCTCTTTGGGGAATGCTGTGAAATAACATACAGTCAATGAGAAAATCTCTCCAAAAAGTCACCTTTGTGAGCAAGTACCCAAAGATTTTAGATGTCTGTTCATATGCCTTTCATCTGGAATAAACTACATTTTTTAGATTTTCAATTTTAATTTCTTGCTGGGTTATTTTTCACTTTTGCATTTCAAAATCTTGGTTCTGGCTGTTGAATAGACCACTTCTCAATCAGCTGAGGCATCCCAGATCTCAAGCCTTTGGTTTAACTGACAGGAGGCTGTGGTAGACATTTACACTAAGGGACCTTCAATAAACCTTGTCTCCTCTCCATTTCTTTGCTGTCAGAGATTCAAGGCCACATGCAGACAAATGCACAGTGGCAGTACATTTTCTAAATATAAGAATATAAAATCCACTTTAATACCAAGTGTAAGAGGCCCCTTTTCTGTTCCAAACACAGCTACAGAAGGCAGCTCATGAACAAGGCAAAATTATCAGATTAATTATGATGTACAAAATGGTGAGTCATAAACTCTGTAACCATTCTTACCAGAAAATATAGGCTACATTTTCAGCTGGTAACAATCTGATCAACTCCATTCACTTTAAACTCACTTTTTCAAACACAATTTTTAAAATGTGAGAGCTTCTGGTCTTTCACCTTTAATCAAATATTTGTTCTGAGAAGCAGCCGTTTACTACTATAATAACCTATAATTCATCGTATGTGTATTAGCTTAAGTTACTGATTTGTTTTGAAGAAGGTCATAGTCTGATGAATAAGTGTAGAATTGAGGATGGTTTTGGTTGCAGACTGTGCCAGGGACAGCTGCTGCAGTTCTGACATGGCAGGATATCTATCTCCATACCAGCATTCAGACTATGCTCTGCAGAATCTGCACTTTCAGCTGTAAACGTTCTTCTCTGGGCCTACTTCTAAATTTTTATTCAGGCTGTTCCATTCTCATAAATTCCCACCCACTTCTTTGTATGACTTTATAATGCAATTCTTTCACCATTTGCTTTGGATTCGCATTAGAGAATCTGACTCCTACACTAGGAATCCAGCACAAAATGGAAGCGAACGAATGAAGAGGTGAAGCCAAAAGAATATGATCTGCACGACAGACCATGTGATACAACAAACATTTTCTGCATAACTCAGAGTATCAGTTCTACTAAAGGGAAATATACAGTTGCCAATTACAGAAAATACAAATTAACACATTTTTCTTCCAAAACACTTTTTGTTGCTTAAACTTGCAGAGTAGGTAAATAGTTTCCTCTGGATATATTTCTGGCAAGCAAGTTCTGAAAATCTTATTCCAAGAATCCTGCAGACTGAAAGCACAGCTGTTTGGATTTACTGATCTGACAACATATAACATGCTGGATACTGCACTCGTACTGGGGAAGCAGGCTTAAGGGCAGACAAAATGACAGCTGGTCCCTTTCTTCTCTTACATGTAAATCTCATTTAGAATAGGATTAAGATAACTGGAAAACAATCTACGGACTGAACAACAAATTCTACCTAGTAAGAGGTTAAGTGATTTAAATAATTCAAAACATTTAAAGTATACTTTAAATACTTCCATAATAATGGTCATTTAAAAAGGGATGCAACATTCCAGGGATCATCTTCGGGTTATTTCAAAATCTGGGGGTTTAGATTAGGGAAAGACATGTTAAATTCTCTTCTGGTCTGTAAATGGGTAATTGTCCATAAGCAATGCTTTTAAAAATGTTCAAATGACTTTGGAGTACAAGATTTGGAAAATATTCACAGATCATAGAAAGTCAAAGGAAGGCAAAATCAATCATATTGATTCTAATTTGAACTTGAAAGACTGATCTCATTCCTCCATCCACTGAGAATGGAATCTCATTTATATCAGAGGACAGATTCTGACCCAAAACATATTTCCTTATTTATGATGTTATTATTTACTGTTTTTAATGATAAGTAAATTTCTAAACATGCTGAGATTCAGATAAGCCCTTAAATCTTAAGATGAACTCTACAGAATACAAAGATGAAACATAAGTATAGTGTAAGTTAGTATAAGTTAGTACAGCTTTAAAGGAAAGCTATACTAACTTATGAAAGATCAAAGAGAAGGACAGTTTCTCTATTGACTTCTGTAGAAAGAAAGTATGCATTTAATTCAGTGGGTTGTTTAAACTTATTCTCAGATCCATAAACTGAACACATTTAAATTCCCGTGTAATCTGGCTCTTGATATACTTTGGTCTGTCTGCCTTTGAACTTCACATTTGCCTTTCTTGTGGCAATGTTTTAATTTCGAGTGCTGACCAAATGAAGCACATATTAATATTTAAAAAAAGAGAACAACTCTTAGCTGGAGAATCGACACGGGGTCTTTGAAAGTTTGAACAAAACCTCAGGGTGGGTCTTAGCATAAACAAAACAAATGAACGCATCCTTAATCTCAGTATGGATGGAAATATATTGTTTGGGTACATGGGCTAGTGATGACGTAGTAGAAAGGTGGAAATTGAAATTAAATAATGATTCATACTAGATTCTGAGGATGTAACCTCACCATCAAGTGCTGAATTCTGTAGCATCTTAGAATTTCCCAGTAAATCAGCCTGATTTGCCATCAAGATTGAGGTCACTCTATTGACATGTAAAATAAAACCCCTCACCAAATCCTGGTGAGTTTAGTCATCTCAGAGGAAAAAAACATGCTGACTGACTCTCACGTTAGTGTCCTTACAGAGACTGAAGTTACATGATACTGAGGCTACAAAGGGATTCTAGATTCACATTACACTTCAACACTGTTTGAATTCAGCTTTATCTTGCTTATATGCCAAAATTTCTTCCACGACAAGATTCTACTAGAGGCGGTTCCACTTGTTTTGCAAGCTTCCTAGATTGATTTTGGAAGGCTGACTCCCACTCATGTAACTGGAAAGGTCAAGATGCACGCCATCCCTTAAGGAGCACAATGCTGTTTTCAGCAAAAGTCCGCAGCAAAAAACCCTTCAAATCAGCTGAATAGAAATCCGGTGCAAGAGCCACTATATTTTAGATTTATCTAACACAGCACTGGCATTTTAGACTCATGCTGGTAACACCGAAACGGTGATCCTGAAATCCTTACTTAGACAAAGTAAGTCCACTGAGTCCTGGGTAGCTGACCAGTAATACGCACAGATTAACACTTCCACTTAATGACAGAGCAGATTGCTTCATTTTTATTTCTACTTTATGTTAGCAGGTCTGAAACATTCTTCCAGCTATGAATATAGAAAATTCATCTAGGAAACTAAGTTAAAAATGCCATCTCAACAAACCCCATACATCTACAGCTCTAAAATCACAAGTTAAAACACACAGGTGAAACCTACTTCTAAGAAAGAGGGATATTTAATAAACTTGAACTACTTATTTTTCACCACAAATATATACAAGGGGAAGAAATAGGAATAGGAACATAAATAAAGTATACATCTACCATGGCCCTGAAAGATTCTGGTTTGGGCATTTAACAGTTAAAGAGGCTATGGCATGCTAACTGAGCACGCTGAAACAAAGAGTTGGCAGCTTCTGAAGGAAAAGGGCTTGTGCTCCACTGCTCCAACTTGTCAGTCAACCCATGCCAGCGCTCTCCACGTCTGCCTCCTCTACGCACCCTCATTACATGTGTCTGTCTGCACTGATCTGCTCATCTGCTCGGGGAGTCTCTCGATAAGTCAACAACTCTGCCTTCTGTCTGCTCTGGAATTGGATCAAATCACCTCAGCTTTCTTCGTAGCCCTGCCAGGAGGCTCTTTGCTTATGGTTTCATTCTGCTTTCCTTCACTACTTGTCTGTTTTTGATTTCTAGAATGGAGGAAGCTGAACTGCTGAAGGAAAGATTCCAGGCCATAACAGTAAGTGCTTATAGTTACAACTTGCTCTTTAAAAGAAAAAGGAAAAAAAAATGCTTAGAAATAACATATTAATGAGCTACCATGTGTTTGCTGAAGAATCATTTATCCCATGAGGGAAAAAGAGAAAGCACTTATGTCTGTTTGAAGTGGCTACTTTTTAATTTTGGCTTTTAAGCTATTACTTCAGGACAACAAAGTTGCCTTTACTGATTTTATTATGGCTTGTATTACCTTTTTAAATTAAATTCAGAGTAGTGAAAGTACATGTGCAAACTGCTACCAGATAGGCTAAAATACCTATTACTATCATCATAAGTGAATGCTTGCTTGAAGGACAGCAGGTCAAAAGGCAGCTAGAGAACTCCAGAACAAATCAATTTTCCCATTTCACAACAAAACTGAGAGATGAGAGATCTTCCTTTTTGCATTGTAGAGTTAAATAAAATTGCTGGATTATTGATAATATATCTTAAATAATGTTGTTTGAAAAAGTAAAGAGGAAGAGATTGGAATAATCAAATTCCTACCTGTCAGGGTTTTTTTTTTTGGGGGGGGGGGGGGACAGACAGGGGGGAGAAGAGATACAGTGAGTGAAGTTTATGCTAAAGACTTTAGAAAACATTTTCAGTTTCTTTTATAAAGGGAATTCCACTTTGAAAAATTTGGGTTTGTTTTTTTTTGGGGGGGGGGCTTAAAGGAATTACTGGAGTCTTTTTTAAAGGAATATATAAAGTTGATGCAACAAAATGGCAGAGTACAAATTCTCCTCTGATTTTATTTGCCCTGAAATGTATTGGGTCACAAAGATTAAACAGAAAGAGAACTTGGTCTTTTAGGATTAAAGGAAAATTGTAGAAGGATCACTTACTTATTGCCACAGGCAATATTTATGAACATATAATGGAAACAAAGGTTTTTTGGTTTTTTTTTTTAAACACTTAGCATGATAATGAAATTAGTTGTGAAACAAATACTACTATCTGAATAAATAGTGAACAGAGTTAAAAAATACCTTACTGAAATTGAACATATTAGGAAAATGTGGGTACTCATAAATGGAAATCTAAACAAGTCAAACAGGATTTTAGGCTGTTTTTTAAATATGTGATACTCGATAAAGGCCAGCAGGCCCAGTTATCATATTTACTTGTGACTTTATTCAAATCCACAAGAAGGCAATTAGAAATGTTCTGGGACTGGAGGAGGGGTTGGTTGTTTGTAACTGTAGAGGTGTTTGAACCAGACTCATAACCTGGACTTTGTCTCTAGTATCTGGGCTCAAAAGATAGGAAATGCTTTGGAGCTCCAGGGAAGAAAGAAAGAAATCCACGCCTTGTGCTCTTTTATGCTTCCTGGTATCTGGCAGGAGGAATGAGGCCCCGGCCTTGCTAACACGCACGCCTATGTGTGGCACTGGAGTTAGCGATCTCTGGCTGCACCTTTGCCTTCACAGCAACACTGGAGAAGCATTTTTTAAATACCTGTGACAGCTTCCAGTGTCTTGCATTACAGGAAATGGGAAATCATATTCGGGCTCTGGCCAGGACTTCATTTATTACACTTGCTGCATAAAGTAGCCATTTGCTCTTTACTTTGGTCGTTGCCCACTTACAATTCAGAGCATTTAGTTGAAAAGCTCAATGTATTTACTGCAGTGCGCTGCAGAAAGGAAAAAGTCTAAAGAAAATGCAGTTACCATCAGGTTTAAGAAGCTGCAACAGCAACTGTCTAAGAAAACAACACAATTCAATCTCAAGGTACTCAGCGGCTCTGGGAAGGTTTGTCCCAAGTAGGCAACATGCCTGGGAACTGTAAGTGCTACCATAAAGACATTGTGTTGTGAAGGGATCCGACAGAGGCAGCACTGGGCAGGCAGGTACTCAGAGCAGTAAAGAACTGGACTTCTAAACTAATTGGTTTCTCTTGTTAAACGCCCAGCTCCTTTACTGCACCTGACTCTTGAAGAGCAGCTAGGGCTTTTCCAGTTCTTTTTTTGTATCTTCAAGTAGCAAAGCAAAAAAGAAAACAAATTATTTTTTCTAAGTTTTTGATGTTCCCATGGCTCTGAAAAGAAGCCCTTTTTCTCTGTCATGTGGCTTCCCCCTGCTGCTGGTGTACATAAGAGCTAACAAGTTAAAAATATCTAATGCATTTGTTTTGCTAGAGACTGTCATATCTTAAAATGTAGAAGCTGTATATTTACTGTGGCAAATACATGGAGACAGAGAGGAATGCAGGACTTGACCTTTTTCATTAAAACCTCTGCTCTGTAAGAAAATAAAAATTACAGAAACACTTAAGGATTTGAATTATGACATTTCTGCAGTCTCACCCCATCAGACTGAGGTGTCCATACCTCCAGACAAGGTCCTCTGCATGACCAAGAAGCACCTCTGGAAAACTATATGAAAATGATAAAACATTAGCTAACTAGCGTATTAGTTGCTCTGATGGCCTTGACAGTACATGGCATCAGCCATGGGACCAAGCAGACAAGAAAAAACATTGGTACCACAGTGGACTACTGACACAAATTCACAGATTTGGCACACAGGTTATCTAGCAAGAGACCACCTTTGTAGACGTTTCCCTTCCTTTCCGTTTGACCCACTTTGGAGCATCTTCTCTATACTCAGAGCTAGAAAAGACTCCTATGGATTTCAGTAGGAGTGAACACTAAGGCAAACTCAAGTCTCTCCTTACAGTGACATATGATAGGAAGGAAGGGATTAGGGTGCTCTTTCAAAAAGAGCAAATCTTGGCCATGTTAACAAAAGAGCGTGCTAAGAGAAGACTTCCATCTGTAACCTGATTATCTGCAGGGGCACGGCATGAAGCTCAGTAGAAGCATAGATCCCTTGGATATCTTCTGGTAATAACGTTTATTCCAACATACGCATAGTCAAAGCTTTGTACAACGAAACATTACGTGCAAACACAGCGTAGTATAGAGTGCGCTGCAAGGAAGTTTCCTAACTTGTTTTAAAAAGTATTCTAGCCACACGAGGTTCAGAAAAGTTTCTCTTACACTCTTTGTTTCCCTTGAATTCAGCTTCTGGTGTTCAGCCTTCAGCTTTCTTAGACTAGATGAAATACGTTATCGTGTGTATTTACAATCTATTTTATCTGGATAACCACGTAGAGAATGCTTATTATCGACTAGTGAAATCAAAATATAGTTAGAGCACTAAAGGATATGAGTAGAAAATTTTAAGACAAAGAAAATATAGAATGCAAAACAAACACAGGCCTTTAACAAGAGGAAAAGCAAAAAGTTTCTTTTACCAAAGAGATTTCTTATTATACATAGCTCATTTAAAATGCAGGTATTTGCACCTTCATGATTTCTTTCTGTGCAGTATTTTTACGCACTTTTCATTTCAGACTGCACAGGCTCCTGGTACAAACCTCCACAGGCAAAAATAGAATATTTAAGTTACCTCAGAATATTCTTTAATAGCACAAACCAAGTGAGTTCATTCTGCAGCTAAGCATTTTATCCAGAACTTCACTACAGGGAAAAAGATGATTTCCTTAAGAACTCTAACCCTCTGTAAACACAAGCTCTTGTCACATTTTGCCCATCTAATGGTAGGTTAAAGGCCATTCATACAGTGAGATTAGGAATATGTCCTGGTAAAGAAAGCTGTGAAGGTCAGGGACCAGAGATGCTCTGTCCCCAAAATCAGGACTGGCTAAAATCCAGTATAGCAGCTCTTAGATAAACA
The DNA here is from genome assembly GCF_036370855.1 of Dromaius novaehollandiae. Classification (NCBI taxonomy): domain Eukaryota; kingdom Metazoa; phylum Chordata; class Aves; order Casuariiformes; family Dromaiidae; genus Dromaius; species Dromaius novaehollandiae. Next base: position 20,676,065 of record NC_088105.1, on the reverse strand, counting down.
CGCTCTAAAAAGAGGCATTGCAGAAAAATTACATGTTGCAACATTCTTAAATCAATAGATGTATTAAAGAACATAGAGAAACCTCAGTACCACTACTGAGATGAAGCTAGCAAGTATCTTGAGGAAAGATCCCTACATGCTAAGTCTAGTATATTAAAGAGGCAGACTAACACCATGAAGGAAAAGTTGTAAAATACAGACGGTCTTTAAAGATTGATACTGGAATTCTTCTGAATTTTCCAGATAGAAAAAGAGGAGATCACTGACACCTACTCACTTACGAACCCCCAGCATGAGATCAGTTGTGTTCTGCCAGCCTGTAGTCCTGCCCTAGACCTCCACATGGCTGCGTCATTTCTCCTACTTCCTGCCCCTAAAGTGTCTCTACAGCCTGTGGCCCCACTGCTGATTTCTGATTTTTAGAAACAAGTGAAGACACTCAACCCCAAGCATGCTGCCGCTCTTTCTGTTTCTGAATTGCAGATTCTAGGAAAACAGCAGAGAACAACTCCCAGCCCCATGCCCGGCACTTCCTTTTTATCGACTTTCCATACTCCGTAAGCTCAGCTGGTTCCTCAGGTGGCCTGAAAGGGCAAGCCTCTTCCTTCATTTGTGAAGGAATTTAACTCTTTCCTAAGCCATGGTTGTCAAACAAAACAAAACAAACAAACAAAAAAAACCCAAACCTGCTAGAAAACCCTATTTGTAATCTGTTCTTCTAGAGAAAGGAAAGGGGAATTAGCCTCCAGTCAGCAAACGTGTTTCTGCACATGACAACAGATGATTTGATTTACCTTCCTAAAAATTTATCAAGAAACAAGTGCAAAAGTTGCAATCTCCAGTAATACAGCTTCATAGCACTAAGGCTGACCAAGAGAACAGTCTATTAGCACAGCCTGTAAGGTAGTTGCCTTTGGTGTGATTTAGTCTTCAACAGCCAATGGGAGATAAGTACTAAATCAGTGTTTAGTCTCATATAAAGGAGCCACACGGATGCCCTATGTTACCAAGGCCAAAGACAAGCAGCTCGAGTGTTCCCAGGATTCAGAGACAGTTTGTCTATATCCTTTTTTCTATAATTAGCAGTAAAAAGGATGAAGGTGGCACTACAGCAGATCAGCACTATTTGAGGTTTCTCTTTCTAAAGGTCAGCAACCATGAGAGCAGCCTTCACGCAGACAGATTTCTTTTTAAATTGAAAGATAACTCACATAACATATATGAACCGTATCACACTTGTCTGTTTTCTTCTTACCACTTTTTTGTCACTATTCAAGTAATGCAAAACTTCTAAGCCCACTTTTATTCCTGTTATTTCAGCTACTAGCCACAAGACAGATAAGAACAGCACAGGATTCACCAACAGCCCGTTTCACTTAGTGATGTACCAGAGCTCCAAAATGTAGGAGAGGAAAGATTCAGATCTACATGTGTCAGCTGCCATAGAATTATAGGTCAGGGCCTATTTCAGGACTTTATTTTGCAGGTATGATTGTGCCAAAACGTTATTTCTTCCCATTTTCTTTCCCTCAAGCACCACACCACCAACAGTAAATTCCTTTTAATTTGGAGTCCCTGCTTCGTGGTCATTAACATGTTTAAGCAGACTTTGGCAGAAGAGCACTGGAAAGCATACCTGAACAAGACTCATGAGCTGTGGCTGCTGAGAATTAGGTACCACCTGAGTGCCATCTCAACTTTAAAATACAGCTTTATTTGCATGGATTGACTTTGCCCTGCTGAACTACATGCAGACAATTTTTTAGCACCTGGTAATTTCTTTAAACTAAGTTTTGTTGTTCTCTTTTAATTTGTAGGACAAAAGAAAACTGCAAGAAGAAATTGCACAGAAACGTCTGAAAATAGAGGAGGAAAAACTGAAACATCAGCATTTAAAAGTAAGTGAAGTATATTGGATTTATATAACTAAAAATAGCCTCAAGTTGTTCCATATGAATAAAGGTTTTGGATTTCTCTCAAACAGCAGCAACATCCAGCTAACAATAGTTGGTTAGATTTTCTTCAAGTTTATGAACATTAAGTGAGAGTAATAAAACTGGCAAATCTTCCTGGGTTTAAGCCATGCTTTTACTGTGAAATTTTCACAGCTTTTTGGAGTCTTACCAGGACTCCATTTGACTTTAATAAGCATCATACTTTAAAAAAAAAATTGACACTCAGGAGCTAATGTGATTTGATCAGTTCCATGGCATAAAATGAGATCATAACCAGGAATAACTCAACAGAAAATTAAGGCTCACATTTCAGACTGGGTGTGTTCACTCTAATTACACCACAGCAACTTTGCTTGCTACAATACATAGCACAAACTTGAGGTACAATTGCACCTTCTTGTGAAAAAAAAATTCTAACAGCAGCCTTTTCTTATTTGGCTGAAGCATCTTATCAGCTTACTTAATAGGTCTCTTTGGTGAAACAGGGTTGTTTCCTCATATATTTAAAAAATAAAAATAAAGGCAAGACTGCTGCAAATATTCCCCTGAAATGAAATTTGGTAAACTCACAATTACAAAATCCAATTTACCGAGGAACCAAGTGACCCGTCTCTGCAATCACTTGATTGAAAAACTGCAAAGATTTCTCCCCCACACCATTCTTCACATTTGCCTCTGTCAATTTGGCATTACATGTCATTCAAGCAGACGAAACAAAATCCTTCCTTCTAGAAATCTGCAGAATTTGGCATTTTGCATACTCTTCACTATGTGAGTCAACAAAGATTTTTCAAAAAAGGGATATGGCTTATCTCCTTGAGCAAATATGGGAGACCTGCATTTTAAAACAACTCCTCTTCAAAATAGACCCCTGTTCCTCGGTTTCAGGCACCCTCTGTTTTGTGTCAGGCTGAAAAATGAGAAGTTGATACACTAGTACCCTGGGAGAGGCAAGCCTAATGCCAAAGTCACCCATGCTTAGGGTTTTGTTGCAAGGTGATGACCACAAGGATATGCTTGACCAGTTGTGCAGTGTCTTGCTTAGAAGAAAAATGAATATCTTTTTCAAGTCCTGCAGCTAATGAACAGCAAGCATACAACATTCCTCCCCCATCTTAGTACATGCCTACCAGGAGTACTGCAATTTGTTTCAAGTTTCCCTGTCAATTAATTCAGAAAGACTCTTTTGTCCCTTTAAGAAGGATAAACTGATCTGCTATAGACATACTAGCTAATCCTCACTACTGTTGTGTATAGAGAGAGAGGTACAGCTGCTTCCTTACAGGTTTAGTACATGCTTTCCACTAACATTAATAGGTATCAGAGTTAAACGTCAACCAGATATTTACTTTAAGTTAAAAAAACAAAAACAAACACCTAACATCCCTCTATTCCTCCCCCCCCCAAACAAACACAACAGCTATTATGACAGAAATTAATGTGTTTTATAGAATTTGAGAGGCTAAAGCACTCCTGGAGAAATATTATTCAAATACCAAGCTTAGCAAGGAGGAATCTTCTCCCCTCATAAACACATGCATCCACAAACTCCTACGTTTTACAGTTAACTGTAGGTTAGTTTTTCCAAAAGAACAGGTTTTTGTTACATGAAACCAGGTACTAAATGCATACACCACACTGTAAAGGTACATAGTGCGATCCACAGCCACAGATGACAGGTACCTGCTGTCTCATCCTGTGGCAACAAAAGCCTATTGCAGCTAGGGTTTTTGTGATCAAGGATTTTTTTTTTTTTTTTTTTAAGGAAAAAAATGTAGTATCTCACATAAACATTTCCTTTCAAAGAGGATAGATGCATTCGACTGAATATGTATATACATTGAACATAGTCTTCTATGTATGTTCTATGAGAAATCATTGAGAAAAGTTTTTAAAAATCAGTCATATGCATCATTAGCCATTTGGAGCAGCAGAAGTAGAGATGTACCTCTCCCAATCAAGTGTTAAAATAGGCACCTAACATTTATTGTATGAACATCCTCTGCTGCATCTCCTAGAAGCCAAATTCTTCACTTATGCTTCAGACTAACTCAGGTATTTCAATGGAGTCAAACAACACAATAATCTAGTGCAAAAAAAAATGCTCTAAAATAATCTTTAGGCGCCTCTGTAAGTTTTACTGTGGGCTCATTTCCCTAGCAAGTCAGGCTGATTTTGGTCATTTATTTGGACTTTGTTTTTCCTACTATCAGTTGAGTATGGTGAAATCTCAATGACCTAGTCGGTGCAACTCTTGCCCATCCCTTGGAAAACTACAGAAGGTTAGTAAGTCTCACTGTCATAAAGATGTTCCTGTTAGCTGGATATCAGTATCACTTTCCTAGTTTTATCCTATCATTCCTACTTGCAGCGCTTTGTAAGAGCTTTATAAAACGTGGGCTTTTTTAAGTTTCCTTTTTGTAAATTGGTCTCTCTGGTTTCCCAAAGACTTCGCTGTTCCCCCAACTAACTACTTTAGAAAGAGACAGATGAGGTGCCATAACTAAATTTTGTTATCTAGTAGAACCATAATGAAGGAGGAATATTTATTCCCTACATGCTCCCCTCTACCTTGTGTAGTAGAGGGAAACACAAACAGATACAGCATCTGTGAGACTGGGGCTTCATGAACCTATAAGGCCTAATGGCAGCTGCTAGTTGAGCATACATGGGAAATTTCATCTTAGAGTAATTCTAGATGTACAGGCAACTAATTTCACCTCCCACCTGGAATTCTTCTCATCAAGAACAAAATGGAAAGGACCAGACAGAGATACTTGAAACAGCATGGTCAGCACTGTGGTGAGTGAATTTTCCAATAGCTTTTTCAGCCTAGCTTGCTAGGTTGTGGGCTTTTAACATGCTTGAACTCCAATAGTGCCATCTTGCAGATGCTGGTCACTCACTGCCTTTTTCCAGGAGTTAACAGTATTGAGCTACCTCCTGGTTTTCTGTGAAAACAATTTATGCTTCTCCCAACATGCTGTAAGGTGAACTTTCATACATCTGGGGAAAGCAAAATCTGCAAACTCAAACCCCTGTGCCTTCCAGAGGAAGCTGAATCTTTCTGCGTCAGTCTGGCCTTGTTAAGGATTACAGTGGAGTTGTACGTTCCTAAAGCATCTGTAGGACATAACTCACAGAACTGCAGAGTATTGTCCCAGTACTCATGGTGTGTCCACAAACCACAAGGGCAAGAGATCACTTTCCAGCATTCAGGCTATTCCAAGGGTCTTATCACATCATGGTGTACATGGATCCCTTTTCCTATACAACGTACCAAGGCTAATGTGAAAGTGTTTTCATACCAAAGCTACTATGTAGGGTACAACACACACAACCTAGTATTGGGCCAGAGACATTTTATGAAGGAAGGAAATGCTAGATTGCAGAAACAATCTGACAGCCCCAAAGCAGCTGTTCTGCACTGGCCTGTGCCGATGCCTCCCTGGAGCAGTCTTCTCTGACAAACAGCTAGAAATCATCCATTGTTCAAACACTTTCCAAATTATGCTGTGTGTCATTTTTTCAAAAGTGGCTAAAAAAAATTAATGAGGTTACACGGCATTTAGTTGTGAGCACCAACAAACTATTCTAGGAAGAGGCAAAAATAGCCCTATTGTGTTAGGCCTACGTTTAAGGAGTTTGTTTTCTTGGGTCTAACCCTATAGATACACAAAGCCTCTGTTGACTCCAATGGGTGTTATCAGTATCCAAGTCTACAGTGACAGCCCTTCTGTAATTGTCATATAAGGAATTATAGGTTTATTTTTGGAAACAGCAGGGCTAGACTAATTCAGTGCCAAGTAGGATTAAAATATCACTTTTCTAAAGTCCTGCCTAAAATTTAAGTTTTAAACACTTGTTTCAGAGGTAATTAACAACTGTGTTCCCTCTGACTAGGGAAAACTGTATTCTGTGGTCAGTAAGAGTTGTGCTAACACCAAACTACATGCATCTACTAGATCAGGTGAAACCATCCCATTTAAACATCTGCATGCATTTCATTGAAGACTTTCTAGAACAACTGCCATGAAGTTGGAAGGGGCTGCCAAATGATACAAAGCCAGGGTCAAGGCTCAGGGCTTCAGTCTTGAGCAGTCCTTATTTCCTGCAGATTTCCTAGGATCCACAGTTTTATGAGAGAGAATACCATCCTGCAGGGCTAAGGAGACTGTAAATACTGCTCTATGTTCTGCAGAAAAATACTACCACAGAAATAGCAGAGAATGCCTAACAAGCCTGCTTTACCCACAGTTTCTATCTTAGGTGAGTCAGGTGTGGATCAATAAAGTATATCACATAACAAAGAAGTTGGTAATACATATTTAACTGCAGTCAGGTCCCAGATACATCCTTGCCATCAGTTGTCCCTCACGTGCAAGCGCAGAGCGACCAGAAAACGGTAGTAAGAAACATTTTCAAAGACTGTGAGCAAGATGCAGGCAAGGACAGCTGCTCCAAGCAGCACTGAGGTCAGTGCAGCCCTTTCTCACCTCTGCTGGGCACAACTCTGCCTCAAAGTAGTAGTAGTGAAAATCCAACTTAATGTTCATCCACATCATACAATTAATCAGAGCTACACAGGAAAATATAAATAAACCTTACATGGAATTCAGTCAGCTCATGGAATCTACATTATAAATGGAAATTTTATGGCTAACACACACACCCTTACATGCATGCTTCCCCCCACCCCCCGCCCTTAATAAAATTTCTACTAAGGTGCCAAGACTCCCACTTCTTCCCTAAGCAAGCACTGGGTGTGTATCACTCAGCTGGCCTGAGGAGAGGTAAAAAAGGCAAGAAGGTTTGCATGGCTTACCACCTCCAACCTGCAAATATGAATTTCTCTTTCATGAATATTTTAGAGAACTCTGATGACTTCCAGATGTTGCTGTTCACCTTCTAGAGCAGCTGTAGGAAGCAATCAGTGTGCAGGGCCAAGTTTTTAGAAATCCACCTATCTGTATATATGCAAGATATCCATTTATAAACCGATACTGTACACAAGGAATTCTTCAGGTATTGGACTAGTCAGGATGTAAGTATGCAACAGCTGTATTACTCCTACAGTAGCAGTTCAAAACATGCAGCAGGTCTGCTGAAACATCAACCAGACAACAGCATCTCCAGCTCCATGTTTGCAGTCCCACTCTTGCCCCACACTCCCTCACCAGATGAGTAATTACTGTGGTGAGTTTGCATTTAAAGCTCCTCGCAAACTCAGGACAGAATTGTATGACTAACTCTCTAGAGATCCCTCCCCTTTTCCAAGACCTTATTTACAAGGAATAGTGGAAAGAAACTTCTCACCTTTTATTCCTCTCTCCCAGCGTTAATGTAATCCCATGACCTAAGAAATTGGGGTGGGGCGATTGAAATAAGACCATAGCACTTCTGATTGGAGCCTTTTGCACAAGCCTGTAAAAATATATGCATGCTTTGACTTTACTCAACATTTACTCATGCTTTGCCCTGCTTTACTCAGGGCAACCACAATGCTGTCTCCTCTTTGAAATATTAAATCAACTACAGGTAGCAACTGATGTGTCCTCCACCTAGCTGTTCGGTGGACTGAAAACAGAGTACTGTTCTTAATAACTTTGTTCTTTAGTGAATCCCAAAACACAAATAATTTTTAGTATTTCTCTTTCAGGGCACTGGCCCCTGCCAAGTTTCCATGTGCTAGGTACAGCCCAAAAACATGCATCAGGCCTACAGCATCCAAAGACAGAAAATTACTGACTAGCCTAACTTTTAAAGTACACTTGTCTGTATCTTTCCATCAGAAAAAGGCCTTGCGAGAAAAATGGCTCTTGGATGGCCTTAGTTCTCTCACTCCGAAAGAGCAAGAAGAAATGCAAAAGCAGAATCGGGAGGACCAGCAACAGACTCATGAGCTGGAACAAGACATTCTCAGGTAGGGTTGTACACCTCTGCCTTCTGTCTGGGTTAGAATGGTACTTTCTTAAAACTCTCGCCCTACTTTGTAAAAGATCAAAATGTCAGTGAGGGCTAAACATATGCAGGTTAATACAGAGAGTAAAGCAATCTTCACTGTATTTCTGGACAGCTAGAACCAATGAATACACTACACTAGCTTCAATATTGTGAGTTTTGTAAAACTGAATAGTATTTCAAGGAGTATTTGTCTTCCCGATTCCAGATACACCTTTCATGCTATACTCAATATATGTAAGCAGCAATGAACGGGTTTTGTTCCAGGACAGTGATTGTTGAATCAGAATTTTGGAATAACAGTGCACTGTTTTAAAGGTTCTTTAATTTCACTAGATCCTGCACAGCCTTTAAAAACTGACTTTTACTATAATACAGCATTTCTGAGCATTACAAGCTGTCTAGTCCAAGTAGTAGTACTTGCCTTATTCTTACTCATCTTCCACACTGTTGTGTCCTAAACTTCTTCCTAGCACCCTGTCATACAAAGGCCTTCTTGCGCCTTTTTGTTAAAAGGTATTTCTTCAGGTATCATTGGTGAGTGCCTCTCCACCACACAGGGCTAACTTTGAACTGCACAGGCAGTCTACGTATGGCTTTTTTTTTCTCTCTCTCTCTCTAAACTATAGGCATGCTTCTAAGTGCTTATTAGCACAGCTGGCCTTTGCTCAATACTCTACAGTTCTGTACACAATCAGCTCCTCCCCTAGGTCCAGGCATACTGGTACTTTGCATTAACATACACAGCAAAGCTGAAATGCTCCTATTTCTTTAGGTTCACAAAAGTTTCATCATCCTTTTTTGAGGCTTTTTTTTCTATTTATATTTAATAGCAACTTCCTCCATAGTCCCCTCTTCCTCCGCTGTCCTCCTACACACACTCTTTTGGCAAAGTTTCCACCAAGATTATCTCCTCTGGTTATTTCCCTCCCACTTACCTCCTTACTCCATCTCTCTGACATAAATGAGAATTCTCTCAGCTGACAGGCAGCAGCCTAGTGCTAGTTGGTCCTATAATTATGCAGACTTCTTGCTTGAAAGCACTTTTCTCAGCAGAACAGCTTTTCAAGCACCTCTGTGGATTTCTTTGTTGCAGTGGTAGGAGGTAGACAGTGTGCCCTAAAAACATCCCAGCAGGTTGTGATTATGAAGACATACCAGAGGGATCTCCGTGACAGTGTGCTCTCCAGAAAAAGGAGCCAGGTGGAGAAGGGCTGGCTCAGGAGCAAGCCTGAAGTTGTACAGAGTAGGTAGCTCCCCACTAGCCCACAAAAATTCCAGCTTTTCTCTGAGCTGAAGGATAGACTAGGTTTTCAAAGACCCATTGACTTTGAATATGAGCTAAGGTCTAGCTATATTTCCCTTTATGCCCTATTAAATTCAGTGATGGAAGACCTTAAAAAAAGGTTTTTTTAAGCCTCAGAACCAAGTCAAGAACAGGATTTGGCATATGGGTGTGTTGGGGAAGGAATGGTATCGTTCTTCTGACATAACTAACACTGACATTGTTTTGGACATTCAGCAATTCCCTAGTAAAGAACAGGCAATGCTCTTATAGTGCAGGTTCACAAGTGTTTGTGCCATTAAAAGAAGTGCTACTAAACTCCTGACAGATTAACTGCCTGGGAAACACTGAAATACCTTAGCAGAAAAGGTTCTGTATCTCCAGCATCTAAATCCAGTCTGTCACCTGATAACGTACCTTAAGGGCTCTCTGTGCTTGAGTCATTGTAATTGAGCTGTCTCACAGCAACCCTGGCAGCAAGCCCCTTCTGTCCTATCACTAGGAAGATTCGGAATGGACAACTTAAATGACTTCCTACGATACTAGTTCAGAGATTTCAGCAAATCTTTAAAATCATAGTTTTGATGTTCTCTTTGGAAGCGACTCCCCATTCTTAGTAGCGACCTCCTGATGTTTCTAGTAGGGTTGGTAAGTCCCATATGCGATGCTATTCCCATGTCTCTCAGAATCGTGGGCTTGTAATGACAGTTGTAGGGTCTTTTGATATTGTTCTTGTAATTATTGTCCTGCCTTTTTCCTCAGTTCAGTGGCCTTTAATTTCTATTTCCTGAGAGACCAAAATTGAGCACACAGAGAAAGTTTTAATTCTCCAAATACAACCATATAAACTTTTCTTCAGTGCGACTAGAATTTATCACAATTACGAGTAGTAAATCAGAGTAATCCAACCTCCAAACCTAAAAACCTCCTGTAATTCCAAGGAGGCAAATCAGCATCACAATGGAACAATCCTTCTGCTTTAAATCCAGACTGAATCCAAGAGTCGATAGGCATTTAGAGGAAGCTCTTTAAATGCAGTTGTGCTTTAAGGAAGAAATAATGAAAAGTGCCAAACCCATCACTTCTTCCTGCTTGCCTACACAAATCACAACATGGATCCTGGAGTAACATCTCAGCCTATCTCCTTTTTGTAATAGTTAGAAGCACTAGATGCAGATACTCTATGACAGGGAAGGCTGCACAGGTAGTACTGCATCACATGACCAAGACCACACACCTTACACCAGACAGGGCTGAGGTTCCCGAGCTCTACATTTAACATACCCTGAGCCTGTACCAGCTGAGCTACAGAAGTAAGTGTCTGCTACATTCCTAGTGAAGTTTTTGCCAGACTTGATTAACATTCAGTCTTCGCTAGAATTCCATTTTGAAAGTCTTTTCCCATGTACATCTGATGCAGGGATACCAGATTTGTTTTGGTTTTAAACTAGTTTCTATTTGTATGCCTGCATTTAGGAAAAATTAGGTATTATGAATTCTTTTCCTACACAGTTCCAGCTTCAATTACCTAAAAGCACAAATAATGTTATTTGTGTATATAGATGACTCAGATTCTGACCATAAATCAGCAATTTAAATTGTGAAATGACTTTACTTGCAACCATGAGCACTGCAGTGGAAAAACTGCAGGAATGCTTGATCATAGATGTCTGCCATTATCCTCTTATTAAAAAGATTTTTCCCAGAATGTAAGGCCACTTATTTTACTACACTTGCTTAACAAAACCTATGAATGGTTCCTTTTATATACTATCCTTTTATGGCAACTGATTCTTTCATGGTGAACTCTGCACTTTCACAACTGTTTGTTGTTGATAGCGTTACCCAGCTAGCTTTATTGCCCAACTAACTTTTCTTGCCTGTGACCGTCCCCTGGCAAGCTCCACTACATTGCTTCCTCCTTAAAGTGATTCCTACTTCTTGATATACATCCAAAATACCCCAAGTTTAGTTGGAGTGAAACAAGTCAGACAAACCATGTCACTATAAAATGACGTTAGTTGACAAAGAAAGTGCAACACAAAGACTTGCTGTCTTCACTTTTACGGTAACCACCTCACAGCTACGATGAGGCTGTACCTGCGTAGCATACATTGATTCCTTTTGTTGTGAATGCGTTTTGCAAGAGCACACAGAACAGAATCAGTGGCAATACCCACCACTAGCATTATAAAAAATGCAAGTGACTGTCATCAACCACAACAGAGAATATGCAAACAGAAACCGGCACTCTGAAAGTGAGGATCAGTGCAGAGATGCTCCTGATTACATTCCACCCTGCAGTAGAGAGGACTCACTTCTTCACTGCTGAAGTTCTAGAGCCAGTTTAGAGATTTATAAAATTCTATTAAAATAAGTGTTTTCATTATTAAGATGCTTACTTTTATAACCACACAATCTACACAACTTACAGTCTTGAGCAGTTTTTATCCTCTTGATACACAGAAGAGCAAGGCAAGGACATTTTATTTTACAGGTGGGGAGCGGAGGCAGAAGAACATACCTGGAGTCATGTGGGAACTGGTCACTGAGCTAGGAATTTGAGCAGGTTTGTTCTTATCAAGCATCTTTTCTTGTAAGTTATACTTCCTGCCACTGTTCAACAGTTGTTTAACAAATGCCTCCAAAGACACATCCACGCTGCACTCCAGGTATGATATCTTGCTTAGACATATCTAGATCAATTTCAAGCCGGCCAGCACAGATGCAGAAACCGAGCAATGCAGAGTTCAGCATGAACAGCAGAGTCCACTAAGAAGTACAGAATCAAAAGCACCGTGAAGACACTGTGCAGTGCTGCTGTGCCATTGATAGTATCCAAGCTAGCAAAAGCTTGCTCAGCTACACATATGTGCAGTCACACCTTTGACCTGCCTTACAAGGAAAGACTGACATATTGATCATGTATAAACTTGTCATGCAGTGGCAGTAAGGTATTATTTAGAAGCTTAGTAGAATTCTTTCTGCTGTGCATTCAATTACTAAACTTTACTGTTGAATAATCAAATATATTCTGTCCAACCCAATGGACAGAATTTGGATTTTATTTTACAAAAATAAAAATATATCTAAAGCATTTAAAAGGTTTTTGCAGTGCCCTTAGAACAGTCTTTTCTTTCTACTCAGAGAACATTTAGCTGCAGCTGTAGGTAGATTATTTAAAATAGTGGCATGGACCTTTCCATTGCTCTCCTAAATGGGATCTCTGTTTTGAAACATTTGCTGGAGTGTCCAATAGAGCTTGTATAGGTCTGTTATTCAGCTATGATTGGAGGGTTTGGGGGGAGGGGGATGTTTTAAGATAAAAAGGAGAGTTCCATTCTTTGTATCAATAATAAAACAGTTAACACTGGCCTGAACCACCTTGCAGACAACTAGCTCAGTGGTTACAGACAGGAATAGCATTCACGGTATCTGTTCTGTTCACACTGTTTACATGTTAGAAGTTACAGCATGCCAAGTCAGCATGTTCTTGGTCAGGGTACAAGCTGAATAAGGTACTCTATCACTTTATCATTTAGTTTTACAGCAAATAGCACTCATTCCTGATGGAATTAGTTGCTGAACAACATAAAAGTGCACAAACAACATCATGTTACTAAGGACTGTTGAATTAGTTTGCAGTGTAACACATGAAAGCAGGCTCAGACTAGACAGACTGCAGAGCTGCTAAAGCATTTGACTCACCTCAAAACATGTGAGGACTTGCTAGGCTGCCTTTTCCCCCTCAGTCTGGTGTCCTCCAGGGGACTTTGATCTGCTTTTCATCCTTAGCGACCTCAATTTTTCTTCCGGGGTGGCAGTGGTGCCAACCTCAGCAGAGCAGAAGCAGTCAGAAATGCACTGGTGAATTTCCTAATTCAGCTACTACTGCAGCAGGGCAACCTCCAATTCAGAATCTCAGCTTCTAAGGCTTGTTCTTTAATCCACACCTCCATGCTTCATATGGTCCCTTCTCAACAATGAATGCTACTCAAAAACAGAAGGACAAATACCCAGAAGATTGTTTTAACACAGTACTTATGTCATGCTTCCATTCCTCTGTGCAACACAGCACCACTGTCAAAAGGAAGCTTCTTATTGTAATTGCTAGTGTAACTGCTAGACCCTTCCTAAACAAATGCAGACTCTAACACTTCATAATAATGATATTGATTCATGGTATTTACAAATTTCTGAAGATTTAAACACACCAGGAAGGGATATTCTGGCCTAACTTTTTAACTGTACAAAGTAGAAAGGACTCTGATTTCTTTGAACTATATAGATTGCATCTTCTAAAGGTTTCCTTTCAACAAATTCTAGGGTGCACATTCACAATATTCTCTGCAAATGCACCGTAACAGCTACTTATGTATATGTGCAAGTACAAGTGCAAAAGAAATACTTTTAAAGTCTAGATGCAATTCTCATTGCATGGTATGAGAATTTTTGCCTAACCACACTAAGCACTGAATCAGTCCTCTTAACTACCATATGAAGTGGGTGTCAGTATGGGTGTGTAAGCATACATAAACTTAAATAATACACTTCTTGATTTCTGAGATAACCATATGGGATTTTTCCCTCTGAGTTATTTGGGTTTTATGTACCTTTTCAGAGTCCTCCTCCTCTTCTTCCATCTACATGTCTAGGTGTGTTTAGAGTCCAGACTGAAATAAACCCATAGTAAAAGTTAATGATTCTTTAGCTCATTATGCTTGTATAAGCTTTTAATGATTAATTGTTGTATTATGACAATATTGCAATCAAATCTCATGGAATATATTGAAGTATTGGGTTTTATACAAATACTATTCTCTAAGAAGTGCAAAAATAGGGCATATGGTCATTGCATTGGTTTCTTTTATAGCCCTCTAAGAATATTCATCCCCCTCAAACTCTTAAATTCAGCACCGTAAGCAATACCTTTGAGTAGCGTTTTAAGGGCACCTTGCAAAGTGCAGGCCAAAAATCTCAACTGCTTTTTAATTTTCTTTTTTTTAAGCTTTTACTTTCATCCTGGATACATTTTTCTTCATAACTCAGTTCTGAGGACTGTGATAAATCCTGTGATAAATGTTTCAAAAAAAAAAAAAAAAAAAAAAAAAGATATTCTCACCAACAGCTAAAAATCCACACAGTATGATGCTATTGTAACTTTATACATTTATGCTCTTTTTAGGGCAACAGACAGTGTTATTTAGGCTCTTCAGGCAGCACACAGACCAAGATAAATAATGTTCCCCTGCTAGCCTGCATTCAACTATTCTGGTCTGCCTACTGCTTTAAAGAGAAGACAGGTTTCTATTAGTAATGTTGACTTTAGTGCGATATCATGCACCTTATCACATACTGAAGAATAAGTCAGAACATAACACATCATCTTCTAGCATATGAGAAATGTAGGCCTTTTATTTTTTTAGTAACTTCGGGTCAGATGGTTTACCGATAACTCTGTTCTGACTGAGCAATTACAGATACCAGTTGCAGTTGGCTACAATCATCATTTTCAGAAAGGGACTCAAATACTTCAAATTTGAAAGGTTTTGAAATTTTCTTTTCTCTTAAATTAAAAAAAGTTCTTTCAAAAATGTTCACAAGAAGAGAGATGAACGAGGAGTCTGCAGCTATGGCACTCACCTCCTGCATGAGATCCTCAGTTCAAGTCACAGTTTAGAGTTAAATCCAGATTTGATTCTAGACAACCTTCACGGGAAGTGATCTGCTAACTGCTAGGCTACAGGACAATTTTCTATTTATAAACCCAATGAGTATTTACTTATGCAGAATGTAACAGCATTGACTAGAAAGAAAAATAGGATATAGGACACCTGCTTAAAGTCACTGCCTTACTGAGAAAAGAATTTCACCGAGATCCACGCTTCCAAAGTGTGCTTTAACTGGGCACAACTTTTTCCCTCTCTCACAAACACATATTAGATATTTTATCCTGAACCTTTCGAACAAGAAGTGTTTCGGACATTTTGGTTCTAAGAAAATAAAACTTATTAGGAAAAAGATGCTGTAAACATTTTGCTCTGCTTTAACATGCAACAAAACATATAACTTCATAGCTTTAACATATAATGAAAAGGGCAAGAAGGGGAAGAGAGCTATGATGCCTTTTAAATGATGTACAAACCTCAAGCGTAAGTCAACAGCCCAAAGAAATTCTTACTGCTGGGTTTCATCTATCTTTTGTATAATAATAGAGGTTTTTAGAGAAAATAGCCACCAGCCAGAAGCCTTCACAGACAAGAAAACATCTTGCTGTCTTACGGAATACCCAAATGCAGTGTACGCAGTATTTACAGGATGTAGATTTTTAGTCTTTGTAAAACAAAGTTATAACTGGTTAGACCTAGGTACAAACTCTTTTCACGATAAATCAGTCCTTAAAAATTGCTTCTTGGTGCAGGAAATCTCAACCAAATGCAGGTTTAGAAAGTGGCTGTTATTAATACCCGACATGACATTTATCCTGCCTATCTGAACTACCCAGTTTCTCTTGCAAATTTAATGGTAATATTTGTGAGGATATTACTTGAGCAAGTACTGCAAATGTTAATCCTTCCAAGCTGCTTGTCTTCAGTGCATTGAACCAGTGCGTCTTGTAACACTGCTGTTCTGCTGAAAGTGAATACTTTCAGAGACAAGATTACAGCATTTTCTTTTCCCCATAGAATCGAATATACAAAGTATCGATGAGTAATTGGGAAGGACACACAGAAAGGAGGCACATATGTCTGTAAAAACCCTAGCACACAACATCAAGGGGAATCCTAAAAACTAGCTAGTGTTTTTAAATCTGTAGCTACATAACCTCTTGGCTATTCTATCAGTGACATGGTATGCTATGCTAAAAACCCCAGTCTTGACAATATCTTGCTTTTTCAGTCACTTCCCCTCTCCTCCCCTCCCCTGCAAGGATCAAGTTTCAGGCTGGCAGTCAGGCTCTGTTACATCCCTTTTACCAAAATAAAGGATTCTGAAATCCCAGCACCCACATCCACAGATGCAAAACCATCTAGGGAACTGCCTTTGTATAACAGAGCTGAAAAGATGCCATCACAAAGCCCATCCATCATCTTAGGTATTTGTTCTCAGTCCAAAACAAGTAAACCGGAAAACAAAGCTTCTAACTTCAATGTCTCTAGCATCTTCTGCTATGCAGGTTGCTTAGTTTTCAAAAGCCACACAGTAACTACAGTTATCACTTAAGAAGAGTCTACAAAACATATCACTATTATGGTTTCTAGATGTATTAACTAATTTTTAATATGAAAATAAAGAAATGCTGTTTTATCTATTTTAGTTCTACAAAGAATAATTCTTAGTTATTTGCAAGTACTTCCATCAAACAAGAGCCTGATGCATCAGCACATGATTTCTATTCCTCAGAAATTGCCATTTGATTCCATGGATAGAGATCAGCACTCTCTACTTTTGTCCATATTTTCTCTTATTGTGGAATTGCAGCTTCTAGTCATAGGTGGAGTTGAACTTTCCTCTATGTGTGGTCCACCTGAATTCAGTTTGGATACATATGGCATAGTGCATGAGGTGATATACTCTAACCCTTTACATATTACCAGTTACAAGAACCTTCTTCTTATGTTCTTACAGTCAAAGAATACACTACTTTGGATCTACAGTACAATTGCACATACAGAATAAAGAGACAAGCAGATAAAGTCATAACCCTGGTGTCTGACTAGATTAGTTTCCTATATCATAATTACATGGGGGCAATCATGTTTCTTGAGACAATGCATGAGAAAATAAAATCCATTTGATGAGGAAATCTGTGGGGGCCTAAGGTCCATTTCCTCTTGAAAAAGAAGTTAATTTCAGTCACTGTTTTCAAAATAGTTTCAGAAGAAGTCTGTGGCAGGCGCCTTTTAAAAAACTGAGCATAAGTCCAATTTCACAATTGTTCCTGAGGTATTTGCAGTCATAAGCTAATTCCATTTGTCAGGGTGAATGGAATCAGCCCTGCTAATGTCCGTACTCAAAATATATTGAATCTACAACATTGTCCATGGTATTAAATCAAGGGAATTGTGATTGCAGACTGGAGAAGGAAATTGAGACTCTGGAAAAAGAGGAAATGAAAATCTCAGCTAATGAAGAAGCTATTTTAAAGAAACTTAAGTCAGTTGAGAAAACAACAGAAGACATAATAAAGGTTAGTGCCAAACCACTACAGAAGTAAGAACTCCTTACTCATTCATCATAACAGCGATGTGAATACTTACAGTGTTCAGTACTAACACTTAACAGAAGAGGAACTAGCTGGATCCTGTGAGTGTTCATGAGCTTTTGTCTAATGACAACAGTTCAAATGCAAGAGACAAGAAATCATACTGTTCAAGTACCTAAATGTCTCCATACTCTTGTTTGCAGGGGGGAGGGTGATTCATGTCATTACTTATCTATAGTACATCATGAAAAAATAGCACTGCTGTTGTCACCAATCAGTAACTTTGAATCTCAGCAGAAGACAGATACAAGTAATGAGCACAGAGACTGACTTACTTGCACTCCTTCAAGCTATCTGTCCAGCTAAACTGCATCATGCTTTCTCCTGACTCCCTAAGAGAGACTATAGGGAAACATGCCTTGGTACTATTAGCCATTACCCTTTGTCAAAATGTAATTTTGACATTTGAGAATCATCTTAAGCTCTCTTTTAAAAACATAATGAAGCAGCTCAACTTCAGTTCTCCAGTTGTTCTTGCACACACGCACATGCACTTTAAGAAGGAGAAACAAAACTGGGGAGCCAAAGTAGAGCCTTTGGAAGTCTTTGAAGTTAACCACCACGGGCCAGAGTGTGAGCCTGTCTCATTAACAATTTCTAATGACTCTAAATCACAAAGGGAAAGACAGGACATACTGCCAAAATAGACAAGAAAGTTCCACTTTCCCACTTGCCACACTCCAAATGTTCTAAGAAGTCTCCACTCTAGCCGTACCTCAATGTAAAGTGATGTCCACCAAAAAAGTTAAAACTATTGGGTAAAGCAAAACACTGTCTAGAAATTATCTTAAAACTGACTAACCATCTATATTGTTGTATGGTTCTCTTTTCTAGTCTGTGAAAGCAGAAAAAGCAGGAGTCGAAGAAGGTACGTTTAGTCAAAAATCCTAATAAGTTTCTTGTACAAGTTAGTAAAAGCATACTAAAGGAATTGTGAATCTTATTTATTCAGAAACAGCAGACTACATATATGCCAACATACCTGACCTTCCAAAATATTTCAGACCCTCTGCACTAAAAAGGGCAGGACATGCTGCAACAGATGATGAAGAAAAGAGAAGAGGTACTGTTTGTTACTAACTCCAAAGGAATGAATAATTGCAAAAACTGCTTAAAAACTGAAGCTAATATGCTTTTAGGACAAAGATTACAGATATGGGACAAAGTTGTTCTCACTTAAACTGTTTTTATCACTAGTGTTGTCAAAATCGAAAGGTAGGACATTGGTGTAAGCAACATACCATTGACAATGTTTTCAACATCGACACTTTCTTCCAGCACTTCATTCCTGTACCTGTAACATAACTCTAAGTAGTTCTTCCCTGCGTATCCTATTGTACATTTTCTATCAGCAGTTATACCTACTGGGCAACAATATCTAGTCCAGTGATTTCCTAACAGCTACCAAGCCTCCTACTCCAAGCGCCCAAAACTCTAATCTTGCAGCACGTGGAGCTCTTTCAACGGCTATTGCCCAGCGTATCTCCTGAAGCCAAGTTTAAACCTGGACTTCTCAGTCAGAATCACATAACAAAAATTGGCTCCCACATGGCTGATTTTTCTTGCAGAAGTAGATTCTAAACAAAATATTTTGATTTTCTTTCTACTTCCTGAAATTTTGACAGTATGAATAGAGGATTCAAAATGAGAACCCAATATAACATGTTTGATAATTCATTTTAACATTCGTTCTCACTGTCAGGATTCTCTCAAATTATTTTTTGCATCTGCTGCGTTACCAGTTTTTAAGTACCTGTTTCTTCCAACAGCATTGTTTGCCATGGAAATTAAAGTTGAAAAAGACATGAAGACAGGAGAAAACACAGTATTATCAACAATACCTCTTCCCTCCAATGAGTTTAAAGAGACAGGAATTAAAGTCTATGACGATGGCAGGAAGTCAGTCTATGCAGTGTCTTCGAATTGCAACACAGCACAAAATGGCATGGATGAACTTGCTCCGGTGGAGGTGGAGGACCTTCTAAGGCAGGCAACTGAAAAAAACTCCAAGTCTCCCACAGAGTATCATGAGCCTGTGTTTGCAAACAAGTTTTGCAGGCCAATTACTCCTCAGAAAGATCAGTTAGTCCCTGGACCAAAACGGGAAGACCAACAAAAGAGAGATATGAATGGACTTAGCAGTCATCAGACAGAGTTCTTCAGCAAGGTAGAACCCTTTATGCAGCAACATAAAGAAAATGGTCTTGATCTCCCAAAGGTAACACAACCAAAATCACCCTCTCCAGTACTTCCCCAATTAGAGAAGAAAGTACACACTAATCCTGAGAACAGAATGATATATAATGAAAAAAGAAACACTGCACACGAGGAATTAAAACCTTACCAGAATACAAGAGAAAAACATCATGAGGCAAGGTCTTTAAATTCCTGCCATCTTAATGAAGTGTCCCCTGCACCTCAAGAAGATGAGGAAGATGTTCAGTACCGCATTGTCCAAGCTGTACCATGTTACGTGGATGATTCAGAACCAGTTACAATGATTTTCATGGGTTATCAGCGTGTTGATGAAGATGCAGAAGCAGACCAGAAGTTGTCAAGATACGATGGGGTTATCCGAGCAGAACTAGTCATGATCGATGACGACGATGAAGATGACAGCAAATCTGAGAAACCATCGTATCACCCCATAGGCCACTATAGTCAGGTTTATCAGCCACTGAACAGGCAGAAAACCACAGAAGTCCCACAGACAATCCCTGCGAGCAGGCTAGGTGGGAACCTGAACACAGCACCCCACAAAAATTCTATCTCCCTACGAGAACAAGAGGAACGCTTAAGCTCACCTATACACCACACTCGCCTTCACAGCCAGGTATCTGGAGATGGTACTGAAGATCCCTCATTAACAGGTAACAGAGAAGGAAAATCATGTCGCTGCTGTTCACTCATGTAGCAAATTAATAGTACTCTATCTGCTAGCAACTGTTTCACTTTGCTGTTTGGACTGTTTCACAGACTAATACGCAATTACTAAGCATTTCTTTGCTCTTGTTTGTTAACAAATGCCAACTGCATTTTGCTGCTATTGAAGTATTTCACCTTTAGCAATGCACTAGTTACCATACCAAAATTTTGAAACTACTCAGAAAATCCATTTCAGTAATCTTCAAAGATTAAAGCAGTGGCTTTCTTTAAAATGTCACTTAAAAGTTCCATTCATGCTACCTCAATGAGGAGGATAGTTTTAATTTACTACCAGGTAGCTAACAGCATTGCTTCTTAACACTGTCTCCTTATTAAGTTTGTGCCTATCTATATTCCAACTACTTCCTAGATGATCCAAATTGCGCCTTAAATCAGAAAAACTTTAATAACCAGCTTTACATTGCATTCTTCTGGAATCAATGTTGTCTACCTTGCCTTGATAATGTCCATGCAAGTTTTAACATTTTTGCTAACCTGATTTAGACGTTTTTATATTTTCTGAATGATGACCAGCTTTCCTCCTTACCCGTGGTTAGCCAGTATAATCTGTTTTTATTTCTTAGTATTTCTTTCTAGTCTTTTAATAATATGTCTGTTTCTTACTGCAAAGTTTTATAATAAAAGGTTGGAAAAACAATAGCAAGGTCTTACAGAAACACAAATCTTTATAGTTGTATTGCACTTCAACACATACAGTTAATTTGCATTTACGCATATTTACAGAGCAGCAGATTTCAGACAGGAGTCACATTCCACTTCAACTGTTCCACCAGAACTGTTCTGGTGGCCACATGCAGACCATGAGATACTAGCTAAGCATATACCAATCTTTGCTTACTTTTGACTCCTGAAAGAAGCTTCTGAAAATTCTTCCTTCCCCTCCCACTAACAGACAATCTCTGAACAGTCTGGGTCCTCTGTCTTTTGAAGTTAGTGGAAAACAAATGCTGGCTTTCAGAGAAGAGGGATAACTGTAAAGGTATTTAAGAATCCGTTCTATTAATTTGTATTTGGTCTTATCTATTTACTTACACAGTACTCTACCAAGGAGAAAACAGCCAGTTAAGAAAAATCCTGGTCCCAATTATATCAGTAGCAGTTCAGCAATTGTCTTGATGAAGCCAAAAATACACCCCAGTGTTCAGCACTGCCTCCAAGTGAATGTCTTGAAGTGCCCAGCTGAATCTGGAACTAAGCCATAATCCTCTCTCCTCCCCACCCCAATTTATTTATTACCAATCCTTGGGACATTCTGGTCTGTGGAAAAAGCCAGGAAATGACTCAGTTTCTCCACGCAGTCTTGTAATCTTACCGCTACTTCTAAAAAGGAAACAAAATCAGGAAAGCCTCATATCTAGAACAATGCATGACAAAAAGCTATTTAAGGAATTCCCCCCCCCCCAAATGAATCACTGAAGCCTCAGCACAGCAGGTTCACTCTAACAATGCCCGTGAAAAGAGAGGAGTTAGATGATAATCTTTCATACTTCATAATTCATTATTAAAGCAAAAAGCAATACAACAGAAAACAAGCAATACAGTAGAAAAATAATCCTCCTAGAAATGTGAGCTTTCGGAGGCAACTGCAGCATTTGAGTATGAAGAACAGGCACCAAGGGCTCTCAGAGAGAATGGGAAGTAAGAAAGCACAGGACATACCAGGGAGGAGGTCCCTTAGGCAGCAATCTTGCTCTGAAGGCTCACAACTTTCCCAAAGCAAGTTACTGTAGAAGTTAATGAAGGCCAAGGACAACTGAGAGGCAGAGGAAATGTCCCAGGTGCCAATCTGTATGCAGAAGTCAACAGAATTGCACAATTTACATCTTTTTGTGTGGGAGTGATTTTCCCTTCCCTATGAGTTTGGTGGGGGAATCAAGACGTCAAGGAGTGCATGCCTTCAGAGATACCATATGGAGAAATGGATGACATGATGCTATAATTAGGACACCAGTGTTACATATTAATAGATTTTCTTTAAGTTTCAGTCAAATGAATTAGTCTGCAAGTGTTTTGAAGATTCAATACTCATAAGGGAAAAGTACTTAGGGTGGAACAAAAGGTTAGACATAGTGGGATGAATGAAGAAAGGAAAATTGAAGCTGAATAGGCAGGAAAATCTCCTGACAGTATGGAACAGTCTCTCATGGGAAAAGTGAAAGTCCAAGGCTCTTGGCAGGTAGCTAGTCCAGATGAGATAATTTTTTCCTTACCACTTGAAGTACTGCAACCTTGGAAAACACAATAGCCTAAGCTCCATTTGTACTGAAGAAAGTAATGTGCAATAAAACTCTAACAGAGACAGAAAGTGTGGCATGCCACACTGCTTCCATAATGCAGAGAGCAAGACATAACCAATAGTCCAGTGATGTGTTTTTAAACTGAGTATCTGACAGGTTTCTCTCTCAAATCATAGCCAGGATCCTAATGCATCAAAATTCCTTGGTCTGCAAGGAGTACAATCTTTGTAAGAGCTAAGGTTAACATCAGCGGTCCTATGATACAAGGTTACTCTCAGAGGCTTCCACAATTTGCAATAAACTTCAGCATTCAAAACATAACTTCAATTCGACATTTCTGACCTGCATAAGTCAAGTAAGCAGCTGCCTTGACCCCACTGTTTCTCAGTGCAGAAAACTACGCAGGGTGAAGGGAAGAAGCTTGTGTTACTTTGAGTGACTCTTCAAACAGGTCAGAGTGCTGGAGTGCTAGAGCTTATTCTTGTTGCTTTCTCAGATCAACATCATGGGAGGGAGTCTTGCATATTGAACAATAGCATTATATTGCTGTTCTAGAAATAACCTTAGTGTTTAATCATCTGCCCTGCACTGTCATTTTCAAACTAACCTACATTACACACAGTTTCAGACCACACTCTTACTAATATTAACACACATACTAAGTTACTCCGTCAGACTCAAATCAGGAATATGACTGACTCGTACTCCAACATATACCACTAAGGGGAAAATTTTCTGTGAATATTAACACAAAGGAAAAAGGCTTCTAAGCAGTTAGAGCTCTCACTTAAGAATTTCGTTTAAACAAAGTTTTGTTTAATTATTCATGCATCCTTTTAATCTGTCATCATCCAGTCAAGGACAATACCATCTGTCTGCTATGCATTAGTGGTAGTAACACAAAACCAAGAAATGCAGAAAAGAGCTGTGCTAATTTTCAAATAGTGATAATGGAGTAAATTCTTAACATATTGCTCTTTTGTAAAGTTACCAGAACTAATGCCTTCTACTGATTTCTTTCTGTAACACTAAAACAATGCTTATTCTGCTGGATTAACCACTGGAGGTATGTGTATTCTTCATTATTCTAAATAAGGAGATTTAGCACCAGAAAGTTAGTCACAAAATTCAATGGACTTTTTTGTTTGTTTTCTTTTTGCAGCTCTGAGGATGAGAATGGCAAAGCTGGGGAAAAAGGTGATTTAACAGCTATAATGACATGGAAGTAAAGTTTATTACTCAAAGCAGAATAAAACTAAGAAGAGTTTCTTCAACATACTTTTTTGAACTTTAATGCTTTTTTTGCTCCTTTATTTTATGCATCTGGGTTATTCTGCCTTTGCATAAACCAATGAACATTAACAGACTTTTAGATTTGACCAACTGCCACATACATGCAAATCAAATCTTGGATTTTGCTGAAGGTAATGGGAAGTTTCCCAAGACCATAAATGCAGTGTACATGCAAGTATGAAGATATGTGCATACCTGTCCCCACAATAAGGAATACAGTGTTACTATATAAACAAAGCAGATAAACACAGATCTCCATTAGAACTTCCCAGGACATTCTTTCACTTTGAAGTGTACCAATCTAAGTGACTTTTGATTGAAAATGCCGTCCCAGCATTTTTCCAATAAAAACATTAGTTAATGAAAAACTAGACATGTGAGACAGAAGCAAGAAGTGTAAATATAAAGAGACCGGTTTCCAAGCATACTACGTTGGCCAAAATTTAAAGCATTCCTTTTTAAGTAACAGAAAAACAAACCAAAAATAGAAAAGTCTGCATTTAAGTATTTAGATGCTTCTAGAGCACTACAGTCCAGCCACCCTATTTTATGTATGACAATACAGCCATCCTAAGACCTTCCCTCCTCCCCACATCAGGGGTATGCTCCCCACCCACAGCCTTACAGATCCTGTGCACAGTACTGCAAACAGCTTAACCTCCCAACCATGGCTTCACCTCTTGCTTGCTACCGAAGGTCCCGCTTTCCCATGAAACTGGTTGCCAAACAGGCAGGCACTTGTCCATCACTAGAAAAATATTACTGAGCACATGGGTTTTGGTTGGCCAGGGGATCCAGAAGTAGTGTGAGCCTCCCATCAGAAATATAGAGCTGCCTGTGGCCCACCCTGCAACCGCAGAAGATCTGCCATGAGTTGCTACCACTGTTGGACACAGCTCTCCAGCAAAGTCTCAAGGCTCCCACCACGGAAGAGGTCAGCTCAACACATTAGGAAGCAGCTGGGGCCCTTTAAGCAGCCAGACAGTACAGCTGCACCTGGAAAACACCACACAAGGCAGATTATTCCAGTCTCCAGTTCTTGAGGGGGGAAATGCCTCACAGCGCTATATCCTTATATTCAAATCAGTGTGATAAAGGTATTTTGCTAGGTCTTTGGCTGTTGTGAAACACTAAATAGATACATCTCAGCTTGCATTATTCTAGTATAGCTGACTCAGATATTATACACTAGCAAAAATCAGCTACAACTTTTTTTTTGCTGGCCTTCCTCATTTCAAAGCAGGAACCTGAAGCTACTGCCTCCCACTGAGGCATGATGCTAGCAATCAGCTGACTTGTAGCCTCTAAAGAGTTGGTGGCTCCCAGTCTGAAATGGGACAGTGATTCAGGTAATAATCTCAAATTTTAGAATTTCAGTCATGGTTGGTTGCCTGGAGAGTGGAATAATAGATAAGAACAAATAAATGCAACTATATTACACTGTCTCCATGTCTCTCCTGTGTTTCAGTATCTTTTTTTAAAGGGCTTTTTTTTTTATTTTTTACTTTTGTCTGTTATGTTGTTTTTTGATCCTGTTACTAGATGGTTTGGAGAGCAGCAGCAAGTTACCTTCAACCCTTACCCTTTTTTGTTTGTTTAAATCTCCTTCTTGACAAAGGTAGACCTATACTGTTAATCAAACTTAGATGATCTGGAAAAAAAGGGGCAAAAAGGCTCCTGCCAACACAGTATTATTCAAAGCATTTTAAAACAAAGCAGATAGCAAAGAGGCAGAGAGTGACTGTGTACTAAACTGACAGGTGAAATTCACTACTGATACACAAGAAGTAACAAAAAAGAAAAGCAACCCTAACTGTACATAGCACAAGGAGCACTGTTAAGTAGATACTACCAAACTCTTGAGGGGAGGGAGGGAGGGATCTTGGCACTATTTTAGATAGTCTTCTGAAAATATCAACTCCATGCTTATAAGCCACAAAAGCAAAGAGGATTTGGGGACTCATTAGGAAAGGAAGGAAAACAAACCAAAACATAACTATGGCATGGCATTGTATATTTACATCTTGAATAGTTTCAGTCACTCCATCTCTAAAGAGACAAATAGAAAAGGGAAGTGAAGGTTATCAAAAGTACAAAATGGCTAAATCATCTCAAGAAAGTTGCATGGAAGAGTATGCACATTTGTGCAGAGCACAGTTCACATACATGACAAAAGAAAACAGGCCATAATTATTCAAACAAAAGTTTAAGCACAGACTTCAAGTAAGTACCTATTTCTTTATGTCTATCTGTATGAACTGTCTTGAATTTAAAGATCCAGTTATTTAATAAAGTTTGAGAATATTTACGATTAGTTTATTTATGAATATTTCTTCCTGTTTTGGACATCCCTTACATGTCTCAACCTCACACTGAAAAAGTTAAAGAAAAAACAAAAAAGCTGTTATTTGAACAAGAGCGCCACACACTGTTATAATTTGTAATAGAAAACAAAAGGTAAGTAATCGATCTCTAGCCTTCGAACCTGGGAAAAGGAAAAACATGGGCACCATTATACTGAATATAAAGTCTCTCCATCTGGTGGTTTTTTGACCAACACCACAGGAAACAGTGCACGTTCAGTGTGTGGAAGAGAAAAAAAGGCACACTTTTTTTTAGTTTATGTGGTCTGTATGTAGTCTGCAACCAAAAAAGTTGACTTTGATTAAAGCAAAGTAACAGTGAATTCAGTTGCACTCAAGTTGTTTGCATCACTTAGTCTTCATCTGAAGCACGTACCAAAAAACAGGATTTCTGCATAAGACAAAGGCAGATGACCAGTATTCTGAGGCTGCATATAACAACTCAAATACAATTACCTTAAAACAATAAACTTCTTGTAGTGACACTAATCATGACCAAATTTCTGCTTTACTGGCAGCATTTGCCTGTCTAGAAGAACAGAAGAAATATGCTAATGTTGATTCATCATCACAAGTTTAACACAACAGTAAAAGAAGACCAAAACCTTCTCTATCTCTCCCTGTGAAGAAGTCCTATTGACTTCAGTAGGATTATTTTATGAAGTAAAGCAATAGGTATTTTCTTCTAAACAATATTGTTAGTTACCAATCAGGGGGGAGGGAGGATTAATAAAGCAGCCACCAGGGGCTCCAGAACCAAACTGCCTAGCACCCATTTTTCTGCTGATACCAAACACTTCCACAGGGTGTGTGGGTTTTTTTTGGGTTTTTCTTTTTTTTTAGAAAGTTTTTTTTTTTTTTTAAACAGGGAATTTTGGGAGAGTTACTAGAAGATAACCACACATTGCTTCCTCTTACTGGTAACACAGGAGGAGAAAAAACTCCATGCATATATCAAACTTAACAAGGCTTCCAATCAAATATGGCAGAACACTGCACAAGGCTTCACAAACTAAACAATGCTGCTAGAACCGGGAAAGAAAAAAATAGTCTATCCAAAGAGCAACTAACAGTTTTTCATCTTTATAGCTGGTATCAAATTTGAAACAAGAATCTTTCCCTCTTGACAAAAAGTGACTCTACAAGAGAGCACAACTATTTTAACATTCATTTGCAATAAAGGTTTCTCCAGGGAACATCTGGATAGCTTTAATTTAGAAAATAAGCATCTAGAAAGCAAACAGACTGCCCATTTGCTGCTATGCAAGGCTATTCTTTTTCCAGTTTCTAAATGACAGTTTTCATCTAAGTAAAAGATAAGAGACAAAAAAGCTTGAATTCAGGTATTTTCATTCATGTTTTAAAAACCCTCTATTAATTGTCGCAGGAGAACAATACAGTACAACTATCAAATTACAGAAAGAATTTGGCATTGACTTTAATTTAAAAAGCCACCAATCACATCTAGGATTGAGAGATTTTCTTCTATAAACTCATAGTATACAAAAAACAGTCCTCCAAAACTCTGGTTAAAAAACACCACACAGTAGAAAAAACACCCACCAACAAAAATCCACATGATCAGTCATATACTTCTTGCCTTTCAGCCTAGGTTTTACCACAGCTCTTCATAGTCTCCCCTTCTCTATCTACAAATGACTTCCAGCTGAGAAGAAAGGGGACAACTCAACTTACACCCACTCACAGCCTACAGGTGCTGCTTACAACAGGATTAATCACAGCTCTGTACATGCTCTTACAGCTAATCTGGTTACTGGAGCAGTCAAAAGGAAGAAGATACAGCACAACGAGCATTGGCTTGTAGCTTGCGGTAGAACTGCTTCTGCAACTAGCTGCATTGTGGATTTGGGGAGATGAAGAAAGAGAAAGAAGACAGTTTAATTAAGTGGAGAGAACCACCACCTGACCCACATGCATCAATATTTTAGACCAGGCCATCAGGAAGCAGAAGGATGCTGCTGAAAAGGTCTATGCCAAGCCAGGCTCCATCTCCACTATTATTCTATCCAATTCTCCCAGCACCTCTTTTCCCCAGGTAGCTTACCAGCCCCTGGCTAAATTCCAGGGTGTTACAGCTAAATCAATACCTTCAAGATTATCAAAAACAATAATGAAACATGAAAACAAACTGTTCAGGGCTGCAAGAACTGGTGTACTGCTTTGCCTGCAAAGCACTGTACTGCATGGCATATTAAGGGTGCAATTCTAAGACTCTGTTTAAAATTTCCTTCCATAATTAAGCAAATTAAAGAATATAATCTCTTTCCATTCCCTCACCTGGTTCATATTATTTAGATAATCTTTTAGTGGCTAAAAATGCCCTCCCACATTCTTATAAAGACAATTAAGTCTCCTACACATGCCAGCTCAGAGGACTCTCATTTAACACTGACAGAAGCTACTTTTCCTGAAGTCAAACCAACTTCTAATCTCCATTTCACTCAACAATGCAATCAAATACAACAGCAACTTTACTGAGCAAACATTTTCACTTCCATTTAGCCATGAGGCAGCATACGTCCATCTCACTCATTCAGAAAAGTAACTCAGAAATCACAAGTGGCCAGAGACAGCGAAATACAGAAATCCATGCATGCCGTATGATAGTTTCCTTCTGTTTGAATTTTTTTTGATCAGCACGACTAGTTTATAAGTGCACTTGTATTGCAAATATACTTTCTCTTTATGGTTTAGAAATACTGAGGGGCCAGAGCAGTGTTTTGAGTGATGCAAATGGTGGCTTTAGTAAAGGACTGAAGTTCCCAAACCCATATGCTTGTATTTTTACTGCTCTCAGAGCACAGAGAATAGTTTTTGCATTTAAATGCAAACGTACAGGACAACATTGATCCAATGCATCAACCTGCAATTGTGACAGTTTTTCACTATGGTTTTTTTTCGTAACACACAAGACTATCACAAGCAGCAAGTTGTCACATCACATGCCATTAGAACACAAGTAACGTAAACAGATATGATAGATCTGGGATCAGTCTTTTCAGTTTTCTCAATAATATTCACAAAAGGTTTAGGGAACTGTGACTATCAAAACAGTGTTTTCAGCACATCTTCTCAGTCTTCTTAACTTATAAGCTGCAATCAGTTAAATTACTACATTTAAAATATAAACATCATTCCTTACTCGGGCAAAGACTTCTGCTAAAAAATCACATCAGAATACAGCTTTGGCAGGACTGCAGGATCCTTCTATAGATTTGAATGCAATTCTCCCTAACACTGAATATGATGCATATGTGCTATTATTGTTCAATTACATCTTCAGGGCAGTGTGAAGGAAGAAGTTGTAATATAAAGGATTCCTTGTTTTTCAATTGCACAGCATTTCATGACAGAACTACCAATGACTTCCATAGACGGACTTATTTCAGATTTGGTTGATTGCTGCCAGGAAGGCAATGAGGAACACTATATTTCCACAGACATAGATGGTTAACACAATCTGTTTAAACAGATGACCCTGCAAAAGAAGGGAAAAAAAGCCATAGAAGTGTCAGTTATTGTTTTAAACAAATAATCATACCATCTCATAGTAGTATTTACAAAATGGTGACTTGCCTCTGCTTCTGCAGATGTGAGTGACTGCAATATCTGTATTCTGTCATCCTCTATCACTTCAACTGTTAGTGGGAAGGAAAAAAGTACAGTTAGCTCTGCTCTTAAGAGAAAGTTGGTTTTATATTGTAGAACTCTTGATTCTATAATTAAGTAATTCAGTCCTATACAGCATCAAATCAATGAAGAATACATCTTAAACCAGTTTTTGAACAGCACTTGGAAGAACCTCATTTGGCCTGTCATGACTTGTATTATTATGTTCATAGCACAAGTGACTAATGCTTTTGAGTTGACCTGAAGAAAAAAGTAGTTTTTGGCCACTGCAGTGGCAAAACATTTTGTCTGCTCTTTTGCTAGAGCAAATAAAACACTCAGTTTTGAGCTGAGCAAGACATTTGTTTGATCTAAAACCTTTCCCTTTTCATTTTAAAATAAGATTTCATACAGAAATATTTTCAATTAGCCAAGATAAGAATAGTCATTGTTCAAACATTTCAGGCTAATTCCTCTATTTCGAGGAGAGCATTAGCGCAGCTCAATGTAAATTCACATCTTTTCTCATGGTTCCTTCTGCACATGCCACCTTACACAATCTCTTAACTAATCACCTTTCTTCAATTCTGCAGATGTGTCCAGATACAGGTCATTTACATGTGCAGAGTGATCTCCTTTAGGTGAGGCTAAAAATTTCCAATGAAATTCTGATCCTTTACTATCAGTCTCTTTACTAGATATATTGGAGTCAGAATTTCACCTTAGTTCCCCTGTTCAATCAGTTTCAAGTGTTTGTGCTCGAGTTTCTGATCATTTATCTGCACTGTTTCACTCACGCAATGACAGTCATTCATACCAGCAATCTGTAACAATAATATACATATTAAATCTGCATAAATTAATCTGTTTTCCAGCCACCCAACTAGGATCAGATCATGGCAAGAAATGACAGGTTCTTGGAAAACACTTACACAAACATGTTCAATCTGTCCCCATGTACTGTGATTTGAGGAAAAAAGGCCACCATTTCAGATGGCATTAAAAAAAGTCTTCCTGCAACACTTCGGTCTTGAAAGCTGATTTAGTCCCATACCACTTTGTACAGAAGCATCACATCATTACTTGAGAGATATCCCCCTCAGCTTGCAAGTTAGAGGCTAGCAAACATCTTTTGAAATTCATTCCATTCAAGTTATATTTCTGCATTTTGCAATCCTCAGAAAACAAGTTAACAACAGGAGCTTTGTCGGGTTTGTACCTTTACGTATGAGACAGTAGCTGTGTATTTCCAGAAGAACATCAATCCCAACATGCCAAGCTACAAAACCAATCATCATATAGGTGTCCCATGGGTCTGATAGGTCAAGTGCTGGCAGATCCATTCCCAAGAACATAGTCACAACTAGACAGTAAAAACAAGACAGTTAAAAAAAAAAAAAAAAAAAAAGACACTGAGGATGCTGCTCCAGGGCAACTGACAACACTCTCTCAACACCTTTGGCAGTACATCTCCTACAAACTGCCTGCAGCTGCATGGCAAGTGTGGGGAAGGTGCCCATCCAGCTAAAAGTTCCTTGGGGGGGGGGGGGGGGTGAGGCAGCAGGAGGTTGGGAGGGAGAAGGAGGAAGGGAAAGAATAGATCAGAAGCAGAAAGGGAAGAAGAGACCAGGACAGTTTTCGGTCTGATCAGTTCCTTACACAGTCACATCAACACTAGCATTTGTGACTACATCAAGACCACAGCCACCTGAACTTATATGCTTTCAAAAATAGAAAGACAATCAACTTGTGGTTATGTGAGTGAATTTCCCCTCTCCCACTAAATAACCTTGAATTATTGAGGCATGTTACTGTAAAAACAATATCCTCAAACAATATCCTCAAATTCTCCAAGAGGAAAAGGAGATTTGAAAGGAAAACAAAGGTCCTTGTAGCAAAGATTTATCCCAAATTTCTCTGCAATCCCTGTGGTGCTACCGAGCCACTTGTTCCCCTAAAGCTGCACCTGATAGCCACTTAAAACCCACAGAGAAGGTGGCCAGCAAGAAAATAAAGAGAATATCCATAGTTCATGTTAAGAGGTGGAAGCCATGAGGTGAGAATAAGACATTAATTTTGAACCTTCATTTGAAATAAGCATATACAGGGGTGAACATTAGCCAAACATGTCAAATATGTAATCCACAGATCATAAACAATTAAACCATTTTGGTAATTTTTTTTTTTTTAATTTAGATTTGAAGATTGATGTAATCTGCCTCATGCCAGAGGAGATCACATTGAGATGTGAGCTAGAACTCAACAACTGAATGTCCATGATGCTAACAGATCTAGGCACTTTAGGTGAGCAACAGCCCAGATTACAAACAAAAAAAAAAACACCTTAAATCATTTAAAAAGGGAGTTACCGTTATTACTCCTACTCACCAGCTAGTATTCTAGCTGTTGTACCAGTACTCCAGTGAAACCAGTTAAACAATTGCCTCCTATAAAACAAAGAAAGCATTTCATTGATTGAATTCAGAGAATGAGGAAAAGTAGATAACACAAAAGAAATTCTTCATAAATATGGGCATATTTAATTTTTGTGCCTATATTTAATAAGCTACAATTTAAGTCCTAATTTAATCAGTTACTTTTGAGTACCTTGGCGCATGTGGAGATGGTCTGAAACCTGCCATAAGAGGTTGACAAATTGCCAGGGCCATCACAGTACAGCCAAGATACGGATGAAAACCTGCTTGCTAAACAGAGGACATTTTTCTTTAGTATCATATCTATATAAGGATACAGAAAAACACTCAAGAGTTGTAGAGTTTATTTAAGCTTGTATTAGTACTTTATAGTGCTGGAACAGCATTGTATTTATACTGGCAGTAGCTACAGGACACAATAACCTGCCCTGCAGCTGGATGCAGTTAGTTCCCCTTGGCAACAGAAGATGCCGGTAAGCCTACCCACAGTTTGTTCCACCTTTTTGCTATATGGAAAAATTCTACCAGCTGAACAGCAAATAGTAACATGACTGTAGTAGCTGTTGCTCCAGTCTTTTCATCCTCAATCCTGCTTCTTCAGGAAAGGCCTATTTCTTAACTCCTGCCAATACTGGTCTCTGCTCTCGCCCTATGTTTTCTAATCTCACCTTAAACATTTTATTGTATTTCCCTAGCTCCTAGCTGTCAGCTCATGCCTGTGACCACGTTTTTCTCTTGTCTTTAATGCAAATTCCTCTCATGGCTTTCCAATTTCTGATATCACCTTGCACCAAATATAACACAAGGGACAGCAACAGACAGACAGTCTCTATCTGGATTCCAGCCTAAGCTTAATCACTGGATGCAATTGCTCCAGTCCAAGTTAATAACACTTATCCTTACGAGACTTGAAGGCAAGAGATTTACCAGGTTAATAAGTCAGCTCTCCCAGTCTCACTCCTGTCCCAAATCCAATCTCTCTGAGGAACTGGAAAGAAGACTGATTCAGTTCATAAAAAACTGTGAGCAAGGACTTTATTTGGGAGAAAAGAGGAAGGAAGGAAACTATGACTGACTGAAGTTTTTCAACTAGAACTAAAGAAGGTAACATTCCTCTTTTGTGTTGCTAGGTTTTGAAATCAGCCTGCTTCACAACAGCTTCACAGTAATTTCCTTGGCATTAGTCATAATATATGTTAAAGCCAACAATGGAATTACTACTCGTACTTCAGTGAACATAAATTTAAAGGTTGGACCAAACGAAAGTTAAAAGTTAAATGAACAAAAAACCACACACTTACTTTGCTCCATCCTCCTCGGTATATAAAAGGCAAAACAAAAGAAATGCTCGTAAGCATGACTGTGGTCAACATAAGCATACGATGCACCTAGAAAATGAAGTTTGCTTTTAGAAACCCTGTAGCTTTCTCAGTACAGTATTAAAATACAAGTAATAGATTTGTAAAGAAAAATATTCCCAATTGCCTCTTTAGACTTTGTCTTTACTAGTAAAGTAACTAAACTTCTGATTTGCACTTACTTAGTCTTAGAAGACTAAAGACAGATGACACACTAAGGTTGATCTCTTATTTCTTTGACCTAGTAGGTTTTAATTCTGTTTACAAGAAAGATAGAACATACAGCTAGAGACCTGGGGAAGATTTTGCCCACCTGAAACCACATCTCCTTTCCAAACAGGAATGAATGAGACCAGACAGGTTTGAAGAATCGTGCAACAATAACACCAACGCTAACTGTAGTAATCCAGGCAACAAACATTAGAGCACCTGAAAATGGAAGGGGGAGGGAAGGTAAACATGATCAAAGTAAATATACGTAATTTAGCTGTACATGAATACAGACAAAACCATTATACAGTCTTTGAAGTTGTATGCCTATGGTCAGAATCTACCAGTGACAAGTTTTTATCATCTGGTTCAGACTACAACTTCGTAACATTCACCTGGTTAGAGGGCAGAAACATCCATACAAAAGAGAATTAGAAAATGCACACACAGTGCGACAGAGCAGCCCTGATGACTGCATTTAATGCACTGCAGTACCACCAGTGGATAAGGCGAGAGTTGCAGTTTTGTTACCAACTTACAAGTGAGAGGATGAAATACAACATTTGTGACAGGCTTTCACCGATAAAGAACGAGTGATAATTCTCTCATGGGCTTGGCTCAAAGTCCAGTATCATAAGAAAAAAATTCCCCATTACCTTCAGTGGCTCCAGACTATCAATTGAGGTTTTTCTCACTTCAAATAGAATTAAGCTACAATAACAACTAAAGCAAACAAAACCAGATAGTGGCAAACAGAAACAAGCCCTATTTATCAACTTACGAGGAAAGGCAAACATAAGCACAAATTCCTGGGCAAAGAGAGCCTTAATAACTCTGCTCTTGAAATGCAAAACTGACAATTAACAATTTAATTCTGTTCTTACAGTCTCAGACTTTGCTAGCTAACAGTATATTTAATGAATGTGCCAAAAAGATCAGAGGAAATATCTACCCTGCAATAGTGAGAAAAACATAACTCTCCAGTCTCAGCAGATGTAGAACTGGAAGTAGAAGGTAAAAGTTGCAGCTTACCATGAGCCTTGATAAGTCGGGGAGAGCGGGAACCTCCAATATCCTGCGGGAGGCCTGTGATATTGTACATTCCACTGGTGATCAGAGGCTGACGATGATGTTTGTGTATTAGTCCCCCTAAGCAGTGATATAAAGCGTTTTATTTATGGTTGATGAAAGTCACTGCACTTTTAAGACAAACCTACTCCTTATTCATGAATACAAGTCCTATTCTGACCACTGAGCATGATCATGCAACCAAAACTTCTGACATGTAATATAGCAGAATTTGGCTTGTGAATTAAAATTTGAACATAAGATGTCACCTAAGCTGTTTTATACACAGAATGTACAAGAAGCAACTCAACCTTGTTAAGAATAGCTTTCCCCACTACACACACAGAGTGTGAAGAATAATTCTCCATTTTAGAAAGTTATGGTCTGGTCTCTCAATTAGTTAACTAGCATCAAGTGGGCATGCAACACATACAGGAGTAAGTCTACTGCCTGGATCATGGGTTTGCTTTTGGAGGTCGAAGTAAATAGAGATGACTGGACTAAGTGGATTAACTCCAACTTGAAAGTAGAGTCCTTAGTTCAGATACTAGTTCTCAGGTAAGCCACACCTTGCTTTAGGGTAGGTAGCTCTTGCTCAGAGCTGCTTAAAGAAAAGCAAGCATATACAAATCAAATTTACCTTCGCTGGCTTCCCCATCTGCCAGAAAGATGTAGTAACTGGCATCCAGATTAAACCTCCCTTTATGTGCAGTAAGGTGAATATTCCTTCTGAAAGAACATTGAAGAACACCATCCGCAAGCCTCCATGACACATCTTCAAGGGCATTCTGTGAAACAGCAGACATTTAACACTTAGTCTTTTCAAACGAGCAAACAGAATTCTTTATCACCTTTACGGCCAGTGTTTGGGCTTGTTTCTATCCAGCAAGAAAAAACAGCATCCCATAATTGTGTATGTCATGAGATAAAACTTTTCTTATGCCTATATAGCCAAAATGTCCTTTTTGCTCCTATGTGCTTCTAGATGATCACACTACAATAGCAGGGGCAGATCTTCACGTACCCTATTTGGCTTTCAAGACTAAGATAAGTATTTATAGAAGATAAAGATATCCTGTCAATGTCATTCTCCACAGACCTGTTCAGCTCTATGAAAGCAGCTGAAAGGTAAGAAACCACTACAGCCATAAGGAAGTAGTCCTGAACAAGATGATATACTATTGAGATTCCGGCTTACTCTTTTGCTGTATTAGAGCACCCTGGTTAAGCAGGTTACTTCCAACTTATAGTTTCAACACTTTCTTCCCGCCCTTTCTGTTGCACCAGCACAAATAGGATCTGGAAGCTGGCTTAAAAATAAAGAAATAAGTCTTGCAAAAGACAAAAGCATCACTGGAAAGAGTGATCTGAGGGAAAAGATTTTTGCATACTAAAAAAGTATGCCAATACTTCAACATATCAACATAACATTGGAGCAATTATCACACATTTTTCCTGCTCATAACTATCCCTCCTCATCTTCCAACCTTTAATGCAAAGGCACATAGATTCCAAGCTCAGCCCTAGTAAAGGGAGACTACTGCACCAGTAATAACATGCATAAAGTTACTCAGTAGCATAGACTTCCTACCACATGACTGTTTTCAAAATGAGCTTTACAGACTTCCAAAGGAAATAGTTCTTAGAAAGAAAGAGCCCAACCATTCTCAGCATAAAGAATAATGAATCCATCTTGCAGTATAAAATAAAGGCATAAAGCACCAACGTACCACCGATCACTTCAAACCTACACTCATGAAAAAGTCTTAGCTGTTTTCAGATGTACCTCTGAATTTAAAACAGGAGGACTTCGTCCCTTCAGGTAGGCAGTGCTTACACTAACGTGGTGGTCCTCATTAACACATACATATGCATCATCGCCACCCTGGAGAGTTAAAAAAAATATATTCATACATACACATATATAAAGTATTGTATATAAAATATACTTACGATATTTTAAATATATTATTTACAGCCCAAAAAAATCCTTAATGGTGGTCTCCAAAAGCACTTTGAGTTAATTGATGCAGCAAGCAAGGAGTTCTGGTCAACAGTCTAACAAAAGATCTGAGAGAATTCTCATATTAAGCTATTATTTGCCACCCTTCAAACACTTCAGTGTTACAGGGAGAACATATTAAGTCAAAGAGATAACACAAGTAAACTATCATTTTCCCTCCCCCAGAGTCTCTTCCACATTATCAGAAATTTCTTTGATCATTTACAGATTCTATTAAATTAATCAAATAAGACAGAGATAGAGGTTGAAGTTATTAATAAAAATAAACCAACAACACACTTTAGTTAAAAGCTGTTTGTCTTATAGCTGTAAAGGCACAAAAAAGTTTTAAGAAACCACTGTTCTCACACCAGGGAAGTGAACATAAACAGCACTTCCTCTGCACAGCTGTTACTTTAGGCTATGTATTTGCCAACAGTATTGTCCCCTCACCTTTAACACCAATTAGAAAAAAGGATCTCTAAAGTTTTTAGGATTGGATGGAGTAATTCCTATACAAACAATGCTGAAATAAAAACGGTTTCCAAAAACACTGCAACACAGCTTCTGAGGCAGGGTTCAGGCAGGGTTTTTCTGGCTGGGCAACAAAGAAAGGCTCACCTGACTGCAAGCCAGTCTGCTACTGTCCAATTATGAAAGCTGGATTTTGCCAAGACATATATCCACAGGGGAATTCTACCACAAGAAAAAGTCAGTCCTGAGCTTAAACTCCATATCCACCTATAAAAGGCCATCTGTACTTTCTTCAGCACTAGAGGGAAGGTTACTTTGCATGACATATGGTGACATTCTGGCTTTCCACATGGATGCTTGATAGAATACCATTCATATTTAATTTTACTGGAATCACAAGAGTGACTACAGAAGGAGAATGGGACACTCACCATCCACTGGTCATGGGACAATGCAAATGCTAAATATCCTTCACTGGGACCACTCATTTCAATGAGTACTGAACTCTTCTCTTGTCGGAAGGATAGAAAAAAACAGGAAGCACTTTCAGGATCACAGCTTGAAGGGTTCCTAATGCAAAACTTCTTATTTCCACAACCTGATGCATTAAACTAGACAATCAAGCAAACAAACAAGAAGTCATCAGATAAGAAATGTTTCCTTCTTCCTCCTCCCTTTCTACCCTGTTCTAGAAGAAAGCATACAAGGAACAGCAAAGAAATCCCATCTACCTCCACATACCTCTCTTTTAAGCCATTTCTACAAGTAAGTGAAACTTAGTAAGTGAAACTACGGTGAACTTTACAATGTATTTTATTTAAGCTGAATTTTCACTTTAAAGACTTCATAACAGAAATATAATTTTGTAAAGGAAGTAAAACTTTAAAGTTCCTTAAGTTTAATCTTTCAGATAGGTAAAAATCAACTGTAGGATGGGGGAAGAGGTGAACAGAAGAGGAGAAAATTTTTTTGTTTTGTTTTTAAAGTAACAATTCCACTGGTAGGCAATGAGACATTATATGGATTAAAAGTCACACTGACATCAAATAACAATACTTGTTCAATCCACTAAAACTTAAGAATCTGTAATGGAAGTCAGTAATGCAGATGAACTCGCACAAGGAAGTTTCTGAGGCTGCAGTTACCCAACAGGAAGTTAGGATACATGAGTAGAGCACTTCCCATATTTCTTCCCAGGTATGCATAACTTTTAGCTGGCAATTCAAAGGTTGATAGATCATTTGAGACTTAATTTGTGTGAAACATGACAACGTTTAACCACACAAGTTTGTACAACTAAAGTAATACAACAGAGTAGCTGCCTATGGGCTTAATCTCTGATATGTAAATTATCATCCATCATCTTTCCCCTTCTGCCAACCCAGAGACAAAGACAAAATCCTGGATTGTATCAATGGGCTTTAATTAAATCCCATTGACGGCAAGCATTAAAGAGGATATTACTTGGCTTTATAATTACTTACTGGCTTTGTTAAGTAGGAAATTGGATGTGAAGCTGATACCGTCTCTGATGTTCTGTGCAAGGGCATTGTTGGGGATGGTGCATTAGGCTGAGAAACAATGGCACCAGGAATCTTTACCCAAAAAGTCTTGTATTTCTTCACAACTGTGGCTCTTAAAAAAATAAAATAAATTAAAAAAAGGGGGGGGGGGAGGGAGGAGAGAAGGAAGAGTAAGGAAAGAAAAAAAGCTTTATAGTTTGTATAGCAATTTTGTTTGTTTAAAAAAAAAACAAACAAGAAACACACACGACACACATACACCTTAATGCAGGGCCCTAAAACATTTTACCATTTAAAGTAGGAATATATCTGAAGCCTCTGTGGAAAAATAATTTTAAAGCATCCCACTACATGGACTTCTGGATACAAGAAACAGATTTATCCCTGTGGCACAAATAGTAACCTCAGGAAAGGAAGCTGTTTGCTTTACAGTTGAGAGTTGCATAGCTTTTTGGGAACCAGTGGGTTAAAGCTAATGTATAATGGGATGGTATACATATCATTTTTAGGCTAAAAAAGAACAACAACAAGATTCTTAACACTGTATGTTTGCTCATATGCACAAGTAGTAAACAGTCAACTAGAAATACAAAAGCAATGTTTCTTAATTCACTTCTACTCTCCCCCCCCCCAAAATCAAAGTGATCATCTCCAAGCTTTCCCTAAGGACTATCTACACTAATGCAGAGTTTGAAGTGAACAAAAGGTGTCAACTCTTCAGGCCTTTGGTCTAAAGATGCTTCTCAGTTGGTGGGCCATGTTTACAGCAGACATAACAGTACAGGTTTGCCTCATTTGTATTTTAATAAACTAGAAGTAATACTGGATTTACTTACAGAAACTGTACGTGTTTTGGTGCATCTCCAGGAGCAATCCAATAAACTTTCACGTATTTCTTTTTTGCTTTACTTGTGTGACTGACTGCTGAGTTCTGAAAGCGCACACACATCAAGAGTTACACAGTGGAGATGCACCAATGAGATTTCAGCTAATACAGTCACTGCACAGGCTGCAGATAAGTCCTGAACAGATATTGCACTGTTATACCACACACATCCAGTCCAACTGGCATGAGAAACCTGACTAATTTTCCCCCAGTCAGGCATAAGTAACTTGGATGAAGCCCGCCATTGGAGCTTATAAAAACTACCAAACCTGAAGGATAAAAGGAACAACTAGAGGTCTTTTAATCCAGTTGATTCCACTGATGAGACAGAAGCACATTTTGAATGAAAAAACAGAATCCAGACTAGTCGATGTCCCTGCTGTTTTTATGCAGAAGCAGCTTGGCAATGCTCCTTTTCTTGATGCTAAAAGCATGAAGCAGCAGTGGAATGACTGTACAGAGAGAACCAAACTAGTGTGCCAGAGGACAGGAGGCAAACTAGAATTGGTCTTGGGGTCAGAAAGTTAACTGCATGATACAGTTACCAGGGGAGGGGGCACACAGGTGGTGGAAGAAGTGGAGAGAAAAAACAGAGTTCACATCTCTTGCACATGAGGCAGAATCAATTTATCAAAAACAGATGTCGGAGATGGTGATCTAACCTGTTACTAAGAAGGCTCCATTGACAGGAATGGACAGAGCAACACTATGGACAATAGCCTATTCTAGTGTTTGTTTTCCACAACAACTAACCCAAACTTTCCTTGCCACAAGTTAAGGCATTTACTTCATTTTGGGTCCTTAACAAATATGGAAAACAACTGATAACTCTCCTTTAAAGAGCAGAGGGAGCACATCCTCCTCTTTATAACATAAGGTATAAGTAATGATGATACTGCAGTCCGATAATACTGCAGGAAGTCACGTCTCTGTATTGCAACTCATACCAACTTCTGGAGATGCTTATTTTGCTCAAAGATGATTACGCAGCCTAGTTCTGCCTCATTTCAGATGCAGTCTACTACAAACTCCTTAGTGCCCCATGTCCCATTTTAAGACGCTATACTGTACCTTTGTATGGCCACACGTCAGGAGCTGAGAAAGTCTCTGGTCAGCTAATATAAAAGAACCAACCGCAGGGCTATCCAAGTGTTCTGCATCTCGGGCTTGTATGAAAAAGCCTTCAAAATCTGGTCCAGACAGATTAACTGAAGCAAGAAGGAATACAGAAGGAAGTTAAAATATTCTCCAGTGAAACGTCGTCTTACAAGCACTGAATGGCTGCTATAGGAATCATCTGAACAAGATTCAACTGCTTGGATAGCTACCTGAGTAAAGACATACTACAACAGCTCTATGACAGATTAAGAAAAAAGCTAAATTAATCTCTTCAGCTATAATGGACACAGTACCTTCTATTCTGTCCCCCGGTTTAAATTCAGTCCCATTTACTGTAATAATGTGCTCAGGTGACAACTGTGGAGAGCTACCATGATGGGGCATCATGCTACTGCAGACTTCTCTTATTTTTCCATTTGGATAACCATCCAGAGGTCCACAGAGGCAAATAAACATCCAAACAGCAAAAGCAAGGCCAGACAGCTCCATCTGAATAAAATAAAAGTCACAGAAAATGAAATACAGTCAACCTCAACATTATAGATCCCCATCCATCTTTAGAAGAGCTAGTTGAATACTCACATTTAAAAACACACTCAAAACAAAAATATGCAAGAGAGGACACCAGTCCCAGCTGCAGTACCTCTATGCAAGTAATATACGCTTCTGGTAACTGCCAGACTTTGCAAGAACATTCACAGATATTACATTTCAGCCCCTTTTACATACAGAGTTCTGTATAATTGATGGATCCCTCCATGAATTTGATTGATTCCTCCTCTCCCAGATGATTTTGGCTATATCACTTTTTAGATTTCCTTTGCTTGTGCCTCTCTCTTTCTTTTATTAAAAAAAAAAAAATCCAAGTCCTTTAGACATCTGTGTAAATACACAGAACACGTGAATCTTAAAACACATTTTTTTTTGAGGTATAAAGCTCCACAGAACTGAGGAACTACCCAGCTAACATCAAGTCCCCCTGCTTATTAATCATAGCTCCAAGTTGTGCATCATTACAGACTGCAATTTATTTCCACAGTTTGCATTTATTTCTTTGGATATGACAAAGAATTCCCAGGTGATGAATTCTTCTCTGGAGAGACTGGAATTGCCAAGTGTCAGAACTTAAAAAAACACACCCACCCACAGTTACTGCTGTGATTGTTTGCAAGACTATAAACCACAAAGTTAATTCTAGATTTTATATATGCAGAAGAGTGGGAAGGTGATATAAAGAGTTAAACAAAGAAATATGCAAGTTTGTTGCCAACAAGCACAAACTCTTCCTTGCAATCTCTTTTTGGATGTTGACTTCCAAACAAGTATTCCAACAGTATTATTACTTAATCAAACTTTTTAAGGGAACAGGGTACATGGAAAACTTGTGGAATAGCAGGCCTGAAGAGCCAAAGACAGCAATATGAATGCGCAATCCTAGCATTCAACATTCAATGATTTACTCTGCCACAATACTGTTTTCAAGAAAGCTATGGTAATTATTTTGCTATTCAGCAGTATACAGGGCTTACAATTGTGCACTATATTTACAGAAAGCCCTAGCCAACAACGAGAAGCATTTGCATGTCCAACAGGCTGAGAGAACAAAACATGTTTCCTTCTATCCTTAAAACACAAAAGTGGATTATCAGCCCTAGTAGTACGCATACCAGGCAAACAGGTCTGCCTTCTGGAGAAACCAAGGCCATCTTGTACCAAGCGATAAGAAATATCAGGTTATGAAGTTCCCTGACAGCATACATGGATGTGAAGATAAGAAAGGAATAGAGCCATTTCAGACTGAACCCCGGTATCTAAAGAGCAGTCAAATGAGAGCAAGACATACCATAAGGCGGTCTTATACACGCATCAATATGAATTTTTCCCAAAGCTTCTACACATTTAGTGTCAGAAATGCACAACATCCACAGCAACGCCACATTTGTACTTCAACATAAGACCTCCTTGGTAACTTTACATCAGCAAATGCAAGAAAATCCATGGGCTTTTTGGACAATTATATTTCAGGAATTAGAAAAAAAAGACCTCAGCTTCCTCACAAATATTCAAGATAACATGACATTATTTATACCTTCTAGTTAAAGCATATCTTTCTTTCTAGTCCCAATTCCTCACCAAACTGTCAGAAATCTAAGTCAACATGATTTTGCTCAGAGGCTAAAGAAGCCAAGTAGGCAAAAAGTAAAGTTCAGCTCAACAGTGGCATTAAAGCAGCTTGCACGAGTACTGATGAGATCTTCAAAACAAGCTGCTGCCAAGAAGAGATAAAGCTGCATATTACAACAGAGACAAGAACAAGAGGAGTTAGCATTCTTCTTTAAGTAGCAGAGGATGTGGCATGGATTTCAAACAATACAAGAAATGTTCTTTGGCAGACTCATCTGACTCAAAAGCTGATGGAAGGTGGGAGAGAAAAGGAGGAAGAAAGAGACGAAAAGAAGAACGAATAAGGTAGAAGTCTGAAAGAGGTACTGTGCTGAGAATATAAATTTTTTACAGGCTTAACTGTAGAAGCGCTACTTTCTCTATGTCCTTTCAAGGACCTGCGCTAGATCCTATATTTATTTAATTAAATCTAATTAAAATTCAACCTTCCTCCAAGAAGTTATTCAGTTTCCTTGAGAAGTCCCTATCTTCCTTCAGTTTGGAAGTCTGTTCTGGCACTCCACATTCTCTGATTAGGTGGAGGAAGATGCAGGAGGAAGACAGGAAGCATTCTTACAGTGCCAGTCATTTTGTGGTTAACTAAAGATTCATTTTGTCTTTTTAGGAAAATATCTCCTCAAGCGTTATCATAGGTAACACCGTATAATGGGTGAGCATTCTACAGAAGTCAAGCATTAAAATTTAATCCTTAACTAGTCCCTTCAGATTGAAAAATTCTGGACTTTAACTCAAATGTCATAGTACCACCCTTTTTATAACACAGTAAAGTTTTTATAATCATATTTAAACTCAAAGTTTGAGATAGTCAAAAACACAAGTTCACAATCACTTATTTACTGACTGCAGATTGTTAGTATCTCACTGTTCCCTCCCCTTTCTGTAATGGGCATACAGACTCTTCAGCCAAGACTTGTTCAAAACAAGCCCCATCTTGATCATAGCGAACAAGACAGACAAGGAAACAGAATCTGAATATACAGAAAGGAAGAAGGTAGGCAGAAAATGTCAATGAGATGCCCAGAATCCCCTCATATAAGCAGTTTAAAATTTTTCCTTTGGCTCTAGAAGTACATCTGTTATAAGAGCATGAAATAGCATGTCATGCCCTTGTGAATATGATGCTCTTTGGTCAAGTGAAGGAAAAAGCGAGCTGGTCTGGAAAGCTGAGCACATATCATCCATAGCTCAAGAATGAACAATATTACAAGAAAACCCTAAGGAATTTATCTAATTAAATTGAGGAACCAGCACTAAGCAATTCTGAGAAAGGACAAAGAAAGGTATCTTTATACTCTGGCTAAAGATTGATAAGCAATTATATCTATTACTAGCCAGTCAAATACTTGCACAATGGATCTTCTGTTTTGTTTAAAAAGTTAAGAAAAAAAACACCACACACACACACGGACCAGGCA
Source organism: Dromaius novaehollandiae (assembly GCF_036370855.1). NCBI lineage: Eukaryota > Metazoa > Chordata > Aves > Casuariiformes > Dromaiidae > Dromaius > Dromaius novaehollandiae. The sequence continues at coordinate 20,631,455 of NC_088105.1, read as the reverse complement.
CTGCTAAGCAATAAGTTACTCCAATATAAAGCAATCATCCTTTCTTCTATAAGATTATCATGTTTCTCTTTTCTCTATAGTTCTACACTTTCAGGCAATAACAGCAACGACTGCATTTTTAGAAGTTTAGCATGCTATATCCTAGAACATACAGCTGTCACAGAGATTCATAGGAGTAACTAGCATTTAAAGTCATAGTAGTAGATAGTCTAATTATACACACATGTAGAAGTATCAAGGTTTGCAACAAACGCACATACCATATACTGTGGAATGTACATGACTTTTTTCAGATATTCCCTTTGCAGTAAGAACAGAGGAAAGTAAGACAACTAAACCTGACAATGACATCCATAAGTACAATCAAAAAAAAAAAAAAGTTTTAGGGTTAATGGCATAGAAATCCTCATTACAGGAGGCTACATTCAGGAAAGCCTAAGTGTAATATGTAAATCATACTTAACTTCACCATGAAGGAATAAATGCCTTTTAAAGAATAAAATTAAAAAAAAAAATCAAGGTCTTGTACCAAGAACAACTTAGAGGTTAATTGAAGCTATCTATTTTACAGAACTATTGTTCATTCTGTTATTTTACTGCTCCCAGAAACATAGCTCAGAAAACAGGTAATTTGTCTTTAAATAAAAATCAATCAGCAGATCTCAGCGAGATCTTTTCTAGTTAAGACAGAGTAAAGACTAAATATGAACTGTGTTAAACTCAAACCACAGAAGTACAGCCACCAAGGCTATATTCAAAGTGAAAATCTGAGTACTCAAGACTTGAGTTAATATAATCTGTGGAACAGCCTATTACCTGTAACATTTGAATATACTCTCAGTTCCTGCTGTGATTTATTATAAATTGTGGATTTAGTCCTTCATGACGGATTAAGCTTGCAAGAGGTAAGAAGCAGTTTTGGCCATAGTGACTTACAACTCTTTGAAATAAGACAACTCCTTGGTGACAGTGTACAAATTAGCAGACACTTAAGTTCTGTTTACTAAAGAGGAATAGGAATAACCAACTTCATAACTGAATCATTATGATGTTAAGAAAATACACAAAAGCTAATTCTTACAGTATTTTTCCAACAGGTAACTCACCAGCATTTACCTTAATATCATTTAAGCTTTGCCTGGAAGAATAAATGGGAGTTTAAGAATTTTTGCACTCCCCAGTGATCCGTTTTCCAAGATAAAAGCATTGCGCTGAAATGCTTCTATGTTAACCAAGGCCTGAGAGTACATACAACTTCCTTGCCTCTATTCAGCATGCATGAGGTACCACACCACGTGGCAGCATACTCCAGTAGATGCCCCAGGCAAGGTTACAAGGGTGTGCTGCAGAGCATAGCAGCTCCATAGTCACAACACAGTCCAAGAGCACTGACTGTCTGTTGCAGTCTGGTACTATGCAAAGACTTATTGATATGTTATATATGACCTAAGACAACCATGAGAGTCAGAGTCCTTTCTCTATAGATAGATTAGGTACTACAGCATACAACATCACTACACTGAGACAGTTATTCAAACCACTACATGTTTCATGCTTATTTACAATGGGAAAAACACCTCAGGACCCACTAGTCTGAAGCACATCTACAACTTTATTATTTCCCTCCCTCCCCACTTGGAATTTAACTATGACACATTACTCACCCCTTGGGAGGTAAAGTACAGAAGGAAAGCTCCAGAATAAGTTAGTCGAAAGAAACTTCATCATTATCTGTAATTCTAACAGTGTTTCAAGAGTCATTGAACTTGGGGGGGGGGGGGGGGGCAGAGCACACACACCTGTAAGATATTCCCAGAAGAGAGTGAACTAGAGACCACCCCTCTTCAGTTAGTATGAATAGAAATGTAGTCAGAGTTCTTCATACCTGTGAGAGCATGACATGACAGGAACACTTCTGTGATAATATGAACACTAAGTAGTTAAAGGCCAGCGTAATTATCTGTGGCTTAACCTCAAGAGATTTTGCCTGCAAAGGCAGATAGCAAAGAAAAACAGAGAGGTTTACTCACAGTATTACCTGCCAGCTTCTGTAGAGTGACACATGAAGTTGCACTGCATTACTCCAGACTGACTGAACATTTAGAATTTATACTGGAGTCATCTTATTCTCCTCCCAAAGAGACAGGAGGAAGGAAATAGAAGCAACTGGAAAAAATGAAGGAGGCAATTCAACTGCCTTTTAGGCAGATACATTTAATACTCGCAGATTGGAGATAAGAGCCCCTAGCAAGCTTCCAAGGCCAAAAGCAATTGTGTTTTTCATTAAGGAGGGAAGGGGGGAACAGGGGAGCGCACTCATGCCTTCAGCTGGCTAATTTAGCAATCTAATTTAGGTGCTTACTATGTGGTTTAAGAACTGACCCCAGGACAACTAAAGAATTAAAATTTAAGGAGCTGTTTCTCATTTTTGTACCTTTTGTCTACAAAGAAGGGAAATCCTCTGTATGGACATAGCATTGGCATGCTGGTTTTTTTCTGTATTGTCAGCTACCTCCTGAAGACAACATGTGGAAATAGAGGGCACAAACTGAAGTTGTATACCTTCCAAGCCAATTAACGCACACATGAAAAAGACTTCTACAGTCCCTGCAAATATCAACAGCTTTAAAAACGAACAAAAAAAAAACCCCATCCTGGTAGCCCAGTTCCTTAAGCACACAATGTCCATGCACAAACATGGAATTTCTTCACAGAAATCATCTTTTTTCACCTGTTTAGTAGAACTTCATTAGCTGCCTAGTTTCAAAGAGGGAGGGAGAGGAAAGGCAAGATAAACATACTGCCAAGTCAGAAGTGTGAAAGCTATCATGGCCAGAACTTTTCTTCTGAGCACCATCAAACAAGAAGTCTAATGGGAAGCAAAAACGAGCTGTCTAAAGCAGGATAAGCTGTATTAATGGATGGCATTTGTGCACAGGATCCTGTGCCATGTCCCTTCAGAAAGATATTCTTACAAAGCACTGTTATTTAAACATCAGGAATAGGTTTAATCTAAAATTTACCCCAGTAAGTAGGTTTAAGTACTTACCTTACAGCTACTCCTTCTCTTAAAGTGACCGAGTAAAGCTGTCACTGGTTTTGCTACTTGAAGTAGGGCAACCCATACAACATTGCAACTTCTATTTGACTTGCATCTAACAGCATTACCCTTTATCATACCCAGGATCAGAGGAAGTTCTTCTGAAACAAGAAACAGTACACACACAAATTAAAAAAATAAAAACCAGAAAGCACACATTAGAGAGATCCCTTTACTTCAAGAACAAATTTTAAAGTTATTTCCCAAGTTAAGGCCACAACACTCTACAGTTCATCTAAAGTGAGTCAAGTTGTAGCGAAGCTCTAGCCCTGCAGCTTCTTGTGCTTTGACAGGCAAGTACTTCCACAGACCTCACAGCAGTTTCATGTTAAGTCATTATTTTAAACTATCTTCTGGTACAGTTAAGGGGGAAAAAAAAGAAAAAAAGCTTTTGGCACTGTCTTTCTTGAAGCACAAGTTTGTACATCTTTGCAGCATGATTTTAAAGCTTATTATGCATTTACTCCATATCAGACAGGCAGTGCATTTTAGAATAGAAATAAGTAATGTTAAAAAGGTCTACAGAGAGCTCTTATTTTCTGGGGTTTTCTTCATATATTTCCCTAAGGATGAACAAGAGCCAAGGATTTTGCCCTCTTCACTTATTTGCTTTGATTATTTAACTATCTTCCAGGCAGCTGCTCTGCACAGTCAGTTAAGGCCGCGGCCTTGCAGACTTCTATCTGTATGATGAAGCCTCAGACAAACGAAGTTGTAAATAGACTTAAAAATGACATAGTTTTAGTTACACCAGCAAGGAGAGGATCAACACATTTACCACATCAATTACGGTGTAGCCACCTCCTACACATGTTAATTAAGAAACAAGGTAAGAAAGTATTATTCATAAAACATTACAAAGCAAACAAGACGCAAGAGGAACATGATGTGGTCTTCAGGTGAAATAAGCCACCGCTCACCTTAGTGAGCAGTGCTTTTTAACATCTTAAATTCATTAAGACAAGCATGTCTAAGAGTTCTCTCAAAAACAACCCAGCAACGCTTGGATGAAAGGCACCGCAGTTGCACAAGGCATTTAAAAACCTCACCATGTTTCAACTTGCTTCCTAAGTGCTTCCGATATTCTGTTAAGCGCATGCAGCCTTCCACAAGTTGGCAAAACGCACTCTCAGCGCTCGCTACAGCCGAACCGAAACGCTCCCGACCCACCGGCTGCGGCCCCGGCCCGCCCGCCCCCGCTGACCGGCCCCGGCCCCGGCCCGCTCCCCTCCAGGGCAGGGCAGCCGCAGCGCAGGGAGCCTCCTCACCGCCGCCGGCCGCGCAGCGCCCGGGACGGGGCGGGCGAAGGCGGTGCCGTCCCGCCCTTCACCGCGCGGCAGCGGGAGCAGCGCCGAGCCCGCCGGGCGCAGCGCCCTTATCCGCAGAAGCCCGCGCACCCGCGCCCGTTGCGGGGCGCTCTCGCAGGCGGCTGCCCGCACGGAGAGGCGCGTCAGAAACAAGTCGTGCAGTTCCCTCCCCGCCGCGAGCCCTCACAGGAACCCGGGGCCCGTCAAGTGCGTTCTGGGCCTGTAACTAACCCCTCTGCACTCCCCAAACGCTGGACGTGCCGATGGCTGTCCTCATGTTGCACGGGGAGCCTTGCCCCACCAGCGCTGGCGAGGCGCTGTCCTTGCGACAGCTCTGCCACGCGCGCTGCACCTGCCGGGCTGCTCGGGCGCCTAAAGGTGCTCACGCACACAGCCTTGCAAAATCAGGGTATTCTTACCAACAAAGCAAACACGCACTGTCTGCAGCTGCAGGAACTGCAGTTACTTACACAGGCTTCTTCTGTAGGGTTTTTCTTCTAAGGTCCTCAATTGCTGACAAAAAACAGCACAAAAAGGCAATCATTAACTAAAAATGCAACTGTACCACATACGGCTTATCTGCATGAGCCCCGTACGCTCGTGGTGAAGAGGTAATGGGGGTTGCCACAGTTTCTGACCCACTCGCTAGAACTACAACTGGGAGCCTCATGCCAGCACTCGAATCAACTGAAATCTTTCCCGGTATTTCAAAGGTTGGTGTTTTTTTTTTGAGTGAAGAACATTTAAACTGAAAACATGTATTTAGTATTTTCAAGCGAATTCTCACGGAAAAGTCAGATGCTTTAATAAACCAGCTGAGTTGACTTTCTGTGTCTTCCTTCCTTCTGTCGCAGAACGGGGAATTTCACCCCTCCCACAGAAGAGAAATACCGCCTGCGAAAGGGGAATTTTACTCCTCTCACGCAATAGAAATACTGTGCTCATGTTTACAGTATGTCTTGTTTGGAGGCACAATTAATTCAATTGCTTACTTCTGTATTTGAGTAGTTCTAGTGATCTCAATACTATTAACGTAGCCTTATCTTCCAAAAAAGTACTATCTACTAAAATACAGCATACTAACAAATTCTATTTTTCTTTACTACTGTTTTGTTAAGAATTGAGGTGTGTTTTAAAACGTGAAGCCCATGAACTCTTGCTAATGAACTAGTTTCTTTAATTAGTTGCTACTTCACAAAACTTGTTGTGGGTATGTAAAACGTTCTTCATTAACTTACGCTTTTTTGGTCATAGTAACTGTGTTTATAGATGTAGCTTTTTTAATTATCGATAGTACCATACATAGAAAAGGACTTCTGGGAGCGCATTACTGTTTTACTTGTGTCAGAACAGCTTTTTTGTCTTGCACTCGTTTTGCATATTTATATCATAATATATTGAATATTATATCCATTAATATCCATTAGATCAATTTTAAGTAAAAGCACTGTTTCCTATGTCTATCTTTCAGGTAAACAGCAACTCAAAAGAGAAAATGTATATACCATGTATCACAAGGAAGGCCAGCTTCATGCAGCTTTTTCCTTCCACAACATGTAACACAGTATAAACTAAAATTTCTCTGAAGTCTTTCAGATTGATATAGTACTCCAGATGAATTGTGTTGACTTCTTTTCTTTTTATAGACAATTTTTTTACAGATCCAGCTGCACAGTATGATTTTTTTCATGTCCCTTTATCACACTTGGGTGTCAAAACTGGAAAAGGGTTATAAAGGTTATACAAAGATAAATATATAACAAAGATTTACTTTTTACTCTTTACTATAATGTATAGCCAGGTGTGTGCCTGGGAAGCAAGAGAGAGGAAACAAAGTATTAAGTCTTACATTATTCTGTACCTTGAACAAGATTTAAGCAGAACCTCGTAGCAGAGGCTATATACTCCTTAGAGTAAATAACTAACCTTTTTTTGTTCCTACTTAACATGATCAAAAGTTATGTAACCTGTATATCATAAAGGTGTGTACAAACTGGAGTTAATGGCTGATGACGTGCTGTCTTCATTGGGAATTGTCCTGGGCATGAAGGGACCTTTGAGAAGAAGCTGTGTCTGAAAATTGGTAAATGTGGTACAAACAGAGCCTGCACACCTTCAGTCCTGGGCTGAACATGGTGTCCATAGTCCATGACGAAACACTGCATTTTAGAGGGAAAGAATGATCAGTCTTACGTATATACTGATACTGTGCTATTTTTTAAGCCCAAATATGGAAAACAATGAGCCATCCCCGCTATGTCTGAGCAGAAGCTCTGTTGTTATGTGATTCTTTGTAATCCTTTCTCCTCCCAGTTCCTAAGATAGCTATATAGCAAAACTGTGGTATTTTATAAGGTCAGCCCTTGCCCAACTTCTGTACATGCATACACCGATCAAAATTATGTCTATAGTTCACTGGTGAGATTTTCACTGCAAGACATCCCTTGAGGTCAAATCAAGTGAAGTACAAAATGGCTGCATCCCTTCCAGGTTGTTTTGATGATGGATAACTTGTATCTAATAAATTTTTACTACTAATATTTATGTTTTGACATAATGATATGCATTTAAAAATAAATTGCCATAATCTGATTTAAGGCTGTCTATATGTAGAAATAATTACCTCACCAAGTATGATGACTAAGTGGAAATAAAATTGTTATACCAGTCTGAATCAGTATCTATGGAAAATAATTTTCTATAGGAGATGGAAGTTGTTGTATTAACTTTTCTTTAAGAATGCATTACTAGCATTAATAATCAGAAATAGAAAAGCTTTTAAACTACTGCGAATGATGTGCAGACAGTGAACACTGCTGCTAATCTTATATATGGACTGATGTTCTTTTCTATCTTCCTACACTGTTTCTTCAAGTCTGTGCATTTAGACTTGGCTAATTACATGCAGGAGACAGGTCTTTCTATGAAGACAACTGTCCCGACACCCATATTTATTGAATATTGATATTCCAAGCTTTTCAGCCTACTTGGCTTAACTAAATATGTATTTAGAGACAATAACATTATCTTAGATAGGAAGAAGTTTTCCTATCAGAGCAGTTTTCATAATGCTTTTTTTCCAAAGACAGGAGAATCTTGAGTCATGGAAACAATCCTGATTATCTCTAGGGAAATAAATGAAGATAAAAAGTTATAATATAGGGTGACATATTTTTCTCCATAATTAATTTCATTCTTCTTCCTTGAGCTTTAGCTCTATTTCATACTAATCAATTTTGTCAACTGATTTACCACCAGCTTACAAACTAGATAAATAAATTCCACCAACCTACAGAAATATTCTTCATATGTATGTTTCTCCTTGGTCTTTATGCCTCTCTACTAATCAACCCTTTCTACTTTCACTATTTTTTCTTTTGTTTTATGTAGCGTACAAAAATTCACACTGGGAAACGTTCTTATACAAAAATATTTGCTTACCTAAACGTAAAAGAAAAAAGAACAAATTTTACTTCTTTTAGTCAATAACCCTAATTATCCACATGATGGCATTAGCCACTAAGTGAAATAAGGTTTTCCACTTCTAATGACTACACAGAAACCTGTTTTCTTTTTGTATGTCTAGTCTGACCCAGCAACAGCTGAAATGCATGCACAACAGCTTTCTACCAAGAGGTCCATGTCCTTTGCCTTAAAGAGAACTTTTTAAAAAAATACTCTCTTGCTAATCCAAAATACCAGAATCAATGTTGGTTACTTAATATTAATTTGAGTCAGGTCTGTATAGGCACTGTGATATAATGACCACTTTTCCCAAAGAATCTCTGCTTAATTCAATGCACAGCATATTTAACTCAGTTAATAATCAGCTGTAGTAAACAGAGAGCCACTAGCTTGCATAGAGGTAAGATACTCCAAACAGCTGAGCAACAGCAATTCCCAGCTCCTGTGAGTTCATGTAGGAACCACTGCCCAGCAATGAGTGAGTTACTTCTTAGCAGTAATGCTGAGTTCAAGTTCATGGCAAACCAAAAGGTCTGACTATAACATTAAGATAAATATTAAACAAGAGCTCTAGATTTCTAGTGCTAGCATTTGGTTCTATTGAAAATGTTGAGTTAGATGCATTGGTTGCTGGAAAAGAAAAATTAGATTTGTCAGTCTGAATTTTAGTTTTGTAGCATTCCAGTGCAAGCCACTCTTGTATCGTCTTCCCTGCTTCTGCTGCTCTTGTTTAACTTGTGTACTGTGGTAAAATGGAAACACCACTTGAAAGGAGACTTGGGACTGAAAGTGGTTTGGCAAAAAGAAATCTGTTCTAAGGTATGAAGATGAGAAAGAGATGAGAACCATCTTTTAAAACAAATGCTTGCTCAAGTCATAAATCTGGTGAAATACTGTCCTTCTGCAATGTAACATACTCTCTTGTAGCCTGATCAAATTACCACAGCCCCAGTTCTGTCCACGCTGAAAGAGCACAAAGCCAGCCCGCTGACCTCAGTGTTAGCTTCCAGATAACCTCAGTTATGTGAAACTGTTACCTAGGTGTTTAGGTTTTTTTTTTTTTCTTTTAATCAGACAACCATTTTATACAACAGCCATAAGTCCAATCTTGTTTACCATTTGAGCTTAAAGACCTGCCTGGGTAAGATGTAGAAGTTATGATTTTAATTAAAACAGAAAATACACCTTGTACTCTAATTATTGTTTGATACAATAAAGAAGGAGTTTCTTAAAGAAACTGGAGTATGGAAGAGGCACTCTTTAAGCATTTGCTTTTGAGGGGGAAATATAAAAGTGAAAGATTAGTTCCACCTGACAAAACATTATTGCAGTTCCTTTAGGAACAGATACTCTGAAGTCTTAAATCTCAACATATCTCAGGAGTGTTAACTGGCAGTGATTCAGCAAACTGGTGTAATACATTCCACTTTTGAACTGAAAATTGGTCCAGTAAATTGAATTTACACTTGCCGACTAACTTAAATGGTGCAAGAATACTATTCATACGTTTAGTTTAAAATTGTTTGCCAAATCATCACATTCTCTGAAGAGCATTAATATCATATTAATGTAATGCTGTTAGCTTAAGCACAGTCAAATCTATCTTATGCAAATATGTGAAAAGCTGTATTAACTACAATAAAATTTTAGTTGGACTTCTTTATAACTAAACACATTGAGTTTTAAAATTTTCTTAAAAGTTAACATCAGTCTAACTTTACACAGGTGACAGAGATAACACTGTTTGAGGCCACACAGTAAAAGAGTGGCAGAGCTGGGATTAAAAACAAAACAAAAAAGTCTCTTCAATCCAAAAATTCTTAATGACGCCAGGTTCATATTTGAAAGGTCAACCAGATACTGCCAAGTAACCAGAGTAAAGGGCATTTACATGTTCAGTAAGAACAAACTGTGTATGCTAGTATCCTAGCTTCTCCATCAAATTTTCTCTTACCTATATAGATGTTTTTATTTCAACCTACTTTACCATACCTATCAGGCTATTTCAATCTGCTTTGGTATTTAGAAGGAATTTAATGAAAGATAGGCTGGAGGTGATTACTTCTATGTTCTGGTCAATATTATCTCTCAGTACTAGATTCCAATGTCCAAGGCCCAAGGTCCAAGTGTAAACTCTTGCTGGGCATACAGTGTAACATTACATTATAATAACAGTAATTTTTTCTAATAACAGTACTTGTTTTCAGCCGCTGCATAATTAAGATCTAACTCACAGAAAAGGCTATAATCTAATCAAACTGCAAAGGTATGGTTTTAAAATAAATAGAAGGAGCTTTCTTTCAAAATCAGTTTGCACTTCTGAATGAGATCTACCCATTGGAAGACAAAGACAGAAGACTCAGCACCTTTTAAACTTCCTGTTGTTCAAGTAATAGTACAGTGTTACTTCATATTTACTGCAGAGTATAGGGCATTCACAAAAACTGTGCTATCACTTTAAATTTTATGAAGTTGCTTGTTTCCCGCAAACAGGCCAAAGAAATCTCCTTTTAGTTTTGGCTAGAAGTTCGGTTAAGTTCTGTGTTGGCTTTTATTGTTGGTATCGGGAGCTATTGCTCTGTTGTTTAAAAACAAAACAAAACAGCACTGTCATGTAAGTACTTTAAGTTCCTAAATATTACAGTCATAAACTTTGAAGTAGGCATGAGCAATGTGACTCGAGTGTGATCAGACATCCGACTGATGGAATAAATAGTTCCCTGGTTTTCCTTTGCAAGAACAAGTGTTTTGTAATACTGCGGGGCAGAACAAAAACGGGGGCGAGGGGGAATGCTAGGAAGGCATATATTAAGAGACTGAAGAATTCTGGTATTTATATACTTGAAAGAGCTGGAAAACTATTTCCTGCTAATGACATTGATATGGTATCCACTCTTGTTTTGAAGCAACTATTGATCCTTTCCTGTTGTGGTGTATATTACACACAGAAAAACTGCAGGCTGAAAGTGAAATGACACTGTGAAGTGCACCACTTAGATACCAGGGTAGCAAACACTATGCACGATTGCTGCAGGCTGCAGCCCACACAGTATCTGCAATGTTAAATGGTAGCACTTGTGCACTGACATTTTGCTGGGGTGGTTCCCCCATGCAGAAAGCAGGCTCAGTTTACCTCTGCTCAATTAATGCAGGCCCAAAGGCTTTAAGTAATGTGCCTGCATATCAGGTGATGTTGATGGAGGAGGACTGAGGCAGACTGTTCTGTCTTCCTGACTAAGCTTGATATGTATTCATGCAGCTTGCTTTGTAACAGTGAGTTGTTTTTTCAAGACGATACTGCTCTAACAATTAAGTGACTACACAGTACTTAATGAGCTTTGGACCTGTAGTGGATCAAGTCCTTCACGTTGACTGTTGATGGCTATTTTAGCTGCTGTAACGTAAGTTTGTCAAAACAGTGTTTCAGGATTTGGAATCAGAAGCCTGTATGTTAGTTTGGTTTCCTAATGATTTTTGTTTTCAGAAACTTAAAAATCCTGTCTCATAAATTTGGATACATTTCAAAATACCTCTTAATGTATAGCACAGTGGAAATGTGTGCAGCACAAACCTAGTTACTGGGAAACTTCAGTGGCAGCACTGAAACTGCCTTGAGTAATAACCCTTCTGGTTTTCCTTACTTTTGACAATGTATTTAGCTTGCACTTTAGGGTAACTACTTATGAAAAGGGCCTAGTTATGTGGGCATGGTTTGCTCTTCTTCTCTTAGAACTGCCCACTCCATGTGTAGCTCATGAGACTTCTAAATCTTGCCCTGTTCACGGTACAACATAGCAAGCCTGGAGGAAGACGCACTTGTGCAAGGTTTTGTGGCAAAGAAATTGCAAAGTCACATCAGGACACTGAAGCCTGCTGAGGACCATAGCAGAGACGGTCCAGCTTCCTGTCAATTATGTGTGTCCATTTTGTTCCTACTACTCCTGTAGGTGTTGGCACTTCATGTATTTCCCATCCCTATGTTGTATCTCCTCTACTAGCACCTCTCCAATTCAGAGACAGCAATTAACATACCAACAGAGTTGTGCTGTTGGTACATCCAAGTCTGTCCTGTGCACAAAAGCACACAGGCTGGCAAACTGAGGCAGAAATAAGGAGAATAGGAAGGATATGAAAGACGCGAGGACCCCTCTGGGCCCCAAGGAAACATCCATGTAAAATAATCCAGTTTGAAAGCAACAAGTTCAGCTCCTATCTGGATGAGTCTCGCTGAGATGAACCTTAGGGGAGCTGCACAAACTCAGTGGGGGAGCTTTTCCTAGGGATTTTCCCTCAGTCTCTCTTGGGATCTTAACAGTGCAGAGAGTCAGAAACGCTGCTGTGTTCACTTACACAGACATAAAAAAAACTTTCCCAACAATACCAAAAATGTGAACTGTAATGAGGAACAAACAGATTTCTTAAAACATTCAGAGGGAAGAGTAGGTGAAAGCAGAAAGAAAAAATTATCTGTAACAAACCGAGTTTGAAGTGAGTAGAAGTGTTCCTATAAACATCGCTGCCTTTGGACTGCCTTAAACACATTTTAATTGGACGAACACGTTACAGCAAGCGACACGATTATAAGGAAATGCCTGTGATAACTGGGAGCCCAGAGTTCTGCCTAAATTGTTCTGCAGACTTAATTCCACAAAATATACTACCTTTTAAAAAAATAAGCACTATAACATAGTGACTGTAAACTGAGAAGCAGAATCTCTCTTTTTTTTAATGTAGTCCTAGGCAACAAAAATAGACTGACCTTCTGAAGCTGCAGGACTGACCTTTTCAGCGGGTGCAGTTAAGGATTTCGGTGGTGGGAGGCCCACAGCAACTGCTACAGGTACTGTGGTGTTACAGCTAGGCTAGGCAATGGCAAGGGCTGGCAGGGGACAACATTCAGCTGACAGGATTCTTCAAAACAAGGGTGTTTTTGTTTTTTTAACTGTTTTACATCTTTGTCAAACAAAGTTCCCAGAGCTGGCCCTCCTGTCCACACGCTATATATAGCCTCGACCCCCAGCTGACACCACGTTTTCCTGCAGCGCAGCCTCTGAGGCAAGGCGGCTGCGCGTCCCGCTTTTGCCCGGGGGCATGTGGACGGGCCCTCCCCCGCGCATGGCGCGGGCTCTCCCCGCCGGCCGCGAAGTCACTCCGTCCACAGCAGAAGCCTTCTGAAAGCGCCCGAGCTCCACAGCCCTGGGGGAGGGGGAGGGGCAGGGGCAGGGCCGGGCACGCCCGCCGCGCGGAAAGGCGCCGCCCTGAGGTAACGGCCCGGCTCTCGCGGGAGCTCCGGCGGCGCCGCCTGTCTCTGTGCGCGGCCGCGGCGGAACCAATAAAGTTTGTTTCGAGAAAGCAGAAGGGAGGGGGAGGCTGCGCGCCGTCCGTTACCGGGGCTGCGGCCGCCCTCGCTGGGGAGCCGCGCTCAGCCGCTTGTGAGCACGGCCGGCCCCCTGCCCGGAGAGGCGGGGCGGCGACCGAGGGGCCCGGCGGCGGGGCGGCCGGGAGGAGTGGCGGGCCTCGCGGCTCGGGCGGGGGCAGCGGCGCGGGCGGCTCCCTGACGCGCCCTCCCCCGCGCTCGGGCCGCGCGCCGGCGTGAGGCGTTTCCAGACGGGCGCTGCCTGTGGGGGCGTCGCTGACGCGGGCCCTGCTCGTGCTGCCTCCCGGCAGCGCTGCCCGCCCGCCGCCGCCGGGAGCCCCTGGCGCGGGGCCGCGCCGCGCAGCTGCCATGCCGAGCGCGGGGCAGACGCGGCTGCTGCACCTCGGCGAGATGGAGAAGCTGGACAAGACCCTCTTCAGGCTGGAGCAAGGTGGGCGCGGCGGCCGCCGGACTGGCTCAGAGCGTGCGGTGTCCCTCTGCGCCCCTCGCACGCACCTTGCTTTAACACGGGTTTATTTCTGACCTGCCGTGTCTGCTGCCGAGGTCTGCGGTGGCGCAGGCTGGGCCGTAAGGCTCCAGCAGGTGGGCCGGGGGTTTCTCCGACAGCCCCTGCAGGGCAGGAGGCTCTGCCTGCACGACCCCCGCCTTGCCGATCCGTGGAAGCCCCTCACAGACGCCGCTCTGCACCGTGTCCTGCAGCTCCCCCCCCCCCCCCCCCCAGCGTGAGAAATGTGAAATATATCCGTGATACTAACAATCCTTGCTAAATCCGAGGTAATGCTTGGGATTACAGCCTTCTTCAGCTCCCTCCAAATCTTCCTTTCTTGCCAGTCACATTTCTTAAAGCTGCACTATATTGTTATTCTGGCTGCATGCTAACAAGAACTTCGTGTTATCTATGTTTAAAAGTGTTCTTAAATCTGTTTTCAGAAAAACCCAAACTGTACGTTTGGTCCACTGTCAGCCTGGTCAGCAAATTCAGCCCCTAGAAACAAAGTTACTCTTTTTAGTAACCATTTTAAAGTGTACTTGAAATCAGAGTCTTTATTACTTGTCTGAAAGTTTTCTGGGTTTAATTACCTTAGGTCTTTGGTCTAGGAACTTAATATCGAAGTGGTTTAGTGTAAGAGTAATATATTGGTTCCTTGCTTATATAAATAAAAGTTCTCTTCAAATACATTGTTTTCAGAATTTTCTGTGTAATCTAAAAACATACTGTTAGTGTACAAATGCAGAGTTGAACCCAATCTCTGTTATTGACTTTTTCCTTTGAGCTGTGTAAATTTTGTTGGAGGGAGTCACACAAAATTGTGTGGATTTCAAACATCCAAAATGCATCTACTGGTAGCAGTCTTGGAGAGGACATAGCTAATTTGAGCATGGCATTCCTGATGTCAGTATAACTGTTGCAGGAAATAAGATATCAGTGGCATATATCCCTGAACTCTAATTTTAGAAATCCCTGTAATGAAATGTCAAGACAGTACTGCAGAGAATTGTGCTCACCTTCCAAAAGTGATTTTTTCATGCAAGATTTTTGCGATCAAATCAGCTTCATTTTACCTGACAGACATTCAGATCCTAAAAACACTACTTTACCTGGCTGCTTTGATGCAGTGATGATTATGTTAATAAGAGAAACTATGAGCTTGTTGATACTTACATATTTAAATGTACTCAGACAGCTGAACTCTGATATTAGAGCTGCTATGATTCTACTTCATAAGCAACTTTTTTTTTTTTTTTCAATTTAAGATAGTGGAACTTGCCACTGTTGAATTCTTTTAAGACTTTATCATTAATTATTTGCTCTTATAAATATGCAAATTTCTTTTACTCAAAATTCTAATTTTGTAGACTGTCTGGTAGGGTACTAAATGTATTACTAGTCAATTACGTGACTGGCACATAATTTAGTAAAAGTTGTTGTGCAAGCACTTAAACGTCTACCTGTTCCAGTCATTTGAAAATGCCCTGTAAAAATTTAGCAATGTATGTGGTGAAGGCACTCGTACCTGCAGGTGAAAGTGTATTCTGAGACCTGTTGACTAAGCTTAATTCTTCATGTTCAACTGAACAGACTACAATACAATTTTAAGTCCTGGTATTTTGATTGTGTTCTCTCTATCCTGGTTATCTTAAGCCTAAATACTCCTCTTTCCAATGCGTGTGTGAACTGCAGGACTTGCACAAGCTCCACAAAGCTCAGTGATTCAAAGGAAAATGTAGCAGTTTATTTGTACACTGTAGATTACATGCAACTAAACATCATTTTACAGTTTAAAAGCATGAATTCAGAAACTTAAGATTTACCTCCGCTTTTTTTTTTTTTTTTTTTTTTTATACTAGGTATACCAGTATCTGCATAGCATTGTATGTGGTTTGGTGACTATGATATGCTGTTTTTTGTTTTTAAGACTTTTTATATGGAAAAGGGAAACAAAATGGGAAGGGGATAAATAGTTCCATATAAGTAAAGGGAAAGGACTATGTGTAAACTATCAAGTGTGCAAAGCAAAAGGATAGGAAAATAGGGAGAGAAGATGCTGTAGAAATATGCCATCCTGCAGAAGTTCTTGACAGATACGTTGGTGCCTTTTCTTCGTAACATAATATCAAATTATGAACTGTTATTACCACATAGAAATATCTAGTCCTCTTGATGAGATGTCTTTAATTTCTTTTTTCTTGAGGTTTTGAACTACAGTTCCGGCTGGGCCCAACTCTTCAAGGCAAGGACGTTACCGTGTATACTAACTATCCAGCTTCTGGAGAAGTGTTTGATCGCCACAAGTTCAGGACATTATCGTGGCACAATCCTACAGGAAAAGAAGATGACTCTGACAAATATTGCAAACTGGATCTCCAAATTTCTGGGTCATACCAGTATTATTTCAGTCTTGGGTAAGTGAAACTCTATACATATTGACAAATGCAGTCTGCTCCCTATTTCTGCATAGATTTTGACCTGAAGAAATACTGTTAAGAATAAAAACATATTCTTTTCTGTGTTTTTTTAAGTGCAACAGTGGGACCTATCTAAATCTGATGAAAGACAACAGTTGTGATGGTTGTGTAGTACTTTCTGATGCTGAGATATTCCAGAGAATTTACAAAAGACATTTGATGTCCAATTTTGTATGAATGTTGGAAAGGCAAACCTTTTTTACAAGATTTCAAAGTCATCAGCATTCTAAATATCTGAACGGTTAATTTGTACTCTCTTCATTGACCTGGAAAGTCATTGGGGGATTTTTTTTCCTCTCCGTCTAGCATAGAGGGTTCTTCACAGCCCTTTTGTTTCAATAGGGTGTGGAGAATGCCAGCATCTGCAATGGTTATACTCTAGTGTTGTGAGCTCCTGAAAGATGGGAGCTGATGGTTGAATTCCCTTAGGTTGAAGAGGATGTTTAGCCCAGGTCTCTCTTTCCTTAACAGGATGGTGCTCCAAACGGAAGTCTTTACACGAAAGATGTGCAGTCATGCTTTCTTTGTTTCCAGCCATATTCTAAAATCAGGAACCAGTACTCTGTCTCCAAGACAATAACTAAACTGTCTCCAAAAGCGAGAAGCCTTTAAGTTCTGCCTCTTAATTGTATTCTTGTAAGCACTGTTGTAAGTCCTGTAGAGAGATGGTGCTTGAGGTGAACATCTGTGCAGTATTTTCTATTGTGTTTAGCCCCCCCCCCCACACACACACACACCCCCCAACTGTTGTAGGAGGCTTTAGTGTTTTTAAAATAAGTGCATTTGTTGGCTTCTGTTTCTGAAACTGAGCGATATAAGGGACATTTACTATATCAATGACAATTTCATTAATTTCTCCTAGAAATGAGAAAAGTGGTGGAGGTTACATAGTTGTGGATCCTATTTTGCGTGTTGGAGCTGATAATCATGTGTTGCCTTTGGATTGCGTTACACTCCAGACATTCCTTGCTAAGTGTCTGGGACCATTTCATGAATGGGAAGATAGGCTTAAAGTTGCAAAAGAAACAGGTAATACCAATACACATATTAAAGGATATAATTTTTTATCTTGTGGTTTAAAAAAAACAAAAATAAACTGAAGACCTTCGGTATAAACAGTTCATTTATCCTTTAGTTTGTGGTTTAAATATTTTCCACTAGGTTTATTTAAATTAACAGTTTAAGTCAGTGGAATGATTAAAGTATTTGCTCAAGTGCAAGAATTTGCCATTTCCGTGTATGGGAAATCACTTTTCATTTTATTGGCTTGGTTTCAGATGGATATTAAAGTTTATAGAACTTAGAGTGTGATTTTTAAGACAAGTATTATGTAGAATATTGAGGGGAAGATTCAGATTAATTTATACCAGTTATTCCAAACATTAGCTTTTAATACATGTTATGACTAATTTATTACGCTTTCGTCAACGAACTTCTTTTACTGAAACTTATTTTTTTTGTTACGTAGGTTACAATATGATTCATTTTACCCCACTTCAGAAACTTGGACTGTCTAGATCATGCTATTCACTGGCTGATCAGTTAGAAGTAAATCCTGACTTTTCAAGCCATAATAAAAAGTGCACTTGGAGCGATATAGGAGCTCTTGTGGAAAAAATGAAAAATGAATGGAATATGCTTTGCATCACAGATGTAGTCTACAATCATACTGGTATGATTTGTGTGTGTGCGTGTTAATAACCAGATTCGGTAATTATATTCCATTATTTCCCTTATTTTTTCCCCCGTTCTTTTATGTGTGTTATGGAGACACATCTATTGTGAATGCAAAAAGAATTCTGTATTGTTATTTAGAGAATGAATAGATGCCTTCACAGGGGGCATTCAAGAGCTTGTACACATGTCTGTTTTTCTTAGTATCGTGCTTGTTTTTATGATCTGCAGTGTGCAACTTGCACAAAAATGAATGGAAACTGTGTTATGAATTTACTTTGTGGGTGAACATAAACGGAGTAGTTTCTTGTTAAACAAGGAATTATTCTTGTGGAGAAGACCATAGTCATGAATAATAGAAAATAGAATGTGGCAAAGCTTCATTTTCTTTTTTAAACTATTTTTAAAAATCCCCAGCCTTCTTTTTGGCAGAAGCTAAGAATATTTTTGTCTTTTCTTTTGTTCTTCTTAAAACTTCTTGCAAGAGACAAAATAACTGTAAGCATTTCATATAGGACTATTTTACCAGTCACGAATCCGAATTTGAAAAAAAGCTACTTTGATTGAAGGTCAGGGGATGTCAAGGAGAGGATGGTTAGCCTGTGTACCTAGTGTTGGTGGGGTGTTTTTTTTTGTTTTGTTTTTTTGTTTGTTTGTTTTTGTTTAATGGATTATTACACTGCTCACTAGTCCTCTGAACTCTTTAAAAAAACGGTTGGCAGAGTTGTTTGAGGATACAGAGTGGAAAGAGGTATGCAGTATGTACAGAAAATAGAGAGGGAATAGTGAGATATCTGCATAGCATTGGAAATAACAAATCTTCAAGGAATATCTGACCTAAGCAATTTCTCTTATGAGGATTTCCATTAGTTCTTTAATAAAGAATTCCTTTTGTTGTGAGATTTTATTGGTAAATAAATAATTAAGAAATGTATCTTTTCAATGTTTTTATTCCCCACTAAAACAGATAGTTTAGGAAAATTGAATGCAGCTAGATTCAAAAAACAGCTGGGTACTTCTCTATTCTGTGCTGAGAGTAGCTGCTGCTCTTTAAGTATATAGTCTTCTCATCTCAAAAAGCATCTTTGTCATTGGGAACAGCTTTCTAGATGTGGTTCTGCATGCACATTTAAATGCAGCTTGCTAAATATTATTTAAACTCCCTGTCAGTGAGTTCCATGGCATTTTGTAGTTGAGAGGATCTTAATTTTGCAAGTTTTATTTCAGATAAGTAAGAAATATTCCAATGAATAAAACGATGAAAAGTAACAACTCAAACTTGGGTATAGCATGGAAATAATAAGCAGAATAGGAACAGGAGACTTGGCTTAAGCAAGGGAGAAAAAGCTACGAATCATTGTGAAAGGTGAATAAAGAGGAGGTTTTGTATTTTTTGTTTGTTTGTTTTTATTTTTCTATTTTTTTTGCATGTAGATATGCCAGTGTTTTAAAGGCTTTATTTTTCCTAGCTGTTCATAGCTAAAGTATGGTGGGTTGTGGGTGTTCCCCCCCCGCCCTTCAATATGCCGTGATGAAGTACTGTCATTTAAAGTTTGTTGATCACTTGAATGGTGGGATTATTTTGAGTAGTTTAAAAATGCAGTTTTCATCTTACGCTGTAATATTAAAGACCGCAATAATTAGGATTCTCATAGGAGAGAACAACAAATGGCTATGTATGTTGATTTCAGTTGTTTGATTTTTTTATTATTATTATTTTTTATTTTTTAAACTAATATTACGAGCTTTATTTGCTTTAGTTCTTTGGAGCTGAGCATTGCCAAGCATTCCCATCCAATCAGTTTGCATTGCAACACGGGCTGTGACTTCAACAAACACTTAGATATGTTTGTTCCGATATTACTCTCCAAAGCATAATTGTTCACTATCTGTCTCAGGGAATTGGGCTTTAAAACATTCTCACAATATTAAATGAGAATTTCTTGCACTTTAACGACTGGAAGTCCAGTTTCTCTGACTCTGTTCTCTATATGCTGGTCATGCTTGAGATCCTGTCATCTTTTTCCAGTGTATATTTGCATGCTGTGGAGGAGAATGGTTTTCTATATGTCTAAGTCACAGCTAGTTATTAGAGTCTGAAACATATTTGATATTATTAGAAAATACAATGTCACGATACTGCATGGCCACATTTGCGTAAAGACACTGTCATGTTGCCTTCATCGCTGGAATAAATTCATCAGGACGGATGAGCAAACTATTTCTTGAGTTATGCCATGGTGAAGGAATGTTTATAAGTTTCTTCTAACAGGACAGAAATATTGAAACAACCATGATCTTGCCTTAAAATCATTAAGCAAGATATACCTGATGGCTTTGCTTTTGGCTCTAAATTTTTTAAATCTGTTGATTTGTTTTTCACCTCTCAGTTGTTAGTCATGAAAAACTCTTGATTTGCAACTGACTGCTACAGACTTCACTAAAATTTACACTAATACACTAAAATTTAGTGTAAGCAGAAAGATACATTGATAAATGTCCACTTAAGTGGTGATGGTGCATATACTTGCGGAGGTAAATGTCCTGGGGGCTTTTGGAATAAGAAAATAGCAAATAGCTTTGGAGTTTCTTTTTGTCTGAAGATTGATTAGGTGGAAATCTAATTTTACATTCTCTATGTTTTAACCAAAGACCAATTTCTAGTAGTTCATTCCTGCACATTAGGGTGACTTAAGTGTAAAACATGTTTCATAGATCTATTTAATATAAAACACACAAAATACATGGCCAGTTATTTTGAGCGGTGTATGGGTACTTGCACATGCTTATTAATTCTGCAGCATGGTTGCATTAGAGGCTTAAAGCACTGGGTGGTCTCTTAGTAACTCCTCTAATGCCGTTAATTCTGAACAGCTGGTGAGCCCTCAGCAAACACCACTGATAGTTGTTGATGGTAGCTTCCACTTTCTAGCTGAGCCTGGTGTTTGCAAGTGGCAATGGGTCCTCTCTCTTCCTATTGTACCGTCAGCCAGCTCAGCCTGACTACTCAGTGGT
Source organism: Dromaius novaehollandiae (assembly GCF_036370855.1). NCBI lineage: Eukaryota > Metazoa > Chordata > Aves > Casuariiformes > Dromaiidae > Dromaius > Dromaius novaehollandiae. The sequence continues at coordinate 20,610,550 of NC_088105.1, read as the reverse complement.
TAAGCCAAGGTGTTTGATTTCTGCAGAGAACTGCAGGGAGCAGAGAACGCTTGGACTGTGGAGAATGGTGGGAATCAGTTTTTGATGTTAATGTCTCCGTCTGGTAGTCCCTCTTAAATAGAAAAAGAAAAAAGTCAACAACTATGGCCTAACTCTAAAAGTAATGATAAATGCTTGTGCATGTTAAATATAAATACACCTTTGGCATGTTAGAGGCAGTATCGTAAATGAGCTTGAAAATCCTGCCTGGTAACTGGGTAGATTTGCCCTTTCTGGGCTGCTGTTTCTTTCAAAGTGTTCAAACAAAATACTGTGTTTATCAGCATTTACTTTTCAGTAAGAGAGAGGAAAATAGAAGGTTTTCTTTTTCTTTGCAGAATTTTCAGTGACTTTAACTGAAATAAATAATAGCTTCTGTATCTTTAAGAGGAGACATCTTCTTAAGTTAACATCTTGGATTAAAATGATATATTGTCTTTTTAGAATTTTATTTACTGATGGAAGACCTTTATAGTAAACCATGGTTCTTGCTCAGCTGAACAGAGTAAGGTAGTATTAGTTTTTGGAGAAAAATATCTTTTCAGAAGTAGCATATACATATATTTTTTTTTTTAAAAAAAAAAAGTGATCTGGTTCGCTAAGAACAGCCTTTAACAGCCTGAGCTTAATATTGCTTTATGTAACTTTCAGATAAGTGGGACACTTTTAGATGTAGATGGCAGAATTCCATGTTTATAAGGTCAAACCATTTGTGGAAATTAAGATCTTCATGCCATGTTCTTAATGGTCTTGACACGTAATATAGGAGGATGTTTAGAAGAGCTATTCATACTAGAGGGTGAGAGAGTACACTCTTTTCTTTCCCTTTGACATTTTTGTTTGAACTTCTTTGAACCAAGCAAAGTTGTTTTTCAGTTGTTAATTGTTCTGCAACTGTGGACATGTTAATGACTCTTTCTTTGTGTGTCTGATACAGTAACTCACTGAATATTTTCCTCGAGTTTGGTCCTATTATTTTTCTCTGTTTTTCTAAAACAATAAATTGATGAGACATGTTCTATGAAAAATGTATTAAAAAAAAAAAAAACTTGAGTAGCATTTTTTTCCTTCACCATCTCCTCCTTTTTGTTTTTCCTTTTTTTTAAAAAAAAATAGATTTTCAATTTCAGAGATTGAAAAGAACCTATGGAAATTATTTTCTGTTAAATGGCATGCTTAGGACGGTTTCATAAACAGAAAAATTAACTACTGAGATTTTTTTCTTTGTCATATTTGAAAAATTAAAATCTTCTCTGCCTTATATGTATTTACTTGTATTGCTGTATGCACACCACTGTCTATATTAGAGTAGATTATACCCATTTGCAAGTGAAGGCTCCTTAACTTCTTTGAGTGAATTCTTATTATTCAGCATAGTCTGATCTGAAATAGTGTTTGATTTATGTGCACCAGAGTGCACTCATCTCCCTGTGTGAGACCCATTTAAGTACATTTTTCATTGGTTGGGGGGGGGGCATCTTTTAAGAATATAAAATAGCTTAGGCCACCTTAAATCTTTGTGTGGGGTATACATTTGGCCTTAAACACAACCAGGGATTTCTCATCCATTGCTTGATATATTTCCTGCAACAAAAATGTAATTTTTCTCAGGATTTTAGAACTGGTGATACTACTATGTATTTTTTTACATAACTAACAAAAAGTTTCTTTGCAGTCTCCATGACTGACTTGCAAAAAAAAAAAAAAAAAAAATGGTATCAACAGTGCACACTTTTGCATAGGCATGCTTTTTCTGTTGGCTGAAATAAATGGAAAACTTCAGTTGAAATGTGAACTATTTATACGTGCCACAGTATCTTAAGTTAAGCTAAGCATAAAACAATGAAGTATTCAGACTGTATTTTTTTTCCCCCTCTGCTTTTTAAAATAAGCTGCTAACAGTGAATGGCTCAGGATGCATCCAGAATGTGGCTATAATCTCGTAAATTCTCCTCACCTGAAGCCAGCTTGGGTCTTAGATAGAGCTCTCTGGCACTTGACCTGTATGGTGGCTGAAGGAAAGTGTATTGATAAAGGAGTCCCTCCTTTGCTTGAAAATGATCATCACCTGAATGTAAGTAAATAAGAACTAAATGTATACTAATGAACGCTAAGTAGCTGAATAAACTTTTAACATTCTTTAAGGGTTGTGGTGATGCACAAAATATGGTATGTACTTTGCAGATATATTTAGCAGAACAGTTTTTAGCCCAAACACTTACTTTTTTCCTTAAAAAATCATATGAGCACTTAGCGTTTTTGATCATATTCATTTATCATCAACATAATTAACATAATTTTTATCTTTACAGTGTATCCGTAAAATAATCTGGGAAGATATATATCCAAAAATTAAACTATGGGAATTTTTCCAAGTGGATGTTAACAAAGCTGTGCAGCAATTTAAAACCCTTCTAATTCAAGGTAAAGGGAAAGTATGATGCCAAAGCACATGAATTACTTATAATTACTATGCTGGAATTCAAGAAACCTTATACATAAACTTATAAACAAACTGGAAAACAACCCCAATTTTTGCTATGTGAGAAATATACTATGCTGAGTTAAACATATGTGGATGCTTTGAAAGCTAGTAAAGCCTTCGAAGACTGGTCTAGGAAAAACAGTAGAAAGGAGGAAGAATAAGAGTGAGGTTTTTTTGCCTGAATCCAGTATTATAACTGAGCACAGTTGTTTCTGAATAGCCAGCTCTGACAGATCTTAAATGTTTCCTTTTCTTTGCAACCCTCCAAAACCCTTGTCTGTCTTATGCCAGAATGGCAAAAGTTTTTTGTCTTTTAAAGGTATTTTCTACTTTTACTTAATGATGACTTTTTAAATTTTGTCCTCAGGCAAAATGAGCACTAAATCTGATCGAAATCAACATCTTCAAATAGTTCAGGATCCTAATTATAAACGACTTGGCTGTACTGTAGATATGGATATAGCATTGGCAACTTTCATACCGCACAGGTATTGATTGTATTATTGATTACAAGTTAAAATTAGCAGTGAAGTTAAATTTGCAGAACCAAACAAGGTAAAATTATGTTCAAAGATAGGAAAAATATTTTTCCACTCATTTTAATTATGTATATTTATTATGAAGTGTTTTAAAAATGAATTTTTCTAATTGTTCTCTGATGTAATTTCCACCTGTTAAGCAATGGACCAGCTGCAATAGAAGAGTGTTGTAACTGGTTTCGCAAGAGAATTGAAGAACTGAATGCTGAACAATACAGACAAACTAATCACCATCAAGAGCAGGTCTTATAGTTGCTGTGTTTTAATGCTGAATTGTTTTAAATTGCAAATAAAATAAAGGGTTTTTAATAATGCAGAATTTAATTATTTCTAGGCTGTCAACTGCCTTGTGGGTTCTGTGGTTTATGAACGACTGGCTGGTCATGGTCCTAAACTGGGTCCTATTACTAGAAAATATCCGTTAGTTACCAGGTATTATAACTTTTCTTAATTGAAAACTATTACATCCTATACAGGGAAAGTGATTTCAAAGCTCATTGGAAGTAAAAATTCATATGGACAAGTGCATGTTTTCTTTCCCATGTACAATGGTCACTTAATCTATGAATTGACTGTCTTGTTTAAGCAGTCATGATAACTGATAAACATGTGAATTCAGAGAGCATGATACAGTAGTATTCAGGGCACATTGAAGCCTTACATAGTGCAAATTGCTCTTGTAGGTGGAAGAGGGGTAGAACTAGGAAAACCTGTACCTTTCATGTTTGAGGTACCTGAAGCTACTTGTATGTCTTAGGGGCTGGGGTTTTATTTTTGCACTATCAACTGACACCAAGATAGTGGAAACAACTGTCCTTCCTCCTTCAAGATGTTACAAAATAGAAAACTGTCCATCCATCATTTTTAATCTGGCAGCTGCTTTTTATGTTTTATCCAAAAGGCAGTTTATAGCAGATACTCTAATTTCAAAGGCAATGAATTGCAGTTAAGGTTATCTTATGTTTGTTTTCTTGGTTTGGTTTGCTTTTTACTTGCCTGTGTATTCCATAGATATTTTACTTATCCATTCAAAGAGCTGACTGTGGAGGAAGAAGAAACTATGATGCATCAGCCAGATAAGGCTTGTTATTTCATGGCCCATAACGGCTGGGTAATGGGAGATGATCCTCTTAAAAACTTTGCTGAACCAGGTTTGTAAAGGAACTTCAAATCCTTTTTAAACCTTCATGGTATTTTAGCCAAAGCAAATAGGATTTTGTTTAGTCGATCTTTTTTTCCAGATGTATTCTTCTGAAGTTGCAAAAAGCAGAATAATGGGCAGGTGTTCAGTGTATAGCACTTTGATTTCCCCTTCAGCATATGAAAGACTGAATGTAATAAACTGGGATTTGAGATGCAGTTCTGCAAGATTTCGGAGGCAAACTACCAGCTCTCTGTCACTGAAATGGGGACATCCTGCCTCTCCACGCCTGTCATTGTCTTCGCTGCTTACTATGTGCACTTTTCCAACACCACCACTTTTTGGACTTTCTATAAGCTGCTTACTCACTAAGGTGGCAGAAAACTAATGCAATAATAAGGTGGATAGTGTTCTGCTGCATCAGTGAGCAAGAGCTGGCTCCTGGGAAGGTCCAGTGAGTGCCACAAGTAAAGGCAATTGAGAAGTGACCACATAAGGTGATGTAGGGATGGGATAGGGAGGAGCAGGGAAAGAGGCAGGGGGAGAAGGACTCTTCTCTTTGCAGCAGCAGTGAAGGAGTAGCTACCTGTGGAACCACACTGTAGTGGAGTCTCTCAGCTGAACTGTATAGGTACAACGGCATTGATAATTGCACTGTCATTGTGAAATTGCTTGTAGTTATGCTCTAAAGGAAAACCTGTATAATGAATTTCTGAAGTATTAGCTCTTAAATAGTATTTTTATGTTTGAGGGTATTGAGGGTTATGAGGGTTGGTTTTTTTTCTTTAAGCTTGAACATATTGGAGGATTTTGAATAAAGAGTATGTGCAAATACTTTCTTTGGATTGTTTCCTGGATAGGAAGAAGGTTTTAGGATTTCTCAAAGTAACATTTGACTCTTAACGAAGCTAGACTGTTTGGCATCAAAAAGAAAGCAAATACAATAGTAAATAAAACTAGAACAGATAAAAGGTAAAAGAATTTTCATATACACCAAAAATGACTTGGGGACTTTATCCATTTAAATAGTCTAGATGCCTAAGTGCTTTGGAAATATGCCTGACATTAGCAGAAACTATTGTTAACAGCAGATTAAATTTAAAAAATTGTGGCTGTGGCAGTTTGTTTATAGTAATGCAGATAGTTTTTTGAATCTGATCGTTATAACCATCTGAATTACGAATTTTGTTGTTAATAGTTTGTAAAGCAGCAAACGAGCTCTGAAAAGTTTCAAGAGCTGGAGTTGAAGTACCATGATTTTGAATACACCACACCTGCTATCCTTTTTTTCTTCTCAGATACAGTGGTGCTGCTTTGAAGAATTAAACAGAATTTGAATTCAGAGTGAAAAATTATTTCAGTCTCAGTATAGATCTTAAGTATTCCCTTGGAGTAGTCTGAAATTATACATTAGTGTGGGATACATAGGTTTTGAGGTGATATGGATATTGTTAGATTTTTTACAGTTTATCACAACATTTTCCTATTGTTCAGCAGTAGAAAATGAAATATCACATCTTCATTTTGATGCATGTTCTGTACTATAGCTTAATGAATTCTTTTCCCTTGTAGGCTCAAATGTTTATTTGAGGAGAGAGCTTATTTGTTGGGGAGACAGTGTGAAGCTGCGTTATGGTGAAAAACCAGAAGATTGTCCTTACCTCTGGGCACATATGAAAAAATACACTGAAATGACTGCCAAATGTTTCCATGGTGTTCGTCTTGACAACTGTCACTCAACACCTATTCATGTAGCTGAGGTACGCAAGATTAGGCACGTTTATGATATACCATAGCCAGAAGCTGGTTTAAGTCGTGCACTGCTGCTACAAAATCTGCAGAATCCACATGGCAGAATTCAGATGTGAACGAAGCTTCCTCACAACCTAAACAAGGTTTCTTCACTGATAATGTTAGACATGGTTTCAGCTACTTTAAACAGCTAGCAAAATGGTAGAACTATTGTATCTTCTCTTTCATTTAGCTTAAGAATTGCAGAACTGATGGGTTTGGGTAACTTCCTCATGTAAATGTGGACTTAGCTGCAATCACTGCTAGCCTCCAGTATGTTGCTTTTGGTCAAGAATTAGTGTTTTATTTGCCATATTAATTTCTGTATTGCTGAATTAGACAGTGGTTTACATTCTAGCATTTAAAAGCTTGTAAAGAACACCTGCAAAAAGTTTAATCTGACATGTTTATTGCTAAGATTTAGTGCTTATTTCTTACTGTGGGTTTGACTGCATCCAGAAATTGCACTAGAAAACTAGTTTTAAATTGATTTGAGTAGTGCAGCTCACTAGTGCAGTGTCTTAGCTTAGCTGCAGAGTGTACCTATGTCTATGAAGAGCTCTCTTAAATCAGTTAATGTGTCCACACAAGTTGTAAGTGGCTGTTCAAAATCAGCTATTTCAAAGCCACTGATATTCTTTCACCTGTTTTTACTATCTTTGGAATGGTAACTTTTGAAGGCTTTGACTGAAGTCCTGCAGGAGTTTCTTACCTTAAAAGGCATCTGTCTTATCCAACCTGTGTTCTTGCACTTTGAGTTAAATTTTTGTTTAAAAACAAAGTTGTAAGTAACTTAGTCTTTTGGGAATTTCCTAGAATACTCAATCTGTAAATAACCTCTGTGAAATACAATGTTGTTTTATGAATGTTACCTCTTATTAATACTTTGTTTTAATGAACTGCATATATGAAAACTCATTTATGTTTTGCTTAACATTCATGTTAATGATTGCATATACACAGATGATAATGGATAACTTCCATTAAAAATGTGTTATGATCTATAGGAGATGCTAGCAACAGCCAGATCAGTCAGACCAAATCTTTATGTGATAGCTGAACTCTTCACGGGCAGTGAGTACATTGACAATATCTTTGTCAACCGCCTGGGAATTACCAGCTTGATTAGAGGTACAATAAGCAATTGAAGGTTACGTAGGATTATGTATGATTGGAGTTCTTAACATGAAACTAACATTGGTATGCTTTTTTTTTTCTTACACATTTATCTTCTTTGCTTATGCAATTATCTTTCCTCCTTCATGTTCTTTTTAACTTCTTCTGTGTTGTATCCTAATTCTTGATTTTTGCCTATATTTGTGTGTATCATCTTGTGTATAATTTTTTCATTCCTTAATTTTGGCTTTCTATTTGTCTTTGCTGCATGGCATTTTCCCATTGTCCAATCCTTGCCTAGCTTTGAAACTTGTCCCTTTTTGTGTCTACCTTTCCTCTTTCTGTGGCTTTTTTGGCTGTGCTTTTTGCAGTACATGCTGGACACAGCTAGAAAATTGCGAGCCGACTTGTATGTAGTGGCTGAACTGTTCACAGGAAATGAGGAGCTGGACAATATCTTTGTGAATAGTCTGGGCATTACCTCCTTAATAAGAGGTAGGCTTGCTGTGTATGTAGTTTTCTTTCCCACCAGAGATTATAGATGATGTGCTTTTTACAAAGAGAAGGTTCCCTCTGGGTTATGCGCTTTCATTACATTTAGTGTGAAATTAATAGGTACAGTTTCTGTATTGTGACTTTTTTGATACTCATCAACAAAATACAGTATTGGCTGAAAACTGAGAGGAGACAGCCTGCGTTAGTTTGGAGAACGTTAAACATTTCACTCGTATTCTAGCAGGAGAGAAGTTTTAGTGCAGCTTTGCTATGCGAGTGCTGTATCATGTCTCTTGCTAATTGATTTTTGTTGCATGAGTTTCTTAAAGTTTGTTAGAAACACATCTCAGATCTTTTTGCTTTTTTCCCCTCATCCATTTCTACCTTAATATGTTATAGTAAATAGCATACTTCCAGGTTGTGTATTCACATTAGAGAATAAAATTAATGCCTGCCTCTCTCCTTCTCTCTTTCTCTTTCCATTACGTAACACACCCACATAAAAATGTAAAATGTTGTGTTAACATCTCTGTGCATGCTATCCTCTACGGTAGTTATTCTCATGCAAACACTTACAGACTTTATTCTTTAGAGGCAATGACTGCTTATAATAGCCATGAAGAGGGAAGATTAGTTTATCGTTTTGGAGGTGAACCTGTTGGCTCTTTTGTTCAGCCACGTTTGAGACCTTTGATGCCAGCTATTGCTCATGCACTGTTTATGGATATTACACATGATAATGAATGTCCAATTCAGGTGAGCACTTAACTGTAGTTTAAGTATTACATTTGATCTTTTCTAAATTGGTATTTTTGAACCATGGGAGGGCTGGATGTAATTTGGATTTTGTTTGAGTGGTATTTAGTAAAAATGTGTTTCAGATCTTCAGGTTTTCATGCAGTGACTAACATTCTATAGAAACACTTGCTGACTTTCACGATTTTGTCTTTTAAGGAGAACAGTATAAAGGTATTTAATAATGAGCTGTTTTGATTCTTTCATTCCAGCTACTGTAAGTGGTTCTCCCTACCTGTTCTCCTTAGCTTCTGTTCTGCAGGAGAGAATGGGAGAGAGAATAGTGGAATTGGAGTGCTTATTTTAGAGGCTTGTTCTTACATCGTTTTTGTTAATATATCCGTAGTAATTTTTTCAGTACTATGATTGAGGAAATGATGATCAGTTCCTCTGTTAAATTGAGTTCATCTTCTATATGCTGGATGCATGTTTGGGAGAGAATGAATTGTGTATTTGATTCACTTTGTACCTGTTTATTTTTTAACCTAGCACCGATCTGCATACGATGCTCTTCCTAGTGCAATGATTGTTTCCATGGCATGCTGTGCTACAGGAAGCACCAAAGGCTATGATGAGCTAGTACCACACCAGGTCTGTGATTACAATTACATTTTTTAAGAAATGATTTAGAAATTAAACTTTGTTCTTGTCCTGGGATATACATTTTAATGTCATTTATTTCAAATTCCAAGCAGTTGACTAGCCATCGTTACTTTGGATTGCCTAATTTTACATGAAACTTGAATTGATTATGTATTTGGAACCCCCAGCCGGTTTTCAGTGTGGCTGATACTTGTTTAAACCTTAATTCCTTTACAGATTTCTGTAGTATCTGAAGAGAGGTTTTATTCAAAATGGAATCCAGCAGCACACCTGACTTCTGGTGAAGCTAATTTCCAAACAGGAATTTTGGCAGGAAAGCTGGCTATAAACAGGCTGCATCAGGAGCTGGGGGCTAAAGGCTTTAATCAGGCAAGAAGTGAGAATGGCATTGCATTTTCTCAATATTTGTTTTCTGAGTGAGCACAGTTGTCACGATATGTCTTTTCTAGGTGTATGTGGATCAAGTTGATGAAGATATAGTGGCAGTGACAAGACACTGTCCTAACACACACCAGTCTGTTGTGGCTGTAAGTCGAACTGCTTTCAGAGATCCTAAAACTTCCTTCTACAGTAGAGAAGTACCTGAAATGTGTATCCCAGGTAATCAGATTTATGTTTAAGAGATGACAGATGTATAGAAAATTCAATTCATTTGAACTGCATACTTTTAACTTCTCACACTGATTTTGCATGTTTGAATGATCAGTGTGTAACATACCTTTTACATGTACCAATATGTATGCACTCTAAGTGGTTAAAGAAAAAAATAACGGACTTAAATCCTTTAGACTTTTTAAAGGCACTTGTGTTCTGAATATACTTCCTGCTCTGAGCTCCCCATGAAAATATGTTTTTGTTTACTTTCCTGGTTGTGAACTGGTAAGAATAAACTAACAGAAAATGATTAATTGTTAGAGGGAGAAGGGGGAAATTATTATTTGTAAAGTGTTATACTGGAAAAAAACTAAACTTCATGGTATTTGTGGGTATGCATACTAGTCAGCTTTCTTATATGGAGCTATTTGGGGGTTTTAAAACACAGCTTAATAGGAAACAACATCACAGTGTGTAAGTTAATATGTAGAAAATATAAATATTTTATTAATAATTTTATAATTAATATATAATTAATTTACAATTAAATATTATATATTTATATTATATAGATAGTATTAATTTGGTATGCAATGTTTTTACTATACTTTGTAATGCAATGTATAGCAGCCTGTACATCTTACCTGGTAATGTTTCTGAAGAGAAGTTTTCCACGTTGGCTTTTAAGTATACCTAGTTTTGTGTGTGTGTGTGTGTGTGCGCGCACGCGTATTTTTGTTTTAAAGTCAGTCATGCTACATGTTAAGACATACACAAGTGGCTGCAAGAATTGTTCCTTAGTTTGTAAATTATTGAAAGGATAGAGAAAATTAGGGTGTTTGTATATTGACAGAAGTTGTTATTCTTTGAAAATAAAACATCTTTAGCTGCCGGCTAAAGCCGGTCTAATACAGAGTCTGCTAAAAGATGACAGAGAAGCTAATAGAGCTGATGATAAGTAAAAGACATGTCCTGATTCAATCCATGATTAATTTCATGAGTAACTTATTACGAAACGACAAAATTACAGTTTAAAATACAACACAGTGAATGTGTAATAAATGTTTATGGGATGTTTATAGCACCTCTCCATGTGCTTTGTCTCATTTGGTGGTTGTTTAGTCGTCCAGCTGAGACTTGTATTTCATGGGGTTTTTGGTTTTTGATTTTGCTTCATGTTTTCGAAAGAATCAATTTCCACGTAGAGTATCTTAACTACAACATGATTTATTTAACTTTTTACAGGAAAAATCGAGGAAGTAGTACTTGAGGCTAGAACTATTGAGAGAAATGCTAGTCCTTACAAAAAAGATGAGCATTTTATAAATGGATTGCCTAATTTCACAGTAGAACTCAGAGAACATATTCAGGTAATTAGTCTCCTTCTCCCATGCTCTGATGTAATATATTATCATTTATGATGTTTCATATAAATTTCAGTTGCAAATATGTTTTCTTTTCTAAGATTAAAGACAGTAAAATTATAAAGCAAGCTGGAACTGCCATAAAAGGGCCAAATGAATTTGTTCAAGAAATAGAATTTGAAAATTTAACACCAGGAAGTGTAATAGTGTTCAGGTACGTTACACTAATTGCCAAATAGTTGTTTTAGTTAAAATAGAGCAACAGGATTTCTTGTTTGGGAAAAGTTATTGGAGTTGCTAGATTTCTGTAAGTCATACATTCATGTTTCAGAGTTAGTCTCGACCCAAAGGCACAAGAGGCTGTTGGTATACTCCGCAATCATCTGATCCAGTTCAGCCCTCATTTTAAATCTGGTAGTCTTCCTGATGATCGTTCGGCACCAATATTAACAACTCTATTTTCTTCGTAAGTATTCCTTAGGTTTCTGAAGTAGAACCATGCATATACCACATAGCTACAGTAGAAGTGAAGAACAGTATGTAAGTTTAGAGTATTTTTCTCATACTATGGATGGATGTGGATTGTTGGAGTGTAAATAAAAACTCTTAGATGTTCTTTTTATATGTGTAGTATTAAAAGGGGTTAATAGAAGATTCTCAGGCTCTGTTCAGGTTCTGTGTAATTGCTGCTTAAAGTAGATTTACCAACGTAGGGTGCTTGTCAGTGTTGAGGTATGTTTGTTAGGGATCAGTACTTAATCTCTTAAATCTGTATTTCTGTATACTCAAACCTGAGCAGAATTGCTCAGAACTGCTGGAAAGTCAGACTCTTAATTTCCAAGACTTAAGTGGTGAGCGAGTTGTATCTATTTAGTTATTTTAACTAAAATATGAAACTAAACTTGTTTGTGAAATCCTTTCTCTATTAATATAGCTCTGGGGTTTGTTTCCCCTCCCACCTCCCTTTTTTTCCCAGTATTGCATCTAAACTAACTTTGGCTGACCTAAATCAAGTACTATATAGGTGTGAGGCAGAAGAACAAGAAGATGGTGGAGGTTGCTATAATATACCAAACTGGTCACCACTGAAGTATGCTGGTCTCCAAGGTAGTAATCTCAGTATTCTTTTTTTCTATTGAGGAAAAAAAAAAATAGTTTTTCAATCCCAAACCCTTAGTACTGTTCTATGGCTTGTGCCACTGTTCCCTTTTGGGATTAAAAAAGATTGTTTTTTCTGCTTAACCATGCTAATCATTGTTGTACCCTAAGGAATCAAATTGAGGCAACATACTAAAACAGGAACCCTCTTTTTCAATAGCTTGCGCTGCAAAATACATTCCAATATGCATCTTAACAGCAGTGCTCTTGCATTTAAATTTGGGAGGAAAAAAAAGTGCATCCGGTGAAAAATCACCTTAATTAAATCTTACGCATTACTAGATTTCAGAAGAGTCAATCATTTATCAAACGTTTGACTTTCATTTTGCTACTTACCCCATAATGGGAAATTTTGGTGACTGTCTTGAATGTACAGTACATCCTCTAAGGAAATTGCAAGTGCTTTGAATCCTAACTGTCTCTGCAGCTCAAGAGAAATAGTACAGTTAAATCCGATTAATGCTGCTATTGCTCTGTAGCCATTTACTCTGAGAATAGCGATTGCTGTTTGTGATAATTGTGTCCTGTAATACAGAGTTGGGTTTGTATCCTCAGGGTTAATGTCAGTGATGGCAGACATTAGACCAAAGAATGATTTGGGTCATCCATTTTGTGATAATTTAAGATCTGGAGATTGGATGATTGACTATGTCAGTAATCGTCTGATTTCACGTGCAGGAGCCTGTGCGGAAGTGAGTAAAAATACATATTTGGTGACTTCGAGGTTTTAAGTTTTTTTTCCTTTTCAGTTACTGCTGTGTTCTTACTTTCAGTCCATCTATAAAGTATTTCTTTTAGACAATTAAACCATTCATGTTTTCTTCCCTCTCCTCAACCCTGTTTACAAATAGGCAGCAAAAGGAAATTGAAAAAAGTGTAGGGCACGGGGGGCATTGTCAGCTGTTGCATCAAGGACTGTAATGATCCCTCCTTATTTATTCCTTACTTTCCCTCAAATAAAAATTAAGTAATGATTTTTTAATCCAGAAGAGGGTCTGAATACTACTGAGCTATATACAATTATGATAAACTTATGCTAAGATTGCATAATCAAGCACTGAAAAGTTAGGAAATACCAAAATTCAGATTTCTGGTTTTACCTGCATTACAATACGGTCCTTTGTTTCTTTGTCACTTTTATTTTTTCTGCAATAAAATTGGGGGGGTTTTCAGTTCACAAGATGGAGGCATGCTTTGTGTCATTTATATAATGAGTATAATAAAAAAGGCTGTGGCATTCTTACTTTGGTACTGAAGTTGGAAGTGTAGTGATATAAAGGAGGAGAATGGGTAAAGTGGTTGGATGTCCTACTGAAGTGAATGCTGAATCTGACTTTGAAGATAGGAGCTTGTCTAGAAAGGGAGTTTCTGTATGATACTAGCTCAGGCTCCAGATTCAGTGCTCTTCAGAGATTATCACTTATTTCATCTGCTTATTTTTCTGAGTTCTGCCGATGTTGCATCACGTTTTGCAGAAATACAAAGTGCCAATACCTATACTGAAGTCATGGAGCTAAATTTTACAATTTTGCTGTTTTATATAGTTTTTTCCCTCTTTCCCGTCTTAATTTCGAAGTTAAAAATACAGTGTTATCATGTAGTATATTCACACGTGCTTTGTCTGTCATCTGTGTAGTGTCATCTGCACGGTTTGAATCTTTGGTGGCAGTGACTTTGTAGAAAGTTGTCATGTTCTTCTTTAACAGTGCTGGGATGAAAAGAGGGAAATATTTCTCAGATGTCAAATACTTGCTAATGATGCAAAAACAGTGAAGCTCCAGAACCCTGAGTCCCAGACCTAGCTCTGCAGGCGTTTTCTCTAGTGGCCATGCATAATTTAGCCTTGTGATAGTTCTTTTAATCCCTTGCTTTCTCTCTTCAGTCCTGTTTTTTCCAGCAATCAAAATTCCGCTTGCCGCACTTGGTTCATAACAACAGCTTTGAGTTGCAGCCTTACTGAGTTGGATATAATGTATATAAACTGTGATAAATTGGATGGATCCTGAGTGCACTTGTTCTTGAATTCTAGTGTTATTAACATCTAATAATATTATTTTAATAGGTGGGTAAGTGGTTGAAGGCCATGTTTGTCTACTTAAAGAGAATTCCACGTTACCTCATCCCATGTTACTTTGATGCCATATTAGTGGGTGCATACACAACGCTTCTGGATGTGGCATGGCATCAGATGTCTAGGTATGCTTGCAATAGTGGAGATCTGTAGATACCTGTATTAATTGCACCTTTTGTATTTTATCTGTTGGAGAATATATTTAAAATGTTTTCATATTCATGTTGCCCAATGGAAAAGGGTAAGATCGTAGTGAAAATCAGATCCATCTTCTAATGGCAGTGATTTAGAAGGTTGAAAGCTCAGATGTCTCTTACGGGTTTGAATTTATAACCACTGCTGGCAGTGCACAGTAGGAGGGTGAAATCTTAAGCCAGCATTCATCTGCTGGGCTTAGGAGACACTCTTCCTACAGTTTTAGCAGAAGTGCAAATGCTTCCTTAAAGCTTGGTTGGGAGGCGGGAGGGATACTGGATTGTACTTGATTCTGATGCTCTGTTCAACATTTCTATAATGCAGTTAAATATCCTTCATTTACTGAGCACTTTGCTTAGTTTGTGAAAGCCACTCTTTAATCTTCAACGCCCATTTTTGCTTTGTTTCTTGGAGAGGGAAGGGAGATTGGTATAATGGAGGTTTTATTCTAGTTATGAACTTTCTAAACAGGCTTTCTTTTGTAAAAATAGAGATGTCAAAATGGCCCAAGAGTTTGGTATGGCTGCGATATCACGTGGAAAGTAGTCTATTTTGCGGGTTAAAAAAAATGTTTGGAGGCGAATCTTCAGATCTGTGTGTAGGTATCAAAATAGACTGATTTTCTTACCCTTTTCCAATGAAGTATTGGACATCCAACACTTCCATTAGCATTAATAACCTAAAGTTTAAGGCATGACTTTGGGCAGCCATTTGTGGAAAAAAAAATTTAAGTGACTGACAAATTGAAGCCTGCGTACAAAGTTAATTAATGCTTAACACTCATACTAACTAATTCTGTTAGTTTGTTGTATTTGTTATAAAATTTGTAAAAGTCTTATGTGAATGAAAGAGAGTCCACTTTAAAGACTGGTGTTGCTGAATGCAATGTTATTTTAATATAATTACATTGAATTACAGCTTTGTGCAGAATGGATCAACATTTGTTAAACACCTCTCACTGGGTTCAGTCCAGATGTGTGGGATAGGAAAGTATTCTTGCCTGCCAGACCTGTCGCCTTCCTTACATGATGTTCCCTGTAGGCTGAATGAGATTACAAATGAGAAAGAACAGTGTTGTGCTTCCTTGGCAGCTGGTAAGTGAGGACAACATCGAATATATAAAAAAGTAAGTCTTACAAAACAGTTAAACTGTTTTCAATAACTATTAAAATCGTGTCCGTTGTACCTGGAACCTAAGCATCAGCAACCATGTATAAACTGTAGGTAGCCGTTCTCTTCATTCCTCCCCTGTGTTTAACTTGTGTTTAAGGTAAAGGCTCGTCCATTTGAAAATGTGGAAGTTTTGTCTAGTAATGCTTCTTGGGAACAACCTTTTTGCTCTTCTTGAACAAGGGCTTGTATACATTTTATTTTAGAGATATTTTTAATCATATCCAATTCTGTCCTATATGGAGATCCATGTTCTCTTTCTTTCTGAATGATTCAGTTGATGCATGTACTTCTCAAAATAGTTTTTCTTTTTTCAATTTTAGATACAAATTTAAGAATTGAATTCTAAAGGAGTACAACTGTGAAATTATTTATAAGTTTTCAGAAAAATGTAGGAACTACTGACAGCAGACCAGAATATCCTTTGATCTCCAAAAGGGGCCAACAGTAGATGCTTAGGAAAGAGTGTGAAAGCAGGGTCAGCAGACAGTGATTATTCTTCTAAATGTTCTGCCAGCATCTGGCAGTCTCTGAACTGGGGACTTGCCTATGCCAAAAGTATTATCTTCTGTATTTATTATGATAAAATGGATTTTTTTTTTGCCCCCTGTGAGTTGGCCCATTCCTTTTCTGAAACCATAGGAACTTCTAGCCTCCACAGATTCTAGGGCCTCTGTCTCATTGTGGTCTTTTACTTCTTTTTGTTGTCTGTCTTTCTCTCATGGAATTTTATTGTTTGTAGTTTCTGGATTTCAGCAACATTCCATTTGCCTATTTTACTGTTGCCCAGAAGCACAGAATGAGCGTTGTTCTCTTAAATTAAGTATAGAGGTTAATTAAACTGAAGGGTTTGGGTTTAATATTCCCTTCACATACTCACTAGTTGTGTCTGTGAGATTTTTAACTCTTACATGGATTGTTATTCCGTGAATACTTTGGACAGATGTGTAGATGATAGAAGTTACAATTTTGTTCTAGCAAGTATGCACGACAGGCTGTTTTAAAACTACCACGTGGAATTTTTGTTTGTTTTTGATTGAAAAAGTCTAATAAATGGAGGAAAAGTCAAGGATGGACTTTACCATAGCAGTTACTATGCCTTAACAGGCAGAATCATTCTAACAATTACAAGTTATAATGTTTCTATTAAAATACAGTTCTTAAAAGCTGCTGGGAAAGAGGAGCAGGATTCCCTTTATAGTGTCTGAGAACATTATTAGTTTGAAGAAATTTATAGTTGTCCAGTTTTATCCCTTCTATGCTACTGAGATGGCGTAGCTCTAGTATGAAAACTCTTGGCAAAAAACTGTAATACATCTCGTCTTAGTTCTAGTCCTTTTTATTATTGGAGGGGTGGCGTTTGGTTATGTTACAATGTACTTTAATCAAAAAAACCCAAAATATGACTGTGTTTTCAGGAGAAATTCTGTTGCATGATTTTGAAGTTCTATATAGAGAATTGTTCTAAATATGCAGAGTTTTATTTCATTTCTTATCAAGAATATTATCTAGGAAACAGTTTGTTATAATAAAAAATAATAAAAATAATCCATGTGACTATATATGAACTTCTCCATTTGGTTTGTACCTACAAGTGTGTTTGGAGAATTTGGCCATACCAACAAATGAGATGGACAGTGACATTTCTTTTTAGGTTTACCTCACTTTTCTTCTGGAATTTTTCGCTCTTGGGGAAGGGATACCTTTATAGCACTGAGAGGTCTAATGTTAATTACTGGACGTTATCTAGAAGCAAGGTAAGATTGACTGAGTCTTAGTTCTTACTGTTGTCGGAAATCGTTCTGCAGGTGTTAATGTAGTTAGGAAAAAGGGGTACTGCCACAACCTGTGAGGAAATGCAAGCTGCTATAAACAAGTGCTTTCTTAGCACTGACATGAAGCCGATACTCCAGTTCTGTATAGATAAGGTAGCTTAAATACGTGTAACACCACTGCTTGTCCTTACACAAACTGATGTGCTTAATGTGTGCTTACACCATTGTTGCTGAGCAATAATTTTGTAATTATTGCTATATGAATTTGAAGTAGCATCCTATTTTAATTCAGAAAGGTAAGATTGCATGTATATCGTGTGATTTTGGTGACTACTAGTATTTGTCTATAAATACTAGAGCTCAGCTAACTGTAGATAGTTATAATCTGATATCTGTGTATGTAAATGTTTAATCTGATAAATGAGCAAATAAAATATGAGCCAAGTTTCTTCACTTGATAGTTTCATTAATCCTTTAATTTGAATGGAGTTCTCTACAGGACACACACACAGAAGTGAGTTGGTTTAGATCTACATTGCAGTCTATGAAAAAGCAAGATACCTTTTCCATATTAGCAGATGTTGCACATTTTGTAAAACAAACTGTTTTAAATGTATTAATGTTGCAGGTTTGGGGGGGGTAGTGGATATATTTTTATTGTAAAGATAGTTCATGCTAAACAAAGTCATTTGTAGCTTTCAACAGCAAAGTTTTCACATCTGTCATTAAGATCCTGTTTATCCCCTTGACTTACCTTGCTATTAAAATATACTTGTATACTTTGTACTTACTTTGGACAATAATGGTCTTGTAAGTAACTTAATCAAGACTTTTTCTTTTCTTTTTTTTATTCTAGAAACATAATTTTAGCATTTGGTGGGACTTTAAGACATGGTCTTATTCCCAATCTGCTCGGCCAGGGAACGCATGCCAGATTCAACTGTCGTGATGCTGTATGGTGGTGGCTTCAGTGTATCCAGGATTATTGTAAAATTGTTCCAAATGGATTAGACATTCTCAGGTGTCCTGTTTCCAGGATGTATCCAAGAGATGACTCTTCTCCTCAGCCTGCAGGCACTATGGTAAAGATGACTTAAGATTTAAAAACACTTTAACACAACTATAAATTTTTAATAGAAAGATGTAATGTTTATAGCAACAAGAACCTGTTGCTATGTGTTGTTTATGGTGAAAATTGATTATAGAGTAAGAATTTTGTATTTTAGGCACTCCTTATTATGTCTACATCACTTTACTAGATAAGTGAGAATTGGGGGAGGGGGGAGGGATGAAGAAAGAAAAATACCATCAACTTTTCTTCTAAAATTTTGGTTTGCTTTTTATCTTGAGAAAAATGTGTATATTAAAAATTCTTGTAAAATGTATCCCATTGCAGTTGACAAAGATGCTACCAAAATACTAGATGCTTTTCTTCTGAAGTAATATAAACTACAGTTTAAGAATTGCTACTATTTGCACATTTGCTAGAGCCTTTCTGCTTATTTTTCATCTTGCCTTTTCCATATCGCCCATGTCATGCAATCAATCTAGGATCAACCACTTTATGAAGTAATACAGGAAGCAATGCAACGACACATGGAAGGCATAAATTTCCGAGAAAGGAATGCTGGTCCACAGATAGATCAAAACATGAGAGATGAAGGTAACAAATATATAGAACACTGGATATGGATTTCAAAAGATGATGATTATATTTTATATTTTATTTTCTCCAGCTTTTGCATTTTTTTGAAAAATTAGTTGCATGCCTAATGCTACTTAAGCAATATTACTGTTAATACACTTAATGTATTCATTGTTTGGTTTCAGCGGTTGTTTATATGCTGTGGAACAAGTCACCTTTAAATTAAAACTCACTCAAAAAGTACAGCTGCATTTGGAAACCCACCTCAGATTTCCTTGGGGGGGGGATGGGGAGGAGTCCTTTAGTTTGGAGGTTTGGGTTGGTTTGTGTGGGAGTTTGGGGCGGGGGGTTGTTTGTTTTGTTTAATATGTGGACTTCATGTGTGGTATTCTTGCTTGGCAGGTTTTAATGTAACGGCAGGTGTTGACCACGAAACTGGCTTTGTCTTTGGAGGGAGCCGCTTCAATTGTGGCACCTGGATGGATAAAATGGGAGAGAGTGACAGAGCTCGTAACAAAGGAATACCTGCTACTCCAAGGTACAAAATCCAAGCTTTTGTGGGGGTTGGATTTTTTTTTTTAAACTGAAATTCTTCTGCAGAATTACTGTGCCCTCCATTAACACATCTGAGAGATGTTCTTTCTGATGTGCTAAATAATTCTGCAATCCATTTGACTACTAAAAGGTTAATTTCAACTTTCTGGTTTTTGCTCATCTGAAGAAAAAATGTGTTTAAAAAAAACTCAGCTGTGGACATAAACTTAGCTCTGTATGCAGAATCTGCTTTTGTATTCAAGTAGTGAAACAACTGCAGAAGAATTGTGTGCTTGCAATACTAGATTACTGGGAAATGATTATAAGTTGTTGTAGCAGATGTCTATTGATCATTGTTTTGTAGTTCAAATATTTCCTGTTTAGAATTCAAAAGTATCTACAATATCTATTTGAGATTAATCAAGATTAAACATTTTTAAAATAAGCTCTTTACTACGTGCCAGCAAACTGCTGCACATATTTTGGCTTGGGCTTGAGCATCAGTTTCAAATCAATTGCTAGCTGAGAGTGAGAAGCAAAAAGAAAATGCATCTTGTTTGACTGTCAGACATTTTAATTGGGAACCAAGAGAGGTTGTGGGACCTGCCCTAGAGAGGTTAAGCTTCAATGGTACTGGAGAAAAATAAGTAATATGCAGTGAAATTAAATATGATACAACGTGAAATTTACGTGAAAGATAGTTATGTGGGTAAGTATCCAAAAACCAACTCCTGCACCTAGTAGTTTCTGCCACATTGATTTCAGATGTTCTTTAGTAAAATGAGCCCTTGATTTTTTGAATTTACATTGAAGAAAAATCTGTATAATATGAGGAGAAATAGTGAGGCAGCATAATACGCTTCTGGAACCAGTTACAACTCCACCCAGACTGATTAAAAGCAGGCCAGTGAATGCGACAGAACAAAGGCTGGGCTGTGCTGATAGTCCCGACCTCTGATTTTGCTTGTGTGATTGTGAACTTTCAAGCTAGACTACAGGCAGTAAACTGTCGTTGTCCTTTTCCATAAAGGAGGTAAGGTACCACTTTTCCTCAAGCAAACAGTTCTTCACAGTGACAGCATCATAATTCAAAAAAAAAAAAAAAAGACAGCTCTTGAGGCAGTTTTGCCAATTATCAGTATGTCTCCAATGGTTCTCTTTATGTGGTGTTTATTAATAAAGTTTTTGGCAAGCTGATTTCAGTGTCTTTTCAGTCTTCCAGATCACTTAGGATTTGCCTTCATTTTATTTACTTGATTGCTCTATAATATTTTTGCTACAAGGATCTACTCTGCTCATTTTCACGGAACAGTTTTCAGCATTTAGATCATCTGCAGATTGTGACTATAGTAAAAGGAATTACATTTGAATTATTTTTTCTGTTTGGATTATAATATTGGATAGCTTGTTTATCTTCCTGATCCCACTTTTTCCCCCTTTTGCTTCCTTCATTGAATATGTGTTCAAAGCTAGTAGGAGAAAATTGAAAGTGGATAATGGTGCTGTGGATGACTGGTGACTCTTATTTAGTAATAAAAGTCATTTTAGGTTTCAGATTCTTGGCAAAGTTTTATTATAATCAAGGAAAACATGATTTAAAAAAGAAAAAAAAATATTGTGTAAGATGGAAATAATGTTCTCGTGCAGTAGAAAATGCCTGGAAAAGACATGGGAATGCATGTGCCAAATACTTAATAGACTCCCTATGAAATTTTCAGACAAACAATTTTGTCTTTTTTTTTTTAAATCAGGTATGGTGTGGGCTGCAATAACCAATGGGAAAAATACAGTTTCTAAATACGCTGGTATCTGAAAAAAAAATCTGTAATCTTAATAGCCTTCCTAAAATAATTCTTGGGCTTTTTTTATGATTATTATTCTAGAGATGGCTCTGCTGTGGAAATTGTTGGTCTGTGCAAGTCAACTGTTCGCTGGTTGCAGGATTTAGTTAAGAAAAATGTGTTTCCGTACCATGGAGTCACGATAAAAAGACACGGTAAACAGGCACATCTCATAACTGTAAAATCAGAGTATGAAAATAACTGAAGCAGTGAAATACTAGCCATATAATGTCAGGGATGATTATCAAACCACTCAAAAAGGTTTAGGGGAAGAGGAGAAAAACTTAAGTGAATATCTTGTATGATTAAAATCTTTCATTACAAAAAGAAATTCTTCAGAGTCAATATTGTCTTGTGACTATTTCAAATGCTTTATTCCATATTGAGTTCTGTGTTCACAAAAGAATTTGGGAGCCCAAATACCACTTCTCAAATGGATGTCAGTGATAGGATTACACTTACAGTGCAGCGGTGAATATACATGCTGTGCGAAGCCATTTTACTGTTTACTAAAGGTAATATTGGGAAACAACTTAATGATTCTTTTTATTCAGTTTTAGAAAATGCAAATGTAAGGCCTCTTCATATCTGTCCTAGACAGTACAAGTCCTTAGATCATTAAGTTATTTGTCATTTCAGGATTTCCTAAAATCTATGGCTGGAGTAAGACAACTCAGAACCCAGCAGTACTATAACCTATAGATGTAGAAATAATACTTATGACTTTGCTTCAGTTTGTTGCTTCAGAATCAAGCAACTTTTTTAGACTTTATTTGGATGTTTGTACACTCCCTACTGTTGTCAACCTCGTGTAATTAAGATGAGTTTAAACTTTGTTCATATACCAATGAATCTATTTTAAAATTAGCCTTAATTTCTATTCACAATTTATGCTTTGTCTCTTAATGATATTCTTAGTGTTCGTTTCTAGAAAACTTTTTTTTTTTTTTTTTTTTTGCCTACTACTTTTAAATTTTGGTAGTATTGTCCTTTTTTGCCGTATTCCAATTGTGGTTTATTTGTTGAGAAAAGCAAGTAATACTCTTTTACCTACTTAATACAAAACTAATGGTTCTTTCATGAAATCATTGCTTATCTAACATGTATGCACAGCTTATTCAGGAGGATATCCCTAGCACAGTTCCGCTAACTAAAACCTTCTAAAGAAATTTAGACAAATTCAAATTCTTCTGAAATAAATATACAATTCTTCTTTGCTCTAATTTTGGTAAACCATAGTGGTAGTAAGATAAGTAATACTTTTTTTAATTTCCAAATAGTAAACCATTTTGGTTCTTTTATATAAAGTATTATGCTCTCTATCTGTTTGTCTATCACCTTGTAAATAATAACTTTTTGCAATGCTACTGTGGCCCTCATTGTGTGAGGAATCACTTAAGTACAATAAAATTAGGCAAAACAGTAAAATTGGGCATAAGCATACCTCTATTGCTACCACTGTGGCTGTTTCAGAAGATAAAACCTGTATGTAATATATTGCAGGGAAGGAGGAGACTATCACATATGATCAGTGGAACAGAAAAATTCAAGGACACTTTGAAAGGTTGTTCTTTGTCTCTGAGAACCCAGCAGATCCTAATGAAAAACATCCAAATCTTGTTCACAAACGTGGAATTTACAAAGACAGCTATGGAGCTTCAAGTCCATGGTGTGATTACCAACTCAGGCCAAATTTTACAATAGCAATGGTTGTGGTAAGTGAGGGGAAAAAATGCACTTCAAAGTATTTTCTTTCTTATTGATTTAAACTTACATTTGCATGGCATTATATCAGGGAAGACTCATTGCTTAAAATAACTTTTGGAAACTTTTTTTTTTTCTTTTCCGTACTTTCAGTATTGATCCCTCTTAGAACATCCCCTAAAAATACAGCCCCTGAGAGGACTTGCCTACATGCAACTGCAGTCTAATGTATCACTAGGATAGTGTGCAGTGTTTTTGATTTGTTTTAAGGTTAGGTTTGGGTGGGCATTTTTTTCCTCAGATTAGCTAAAAAAGCGTGGAGTATTTTGGGTTTGTGTGGCTTGTTTGTTTGTTTTCCCCTCTTTATGGGGCTTTCTAAAGAGATTAAATATACCTTAAAAAAACAAAAAACAAAGAAAACCTCACACAGTGACCATCTGCTGTCTTCTTACTTACTCTGGCTCATATGTTCTAGAAAAGCAATAGAAAATATATAACTGTATTTTGACTCAGTAATAAAATAATTATGCTTTGGGGTTTTTTTGTTTTTGTTTTTGTTTTTGTTTTTTTTTTACATTAATATAAGCAGTCTTATGTTTGCACATGCACAGCATTTACTTATTAAATCTCAATTATTTTATTAGGCTCCTGAGCTGTTCACACCTCAGAAAGCTTGGAAAGCTCTGCAGATAGCAGAGGAAAAACTACTTGGTCCATTAGGCATGAAAACTTTAGACCCAGAGTAAGTACAGTAGATATAAGAACAAGTGTTAATCACAAAACCAGACAATAGAAATTATTTGATGGGTGCTGGCAGTCTACTTTTTTTTTTTTTTTTTTTTTTAAGTTCTTACAAATACCTGTGAAATAAGGCTGTAAAAATACTTCAGGACAAAATATTTTGCTGTTCTGAAAGTCCATTCAATTGATATTACCTATGTAGACATCACTAGGTGTTCTTGAATGCCCCATAGCATGCATGTCAAATTTGGTATTATAAAAGATGTTGAATTTGATACATACTCATATATATGAAATAGTGTGCATCATTATAGTTTGAATAAAAGAAGACAAAATTATGAATACAAGTCATTCCAAGATGCTAACCATTTTTCCACTGGTTTATTATTATTATTATTATTATTATAGTATTTGGAATTCTGTTGTCATGTAAAATGAAGAACTTCATTGACTTGCATAAAGTAACCATCATAAAAAGTAAATGCCATAATTATGACAAATTTTTGACTCATTTTTGCCTTCAGGTATTTGTGTAACTTGTCTTAACGCTTTGCATATTTTTTTTTCTTTCTTGCAGTGATATGGTTTACTGTGGAATATATGATAATGCTCTTGACAATGATAACTACAATGTAGCCAAAGGTTTTAATTATCACCAAGGACCTGTAAGAGTCTGTTTCTTCCATCTTAGAAAAAAATGTCACTTTTTCAAACTGACAGCTATAGTAATCATCTCTTATCATTCTTTGCTTAGGAATGGCTGTGGCCTATTGGATATTTTCTTCGTGCCAAACTGTACTTCTCAAAGTTGATTGGTCCAGAAATTTATGCAAAAACTGTACTTTTGATTAAAAACGTTCTTTCTCGCCACTATGTTCATCTTGAAAGGTAGGACACCAGCTAACATGCATTCAAAATACTCATTCAAGTTAGTGGTATCCAGTATACAACTGCATGTAAAAGGTACGGATCTGTAATATAAATAGCATCCATTTTCTACATACAGAGTTCACAACTGTATGGGCTACTGCAGATCTCACACTTTCAAGTACTGCTAAGATCTAGTACATTTTAGATTTTGAATTGGTAATCTTTACCCTTGTGAAGACTGGGGGAAATAAAATTTAGGAGTCTAGTTTCTTTTGCATAGCACTTTTTTCTGAAAGTCATTTTTTGGTATCTTTGAAACATTTTCACTTTTAAAACAACCTGCAAAGCAAAATAGTGGAAAGGCTAGTAGTGACAGGTTAAAACTGTGATAAATGAGTTTATGCAAAATACTGTTAGGATTTCATGTGTTATAACTGAGCAAATTAGTATGACTGTTTAAGAATCTTAATAGTCTTACTACTCTAACAAGACAGAGGAGCTTGCTATAGCAATTTTGGTCCTTCTTAAATGTTCCTTATCAATTTGATTCCTCCCTTTTAAAATACATTTTTCCCTCTACTATATTTTTCATTCTCAAGGATTTCTACAACAAAACAAAGATATTTCCCTTGACACCTCTTCCATGTACTCTGTTCTACAAATACTGACCCCAGCACTTCATATTTGAAGTTCATGCATGTATTTATTTGTACCTGTATGGGTAACTCAGTTGATTTTGATACGACTGGACATGACAGAAGGGTTTGTCTAGCTACGTGAGGAGGAAAAGATTTTTTTTTCAAACAAATCTTCATCTTGCTCAGCAACTCATCCAAAAAAATAAGCTGCTTATGTAAAAGAAAGAAATAGTGGTGAAACTTGATGGACCTGATTTCTTTGTTATTGGTCTATCTTTTACCTTGTTTTCCTGAACTATATTTTACATTCAGTAAAAAAAAAAAAAAAGGCATTTCTTTTGCATTTTCTTATTTTTTTTAAATCTTCCTTGAAATATATTTACAAATTGATACTGTACTTATCATTAAACACCTTGAATATATGGTCATAAGGCATCATGAGTTAAAAGTTGCAGTCATGACAAGAATCCTATATGCCTATAGCATATGATTGTTGGTTACCTTTTTACAATGTTTTAATTGAATATTCAGCTCTGATTTCTTAATGCAATGGGTATTTCCCAGCTGGTTGCAGTAAATACTGTAAAATATCCATTCATGATTTAGTACTACCAAATAACTTTCAGTTTGTTAACATTCTTGGGTTTTTCTATCTTGCTACTTAAGTAGTATACTCTACTCTGTCTTTATTTCATTTGTGTACAGAATTTGTAAGTTTTTGCAAAGAATTCATTTATAATAATTTATAAGTATTTCTATAATTACATTGTTTTCTTTTTCTTTCCTATGGAGGAAAAAGGTTTATACAATCATAGCATCTTCCAATCTAATTAACTTCTTAGCATTATTGCCAAGTTTCAAGCATAGCTGAAATACCAGTTATCACAAAGATCACAGGTTCTGCCAGCTGCAAAACTATCTGAGCGGGAAAAAGGAAGAACATTCCAGTTGAAAAAAGGGTGTAGCACAGGCTTATATGTTAATAGTATCAAAGAGTCCACTTTGAAGGAGAGATAGCCGCGCAAATAACTACAATTCCCAGCTGCTGAAAAAAATGGAATCGGAACTCAGTTATTGCATACTATACTGTGTCTGTAGGGAAAAAGACTTTTTAGTCGCAGTGTTCAGCTTCCTACTGAAATCGTGATCTGAAAGGTTTTATAATAAAATGCTCTTTCAATTTTGGTGTGTAATCTAACAGTATTTTGTTTTTCTTCAATCAGATCATCCTGGAAGGGGCTTCCAGAACTGACCAATGAAAATGGCCAGTACTGTCCTTTTAGCTGTGAAAGTCAGGCCTGGTCAATTGCTGTTATCCTTGAAGTTCTTCATGACTTGTAAAATTTGCTTTTGATTTGCTTTGGTGATACTTGCACAGTCTTCTCATTATGGGGCATAAATGAACACTTGGATCACACTGCGATGGAAGTGTTCTGTTCTGCACAATCACTTAAGCTGTGTCCTAAGTTTTAAAGGTGCTGAATGACAGCAGCTCCTATGCACTATACTTGTGCATTTTTTTTGATTTTGTTTTTTTGAGAATCTAGCCATAACAATAAAATAAGCTGCAGTGCACACTTCATGCAGGAACTTTTAGATAAGGGTAATTTTAGGAATATTCACAAGCTTATTTTAAGTAGCTTTGATTTTTAGAGTTTCCAAATTAAAATCTTACATGTAACAGTGGGTTGGTTTTTTCATAGACTAAAAATATGAAAAACAGCTCTTTCAAGCTAACACTGGTGATGGTCTTTTTCCTTTGTCTCTTCAAAAGTAAAGTGATATTTTGCGCACACTTGCTTAAAGGTGAGTAGACTAACCTATAGCTCTGTGATTTTAGTATTCTTTGTGCTACAGCACCATAGACTAATGAAGGCAGAATATGTTTCTTGTTGAACTGTATTGGGAGGGGGTTTTTGTATGTGTTCAGTTGAATGTTGCATTTAGGTAACAACAAAAATAAAGTTTAAGAATACAGTAATAAAGTAACCTTACACAGTCATATATAAAATTTTCAAGAATTTTAAAATACTTTGGGAGTTATAACTCTTGAGCAATGATAAGGTAATACCCCATGCTCATCAATTTATAAATTTATTTAAATGTGGACCATGCGGTCAATTTATTTCTTCATTTAAATCTGTCTTTTACCATGAGGAAATCAGAAGAAATATGCACATGTGCATATGGAGGTCATTGGGGGAGGTCAAAGGTCCAGAAGCCAGTGTTTTTGGCTTAACTTCAGTTAATTTATCAAAGACACATGGCCACCTCAGCCCTTTATCCATAGTAAAACTCTGGCTCTGTTGAAGCAGGTGGAAATAACTTTCTCGACTTCAGTAGGAAAAGGAATTCACTTACCTCCACAGAGAAGATGAGGTTTCTAGGCCTTCTGAACTTAGATACTAAATCTGTGTGTAGTTCTTTGGGAATGGCACTCAGGTAAAATATGTATGTTCTTTAATATTTAGATACATATATGCCCTTATCTGACCTCAATTCAGTGTTCCCGAACTGAAGGGTAGTTGATGGAAGTGCATTTTTAATTCCTAACTCTATTCATATGAATCTTCCATCTTAGAGCAACAAATAGGAAGTGAGGCTGAAAAATAACATTTTCAGCATCACAATGGAGGGGGGAGAGGGAGAGCAGAAGTGACAGTGCATTTCTTAATGCTTAACAATATATGCTGAAAATAAAAAACCTGGCCTACCTGTTATTAGTTTATTATAATTAAAGCCTGGGTATATTTTATTACATCTATATTTTAAAAATATTCTTTACCCTGTTTAAAGTGCAGTGCAAGTGTGCTGTCTTATTCAGGGAAATGTGTTTTGGATATATTTAAAAGCAAGTTAATAGACTGAAGATAGAAGAACTGTAAGAAGCAGCCACACACAATTTAGATGAAAGGTTAATAATAAACTTAAGTGTTTGAACTCTGTTGCTAAAGTGTTCAACACTTAAAAGTTACAGTTAAGGACAGTGCATATTTCACCTGAAGTTTTGAGGTGCTATAGTAGATGGCTTGGGAAACTTGCTTTCTTACTTGACAAGAATGCATGAGATATGTCATTTGATCAAAAACTTTACCGAAATGTCAACAACAGATTATTAAAAAAAAAAATATATATATATATATATGTTTTTTGTGCATTAAAAATAAATGAACTGAACTTTCCCAAATTCTTGATAATGATATTAAGGTTTATGTCCCACTATATCACTAGTTACTGACTCTTTTCCTAGACAGTTATTTCTAGTTTACTATTTCAAGGTACATTTTATTGTTAATGTGCTTTAGAAATTGGGAAGAATATGGTAGAAGAAATTGTTCTTACTTGTTTGATGAAAATATTTTAAATTTAAAGTGGAGCCAAAGAACTATGACTATTGAAAAAGATTTCCACAAGATGTCAACTTATATACACCAGCAAGAACACTCTTTCATTGTTGAAAAATATCTGGGACAAATTATTCATTAACATCTCCCCACTTTATCATGGATAACTTTTGAAAGCTTTGGAAACTGCATAGTTGTTGCAGAGCGCATATTTGCCATGGATAGTATGTTTTTCTAACCTAATAACATTTTAAAAGAGAAATCACATGTGTTTACACAAATGCATGTCATGAAATTTTTAAGCGTATGCATATTTATAATGTTGCTTCTACACTGATCAGCTGCACAGTTTTAGTGACAGATAAATGCTTAGTTGACTAGCAACAAAAATAAGATTTGAGGTTACAGCTGTTTGGAGTTTTTTTTTTCCTTGATCACAAACCTATTCAATACTTTTAGTCAAGCTGTACAATTTAAAAATGAAGAGGGAGGAAAGCAGTGTTAGATTTAACATTTTACGAGAAGATTTTCATATAGATAAACTCTGTACCTGTCATAATCCCCTAAAAATAGTTGACTACCTTGTGAAATTTTGATCCTGAACTGTATTTTCATTCATTACTGTCATTTATATTACACACTTGAAAAATTACAGTAACAAAGTTATAATCAGTAAAATATTTTTGTAAGTAAACTAAAGAACTAAATAAGAACTGTGGATCCACTGTGTACCACTTGGTATTTCTTGACCTGTATGCACTCAAGACCTTTTTTTCCTCTCAGTTGAAACAGATTTTAATTGTTACCACTGTTTTTATTCAGTAAATAACTTATTTATTTAGAGATCATTAACTTGAGCATACAAATAAAATGTATCATTCTAGCACTGCATGTTGTAATTTAAAATACTGTTCCATACTTGAATTTTACACACCTCTGTCTAGCACAGTAACTACTGATTTTAGAAACAGGTCACTTCCATTTATTTGTGAGCTGCACAAAATAAAATTCTTTTGTTCAATCAGAGTTAAGCTTTTTTTCATTGTAACTTAAAGAAAAGCCAGCGTTACATAAAGGATGATGCTTGTTTGGGTTTCACAGTTTTACACACCACGGAGAGCAGATCATGAACTCCTTAGGTCAAACACTAACAAGTATTGTCAACAATAATCGGCTCTTAGAAATACTACATAATTGTGAGACACTGTCAGCTCTCTCAGACCAAAAGAGCTCCAGCTGTCCCTTCCAACAGAAGTTATTTTGCAGTCCTAATTTTAAATCATGGTGTTATAAATCTCCAAGGAAGCTGGGACTCCGAACAGCTGCCACACTGTTGTTAAATAACTTTCTGCACACAATTTCAAGGGAGGAGGAAAAAATAAATGACTTCCTTTATCATGTGCTATCTTTAATTCCATCTCCACATACGACTCTCCAGTGCTAAGTCTGAGGCTGACATACTTCCTCAAAACAAAAATGGAAATATCTTGCATTCACCCTGTGACTGCATTACTATGCCCTACCTTTCTCTCAGATTTACTAAGATCCTCCCCATGTCTTCTGCATATTTGCCTTGTTTGGCCCATGCAGGAGAGGCTTCTGTGGGTAAAGGGAAAGGCCTTGCGTCTTTTACAACTCCCATTTTTCTCCTTGCTCAGAAGAGGTGTAGGCAACGTGTAGGTGGAAGAGTCCCGAGCCTGCTACTGCATTTCCAACCATGCTGCCAGAGAGAGGACTGTTCCTCTCCTTTTTGTGTAGTAGGTTCCCCTATTTTTGCTGCACCATGGTGG
Organism: Dromaius novaehollandiae; assembly: GCF_036370855.1. NCBI lineage: Eukaryota > Metazoa > Chordata > Aves > Casuariiformes > Dromaiidae > Dromaius > Dromaius novaehollandiae. Next base: position 20,580,112 of record NC_088105.1, on the reverse strand, counting down.
TCCTAACTTTCCAAATTACAGTGAGCTTGTCTGCTAGCTCTTTGAACAAGGATTTTTTTTTTCTGATAATTAGCTGTCTGAGGAAGGCAATGAACTGCTTGCTTATTGTTTTACATTTGTTTGTTGTTTCCTGAGGGCTTGGTTTTGGTTTAAACATTGCCCCTGTGGAGTTTGTGGCTGCGTTCCAGTTTACAGCTGGTAGATGAGAAACAGGGATAACATACAGTGGACTGCACTACCAACAAGGAAAGAAATTAAGTCATTTTGGCCTGAAGTACCATTCATAGGTGCATTCATTGCTTGTGAGACAATAAAACTTAGATTAACTTGTGAAGTTTACCTGAAACCCATTATTTATTTGGTATAGAAACTGTTCAGATAGCAGCAGAACCTTTGTGGTTTTGAACTCTTTTTTTTTTTAATATATAAAAAAGCCAGTGTTTTATGGGTAAGCCTTACACTGCCATTAATTACAGTTTACTACTTTGTGCTACAGAGATTAATTTTTCTGCATATATAAAAATAAAGCTCCATACCACAGGTGATTTTGTGATACACAGAACATTAGCACATCTTTATTTTATTAGAACTCTCCTATTTTATCATATACTTACAAAAAATAAAATTTTAATCCTCTGTTTGAGCACTTCAAAAAAGTCATTCTTCTTATCCCAGTGTGTAGTATTTTTTAATTGGATAACCAATAGAAAAATTGTTAAGGAAATGCTGAAACAACGTTTTAACTGTCTGAAATGCCCTATCACGTCAAAAAGTTGGCTGAGAAGAAACAGATGAAATGTGGTAACTAGGCAGATTTCTACTGAAAACACCTATTCGGTTGGAAAATACCACTTTGGGAAACATCTTTAGTCGGAAGTTTTCAGATCCGCCTAAGTCACCACCTGGCTGAAGGCGGTGGTAAAAGCGGGCCCGCCTCCCCCCCACGTCCCCCAGGCCGAGGCCGCCGGACCGCGGCGGCTGCCCCGCGCCACGAGGCGCTTCCGCGGCCGCGCTGTGGTGGAGCCGAAGGAGCAGCGCCGCAGCGGGCAGGGGCGGGACGCCGGCCGGGAGCCCCGCGCCGAGGCCCCGCGGCGTGAGGCGGTTCCCGCTGAGCCGAGCGCTGCCGTCGCCTCAGCTGCCGCCGGCCGCCATGAGGCGCGAGGCGGCGGCGGGGGGGAGGGCAGTTGCGCAGCGCTGCGCGGCGGCCGGGAGGCGTGAGGGGACTGCGGGAGGCGCCGCCGCCCGGCGGGCGGGCGGGAAGGGCGCGGGGGGTTGCCGCCCTCGGAGGCGGTGGCGGGCGGCCGAGGGCAGCACTGCTCCCCCGGAGCCCCGCCGCGCCGTTCCCCTGCCCCGAGCCCAGCTGTGCGTGCGGGAGATGAGGCTCCCGCGGGCCAGGCGGCGGGAGCGGGCCGGGGGCGCTGGGGCGGCCCGGGGCCCGGTGGCCCGGTCCGGCCGCTGGTCGCCGCGGGGGACACAGGGCGGATCCCGCCGCGGGGCGAGGCCTGCGCCTGAGTGACCGCCTGCGGAGGAGCAGCTCTACGTGGGCGATAGAAAGGTGGATAATCCTAAATAGTGCTCGAAGTAGCTTTCAGCCCGGGCTGAAATGTACTGCAGCTGTCGTGTTTATCTGCATTAGTCCCCTTCAAGAAGGTGATTCGGGCTATCTCCCTGCGTGAGCGTCCCCGGGTAGGCAGATGCCGCGTGTCCTCCTGCCGTGCCCGGGGTGGCCTGATACCTCTCCTGGGGTGCAGGTGCAGCGGTCTGAGCGGTAACGCTCACTGACTGCAGTGAACCAAGCCATCGGTAGAAATCTGTCATAAAGCAGTGTAAGTAGTTGTTTAACAACAACAACAGCGTTCTGCAGTGTCTGGGTGCGGCACCTTTCAGGCTAAGGAGCATTTTGTTGTAATTGAGCTCCAAATCTGTGAGGAAACCAGGTGAAAGTTTCCCTGCTTGACGGTAAATGTTTTTTTTAATGTGCCTTTAAATTGTAAGGAGAAGGAGGTGGGCTTGCTGATGAATATTTGGTTTGTTACGCAAACTTTGGAACTTACTAGGCTGTTGTTTTAATGTGGTAGTGGTGGTGGAGAGCTCAACCCTGAGAGTTACTCGGAGCCAGTGGGATTGAGGTACTTCACTGAAGATGCTCACTAAGCCAGAACTGGAGCTTCTTAGTCCTGAGTCCTGCAGGGAAGTGCAGTTGTGTTAGAACCGGAGTTTTCTCTTTTAAGGGGAGCAAGTGTCTATTTAAAATGTTAAAAGAAAATGTTGCTTTCAAAGCTTTAGCCATGTGTACAACAACACTGAAGAAGCGGCAGCTTCTGTGCTGCTTATTTCGGTAATCACTGTTGCACACAGTCAAATTCCAAAGCAGAAAAAGTATGCAAGCTTGCCAGCAGTTGGTGGCAGGAAAATCAGTAGGAGAGCAATATGGAAAGAGATAAACAGGGATTTTTGTTATTAGTGAGGTGACACTATTAGCCATCTATGCTGCTGCAGTCTCTTGAGTTTTGGTAGGCACTTGCACAGTCCCGTTGTCTTTGATGTGTTTGTTTCATTGTGCAATGCGTATGCCTTTAGGAATCCTTTTCTTTAAAAATCTTTTATCTCTTTGCTGTGTATGTGTGCTGTCTACAACGTTTCATCCACACATGACTGTTCACCCTGTATAATAATCTCAAAGTACTATAGAAATGAAGGTAGCTATCACTGACTGTGTTTTACAGATGGGAAAATTGTTAAGTCATGTAAGCTATATATAATTTCCGAGACCCAGGAGTGCTTCCCTTCTCTGTGCCTAGCTATATACCATGGCAATGCCCCAAAGCAATTTCAGAAGAAGACTGCATTCTCCTTACGGTGTCTTTTCTCAGTGAGAATGAAAGCTGTCCATAAAGGAGGGAAGAGAATTGCTCTGCAGCCTGGCAATGGTCCTGACTTGGATGATCTAGGCTCCAAGTTCCTGAAGGATCTGCTCTGCCATTTAGATACATCATGGACAAGTCAGAGCAACATCCAAGACTACAGAGACCTTCTGTATTTTGACCCATCAGCCTTACTGTTACCTGAATTAGTGTATGAACAGGCTGAATACAAACTCTTGAAATTTGTGTGATATCTGAAGATCTTTGGCCCACTGTGTTTTGTAGCTGTGCTACTAGTAACACACTATTGTTAATATTCTACATATGCTAATTGGTTTCAAAGAGGAAGAAGAGTGGAAATGGAAAGCAATTGTGAATTAGAGGCAGAAATAAGAGTAAATCAAGGGGGCAGAAAAGGATAGAGGAGAGGAAAAGAGAAAAAGAGGAAGGGAGGACACGTCTGTCTGTCTAGACAAGAGGCAAAGTGAATTGGTAAATTCTCATTGTACAGCTGCCTCCATATTTATGAGCTTATGCTTGAATACAGACTATCTGCATTGACCACATCTGGTTGGAGGTACATATTTGTTTAAGCCCAGCATATGAAACACTTTTTTTTTCTTATCCAGACTGAGTTGCTTCTAGGTTTGTGGTAGCCACATAAAACATTTGTTGGTGTATATGTTGAGAACATGCTGGAAAAATCAGTGTCAAAAAAATCGTTTCTCCAAGACAAAAAAAAAATTCATGCAGAAAAGGGACCTTTGGAAACAGATATACAGCAGAAGTCTTCACTTTTCATTGGAAATACATGAGAAAATCAAATGTAAAGGAAAAAAATGGGGAGGAAAAATAGGATAAAAGTAGGATAGGATGCAAATAGGATAGGATGGAAAAGATAGGATGCAATAAATTGAATAAAAAAAAGAAAAATGTTTTAAGGCAAGCACTTCCTGGCAGACAAATAGCTTAATATACATGTAAGATATATTCTTTATGTAACTGTATTGTACACAAAATGGGGGAGCTAAATTTTTCAGTATACATGTGAGCTCTGGTTGTCATTTTGTTTTGTTTTTAAAGAGTTCATACCATACTTCAGTGTGTTTCTGAGTCAGGCTTTGACAAAAAAATTGCAGCCTAATTTTATATAGTGATGGGAAACATAAGATGATGCCTTTTAATCAGTTTTAATGGAACAAAGGTATTTGCAGTCGCTTGGGATTCACGGACATTATAAATACAGTACAGAGTTATTCTAAAGCATAGTGCTCTAAAATGGGATTACTTGATAAAAGAAGAAGTATTTTTGCAGTGTTTTTTGGTCACAATCACATGTTAAAAATTCAGGGAAGCTGAAGGGAAGGTTACCATCTTTCTTGCTAGTAGCATCTCAAGGGAGAAGCTGCTGCAAAATAAATGATCTGTTCTTACATGGGGTACACTCAGGACCTGGGTTTTTTTATTATTATTATTTTATCTGTTTGGATAGCTGTTGTCCCTGGGAACTCTGCTTACAGCCTTGACTCATAGTGTGCTCTCTGCTTATTAGTACGCAATGCAAGTTTGGCTCCAGATGCGAAGGTAAGGCTAACAGCTGCATGGCCAGCACACTGGGCACTACCAGAGTAAGGAGGGAATACTGTTTTAGCAAGAGCAGTGATTGGAGGTCGTTAGTAGCCTCACTGTTGTCAAAATGTTCTGTAGCATTACGTCTGAGGAGAGTTCAGAGGAGAATTTTGAGAGGTTGCTATATACATTCTGTGGATGTTTATGGACGATTGATTTAAACGTTGTGGGCCAATGTTAGAAAGGGTCTGACATGAAAGTGTAATAACCTTGAGACTAGTACTGTGGGCTGACTGGAGGGGAACATCTCTAGAAAATTGGGGATGCTGTGTTGTGTAATGATAATGTAACTTCTTATCATAGCTGAAAAATTAAATTTCCAGCTTTATAGCAGAAGGTGGCGCCAGTTCCACATCTTCCTGTAAGACTGGGATGTGACTGGGCAGTTCAGTTCTCCATTTCTTCCTTTTAAGTGTGAAAGTGTGTACTTCTGCACAGTCACACTCACTTGCCTGTATTTTAATGGCTGAAGTCTCTGTTCCTAGTCCTGTGTTATTCTTCATCCTACAGGTCAAAAAAAAAAGAAAAAAATTATCACAAGTTTAACATTTAAGAAGTGTTTCAGTTATATATTTCCATTTCAGGGAAGGAGAAAGGAGTATATCTTTGACAGTTTGATGTTTTAAAGTGGTAGCTCTTTGAAGCGGATGAGTAATTTTTAAAGTTCAGGGATCTGTCTACTAAAGAAAGGGAAATACTAGGATATGAAAACAGGTACATATTATGAATTCAGTTGTTATATTCCTTTACAGTTCATCTAATGACACTGTAATTGCTTACATGTATATCTGTCTCCTTACATATTGTGCTTATGTGTTTTTGCCTAGTATGTGTTTATGTACAAATAAATTGAATATGAAAACTGAAAATGATTCTAGGGGCAGTCTTTCACAATAACTATGGTTATTCTAGTATAAGTATTTTGTTATGTGGATATTTTTAATGGCATTCAGCTTGCACACAGCATTTTTATAGGACAATCAATTGCAAACAGTGAGGCTAAAAATGATGAAAGTGTAATTGAAAATAATTCAATTGCAATTTGGAAATGTATAAAATCCCCTTAAGTCTCCATCTGCTTTTCCATAAAACATTATAGGGTTAAGAAACAGTGACTCCACAAACAGAGATCTTATATGGTCATTCTGTGCCAAGAAGTCCCAGCCATTATCAGCGTATTATAAAAAAGGCGTCAGTGGCACTTTTATATCAAGGAGTTCATAATTGTTTCCTGGGAAAGACACAATGATGTAGAACACAGGAGAAGCACGTAGTGCTTAGGCTTAGTTGCCTGAATTTGCTTTGAATGCTCTTACTGGTTTTGCCTAGTAGGAAAGATCTGTAGGCCTGAGATTTCTGTTGTGATATTGTTAAATACAAATAACTCTAATACTCTAGGAATGAAAACAGATAATGGAGAAGTCTAGACAAGAATATCAGCAGTAGGAGAAGAATCTAGCCAGACTTAAGGACTTGGAAAGAGAAGAATATAAAAAGAGTGATGTGAAATGATAATCATTTAAGTGACTCAGAGCGTTTTATGTGAAATACGGTAACAAAAGAAAAAATACTAATGTGTAGCTGAAAGAAGCAAAGTGCATCTGTCCTGCCATTTTAAATGCTAGCCATTGGTTTTATGTGTTTTTAGCGGGCTGCAATTTCAAGCAAGTTATTCCAATCTCTGGAGATGTGTTAGACCACTACATTTTCCAGATAATTTTGTAATTTGTAAAGTATAATCAGACCTACTGTGACAGCTATTAAAAGGTGGTCTTGTTTTCTTCTGATGTCTGTCTGCCCATCTCTAGGACTGCTCCAAGGCTCTTCCCAGGCCTCTGAGGACCACGTTGGTACGTCTGGTAAAGTGTGGTTAGTCCAGTGCTCTTCCTAAGGCCTCCAGGCATCAGTCAGATGCCTCTGACCTGCTCTTCCAGGAGCTGTCTAAGGCTTCTCTCAGAGCCTCTTCAAGGCAGGCTTCTTAGCCCATTCATATATTTCTTTGTTGTCTTTGTAAAATAAAACTGGAGAGAACAGAAACTTTAATTTAAAAATAATTTTTACCTTGGGATTTTCAGAATAGCCTGTGGGAATTCAATTCACACTGTTAACAAGGTAATGAAGTGCTATTCTAATTAGCCTGAGAAGAAATGGCTCTAAGATTTATGTCTAAATTTAATACTACATCCAAGGACTCAAAGTAGCATTTGCAAGATACATTTGTCAAATGACTTGGCAATCCTGTGTCTAATTTGCAAACAGTTGCTGTAGGTATTGTACTAGTCAAATGATGGTGTAACCAAACGTTTTCACTGTCATGAGTAAGCGTGACTCCTCCTTATACAATGAATCTGAATCTTCTCTCCTGTAGGCAACAGCTCTGTTCCACTTTAATATTGTAGTGTTTTCTGAGCCAAATTCTGGTCTTTTAAGGAGAAATGCAGTAATTAAAATATGTATATTTTTGCAAAGCTAGTTATATTTAAAAAAAAGTTGTTATTTTAGGAAATGAACCTTATGTGTTAAACCTTTATTTTCTTTGTAGCAAAGGTACTACCATGCCTTTTCTTTCCCTGTACTTTTGAAAAAGCAGTTAAGAAGAACACAAGATTACTATTTTTATTATCTATAATGTGATAGAATATTTGTTTTGTTGCATGTCTACTTCCATACCCCAGAGTTATGAGTGGATTTTTTTTTTCTTGCACACTTGTCTGTAGGCAAGAAGGAAGAACAAGTAAGGTAAGGATTACGCAGCAGGAAAGAAATGCTAGCACTTTTTCTATGGTAAAAGTCGATATTATAAACCTTTTAATTAGGTCTTTAACTTGAGAAATGTTTATATTTTCTCTTTTTCCCTTCTCCTGTCCTGTTTTTCACTTCTCTCCTATTCTCTTTTTCTACCCAGTTGTATTACTTTGTTTGAATCAATACTTGAAACTATTATCCACAGTGACAATTTAAAGTATCTGATTAATACTTCATACTGTGGATGTAGACATCTTTTGACCCCTTTAAAATAGAAGCCTATAATGGAAGTATAAATGTATATTTTGCATAGGCAGTACAAAAAATAGTATGAATATGCAGCTATAGCAAATAGTGTAACGCATTTTCCTGAATTACTGCAGGAATTCTTGGTCTGTGAATCACTTCAGGGTGGTGGAACATACCAGTCAGGAGAGAAAACATTGTTTGATTTGTAAAACTTGACTTCTGAAATGCTAGCACTATGTTGATATATGCCAATATGCATCTACTGGTACCATTACACAGCTGTGGCATGACTTCTTTATGGACTGGAAAGCAGTAAATAGCAGTAGCATGTAATTATCACTTGGGTGTGTAGTGTTTAACCAGGAGTCTGCCAGAAAATGAAAAAAAAAAGTATGTTGTGTTAGCAAGCTAGCATTGAGCAATGTTTACGAGAGTGCCAAAGTTCTGTATTCAGTAGGAACAGTGGTCAGGAGTGTCATGGAGTTCAATTTCTGGTTTTGTCCAAATTATCTTGTATCTGTCTGGTGTTTACTGGCTTTTCAGATCTTTACCTAGGCTACTTCTTGCATATTCCATATGGAGAGCTTTCAGATCTTCTATTGTGAGGTTAACGACACCTTGTGCTTCTTCGCCCTTCCAGCAGAATACTCTGTGGGTCTGACTGTTGTCTCCAACTCCACTAAAGAGTCACCTCAACCTCCTCCCTCTCCTCTGGCGAAATGGAGGAGAGATTTATTAGCAGAGGAGTGCAACACTTCCAGTTTGCCACGTAGCTGATAATTGCTGCATTCCAAAGAGATTACCACAGCAAAGCCCTCACGGATACATGTACCTCAAGTAGAAAGAAGACATAGCTTCACTTCTAGAGTTTGTTGATGTTTAAGTTATAAAACATGTTTAATATGATGCTTGATAGACTTTAACTTGGTTATTTCAATTCTTTATTGAAAACTCAAAGAAATAGGTATCTTATTTCCTAGAATGGTCAGCTTCTCACACTAGTTTTCCCTATACAAAGGGAAATCTTTTTGTATTAGGGAAATAATTTCCCTAATACAAAGTAATTATTATAATCCTGGCCATTTCCTTTTCCTCACCTTCCTATTTCCTATTACATACCTATAATTATTATTGATTATACCTACATAGGATTCATTGAGCTTCAAAGACACAATACTTGGTCTCTGCCTCCAAAAGTTTATCATCTCACACTTAGACATAACATTATGGGTGCTAGCAGGACACAGGGGACAATTAGATGGAAGGACAAGAGTTGACCACTTCAGAAAACCATGATCTTTGCCATAGTTAATAAGTTTGGTATTTGTAATTAAGTAAGCTCTGAGATCAAAGCATTTTCATGGCTAGTACATGGAAGGGAATGCTACTAATTTGAAGTGGTTTATTTATTTCAGATAAATGTGTTATCTTAAGGGCAGCTGTATTTCTCCAATGTATAGAGCATGCATTGTAGACTGAATGGCTTGCATACAACAGGAACTCCTTTCTTCAATTTCCCAGGCAGGTTCCCTATGAGTCATGCTTCCCTGTAAACAGGCTCTGCTTATATGTTTGTCCCTCCCCTGTTTGGAGCTGTGTCTTCATCGCTATGCTCCTTTTGGCTCATTTCTGCTTTTTCTCTTACGCTTGGGTCTCTTTTTGCCCCTTTCCTTGTATTCAGTGTTCTGTGATAATGAAACAACAAAAGGAATCAGATCTTTGTGTGTACTTCGCTCCTGCAGTCCTTCAAAAAACAGATTCTCCTTCTCACCGAACTAGGAGTTGTGTGTATGCTCATGTTATTATTTTGTCTAGGAAATCAGATGTCCTTGTCAAAATTTCGTTCATTCTACTATACCTTGAATACTAAATGGGAAGCCAAAGTACCTGACAGTGAAGTACTTGAGAAAACAAAGATTCCCGAGTCTAGTAACAATTATATTATCTTTGTTTGGCATCTATTGTGGAGAATTTGGGGATGTTCCAAGGCCTAGTTTGTTAGTCCAGACTCAAGTTCAGAAGTTTTGCCAGAAGGCCGTGAAGGGTTTCAGTACTGACATTGCAAGCCAGAAAGACAGCTCACATGGGAGGACGATGTTCTCTCTGAATGAGGTGTCAGCAGTGTTGCAGGAAGCTGATAAAGACTGAAGAAACCCAAGAGGTCAAAAAATGAAAGGTTAAGAAGCCTCAAGTAGTATAAATGTTTATCTTTAGACTCCAGTCCTTTATCTGATATCTATGCTATCTGTAACAAGTAGTCAGGGCAGATCCAGCTCTATAACCACTTGCAACACTGCAGGACATATGGTACATGATCTGTTCTGAGGCTTTTTAATGGTAAACGGAAGCCAGATGCTTTTGTTCTGGGGATTAGTAGAGAAAAGGTAGGGGAATTATTATGTTAGTAAACATTAACACACTTCATCTCAGACGAAGTTGCAGATTAGTGAATATAGATGTGCCTGAAAACATAGCTATACTAAATTGAGGAAAGAATTTTCTGTCTCCTTTCTCCCCCAGTAATTTTCCCTGAAATCAGTGGGATTTCAACCATCAATGCCTCAAGTATTTCCAGGAATTTTGGAAGTAATGGGATTGCAGGTTCACATTTTTTGTGTTACAAAGAGACAAAAATGCCCTCAGGTTGAGCATTTTACTGCAAAATGGCAGGCTAGCTTGTACTGTAAAAGCTAAATTCCATAATTAATAATAGATGTAGGTATTAGATAAACGGTTGCACATGCATGTTATTTTAAAACTTGTGATCAACCTGGATTAAAAACTCAAAGCAGAGATGATAATACTTTCAGCTAAGGTCACAGAGATAATCTTAACATCATGAAGATCCTTATAGGGAGTGCTTGATGCCAGCTGCTATCATTTTATTAAGTAACATCCTGACTTTGATACAATATTTACCCCAAAACAAAATTTTATATTTCAACAAAATTTAGGGAAAAGCACAAATTAACACTATAGGCCTAGTAAATTAAACCTATGTTTCTGGTAACATTTAATTGCAGTTGGGTAAAACTTATTTGATGTTTCAGCTCGAGAGAGTATTCTAATACAATGTAACTTTTTTTTTTTCACACTTACAGGATTGGCCCAGAACAATAGCCTCAAGCTAATGTCGCAGGTTACGTCGTTCTTCACTATTCTTCCCTGTCTCCCAGTCTAACGGGAAGCACTTCTTTTTTGAGTCTCTCTAAAGAGATGTATTCTAGATAGTGGCTGACTCTGAGAGAAGGTCATTATTTACTGTGTTATATTAGCTGAGAAAAGAAGTTGAGCCCTCCCAAAGTAAAGATAAAATTACAGTCAAGCACTGGAAAGGTTGCGTGACAGGTCACAATCTTCATTTTCAGAGGTTTTCAAGACCTGATTAGACGCAGCTCTGAGCAACCTTGTCTGACCTGATTTCTGGCCCTGCTTTCAGCAGGAGGTTGGACTAGAGATTTCCTGAGGTCCCTTCCTACCTGAATTACCTATGATCCTTTGATATTTTAATCATTAGTTCACTGTTATCTGTTGTCACGTAATGTGAATAAAAACAGAAATACAGTATTAGGTGCATTAAATATATTTATTAAGCATATTATTATATTAGGTATAATTAAATAAAGGATGTCATCATGTCCCAGGTAGAGTGTACTACAGGACTTTCTAGGCAAAATGAATCTGTGCTAGAGAGTTAAATTGTTGTTGTTGAATTTCTCACTTTTCTTTTTAATTTATTTCAGATAAGATTCCAGGCTTGCTTTATATTTTGAAATAAAATGGAAGACATTGTTCCAGCCCTGGGAAATTGATGGTCTATAGAAAGTAAGTCTTTTTAGTAGAGAGATTTCAAATGCACCATAAAGAAATGTTGAGAATTCTGAACCAAAATTGCTGCACGGGTATTCTTTATAGTGTTAATCTGGGCAGTTGAAGGAGTGGGACTTCCCCTACTTCTTCTGCCTTTGAAAGTGAAAACTCAGTACAATCCTGGTGATGAAGCACCACAAACACATCCTGTCATGGCTTCTCACTGCCAGGCAGAGTGAAAGGAAGGGCTTAGGAATCAGTCAGTGAATACCTGTGAAAACTCTCTAGACTCCGACTGACTGACAACTCCTGAGTGGCAAGACAGTCATCCAAGTTGTCATCTTTTAAAAATGTTAAGTAGAGTCAGATTCTGTGATCTCATAAATAATTCTGAGCATCCAAAATTCTAGGAGACAACCCAATAATAATTACTGTAAATCAGAAAAAAATGTCTATAGGTTTGAGCTATATTTGGCTTATGAGAGCTCAGTAAAGATACAGCTAGAATTTGTCTTTCCTTCCCTGACCATTTTGTACACTGATTTTAAAACATGTCATATTAGTATTGTGGTCATGTGATTGCTTGCACAATGATGTTCCTTTGAGTAGATTAGAAGTAGCTTATAAATTGAGGATGTAAGGAAATTATTGACTGTCAGCAGTAGCAAATCTTAGCTATGCTGAGATGTACTCCTGCCTTAATCTGAAAGTTAAAAGTATCTCACATCCAAGAAAAGATTAGGTGCTCTAGTTCTAAGTTATTCAGAAATCTTCATCTATATAAATGAAGTAGTAGAGCCACCCAGCAAACTTTTTCTTCTGCTCCTAAAAGGATGAAGAAGTGGAGCAGAAATGGTTATTGTTATTTTCAGTTACCCATATAAACATGGTCAGATACTGGTATGCATCAGAATTCTCATAATTTATCAATACAGAATACAGCATATTGTGTGTAGTGCCACTGATAAGTGCCACCCTCTGTATTCTTCTCCATCATTTTCTTAAAGTACATTTCTGGTCATCATACAACTTGCAAGTGCTTTGGGATGAGTCTGCTTTTGGAACTGCAAAAATAGTTCGGATAAAAAGTTGAAAATGGGGTTATGATGCTACCCCACCCAATCAAGCCCTGGGAAATAAACTAGTATCACAGGACTGATTTCAGAATAGAAAGCCAGCTGCTGAAGTGATAATAGGTATTGCCCAAACCTGCCACACCTAACTTTTTGTTTCCCAGGCCATGTAAATAAATAGTCATCTTTGCGTATAAGTGTACCCAGACCTCTCCTGTTCCATTAGTTCTGAGTACAGCAGGGTCCTTCATCTAGATAGGCAGATAGGAGAGTGCCTGCTTCAATCTATTTTCATAACGGTAGGTATCACTTTGGTATGCTCACAAGTAGGGAGGGTAATCACCATTGCTGGTACTATCGGTGACAGTGATGTTATTGGTTCCCAAGCCTCCTTTTGAGGAACTTCATTTTATTTAGCCTCAGAAAAAAACCTACTTAAAATTTCAGCTCAGTTATATGTTTTCTTCCACACTCTACCGAACTTTTTACAATTTTTTTTTTTAGAAATAGTTTTATTAGGAAAAATATTCTAAGAAATATTTGTAGATTCTGTACTTAGACATTTGCTTCTAGCCTTTTCAATACATTTCCAATAGGTTGCTCTATAGTTTCCAGTCTTGCCAACTGAAAGTATATTAGGCTACCTTACAGTATATGCTGTGCTGTATTTTTAGAGATTCAATTTTGAATGAGCTGTTTGCTTTCTGTGTTTTAGGCAAACAAATTCTTGAGAGGTTTTCTCTTTCTCTCTCTCTCTCTCTTTCTTTTTTTTTCCTCTTTTTCTTTTTCTTTTTCTTTTTCTTTTTCTTTTTCTTTTTCTTTTTCTTTTTCTTTTTCTTTTTCTTTTTCTTTTTCTTTTTCTTTTTCTTTTTCTTTTTCTTTTTCTTTTTCTTTTTCTTTTTCTTTTTCTTTTTCTTTTTCTTTTTCTTTTTCTTTTTCTTTTTCTTTTTCTTTTTCTTTTTCTTTTTCTTTTTCTTTTTCTTTTTCTTTTTCTTTTTCTTTTTCTTTTTCTTTTTCTTTTTCTTTTTCTTTTTCTTTTTCTTTTTCTTTTTCTTTTTCTTTTTCTTTTTCTTTTTCTTTTTCTTTTTCTTTTTCTTTTTCTTTTTCTTTTTCTTTTTCTTTTTCTTTTTCTTTTTCTTTTTCTTTTTCTTTTTCTTTTTCTTTTTCTTTTTCTTTTTCTTTTTCTTTTTCTTTTTCTTTTTCTTTTTCTTTTTCTTATGCTATGCTCCAAAATCAAGTCAAAAATTAAGTGGGAAGTAACCAAGAATCCAACTCAAGACTAATGCTTTGATCTAGGACCCTGGAGTGCAGTAAAGAGTTTGCCTTCTTGATTGAAAAACAACTGAAGTTTATAGTCTAGAAGTATCACCAATTCGGTGTGAGTTTCTGGAGCACAGTCAGGAAAGAGTAGGTATCCTCAGGGTGCTGCAAGATCTGTTCCTAAAATTAATTGAAGGGTAAGCCTAATGAAACTGTTCAAAACAGGATATGGTGAAACACAGAGCACCCCCTCTGCAGATAACTCCCTCCTCTTTCTACACATCTCTACATTCTCTATCAAAATAAATAGCTGTGGCTATTTGGAATCAGAGTCCTGCTAGTGTTGCACTTTCCATTTTAGTTTCTGGATTACGGTGGCTGTTAAGTACTGGAGACTGACTTATCAAATATAGGTTTTCATCTGTCTCATCTTTTTGCTCTTTTCCCATTTCAGGGACTATCTCAGTTGTTATTCACCACTCCTGTTTACTTAGATGGAAATTCAGGGAGGTATTGAACCATTATTTCTTTAGGAGTGTGAGGATTAAACCTACTCCCATGTTGCAATACTGAACTCACTCACAGTTGCACCCCGTTCCAGACTTATCAACATGCTGAAAAATGTCTAGCTCAGCAGTGCTGCGGCCTGCATAAAGTATCTAGCTCTTGTATTATCCAGAAGTCCAAAAAGCTGCATTTTGCGAGATTGCTGATACACAAGAGAGTCAAAAAGGCTCTGATTAAAATAAGAACATACTGAAAAGTTTGTCTCTTGAATAAATCTGAACTTACACTTCCTGTCTTAGCAGTAAGCGGAATAAAATTGTTGTAATTTATTATTACTAACATTTCTTAAATATATTAGCAGTTCTAAGAAATTGCTACATAGCTGTAAGAAAGGCCTCTCCCAATCAAGATCGAAGATAATTATTTACAAGAAGTTAGGTCCAGTTTGTCATTTCCACAAGCAGCATTCCAGGTCAGTAGGTATTTCATGGACAACATTCTAAGCCCAAAGCCTAAGGAATAATTATATTTTGGCATGATATCATATCTGGTAGGAGGGAGTTCCGCAGCAGGGGATAGTCCTCCCCTTGCTTAGCTAGGAAAGTAAAAGCACTGAGATTAGGTCCAGGACTGCAAATTCAACCATACAAAACCATGAGATTTAAAAAATAATATTCACTGTTCTCAGTCTTTAAGATACTGATGATGTTTTCAGGATTTTTTTGCATAACTAGAGTGGGGAAAAAAAGCTTATATTCTTATATAATCACTTTTCTTCAGAGCCTAAAGAAAAGCTTGCAAAATTTTGGGATTCATTACTGAATCATGAGAACTGCCAATACTGTGTTGCTCAAATAAAATTGAAAAAGCCTGTCAGTTGAATTCCTCCAAAGAAATTTACCCCAGATTTCTGGGTTTTTTTCTGTTCTCCATTTACATAAAGCTCCCACAGCTTTCTGAGCGACTTGTATACCATAACTAGCTTGTGTATCTATAATGAGGGAATGAAGATGGAGGTTAACATTAACCAAGAGGCCAGAGTATCTTATGATGTGTCCCAGCCATCATGATAATTTCAGAGACATCCCAGTTCCCTAAAGCTCCAAGTCATCACCACACAGGTCAGTGTCAGCCCTTGAACTTTGAGTTGCACCCTTCCAACAAAGCCGCCGTCTACAATTAGAAGATACTTGAACACTCTTGAGGTATAAATTATAAATGGATAAAACTTTAAGTACCTTGCAGCTAACCACATAAGCATTGCCGTTTGAAGTTTATTCTAAATATGAATTATAAAGAAAGTTATTTTTTCTACTCTAAACTTATTAACACCATACATTGCACATATGAACTATAATGAAAGTTAATTCTTTTGCTTTGAAATTATTGACTTACCACAGTTACCTACTGAACTTATAATATTGATATAGGAAAAAGGAGCAAATTTCATTCTGAGGGTGGGCTATGCCATTGACTGACACCCATGACTTCTATGACCATCAGTTATCTATGCCTTGCTCCTGTGCCTGTCTGTACTGGGGGCTTATATTGGAAGAATGATAGGAAGCTTATGACTTTCAAGGACCTTCAAGGTCTCGAAGGACTTTCATTGCTATACCAAGAGCAGAAGGGACAATAGCTGAATTTGAAGGCGGTGGTTAGTATTCTTAGGTTTTTTTAGTTTTACTTCAGGGTTGCTTGGGGTACAGGCCTGAACATTTGGAAATCTTAATCTGGAAATTCCGTAGTGTTTACAATTTCTACTTCTGATACTCAGTCCAATCTTAGTCCAGTGGAGAACTTGCAGGTTTCTGGCTTCCCCAACTCCCTGTCTCCCCTTTTACCTTTCTCATTTCAACCATTATATGCTGCTACCTTCTGAACAAGGAACAAGAGTGTGTGCAATTTAAGAGCTCCACAGTGTTGGCCCAGTAGTTTCATGTAGCTGCATACTATGGTATATCTTCTAAAATTTCACATGGTTCAAATTAGATAGAGAATCAGTAGGGGAGTTTGAGAATGATCTGGGTAATCTATGCAATATTTCTTTTTTTTTTTTTTTTTTTTTTTCTACTCATACATCTGAATACATATCAAGAGCAAAATTCAGGAGAAAATTAATAATCTGTAATTTCTTCCTTAAATGTTTTAAATGCCACTTTACATTTTCCCTCTTTACCTAAACTTGTTATACACATTCTTCTTCCTAATATTTTTCTGAAGAGTGGTTTATTTTTACTATTTTCTTTATATGCCAACTGTATGGTATCTTCTTGTCCCTGTGCAGTCCTTCACTGAGTGTTCCAGTAGAGGAAATAGGCCAGATTTTAATAGTCTCCACCTTGCCCATTCCAGTTTATCCACTCTCAGCTGTACATCTTATAATGCCTACCTCAGTCATGCCAAGCTCACATTTTTCTGCAATGAGTGTTAGGTCCTGCTGGCAGGCACTGCCTTCTCTTATTCTCAGTTGCAAATGTCTGTATTGTTGTTATTGGCAATGGTAGATTTGTACAGTCATGTCAGTGATGCCAGTTTATACAGTGTAGTTGGTGCGTTCCACTTGCTGAAAGTGAATATCTGGAACTTACATAACCTGATTTAATTTTAAAACTGCGGATTTTAGAGTATAAACACACACTATACAATCCCCAGCTTTAGTAGATGATCTGTTCTAGGTGTTAGATAGGCTTTGTCACAGTTGTCATATCCAGTTTATGTCAGTCTTTGCAAAATAAGTGAATCCTGTTTTTAAAATTTGGACTACAGTTAGTCCAGGAGCTTTCCAGTGACTGACTACTGTTGCCTTTAGCATGTCAGCTATGGTTTGTCAAATGACAGCTTGTACTGAGCACTTTACAAGGCATAAATATTAAAATAATCCTTGTCCCAAAAGTTTTAGAGAGCACAGAAATGGGCAGAAAGCAGTGAGAGACTAGGAGCAGTCCCTTCCTGTATTTCTACATATAATTTAGATTTTTAATATAATAGTTCATCATTTATCATCTACCTAATGTTCTAAACCCTTCCTGTAACAGAGTATGATATTCTGCTGCTGTCAAGGGATACTGAGAAGCGGAAACAAAGACAGTTGTCGTATGTTACAAATTCCCTTTGAGCCACCTTTCTTGTGAACCTGAGGACTTTCCATAGCTATTGGGAATTCATCTGTATCTTTTTTGCCACAAGCCGTGTATGTTAGTTCTTCTCACAAGTTGTCTGTAGATCCAGCTTCTCTGTTCTGCTTCAACACTCATTTGTGGTGATGTTTTTGAAAGCTGGTATAGTAAATGGTAAATTTTTCTTCTTTTCAGACTTTGACTACCTACCTATTTGATGTGTGCTTCCCAAGATGCTGGTTGTAGAACAAATATCCTAACCTGTTGACCTGCTGTATAGGCTCTAGCCACTTGCGTATTGTAACAGGTCTGCTGTTCTGTTTGTGTTGAATTGAGTCTTTTTCTAATGGGACACAGAAGTGCAGCTACTCACAAATCTATTTAAATGGTATCTTTTGCCTCAGCTTAGAGTCGGTCACTCTGCAACCATACAGCAGTTCAAAAGGACCCAATCTCATGATGTGGGTTCTGCTGGTTGTTAAAAAATGAAGCTGTGAAATGTGACTCAGGTGGGAGAGGATCCTTATTCAGCTCTCTAAGTCACTGAGGATAGGCTGCAAAATGGTTTAATGGAATCTTAAAAATCAATCAGCTAGCAAACTGCCCTGTATTTGATAGCATGATACTACAACTTTGCATTTCTCTCAGAATCTCCTGTTATTTCTGAAATATGAATCTCCTATAGACATAATATTTCCTAGAGAAAATTCAGTAAAATTTCTAAGGCATTGTGAATTGAGTAGATTGATAGGACCAATGTATAGTTTCTGGTTCCACTACCATTAGAAGACTTTTTTTCTGCTGTGATTGTAATAACATTCTTAGTAATCCTATGAGAGCCATGTCTTACTTTTGAGAATGTGTTCTGTAGACAATGACACAAGAATAGCTTTTTCTCTCTTTTGTATACTGTGTTCTCTAGTATATAACGCTGTTCCAGCTCCTCATTGTGTAGTAACATGCATTTGGTGAAAGTGAATGCTTGATTGATTTCCTTCTTCAAATGAGAAAGTGGCACACTATTTCCTATTAGTCAAGGTACTGATTGTTGGTTTATATCCTCAGTAAATTTATGCATATCTAGATTTTTTTTAAAGGTATCAGTTTTGGGGAATCAGATATTTGCCAACAGTGTGTATAAACAGATGTATTTACCACAAGCGACCTCATAATTTGAAGAGGAAAATAACATGTGTTCACTGACATTATGCCAGCATTAAAACATCACAGAGGATTTAAGTAACCAGTGTTAATCCCTCATAACGAATGAAATGATGTTTGGAATGATGGAAGTAGAAGCATCAGTTTCAAGTTGTTTCCCAAAAATAAATTACCAGCCATTTTGTCAGCGTAAGTTGAGTTTGTAGGAGATAGGCATGACATTTTTCTTGTTATGTTGGCCAAAAGGAGTGTAGAAGTGTATCTGATAGCCCACCCACATCTGAATTAAAGGGATGTAAACCTAAAAAAAAGAAAAAAAAAAAAACACCCACCCCAAGATGGGAGACACTGATGAGAAGGAGGGAGAGGATGAGAAACGGGGAAGAGGTGAGCCTCTGGAAAGCTCGAACTGCACACCGTATGTGTCTAACATTAGGTAACATGTTTTTTAGAGGTGCTAAACATCTGCAATCCCCACTAACTTCATGAATTAGACATTGTTTCACAAATGTGCTCAGTATCTGTAGCTACATTCCCATCTAAAAATATGTGAATGCCAGATCCATTAGTTCAACACCTAACATCATCTATAATATTAGAGGAAAAAATAACAGGGAACTAATTTTTTATCTGTACTATGCTATCATCTATGACTGATCTGTCACACTGTGGGACATACTGGTCTGTAGCAAAGCCCCTAGTCTGTAGTTCAAAGCCACTAGACCTGTTTCTAAATGTTTTGTAGGGTGATGCTTAGAGTTAGATTCTCGGACTAGAGAAAGGATGTGTCATTTTCAAGAGAAGGTTTTATTTTCCATAGATGTATGAGATGTTAACTATTTGTCTCAACTTTGTGGGAGGGACAGTGTGCGCAGATAGTGCAACTGAAGTAAAACTCAAACTTCTTGGTCAGTGACTCACTTGATTAGCCAGGCTTCTATGCGTAATGCAGAGTTGTGATACTGATGTTACAAAGTGACTCTTCTAAAACCTTCCCACAAAATATAATCATGCTCTTACTGTGTAGTCTGACAGCACCTTTCTTCCATCCAAGGAGCTCAGCACATTTCACAACCATTAAGTCTGCCAATGAAATAGTTGAATATCATTATCCCGTTTTTCTCGATGAGGTGTGTCGAGATTAATGACTTGCTAGAGTCACACAGAAAACTGGCAACAGAGCAAGGAGTAGACTGCAGCTCTCCCAGCTCTCCTGCCTATGCTTTTGCTTGTAAAATGACTCTTTCTACTCAAAAGAATAACTACTCCTGGTTTTGGAACAGCAGTACTAGCGCATGAACTGAAAAGATGGATTACTGAGTCAGTAAAATAAAAAACTAAAGCAGCTCTGCTTCTCTTCTACTAATACAATAGAGGAACTGAGCTATTACTGGTATAGGAATGCTTCTAAGTAAAGGCAGTTGGTAAAGAGTGCAAGAGTCTAAGACCTGAATTTGAAGAAGGTGAGGGGAGGGAAGGGGATTTCAGCACACTGATGCAGCCCTCACCTCCAGAAGTCTCGCATGACCAGCAGTGAAGAAACAGCTGTCAATCTGAGCTTCAGTCCTGAACATCCTGATTCATTCCTCGTCGTCTCGATTTGGCGATGTCTAAATCTCAGCATTTCTGTTCAAACTGAGAAAATGTGTTGTGTTCATTGTCCTCTGTGCAAGTCACATGTGATGACTGGCGTTTTCTCTTTCCCGATACGGCGAAGAAGGTACAGCTCAGTTTTGTGGCCCATCCGGAAATGGTATCCATGCTCACTCCTTTGCTATATGTGATGAGGCCAGTGTTTAACTGCTGACTCATGGGCTTGCATCCAGTTTCCCAATTTACAGTTTAATGCAGATGAAAGAATAACGTTTCTCTCCTGCCCTGGCCAGCACAGCTAACCTCTCATGGGCTGACCAGTCTTCTACAATCTACAGTGATTGTTTTGTTATTGACCTCATCTTTTGACTTCAGAGTAGTTCACAGTATATATCGTCTGTCATGTTGATAAAACCTTACGAAAAGACATTGGTGTTCTGTGGAAAAACTGTTCTCTAAAATGCATGTTGAATGTAGATTAACTTAATGCAAGTTAAAAGTAAATTGGATTACTAAAGGTATTTGTGCTATTGGAATCTTTTTGTCTTGTGTAATTTCAAGGTGTATAATTTAACAAATCTTTTTAAACAGTAAAAAGAGAATATTCCATTGTTAAGCATACAAAACAGAGCTTTGATACAAGAGAGTCAGGGTGTTTGTTGAAATTCAGGAACAGAACAAGTGAAATGTGAAAGATGCAAAGAAATTTCCTCGGCTAAGACAATATTTAAGCAACTAAAAGTAAAAGACAAAGCTCCAGTTCTGCTTTACGAGGAAGATGAAAGGGACATGCTATGTACTTAAATTTTTCAACTTGAACATCCCCTAAACTAAGTACACTATATGTTTTAGCATAGGAGCACACAATGAAAGAACAACTTATGAAATGCATCATTTTAGTTAAAGCAGAAGCACACATAAATGCTTACAAACAAAAATGCGATAGAGATTTCTGTTGGAAAGGTACTGTAAAAGTGAAATAGTTTAGCTTGTGGCTTTTAATTTTTTAAGATTATTGTTGCTGTTATTTATTGTAAGGCTTATATACTTTGAGGATTACATCTGTAGTGTAACAGCGTGTACAAGAGGAAATGTGCTATTCGTGATTTGTCTGTGTGCATGTATATATATATACACATACATGATGAGAATGAATGGTGTGAAACTTTGAGCTGTCTGATATATATTCCTAGAAAAGGAAGGTGGATTTTTTAAGTGCAGGAGTAGAAATTGGGAGATGTATCTTTTAAAATAATTACTGTGTGTATTTATTGTATAGTCTATTTGTGCAATATTATCCTGCCTAGCTCCGTAGTTTTAAATCAAAGGAGTCTGCTAGGAGGAATTCCTGGCAAAAGTGAAAACAAGATACAGTCCAGGAGATAATCAGGAATCCTAAATGAAACAATCAGAAAGCCATTACTGGGATTCATGCTCAGCCTGCCTCCCACCTAGGCTGGCAGTTTCTTCTTTCAGTAAAGATTAGGATAGAAGGTGATACTTATGAAATCTTAAGGATGCTGGCCTACACAGAGAAAAGGATTGAGTGAACTATTCAGGGAGTGTCACTGAGTGCTGACAAGGACTGACACGTACCATGAATGGCAGCAGACTTTCTGTATGACCTTAGTCGAGTCACTTAATCCCTCTCTGACTTGATCTCTTCATCTGTAAAATTAGGTAGTAATAATTATACTTCCCTGCCTCAGAAGAAGCTGCAGGGATTACTTCATTACTGTTTGTAAGGCGTGTTCAGAGGCTAATAGACAAGGTGCAATGGAAGTGTTGTTATTTATTGTTGGAAACCTGTACAATCTCAAACATTTTTTTGATCATGCTCTGGAAAATGTATTGTTAATTGGCTATTCCTTGGGGATCTGATATTACCAGAAACCCCATGAGCCCATCTTTCCTTCCCTCATTCCTCTGCTTCCTTTATGCTCTCGTATTCAAGTAGCTGTGCACATATTGGTAGGAAAAATTAGACAACCTCTATGCCTACCAGAAAACTATGCCTGTTCCTATGATGGTTGCTTTTTAGCTGATACAAGTGGTGAACCTGAGCCCTTGAAACTAAAATCATGTACTGGGAGTATCCTGTGTAGATTGACAGAGATTGGTAATAAACTTTCTACTGGGTTGTGGTTTCAGAGAACTGGATCCCAAGTGGCTGAGTTGATTTTGAAGACCAAGGGACCTTCCACTAGTGTGAGCATCTCCCTCTTGGTCTAAGGGGTTCTTAGAAGCTTCAGCTCTGTGTTTATTAATACCAGATCTGTTCATTGTTTGATCACATATCAGTGCAAATTTCATGGGAATCAGGTATGGACATGCAACGACGTTTCTGTCAAATTAGCCAAAACTCAATTAGTCTAACCAGTCAGAATTTTTTGAATGAATGTGCATCAACAAAGTGAATTTATACCAGCCAGTGTAGCTGTGTTGCTTTTAATGCAGTGCTGTTGGATTGCTAGCTTTAAAGCTAAACTTGTATCACTGAACCCTAGCTGCTCACTCATAAGTGGACTGTACATGCATATATATGCGTTACATTAACTCCACTATGTAGGTGAATCCTCTTGGCCACAGGGACTTACAAATAGCCTGTAAACGTATTTAAACTGTGCTTGAAGTATTCTGGATTCACAGATACAGATTACATACAAACACAGGTTTTCAGTAGTTCCGGTAGGTGATATGTCTAAGAAAGACCATTTAGCTTCTCTGTGGCTGTGAAACAATGAATTTTGATTGTTAATATTTAAGGCCTCAGATTTCTTTTGGACTGTATATCTCTGTAGTCACATCCCTTTTCTGTAATATGTCTTCCATTCTATGAATAGATGTTTGAATATGGAGTCTGGTAAATCACCAACAAATGGTAGTTAATCAGAAGTGACTGTGGCTTGTATGAAGTATTGCATATGTTTGCAGCTACACCCAAACACTCACCTTAAAAGCACATAGGGACAATACTATGTGTTAGCTTGCACAATGCATGAGATAGGATAACGCAATGTTCATATGTCATTGCTGCTGTATTTGCTGCTCCTGTCAGTTTTTTCTCCTGAGCAGCATGTAGGTATGTAGCATTGATAAGCTCTGCATAGTCTTTTTCACCCTCATCTCTACAATAGCAGAAAGTTCTGTAGATGTGGTCCATTTGATCGTTCCCTTTGTGTTCTTTCATAGTCAAGTGAAACACTTTTTTTTAACTCACAGATTCTCATGTAAGGCTCCCAGTGACATCATCTAACTAAGACTTTCAGGGTGCAGGCCATTATAAGAACCAACTAAAATATTACAATAAAGCACTGTTTTAATGTAATATACATTTCTTTCTTTGAAGAACAGTATACTTAGTTGTAGCTGGAGCTGTTCTGAGCAGTAAGGAATTCTAGGTGTTTAAACAGAGAGTATTAAAGCATTGAACATAAAGTATAATGTTGACTTGTAGAGACAAAATATGGCTATACTTCGGTATATACTTAGGTTTTAGGATATAAGTATTGACACACTTTTATAATGCAGTTACAAAAGAAATACTATTAAATATATCTCTATATATAATCATTATAATAAAATTCACTAAGCCTAGTATGATTCAGCAGTAAATTTAGCCTACAGAGTATGTTTCAAAATAAAGTAACTTCATTTGAGTACTTCCGAGTTATAGAAATTATGCTAAAGGATTGCAGCAATGATAATATCTTCTTAACATCACTAATATTGTACACTGAATAAACCACTTTCATTTGGAGAGAAACTGTAGGATGTAAGTATTGGTTTAAATTGCAGAAATTTCCTTTTGATTTTAAAAGTATGTCTTAGGAAAGTAAACTTAATTTTTAACATTTACAGGATTTTTTTCTTGGCCTTCCCTTTTTGAGCAGGGAGAAAATAACTGGGAGAGCTTGGGAAAGCAGCTGGCGCTTAAGAGGAGGCAAGGATGGTTGATAATAATTGTTTTCTTTGACAAATTATGGAAAATAGTGTTTGGAAGAAATAATTTATTTTTCTCCCTTCCTAGCCATTTCTGTTGTTTCACTGAGTCAGTATGGAGGTCTCAACAAAAGATATGTATGGTTATAATCTCGCTTCTTCATATCCTGAACCTGACCTTTAACAACGTGTGTATATTAAGTGATTAAAGTTTTGCGTGACCTACACGTTTGTATACAACCTTGCTCTTGGCACAGTACACTTTTGCAGTCTTGTAGATCACGTTCTAGAAGTCGCACGTCTTCTGTGCACTTTCTTTGGAATAATTTTTGAGTGCTTACTGTGTTACCGTTCATTTTCTCCCAGCACTCCCTGTGTATCAGAGCAAACGGATTATCAGTTTTGCTGCAAAGTCCAAGACTCAGCAGCATACCAATACTACATACTGGGAACATCATAGCAGTTTGATAAGAATACCAAACACTGGTGAAAATAATCTTTCAGCTTTTACCTTGATTTTTATATATTTTGACATTAGTTGAAGATTTGTTGTGCTTCCCAGCATTTCCGGTTGCCATGTATTTTGCCAGCTCAAAAATACCTTTTAGCATAGAAGTTGCAGAGAGCACAGTGAAGGTTTTGGCCTCCCTGAAGGGTACAGTTGCAGATCCTGGGGTCAGTGAAGACAAAGGAAACCAAGGGCTGTGCTGTGGGCTGCTTGGTCTGATTTGGAATAAACAGCTTTTGGTAGAAAGAGTACCTCTGGAAGACTTTGCTAGGGTTTGCAGTCCCTTCTTCAAGGAGGTAATCTTTTGCTTAGGTGAGTAGGTGGCTTCCCCTTCTTCCACCACCCAACTTTTAAAGTTTCCGTCCTCCACCCAGTAGGAATCTTGTTCCTCCCAGATTTCTGGACTCTGGCTCCTCTCCCATGTTGCCTGGCTTGTTCCTAAAATCAAGTGACACACCTTTGGTGGCACAGGCCCAGTGTGATTGTTATAAAGAAAGACTTGCCAATGTGGGCTGCCACATAGTCAAAAATCTCAAACAAAAATGTGCCTAAGAAATCCCTGACAAATATGCGCTGGAGGCTTTCCAAGCACCAGGGAAGTCCATATTCATATAGCGTAGAGTTGATTTGCATGCACTTGCACAGTAATTTCAGTAGGTAGTAAACTTTGTAATTAGTTTCACCAGAGTGAGGAAGTCACCATTAGTTACTTAATTTATGATCTCAGTATTTAATTTATGATCTGAGAATTGTCCTCACAAGTGTGAAGACCTGAAAAAAACTTTTTAATCGGCAACTCTGGAATACAGGTGTGTCATTACCGTATCAGTGTCTTCTGTTTGTTTAAGTGGAAATGCTGTTCCTTTGAAATAAACCACAAGCAATATGTTGCGTATGAGCTGAGACACCAGGTTTACAACCCCCATTTGTAAGCTGCAGGTCCGAGTCTTCACCTGCTTACTCAGTATGGTATTTTATCAGTGTTATAGCCAACGTAAACATATTGCCTGTCGTATCTGTGCTTCTTTATAATGTTACCAAGATCGTAGCAATTCATTGTCTGTCGTTTATACGTCTGCCTGCCAAACCAAATGCTCACAGAGTACTCAGTGCTGCTCAGCGCTGACTGGAATGATAGCTCTGACCACACCAGTTACCACTCAGTACCTTCCAGCTGGTAGCGAAGGCATTGCAGTCTTTCCGCTGGCATTGGGTCTTCACAGACCAAATATGCTCCTTATGCATTTATGAATTTGTAAGATCCCGTTCTTTGTTTATTTGCTCCTAATGTAATCAGTTGATATTCCATTTTTATTTGATTTATTTGACTACATTGCCAATATAATTGCATTTGTGGTATGTAGCATTCATTTTCATTGCTATTCATGACATTGGTATCAATGCTAATTTTGATGATACCATGGGGAGAGGAAGGTTATGATCTCTTCCTCAGTGGATAGTAACAGATAGTAAGTAGTGTCTTTCATAATTAGATAATGTAAATAAAATGCTTCTAACTATTTAAAGGTGATTAACTGAAAGGGAATTCAATTAGTTGAATACATTAAATTTTTTTTAAAATAATATTCCTGAAGTGCCATCATCCATTTGAATTTCAAGCGCATTTTAAATATGCTATCAAGAAGCTGAAGACGTTTTTTGTGGTGGTCTTCAGTTCATGGATTTCTTGGTATTTCTGGTTAAACAGAAATGTCACATGTCCTCTTTCTGCCCTTTCCCCAGTCTTCAACAAAGAATTTACGAAAATACTTCTGGAGGAAAGAACAGTTTTGTGTTTAATGCAGGTCAGATGCATTTAATGCAGGTCAGATGCAATAACTTCATGCTTGCCAGGAGGTACAGGAGATAAAGCAGCCTCATTATGATGATTTGAATTTTCCATGTCTTTCCGACTTAACAGCAGAATACTGCGATGTCAAGTGGAACAGACTTGTGTAGAATACTTACTCTGCTCACGAAATATTAGTGAGTTTTTTTGTACCGCACAGTTGTGTTGATTGGAATCGGCACATTAGTTCGGGCTGTCCCTGCTGAGAAGCCTTTGCTGTGGCCATGGCGTGGCTGGAGGTCAGCGGGGGCGTGAGTCAGGGGCGAGGAGCGCCGTGCCCTCGCCCACCCCGCCGCCCGTCCCGCCGCCGAGCAGGGCCGCGTGGGCCATTGGCTGCGCCGGGCCCCGCCTCGCCTCCCATTGGCGGAGCCGCTCGCCTCCTCCGTCTCATCTGGACCCGGCAGCCCTGCCGCCGGTTGCAGCTCTTCCAGCCCGACCGCGGAGGCACCGGAGGATGCCTGCTCACCGGCCCTCCCTCGAGAAGGTGCGTTGCCTGGGGGGTGGCGGGAAGGATGCCTGTTAGCTGGCGATACTCATTCTCAGAGGCTGAAGAGTAATGGCTATTCTGGAACATTTAGGAGGAAAAAAAAAAGGAGGAAAACACTCATAAAGAATGGGGTTAGAAAGGGGTACGGAGGACTGAACCTTCAACTGTTGGCAAAACAGATTGCCAGTCCTGGGATTGCCAAGCCCTTGTTTATCAAATTGCAGATAAGTTCTTATCATATTAATTAAATCCTCTGCATCTAAAGGCTTTCAGGATAATGTTTGTCTCTGTTCAGAAGCTTGCCCAAGGCTTGGGAGAAGTAAACCACCAGAGTATGTGTTCCTGAGTCCACTAGACTTTAAATAGGATAGCAGCCAGGGGGTTAATTGTTGGCCTGAAGTCTTAGTAAACCGAAAGTGTGGAGTAAGGTTCCCAAGGTAGAAGCTCAGGTACTACCAAGATGAGGGCCATATAGGCTCACAGGAAGAAGGGATTATATTAGAAAGTAGGAAACATACTAGCATTTTTCCATCGGATGCAAGCAACTCAGACGTCCGTATTCAGGTGCAATTGACTGTCTATACCTGAGGATACATTTAATTTTTCATAACTGTATCCAGTTAGAAGCTTGCAGATAATGTTTATTTACCAGAATTCCGTATGTTTTTATTTGATAAGTTCTTACCTTTAGGTTTTTTTTAATATATATTTTCTACGGAGAAAAGTTTAAATGTATGATGCAAGATACCGTGTTTGCATTGTATATGTACTGGAATTCAGTTTCCATGAAAATTGTTTTCTGCTTCTGCCTCGTGTCTGGACTTGGAATTTTATGAGATGCCAGTGTTTCTTCTTTACCTTAAATCTAGTTCCAAAGGATGGCATGATTAGGCTTTTAGGATCATCCTTTAACTGTTAAGTCAGAGAGCTGAGGCAAAGCAAAGGCGTCTCCGCCACGTTACAACTTGTTGCACTTGTGCTTCTGGCTCCCTTCTAATCAGAAAAAGAGGAAAGAAGAGGTTTCAGCCTGGTTTTCTTTCTTCGGGAGTGTACTCTGCAATGATTTTCCAGTCCCAGCTGAGCTAAGGATTCCATGCTTTGAAATAGAGCATCTAATTAAAAACAGAGTTTTTTCTTCTTAACCATGAGTCAGACAGAGATTTCAACAACACATAGACTAGTTCATACTAAATCACTATTTACCACAGCAGTTAATATAATAGCACCTACATGCTGTATTTAACATTTAATTAGACATGGCCCATGTCAAAATAGTCACAAGAGACTGGATAACCGCACCCAGCAGACTGATACACAAACGTGATGCTTACAAGGATCCCATTTAAATGGCATTTTCATGAGACTTTTGGGAGGGATAGTCTCCATGTGTTTTAAAGACATGATAACTTGTTTATATAACTTTCCTAATTGCTCATTACACTTACTGATTGTGACACCGCACCAACCTTCATCATCTTCCTATAGGAAATCTTTCAACATACATTTCAGTCACCTGTTTTATTAACTGTTGACACAGTGGCTTTTTAGAAAGGTGTTAAAGTTCAGATCAGAGTGAAGCCTATGGGTGTTTGCATTAGCGTTCTGCAGTTTTTCCCAGTGCTTCCAGGTGCTTCTGTTATTTGTTTCATTAGCATATATAAATCCCAATGGTCTTATGTATTGATATGCAAGATATACAGGTAGATGATACAAATCAGACATACGTTGTGTTTGAAATGCTTTAAAAAATCTCAAGCAAGTATGTCCATTCACTCTAATGCAACCTATTGTGTCACACAAGCAATCTAGTGGCAGACAGACACAAGAAATAGAGAGGGCTATAAAATACTTCTTGGTATTTAACAGCGTGTCAGCATCTTTGACTGGGACAGTAAGATATTCCTAAGATTTAATGGTACAAATTCTGTGGTGCCATGGCTGATGTTTAGACTTTGAACGTGGGCCATAAAATCTGGTATTAAATGCCTAAGAGTACTGCTAGGAAACATTTTCTTTTCTTCTTTGAAAAAAATTACAGTTAGTGTCAGCACTATAAGTGAATTATACGGAAAGTACTTTTTTTTTTCCTGACTTCTTCCCCTGCTAACAATGCTTGACGACTGAACACTTTTCAGTCCTACCTCTTAGTTATTTTTGTGAATCCCTGTACTGAGTGTAAATTAATCTTAACCCATGTGAAACGTGCACTAACAATTTAGTATCTCTTTATTAGTGTATATTTTAAAATTGTTAAGAAGTTCCAAAGGACTTCCAGGAAGTCTTTTGTTAAGTCCTTCAGAAAACAAATATTTTGAAAAGCTTCTAAGAGTTTTCCAGCGGAGTTAACGATAGATTTTGCAGCTGTCTCGTGGAAATGGGAGTAGAGGAGGGAGAGAAAAGAGAGCATGCCAGTCGTGGTTATAGCTGCAAGACGCAGTTTGCAGGACCAAGTCTTGTGTCTTCGTTAGGTCTTGAATGAAGAGGGATCTGAACTTCTGAAGTAAAGCTGTTCACTCAGCAATGTGGCTGTTTGTTTGAAGCCTTTTCTAAGCCCTAATACTGCAGACACGATTGTCATATATTGCTGTTATGTAACCAGAGAATATTAACTTCGATTAATAATTCAGTATTTAAGAGGAAACATTTGTGTCATTTATTGCACTGTTCTGTCAAAGTGTATAGTTTTTTTATTTTAATTGCTTTTCTTCAAAATATATGAATGCAATGAAAGCCAAACTTCCTAGGTTTGTCGTGTTTCCAATGGGAATATTCTGGGGAAAGGAAGATATTTGTCAATCATGATAACTAAGAAGAAGTTACTATAGACTATATGTCCTATTTTTTTCCACAGATGAAGGCACATTCCTGCTTCATTTTTTTGTTTTGTGGGATATTTTTGCCCAGAATCCTTGGTTTTCCGCAGACAAATACTTCAATTGACTGTGATTCTCTGTTACCAAACTATGGAGCTGAACCACAGACATCTGCACCACCATACATTATTGCTGTATCTTTTGATAACTTTGAACCAGGAAATGAAATCCAAGGTAAATAGTTTGGATGACATTAAATTTTTATCTGCGTCTCCAAGAATTACTAGTCTTCAACAGAAACCCCCCTATTTCCCTCACAGTGTAACTAAAATGTGTTTGTTTCTTCATTCCCCTTTATCTATACCTGAGATATTCCTTTCCTCTTTTTTGGAGTGCTTTCTATATGTGTATAAAATACATTGAAAACATGCTTTCAATTACTATAATTACTATAATTGAAAATTGTATCAATTATATTAATTGAAAATAATTTTTTAATATTAATTTTTTTTATTTTTTACAACTTATAAATATGACTTAACTTCATGCTCTAATTTTTGTGACAAAATCAAAATCAAATAAGACAACTGGCCAAACTGGACGGCATTATTTGTTGCTCTTTAACTTCATATTTGCTGTTACATCTGGTCTCTGCAATACAAAGGGATCCCATTTATTAGATAGTCATATGCTGCCATCTTACAGGAAACTAAAAATTCAGAATGCAGTATATGATGACTCAGAGTGGGATATTTTGAGTCATGCTTCTAAGAGCTGCATCCCAGATTTTATCAAATTGCAGGAGGTGGAGTTACTGTGGTTTAAACCACCTTTTTATCTCGCTAATCTTGAGTTGCTCTCTGGATGGAAAACCTTGTTTCTCCAAACTGTCTATGATGCCATGTTCTCTTGGTGGTGTGACTCCTTAAGGGACTTGTGAGTGTTTTCTTTCTCTAGCTTTTTTGCTAGAACAAGCATGGTAGTGGAAGCGAGTTATAATCTGTCATATTTCCTCTATTATATCTCAGTAGCTCAAAAAGAGTATTAATCACTAAGTAGCTACTGTCCAGCTGTTCTTCTCTTTCACCTGAGCCCAGCAGCTTTGTTGTGCTTCCATGGCAAGTGATATGTAGGGAAAAGAACGGAGAAGCAGTAGAGCCTGTTGTTACTGCCGTTCTCGGAAAACGTGTCTGAATAACTCCAAGTGTAGAAGGGCTGTTAGATTACTGCACTGGTAGGTGTTTCAAAAACAGTATTGTCAGCAGAATGATGGGTGGATTTAAATATACAGAGACTGATTCTGCCAGGTTATACGGGGTTTGCAGTGACATAAACACTGATCCTCAGATGCTACTAACCTTGCCTTTTATTTTCTTTGTGTCTAACCATGCTTTTCTTCTTTCTCTAGCCCCCCTTTTCTGTTGCTTCAAATTACAAGCATCCAGTATCTGTTTTCAGGGAGCTGCACTATGCTGCCTTTCCATGTAACATATTCCTGTGTTCACTTGTGACACACCACATACCACCACTCTTTACAGTCGCATCTGTGCTTGCTTTAACACTGCGTTTGAGTGGCAGGTGTCATGCCTCCTGTGAGACCCTTCTATGAGACTTCGAAGAAATTAGTTAACCAAGACTGAAGGTTGATGGCAAATTGAAAGGCTAAATGTGCAGGTGTTCTTATAGTGTCAAGGCATGGTTGGTCACTGCCTTGACTTCTGTGTCATTTCCAGTTTATTTTGTCCTTTCTCTACTTATCTTTATTTTTAGTGGCTGCACATACTTTTGCGCAGAAACCATGATTCTAACTATATTTGCAGAAGTACCTAATACTGGCATTACCTGAGTAAATTTATGCGAGATAGATTATAACAATTTTGATTATACCTCTTCAAATTTAATTTCAATTTGGATATGCACAAAACATGAAACTGTGCTCTTCCATATTCTTCTGAGCTCCTTCAGTAACAAACTTTGAGTAAAATTGAGTTGATAATTATTGATTCTTTCATATTTAATCTAGGACATGAGGGCGAAACTACTTTGTTTTTCTTTATCCTGTTGTAACATATTAAAAAGAAAAAGGTTCTGCAATTCAAACTTAGCCAGAAGTTGAGCCTTCTTTTAAAACTGAGGTAGAAAAAAATCAATTCTCTTTCTCACATAGCTATTTTGACTTTGAAAGACAGAGAAAATAGATAAGCTTTTAGTCACTACAGCCATCAGGCAGTATTCTGAGCATGCTTAGGGTAGCAAATCAGATTCATAGGAATGTTCTGGTAATATGGTAGAGCAGAATTGCTTTTAAAGTTGTCAGTAAATCATGTATTTAATTTACAAATATATTTGGTTGCCTATAAATACCTCTCCAAGCTTTTTTTCTTTTCTTTATTGTCATTCTCTTGATTATTTATAAGAACTGTAATAAAACACAAATTTTTTTTAACTGTAAAAGGTTTTAAGTCATTTCTGTACATGCAGTCTTGTGCTTTGGAAGTTTATTGTTAAATATTTCAGTGGTTTCAACTTACATTTTCCAAAATGTCTGTTTTCACAGTGAGTTTAGAAGCCCTTAAGGAGGCTGGCTTTAAAGGATTTCATCTACAAGCTCGAGAATTGGAAGGAGATGTTCCTGTTGGTACTTTTAAAATTACAGATCCAAACACAAAAGGCTTGGATTGTCATAACGTGACGGTACGTGTTCACTCTTTGGAGTACTTACTAAAGCTCGGTTTCCTTTTAAATATGTTAATCAGTATTGATAAGAAGTGACCATCTTCTATGGTGAAATTATTTCATCAACATAACTTAAAAATTTAGACTTTCTCAAGTAATACATGTGTCTTCTGCACGAGATATAAATCTAATGTGAAAGCTACCTGGCACATTTTACAAGGATATCAGTGTTAACCCATTGTAGCACAGTTTTGCTAATAATACAGGCAAGTACATACACAAAAGATTACTTTTCTGTCTTATGTAATTACATTTATTTCTTTTTAATTGCAGAATTCAGCAGTAAGTCATGCAAATTCAGATCTGAAACAGAAAGTTACAACTACATGGATTGCACCACATGATATTAGAGATCTTCAATTTATGTAAATAATTGTTTTTCTTTTTTTTGCCTTGAAAATTTATTTCCATGGGAAATTTTGTAATGATTTTCTTTGATCTATGTTGCTCTTTCATTACAAGAGCAACTTCTGATGTTTTCATGTAGCCACAATCATGTTTTGTTTCATAGTTTGGCATACCTTCCCATTGTATCCATAAAATAACATGGTTTCCATTTCAAGGTATACTTACAGAAAGTAACAAAGTCAGCTCTGTCCTACAGACCCTAATATATGTAAATGATTCTGTTAAGCACAATGTTAGTAGTGGATTTTAGCTCAATAACCGTTTTTTACACTGTGACCTCTTTATGTACAGAAACAACAATATGAATGTAAATACTGCCCTGAATAAGTGAAATTCAGATTATTACATTGTTATTGTTTACCACTTTTTCATTTTGAACAGAGGAAGAATAACAGTTTGAGGTAGAAACCTTTGAAAGAAAAATTTAAACATCAGTTTATTCATTTTAGATAATATTACCCTAAATTGTCTTTGGTATACTTCTTTCATGACTTGAGGATATGACCCACGAATTAACTGCAACAGAAGACAAGTCTATGCTATGTTTTGTATTGCTTTGTAAGCTTCAACTCTGCAAGGAAAAGTAACACCTGGTCTTACAAAATGCATATTCAATGTAATTGGAAAAAAATCTAAATATTTGATAGCTTAATATTGTCTGAAATGTAGATTTATGATAGGGGACATCTTGGCCTTGCTTCATTAAATCTTGAGGAATGTAAAAAGGAGCAGAAGAACACATTAAAATCATGATCACTTCTACTCCTTAATGCCGGAAAATCAGTTTGCCATCATAGACTGAGATTGTCCAAATGGGAAGGAGGTCTGACAAACTTTATGGATATTTGGGATGATATTCTCCACTGGAGTCAGTGCTTCTTAGCACAATTTGCATTCCCATTCTATTCCTTCTCAGCATCTATTTTGCTTATCCTTAAAATCATGTTGTATGATAATACAGGAACTGCAAAATAAAAGTGTGCTGGAGAATAATGACATTCCTTTCAATCTTGTCATATGTGACTCTCATGCATCTTCAGATGATCAAAATAGAGTGGATTTTCTTGGCTGAGGGGAAAAAATATGAGTTTATTGGATTTTGGCAATATTTTGATAGAAGAAATAAATAACGATTTTTTTATTTTCTCTCCAGTGCAACTGTTGTTCAAGATGTAGAGAAATTTTGGGTCGGAGTTCAAAGCAAAACTGTCACACCTACACATTCTGAATCAGTTAATGGGACAGGAAAAAGTAAGAGGAAGGTAGGCTTGAGTACATTTGCATATTATAAGTTAATACATTAAATTACAAAATATCTAACTTGATATAAAGTGTACATCCATTGTCATGTATTCAATAACTAAGCTTGACAAAATCAGTAGATATTTTTGACATTTTAATTTAACTGCCTAATCTTCTTACTACAGGGTGAAAAAAATAAGATATTATATCCCCCCTGAGAAATAAGGAAAGTAATAATCTAATTATCAAAACAATCCATAGAATAGATGAAAGAAAAAAGAAAACTGGTGATAAGGGGTACTCTGTTGTACTTCTGGTGTACTCTGCTGTAGTTTACTGCTTTCCCAGTCACTGGGAATTATAGCTATGTAAGATATTCTTACAAGAAATGAAAATAGACTTTTTTTGCTAAGAATTCCTCATATTAAACACCTTAAACAAGACAGGCAGATAAAGTAAAGAAAGTCCCTTCAAATCTACAGTATTGGTTCTCCACTGGAGCGACAGTGATTTACATCATCTAGAAATCTAACCCAGAATTAACATCTTTTTCTTGTCCTTCACTTCACCAGATATTTTCCCAATTTCCAATAAAAACAATTAGACGCAAGCTTTTTATAAAGTAAATCGTTTGTAACTGTTTCCTCTATTGTTTTCACAGATTATGATAGAAGTAGAATGTACGAAGGTAAGATCCATGTATCTGCAATTTCCCATGTTTCAATTACCTGAATTTTAGAATTCCTATCCAGCTGGTGCAGTTGTTTCATGGTTATAGTATGAAGGTCGTATCTTTCCATTCAAATTCTTTCCCAGCAGAGATCCCATTTATGCTTCCATTCAAAACTGAATACAAAAATGTATTTTTATTTTTAAAGAGATGCATCAGTTCTGAGATCAGATTATTACAAAGTGAAAGGTATTGTAGGCAATCAGACACTCGATTTCTTCACTCATACCATGAATGTAAATTCAATTTAGTTTTTTGTTTAGAATAATTTGATATTTATACAAGCAGTCAATAAACAGTAGCTGTTACCTATCTTTCTTACAGCGTGGAGGGACTTACACACCACAAGGTGGATGCGTCCTGGTAAGTATTCTTCTGTGAAGACATTGATTTACTGCTAATTGCCCAAAATGTCAAAATCTAGTCAAAAGCTGCTTCTGGTCACATCCTTATCCCTGTTGTTGCTCAATTTATTTTTTTTGTTGACAGCTTGCCCTAGGGTGCATAAAATCCCCAAACTTTCTAAATGGTTGTCAGTCTTGCTATCACTCCTCCTGCAGT
The DNA here is from genome assembly GCF_036370855.1 of Dromaius novaehollandiae. NCBI lineage: Eukaryota > Metazoa > Chordata > Aves > Casuariiformes > Dromaiidae > Dromaius > Dromaius novaehollandiae. Next base: position 20,544,826 of record NC_088105.1, on the reverse strand, counting down.
TTCTCTCTAGAAAACCTAGAGTAATTTTTTAATACAAATTTTCTTTTGTCTGTCTTCACTTTTTAGCCATAGTGCTTGCTTACACATCTTTTCAAGATCACTTATTTCAACAGCTCTCAAACCTTGCCTTTTGCAAATCATGATCGATATAGAAAACGTAACTATTTGATTTTTCCCTAAAAACTATTGTTTTCAGCTCAATGAAAAAGCCTCTTTTTCTTTTTTCCTTCCTCCCAGCAAGTATGCCCTGCATTTCATAGTCTCTAGAGATTACATAGTCCCTAAAGGCTCTGATTTTCATCTGATTGTGGCTTAATTTGGCACTGCTTAGTGATCTTGCCAGTTTAGGTCTGCTGCTCAATGGTGGACATTAAGTATATAAGGCCAGATGTTCAGCCAGGGTGAAGTTCTGCAAGCAGCAGAATTATGCTAATTTATACCAGCCAGAGAAGTTGATATAGTTATGATTATTTGGTTTTAAAAATCTCTAAAGTAATTTTAGTAGTATCAATTGGTGGAATGAAGTCACAGAAAACTACTTTGTGTGTTCTTCTGCTTTCCCACCAAGTAGGTCTTTCTGTCCTGAAAGTCATTTTTATAAAAATCACTTTTCTGTAAAATAATAGCATTCTGATTTCTGTACAGGTCGGACCCTCCGGATCCTCCCAGAGCAGCTATACAAGTGGTCAGGTAAGGATACCAACTTCTAGCATTTGTAAATTTTCCTTTAGTGAACTTGAACAACGAGAATTCTATAGGTACAGAGCATTGAAGTGATTTAACACAGTCCCGAAATAATGTCTCTGCTAGTTAACGCAGAATGAGTAATTCATCTGCCAAATGGTCTTTTCAGTACCTGGACTAGGTTCAACTACCTGCGCTCTGTTGAACTCAGTAGCTTGCTATCGGTATACTTACATGATGCTTCACCACCTCTGCTTTCAAACATTAACTATTTTATCCAGTATTAACCTGACCTTTTGGAGGAAAAAAAAGATTTCTTCCATCTTCCCAGAAGATTCCTACCTGTTTGTGCACATGTGCATACAAACACAGACACAGTCATCTGTTTTGTAGTTTAGAGACATTTTGCATAATTAAAATGAGTCTGTACTTATTATTAATTCATTTTTAAAGTATTTTCCTTATTTAATTTGTTTGGATAATCAAAAGGACCAATTTCGCCTGTGTTTCACTATCTTCTCTACAAATATTTGCAAAATTTCTCAGAATTTCATGAGACTTGTGGGTATTCACATAGACAGTAAAACTCCGGTATGTTGTCTATATTACTTTTAATAGTAGATTATTCCTATAGTTGAATGTTTGGTGATTTCATTGTCTGGATAGCCTTTTAAAACTTATTCAGTATGTCTGCACTCTTACGACCACTTGCACTTCTTTAATCACAAAAATATATACTTGGTTTGAAATAATTATTTTTTAATTAATTTTCTTCACTACCATTACGTGCCTATTTGCACTTGAACTACTTACTAGTCAGTATATATATTAGTGAATTATCTGGTAGTATTGCATTTGTTTCTTATTCACTATTTCTAAGCGAATTACCAGACTTTGATAAATATCAATTATATTGATGTAAAACATACATAATACATATTCTTTCCTGAGGGTTGAGCATGTCATTTTATCATGTAACTACTGTAAGTCATTAATTTTTTTCTAAAATATGGACCATTTAGTATACAACTCATGGTTTTTGAAAGGCTACATGACCAAGGGCAAAGTGATATGAAATCCAGATGATGACTAATGTTTCCTTCTAAAACAGAATTGATCCAGCTAGTGACTTGGTAATCTCTGTTTTCTTCTCCCTTTTCCTTTTTTTTCTTTATTCTTTTTACAGGCAAATAATTGACTACTTTTCTCTTTCAGGGTGGAGTAGTCTACTCAATAAGCAAGAGTGGATGTGTCCCAGTAAGCACTTTTTTCATATTTCTTTTTTTTCCCTCCCTATAGCTATTTTTTTATTAATTCTTAGCTTTCAATTTCATTATTTATACCAGTGTTCAACTGGGAATTTCTGTTTTAGATTGAAAATAGTGGAGAGAGAGCTAGGAGAAGATGATTAGGAAAGTTTATTCAATGATCTGAAGCAGCTGGTAAACAAGGATGTTGCAAGGATATAGAAACATATAGATTATAGAACCATGAAAATAGGACTGGAAAGGTAATCTGTTACAGGTGTATTACAGTCATTATGCAGGTTGTCTCTTCTCCCCTTCTGCCCAAGTCAAGACCGGTGTGAGTTGGTCTATATGTTTTAACTTGCTCCTCCTCTCAGAATTCATCATCCACATATCGACAGTGAATAAGGCCATTTCAGTTTTTTATTCTTCCATGTAACAGGAATATTTGCAAAGTTATAAATCCTGGACAGGTCAATCCAGTGGTCCAGAAATTTCAGCGAAAGGTACAGAGCACTTTCAGCACTAGTGAAGCGCTGAATATATCAAAAACTTCTCAGATGAGGCATTTTTATTGAAATGATGACCAGTCATATTGACTAAAATATTTGCAAATTAATGTCAAATATATGTAATTATTTTGGTTTCCTGTCAGCATTTGCAAGGTAAGATTTATTTTTCAATTCAACGTTACTTTGTTTAAACATTTGCTCAATATGAAAAATGAGAAAAAGCTTGGAAGGTAAATGAAGCACTGTTTCAAGTCAACTGTTTTAATGTCAATTACATATTTTTTGTTTGTTTTTCATAGTATGGCAAGTACAACAAAAATGAGCCAGTCATATAGTTCTAACACTGTGCCTAAGCACCCTTCAAACTACAAAAATGGAGACTATTCAGTATATATAAGGACAGTATTTTTGAAAATGTAAAACTTTCATATCATCAACACTTCTGAAATGTAAAATTCATCCCAGTGTGAGTTGGGTTTCTGTGAAGAGGAACAAAATTACAGTTTTATAGGGAGACTATTGATTATATTGCTAATAATAAATGAGATTTACTTTAAAATAAGAACTATTGCTATCTAGGCTAAACCTTTATATTTTATATTTGACTGACTTTGAATCAGAAAAGAGTTAATTTTTGTTCCTTTTCAGTTTCAGCTTCCTAATTTTTACAAACTTATATGTACACACTACACATTTTTGAACTACGAGCATTATATTAAATCTTTATAATGTAGTTCTGTTAAAATAATTTCTTGACAGTGTTTGCTTTAAACATTTCTTGAGTACCACTGGAAAATCATTAATATATAAAGAGCTGGAGTGCTTGGGTGGATATTCACACAGTAATAGTGGAGAGTACAATAATCTTTTCATCTATTCCTTACATTTTCCACATAAGAATTGGTCAGAATTGAGGTTGTCTGATATTTGTCTTTTCTTCTTAAGCAATTATAGTAGAGAAATAACTGGTTTCTTTTTCTTCTTAGGGAGGTGCTGCTGATGCATATGGCAGACATGCCTGCAAAGATGTAAGCTGTTGATTTATATATTCAGTTATCGATTATCTACTGCTATGCTTTTTAACTCAGCACTTCATTGCAAATTGCATTAGACACACTTCTGAAGAGCTATATTTTTCTTCATAAATATATTAAGGAATATGGTGGCAGTCTGAGGTATTATTCTGAAATTAATAACCAGAATTGAAAAAGTGTTGTGTAGTCACTGCCCAAGAATGTAATCATTTATATTATAGGGGCTACTCATCAGCTATTATAAACACTTAATTTGTTAGCATACCAAAATGTCAAAATCCTCACTTACTGCTTAATGCTTTTCATCTGTTAGAGGAATTCTCTTGTGTATTGCATAATATTCCCTATAAAATTATCTGGCTTTCTGACAACATTTATTTGTGTATTAATCTAATAATTCTGTCATTAATAGAGAAAATTCTATTGTCAGCTTCATTTCTTACCTTTTTACATAAAGCAGATTTATTTTTAAATCTAACATGAATTATTTTCTATTTAAAAAAATCAAAACAAATAAAAAATCTATCAGAAAGATAACACACTTTTCTAATATCTGTCAGGAAGCTCTGACCAAGAAAACCACTTAAGCATATGATTAATTTTAAATAGATAACTAATTATATAAATTTATGAATGTTAAATATACTGTATCTTTGTTTAGTATGTAAATGTAAATTTTATTTGTGATAGAGAAACATTAATATTATGACTAAGGTAGAATGTAGGAAAATTTTTGCTTCAGTTATCTTGAAGTAAATTCAAAATTCTGTAGTATTGCTATAGAATTATTTGAGTGTAATTGAAATCAGAGTTTGACTTGATGTGTACACCTGCTAAGGCTAAAAGTGATGACTTCTGGATATCATTAATTCCCCTTTTTATTTTTTCCAACAAATCATTATATAAAGAAATAATTTATTTATGGTTTGCTTTCAGAGTGCATCCTCATATAGCCCTGGTCTTACCTATGGCCAGGTAAGTATATGTTTTCAAGTGTGTTTTCAGTTTCACCTTACTAAACTACTCAGAAACTAAGCAGTTGTGTCCAACTTTTACCATACCATAACAAATTAGGGGTTAAGGGAGGACTGTCTTCAAATGGTTAACTAAAAAATATTTCTGGAAATGACTTCAACAGATTAGTAGCACATTCATAGTATGTTGTACTACCATCTTTATTAGAAATTCTTTACTCCTGTTTTATACAGAAGCTCAATTACATTTATTCTCTAGAAGAATACCAGTTATTTTTAATATGGTCTTTGCTAGTTACTACAAATTCAAAGTATTTTTTGTAGTTCTTCCCATGGAACTGTATGTGTGGGTTCATGAAATGGGAAACTTGGCTGCAAATTAATGCTTCATTTAAAAAATTTCTATTCTTACAGCAGGTCCCATTTATTCTAGCTTGTATTTTAACAGGAGAGATTTTGGGGTTTTTTTCCTGTTTGTTTAATTAAGGGAGAGGAGGTTAAATTTCTTCTAGCAACAGACTACTTTTATTGCAAACAAACTTCTAGTTTAATCCGTTACTTGAAATGTTTGCAACTTCCATGCAATACTTTGTAAAATCAGCAGGATAGTTGAGATTGCTAGAAAAAAACAAATGTGCCTTTTCCTAGTCATTTATTTTTCCTAGTACATTTATTTTTGTTGTTCATTTATTAATTGTGTATACATTAATGTCTTTCTTCAGAATGTTATTTTGTTTGGTACTGCAGAGAGATGTTGTTAGCTATATCATTCTTATGGAGAGTAGTGCCATAGTTAATTTGTCAGACATTTTCCTAAGCAAAAAATTGGTTCCTGTATTCTTTACAGTCTGTCCCTGCTAGCAGTTCAGATTCCAGTAAGAAGGTAAGCACTCCTTTTCTTTTTAATTCAAAGGGAAAAAAAATCTTACAGACATAACTTGGCATAACTCCTTTTATTTCAGTGGTACTATGGTTCTTTTTATCAGCTAAGTCTTTTCAAAGTTTTAATTCAGATTGATTCATATGATTTGAATAGGCTTAATTATTAGATGAATTATACTGTGCTGTGCTAACTTGTGTTCATGGTTGAATTCACTGTACATAAAGTGGTTACATTTCACACATGTTTTGGGGGATTTTTTTCAAGATATTAGAATCCTAATTAAGACTTTTAAAAATATAAATTATTTAATTATTAGGATGGCCAGGGGGATAAGTGTGACCCAAGGCAAGTAAGATCAATAGAATTCACCTTGCTATTGAATGCTATGAACTCATCATATTTACAGTTGCCAGAACACACAGGGATAATACTATGGCATGTTTAGTAAGCACAATGTACTCATTCATGTCCTCACAATAAGTTTTCCATTTAAATTTCCTGTTCCTTTAAGAATTGGCTGTATACTGATATATTTTAATGACTTATTTTTTAAAAACATAATATTCCTCCCTGCTTTATATTAGAATTCTTTATTTGTGATAACACCAACTCTCCTCTTAGTGCTTACACCACTGGAGGTATGCACTGTTTTTATTTTAAACAAATAAAAGCTTCTAATCTGAAAAAATAATATTAAAAATCTAAACGGAAGATACTAGAATTGCATTTGACTTCATTTTTTTAGTGACATCTATATTAAACTTTTCTTCAGTGTAATACTGAGTAAAGAGAAAAGGAATTGAGTCTGGGCTTGGGATGGGAGATCAGAAAGGATACATAATATGGGCTGGTGGGTATGGTACAATATATGAATCCTGCTCCTGCCTCTACAGTTGAGTCATTGTGTGGCTGGGAACAAGTCTTTTATCTCTTTGTGTATATATATATATTTTTATATATATATATATTCTTCTTTGCTTTGTAACATACTATAAGAACTGTTTATAAAAATAGTATTTTATAAAAGCAATCATCACCATTATCAAAGTTTGTAAATTTAGGTAATTCATAATTCTTCTTTTTTCTGACACACTTAAATAACCTCTGTGATGAGTAAACAGCTTGTTTCTGATTTCTCTGTAGGTAGTGGTCATTCCTAACAGCAACCCTTTTCCACCTGTGGTAAGCAGCTTTTCTCTAGAATACTCAGAATTTTGACTCAGAGAGCTTTCAGATGGTTACACGTTTAATTAGCCAGAAAGATTACTGTTGTATGGTGAGTTCTTGTGGGTGGACAGGCTTTATACTAGCCATGTAATTATCTTCAAAAAAAGTCAATAATGCAATAACTAAAAATCTCAGCCAGCTATATTGTGTATTGCAGAGAGATTAGATTAGCTGCAGATTCCAGATCTCTCCATGCATACAGCCTCCACATTCTTTAATGGTTTTGATTTTCTGTTACTATTGATATTTTCTTTTGTAAATTCACCTCCACTTGTATTTTTAAACTATTAAATTTCCACTATGATTGCTTGTTTTGAGTTCATACGGTCAGCCGAAAGTAAATTTTGCCTTAAGGTGGTTAAAGTGAGTTTGTATGAAATGAGATTTAATATATAAATATGTTTTTTTTTTATGATTTCCAATTTCTACTCAAACATGTGTGCTCTAACATGAATGAAGATTTAAATACTTTGTACATTCTTTCTATGTTATCCTTTTATATGCTACCTTTCCATAATGGGGAATACTACTGTGGAGGCAGACCTAATAGGGAATGTTCCACATTCAATTGTTTACTGTGCCCAAGAGATAGGGTTTTTTTCTTCTGCTGCAGTTTGCTGTTTAGACAAGCCCCTGTATAAAATAATTAAAGATTTTTTGTTTCATTTGCAGCGTCATACGTACCCGCAGGTAAGCATGCTTTTTTCTTCTCAGTTCTGTAAGAATATAGCTATTACAGGGCCAGGCTCTGTGCCTCAGGATGGTGTCTATTAGCCTTTTACATTTGACCCTCATGCCCTGGAATTCAGCAAAATAAATATAACTGAGTCAGGAATTGAATTTGTGTATCTGGTGTTCTATCACTAGATGCTCGGTGCAGGTGACAGTGAGACAGGTTAGAGGAATGATGGTGTCATGGCTTCACTCACCACATTTGGAAAACCTGTGCTGACTGATAGTGCAAAAGGGTATAGCCTGTGCTCTTCAAAGAGCTGTAGAAGAAGTGCTAAGCGTAGGAAATCAGACTGCTTCCTCACACCATCAGAGCTGAGAATATATTAGTGTTTAAACTATCTGGGTGTTGGAAATATGTTACTTAGTACATCACACATGCTACTTGGGTCTTTATTCTCCTAAGCTAAGAAGAACAACTTGGTAATTTTTGTTCAAATATGTAGCCTTTTAAGTCAAATTAAATGGTCTTTGTTTTTTTTACAGAGCTTGGGCAGTTCTGCTACTAAAATCATAATACAGGTAATCATTCTTTCTTTGGTGTGCTTGAGTGTTTAAGCCAACCCCTATCTCAGGAAGTTGAACCATCATTCGTCTCTTTGGGAATAAATCAGTATGGATATCTTAAAAGGTCTTACAGACATGGACTAGCAGATACATTTCTGTGGTTACAGGAAAAAGAATGTCTATTTGTTTGCTGATTCAAGATCATTGCCATTATTTTCTGCAGTCATTAAACATGAAAACCTGTGTCCTCATTCCTTAGTACTCTCAAAATTTGCAAAACTTAACCATCTCAATCTGCTCAGGAAGGTAGGTGGAATTTTAGAACTTGAGTTTCAGTGTTATTCAGTATTAAATCAAACATACATAAATCACAACCTGTGTACTTCATGTAAACAGACTCTTTTATATGGAAATAACTAGTTCCTTGTTATATTTTTGAAACCCTACTGGTCTGTGCTCATATGAAGCTTTTGTTCTCAGTTGTGTTTCTAACATTTCTTCTTGATAATTGGACACTTGGAAAGCAGATTACAATCAACTCTTTAAGATTATGTTTTTAAATTATGGATATTACTCAGATTTTTTTTTCTGAGTCCTTTGCAATTTTAACCTACCTAACATTCGTCACATTTTGGTTTCCTTCCTTTATATGATAGTCCTTCAGACTGTGACAATAAATTCTCAGTTTCCTTCAAGGATCGTCAGCAGATAACAGTAGCTGAAATTTGTCCTTAGACAGTCATTGCTTTCAAAATGTATAGCATTAGATTCTTTCATAATCATTTATGAATGTTGGCAGAGAAAGGAGTAAGATTTCTTTGGTGTTTTATTTCTAAATTTAAATATATAGAGATTTGATTCCACAGGTTTAAGAAAATGTTTTAAATGTATATATGTATAACTGAAGAATATTTGATTGCTCTCATAATCCACACTGTTTATGGGAACTGAGAGATTCTCTGCAAAGACTTTTCATTTGGTTAAATTGTAGTTGTGATTTTTACAATTTTTGTTTTGACAAAGCTTTGATTTTTCTTTTAGTCATTTAAAAAATCAGACATAATATGAATATAAAATCATATGAGTTTAATGGAGGTTTCTGCAATGTATTTGAAGGGCAGAACTATTTAAACTACCTTGAAATGCCACAAAATTAATCAAATCTGTATTATATGGTGAATTTTCATTAAGAAAATGGCATCAAGATGTATAAATATTTACAGCACCTTATTTATGAAGGATCCTTGTGCTGAAGTATTGAATCCTGTAGCATGTGAAGATGGCACAAAGGAAGGAAGGACATAAGGAAGTCACTCTTTCTGACTTTCAGATTGTTGAGTAGAATTAAGAATAGAGTGGCTTCCTGAAATGTCTCAGTACATAAGCAATTCCTCTTAAAAAGAAATGACATTTTTTTTGTTTCTGTGTAGAGTGGACAAAAGCAACAAAGCAGCAGCAGTACTTATGTTCAGGTAAGTGAAATTAAAAAGGGGTAGAAATATTCCTGTAGGAATATTTCTAAAAACAGAACCAGCACAACTTGGAAATTTATTTCCTTCTTATTAAATATATATTTTAAGTATTTTGTAGGCTGCAGATATATCTATTTCTTTGGGTTTTGTTCATAAATTGTCATATTTGCATTCCCTAGTGGTTGGCTGTAATTACTAATGATGTTCAAATATTTTTGTTTGAGATACTCATAAATGCATTTCCATGTGTGATTAGTTCAAGTGAAATAACTGTATTACACTCAATGTCTCCTCTAAAAGCTGTATATGAGTGATGGCAGTGAGGGTAGTGTTTCAAGGCTCAGTCTCACAGTGTAAGTCCCATACTGCTAGATTCAGATCTTGCATATATAAGTACTCAAATATCCATCCAAAAGATCTGGACAGTTCTATTTATTTGAAACCTCAGCAAACAAAATCATCTCACTCAGTGTCATAGTGACTGCCAGGAGGAAAACCTGGCCCTTTGCTCTGCCTTGTACAGCTTTAGGACATGGGTGCTTGCTTTTGCTAGAGCAGGCTGGTAGCTGATCAGTCTCTTATGAAGGGGAAGTAACTGGACGGTGTCCTTGTCTTAGGGACGACCAAGCTACTCAGGGAGCAGCAGCAGCTCTTACGGCCAGGTAAGCAAACCTGATCTTCAGTAGGAAGCTCTTCTCTGATCTCACTTGTGGCCAGCACGACTGGCAGGTTTGTATGAATGATGTGTTTCATTTGGTGTTCTGAGTCTCAGTTCAATTCATGACCTTTGCTGTGAGTAGGACAGTCTGTCCCACGGGTGATAGTGTGCTGCCCTGTGTCTTTTGACCCAGGAAGAGCCTTGGTGCAAAGCCCTTATGCAGATGTATTTGCACAGTCATTATGTTCTTTGAAAAGACTGCTTGCCAAGGTGATCATTATCTTCTCTCTTTTTAAAGGGTTTCTGAGGCAGCCAGTCCTACAGCCAGAGGAAGCTTTTTTTGCTGCAACGTATTGAACGTTTTTGTAGTGGCCTGCTTTGTGAATGGATGTTGGGGTTTTGGGCTCGGGATATTCCTTTCTGATGTTGCTGAATAGTCCTGGTTTTGAGTCGTAGCACTGAAAGGTTGAAAAGTAATACGGAAGAGAGGAAGCCTTAGTGGGAAAGGGCATTGCCGTTGCAGGTGTGCAAAGAGTGCGGCTTTATTTACAAATGAATTCCTGCCTTTCTTGCAGGGCTACCAGCCTCAAGGTGGCAGTTCCTATGGCCAGGTATGAATGGATGTTTGGGTTTTGGGCTCGGGTTATTCCTTTCTGATGTTGCTGAATAGTCCTGGTTTTGAGTCGTAGCACTGAAAGGTTGAAAAGTAATACGGAAGAGAGGAAGCCTTAGTGGGAAAGAGCATTGCCGTTGCAGGTGTGCAAAGAGTGCGGCTTTATTTACAAATGAATTCTTGCCTTTCTTGCAGGGCTACCAGCCTCAAGGTGGCAGTTCCTATGGCCAGGTATGAATGGATGTTTGGGTTTTGGGCTCGGGTTATTCCTTTCTGATGTTGCTGAATAGTCCTGGTTTTGAGTCGTAGCACTGAAAGGTTGAAAAGTAATACGGAAGAGAGGAAGCCTTAGTGGGAAAGAGCATTGCCGTTGCAGGTGTGCAAAGAGTGCGGCTTTATTTACAAATGAATTCTTGCCTTTCTTGCAGGGCTACCAGCCTCAAGGTGGCAGTTCCTATGGCCAGGTAAGCACCAGTCAGTATATCGCATTTGAGAAAGTGGAGCGTTAGGGCTCTGCAAAAGTAATATTTTTAAATACTTCATTTCATTTTGTGTTCTGAGTCATGAAAACTTAATCTTAGTGCATTTCATAACTTTTGTTGTGAAACTGACTCTCCTCGTGAACATTTTTAATGGAGGTCTCTGGGAAGCATGAGCTCCAGGAAGTCTTTTCCGCAGGTATGGGACTACAAAGCTTTTTGTGGAAATAAGCTCTTTGGTGTTGCTCCTGGTATAGCTGACTTATGTGATATAAGACCAACTGTAATCAGTTCTTCACTGTCCACTTTGGTCTCAGTGCAGAGAAACAGTACTGAAGAGCTAAAGAACACTGGCTCACATTTGTAGCTAGAGACAGATTTGGTCTTACTGCCTGCAGCTGATGAACCCTTGCCTCGTTTTACAGCTGATGTGTGAATTAAGGCAGCCCCAAGATCGCCAGGAATTCTGACAGGATTTTAATGCCAGCATAGCAAAAATTAGGCCTAGTGGTTTAAGTCCGTTTTTGGGAATCTCTCCCAGACAAGCTCTGGTACAGGTGTGCATGTACCTTAAATGTCTGCTCTTTTTTGACATTATATTGAAACTGGAATGCATCAGCAACTGATGATTGCTTACAACGACTGATAACTGCATTACAGAAAGACTTGCAGAAGGCAATCCTGGGATCCTTGCTGTTGATCTCATTTCAGGGTTGATCAGGCTGTAACTCTGACTAATTCATTTGATCTGCTGCTTTTACTTGCATGGTTTTGTTTCCATTTTATGAATCTATGTTTTCCCTAGGATTCTTTCTTATATAGTTTTTTTTTTTTCTTATATATATGTCACCTTCTGCTTCTCTAAGAGAAAGGGAATTGTATACTGGGGGCACACCAAGAACACAATTGTAAGAAGTTAATGTGGTACCTCAGACTGGCCAACCAAACCCAGTGTGTGAGAAGTAGCAGGCACAAGAAACATAACCAGAAAACTTTTTCTCCATCTACCTCCTGAAGTAGAAAAGTCTTCGTAAGACTTAAGTCCTGTCTGAGACTACTCTGTGATTGTTTAAATGTACCATGCATTCTGATATGTGCAGTGTGTCAGGATACTCATCAGGAATAAGAAATATCAACATAATTTTAATTTGGAAGCAGGGTCAATACATTCTTTGTCTTATTCTGTTTCTTTCTCCACAAAGAGACAGATGAGGGAGACACACTTACTTTGCAAATGCAATAATTACAAATAAGTACTTTCTTTACTTACAGGGTTACCAGCCTCAAGGTGGCAGTTCCTATGGCCAGGTAAGCACCACTGGATCACCAGTCAGTACCCAGCATTTAAGGAAGTAGAGTGTCATGGCATAGTGAAAGTGCTATGCAGTCAGTCAGAATTTGAAATTCAAAGGACGTTTTCTCTGAAAGGATGTATTCCCACAGTTGCAAACAGTCCATATGCTGTTTATTTGTTTGAAACCTCAGCAAACAAAATCATCTCACTCAGTGTCATAGTGACTGCCAGGAGGAAAACCTGGCCCTTTGCTCTGCCTTGTACAGCTTTAGGACATGGGTGCTTGCTTTTGCTAGAGCAGGCTGGTAGCTGATCAGTCTCTTATGAAGGGGAAGTAACTGGACGGTGTCCTTGTCTTAGGGACGACCAAGCTACTCAGGGAGCAGCAGCAGCTCTTACGGCCAGGTAAGCAAACCTGATCTTCAGTAGGAAGCTCTTCTCTGATCTCACTTGTGGCCAGCACGACTGGCAGGTTTGTATGAATGATGTGTTTCATTTGGTGTTCTGAGTCTCAGTTCAATTCATGACCTTTGCTGTGAGTAGGACAGTCTGTCCCACGGGTGATAGTGTGCTGCCCTGTGTCTTTTGACCCAGGAAGAGCCTTGGTGCAAAGCCCTTATGCAGATGTATTTGCACAGTCATTATGTTCTTTGAAAAGACTGCTTGCCAAGGTGATCATTATCTTCTCTCTTTTTAAAGGGTTTCTGAGGCAGCCAGTCCTACAGCCAGAGGAAGCTTTTTTTGCTGCAACGTATTGAACGTTTTTGTAGTGGCCTGCTTTGTGAATGGATGTTGGGGTTTTGGGCTCGGGATATTCCTTTCTGATGTTGCTGAATAGTCCTGGTTTTGAGTCGTAGCACTGAAAGGTTGAAAAGTAATACGGAAGAGAGGAAGCCTTAGTGGGAAAGAGCATTGCCGTTGCAGGTGTGCAAAGAGTGCGGCTTTATTTACAAATGAATTCTTGCCTTTCTTGCAGGGCTACCAGCCTCAAGGTGGCAGTTCCTATGGCCAGGTAAGCACCAGTCAGTATATCGTATTTGAGAAAGTGGAGTGTTAGGGCCCTGAAAAGTGCTATACAATTGCTCAGAATTTAACATTTAAAGGATATTTTTTGGGGGAGTATATAGCTCTTTGACATGAAAATATATGAAGCTTATTTTATAATTTTATTAACATATTTGCTCCTTTTCATATCATAGTTAATTATAAAGGGGTATACTGCTTATTTATGATGTTCCCAAATATGCATTAAGAATTCTGTGGAATTTTTTTATTGAAATAGTGTTACGTTCTCTCTGGAATTAAGACTTGCTAACATTATTTTTCTATGGGTCCGGGAGCGATAGTCTTATTGAATTGGGTCTTTCCCGCCAAAAAGGGACACACATAGGTGTCATTGTTTTTCATGCAATTTAATATTCCACCTACACAATACTTCACAGGAAAATTCACAGTAGGACATAGCTGGTCCTCCTCCTCTTAAACTGTCAAGCAACTAAAGTCCTTTAAAACTTATTTCTGTATTGCAAATGGAGAAGAGGAATATTTAGATTGTTTGGAAATTAAATATAAAATCTATATAAAATGAAATAAGTTACTGAGCTGCTGTTTTTTTCCAGCAGGGTGGATATCCTTCTTCAGGTGGTAGCAGTGGTTGTGGACAAGTAAGTTCCCTTTCTCCAAACTATTTGAAAACTAAACCCAGCCTTCTGTTTAGTAGTTACATATTTTTCAATAAGTTGTGTAATGTCTATTAGTGGACACTTTTTTTTCCCCATTGTTATATGAACTTATCTAGCACAGAGATCAAGAAAGGCTGACATTTTAGGGCATTGTAACCAAAGTTAAGTTCCTTTTCCTATATACTGTTACACACAGAAGATGTACAACAAGTGATTCATCTATCTATTCAGTACATAGATAATGTGTTTGCTTGGGCTTGATTTCTGGATGTTGCTCTGTTTAGTTCCAATACAATATGATAGGAACAGAGAGTGACTCCTGCAGAGTAAGGATAGGATCAGTAGTTCTTATGCTGGTTCCACTTCACCTTGCATATGCCTACAATAGTATAAAGATTGTATGTTCGGTGATGAGATCCTGGGTGAAGAAAAGGGCATAGGTGAGGCCATGCTGGTAAACCTAAGCCCAAATAAATATATTGGGGAAATTGATGCAAATGAAAAAAGTACAGAAGTTTGTAGCAGAAATACTAAGGCTGGTATTAATGAAGGATGAGTAGAAATGTGTGTGTAAAAGCATCATCAGTAGCAATACAACAAGGGTTAAAAATGACATGCATCAGTAGCAAAGGACACAATTAACAGCAATGAAACTGATAAACACTGAGGAATGTGGCTTCCACCAAGGCTGTGTCACAGATGACTTATCAGCCTAAGACAGCTGTAGTAACAGGAGGATGGCAACCAGAGTACAACACATTGTGTGTGTGTCAGTTCTCATCCTGTCATCCCAACAGGAAGACAAATTGTAGCCCAAAGATAACTCCAAACAAGGAAACAAAAGAAAGTGAGCAGCAACCTTGCTTAAGATCTATGATGGGTAAAGCTCGCAAGGTTCCGAGGTAAAAGATTATACCACAATAACTGCTGCTTCCTAAAAGGACTGTCCAAAAACCAGTTCATCTTTGCCAGTCAAGAGGAATGAGGATGATACAGAGAGACCCTAATTGCCAGCCTACCTCACTTTCCATGTTGCAGCCAAGTAATCCTGCCTCGATCATTTGTGTATATGATTTGGTGCTTGTGAGTGTGTAGGTATGAGAGTGTCAGAGGGCAGAAGCACAAACTTTGAAGATAAAATAAAACTCACCTACTATAAAGCCTTACATTTAGTTTTGTTACATTAATTCTCACATGAGAAATTTTAAGAAGAAAGTGAAAATTTTGTAATTTACCTTTTGTTTTGTTTTGTTTTTTTCCAACAGGGTACTTCGTATGATGGCAATCCCTGCCACCAGGTAAATGACCTTGCTCCTCTTAGATTTATCCAGACTGAGTTTTGCCACAGACTCAAGTGGTACCTACCTCAGATTCACAGAGTGCAAATCCACGTAATCTTATTAGTTATGGCACTAGAACGCACTATCTTCATATACACAGGAGCATTGCAGGGCTTTGGGGTCTTTCTCTTTCCTTTTTTTTTTTTTTTTTTTTTTTTTCCCTCTCTTCCTTTTTTCTAGCATTATGGCTGTGAAATGTCTGGATCTGTAAGATGATTTGGCCAGATTCTGAAAAGAACAAGTCCCTTGCAGAGGTGCTGAACTGGCAGTATTTAAATCGAGACTGGAGCTAGCCACCATCCCTCTGGATTTTTCCCATTAAATGTTAGAGAAGTATTTTAGGACAGTCACTTGAGATTCCTGAAAGTGAGGCTGGCTTAAAATCTCATTCAGTTAGTGCAGCAAACATTTGTATTTGTTGCAAGTTTTGCTGCTGGAGCTCTAACAAACACTATCTTACAAGATTTCTGTTATGTTTAAAGAAACAATCTCTATAAATATTAAAACTTATTAAGAAAACAACAACAGACTATCCTTTTTAAAAATTTCTGTTACTTTTCTTGATTTTTCTCACTGATTTTCCACCAGCTAAGACACAGAAAAATCACATGTATATATGCTGTATATAATATATACGTTTACCATCTCCTCTAAGAGTTACCATCTCCTCAAAGCCAGTGTATCTAACATACTCACAACTTTCTCGGTAGTAATGCCACCAGAGGAACTTTTCATTCAATTCATGTAAGTCAGGTTTTCTATAGGAGAAGAAAAGAGATTCTCTAGAGACTGTTCTTAATGAAAGCCATCAATGTTCTGGATATTGATTAAAAAATAAATGTTTGTGGTCCCTTGACCTATGTCTCATCTAGTATTTGCTGTTACACTATTAGGAATTCATTCTTAAAAGTCAGAAATCACATTGTGTATCCTTCTCTGCTCCTTCTTCCCCCTAAGCAGGTAACAGCAGCTTTCTTTCAAATAATCTATAGTCAAAGAGTAAGTATTAAAAGCATGCATCATTTTTGTCTATCTTACAGGATGGATCACAGGGTGGTAGCCAGGTAGGTAGCTCTTTATTATCCATTGATAAATGCTTTTTAAGCAGTTCTAACTCAGTGTATAATTCCCTTGCGCCTGAGGGTGTAGACTCTTCCAGAGTCTCTTCAGTTCCAGTCTTTAACTCATCTGCTTCAAACATGCTTAATATCAGCTCTGTAATTCCACTTACATAGAAGAACTTGGCAAGCTAATAAAACTAGCTCTGTGAATTCTTATCAAGCTCAGTTGTCCAGTGCTGTAAATTGTTGCTGTTTGGTTTTCACAGGGTGGCTCATACTCACAAAGCTATGGTGGCAGCCAAGTAAGTAGTAGGGTTTTATTTCCTCCCACTGAGGTTGTACTTTACACAAGTTCCATGATCTCTATTCAAAATTAGATCTGTAATATTGTAATATTTATTCTAATTTTGTTTGTTTGCAGAGTGGCTCATCATCCTCACAAGATTATGGTGGCAACCAGGTAGGTAGACCTTGATTTTCTCCTGATAAGATTTTTCATCATATCTGACAAGAAATTCTAATCAGATTATGGTTGTTTATTCTTAGGTAGCCGTTCTGTTCCATATTTGATTCAGATCCTGTTACTATAGTTATTGTTATTTAGAAAATGGTATCTATTCCAAAGAAACTGAATCAATTGTTTATTCCAGCTTCATAGTCCCTGATCAAAATCATAATTTTTTCTGATATAGGATTTTTTGTTTGTTTGTTTTGAAGGGTGGATTCTCCTCACAGAGCTATGGAGATGGCCAAGTAAGTATAACTTTATTTCCTTACTTATACCTCATTTCATACAAACTTTAGTCTCTGCTCAAAATCAGGTTTTCTATATCTTCATTCTCTCTGATTTTGGTTTATTTGTTTGTTTCTTTTAAAGGATGCATCATCCTCCTATGATTATCACCAGCTATGGTGATAATCAGGTAACCAGTTCATTCTTTCTCCTAGTTATATATTATTTCATGTTAGTTTTTGTAGTTCCTACTCAAAATTGCATCATCTTCCTCATAAATGTAACAGGAACATAATAGTTTCTTTGCTCTTCTTGTTTGGTCTTTCTTTTTTTTTCCTGCAGGATGGATCGTTCTCTGAGATCAACTGTCGCAGCCATGTATTTGACACTCTCTGTTCCCTATAAAAATCTTATTTTACTTTTAATTTAACCAGGCAGCTTTTTCTTTGCATGAGTCTCAATTGTATCTTGCAGAGTCCAAGATCAGACAAACTTATTTTTAATAATCCATTTTATGAGGGAATAACTGGTATCTGGTGTCCTTTTGGATTCACAGGAGTCTTCGGATGATAATCCCAATGCTTGTGATGATGTGAGTATGCTTTCTGGAACATATTGTCATCACAACATTTCATATAGTTGGGAAACTATTCCACTACTAGGTGCAGTCTTCTGAGCAGAATTATACAGAAGGAATGTTTAGTCCCTACAATAGCTGTTTCAACAATCATTTGAAACGTTTGGGTTTTTATTGAAAATTGTCATGTGAGTGATAACAGTTATATTTTCTGATCTTTTAAATGCATTTAACTTGATGAAATGAAATACAGATAAAAAGATTTCAGTGGCTTTCCACTAACAGAAATTTTGGCCCAAAATGTAACAATGCATTTTACAGTAATTTTCCAAGAAAGAAAATGGCCAATCTTTACATACATACAATGAAGGAAAGAAAAGAGATATAGTGGCAGATATTCCACTGCTTTTCACACTAGACTTCTACCTAGTTAAAGTAAGTGTAAAATGCTTTTCAGAGTGGAATTGTAAAATTTCAAAGTCACTTATATCTACTTAAACAGACAAGACGCAAGGCAGTGGAGGATGTGACTAAGCATGTATGATTTATTTTGTTATGCCTGTACATAGCATTAGAAAGAATCAGGTTTCTGTAAGTTTACTGTATTTAAATAATTTCCTAAAGAAGGAAATAATTTATTCTTTTCCAGAATGACACTACATATAGTGCTAATGGTCAAGTAAGTACTTTTTCTTTTCTACAATATTCAGATTCTTATGATTAATGACAGTGTTAGTAAATGAGCCCTTCTACATTAGACCTGTGGGCCTCTAGCTGTAATATAGTTTTGTAATACCCTTCATAATATTAATTAAAGAATATAGTTATTTGATACTATGTTTCTCTGTAGTGAGTCCCTTCAATTGGCTCTCAAGGCTGTTACACAATTACTTACAGCTGCAGGATACTTCTAGTGCAATATACCAATACAGTTTTCTGTAACCAAAGGGCATCCTAGTATATGCACTTTGACCAGATACTTATTTGAGAATTAACCATCTCTATATGTGAGGCAAGTGGCCGCCTCAGGCTTTTGTTACTTATTCTAATTTGGATTTGCATATATTCCAGTGTTGCTGTAAGGTAATAGTTACCTCTTGTGAGATTCTCTGCATCATGACTTTTGTTCTGTCCTATAAGTAGAAACTGTGATTAATGTGGACAGATTGTGATCAAACAAAGATACTATTGTGTAAATGAATGAAAATTTTCCGTACTCTTATTCTGTTCATAAAAAATCTTTTTCCATCTGTTACAGCCTCCTTTTCTTTTACTGCCATCTAGAGTCACTTTCTGTCGTTAGCTATTTGCATTCAATTTTCAGCCAAATGCTCTAGTGCTTTATTTCCCCTATTTTTCCTCTCTATTACTTTAGCACTGCACCGAACATTGATAATAAGAAGTAAGGCTTTCTGAAAATGTCTTTCACTTTTGCTTGTATTTACCTTACATGCACTACATTAATGCAAAAGGTTCTGCAAAACAGTTCCTTCAACAGCAAGTCCTGTTTAAGAGAGTCTCGTCCAGCCTGCCTTGCCCACGGAAGATGCTATTATTCCCTTGTTTTTTCTTATCCAGGGTGTGTTGCAGGACATCATTGTAAAAAAATTTGCTTTTAAGCACTCATGCAAACCGGGGGTTCGGGGGGGGGTTGCTGTGTTTAGAAAAAGGCGGGGGGGAAACAGGTTAATTACAGAGCTTGTGCTCTAAACCACAGCAGTTATGCTGAGGGAGACATTAAACTCTGCTAGGCAGGAAATTCTTATCAAAGACTCATAACGTAAAAATATAGCCTAAGAATATGCAATTTAAGGATCTTACTCATAACAAAATGATAGCTGTGGCAGCATGTAGCTGAAGGCAGGTTGCCAAAACTCCTGAGAAACTAATATGGCTAATATTCAGGTGAGGAATTTAACACAAGCTTTTTGCTCTTGTTACTACATCTTTACCAGTACTCAAACCAGCTTACTTAAAATTGGAATCACTCTTTGAATGCACTGTAGACACAGCTTAGTAAGCAAACTGTGTTTTATGCTTGTGCTATCTCATACTGAATTCTGAAAAGAACACTGAAAGTAGGGAGGAACTTACTAACTCCTTTAGTTAGGAGTTAGGAGTGAGTTAGTTTATTAGGTTTGTATTGTGATGCAGTTAGGTCCAAACTTTTGGTTGATTTCATAGGAAGAAATAGGCTGATTTGATTTTGATTACTATTCATGCTATATGAGGTTTTCAGGAGAGAAATGATGCTTTCCTCCCTCACTGCAAAACTAGTCTATCAGTTGTAGTTGTACTTTTATTTTCAGGTACCTCTAATACGAATCCTTTCCACTGTGTAATCTAGTGAAAGTGAGGTCAATCAGAATGCTCTGGTCATTTTCCTGTTGCTGCATATGCCACCTTGACAAGTTTGGATAGATTTTTGATGAAAGTATTTTGTTTGTTTGCTCCATCTATAAAACAATAATTGGCTTCTGGCTCCTTTACAGAGTTCTGGTTGTTCAAACAGGAAGGTTCTTGTTGCACGTGTAAGTAACTTTTTTTTCCACTGCTCATAGGACTTTTGTCTTAATTATACTTTTCTTTCCCCTAATTATGTTTGTCCTAATTATTAGTTTCCTATTTAAGTAAAAAAACAAAAAGTAGCTCCATCATTTGCTCTTTGAATGGTTTTACTTTAAAGAAAGTGTGTATATACATGAAAAAAACACATAAAAATCCTGCTGTGAGGTGCTGGACAACTCAGCTTCCTGTTCTTCAGGAAGCACATACAGAGTTGATCCAAACTGAGATTAGTTAAATTATAAGAGTATTATCCAAACAGAGGACAGCTAAAATGTTTAGCTGAAGTAAGATAGAATAATGTAGTAAGAAAGAATAATGTTTGATAATTTATTGTGCTCACTGTGTTGGGAGGAGGTATAGAAGTGTATTGTATAGCTTCAAATAAGACTCTGCAGTAGCCCATAAAAACTATGATCAATTAACATTTTATTTTATAATAAGGCATTACTATTCAACGTAAGCAATAAAGGGTCTGGAGTTGCTATAAATAAAAAGTGCAACTAAAAAAAGCCTATAGGTGATTGTATATATCAGACTTTCCATGCCTTAATAAAGATTTTCTTTGTTTTTTTTACAGGATACATCACATGTTTTGAGCAAAAGAGACTATGATGTACAGGTAAACAATACTTGTCACTTTTTCTGAACTACTGCTGGTGTTACAGCTGCTTGGTATATCACCTACAAAAAGAAGAGTAAGAATTTAGCTTTTGTAACAGAGCATTCTGTTTAGGGTTAGGTCATTCTTTTTCAATAGAAGTATATTTTTTAATGATTATGCTCACAGCAAAATGAGTAATTTCTCATTTCTTTACAGAATGAATCTTCTACTTCAAACAGCAACCACACCAACATCCAGGTAATAACAGTGTCTGCTGCATCGTCTCATAGCAAGGAGCTTTTTAGTAAATCATATTTCAATTTCTGAAAATTAGGTTCCACTTATTTAGCTGTGTAAAAGAATGCTATTTTGATTTGATAGCATTTTCCACTTAATGTTATAGTTTTGCACAGCTGTAAATAATGATAGTGGGCCCAGAAAATGCAGTCTCCTCTGTCCTGCACTCCACTAAGCAGATAAGCACTGCAGGTGTTTCTCTACATAATGTTTTTATATTTTGAAAACACCTTATTACAAAGAAATAGTTTTAGAATCTGTTTTAGAAACAATCCTACTCTAGGGACGGCAATGGCCAGATATATAATTCTATTTCATTTAGAATTTGATAACAAGGTACAACTTAGCACATGTGTACTTCTGTCTCGAAAAGTAGGTCTACTCTTAATATTCAGTAAACCTACATACTGCTGTAGTAGTATATTATACTATAGAGTCATCTGAAAGTTAAATGATCTAGAGTGGAACTTGAGTTTATTTTTTGTATTATTTTGTATTGTAGTAGTGCCTGACAGCTTCAGTCAGAGATCTGGGATCTCGCTATGCCCAGCACTATGTAGGTATGGCAGTAGGATAGTCCTCTTCTCAGAGAGTTTGAAGTCTAATTCAAGAGTACATTCAGATCTCTGAACTCCAGTGGGCAACTCTCTTCATTGGTTTTCCTGATATCCATTCTCTGTGGGTTGTATCCGTATTAAGGAGCTTCATCTGAATTTACATTTTCACAATTATTTCAGGCAAAGAGGTCTGAATAGATAATATTGATTAGTGCAGAAAAGTAGTTTGTCACCTTACGTCTCAGTACATAATTATATGAAGGTTAGGTTCTTTTACTAGGTAAGCTTTAGATCTGATAAAATGCTTCTATAAAATATGGTTGGTTTCTTTACAGGGCGGATCATTTATTGCAACCAGTGGTGGATCAAGTAGCCAGGTCAGGATTTTCTCTATTTTTATCTAGTCTTGACCAGATAGCTTCACAATAATTAATCTAAACTTAGGAGTCAGAGTTTAAGTCCTGTAATTTTGCAGGCAGGCTTGATAGTGTTATGCATTAAATTGTAAGTGAAATTATCCTGTTTTGATTACTTTTATCTGAAATGGCTCCCTGAAATCACTTGTCAAGACTGTTGCAATTTCACATGCGTTATACTGGTAAAAGCACAAAGGTAATTCTCTGTACTCTTGACTTCCCAGATAGTTCTCTATTGATGTGGGCACCTGTCATTGAGACATAGCATTGGAAGATTTTAATGTCAGTCTTCTTTCCAAAGCAAACACAATGTATGGAGCTGTGCTGCCTTCTTATTCATTTGAGGTATAGGAAAGGTCACAGCCACTCTGTAGTTCCACAGTCTTTCTTCCACTAAACAGAGTTTCACATCTGAAATAAGATTTTCTTCAAACTTTCACAAAGCAATAATTGTTTTCTTTTTTATCTACAGGGTGGTTGCATTTGTCCTGATGGAAGCAGTGGTATTAGACAGGTAATTTTTTTTTCCTGAATTTATACTTTCATTTACATAATTGAGTATTTTGAATTAATCATCCAGTAAGTATGGACACTTAGGTAAAACTAAACATCATTGATAATTTCCGTAATATGGATAGAATTATATACAATGAAATAGAACCGGGAGTTCCAGTTGACTCTAAATGCATAATTAATAATTGGCCACTGACTTTCTGTAACTGCCCTTGGTAATCAAAATGCTCTGTGAGTTGACAGTTATATGCTAGTTCTTCATTGCTTTTAAAAAACAGAGTCTGTACAGAAAATCTTAGTAACCACAAATTTAATTGCATCCTGCTTATTTAGGCTTGTTATACTTCTCACCGGTGCAAGAAAATGCTGTGCCTAAAACATCAAAATTTTGTAAATATTTCAAAAGATAATCTCTTAAATTAATATATAAACTATTCCTTTCCTATAAATAGAATCATTGCAATTACATGACCAGTGGCACTGGATAAGCTTTTCTCTTAGGCAATGCCTCCATGCCAGGAAAATCTCAAAGAATATAGCTACATGGGCATTACAGTTGTACCAGCTTTCAGCCAGGTGAACATTCTTCCTTTGTCAGTGCAATGCACTTTTAACTCTTACTTTCCAGCTATAAATGGAGCAGTGCAAAGCAGCTATTGGGAGGCTGGGGATAGGCACATCTTTGTATCATATACAAATGAATTATTTACTAAAATCTATCATATTTATTACCCTATAAAACACAAGCATTTCTATATTTTGAATAATTGGAAATATTTTAGACTAACAAAGTATGAGATACCCATTACTTTGATTCTCGGTTGATACAGATTAAAATTGTTCCTATTCTAAAATGTGGAGAAGATGGATTTTGAAGTCACCTATTTTCTGCCTGAGAACTTATTTTAGAAGATTTTCTTGAAGCTGTATTTACATAAGCTCTTTTGAAGGGTGTAGTATTTTTTGTTTTCAATTTCAACGAGAAACGTATTGTGAATTACTATTTCTGTAAAACAACATGCTATTTAAAAAACTAATTGTATAAAGAAATAACAAGTTTCTTAGCAGGTTCTGGTTAACTTCAACGTATAGTAACAGTAACTTTGGTCAGGTAAAAAATTGCCTCTTTCATATTCATGAGGCTGAGCAGTAATCCTGACCTACACGTTGTTTTAAGATATAATCTAGTCTATATAGTAACTAATACTGAGATTTCATCAGGAAAAACTTATTTTCTTTGTTGTGTGATCATAATGTTCATATCAATAAAAATAAATTAATATTATATAAAATCCATTTGCAAGGAAATGGCTGGATTTCTTTATGCAAGTTTTCAGTTTAATAGAGCCTTTTCCCTCATGTTCTTAAATTGGTGCAAAAATATAAGCTTAGTTTTTAACAGCAAACCACACAGCCTGGCTTGTGTATTTGGGGAGGTGTTGTTAAACATGTTTTCTATTTAGTTACTATCAAACAACAGTTTTTGACAGGTAAAAAAGGAAGGACATGTAAATTGGGCATGTTAGAAAAGGAATTCTCAGTACAGATGGATGCTCTTTGATACACAAGAAACTCCCTGTTTAAGTTTCTGTTAGTGTCAGTTGATAGAATGAGTTTAGGATAAACTAGGTAGCAATAGTCCTGATCTTTGCCTTCACCCAGCAGTAAAGTTCCATAGTCTTTTCTGAAGGAACAGTCTGATCTAAAAACAGGACTCATTTTTTTTTTCTGTCCAGGTTGGATCCTCTACATATGGCAGTAACAGTGTCTAAGATGAGCACATAAATACGCTAGCTATGATAGGCAGGTTCTTTCTCCTACACAGGAAGAACCAAGGCCCTACATACTGTTTTTTAAGTACGATTAAATAATTCCACATATAATTAGAATTAGCTCTAAGCCAAAAAATTATCAATGAAATTACATTTTATTTGTTATGTATTAATAAATTATTCATTCTTCTAGTACTAAATTTAAAAATTTCTAACACTAGATTTAAAAGTTTTAAGTAGAAAAAATAAACTGGAGTCTACCACCTACTCAGAGATTTTTCTACATAGTAAGGTGATTTGTGCAAAAATGTAATCTCTGCTTCAAAATATTGGCCTGGATTATTAATCACATGATCTTTCAATCTAGAAAAGGAGCATAAACTGAGTATCATATATGTTCTATTTAAGCAAATCTATTTATAAGCACAGAACATGTTTATTGTTCCCTAGCAGCATGCCCCAGATTTTTCGCACGGTATCTGTATTTTCTTAGCTCAGGAGATTTATGCAAAAATCTTTCCTGAAAGAGTTGTCCACTTGCAAGATCTTATGACTCTATTTTCTGAACAGGGTGGATCTTCCGTATATGGTGGCAACAGTGGATCTTACGGTCAGGTAACTAATTCTCCCTTGCATGGACAGCTAAAACCAGTCTTCTCTGTTAATGTGGCTTTTGCATTTGACTGTCTAGGTCAATTTGTAGTTTTGGCTATCATTAAACATTGAGAGAAATGACTTTTTTTATACTTTTGTTTTAAATATGGGATCTGTATGTATATCTCTCTATTTTATAGTCATGTATAGAGAGATACATATATATGCATACATTAACAAACATGCCTGAATTTTACATAAAAGACAGATGTCTTCCTTGATGATTCTTCAGACCACGAGAAAAATTCCTGCAAAAGGCTTTCTTCTAAACTTAAAAGCTATCAGTTACACCAAAGTCTCTTCAAAGCTGGAAAAGATTCTAAATTAAGAGTTCAAGCTATTCATATTTAAATCATCCTGTTTGAAAGGGGAAGCAATGTGTTCTCTTATCTGGATCCTTAAATTCCTCACACTGCAATTATTCCACTTTTCCTCTAAGTTTTGTCTAATGACAAGAGCACAGTTTAAACACCTTCTCTGTGGAAACAATCCAATTATGGAATTATACTTTTTGTTTATTTTCCATGTAAAGGGGATGTGACCGTAATAATGGATATTATTTGCTTTTAAATACTCTTTCTTCTTTCAGCGATGAGCTGAAATCTTACTCTGTATTTATGCTTTCAAAATTCCTGTATTTTGTCAATTTTTAAAAACATGATTAGGGACTAGCATTTTCTTTCTCTATAGCAAAGAAGAGTCTGCCAAGTACAACTGAAAATTCTAAAATTAAAAAGAGGAAAAGAAAAGGTGCCTATTATATTTTGGGGTCCTTTAACCCCTTAAGAAAAGTTCCTGCTAAAGGTTTTTTCACTTTTAACAACAAAAATTGCAAGTATTCTCTTCTAACAGTTACAAGCATGTCCCTTTGGAACAAAATTCACAGTTGGACTCATTTAAATATCTGTTTGCAAGAAAATAGCTAGTCTGTATTTTCCTTTCAGGGATCCCCAGGTTCTTCACCCAGCACCTACTCTGGTAACCAGGTAAACATTCTGATAAATCACCCTATTCAGAAGCTCTGTCTAAAAGCTTTCCTGAAGGAATAGCCAACTACAGAACAGTAACCCATCTGTCTTCTCTACAGGGTGGATCCCCCTTCTACCCCAGTGGATCTTATGGACAGGTAAATGTTCTTCCTCCATTGTACAGGTAACAGAGACTACTGCTACTGTGGTTCCTGGATTCCTGATACTGTGGTTGTCATGAAATATTGTAATTACGGACCTGAGAGTTGTGTTTTAGAGCAGCAAACTTAAATCCGCCCCGTTATAACCTAGTTGTGTGCAGTTTGACAGAGCACAGTAGAGAATGGTATCTTCAGTTTCCTTGGGGAAGTCAAATTTCAACAGGCTAAGAAAATGATTGCCAAAAGGTTTCTTACGCTTTAACCGTGTTGGTCTTAATTTTTATATAGAACATAAAGGTCAGCTCAAAGGGTGAAAAGTGAAAATTGGATGCATTAGTATTTAAACAACCATCTTGTTTGCAAGAAAGAAAATAGCTGGTTTCTGTTTTCCTTTTAGGGAGCACCAGGTTCTTCACACAGCACTTACTCTGGTAACCAGGTAAATATTTTGTTTGTGGTCTCTGCACAGGAGCAGTCTTTCTTGAGGGAACATTGCAACTACGAAACAGTAACCTTTTTTATTTCCTGTGTAGGGAGGACCTTCCTTCTATCCTGGTGGATCGTATGGGCAGGTAAGTGTTTTTTCTGCTATGTAATGATAACACAGACTGCTGTTATATTGTATCCTATACTCCCCATACAAGAACTGTTATAAAATACCATAATTAAGCACCCAACAGTCGAATCAACTATAACATGACCTATAGCGTGAAATCCATCAGAGGAAAAGACAAAATTGTATCTCTAACTTCCATGGGGAGGTCTTTCAATCAGCAAGAATGTTATTGTCAAAAGGTTTCCCCTACTTTAATAATATTGGCTTAAAGTCAGAATCGGGCACCTTGCTATCTAAACAGTCTTGTTTGCAAGAAAATAGCTAGTCTGTATTTTTCCTTTCAGGGATCCCCAGGTTCTTCACCCAGCACCTACTCTGGTAACCAGGTAAACATTCTGATAAATCACCCTATTCAGAAGCTCTGTCTAAAAGCTTTCCTGAAGGAATAGCCAACTACAGAACAGTAACCCATCTGTCTTCTCTACAGGGTGGATCCCCCTTCTACCCCAGTGGATCTTATGGACAGGTAAATGTTCTTCCTCCATTGTACAGGTAACAGAGACTACTGCTACTGTGGTTCCTGGATTCCTGATACTGTGGTTGTCATGAAATATTGTAATTACGGACCTGAGAGTTGTGTTTTAGAGCAGCAAACTTAAATCCGCCCCGTTATAACCTAGTTGTGTGCAGTTTGACAGAGCACAGTAGAGAATGGTATCTTCAGTTTCCTTGGGGAAGTCAAATTTCAACAGGCTAAGAAAATGATTGCCAAAAGGTTTCTTACGCTTTAACCGTGTTGGTCTTAATTTTTATATAGAACATAAAGGTCAGCTCAAAGGGTGAAAAGTGAAAATTGGATGCATTAGTATTTAAACAACCATCTTGTTTGCAAGAAAGAAAATAGCTGGTTTCTGTTTTCCTTTTAGGGAGCACCAGGTTCTTCACACAGCACTTACTCTGGTAACCAGGTAAATATTTTGTTTGTGGTCTCTGCACAGGAGCAGTCTTTCTTGAGGGAACATTGCAACTACGAAACAGTAACCTTTTTTATTTCCTGTGTAGGGAGGACCTTCCTTCTATCCTGGTGGATCGTATGGGCAGGTAAGATAACACAGACTGCTGTTACCTTGGTTCCTAAACTCTGAAAAGAAGGAAAAATGTTTCTCGAGAGAACCAAAATAATAACCTTTTTTGTTTTCTCTGCAGGGAGGATCTTCTGTCTATGACAGCAGCAGTGAATCCTATGGTCAGGTATATACCCTTTTTCCTCTTGAATTAAAGGTGCTCAGGACCAATAACCTGGTTCCTATATGTACAGTTACATTCTGTATTTTGGCTCTCACTTTATTTCAGTCAAGCTTTTTTTGTTTTTTCTTTGAGGAGTGAAATTGAATATACTCCTAACTAGGCAACATGAAAGGTTACAGGGGAGTATGTAAAATGTGGTTATGGTTTGTTGTATGTTAAATGTGAAGGTTAACAGCCCCAATCTGTTAAAGCTTATTCTCCTCAACAATACTTGCTTTGAATTATCAGCCAGATGAAGATTTCTTCAAAAGTGGAAATAAAATGAGAATCACATATGTTAATATGCAAATTAATCTTTTATAAGGAAATAACTATGAGTTTCTTAATGGCTATTCTGATAACTAAGTAAATTCTCTTATTTCTTTAATCTTCCCTGAAGGGGGTACCTATGGTAACCTTTCAAAAAGAAATGTCCATTTGCAGTATGGAAATGATTTATGTTTTCTAAACAGGATGGATCTTCCACATACGGTGGTGGTGGACCTTATGGTCAGGTACGTATTATTTCTCTTATACATGAAATGCTGAAGCTAAGTGTGTTGGTTCTTTTGTGCACTGTGTTCTTTATTTCTGTTATTTTTAAATAATGATCATGTGAATGTCATTTTACCTGTTGTTTCTGTTTACTTTTATTTATCTTTTTGCAACTCCAAATTTTTTCATAATGGAGGGAAGGTGATGCACTAAAGATACTGTCCTGCTTATTGTGCTAATGTGATCCTTCAGTGTGTTAATTAGTACAACATTTCCTCCCCCATGTAATTATTGTTTATACATTAGCTCACTCAGAAGGAAAAAGACTTTAGGTGTTTCCTTTACATGCCTTACTTATGCAGAAGCAGTTGAAAATCTAGAGGAATGGATATGCTATATTTAAAGTTTGTATTTGATTTACCTGCTGATTTACTGATGTAAATCTCATTGTAGGATCATTCTGTGGAAACCATCTTCTTTCTGTTTTGTTTAGCAGTGCATTTTAACCACCCAAAGTCAAACAAAATCATTCATTAAAAATGAAAGACTTATAACCTAGGTTCTTTTTTCATAGAAAAATGAATCTTATTACTACTTCTAGTGCAGGGTGCTAAAAAGAAAACATAGAAAATGGGATTT
This sequence comes from Dromaius novaehollandiae, assembly GCF_036370855.1. Classification (NCBI taxonomy): domain Eukaryota; kingdom Metazoa; phylum Chordata; class Aves; order Casuariiformes; family Dromaiidae; genus Dromaius; species Dromaius novaehollandiae. The sequence continues at coordinate 20,515,633 of NC_088105.1, read as the reverse complement.
GTGAATGTAAAGCATGTTTTTGCAAATCAACTTCATCTAAAATGTTTCACAAAAAAGCATGTTTACAAGGAAAATCCTTTTTTTCTACCTTTTCTGCTTAAGCAGCAGCTGATATTCTTACAAGGAAGTAAAAATATGAGCAAGATTTAAATGTTATCTAGCCATTTAACACAGATGTTTGACAAAACTTTTTTTCAACACTTACTTTTTATACAAGTCCTCAGTTGTCTTACGCCTTCCCTCTCCTTTACACCAAAAAACCTCTCATATGTCATTCTACCTTCTCTTTCCTTGCTACCGTAAGCAAGGTCCATATATCAGCTTCTGTCACTGTATTCAGGCTCGTGTTCTATGCACTTAGGTTTATTGTTAACATCTTGTTATAATAAATAATTTGTTAAATGAAGAACGGATCCCCGATCTCACTTTGTATTTCATGTGACAATGTAGTTCCTTTTGGAAGGTTTATATATGAACCTGCTATGTATACTTAGGTTTTTACCATAAACTTTTCCATTCACACTATGTCCGCACATTTTATTTTATTAAAGGAATCTACTATATGTGTTTCCTGCTATGTAGTTCTCTCTTTTATCTTCATGTTCAAATCAAAACTAATCTATTGTGAGTACAGGTTTGTTATCAATCTTGTCCTCAAGTGCTTGCGAATCTTATTTCCCTATCATTACCAGTCAAAAATATTTGGATCAGGAAAAAAATCGAAATGACTAATAGGTCCTTTTTGCTTCCTTTTGCTTATGTGTTTTTCCTTTTCTTGCATGTTCTGTGTTTTAGGTAAAATTGGAAATTCTAAGTGTCTTATTGTTTCTATCCTGATTATTTGTATTTTCCACAAGTAAGATTGTATAAAAGAGTCATTTTCCTATGAAAATAAATGCTTTTCAATTTTTTTACAGGATTCACCTTCCATAGGAGACGGTGAATCTGATGAAAGTGTAAGCATTTCTTCTCAAGTGTATCAATCTGAAAATTTACTTCCTTTAAGAAATCTAGGTACTTATGTGGATCTTTATATATCTCACATCATCTTATCTTCAAGAGCGCCTTCAGAGCAGATTCTTATCATCTGTGACGTTTAGTAGTTTGCTTCCAGAACTTTTTAAAAAGGGTATTATTTCTTTAGGTGAAGTTAAAGGAAAAAGTGAAGATTTAAATTGTGAAATGTTATTCTGGTATGGTATGATAAGGACTTATCCAATTAGAATTGCAGTAACTACAGTTCTGACTTGTAAATACCACACACTTGTGAATTGGTTATTAGAAGTAGAATTTAAAAATGAGGTTCTTTTCCTCTATTTCACTACTTCCCTTAAAACTTAGCATCAGTATGTGTCCACAATAGACAAATCAGCCAGATTCTTCTTACTTCCAGTGATTTAATTGGAGTTAACTCAATAGCACTAATTTAATAATGTAACAACAGCAGTATTACCAGCATGTGAGATCAACCATTCTTTTTTGTTTTGGTTTGTTTTTTTTGCAGTTAACTTCCTTTATAGTATACCTCTTAAATGCTTATTATTCTGGACTATCATAATAATTGCTTCTCTTATTTCTTCCCATAGATTAAAATTTTCCAATTTAACATCCAAATTTATTTTAAAATTCAAGTTATCTTGAAACACATCTTGTTTGATCCTTAATCATCTCATATTATTCTGTTTTACAAATCAACTTCATTTATGATCACTACTGCAGAGACTATACTTCCTCTTCTTCCATCTCCAGTTCACATTATACCCACTTCCTTTGTGTTTTTCCAATGCCAGATATATGAGAAGATTCAAGTTTCTTCATTTACATATTGCATATTGATAGTCTGTTTTAATGTAGTATGATGAGCGCTATTTGCTTTTCTGCTTAAGAACATGCATATTTCCCATTAATTCTGGTTTAGGTTTTTATAAAACTTTCCAAGTCTCTTTTTCACTGAGTCTTAAGCAATGGATTCTGTTTTAACTGTATTTCTGCAAAGTCTCTTTTCCAGTGTCCTGGTTAGTAGGACATTGTTCTCCATAAATTTTTATAAATTCAGCTGTGTACTTCAGGACACCTTCCACTAAGGGTTATTATGTCCAGTTCAGCCACAAATATTATGTGCTATCAGTTTTCTCACAGGGTTTCTGTATCAGAATTTTCCTCTGAGTATTACTACAGCAAAACTAAAATATATTACTACAGAAGGCCCTGGTGCCATATGAAACTAAAGTATAACAACATTGGTGTGTACCAGGACATCTTTTAAAGAACTGATGTTTTCCCCTGTACTATTGTAATGTAGATTAAGATTAGAGCTCATTCTTTTATTACTCTATAGCAAATATGTGTAATTTTTTATAGAAATTACACTTGGTTAAACAGATTGCCATTAATTATTCAGATTTTCTGGTTTTTTTAATGGTTTCATCGGTCAGCTAAACCTTTCTTGCTAGCTTTGGCCCAGTATGAATCTTTCCACATAAAGAAATGCCTCTCTCCAGAAATGAGCAGAGAACTTGAAAGAATCCTGCTTATCCTACAGCCTACATCTTAAACCTTCCCAATAAAGAAGGGTCAGAACATAAAAGTCATACAAACAAAGCAGTAGTTTTCTCTGTCTTCTACCCTTGCTTAAAAGGAAACAGAAATGTTTAGTGGAATAACTGGGTCCTAATATTTTATAGGATTCACCCTCACCCTCGCCATCTGGCAGCCAGCAGAGTGGAGCGGTAAGCACTCCTCCTTCACATGTTCTCTGGGTCTCTGTCCAAGTGCTTGTTAGGACTGGCAACTGCTAGCCACCTGAACTGCATCGTGTCCTGCTGGCTGGCGTGGCAGATTGCAGTGTGAGATAAAAGTGCTCAAGCTAAGGCACGTGGGGAATGAGGGCATGGTTAAAGTGTTTCAGGACTATCACAAGTCCCAGCTGATGCTGTGGTGTGCTCTTGAATGTCAAACTCACAATTACAAGCATGGTGCTTCAAGTTACTTGTTCAGGTTTCGGCCTTTTGACTCATTGCATTATTGCAGAAGGCTTTCATACTCTGTTTCAGCCAGAATTTATTCTAACTGAAACCCTTTGCTTTGTTGCACTTTGACTTACTTGCAAGGGCTTCCATTTTCCTGTCATTTTTACCCCATCTTATTAATTCTAATGGGAATAGAATGAGGCAGACTAGGAAATGATTCTGGTACAGAAATAAGAACTCTTTAATCATCGTATCCAAAAGAATATCTTTCATTAAATGAGCACTTGTTGATAGACATAGAGGCATGTGCTGATTTGTGCAGAAAGAAGTTATTTGTTGTTCTCGCAATCTGTGGCGGAAAGTTGAGGAATATGGAGAGGCAAAGGGGAGTGTTCAGCTTCCATCATAATATTTTCATACTGCAGAAGGTCTGTTTTCATTTTCTCATGTACTTCCAATATATTTTTTACAGGATTTTTATTCACCAGGAGGCAGCCAATCAGGTGGACATGTAAGCATCAATTTTATTCATTATTTACAGTTCTCCTCCAAAGTGGCTGTTGCATTAAAAACTGACCTTCTACAAGTAAATTATGCCCAACTGTTTTATCTATTTCTAGAATTTCTCTGGTAAGTGGCATCATAAGTGTCTTGTGAAATCAAATGACAATTTTTTTAAAACAAAAAAAAGTAAAAATAAGTGTGCATATGACTTCAAGAACATAGTCTTGATTTCAAAAAGCCCATTTAAACAGAAATAAACTGGTTCTACCTATTGCAGGGATCATCTTCTCAAGGTGGTAGTTACCCCAGTCGACAGGTAAACACCAACTCTTTATATATTTGACCTAAGGTACCTGTTACACAAAAACTTGACTCTTAATGTTGTATATCCTGGAACAAAATTAATTTGATACTGAAATACCTTTTCATATATCCTTATATAAATGTCCAAATGGAAGCAGAGTGGTCAAAATACCATTCGTGTATTAATGATGTTGTAACACTAAGCAACAAATGCAAGTAATAAATATTTGATATAAAGAGTATTTTTGAAACAGAAGCTAATTGGTTTTCAACTTTTTTCAGGGCTCACCTTCGTCAGGAAGCAGCCAGTATGGTGGGCAGGTGGGAAATTTTTCTTCACAATATTGTATTATTTCCAATGTACATATTTCAAGAGAGGATTGTAAGTTTCTAGACTATTCTGTTTTTATAAATCCTCATTAAAATTTCTGTAGATAAAATAGGGTTCTTAACCAGATTGATATTTTTAGACATAATTGAGCTAGTAAAAGATATGTCAAAGTTAAAGATCTTTTAAATGAAAGTATAACTGTTTGCAGGGTTCACCTTCTTCAGGAGGCAGCCAATCTGGTGGACAGGTATGCTTTTCTTTTCCTACAGCATTCAGTTATTGCAAGTATCAGTCACTCTCAATTTACCTTGAATATTTTTCCTTCACCACTGTCCTCCTTGCCCAAAGTCTCAGCAGTGCATTGTTTTCTTTTTCCATGTCATTCAGAGATCCCTGAGGCCAGAGTAGCCATCTGTCTGGATGGCAGTTGTATTTGAGCTTCTGTACTGCCTTGGTGCTAAATATTTTTCCTCTTACCCATCCCATGCAGATTGAATGTGAAAAGTGAGGCATCAAATGGTGAGCTGCTGGCCACCTCTCAGGTAGTTGCCTCAGAGTAGAAATCACCTGGTAGTCCACCACTGGAAGTCCTTTCTAGTGTTTTCCATAACAACTGTAGCATGAAAGAATACTGCATGTAGTCCAGGTGCTCCAGCTCCTTTCAGAAAAAAGAAATTACATGTTCTATAGTACTACTCAGAACTTTTTACACTGTTTTGATGATCAGGGTTTTCAAGATAAAGATTATCGATAACAGATTTGAAGATAATAAAATTAAAAGATTTTACACCATCAGAGTGGTAAGGGAAATAGTTATAGGGGCTGAAGAGAACAAAAACAAATTTGTAGAAGGCATTTGGGCAGTTATGAATGTAATTTTATGTCTTGGATACCTAGGATAGTAGAGAAAGGAATTTGAGTTGTAACAAGAGTCCCTTTCAGTGCTATGTTCCTGAGATTTTATACTTTTTCTGTGTTTTTACAGAGTGGATGTGATTGTTCCGGGGGGAGCTCTGTAAGTTTTCTTTGTCCATTATATGTTTCTTTTACCATATATTTAATTGGGAAATTAGCTGCAGACCTATTTGTTTCTATGTTATTACATTATTTAATTATTTGAATGTATTGTTAATTTTATGTTCAGTGTTCCTTTGGTGGCATAAATATTGCTGGCAGGATAGAAATTATTTCTCATTATGCCAAAATGAAGAATTCAGTGCCCCCACAGTTGGCAGCAACACATATTTACTGAATAGTGATTTTCAGTTGTCATATATTTGTGTATCTCATCTCAGAAAAAAGCTATAGAAAAGCAGTGATTTTTTCCTCTAGAACAGCACTCTCTCTGATTGCATTTAATAGAAGAGTTAATTGAGGAAAAAATCTGTCACAAGGGGAAAGTAAAATATTAATTCTACAAAACTGCCAACCATAAAATGTTGCCTCAGAAGCCAGTCTTTTCTAAATGAAAAAAATTTGTCAGAGCCACTTCTCATTTGTACTTTTAAGAAAAGTCCATATGAAATTATTTAGAGACTGTGAAATAGGGTAATAAATGCTTTCTAAAGCAAATAGTATTTGGTCAATCAATCTGTAATATGCCAAGGAGATTTCTGAACTTTGGGTAGTATTATTTATTTGTGTAGTATTATTATTTTCTAGGCAATAGGGCATGGGTGGATGCAGAATGATTCTTTGTGATTTACAGTCTTCTAGGCCAAAAAAGTCTATTGGCCATCTTGGGAAGTTAAGTAAAGTAAGTGAAGTGTAAGATAAGTTCAGACTGTGATATTTTTCCTTGAAAATGACATAGAAGAGCTGTTCTAATGTTTGATTTTGTTTTTAGTTTATGATCAAAAGCAGAGGCTATTTTATTTTTCCACTTTTTTTTTTAACAGGGTGGATCACCTACCTTAGCCAGAAGTGATTCCTCTGCAAATGTAAGCAGTTTTCATCAAATTCTTCAGGGTGTCCTGTGTTTGTTTTGTCAATATGATGGCTACAGAGGTTAAAAAGAGTCAGGATCTAATAGAAATCATACACTCTTGAAAATAACCTACCTTAGTTACAACTAAAATTACATACAGGAGATATGTGCAGAACTCACAGTTCCTCTTTCCATTTGAAAATAGTATTCATTCAAATGGAAGTCTGAATGAAGAATGTTCTTTGGCACAAACACAGGTTTGTGCCAACAGTATAAACACTTACCTTGATTGGTAATCAGTTCCATTGGCTTCCATGGAATTATGCCAAAATATCACCTAAGAATGTGGGTTCGTGTGTTTGTATTCTTCTCAGATCATTCACTTCTGAGTATTTCATAGATCAGTAATTTCATCATGTTAGCCGTCTCATATGGAAAAGAACTCTTTTGGAGGAGAGAGCTGTGCAAAGACCACTTGTGTTCATCATGTGGTAGGACATGCAGGAAATGTCAGTGGAGCTCTGTATATGTTGTATTAAAAGGAGAAAAAACACTTGGGTCTTTCTGTATCTAGCACTGAACTCTGTGGTGCTGTTATCAGACTGCTAGCTAGTATAAAACTGGCTTGGATACAGGTACATAAATGTACTATACAGAAATTAATATTATGTGACAAATAGGTCTGGCTGTGTGCTCTCTTTAGGAAGGAGGAACATGTATGTATCTATGATCAGGAAAATATCCTTCCTCATCTGTGTTATACATCCTTCATATTACTGATAAAATGGTAGGCTTTGTTTCATTTGGAGCTTCTCACTGGGACTGAGGTGTGTTTTTACTGACTTGGCCATCTTTGGGGCAGCAGTTCTGAATCAGGGATAATGTAGAAAGAGGATCTTTTGGAGGGAGACTGAGAGCTTTGTACCAGGGAACATAGTAGCCATTGTCTACATCAATGAGGAGTGCAAGCTGAGAGAAACAGATCTACAGAGTGAAACAGTCCACGCTAATGAACTGATGGCCACACTATGCACATTTTTTGGGTGGGGGGTGTACTTCTAATTTGGTCCCTTGGGCCAAGAGCCCATTTGCTACTGAAATATGTTGTGTGCTCCTGGAGAGCATCTTCCAATTTAGTTTTGTCTGAAGGGCCTCCAGTTCACTCGCTCTGAGATCACTCCATGATGCAAACCAAACTACAGTGAGTGGGGACAATCAGGAGATTTGTCTTGAAGGCATGCTCCTGATCTATACTGTAATGCTACAGTAGACGCACCCAGTGCCTCATCATGGGAAAATGGCTTTTGTGTACTGAATGTATATCTTAGTTGCTCCCCAACTACATGTTGTAGTCTACCTCAGAATGTTGTCTTTCAATTTCTTGTTTAGAGTACAATTGAAACACCTTCTTGCACAGTAAATGTTCTTTATGAGGGACACAATTCTGATAGACTCTTAACATTGCACACTAAATACAAAAGAGTTTAATTTCTTAATAAGCTTAGCAAATCTTGTGGAAATCCAGCAGTACTCAAAAGGTCAGAAGCAATATGAAGAATGCATATTCAAGGCTTTTTATGGGTATGTCATTCTTCAGTGAGTTCACTGATTTTAAACTGAAAGAAGTAAGCTACCTATCCTTCCATCAGACCCTTTGAAGTGAAAAAACTGGTTCATCCTTTTTTGAAAGAGCTCTGCAGGCAGCTGTTCTAGTGGACAGGTACACATGAATTTTTATGTGGATTAGCAAAATATGGAAGGATAGACTTTACATTTTGAGTGGAGCTTAAACCCAAGCAGAAAAATTAAAAATAAAAATGTATATACTACTGTCCTTCAAAAAGTCTTGATTTAATGTAGTTTTATTAGAGGGAAAAAAAGAACAATTTGTACTTTTTTCCAGGGTTCATCATCTTCTGGAGGCAGCCAGTACAATAGACAAGTAAGCAGTCATTCCAAAGGGAGAGGCAGCTTGCCTTTGGGAAATGATGGTTATTTACAAACTCAAATACTGTTGCTTTGATATAGGAACTTTGTTTAAGTTCCTATATCAAACTTTGTTAAGTTAAGGGGCAGAAACTCAGTAAATTCTTCTTCGAGTTTGTTACATCCTAGAAATGGTATGCAGTAGCTTTCTTAGCCACTAGTTAGTTGCCTTTATTTTTTGCGACATTTATGTAATGAAACTTACTCTAGAAATAAGTGTGGGAAACAATAAAAACGCAATGTTTTTGATTCCCAATTGCCTTGCTTCCATTAAGAAGGAAAACAATTCCAATCTCCCCTCTTTGAAGAGACCTCTTGTATGAGGTTTCAGTAAACTTGCCTGGTCTGTTTTGAGAGTCCAATTTGGTAACCAACCAATTTTTGCTAGCTTTGGCCCAGTATGAATCTTTCCACATAAAGAAATGCCCCTCTCCAGAAATGAGCAGAGAACTTGAAAGAATCCTGCTCATCCTACACGTCTTAAACCTTCCCAGTAAGGAAAGTCTTCTACTGTTGCTTAAAAGGAAACAGAAATGTTTAGTGAAATAACTGGGTCCTAATATTTTATAGGATTCACCCTCACCCTCGCCATCTGGCAGCCAGCAGAGTGGAGCGGTAAGCACTCCTCCTTCACATGTTCTCTGGGTCTCTGTCCAAGTGCTTGTTAGGACTGGCAACTGCTAGCCACCTGAACTGCATCGTGTCCTGCTGGCTGGCGTGGCAGATTGCAGTGTGAGATAAAAGTGCTCAAGCTAAGGCACGTGGGGAATGAGGGCATGGTTAAAGTGTTTCAGGACTATCACAAGTCCCAGCTGATGCTGTGGTGTGCTCTTGAATGTCAAACTCACAATTGCAAGCATGGTGACAGGGAAGAGGTGTGGGCCATGCTCACTGTCATCATCATCACATGGTGATTCACCAGAAATAGAGGATGTGTGTCATTGAAAAATGTAAAGCACAGAAACAAATCACGTCCAGGCAAAAAGAATGATTTCATGGATGTACATTTTGAAGCCATGCTGTTCGGCTTGATGAAAAAGAAACTTAGTTTAAGGTGAATACTACCTTGTTTTATTCCATATCATTTTCAGGAGGAAGTGATATTGGTGGAGAGATAAAATTTTAAACAATATGTATCTGTTTTTCCCCAAAAATATATCATCAAATGAACACTTGTCTGATAGGCATAGGGGCATGTGCTAGTTTGTGCAAAAAGTTGTTTGTTGTTGTTAATCTCTGAGAGAAAGTTGGGGAGTGTGAAGAGGCAAGGAAGAGAATTCAACTTCTATGCTGGTCTTTCCAAAGAGATGGTGGTTTCCTTATTATATCTGCAGAGTAAAGGGGAAAAAAATGCCTTCAGGAGTACTGTATCATCTTTACTATACCTATCAAGGGAAACAAGCACTCTTAAAATACAAGAGAAAAAGTTTCAATATGGATTGGCAGCTCAGGTATTTCTCCAGGTTATCTGATAAGGTCTGGACTCTAGTTTTTAATCTGTTTTGACTCATTTTTCTCTCTTGCTCCCATTGCTAGGAGACTTGTGTTTTGATTTTGGGAGATCCTATGGCAGATAATTAATTTCTTTGATGTCTTTTGCAGGGTTCCTATTCCTCTGGAGCTAGCCAGTATGGAGAACGGGTAAGCTTTTACTTTTAATATTTTTATATGATATGCTTGTTTTACCAGTATTTGACTGTTATCAAGTAAAGGATTATCCAGATAGCTACCTCAGTTTAATACTCCAAGAAACTTTATATTGATCCATTCTCTGTTGTAGCTTTGTGAATTCAAGGAAGACAAAAATACAGAATTTATTCTGCAAAGTTTACAAACAAAACAATAAAATAACAAAATACAGATGTCTTTGCCTCTCATAGCTAGGAATTAAAGATACATCATGAAACAGTAATATCTGATTTTCAATATCTTTCCAGGGATCATCATCTTACGGAGGCAGCAGTTACAGTGGACAGGTAAGCATTAATAGTCCCTGCTTTTGTAATTTTGCCCTATGCGTATCTTGTATCTTACTCATTGTCTGCCAGCTGTCTACCTTAACCTTATTTATCTTAAACTAAAATCTTCTCAGTAGATCTTTCTCTATGGCATTATGTTGCTACCTGTTTAAACAAATACAGTCCTCATCTGAACTTGTTTTAAGACTAAGAAACACGGTATGAAATACATGATTGTCTCAGTTGGCTGCCGATGTTTGCAGGACTAGGTCATAAATGTGCTTGAGAGTGAATACAGTTCTCTGGAGTATTTCTGAAATAAATTACTATGTCTCCATCATGTTGACCAACATTTTTAAAAGCCCATGAAATAGGTGTAAAGAAGACTTTATTTATTTTTTGTCATTGTTCAGGGTTCACCCTTTTCAGGAGGAAGCCAGCATGGTGGGCAGGTGAGAATTCTTCTTTTGTAGTGTTTATGATTTCATCTAAGAGAATTAATAGTTCTCTACTCCATGTAAAAGAGTGTTTTAAGTAGACTGATTTTACATGTTCTATTTTATTTGCTACAAGGTATATAGTAATTATAAATGTATGTGATATGAAACCACAGAAGAATTTTTAGGAGATGTAACTTCTGATGCATCATGGTAAACACAAATGAGACTCACATGCCTTTTAGTGCAGTCTGGTCCTGCCCATTCATAGTTTTGCAATGAAAGAAATTAGGTACCTCTCCTTCAAATGAACCATTGTTTAAGAAGTCTCATGGAATGGATATAGAGGATATTTAATTCTTTTTCTTCAGGGTTCACATTTCTCAGGAGGCAGCGAGTATGGTGGACAGGTGAGAATCTCTTGCTGTGTAATCTTTATCCAACGCACACTTTTTACCCCAAAACTTGATACTTTTATATTGACTGCAAAAAGTAATATTTTGAATAAACTTTATTTAATGTGGTTTTAGGTGTATCGTGGTCTAAAGGTATATGATTTGAAGCAGTACAAAACTATTAATGGCCAGTACTTCTTTTGTATCACAGTAAATACAGTTCTAGCTTTGTTTTCCCCTCTGTCCAGCTCTGCTAATTCTGGGCCCATTTTTGTTTCTGCTACTGTTATGGTCTCTTAACTCTGACAGTAAGGAGTGGCTGGAGGCAGATCACATTCCTCTTCTGCCTCAACCTATGGAATACCTTCCTTCCCTCAGCAAAGTGCAAGAGCAGAGCTAGTATCAGAGAGCAAGGTGTCTCAGGAAGGGAATGGGTTGTATTGGGATAGAGAGTCCTCTACCAAAGAGAGGTAGGCAGAAGGAGGAGGGAAGGTCCCCAAAGGGAAGGGGGAGAAAGTCAGGAATTGATAAGGGAAGGTGTTCCATGCCCTTCTGAAACGGAAGATGGAGATGGTGATGTTGCTTTGCGGTATAGCCTTTAGTCCTGGGTGAAGTCCCCAGCAGACTGGTCCTTGGTCTCTGAAAACATTTATCATCAGATTTATTGGAGAGGGAATTAGAGGAGAAAGAGATTTTAAGTCCCAGCAGAGTCTCCCGAAACACAACTATGTGTAGAATCCTAATAACTCATGATCACTCCTTGATAGCAGTGTCGTGGAAGATTCATATGGTATGGTCCATCCCTAATTTACATATAACACGTAAAGGAATGTGATAAGCCCAGGAAAGTGTTCATCTTTCTGTAATCCTTCATTGTACAAACGAAGAAGAAAATCGTCTTTCTTTCCAAAAAAAAAAAAAAAAAAAAAAAAAAAAACCCTTAAAGAAGCCTTTTGGTAGAGAACTAATTGATACCTTTATTTCAGGGTCCCTATTTCTCAGGTGGCAGCCATTATGGAGGACAGGTGAGAATTGTTTTTTCATTTATGGGGTTTACTTTTCTGGTTCACCTTTCTCTCTTGTTCTATTTTGTGCTAAATAGGGTACTTGATAAAGGAGTGGCTTAAAGTCAGAATAGTCAGAATAGATGAATGTAAGACCCTCTGCTGTGTCAGAGCACAGGCAAAAGTAAAACATAGGAGGCTGCTGTGAGCACCAAATGTAATTTAAACTTTACTGTTTAAATGTGATTTAAACTTTACTGTTCTATTTAAACAGTAGCCACTTTAAAGGCTACTAGATTTTAAAATGCTCACAAGTGAAGTGTTCATGTTCCTGTGGCATCTAAATCCATGGAAGACAAAGAAAAGCATGTTTTCCTGCAACTGAAATAAATGCTTTCTCATTCCTTTAGGGTGTGGCTTCTTCAGAAAGCAACCAGTATAGTAGACAGGTAAAATCTCTCCCTTCATAGAATATGTGGTTTTGGTACACAATACTTAAAGAAAACTGACTCTTCTGCACTTTTTGCAAAAAGGAACATTCTAAGAAAGAATAGTTTTAAGCAGAAGTGTGTGAAGATTGGTAAATATGCATCAGTCTGGTTTGTCAGATTATGATATAAGTGAGTGCTACAGGAGCCTGCATGACTGCCTTGGAAATGCTTCCTTAAACTGGCCCTGGATCCAAGAAGCACATTTTTGAGGTTATGTTAAACAGAAGCAGGTTGAAAGACTAAGGACAACAGAGAAGAAGGGAGAATGTTACTCAGTAACACAGAAATAAATAGTTTCTATTTTTTTACAGGGCTTTCCTTCAGGAGGAAGCCAATCTGGTGGACAGGTATGCTTTTCTTTTCCCACAGCATTCAGTTATTGCAAGTATCAGTTACTCTCAATTTACCTTGAATATTTTTCCTTCACAAAAACTGTTTTCCTTCATCACTATCCTTCTTGCCCAAAGTCTCAGCAGCGCATTGTTTTCTTTTTCCATGTCATTCAGAGATCCCTGAGGCCAGAGTAGCCATCTGTCTGGATGGCAGTTGTATTTGAGCTTCTGTACTGCCTTGGTGCTAAATATTTTTCCTCTTACCCATCCCATGCAGATTGAATGTGAAAAGTGAGGCATCAAATGGTGAGCTGCTGGCCACCTCTCAGGTAGTTGCCTCAGAGTAGAAATCACCTGGTAGTCCACCACTGGAAGTCCTTTCTAGTGTTTTCCATAACAACTGTAGCATGAAAGAATACCACGTGTAGTCCAGGTGTTCCAGCTCCTTAAAAAAAAGAAATTACATGTTCTATAGTACTACTCAGAACTTTTTACACTGTTTTGGTGTGTAGGGCTTTTACCATAAGTTTAAATGAGAAATTAGAAGACTGTATTTAAACATTAGATCAGTAGTTGCACACCTATCCTGGAAGGAGGGTGAAGGGAGAAAGAGACTATTTTCTAGATGGAGTTTGATGAATCTATGAGCAAGATTTTATGGTCTGTTTTCTTGCAATAGCGAGGTTTGAGTTTGATTTGCTAATCCAAATGCCTCTTCTAGTCATGCACTCTCTAGAAAATCAGTTTGATTTTGTGTTATACAGGGTGGATGTCTGTGTCCTGGTGGAAGTTCAGTAAGTATTCTTTGCCGACTGTATATTTTTCATAGTATGTGTAATTGGAAAATTCCCAAGCAACTACATTCCTTGAATTAATTCTTTCTGTGCAATTATATACATAATAAAAGTTGTTTCACATTGTGCTGAAATGGGAAATTTTGAACCTAATTTACTTTTGAGGAGGGTTCAGTTAACTGTTGTCTCAATATAGCCATAATTGCTTAGATGATGTCTTCTCTCAGATTATGAAATCAAGCAAAAAATGCATGCCATTAATATACCACTGAACATCATAAGTGCTGGAAACAACATATAAATTATTAGATAACTTCTCTTTACAAGCAAACAATGTGAATTGGTAATCAGTGCAAATGACTTGATTAATGCTGTAGATCAAGATGTTCTCTTATGTTTGTCCTCTACATGAGAATGAATTTTATAAAAAGTAACTATTCCTATTTCTTGTTTAATACAGGGCTCTCCTGCAGGAAGCAGCTACTATGGTGGACAGGTAAGCAATATTTCTTCAACATTTACACTGATAAGTTTCTCTGGGATGAACTTGGCTCCATTGCCATATTCACACAGAAGCCATTAAGTATTGAGTTTAGTTTAGTCAAAGAGATAGTCACAGTTGATCTGCAGAGTATATTTGTTTTTTTACTGAATCAGTCTCTTCACACTTCTGTCATATCTTTTTATAAAGTATCTGTTGAATTCACTAGAGACAAGATTTTACTTTGCAGTTTTGTAAGTCTGCTTAACTGGAAATAACATGTAAGAAAAGTTCACAGGATTCATCTTGTTGCATAAACTGCTAAATGTGGTCTCCGATAAGTAGCCATTTTCCTTTGCATTAATAACTGTGTAAGAGTCTTCCAGTTAATTGATGTCATGAATGTTGTTCGAATTAGGTCCAGGGTTTTTTGGTGCTAGGTGGTACTTAAAAAAAAAAGATTTACAAAAGTTGTGGGTTTCACATTCTTTTTACAGGGTTCATCTCATTCTGGAAGCAGTCAGTACGGTGGGCAGGTAAGCAACTCTTCTTCATTTTTAAGCTCTTCTTCCTACATGCAATTTATTAAATGACAAATATGATGCAATGGGTTTACTACCAATCAGTTTTTTCAGAGAGTCATTTAACTCTCAATAAATATCTGCAAATGGTCAATATTTCTGAGTAACTGAAAGGGAACAGCATCATCAAACTTCATTTAAAGAAACTGCATAGATCACAGTTTCAGTTGTTTTACTTTAGAATGCCTCTTAACTCAAGTGATAATTTAATCAGCCATTTTTGTGTTTCAGTTTCACACCACTGTAACACTAGTTCAAAGCCTCTTTTCTGTGTCATTTTTCAATTATATTGAAATTATTCCATTAATAGAAAGGCATGTTTGTGTTGGTTTAGATTAAGTTGTTGGAAATTTGGTGCAAAACAAATCAATGGATATTGTTTTGAAAATATAAATTTTGGTGTTTTACCCACAGTAATACTTCTTTTCTCCTCTTCAGCTGCAATACTAGTCTCTTACTGTAACCAACTCCCTACATACCCTTTTTAAGAACATCATCTTCCTTGGTAGACTTGGTGGTTTGTCACTGGTAGCGAAAGCTTATTAGTCCAGACAGCTAAAAGATGTAATGGATAGCTATTTAATAAGGGGGGAGGAACATATTTTTCTTAATGTCTCACTCTGCTATACTGAAAAAACAATTCAATTTCTTTTTACTTCCTAGGCAAGCATTTGAGTTGCAGTGTCACTCTATTAAGCAGAGCATTTCTTATATCATGGAGAAGAGAAGGATATAAATAACACAGTCTTTATATGATTCAAAACAAATCACATTCTTCCTAAAGAAAATTTGGAATAATGAAGAAAAAAAAATACGATACTCTATAAATGCATGTTTCACCTAGCAGAAAATAACAAATAAAATAGAGATTTTGATTTTGTCTTGAACAGAACCATAATTAAAAAAGACATTTTATATACATATATTTATGTCAGAGAATGGACTTAGCAGGTGCTTTGTGACAGTTGGCCAAATAAAGATGTCTTACATTTAAATAATAGGTGTTTATTTTCTATTTTCAGGGCTCATCTTCTGGAGGCCAACCACATGGTAAACCAGTAAGTAAAAACTTTTCATACTGACCTTTATTTTTTTTTTCTTATAAGCCTGAAGAAAAATTATATCTGGTTAGTTATGGACCAGACATTTTTCTATGAATCACTTTACTTACGGTAAATATATATGAGTGTTAGATGATTTACTTATCTGGGATAATCTCAGCAAATGTAAACACAATCTTTATTCTCACTCAGTTGCATAGTTTTGAGCCAGGATTTTACTCGGTAACTGAACTTCTCATCATTCTCTGATTAGTTCTAGTAATCATGGAAGAGAATACAGGACCTTTATTTTTTGTAAGAGACTTTTTGTGAACAGGTGCTTCTGTTTTAATCCATAGTAATCTCACACTTTGTATTCAGGGTTCACTTTTCAACTATTTTAAATGCATCTCATTCCACCTGTTGATTAAAGAGTTGGTAAAAATTGTTACATTGTCATATACTTGAATCATAAATGTGATACTCTTTGTGTAATGTATTTGATGGCATTCTTAAGGAGTCTTTGCTTGCAAAGATTTCCTATTGGCAATACCATTCAAGAAAGAAGAGCAGCTTTGCCAAAAAAACTGAACAAGAGTCTTGTAGAATATTTAATTTTTCAGCATCCACTTTTATTTTCAGGTAAGTGCCTTATTAAAGCTTTCCTCAAGTAGGGCTGTAGAGTAAAAGACTATTGTAATGTTTACCTTTTTTTCTGAGCTAGCTGTAGACTGATTCCAAGCAAATTAATGTTTCACTGGACCTTGTTATGTTTTCCTTTCTATATATTAAACACATTATTACTACAAAACAGCTCTTTTTCTGGAGAACTACTAATTAAATTCTCCTTGACTAATATACATCATTCAAAAGAACACCTGTAACAGAAATATGTTAAATATTCTTATTTTCAGATAAGTTTTTCCCTGGGATTTTGAGGTGACTGGACAAAATAGTGTTCATTCTCCTGTGGTCCTTTATTCCAGATAGCAAGAATATACTTAAGTACAAATGGGCTTAGAGCCAAAGAAGGATATTAATCTTTTTTTTCAGGGTTCATCTTCCTCAGGAGGCAGACACCAAGGAAAGCCAGTAAGCATATTCTTCAAAATATTTTCCTTTCAGTATTCCACAACCACATTGGAAATGTGGATACTGGTATTTAAAATAGGTAACAGTAATGAGGGCAAGATTTTAAATTACTTTACAATGATATATGTCTCAGAAAACTGGCCAATAAATTAAAATGGAATATTGTCTTCAAGCCTGAAGATGAGGATGAGGCAGTCTTCATTCTTCCTAATAACAAAGTTTCGACATACTCTGTTACTTAGTCATTGATGCTCATTCTATTAAGGATGATGTATTTAAATATTAGGATAACTAATCAGAAGCTGTATCAGTTTTTAAATTTTGTAGTTCAGTTAGAATGATAGGCTGTTTCAAAAATCCTCTGTCACTGTTCATGGAGTAAAGAGGACACAGCTGTGCTTATTTGAGACCATTCACTTAAACAGAGGAAAAAAAAGTGCAAGAAAAAAGTTAAAATGAAAGTCAGTGTCAGAACTACCAATATTCAGGGCATGTTCAAGAGTACTGTGTGCTTGTCAAATGTTATTCATTAGGATACTCATTAGGATCTTACAACAAAAGTAAATGGTTTTAAATTATTTTACAGGGGTCTTCTACTTCAGGAAACCCTTATTCTGGTAAACAGGTAAGAACACTTTCGTCATCGCATTGTTGTCTGTCTTAGTAAACAAAGAACTTGGATGATCAATAGAGCAATTTATGGGTGATTATGTCTGAAGAGACCATTGTGTATTAATTCATTTTGTATTGGAGCATATTTAAAGAAACAGCTGTGGAAAATCTGGCCTCAGCCTGAGGAAACAGTTTCAATATTGGCTCCCCCATTACATAAAGAAAAACCCTTATTTTAAGCCTGAATCTCTTACTTAACATTCCAGTTACTGGCCTCGTTACATTTTGCTGTCCTCTATTTTCAAATTCCTGTTTCCCATGTAGATTTTTGTAGGCTCTGCTCAGTTAATCCTTCACTTTCTTTTTGATAAGCTAGATTTTTGTGTCTTTCGCTAGCAGGTGTCTTTATGCTTTTTTGCATTGTTTTTCTTTCAGTACTCCTCAATTTTTAACATTCTCTTTCAGCTATAGGTATGAAAACCATATGCAATATGGTAATGGAATGAGAGAAAAAAAAATAGACCTTTGCCCTTTCATCAATTTTAGCAGAATTTTTCAGATGTAAGATAGAATAAACAGTGTAGAACGACAACTACTTACTTCATCTACATAAAGCTGTTAGCTTAAACAACCTAAAACCATTCTGTTGGTTAGGCTATTAAAACTTTATTGATCACAGACAAAACTGTGTTCAAAACCATTGTGTGGGAACACTTCTAGATTTATTTTTTTGTTTTGTTTGCAGAATTCATCTCCCTCAGGGGGCAGCCAAGTGGTAAGTACTTCTTGTTTCTACTGGTTTCTCTCTACAGACTGTAGAAAACTGAAAGTATTGTTTACGCAGTGAGGTATCAGACTAAATTCCTGTATCTCAGTAAATATTTGAGAATACATGTACAACATAATAAACAGGAATAGTTTCAACAAAAATGAGGAAAAGTAGGACCACATAAGTGCTTTATAGTTTTGATCCTGTCTATCATTTGAAAACTGAACACCTGTTGGTTATGCATGCTTAAGGTGTGGCACATGGTCTTGTAACAAAGTGTCTACATAATACATAAGGCTAATAAGAGATTTCTCTGAAACTGTCTATGCTTTAATAATAGTCATGAATGGAATTATTTTGAATTGGGTTTATCAAAGTGTTCTCTGTTTTCATAGAGCTCTGCTGGGAAACACTCCAGTCCTGGAGTCCTGCTGCTATTGAGTGCTTTGAGTGCCTTTGCTGCCTCTGCTGCTATCTCAAAGTGGTCTATATGAACTTCTGAAGATGTACCTGGCATCCTAGACATTGATTATACTCTGTAATATTAGATTAACTACTTGTTGTAAGAAAAAAAATTAAGTCAAATTGGCATATGTTATTTGGCTGTTATGTTGTATGTCTGTTTAATATGCAATGCCTCTGATTAGTTTACCTTTAGTTTTAGTAATTAGTAGATGTCATTAGTTTTATCAGCGTTTTAGACATCATTTTAACAGAGCATATTGTGCCCTACCGATATGATTTTTTTTTTATTTCCAACTAGGAATGTGATGAATACTCAATTGAAATTTGATTTGTTGCTTAGAAAATATTTGGTTACTAACCAAAAGGAGGGGTAAGGGGGATCAAACAAATTGCTCTGTATGCAAACCGAGCACTGTCACTGGTCATCATCACATAAAATGAAGCTAATTACAATTTCTGGTAATCAACCCTTCATGGGACAGAAGAAGAGAGGCTAAGATAATATCCGAGTGCTGTTTTAGTGTGTTGTAGTTAAATTCAAGTTCAATATGGAGGTTGCAAAGCAGAACAAATATTTCATGGCTCTGAAACTTGGGGGGGGGGGGGGGGGGGGATGTTAAACTTCATCCACTGGAGAAATCAAACAGCCTAGAGCAAAGAAATATTAAACTCTGTTCAAACCAACTGCAAATGCCTGGAGTTCTGTAGAGCAGCACAGAAGGCAGCGTAGTGCAGATTAGGCTGATAGCCTATAAAGTGCTGGAAAACAACATTTTCACTGGGAATTAATGGAAATTTAATTAAGTTCATAAAACTGATAAAATCCTGAGATTGGCCCCTTTTCTCAAGTATTTTGTCTAACCTGTGATACCTGATGTATCTGCAAGTTTAATTTCAAGAATGATGATACCTGATGTATCTGCAAGTTTAATTTCAAGAATGATGCTGAAATCTACACAGCAGTACAGTAAATGGGGTCACAGAAAACCATGGCCAATCTTTGGGTTCAAAAGCAGTTCCACATTTTGCAGCACATTCTTTTGGAACTGGTCGAGTGGTCTTATCTTTGTGTAGTGACCAGTGCACTGGCATGTAGTTCATAGTAGTGTGTTCATTGTATTAATGATAATACATGTTATATAGTATTACCCCTAATACAACTACTGTAACAGTTTTAACTGCATGGTAGGCTAGTGTTTGATGTTAACAAAGGGTATTCTTCAAAAACATACTTCTAATTAATGTTTTGTTGAACATGTGCCTAGTATTAAAATTATATTTGTTACTTGTCTCCGGATGTTTACAGTTATAATTAGTGAAATCCATGCTACTACTTTCAACGGGGCCAGGATTTCACCCATTTGTCCTCTGCTCCACAGGACGCGCTGTGCCTTGTGAACAAATAGTAAATCCACCTAAATATCTCAAGCCTTAATTCAAGTTCTGCCCACATAAAATGTTAAAAATCTGGGGGGCAGTTTGCTCCTTAGTGTACTAAGGTACACCGTGAGGGTTCTCGTTGAGGTTCTGTATCTCAACTGCAGTTCGCACAGCCCTTCTTTAATAAATTTATCGTGTCATGCACTGTAGAAATACCCGTATAAAAAGATTAGTTTCAATGAAACGAGTGATTTTGTTTCGTAAGAGAAGGAAAGGGGGCAAGTGTCGAAGTGGCGGTGCGTGGCGGGCCCCGCGCGCAGCCCCTCCGCGCCCCCCAACGGTCGCAACGGCCGCGGGGGCGGCCCCAGCGGGAGCGTCAACGCTGCAGGCAGCAGAAGGCGCCGGTGCGAATAACTTTTTATTTGAAAAAGGGAGTTAGATCCCTTTCCCTCCTTCCGCCCCGGCTCTCCCCTTCAGCCGCAACGATTGGCCCCGCAGCCCCTTTCCTCCGCAGGGGGAGGCCCCGCGGCTCCCGCAGCGCTGGCGCTGCCCCGCTGTTCCCCATGGCGCCGCCCCCGCCCGCTCGGGGGGCCGCGGCGGGCGTGCTGCGCGCCGCGGCCCTGGGAACGGAACGGGCGGGGCTACGGCTGCAGCCGGAGCTTTTGCGGGACGGGACCGCGGCACCCGGAAACACCGGGTGGCTGAGGCGAGCCGAGCCGAGCCGAACCGGCGGCGAGGGGCGAGCTGGGCCGCGGCCCAGGCCCTGCAGGTGGGAGGCCTGGGCTGGGGCCGGGCGCGGCGGAGCCCCGCCGGGGCTGCCCGGGGCGAGCGGCGCCGGGGCAGGGGGAGGGGGCCTTTGGTATGGGAGGGGAGGCGGTGTGTGGCTGGGGGTGTGTGGGAAGCGGGTCTGTGGCAGCGGGGGGTGGGGGCTGAGAGGACTGGAGAGGGGGTCTTGGGTGAGGGGAAGAGGGGGACTGACGGGGCGCTGAGAGAAATGTCCGCAAATGGAGCGGTCTGGGGAGGGCGGCGGCGGTGGAGTTGCTGTGGGGGAAGCAACAGAAGTGGGGAAGGGAGGGGATGAGATCAGGTTAACGGCTGCATCGTTGCTAGTAGTTGTAGCTCACCTTCTGGGTGCCCCTGAGGTGTGGGTGCTGGCGGGTGCTCTGCTCAGAAGGCACTCACTGCAGTTGGTACAATGCTGTATGCGAAATGATCAGAAACGGACACCTTTTAAGTGTCTCTGTAGCACCACAATTCCATACTCAGCTTTGTAAATTAGGAAGACAGTAGGAGGCAAAAGCTTACAGGTTAAGTCAGAAAACCAAAAAATGCAGAGGTAATGAACATAGTAAGATAAAATAATGCATATTATGGAATAAACTGGAAGGTAGAAGATAAGTGCCAAAAGATACCTCAAGTTGTATCATGTTTTAGTGAATCCTACAAGCCATTTTGTAAATCAAAATGAGGAAGACTTGGAAACCAAGGAGAAGACTGAGATTGTTTTCTGCAGTGACGGGGATGTTTTATTTGAGACATAAGCTCCCCACTATTGTACTCACCAGTTTTAGATGTTGCTCGTGTTCTTTATCTGTCGTGCTGGCCTCTATATAGGAGGGCTGGGATCTGAGAAAACCGTCACTTTTCAAAGAACAAACGTGCAGGCAGAAAAAGTGGGGGTTAAAATAAATATTGTTTGACATCCTGGCAGACTACTTTTTCCCAAACCTGTAGTGCTGCCTTTCCCCATAGGCACTGCAGGTGACTGATTGGGGCATACGTGGGCCCAGTGGATCTGACCTCTTCAGTCCTTCTGTCCTGTGTTACTACACAGGACCTACTCCACAAAAACTGTCTCTGTAGAGACTCTAGCTCCGTGACACAGGCCTGTCTTTTATAAAAGAACAAGCAACATCAAATTTCTTTAAAAGCTGCAGGGTGAGTTTGAAGCGGATAGTAGCTGTGGAGAAACTGGTTTACCTTTTCCTTTGAAAAACTGTAGCTCGTGGTTGCTTTGTATATTCTTAGATGTAGTGAGGACCCATGATAAAAATTACAATTCTGAGAGAGAAGGATCCATGGGTTAAGGAAACCTGATGTTCTGGTTTGTAGAGGTAGAATGTGTGCTGAAAGGGCAGGTTTTGGAAAAGGCTGTTATGATAGTAAGTAGACAAACTTGCTTTATTGAAAGCAACTTATTGTTAGGACAAGTTCTGTGTTCTTAACCATTAGTCCCGAAGGGTGCCTTATACTGCTGTTCGTAATGATAGGCACAAGGCTGGGGTCATCTTAACCAGGTTCCTAGAGGAATCAAATCACATGTATCTGCTTAAAAGTTTCAAATTTGGCAATGTTAGGCAGGGGCAACACACCCTTGATCTTTGGGACAGGCTTGCTAAATATAGTTATTCCTCTCTTAATATTCTTGAATTATTTGCAAGCTGGGCTTATTCTTCATCTGATACTTGAGTTCAGGCCCGTATGCATGCTGCTTGTGTAGACCGAGTGCCTTCACAGGAGCTCAGGAGGCTGCACAGCTGGATTATGTCAATAGAGGGTATCTCTGAAGGGGAGAAGGGGCTCTTAAAACATCTTTCTCTCTTAAGATCCAGCCTAAGAATGAATGTAAGATGGTTAGGAGGTTTGGGTTTTTTCTTATTTGGGTTTTTCTTATTTGAAATTTTGAACTTTCTTGTCTTATATTCAGACCCCTTCAGTATATTGTTTAGATGTCTGATTTTATTTGTAACTGCTAGGTTTCTGCGAAAGCGTCTACAGGCTTATTTATCTTCACTGTAGTATCTAGTTTGTATTATTCTACTCAAACTAGGTCACTGTGATTGAGCGTGGCTGTGCTGCCTCAAGCATGCAGACTCGATTAGTAATTCATAAATTCTGTTAGTGTGAACTGTAGCTGAACCACAGCTGTATTCAATGTTCAATCTTTCACCACCTTAACTCAAGCTGCATCAGTGCCTTGGTACATCTGCTGGAGTTGCATTAGGGCAGTGCCTCGTTTTATACTCAGCCTGGTACCGTACTCATGTGTGTGCTTGTGGAGGGGTGGAAACTTGAACTAAAACTGAGAACTGAATGACGTTTTGCTCCTGGAGTCTAAACGTGGCCACTAGGATCTTTCTGTACTGTGATCTATACAATGAACACAGTGTATGTACTGTTTGAAAAGAGAGAGGCAGTGAGGCAGGTTGTATCAAATTTCTATGTTGGCAGGCAGAGTTTGGCTCAATGACTGTTGTGTCAATATAAAACTATTGCACTACTGTACACACACAGGAAGTCTGCATCCTGTAAGAAGTACTGATGTTAGATTTAGTTCAGTAGGGCCTGAGTTGCCTGAACACTGGAGGTTTATATTCAGTAGGTGACTCTTTAACACTCATCAAACCAAACCAAAAACCATCAGTCAAAGAAATCTTATTTTGGGGTTGTTAGTTTTGATATAAAGGATAAAGTAAAAAAAAAAAATAGTCACAGGGAACTTTAAATGTCACATTTAAGATTTGCAATTTCCAACTTTTCCTATCCTATGTGTAGATTAGAACTGTGAGACCATTTTTAAATAGATTTTTTTCAAACAAAATTCTTTCCACAAAAAAAAGATGCTTTGTGAGATCATCAAAAAACCCAGTATAAGTGTCTGCTTTTTGCTAGGTTTTCTGTAAACATGTAAGAAAACCTTACCTGAGTCCCAAGCAACTTATAGCGTTGTCTGGAATTGGACATGAGTTAATATGTAATTGCATTCCATTTATTAGTCTTGGCAATGTTGGAATTTCCCGATTGAATGATATGCCAGCGAATCACTGATAAAGCCTCCACTGAACTTGGCAAAGACCTAGGTTTTTGGAGCAAAGTTGAGAAGAAATCATTGGTTGATCTTTAGCAGTTGCAGTTCAAAGTGTAACTGTTCTGTGTATAAATGCTAAAATGTATCAGCATAATTTTGAAAAGGGCAAGATAGGGTTGTGTTTAGGGAACTAAATAGCTGTGTTGGAGCAAGGTCCATCGATCTTTCTACTGTGTTGTGCTTGATATCCTTGTTGTGAAAGTATTACTCTGAATGTAGTGATGTTTTTGATCTTTCTCACCAGTTAAGAATTTTTTTTTAGTATAAATGGAGAAATTGGAAATACTGCCTCAACAAAACCTTCACTTGAAAATAAAACTTTAATTGTTCAGTTTCTGCTAGAAGAGAAAGGAAAAACTTTGCTACAGGATTTGCTTTTAATAACACTTCTGAAGAAGAATATAAGCACTGAGAAAAAAACCATAGCTTCTTTTTACATAGTGTACTTAATATGCATTGTAAAGTATCCAGCAAGGAGAATGACTAACAGACTGAAGAACAAAAGAAAGAGCAAGGTAAGTTTTAAAATGATGAAGTGACTTGCAGTGATTTATATGAAAATTAAATTGTCATGTATTTGGGGAGGGACAGTTGAGAAGGATAACTTATGGGAGGGAATGGGGAGAAATGTGTGTCAAATGTGAGGTAGGTGGAACACATTGATAGAGATATTTTAAAATGAGAAGGAGAATTCCTGAGATTATTACAAATATTTACAACATTATTATGGTATTTATAAAGATTTTACATAGACAGGAAAGATTACATGTGTTGGTAGGAAGGAAGGAAGAGTAAGGGAAATGCATTGTTGAGTGACAGAGGTCTGAATTTGACACTTAAAAAAATCTAGTATGTATGTAAAATCCTGTTGAGGAACTAATTCAGCAGCACTTACTAGATCCTGAAAAGTCTACGCATTCTCATCAACCAGCTGGGATATTAATTCCCATACATAAACTATGTCGTTGCATTAGATACTACTTTTAGGTATAAAGAAGACTGTATTGACTCCAATAGCTTTTGAAAAAAGATTTAGGGGATAGAACTTCCCTCTGAGAAATGTAGTTGCCTCACAAGTAGTGTGTTATTTGTATGTTATCCAGCACAGGGAAAAGCAATGCCTATGCTGCACTGTAGAAGGAAGAGACTTACAGAAGTAGGCTCTTCAAGTTCAGTGAGATAGCTCTTACTCCACCTTTCTTGTCCACTTTTCCTCCTTGTTGCCAGCTTCTTATTATATTTGTCTAAGTATAGCATCAGCACTAGGCACATACCTGTTCTGAGAAACATGAGAAAACAAATCTGTTTCTTTAATCTGCTGTCTTGCTTTCAAGGAGAATACCCAGGAAGTGTGTCTACACCTGTTCCACTGGAATAAATTAGCATATTCGACTTTTCGCATTTTTTTTTTTTCTTTGCATAAGGTAGACTTGATCAGTGCTTGTTCTGTGGCAGATCTCAGACACAACTTGGCATACTGGCACCTAGAACTTAATAAACTATGCCTTTGGGGTTTTTTTTCTTTCTTTCTTTCTTTCAAGAGCCTGATTGTCTAATTCTCTTTAGCTTTATATTTTAACTAATGTGCAAGTGCCCTTTGTTTGGTTAAGCGTTTTTATCCTCTTTAATAGCAGAATGAAATAGCAGCCAGCAATAGCAATAAGACCTATAACTCAACTTTTTATTCTGAAGGACCATCAGCAGTGAGAATGTTTCACAGCTGAGCTGGGAGGAATGCAGCTCAAGTAATGCCATTGCTTTGAAGATTGGAAGCATAATAATAGTTAGTAATTTTTTAAAATTTAACTTTGCTTGTGGGAGGGGAGGGAGGAGTAATGGAATAGTTGCCAGTAGAAGTTATTTTCGTGTCAAATCTTTCTGCAAATCAGTGGAAAATTATACAAGCATTAACTCCATAGCATGTGGAAGGGCTTTATTTCACCATTTTCTATTACTTTGCATGCTTTTGCTCTTAGTACAGTGCATCCCTAGGCCACATTCTGGGAAGGCTTTTGCTTTCCTGCCTGTGCAGAATCCTAGGTTCTGCCAGTGAGGTGTAAATTGCAGGATGGGAGCTTGAAACAGCGGTATGTTTTACCTTCCCTCTTTCATGAATTCCTCTTGTTCAGTCTATATGGGCATGTTCTAAAGATGTATCAGTGATAACTGTTAAACACACTTTGATTTGTAGACAGCATGAGAAGAGATGTACGGAAAACTATTTTACATGAGTTTTAAATTGAATCTTACTCTGAGAAGTGCTAGGTTACCTGTAAATAATAGTCCCTAAGTTCACTTTAATGCAGCCTATCATATCTTTTTGTTACCTCATAGATAAAATACAAATGAACAGCAGGCACGGCTTTTACTGTGGATTGTGCCATCAGATCTGTGAATTTAATCAGCTCTTTTGTGCTCTTTTATATGACTTACTGGAATTCATTATTAATTAATTTTTTTTTTGTTTTATCTACTTCTCTGGTTAATGTATAGATCTTTTGTTGATGGTGAACGCTGAATTCTTTTTTCAGGTTTTCTTTTATGCATTTAAGGTGTGTTTCTCAAATTGGTGATGGCATCTCTTGGGAAGTTTCAGAAACTTAAGGAAAATGAAATTTAATTAACTTAAAAGTGAGTCAGCTGCACTGACTGTAAGAAAAAGTTTCTGTTAATTCAGGTTGTATTAATGAAATAGAAGGCAGAATAGTGGATAATTTGAGATAATGAATGAACTTTGCATGATTGATGCAGAAGAAATGCAGAGTCAAATGCATGAAATTTGGATAATTTATGCATGAACTATAACCTAACTTTTTATTATAAAATAATGTGTGAAAATGTAAGGCACCCTAACCTTAAAATATTTTGCTGAGTCTAAAAGATGCTGATCAGCTGAGATGCTTTGTGTTAGACAAAGTTGAACCTCACAGTCGTATGCTCACTTTATCGCAATATATTTGTATCTGCATTGTGGGAAAAGGTAGGAGTGCCTGGACCTGTGTGGTTGCTCTCTGCTCTTTAGTTCTTGCAGGATGGTGTTATGCTGTGCTTGCTGAAAGGATCTCCATGATGAGCAGCATAACTCCAGCCTCCTTTGGAAAATGTCAGAAGACTCTCTAGTCTCTCAGTTCTGACTGAAGAGGTATTTCATTTTAAAATAGGAGCTTATTCATATTTCCTGCCAGAGGTCTTTTTTAGTGTTTTGGATATCTCAAACTAAGGTAATTTTGTCAGATCTTATAAGACCTCCTACAAGTTCAAATATAGAATAAACTCATAACCAAAAGCTTAATTTTGCACCAGATTCTGTTACTGGATATATAGGAGCTGAGAGGATCAGTAGTCCTATAATAGTCATATATGTATATAGTGAAAAGTCCTATAATCTTGTTGTTATTGCTCATGTCAAAAATCTTGTTAATATTAGCAAATTTTGTTCAAGAACAGAGAGAATAAAATACACACAGTATATTTACTGCCTGTTAAGGCAGAGTGATTATGTTCTCTTGGCCTGAGTTAATACATATGAAAACATTAGAATTTACCAGTATTTCAGGAAGGAGAATGTAGGAATGGTATAAAAATAAAACATAAAATATTGAATTAGCCTGTTGTGGAGAAGTTGCTAAAGGAGATTAAAATCTGTAGGTCAAAAATTAATTCCTTCTGTCTGAATGAATTTTATGAAATGGAAATATGTGATTTTTCCACTTCAGAAAATCTGCTTCCTTTTGAAAGATATTTTTCAAACTTTGCACAACATGCTACTTTATCAGCTGAAACTATTGCTTCCTGTATATATTTTTCCCTGTTTCCTGATGCGGTAAAACCTTTACCAAATTCTTTTCCCTTATGCTTGCAAGGAGAACAGTACTTTATGATAGTATCTGTGTTTTATCCACTGATGTTAACGGAAGTAGAATGTTACATGTGTGTAAATACCATCTCGGCTTAGTGCATATTGACTTTCTGTATAGGCTTGCTCTTAACCTCTTCCTCTGCCTTCCGTATTACTGGCTGTTGCTGTTATTTTGTGTGTGTCTACATGGTATACTGAGTAACTAGGCAGAAGCAGGCTTTCTTTTTTCTTTTTCTTTTTCTTTCTTTTTAAAACCTAGGGTAATAAGATGAGAGTAATGAGCCAGGTAGAGCCACTGTATTAATGCGACTACTCCGAGTTTTTGAATTTGTCTTATTTGTGTATCTCTGCTTAGCACTGCATTGTGTGGCACAGATATATTCTGCAGAGTACTGAGTAGTCTGTCCAAAGGCCAGTAAGAAATCTAAGCCTGGATGTGATCTTGTGCCCAAGAAATACGACAGGAACTTTCATTTTCAATATTGATTTAAGACAGTGGAAGTGTGGGCAGTAACTGAAGGTTAGTTCATTTAGTGGACGGCTGCACAATCTGTTGCAAGGGGTGTAGCAGGAACTTGTGGCTAGAAGAATGACTACACCTCTGCTGATGCAGCTGATAACTCAGCTGTTGAAAGTTCTGTACTTGGCTGCTTTGCTGGGTCCAGCCCCAGTCTGCACTGAGTTTTAAGAAGTGATGTGCAGCTATTTTGCAGGAGGGGAAGAGACGGGGAAGCTGATAAGGTATTGCGTGTGCTTTGCAGAGGGTGGTATTTGACTGAGATATGCAAGTTTCCCAACTATGTGGTTCCTGCTTGATGAACCAGCTAGTTCTGAGTACAGCATGAAACCTGAAGCACCTGTTCTCTACAAGCCCGTCTTGCTGATGAGACAGCTTTTAATGAATGTTCTTACTTCAGCTATTAAACTTGACATTGGGAGTCCGTTTTGTGTGAATTTTGGAAACTGAATCTGCTTTAGTGAATTCTGGTAAAGAAATGCAGTGTTCTGCTACTGGCAGCTTTTAGAGTCACATTGTGTGACTTCAAAACCACTTGATGAATAGGAGATGGATTTGTGATTAGTCTGTGGAAGCAAGATTAAATTGATAGTGTTACTGTGAAAAAGTTCCTCTCTTTTTTTGGAATCGTAGTTAGGATTGCTAATGAAGACATGACTACAGTTCAAGATAGTGCTGTGGTATGTGTTCCTTATAGCTTTGCTGGTGGGATATTTTTTAATAAAACTGTTGTCTGTTGATATGTTTTGATGCTGAATACTTTGATACTTGCTCATCCTAAATAAGCTGTTAGTGATACATGTTTAAAATTACATTTTAAGCTGCTTAGTAAATAGACGCTTGTATTATATGAACATTATTTTCTGATATTGTGAGCTATTTTGAAGGTTAAGAAATGGCTGTCTGAGAACTATGAAGGTTTGTAAAAACCCTTTGCCACTTTACAGGTTTGCTGAATGCAGATGTGGGTCAGAGTTCAGCAGAGATGTGCATTCCCATTATTTGCATTTTGTTCAGAAGCATTTTGAAAATTGAAAAATTAAGAGTTAAAAACTTCATTATCTATAAGTGTGTTTTTATAACATTGTGTTGTTCATCTTAACGATATATTGCAATTTGTGTAGCCAGATTGTCGGTTCTCGATACCAAAAAACTTAGGTAGATGGGAAAGGTGGAAGGAATTGTTTGAGCAAGTTGGCTCATATAAATATGCATTTTGCAATAGTGGTCTTCTCCAGTAGCATAGGCATGCCTTTTTTATGAAGTTCACTTCTGTCTTTTCTCTCTGAAGATCTTTTTTTGCTTTCTCTTTTTCTCCCTCGGTCTTCTCTGTGCTGTTGGTATTCCTCCAGGGGGTACAATCTCTGACTTTCTCATCGTCTGACGAAATTTCTCTTCGTCTCCTGAGGGGAACCATTCTTTTCTTCTGTTTCTGCCCCTTGTTCTCAGCTAGAGCAAACCTACCCTTCAGAAACATTTCTGCTTGACAAACTGATCTTCTCCTCCATTTTGTTCTTGGGGATATATAATTCTGCAGTTATCATCATGTAATAGGTTATTCCACCAGAACCTGTTCTTTGACAAATGTTAGCAAATCTTGAGTTTTGTCTGCAGTTTTCTTCTCCTTCATGTCTTTAAACCTCTGATTTATGCCATCCTCTGCAGTTGCATATTTAGTATTCAATTCATTTACTCTGTGAATTAAATGAGAGCATACTTCATACAAAAATATTTTCTAAGGTTCCTTAAAAGAATCCTTGTGTGTTTCTGCATCCAGGCAGCTTTTTCTCCTTTGCCAATAGACTTTTAAAAAAAGTCTTTGCAGCCATATGATTCTTGCTGTAAACAAGTTTATTGTGTAGGATACAAATATATGGTTCATATTTTTGTGTCTGCCTGTGATTCAAAGTTAGTTGCAGGTTACTGCAACATCTCTTAAGTATGCATGTTATATAGGGATTCAGCTGACTTCATATACTTGACTGGAGAAAATCTATCAAAGCTTAGAAACAAGATAAATTCAGGTCAAAAATATTTGAATAATATGGCTCTCCAATCTCTGAGGGGAGGGGGGAAAAGCAATAACAGTAGATATGAAATACTTCTTGAGCTGGAGAAATGCACACAATGAAAAACAGCTTCAAACGCAAATATTTAGCAGTATCAGCTTGTTGTTCAGGTGTATGCACAAAGCTAGATAGTTCGGAGTAAAGATTTGTGCAGCTGTAGGTGTGCAGCATACATAAGGACAGCTCTGGCTTGACTTGCCACTATTTTTCTTTTACTTGAAAACACGTTTGTTAACTTTTAGTTATTGATTTGCTTTTACTTTGACGTTATAAAACATTGCTTTGTTATTGAATATTTGGGCAGCGAAGGCAGTCATTATTAATTTTGCTTTGGTAGCATTAATTTCTGTGCATATGGGACTTCTTCATACTTAATGGGAAGAATAGCAGAAAATGAAATACTATTCTGAATACCAGCAATATGTTTTTGGATTTCCTTGTAATATATTGTGCTTCTAAAATTGCTTTCTGTGTTATTCTTCTGTGCAAAGTTAGTTAATAAATTGGCGGCCAAGGTAAAGAAAGCCACGTCAACTTTATGAAAGTTCCTGGTAGAAATGATGGTGATACAGCTTTATTAGTGTAAGGTGTGTGGTGCAGTCAGTGCATTGAGGCATTGCTCTTGCTAATCTATATGTACAGATAAGGTTTTATATTCTACATACATATGTCATTCAGTGGCATTGAGTAGTTAGTGTTAGTTTTTCTCTGTGCTATTTCTGCTATTTGCTATTGTCTGTTCTCATTTTATATAACAGACAAGTCTGGGCATACAGGGATGAGTTTCAAGACACAGTTTAATACCTTCAGTAAGGATCATCTGGATTATCTTTGAGATGCACTATTCCTAGGGTTCAGCATGTGCTTTACTTAAAACACATAGAATAGTCCTGATAACTTTACTGGGACAAGTTAGACTTGATGCTATCCACATCCATAAGTATAGTCAGAAAACTCAAGACATTCAAAAACTTCTGAAGCTGAGATCCAGTGGACTATCTTGCCAGTTATAATTGCTCTGTAATTGATAAATTAGAAAGTAACTTATGTGGCATTCACACATACAGCGGGAAAACTTATGTTTCATTAAGGTGTCTGGTCTGGGGTTGTTAATTTTGATTTGTATTTGTAACTAGTAATTGAAAAAATGATTTTAAAATGCATATTAGTTATGATTCTAACTAAAATTAAAGATCTTCACTCTCTCTGTACTCTTTGTTAGTCCTCTGTAGTAAGTTAGTGCTTAAATTGTTGGCGAAAGGCAAGTAAAATCTACTTTGTGAAAGTTCCTGGTAGAGGGAATACTTTGCAGCTTTACTGGTGTAAGGTTTGTGGTGTACTCTGTGCAGTCTGAGAAGGCAGGTGCAGATCCCTATACTCTGCCTGAGTAGAATAAGCAGCCGGACAGGACCAGTGCTGTCACCCCTGCTGCCACTCTAGCCCTTGTCTTCCTTCCCCACAAGTCTATGTTTCCTTCAGCTTCAGATACAACTCTCGTTTTCACTTAAAGCAGCCCAACCCTTACCATCTCTGATGCTGGCACTATGCCATCTAGCAAGGCAGCAACTGCAACCTGAAAAACTTTGGAGAGGCAGAAGAAGGAGAAGATATCCTCGGACCAGAGAGAGTTCCTTGCAGCAGCGATGGTGGGCGTTGTGCACTACCACAGTGTGGGCCTTTCTCACTTTGAAGATACTTTGAGCCTTCACTTATGTAGAGAAATCCATGATTGGTTGAACTCGCATGATTTCTTAATGTGAAACCAAACTGGTTTCACAAAATTGGAAAGCTAATTATCAATTAGTATTCTTATTTGACTTTTTTATTATACATATATTTCACTTAATTTCTTCTAATAATTATCACTTGTCCCATTATTATAATATGGTTCCACATTTGTAGTGATATCAAAAAACAATTTTAAAGTGTTAATTTTTTAATATAAGATTGTTTGTTGTTCTTACCAAATCTTTGAGCATAAAAATAAGTGATTCATAACCAGTATGTTGCAATTCTGACTGTTGAATGGAATGTTTCTCTTCTGCTTATTTTAAGTATGAAAGTGTCTATTTGTTCCCCTCTGGATTCAGCTTTACAATATTTCTGTCAGTACACTGTGTGAAAATATAGACCATTGTTGCATCTTTTTCATATAATAAGGATTACTCTTCCAAAGATTAAAAATAAAAAAGGCAAATTGTCTTGTTACATATGACCTACTAATTTAATTTGTTAGTAATTTGTTTTGAAGTAGTAAATATTTACTCTTTTGGTATTCGTTTTGCTTTGCTGGCTGAGTTCCCTAGATAACTTTTTTAATATGCTGATTCTTAGTGGAAATGTCTGTCACACTCTTAAGTGTGTGTTTGGGTTTTTTGTTCTGTTTCAGGAAAGCAAAAATCAAGAAATGTCTACCAACTTAAAATACCTTTCCTTGGGCATCCTGGTTTTTCAGACCACAAGTTTAGTCTTGACCATGCGTTATTCTCGGACACTGAAAGAAGAAGGACCTCGCTACTTGTCCTCCACCGCAGTAGTTATTGCTGAACTTCTGAAGATTCTGACCTGTGTTCTATTGGTCTACAAAGACAGTAGTACGTGTCATATTTTGCACCAAGTAGTTTTCCTAATTGATAGTTTGTATTGTAGAGGCAACTGCAAAACATACATTTGAGTACAAGAATTTCACAACACATTTCCCTTCTCATTTAGGAAATAGTCTTGGGAAGACTCTAATCACACTTCACTTCTCAGCACACTACGTAACATGTATATTTGCTGACTAAGTGGGTGTGGGTGCTGAGGAATGCAAGAATAAATTCCTGCTAACAGCTTTGAAATTGGTGTTTGCTCAGGCATTTTATGAAATTCCCAAGTAGCAATAGGAAAAAATGGAAATCTTTAAGTGTGTCCAAAGCATGAATGACGATGTGAAAGCCTACAATGAGCAGAGTCGTGTGGATGAGGAAGAGAAGCAATTTCATTACTACAGACAGCAGCACAATTTTAAGCTCTGAAAAAGTTATATTCAGATTTACTATAGTTCTTTTTTTGTACGTTTTATACTGAATTTTCCAGTTCTTTGACATATGTATTTGGTGTTCAGCACTTTAAAAAATCATTGTATATACTTAATTGTTGATAATTCCATAGGCAATTAAATATGCATGTTCAGATGAGACTGCAGATAAAGTTGAGGGTTTAAGTATAATAGAATCTTATTAAGCAAAGAAGAATCTACTTTTGCATTTTTATCTGATCTTCTTTAATGTATTCTTCTTTAATATATCCAAATGTAGAATGGCCATCAATATGTTTTACTTAAAATACTTTGAATGATCGTAGTTTTGATGTTCCAGTCTGCAGCTAGACATTTTGCGGCTTTTTTTTTCCCTTTAAATATGGGAGCTTTATGAAAGCCAAACACACAATTTAGTATTTTGAGATTTGATAGCTATGATAGCTATAAAAAGGGGTCAACACTCTTAAAGAACAGAATATAACTGTCTTTGGGGGTTGGGGAGGGAGGGGAAGGACTTGCATTTAGTGAATATCTGTTTCTTTTATTATTTCTTTGGGTAGAGTGCAATTTACGGACTCTGAACAGAGTGCTGCATGATGAAATCCTTAACAAGCCCATGGAAACTCTCAAACTTGCTATTCCATCAGGAATTTACACTCTTCAGAATAACTTGCTCTATGTAGCATTGTCAAACCTAGATGCAGCCACATATCAGGTATTGTATATTTGGATTTCTCTGCAGGTTTTAAACAAAAACATGAATATTGTGATAATAACTGTTTCTGGGTTTTTTTTAGGTTACTTATCAACTGAAAATTCTTACCACAGCATTGTTTTCTGTGTCCATGTTAAGCAAGAAACTGGGTGTATACCAATGGCTTTCATTAGTAATCTTGATGACAGGAGTGGCATTTGTGCAGGTAAATATTAACGATGGCTTGTATTTATTTAATGTGTTTATTCAAGGAACGTGGATTTCTGTAATGATTGTACAGCTTCCTGATTCTAGCAGCAGCACACCAAAGCCAATGTATGGCCAGGAGTTACAAATCACAACTGGCGAAGGCTAGAGAATGCCAGATATGGCTCACAGGCAAAAGGTAACACCTCTTTGCAGCCCCAGTGCTCTACTGTAGGATGAGATGGCATCCAGAGCAACCTGATGATCACAGGTATAGCAATATTTACTAGCACGCTTCTTCTGACGTCAAGGATTTGGATTCCCAGAACTTCTGTGCCAGCGCAGGCCCGCTGCTTATCCCGTGCTGTATTTTCAGCATGGTAAATTCATTTGAACCTGTTTAAGAGGCAAATTTGGCCTCTGTTGTAAATTGATGCAGGTACAGCAGTTCATACTTTTCAAAGAGCAGGATCATGAGAATAGACTATTCTAAGAATTTTTAGCATATCCTAGAAATTTTTATTTAAAACTTAAATCTACGGATCAAATTTTAAGTACTTTTTAAATGTAATAATTACAAATTTCAGAACCAAAAATTCTGATAGTACTTAACAGACTCTTCGGTATATTTTTGTCCACAGCCTTGCATTTTACTCTGCAAGCATTAGGTGGATGGTGAGATTTAGCTTCACAAAATTCAGTTTATTTTAGTTTTCTGCATAATCACTGAAGAGAGGCATATTCAAATGACAGTTCATCCTGTCTTAACAAAAGGTTTTCTGAGTGTGCCTATATTTCTGTAGAAAACAGGTAGATGGCAGAAGTCAGTCACTGTGCATCACCAGGATAAAAGTCATCCTGTGACTGAGAAACAGTGCCAGCTTATAAAACATGCTGGATAAAATCCTAGGCCTCTGTAAGTCAATGGGAATTCTCCCAGTTAAGGCCCGATTTTACTCCCTACTGAAATGTAGAAAGAAAAATTGTGGCTTTGCAGTTCTTTAAAAATATGTACAGTGCAAAATATAAAACTGTACTAGCATATGATTGTCTGTATTTATTAACTGTTACTATTGCTAGAAAACAAACTTGCATTTTATGAATGCTCATGACTTAATTTTATGAGTGAAGTTTGTGTAATTGTTTTTGCATCCAGTGGCCTTCAGACTCTCAAGCAACAGCTGCTAAGGAACATTCAGCGGGATCTCAGTTTGTAGGCCTGATGGCAGTTCTTATAGCATGCTTTTCTAGTGGATTTGCTGGGGTTTATTTTGAGAAAATTTTAAAGGAAACTAAACAGTCTGTGTGGATCAGAAACATTCAGCTTGGTAAGTTTGAATTTGGTCATCTCTTAGAGCAATACTGCATTTAGAAGAATTAAGATAAATGTGCAGAAAACATCTGTAAAAATGTCAAAAACATTTCAGTGTTCTGCGTAAATGAACTTTTTTAAAAGGTTGGAATAAGAGTATTGTAAACTCTGCTAGCTGGAATTATAAGAATTGCTTTTTGATCTCAACCTAGTTCTTGATTTAACTTGATTATTGAATATTTGTAAGTTCGTACAGAGTCGGATCATTGAATTTATATTTAAAATGCACTATAGAATGTCTTACGCAGGATTCTATGTATCCTTTGTTTAAAAAGATTGTCTTTTAAACTAATTCATTTGAATTCATTTATATATATGCACAATAGTATTAATTCAGTTTTTTTTTCCATAGATTTCAAAAGCACTGGCAATTCATCTGACAATTTTTTGGAAAATGCAGGAGCATTAAAACAAAATATGTTTCTAAATCAGTATTTTGAGACACTATAATATTTTTTCTCTTACACCTGGGTAGACAGTTTTTATAGGTTGGTACTTTTAATACAAACTAGAAAAAAAGCCCTGCTTCATATGTAAGCAGAACTGAGGTAACAATTTGTGATTATTTCAGTACAAAGGTCAGAGCTGTACTATT
This sequence comes from Dromaius novaehollandiae, assembly GCF_036370855.1. Taxonomy (NCBI): domain Eukaryota; kingdom Metazoa; phylum Chordata; class Aves; order Casuariiformes; family Dromaiidae; genus Dromaius; species Dromaius novaehollandiae. The sequence continues at coordinate 20,479,579 of NC_088105.1, read as the reverse complement.
CTAATAGCCTTACCTACTATGCACTTACTGATAAAGAAATATCTTCTACTTGTAATTCTGCATCTAGAAAACTTAGACACTAATGGTGGCAGAACTGGGCCCTCTTCTTGAATGGGCTTTTCCTCACCTCAAGGCAATCTTGTCCAATTTATGAGGTTTGAAGTCCACAACAGTAATATCTTTTTGTTCCTCTGTTGCATAACTGATTGTTGGAGTGGCCCTTCTTCCTTGAATGGATTCCCTTTAGTCTTTCCCTATAGGCAATAAGTATAATTATTGTATATTTAGATAAATGCTTTTGGCAGAATTTGAACTTTCCAGTACCTTGGCACAGACTCTTGATAAAAACCAAAGAGCTGTAGAATTAAGTCATGAAGATGTTTTATTGGATCAGGGCTGTGTATTGAGGCTGGCAGAATGTAATGAAGTACCATAATAAAAAGCAATGGTGCTTCCCTCCCCCTCCCCCCCCCCCCCATTAGGTAGTTGGAGGTATGGTCAATAATGTCTGATTAAAAGCAAGATTTTTTCCCCCCTTTTTTTCCTGTTGTATTTTAATTAAGAATGGTTTCACTTAATATGCAGAACTGTGTTTTGATTGTTTTTATCCATTTACATGTCTGTAATATTTTGAAACTTGAGGGTAGAGGAGGGAATCCAAACCTCTATTTACTAACTGCTAATATTCGTTGAAATTGTGTATTTTTAAAACTAAGGTTTCTTGAACAGGGTGTTAGGGATACATCAGGAAAAGATAGGCTAGGGAATGTTTGGAGGCAGGGAAGGACAGGTGCCTGGGGCTCGGTCGAGGATTTGAGGCAGGATTTGGTGCTGGGTTGGAGCTATAATGTAAAATCTGTTGCCAAGGAAAGCCAAGAGCAGGAACAGAGGGGAGTGTATTCACGCTGGGAGCCATACTGCTTCTGCGTGGCTTCACGCTGTTGTGACCATTTTCACCCTGCCCGGCCAGAGCTAGCTACCCTGATTCCCATGGCTGAAGAGAGTCCTTTATGCTCCCCTCTTTTTACAGCCCCATGTACCTGTTTGCCATATAATTTGAATGGCTTTGAATTTGGAATAGGTGGGAAGCAAAACCCAAGCATCAATTCTTGCTTCTTTCAAATATGGGCTGCCAATTCAGATAACTTTGGAGAGAGGCTGACAACTATTACTGACTATTATTATTATGAATTTCCATGCTAAAAACACCTTGGCACATGGTAATGCAGATATCTGAAACAATTTCCAAATAAATGTTCATAATCGTTGAAAAAGTCAATGATCTCTTACAAAACACTCTTCAGACTTCTTTTCTACAATGCACAAAAATACATATGAAATCAGATGAGTTTATCGGTTAGATGGTTGGCCTGGTCATATGTTGAATGTTCCAATAACTTGTGAAAACAATGAGATCAAAACAGATTGACCCTTCACATAAACTGCCTAAGGTAGTGTGTAACTGGGGTCCTGGGGTATGAAGACATAAATGTGATAGTTGTGAGAATCAGATCACTTGGATTTTTTTTTTTTTTTTAGAAAACTTTTTTTTTTTTTTTTTTTTTTTACTTTTTCAGTGATCTTTATTTGCCTCAATACAGAATTTAGTAGAATGTTTTTCCTTTTAGGTTTGCTTTCAGGTGAGAAATGAAAAGAATTTTGTCATATTTCATAGAGGATTTCCTGATGCACCTTTTAGAAAATATTTAAAATATGAGATCACAATTTCAAAAATACTTTAATGTCTCCTTTCTGCAAGTGCAAAATACAGTTACCCACTCAAGACTGTATATCTTTCAGGAGCAAGTCTGTCATAAGCAAGAGCTTTTAAATAGAGCTTTTATTAAAACATAAACAACAAAAACATGCATCTAACTTGATTTTCATATTCATATCCTTTGGAATTCCTGCAGAATAAATTGAAAAACAATTATTTGAATAATTTTTGGAAAATTGTCTTCATATGGAATTTTTAATACATACCAATATTTCATATTAGAGATCTGTGAGTAGTTGATTTCTTTTGAATTTGGCAGATCAATCAGAAAGTAAAAGCAATTGGTTTATTTTGAACCAAATGTAAATTTTTTTTTTTTTGTCTGCAAACAAATTTGTTTCATGTCAAGCGAAAGGTTTTATTTAGCTCAAAACAATGCCCTTTTCAGATGCAAAGAAATATAGTGAAAATAGAGGTCAGCTTTTCACAGAAGTTCAGGGTCATAGCCGTTTCCCCACCTCTTCCTGCTCAGGGTGAGAGCCTCCATCAACCATGGAGAAGCCTGAGGGGATTAGAACCAGTTTCCCGTCTTCTAGAAGGGCACCCTTCTCACCAAGTAAGCTCTACCTTAGCTTAATTTCTTTTTTTGACAAAGTTAAGTCTCCACTAGTAAACATTCATTGCGCCAGATACTGGATCTGAGGAATCTCACTTCCCAGATCACTGTCTGAACTAGCAAACTTGTAAGTCCCTCTCTTGCTATGTCAGTGACCATCACCTCCTCTGAAATCTGACCCGTTTTTCTCTCCAGAATATACTGTGACTTCAGCCTGTGGTCATGACTAGTTTCAGGAGAACTGAAACTGTTTAAGTGAATTTGACTATATACCATAAACAAAAATCAACCCATTCCAGTAGGAAGCAGTGTAAGATAAGTATATAACAATGCCCTAACGGAAACAATCAAAGCTGTTATAAGTATGGAAACTTATTTTTAAAAGAGAATTTCTATCTGAACATTGATTGCATTTAAACGTGGTGGTATTAGAAATGTCAGTCCTGTTTTAAAACTTTATATAGGTGAGCAGACCGTGATGACAAGGAACCTGTTTGCATATTTTTTCATGTGAAGCTTTTGAATCAATCAATCTTTCACTTTCAGGATTTTTTGGTAGCATATTTGGATTGATGGGTGTATATATTTATGATGGAGAACAACTGTCAAAGAATGGATTTTTTCAAGGATATAATAAACTCACATGGATAGTTGTCATTCTACAGGTAAGATACCAAAAATTACATGTTTCTGTGAAGACACTTGGGATTTATTCTCCTATAAATGACAGGGGAAACTAATGTTTGTCCTTAAAGCTATTGAGAATCCTACAGTCAAAAGTCTGGTCCATCACTATTAGAATAAACCTCTAAATAAATAAAAATCTGGAAAACTTTGAACAAATATTATGATTAAGTATTGTGCAAAATGAAAGTATGTAATATTATTTCTTTTGTAATATTAAAAAAATAGAATATATGTTCTTCCTCTGTGGCTAAAAATGTGTATAGAAGTATTTTCCACTAATTTAATATTGGTAATATGATCAGTGATTTTTTTGCTGGAGAATGAAGAACTCCTCCAATCGTTACCTTCAACAGTGCATAGCTGTATCATGTGAAATAAATGTAATGCTCCTAGAGCTAGACAGAAACTTTTCCTTAAGTAAGTGCATGTTGTTAAAATAGATGCTCTCACTGAAATTATTGGGTTGCAAAGCTGAACCTCAGTCTTTTTTAGGCACTTGGAGGCCTTGTGATTGCTGCTGTTATAAAATATGCAGACAACATTTTAAAGGGGTTTGCAACATCTCTCTCTATTATACTGTCAACACTGATTTCCTATTTCTGGCTACAAGATTTTGTCCCTACAAGGTAAGAGTTATTTTCCATGTGTACTGAAAAAAAAAAAAAATTATTGGAAATTCAGTGGCTACCAGATACAAATGCAAATATAAATAAAAACAATCCAAGCTACACTTCCTAAAAAGCTTAGATTAAACCTTCACATAAAAGTTTAGTTTTATAATATGCCATAATTTATGCTTAAATTTTGCAGTACAGAGGGCAAGGTTTAATTTTCTCTAAGATCCAGTCCCTCATAGGTCAGAAATAATTGAGCATCTCCTCTCAGTTTTTGATGAACCACTCTCTTTCTGCCTCTGTGTTTTAGTTCAGTTTTCCTTTCTCTTCTTTTTTTTTTACCATTTGTTCTTTAATGTACCCAAATATCTTCTCCTCTCCATTCATTCTCCCTCAGCTTGTTCAGCTTGTACTTTTCTCTGTTCTAGTTGGCCTTGTTCTAACCCTGTTTTCACCCTTTCTCCCATTTTTTGTTCTCTGGGTCTTACTTTGCTTTTGTGATGAAGCACTTCTCTTTAGGTCTGATACTTGGCTGGTATGGGTATGGCTCTACACTTTGAACCAGGCTCCCCCCGCTGGCTCTTCTGGATAAGGCTGTGAAAAAGGGATTGCCTGTCTCTAATTTCTAAATTTTCTAAAAAATTTCTAATTTTCTAAAAGAGATGATAATCTTTCTGTATGGCTTTTCATCCAATCTCAAAGCAGTCTCTGAAAGAGATCATTGCTATCAGACAAATGTGGAAATTATACCACAGGGATTAGTTGCCCAAGGATGTCCAGTAGTCCAAAGACAAAGGTTTTTTTGGTTTTTGTCCCCCCCTAGAGCCATTACCATATTTATAAATTAAAATATTTAACCAAGAAAGAGAGAAAAATAGTGTACGCTTCCAGGCCCAGTACACTGTAACCTGACGTTTTGTGAATCTGATTTTAGTAGCTATGTGCACTGCTGTTTTATACATTGATAGGTTCTGGAATTATGACTTTTATTTTGGCAGTGCATGTTAATGTATGGAGTATAAAAGTAATGTGCCCACTTTCAGATACATTAATAGGACCTACTGTTGCTTATAATGGACCTACGTATGCTATGCGTACTCAAAGTGTAGAAGTATTTTGAATAATCTTCAGTAGTTTTATTTCTGATACAAAGAAACTTATTTCTATCTAAAAGTAGTATTTGCAAAGTTTTCAGGAGTTTATTTTAACATTCAAAAAAAGGAATTAGAACAACTATTGGAGGCTGAAAAAAGGAACGCTTTAGACTTTAGATTATAAGTAGTCTACATTTGTCCTGTTAAACAAAAACAAATGTGGAATGTGGTTTAAGAATTTTTTGTGTTCAACTGGAAATTAATAAGTAATTGCTAGCCTCTGCAAGTATGATCAGAATGGAAACATTGGTAAATAGTTAAATGACGTGGAGCCAACTAGCAGCATGCAAAACTTGGCTCTCTCATTTAATAAAACTTGATAAACTTGAGTTGTTAATCAGAATTAATCTTTATTATGTTGCTTATGCACATTGAAATTATTTGAACAGAAGCTGTTTCATTTCAACAAACATTTCTGATTGTGATAATAGATAGAAGTACCTAAGTGCTCAAATGTGTTGCAGTGAAACATGAAACAGGTTAGCTGTGTTCTCTGAAGGCTTACAGCGTAATGTACGACTGTTCTTTAGTGTTTGGTTCAGAAAATCAGACTGTTAACATGTCTTTTTGACAGGGTTCTTTTCTAAAATACGTATTTATTGTCTAATGGCCTTGGCTATTTTGTTTCAGACCTGTAGTTATCTAAATACTATGAAAGACCCTTATGTTTCAATACAGAAGATGCCTTTTTTATCTCTTTGTTGTATAAATATTTATGTATCTGTCATAATAGCCCAAAAAATAAGATTTACTGACTTGCAGACTGGTTCTTGGGAAGTAGTGGTTTGTTTTGACACAAACTTCAGACTTCTAAGCAAACCTAACTCTGACATGATGCACATAAAACATTAAAAATGGTTAGATAACCACAGTAGTTGCACTTCTTCAGCTTCCTCTTGCATTTTGCATGGCGCTTTGGTCAAAAGAAAGAAATATAAGATTGGTTTGATTATTCCTTTGTCAGTTGCTTCATGAAACTATATTTTTGTTTAGTTTTCAGAATGTCAATAAAATATTACATTATTTTGCTTGTTCATGGATGCAATTTTGTTAATTCCATTCAATTTTTTCTTATATAATTCTCCAAGAAAATAAGGCAAATTACTTCATTCATTATAAATTGGACAGATATAACTTATTATATTCTCAGGGGAATAATGTCCTTTCTTTTGAATTGTATTACCTAATAAAATTCTGTCAACTAAAAACGGCTGACTTTTCCCCCCCCCCCTCTCTATTCTATTCAGTGTCTTTTTCTTCGGAGCCATTCTTGTAATAGCAGCTACTTTCCTATATGGTTATGATCCAAAGCCTGCAGGAAATCCCATTAAGGCATAGCAGACTTCCTTACAAGCCTGCTTCTCGAGATCATGTGTTGGGTGCCTCGCTGACGGTGGTGTGTGGGAGATGGTATTGTGCACTGGAGGGAATGGATTACCACGCTGAATCTAATGAAGAAGTGGTTATGAGTAGTCTGGAACAATCGGAGGAGTTAAAGATGGATGATGAGACTGTACGTAACTGATTGAAAAAAATGGCAGGGGAAGGCCCAGTGCAACTCGCTAATAAAAACTTGAAGGGAACGAGAAGTTTCCAAGAAACTGCAATTGGGAATGTTTACAGCTTCAACCTGGGATTGCATCAAAAGAATTTACTGTTTTGACTGCTGCAGAAATGTCCTATGCACTCTTTGAAAGAGCACATGACAACATTGTCAGATTGTATGTTTTTGCAATTCGACTATTTAAGATTAGTAAATACATTTTTAACTGTTTCTTTACATGAAATCAACTGAATACACATCATAGTTCTAAAGTGATGGTTCTAATTAGATATTCCTTATTAAAACTGTGAAAATTGAAGTATGATTGAAAGGACCTTTTCACAATTATCAAATATTTTTATATTTTTAGAAGGCTGATTAATAACAGAAATCTGTATTCTGTTGCATACATAAAACTATTGTGAGAATGTTAACATTCTCACAGTAGAAGGAGACTACACAAAGGGAGAAATTCAGAGTGAAAGCTAGAAATCTGTGACAATACTCCACCCTTCCTCAGTACGGCCGTTAGTGTTCCCAAGGTCCCAGTAACCCTGTGAACACAGGCCAGAGGTTACTGCAGTGGCCTCGCACTATGGTTAGGGCTGGGCTGGAGTGCTTGCTCAGATGCACTGTTCATTCCTTTATTTTTGTTGATTATAAATCAGCTCGTTGGTAGAACCTTTGAAGTAGTTTTTATGCTTTAAATATCCTCTGGCGATTTTTTTAACTACAATTTAAAAAAAGGCCCGTAATAAATATTTTAAATGCATTACTGTTGTCTGTAACAGCTCCATATGGAGCCATTATGATATATCGTCTGTGTGCTGTACTGTATTTTATTACAGAGGGTTTTTGTTTTTAAAGCATTGTTTACTCATGAACTCTCCAAGGCTGTTTCAGTACATTTGTACGTAATGGCTTAATTAGAGTCCTTGAGCCAACAGACCAACATGGGTTCTCTAGAGCTATTGAGTCTAGTGGTGGAATTACTTTAATGGAAAAGTAATTTATTGTGCAATAGGTTAATATAAAAGCATGCTCTCCTTTTGTTTTGAACTAAAAAAAAAGAAACCCAAAACCTAGAACCAATCAGGCTGTTACGAACACTTTGCTTGTTGAAGTATTTACATATAGCTGGTTGAGCCAGAAGCGTGCACACAAAAAAAAGGGCAGAACTAATGAACAAAAAAAGCTGTCTTAATCATTTGTTTTCGGGAGGCCTTTTCACAACGGGTATTAAGGTAAAGTGACTTCTCATCCATGTGTTACACTTGTAAAGGTATAAATTTATACAAAAAGATATCAACAGTCCCTTAACTGTAGAATGACAGGTGGTGAAAATGTTTAATTCCTTTTTTTTTCCTCTTCATGCTCTTTCTCACTTCTTTCTTATGCTAATGAAAACATTGTGATGAGAGATGTTTTTAAAAGTTTATCAAAGTACCTCATCCAGCTTTACAGAACGTCTTAGTAATGGATTGACAAGAGAGGATTCCATAAAAGTGCTGAGACTCTTTTAATGAAGTATTGTAAATGCAAAAGGAAAAATTCCACTTATATCAGCAAAGTAAGAATGCTGCTTTCTTCTGTTGGTGCTAACGTGTTATCAACTTTTTGTTTGTAGTACTGGAGTTAAAAAAAAAAAAAAAAAAAAAAAAAAAAACAGTTTTCAGAGTTATGCCAAGGATTTGTTAAGCTTTCTGAACTGTAAATCGACCCTGGCATGCCATAGTTGTAGAAGCTATGCTAATAAGTGGGCAGAATTCTCCCAAATTACATTAAATAGACATTCTACTTTAAATCTTTCACCTATAACACTCGGTGTGGCAAAATCTATCACAAATTACATATAGTCACTTTACTGAAATACAGTATGAGGCAAAATGCATGCATGCAATAGTGGCGTACAGTGTTACTACACAAAAAGCTTAGTGTAGGAAGGGCAGAATGCATCATTCTCTGAAATGATTTGAGAAGTGTTGGTAATCATATTATCTGAATTGGAGTTTGGGCTGAACAGTAATACCTGTTTCATGAGTCACAGTAGTGGAAATGTTCAGGTGATACTTGGTTGGTTACTTGGGAAATTTTTTTATTTAAAAAAATAGAGAAAGAGAGGAGCAGGTTGAGAACACTTTAAAAGCAGTTGCACAGTAAGGAAGCAAATGGGTTAAAATCACCACACTGCTGGAGTGCTGTTAAATATAACCCAGTTTGAATATGCACCAATGTACTTAAGCATCAATTTAAAGGAAACAACAGAAATATGTTCTCTTTTGCCTTTGAATAGAGTAAGTAATTTCATGGCTTTGGAAAACAATATACCTACTGTACTAAGGAACAGTAAATCTTGTCTTTAGAGCAGTGACTCCTCCACTTTCTCAATTACAATTTCATTAAATTTTCCAGTAGAGGTGTGGATGCCTTTAAACACTTTATATGCATTGTTGCCCTGAAGGACGTATGAATTTGCATTATTTTAGTTGCCTCTCCTTAGCCCATTATAAATACATTAAGGCCCTTCAGGTTGAAAAGCAATGCTCTAGAAAGAGGGAAGCCTGTATATGCTTTCTGGGAAGAGAAAGGATTTGAGGAGAATTTCCTGATCTCATAAACCTCCTGACCTTTGCAGTCTGAGAGCCTATGTACATTTTCTCATAGGGATACCTTCACATTGGGGGGGGGGGGGGGGGGGGGGAGGAAGACAGTTTTAATTCTACCACTCATTAACTAATCAAAGATGTATAATTAGTACAAAACATTTGGAAACGGAAGATAGTGTGCTTTGAGTTTGCTGTAAAAGCAATCTGTAGGAGTCATAACTTTTCAAAATTAAACCTAGCTTTCTGAACTACTTTTCTGAAAGAAAAAAAAGACCACGGTTTTGTTAGTTTAGTTGTATATTCAGGGGGCTAACCTATACTTATCATAATTTTATTTAAATATTTATAAAGTTATAGCAAGGTATTTATTTGCAATAACTTGGTTTTTTTGTTTGTTTGTTTGTTTGTTTTTAAGACTTGCATAATGGGAGTACTGGTATTTATTGAACTATTTGGTAGTTTTACCTGAGAATCTCTGGGATGCCTGGTAAATGTTCAAACAACAGTAAGCTGTCAGACCTATGTTGAAAGCAAAATAAATCAGCAATTCAGTGGTGAAAAAATCTTGAGTGTAATAAAGTAAGGTAAACATTGTATTTTTGTGCTATCTACAAGTGCCCATTATTTTTTTTTTCCTCGAAGAATTCAGGTAAATATATAGTTCTATTAAACTTCTTTGTTGTAGGCAAATTGACACAGCTCCTCCTTTTTTGTTTGCTTTAATAACGATGGGTAGATTAAAGTTCTAGTTCCTACTTCTACAAAGTAATGTCTGTTTTTACTGTAACTTTCTAAAAACACTGCTTTATTTTTCCTCAAGAAATTGATATTATTTTGGTAGCATATGCTTGTGTTTCAGTTATGTCTACAGTCCTCTCATTGATTTTTAGGAATATATACTTGTTTTGTCTTCCTAACTTATTTTTATGGCTGTAATTCAAAAGAATGTAATGGATTTTGTTAAACTGTTTCAAAATTGATAAATTTCTTATGTTCTTCGTTGTCTGTAACTTTCATCTTATAATATATTTCCTTATCAGCCCTTCATGTTCTGTTGTGCTTGAGCAATCATCATTTTCAAATTTGAACTCATTATTAATCTGTCCTGTCGACAGTTTTTCTTGCTAGATATCATGAATGAGGGAGATTATTACTCTTTTTCTTCTCTTAAATGCATATTTTTGTAAGAATGAGATTAAAAAAAAAAAGGTTTTGTGTGTTTTTTTAAAGGTAGTGTTTATCTATAGTGTGGTATTATACCATGTATATATAGTAGTGTATCATTATATTACATTACCTATAGTGTTCAGTTCTTGTAAGTAAGTCCAAGAAATGTTTCCTTGACTTTGTTTTGATTGTCCTGTTCATTTTTAATGTTAATTTTTTTCTACAGGAAGTTATGCCAGAACTAAAGTGTGTCACTCTGTCCAGGTGAGCTCATTATATGTTTTTAGATATCTAGAGTGAAGATATTTTGTGTGGAAAAATGCAAGGGCAAATGCAACAAAATACATGGTATTAATTAGGTGATATCTTCTGCCTCAGTTACTACAAATCCAAATTTCCTACCCAGTTGAATTTATAACTTTTTCTGGTTGTTTCTTGCTCAGGTGAATTTTAAACTCTTTTAGAAGCAGAAAAATCTGTCCTGAGGTGCAGTACAGTGCTCCTTCTTGAATGATTGCTGCACATTTGCATACAAGAGTAGCATTTGGCCACGGCATTTTTAACTATTTCTTTGAACCTTTTGTCATTGTTCTGACAGTAATTAGGCATATTGATTTCATTAGCACTTTACAGTAGCTGAGTAACAGTTGCTTATATGCTAAGCCTGTATCTATATGTGCTGCCATGAATAATGTTTTTTTAAAGCTTTTCTTTATTGTCAATATATTTTAAATGACATTTTAAATATATGAGCCCAGATATAAACTATATATTCATATGTTGTTGAAAAATTTGGGGGTACTCATAGGAGTTTTGTAAGTTAATGTTTCTGTGTGATACACCGTATACAATTCTAATATATGGTGTTTCCCAGCAATTTGGAAACAGGTTTTCAGTGTAACACTGCTGAACCATAGAATGCAGTTTACATGATCTAATACAGTCATCTTTTATCTATAATGGGGTAAAATACTGCATTTCTTTTTTTATGTGCAGATAAGGTCACTTACAGTAATATACAAACTGGCTATAATTAAGCACCAGCTGTATTGGGAATACGATATAAAATTCTTTGAGATCTTTATAAATTGAGAGAGTTGCCTTTATGCATATTTTAGAAAAAATAAAACCTAGGTAACCTGGAAACAATGTTTTATTTAACTTTTATTATTCCAGAACGGAATTTTTTGGTGTAGTTCTCTATACACTCCAAAAAGGCTATGGTTAGATGTTTGTTAATGGTATGTTTTAACTTAAAACTTATTGAATTTTGCCAGAAATTTATTTTTGGCCAAGACAGGCTTCTTTTTGACCACTGTATCATGACTTCTTGTAAATCACATTCCAGCAGTATTCCTGTGACTGTCTCTGCGCTCTCTTCTGCCTGAAAACCCTGATCTCCTTGTTCAGGAGTAGGGTTTCTCTACTGGTGGTGGTAGGTAACATCTGATCTAATTTCTCACAGCATAGGTGTGAGACCAGAGAGTTGTCAAATTTGCTATTCCTGTCCGTGATCTTGAAGTGTGTAGTTTGCTCTCTGCATTGTAACAGGGAGTGGGAATTACCTTGTATGTTTAAGTAAACAGGCTGGGTAGTGTGAGAGGATAAACAGCTCTCTGCAAAGGGGCTACTGAACAAAAATTTGTGCTGTGACTTGGGCAAAGGCTGCATTGTCTCATGTCACGCTGCCACTAGTGAGAGGATTCCTGGGAGGAGCATGTTTGTGGCATAAACACATGCAGTTCTGCACAGCTGCAAAGGTACTGAGCACATTTGCCTAAGGAAGTTTTTTGACACAGAGGTCTCGTTCTGGTCTGCTTACTTTCCTGACTGCTTTGCAGTGATCAGTATTGTAGTGGGCATGTGTTGTACAGCATATGGCAAGTAGGTGTTTAGCTAACACAACTCACTGATACAGTAAGGTTTATTTGTCGTGCCTTAGACTTACTGTAAACAGCATCCTTATGGTGGTAAAAATGTATCAAATATTAGCTGTATTAACAAAATTATATTGTGACCTACAAGACTTAAATCAGCAAGTAGAAGAAATTCTGCATGAAGATTTATTATAAAATAATTCTTTATGTTATATACAATAATAATTTCTGTGACAGTAGCTTGAAGTCTTTCAGGTAAATAACTTAAAAGCTACTAAATTCTGTAAGTTTAGACACTTAGCCATGAGCAAGAAAGAAAGTTAAACTGATTTGATGACTGCTTTGATATCTGTGATACTGGTTTTCTTTGGCTTGACATGCTGATATATTTTCTTTTACCAAAATACAAGTATTGTTTAAAAGTTTTATTTGGAATCTAATAATTTAGTTATTTTTAATTAGATTCAGATGACACAAAGAGAAATCGTAGCTTCATGGGTATAAATGAGAATATTATTCCACTGTTTTTACCGCAAGAGAAATAGTCCTGGTTTATATCTGAGAAGCAGATTAGTGCATTCTAGGCTTGCATCTTCCTTAGCTCTTTATGTGACTTTTAGAAGTCATATTGCAAAGTCCCTGGGCATCAAATTTCCAATATGGAAAATTCTTTGTAAAATTGTTCAGGAGCTTTGGTTGTAAACTACCAGTGTGTGATGTGCAATTGTAAAACACTGTAATCCTTAGTAGAGGAGTTTTGCCACAAATTGGTGATTCAGTAGCTTTTCTTCCTGTTTCAAATAATTTTGATAGCAGGGGAAAGTTAGTATACAATATACCCTCTAGAATACAACAGAATTCTTTGATTCATATTACAATTTAAAAGCTGAGTTTTGTTTAGTTATAATTTAGAATATATCAGAAGACCTGAGCAGAGTTCACAAACACATTATGGTGAATTACATGTTCTTCTGTCCTTTCCAGAGAGATTTATAATAATATTGGGTCATTTTAGCAGTTACGCACCAATAATTTTCAGAACTCTTTATTTCTGTCAGTTGCTTTTGTCAAAACCACTCTGATCGTAGTGATCACATGCAGTTGTGATTTAAACTGAAATTTTTACACTGTTGGGTGGCAGGAATGAAATTACAGTCCAAATAACTGTTGAAGCCATTGTCTGCTTGTGCTTTAGAAGCAAGGTTTTCCTTAGATATATAACCAACTACTCTGTTTTCATTCTGCTTCCAAAAAGATAGTATCTTTTCCAGCTAACAGATAGTAGTATTCATTTACTTTGTATAGGAGGTTGAACAATATGGGTGTTTGGGTGTCACAGACAAAACTGCTTTGTTTCTCTTCAGGAAATAAAATGATTGCCAAGAATTTGTCTCATAGTTAAATAAAGGCAGAATGGATTATTTCAGGATTTATTTAGGTAAGTGAAGTTTGAAATTTCAATGCAGACAAGTGCAGGTGGTTGAAATTCATGTCAGCAAAAGCAAGACATATTTCTGTTTATCTAGAGTTCTTTCTGAATTTAGGAATTTTTATTTGAATTATTTGCCCAGCCTACATGAGCAAACTTGATATTTCTCTTAAGATGCATTTATTTGGGGATAATGACATCAGTACCAATGGTTGGTTTGATATGTGGATGAAAAAGCAGCCCTTTAATCAGTCTGGTTACAAAATCTCATTGTTGAGGTCTAGTTATGTTTAACTTTTTTAACCTGAGTTCCTTACATGTCATACACATCTGTGTGTGACTTTCCTACCAAAATAAAATGACACTCTCTCCAAGGAATGGACTTGAAACCATATCAGTATTTTAGGTCATCCTTCCTTTTCAAATAAAGGGGTAAGAAATTCTGGATCATGGGATTTTTCCACAAAAGCGTTGCATACTTGGCATAATTTTATTAAGACTTGTAACAAATGACTGGTAATAGCTATGGCTGTTTTGTAAGGGCTGTGCTGTCTCTGAGGCCCACTCTTGTCTGCAGGCCTGTGACACCTTTTCCTACGGGTCGCCCAGTAAATCCGCAGTTTGCATCCTCAGCTAGAGTCTGCTTGCCTGGTCTAACTCTGTCTAGAGTAGGGTTGTGCATCGTGAAATTCTGAGTTCCTTAAAAGCTGCATCATAATGGAGAAACAGGGATGCTTGGTCTTAAGGCTAGTAGTTTACGTTAAACTCATGTAAGCTCAAGGGCCAAAATTTGCCTGTTCAATTCTTATGAGCTGCCTATGGGGACACCTGCAAGTTTGTGTGAGGTAATACAGTCTGCAGCTGGCCTTTGTGCCCTAGAGTAGCAGTGGGGTGGCCCGGCTGTTGGCAGGCGTGCGGGAAAGTGTGTCGGATTTACTCGTGAGGCAAAAGGCTGTCCAAGCACAGTTACTGTGAGTCTCCTGACTTGAAATAGCAGTTAATTGGTAGCTGCTTCCTATGTTCAGGGCTTTATATCCCTTTGTTAACACAGCGCCTCCTGTGCTGCCACCGAGCCCGAATCCAGGCGCATACGTTGGGGCCGAGGCTCAGCGGGCGGCCGCGCTCGCACCGCGGGAGCAGGGGCAACAGGCAGTGAGGCCTGGGGAGAAACCGGGGTGCAGCAGGCGCTGGGGAGACAGCAGCGTGCTGTGGGAGGGCTGGAAGTGCAAGTCTTGGTGAAGAAGACGGAGCCTTAAAAGAGCACGCAGAAAGATGGTGCGTGGATATGGGCTTGGAGAGCTGGGTCTGAGACGGCGAACATACTAGTGGGCATGGGCAGGTGTTGCTCTGCAGCGCTGCCCGATCAGCAGTGACGGGACGTGAACTCCAAGCCACAGAATAACAAATGTTTCTGAAAGATCTTTGGTTGGAAGGGGGCAAGCGCCGAGGCAGAAGGTTGCCGCTTGCGTAGGCGCGTGAGAAACGGGGTAGAGAGAGGAAAGTGTCAGATAACATATGCTGCAAACTCTGGGTCCTCTAGGTGAGGCGAAAACTGCGCGAGTCGGGTATCCCCAGCGGCACACAGGGAGGGTTGGTAGTTGGGGAAAACGTGGACGGGCAGGTGCAGTCGGCTGCAGTTTTCTGAATTGCGTGAGCAGGGTCGGGGCCGCTGGCTGAATTCACGCTGAGCCAGGACGCGTCGTTGTAAGCCATACTGAAACGACAAAATGCTTACAGCTTTTACCGCTGGTCATGTGTGTGTGGGGGGGGTGTTCGGGTTTTTTTACGCCAAACGTTTAATTCTTTGAAAGGGAACTAGGCGGCGAGACCCTGCCGCCCCGTGGTTCAGTGCTGGCGGCACCGGGGCGGGCCAGCAGCCCCGCGCGCCATGGCGGCCGGGCCGGGCGAGGGCGCTGCCGCCGCCGCCTCGAGGCGGAAGCCGGCGACGACGGGCGTCGCCGCGAGCCCCCGTGGGGGTGGAGCGCGTTGCGCACGTGGCCGGCGCCCAGCCAATGGGGCGATCGCGTGATGTGCGGCGGCGGCGGCGGCCGGGGCTGCCTCGCCAAGATGGCGCCGGGTGTGTGAGCGGTGGCGGCGCGGAGGGAGGCGAAGGCCCGGCTGCTGCGGAGGGTCCGGCGCCGCGGGCGCCCAACGCCGCCTCGCTCCCCTCGCTCCCCCCCCCGGGGCTGTAGGATGGTAAAATGACCCAGGGGGGGAAGAAAAAGAAACGCGCCGTGAACCGCAGCATCATGCTGGCCAAGAAGATCATCATTAAGGACGGCGGGACGGTGAGGCCGGGGGCGGCGGCGGGGCGGGGCGGCGGCGGAGCCCCGGGCGCCCGCGGCGGTTGGCGGCCGCGCCGGGGCGGGGGCTGTCGGGGGCGCCGCCTCGGAGCCGCGGCCTGGCGGCGTGAGCTCGCCCCGCGCTGCCTTTCCGTCCGCCCGGCCCGGCCTGGCCCGGCCCCGGCGCGGCCGAGCGGGCGGGGCGGTTTCCGTTTCCTTGCCGCGGCCCCCGGAGCCTCGCGGCTGCCCTGCCGGGGGGTGCTGGCGGCAGCGGGCGGGGATGCCGCCGCGCACGGGTCGGGGTTGTCGTCCAGGAGCGCGCGGTAAGTGTCGTCTCGGGATGAGGAGCGGGTCGCTGCGGGTCGCTTACGCGTACACGAGGCCGTGCGGTGCGCGCCTCGGTCCGGCCTCGCACCGAGAATGGCTTAAATGGGTCTTTGCCGGAGGAAACGGCACTGGGAGGCCGGCGGTGTGTGGGGGGCAGCGGCGGGCAGCCCGGGCCGGACGTGCGAGTCGCGGCGTCCTTCTGCCTGTTGTCCCCCGCCCGGCTCGCGGTAAATCGCGGACATCCCTGCGTCGGAGAAGTCCCGTACAGGTTAGCTGGGAGCCTGATGGGAGTGTTGTGCTTTCTTCCCACTGCCTTGCTTCCCCTTAGAAAGGAGGCTGTGAAGTGTTTTGGCTATTGGAGCTTGACTTTTTTTTTCTTTTAATAGAGAAGTAGGGTTACTTATGTCGTGCTTTTTATTGCCGATAGTTTTTTTTCCACTGTGGCTTAGATGTGCATTTTTCTAAATACAGTATCATTATTTCAAGAGAGTCTTAAATAAAGAGACATTTTGGCAGATTAAAGCCGTGGCAGTCATTCAGTTTGTCTCTTTGGAACAATAGTGTGTGTGTGTGTGTGTGTGTGTGTATGGGGGGGGGTCGCCATAGTTGTTCATCAAACTGGTAACTGATTGTCTGCATTACGTGGTGGTGACAAGCAAAACTAATTCCACAGAGGGGTGTTGATGTTTTTCAGGGTATATTTCCCTGCTTTTTGTAATGGTAGATATTCCATTTTACAAATGTTAAATTTGCATGTATTTGAGGATGGATAATAGAAGCAGATTAACCATTACTAATGTAATATTGTGCTTTAGAATTTTTCACCGGAGTAATCCTTGGTGAAGACAATATACATCCAGGTGTCTCTTTAAACTTTAACTTTTATTTGCTAAGAGAGCAGAAAGGATGTCACACCGCTGTATCCAGCGATGCTTGTGTTTCTGCATTCAGTGTCTCCCAACAGTTTCAAAAACAGAGCGAAAACTTAACTGAAAACTCTACAGAACTCGGGTATTTTTACAGTGTTGAAAAAATGGACTGTGAACATTAGATGGAGCTATGAAGTTGTTAGACTGTTGTTAGATAATGAAAATAGCTGGGATATTTTCTGCCTTCAAATAAGTGAATGTGTTTTGAGAATTGACTTGTTATAAAATAACTTTTTGTAGTTGCATAGTCCAGTACATGAGATTTTCATTTTAAAAGCTTACTTTTTCTGGGTTGGAAATAATCAGAATCTTGAAAGAGAAGCCTGGCATGAGTGGCAGAAATCTTGTAATAAAAGAAAGACTTGAGTGTTATCCAACTCAGACTTAGTATTGTGGAATAGTTGAGGTTGGGAGGCCTCTCCAAAGACCCCAAACAGAGTCAACTAGAGCAGGTTGCTCAGGGCGGTGTCGAGGCAGGTTTTGAACATCTCCAAGGATGGAGACTCCACAACCTCTTTGGGCAACCTGTTCCAGTGCTTGACTGCTCTCACAGTTTAACTGAATAAATAAATACTCCCCTCCCCCCACCCCATGTTTAAGTGGAATTTCCGGTATTTCAGTTTCTGCTTCATCCTGTCACTGAATGAAGAGTCTGACTCAGTCGTCTCTGCTCCCTCCTATCAGATATTTATACACATTTATACACATTGCCTGAGCTTTCTTGAGAAGCTGAGAACTTCAGCCTGCGTGTGTTTACCCAGTATGAATGCTAGGTCTAATGAAGCAAGTGCCACTGCGGTAGCAACTCATCTTCACCCAAAGCCAGGAAAGCAGAAATGCTAAGGCAGGGCTTTTAAGAGTAAAGATTGCATGTGAGATTTCTGATGAGTTGTTCTTACTACTTTAATATGAAAATACTTTCTGCAGTGTTTCCTCAATTTGCAAATGATGAGCTGTGGCATGCTGTTTGGCACATAGTACTGACCAAGTATATGAAGTGAGCAGGCTGTCCTACCCCTGCTCTTGCTTTCTGTTCCTCTATTCTCTTCAAAAGCTGCTTTTGATTATACTAAATCACCAAAGAATTGGAATTTTCTTACTTCAAATCTTCTACGTAGATGTCTCGCTGTATTTGAAGTACATTGCAGCTACTCAGTATTGGGGAAACTATTCTGGGAGAAACTGTCAGTGCTGTTCCTGTGATTCATTCTTGATTTAGTACTATGAAAGCTTTGCACTTAGCTGTGCTGCCTTTTACTAACGGAAATACTATAAAGTTGTCTGACACACCAAGTACTTAGACTTCAGGATAACTGAGTGTGAATATTGCAGTGTTTTGAAATGATGAAAACTTGATTTCCGTGTAGCATTGTGTCAGTTTTTCCTCAAGAAAAAAATCAAATTCTCCAAGAACTTGTTTCCACTTTCATCAGCATCCTTGTTTCCCAGAGTGGCAGTATAAGTGGTTTATTTTTTAATTTGAAAGGAGAATACATTTTATACACTGCAGATCATTAGGATGCTTCAGGACATTTTGCAGCAAAGGGTTGAGAAGGGAATTTCCCTTTGTGCCAGTTAGCTCGAGTACTTCAAGGACTCGGATATTCAGAGTCTTGCTTCATTTCTTGACTCTGCTGTTTGTAATGCTGAGATGTATTTCTTGTCTTATGTGTTATAGTAATTGCCTTTTTTTTTTTGTCTTGTTTTAGCCTCAAGGAATAGGTTCACCTAGTGTCTACCATGCTGTTATAGTGATATTTTTGGAGTTTTTTGCTTGGGGACTCTTAACAGCACCTACTCTGGTGGTAAGTGATACGCTTTTTCTTGCTATGTGGGAGATTACTGCAAAGGCACTGAACGCCTTATTTCTGAATTAAATGAAATTAGTATGTCATTGACCTGCTCTGTTCTGTTAGTGAAAAGTTTTGTATTATTATATGGAATCAAACATTTAAAATTATTTACAGTAAAGCTACGTTATGATGTGACATAACTGTTTATGTGCAAATTTGTTAACACTGAGGCTTACTTATAAATGCTCTCTAACATGAATCTTGTAAGATCTGTAAAGTATTTTTCCTTCCAAAATGCTACAAAAAGTTGGCACGTTAGAGATTTAAAGGCAAGGATACACTTGAAATTTGGTAAAATTAAGCCGGCGGGAGGTGGTGGTATAGAGGTAGGGAGCTCTTTAACCTAGCTGTGCTTTAAACAAGCTTTAGAGCTGTTAACACCGAAGTCCTCCTGTAATTACTGAGACTTTCGCATCAACAAGTTTGTACCATTTTTTTCCTAGTATAGTTGGTTGCTCTCCATTTGAATTTGATCTTTGCATGTGACACATACTTAGAAACGTAAGTGGAGCAAAGGCTAAAAGATCTTCAAGAAAACTATCCAAAATGAGACCTTGCTGCTATTCTGTAACCTGATGTTAAGCCTGTGAGCAGTCTCTTGGATATAAACTGTGACTCAGTCTCTGTATGCAGTACGTCTCATGTAACACCAGCCAGACTGAAGACAGGTCCCTCTTCTAACCTACACATCTAGGGTCTAGTCACTGGATTGAGAGGGGCACGTCAGAATGATGTCGTCTCCCCCACCCACGACAAGGGACAGAGTAGCCTGGGGGGAGTCTGGTGTGAGCTAATTTTTCAGGTTCTAGGTGGTCTGTTTAGGTTTCAGCAATGCTGAAATTTGGAGTTTGATGCAATTAATCCTTCCTAAAGCATTGAGAGAACTGAAGCCTCTATCCAGCAAAGCTAAAACCTGCAAGGAACATCCACATGAATGAAAGTTACGTCATGGATTATTTATGGTGCGTTTCTGGTAGTACCCAAAGTTGAGGAAAAAGGAGAGAAACTGGACTAGAAATGATCAGGGCAAAGTTAAGACAACAGGGGGAGGAAACACTTAAATGACAAAACTGATAGCTGAACACGCTTAGCAGTTCAGGAGGTTCCCCAGGCACCCTCCCACTCCTCCCTTCAGATTTTGGCATTGTACACGTTTTAGGGCCGACTCCTGTTCTGCATTAAGACATTTTACTGTACTTTCTTTAAATGTCAGTGCTGCCATAGGTAGAGCAGCAACTTTATATCATATTAGTGATGTGTACTTTTTGAAAAGGACATTTTGGTATCTTACCAATAAAATAAAAGAATACATGTAGACTGTACTAGCTGTTGAAAGGGAGGCTGCAAGCTTTTATTTAAAAAGAGTATTTTATTTGTTACTAACTCAACATTTTCTGTAACGTGATGGCCAAGGAATGTGCATTGTGTTTAATGCATTCCATATGAGTTGAATTTATCCAAAGATGTAGATCTAGATATTTGGTCAGATACCACATGACGAGAAGGAAAAACTCAGCTTGAGTTTGTAAGTACAGTAAACATCTACAAAAAGTCTTAAAAAAGAGCACTTTTACGGGTTTTTTTTCCCTCATATTCTTTCTTTGCAAAGCAGGAGTGGGGAAATAGACTACATACATATCCTCTCCCTCCCTCCCTACCCCCAACCCCATAGGATAGTGAACCTGAAAATAATGGTCATTAAGTATAATGGTTTAGACCCTGGAGGTTTTTTTTTTTTTTCCTCTCTCTCTCTGTGTTTTGGGTGGATTAATCTTGCTTGACTTTAGCTATCTTAAAGTTCCAAGTCTTTTTAACCTCTCTCTTTCTCTCATCCTTGGAGACATATCCATGGAAATATAAAAACTAGTTTCTGTGTTACCATATGCCACTATAGATGTTGGATGCATCATGAACAGCGCTTACAGTTAATATTGTGTAAATGACAATGCAGTATGTAATGTTTGTATTTCTTCTCTAGGTTTTGCATGAAACCTTCCCAAAACATACATTTCTAATGAATGGTCTAATTCAAGGAGTAAAGGTAGGGTGACAAAAGTTAAAGTAATTGCAAGTACAGTTTAAAATGAATGGTGGGGAGTATAGAAAATGACTGCTAGTTAAGTGAAACATTCAAGAGGCTTTCAGTATAGCTTTGAAGTTGTGAATAGAATGTGGGAACAAACTCTTGCCAAAAAAATAAAAATGCATCATTTTACTTTTACTAAGCTATTGTTTGGTCTGTACCTTGTGTTTGAGTTCACCAATGAATAAAAACAGTCAGTCGAATAATCCCAGATGACACAAATGGTGTTAAAATGTGAAGATTTTTTTCACGTGGAGCTTGTTGCTCAAGTAGTGTATTGTCAGTTACTTACATATATGTGACTTCTAAAGATATAAAATTATAAAACACAGTTCCTGGAACTGTTAATATGACTGGATCATCTTTGAGTTTTGGGTACTCTGGTGTAATAAAACTCAAATTTTAGGTAACCAGGCATGGGACAGAAGATCAAGAATGCTTCACCATATTGTCTTTGATGTATTGCACTTCATAATAATCAACTTTAGTAAAAATGAAACCCAGTCTGCTCTCAGTTTGTAGTACGTTTGGCTATCATGCTTCTTACCATGCAGTTCTAACTTAAAATGTTTTACTTTACAGGGCTTATTATCGTTCCTCAGTGCCCCACTCATAGGTGCTCTGTCTGATGTGTGGGGACGGAAGTCCTTCTTGCTGCTAACAGTATTTTTCACCTGTGCACCAATACCACTAATGAAGATCAGCCCATGGTTAGTAAATTCTTTCAAACTAGACTTTACTGTTTCTTATGTATTCTTACATATTTTTTCATCTATGTTATTTCTTTATATTCTTTTCTATGATATATATATAAGAAACAATGTACAGAATATACAAGAGAATGCGTAAGAAAGTATATATATTATGTATCTTGTTATTCTATAATGCTAATGTGTTTGTTATATTGTTGATACAATATTCTTTGTCCTCAATGTAATGTTGGGGCTTTTGTATTACTCTTTGCGTATCTGGGGAACGGAGTCCAACTGAAGTAGCTGACCTAAGGCGAAACACCTTGGACCGGAATTTAAGAGCTGCTGGCTCAGAGCCCTGGGCTATGGGCCCCCTTACGTCTTCAGTGCCCTTGCAAAAATGCATTGGAATACAGTCCAATGAATTGATACAGATCTTTATTGTGTATTTATCCTTACCTAATGCATGAAAGTAACCATTCATAACTTAAAACGTTGCTCAAATTTTATTATATTTTGGTTTCCTGAGTTTTAGAATCTGTCAGCTTTTGCACTATGTGCAAGTTTAGTAGGCTGTTAATTGGCATATGCGTTCCCAGGTAGTGCCCGAGTCGGAATTCTCTGTTTGTTAGACCACCCCTGCGCTGTACCTGTGGGCGTATCGGAACTAATGGAGACTGCGGCGTTAGCACTGACACGGGGCAAAGGCAGTTACATGAGCTGTCTCTTTCCTCTCTGGTCACATGGATTCCAGTTTTTCATGCCCTCTTCTGGGAAATAGCTTGCTTCTAAGTGTAAATGAAAGTTTCAGATGAAATCAGTGCTATTGTCTGGGTTTAAAGATGAGACTAATGTTGAGAGATCTCAAAGCCCGGATTCTCAAAAATGAAGTTTCTGATTTGCTTTGCATCATAGGCATCCAGTCAAAGTTAGTCTACTAAGATGCAGATTTTTTACAAGCACTTAATCACAGCAGCTTTTTGTAGACATTACAAAAGTATGCTGCTTATCTTTGTGCTTAATGCACTGAGGAGAAATTGCACAACTATTCAAATTGCCAAATATTCACACTGGCTTTACCAAAATTTATTTTGCTATTAGTCAGGAAAAGTTGGACAGGATAATTTATTGTTTACAGTCTGAATACAGTTCAACAGAGACTTTTTGTCTCTATTTAGGTGTTCTAATTTTTTTATTACTTTTTCTTAGGTGGTACTTCGCTGTTATTTCTGTCTCTGGAGTTTTTGCAGTGACTTTTTCTGTGGTTTTTGCATATGTAGCAGACATAACCCAAGAACATGAAAGAAGTATGGCCTATGGGCTGGTATGTATTTAGGTTTTGGCTCTGTTCCTGTGGTATTCACTACTAACTAAACAGTTTTGTTAGAAAAGCTTTTCAAAATTGAATTCTTTGGCAAATAAGTTTTGGGTTGGGGGAAGATTCTTCTGTTTTGATTTTTCTTGTCATCCAGGCTTGTATCTCCTCTTGAATGTTCTGTTTCTAGCTTAAATATAACACAGCCATGTTAAAATCTCTCTCAGATGTTGTGTTTCTCACAGTTATCAGCATTAACTACATCATTTGAAGGGCTTTAGTTCATTCCTCCATTACTTCTCACATCAGTCCTACTCAGCCACTGTCACCTTTTCAAAATCTAAACTTTTGTTTCTGGATAATTTCGGAGCTGCCATTGTATAGCTTGACTAATCCTGCTCATGTTTTCACACACACTGCTGTGTTGTGCTTCAACTCCAAACAAATATAGCTGAATAACTTACAAGTTCACATAACTTGTTTCCGTCTCTCCTTTTGCTCCTCCTACCCTGCCCTATGCATTAAGGGTTAGCAGCCTTGTTACATTCAAGTTAAGAGTCTATTGTTATATGGATGTGGGACTAACTAGTTTCTTTCGGCCTGTACGCGTTAGGGATTGAGGTATTTTGAGAGGGTTTCTTTTAAAGGTTTAAAGTTAACATCTTTCATAACAAGTCCTGGTAGTTAACTGAAAACTACCTTCTGAAGTTCCATTGTAATGGGTTGAATTAACCAGCATATTAAGTTTATTAATGTGTCCTTGATACATAGAGTTTTTCCTAGTAATGTCTTTTTGATTAACAGCAGGCATTGCATATTTTGCCAGTATGCAGATGAAATACAGCTTATCACTTCCAAAGATACCAGCAGACAGCAGGATAGTTAGTTAAACCTTAATTATGTCAGTACATGTGAATGCTGTGAGCCTCATGTTACTGTCCAGTTTGATCAAAAGCTTGTTTTTCCTCAAAACTTTGGCCATCTGAAATACATAGCTGCTCCTGCATAGTTGCAGAAGAAAGTTACCTTTAGTCACTGCCTGAGTAGAATGATTAAGCTTCTGAAAATCAGAAAAGAATTGGGAAACAATGCTTTTCACTTATATCACTGTAAATCTTATCAGTTGTTATTTGTTTTAGGTTTCAGCAACATTTGCAGCAAGTTTAGTTACCAGCCCTGCTATTGGTGCCTACCTTGGTCGAGTCTATGGAGACAGCTTGGTCGTAGTCCTGGCTACAGCAATAGCCTTGTTAGACATTTGTTTTATTCTTGTTGCTGTACCAGAATCGCTGCCAGAGAAGATGAGGCCAGCATCCTGGGGAGCACCTATTTCTTGGGAACAGGCTGACCCTTTTGCAGTAAGCTATTTTAATATGGGATATTTGGGCATTTGTAGATATTGAGCTTTTGAGACAAAAAGATCGTATTTACCATGTTTCAAGTTCTTTAATGAAAAAAAGGGGGGGGGGGGACAAAATCCAGCTTATGTTTATCAAGCATTAAGGGTGATCTCACACTGCTGCTAATATTTTTGCCAGCATTTGCTAAATGTGCAGGAAACGTTTTGGTGGTGCTGTGTGCTAGCTTCATTAATTTACATGCTTTTCAGTTTCTTATTAGATATGCTTTTCTGAACATGGGGAATAAATGTTTCATAACACTTTTTTTCTTGCCATAGTCACTGAAGAAAGTCGGCCAGGATTCAATTGTGCTGCTAATCTGCATAACAGTCTTTCTTTCCTACCTCCCAGAGGCAGGTCAATATTCCAGCTTCTTTCTATACCTCAGACAGGTAATTTAACATCTTGATATGGATTTGAACAAATGTGAATTTATAGTTTAGTTTTGGATATTGCTGAATTAATGTAGCAAGTACAGATAACTAGTTTGATTTAAAAGTTTTCACTAGTTGTTTTTAGTCCTCCTGCTGTTTTGTTTTCCTCTCCTTCTGGAGATGGGAAAACAGGAGTGAGACGAATGCATTATAAAACACTTTCTCATGTTTTGTGATCATTTGCATTCATCTTGGGTTAGGAGGTCCCCCATGTTACAGTGCTTTATTGTTGAGGGAATTCTATTAACTTGCTTTCCATTTATGTTCCTTTATTTTCTCTTTCCTTTTTTTAGTGAAAAGATAATTGTTGTACAAATTTAGTAGTTGAATACAGTAGTATGAGTTGAATCAGTTTTCTGTATTGTTTGTTTCCCCGTGATATCTGTGACATTGCAATATACACTTTACTGTTAACAATCAGATTGCTTTTCCTTTAAATATAGATAATGGGATTTTCATCTGAAAGTGTTGCAGCATTTATAGCAGTCCTTGGGATTCTTTCCATTATTGCACAGGTGAGTTACTGCTATGTATTTCATTGATTCAGTAATGTCAAAAGAGAACTAAGCACTATGGAGAACTTCCATAATACTGAAATTCTAGGAACGTATCTCACGTTTTCTGTAGCTGTTTTTCTAAGCCTCTAGGAGTTGATTAGCACTCTTCCTTTAACTAATTTAGATGAAAAATAACCTGCCAAAGTTTTCAGAGTTTTGGTTTATTAGTATCCAAAGCGTATTGTGTTGGGAAAACTAAAGGCTTTTTGTACATCAAGGAAGGGGTAATGATTTGTTCATATAACATGTTAAATGATTTTAATTTTTTTGGTAGAAACTCCTGCCTATTTTGCAGATATGGCTTCTGCAGAATTTCAGTTTCCTTTTTTTAATTCACTGATCTATTTGCATGTATTTAACATTCACAATAAAATATTAATTTTTGTTTTTGTACTTCTTCCCTGTCCTTGACAGACAATAGTTTTGAGTTTACTTATGCGGTCCATTGGAAATAAAAATACCATCCTGCTGGGTCTAGGATTTCAGATATTGCAACTTGCGTGGTATGGCTTTGGCTCAGAACCTTGGTATGTAAACTTCACTTTACACTTCGAATATGGTCTCTTTCTGTATTTTATCCTTTGTCCAAGGGAGACATTTAGAGGAAAAAAAACTTACATAAAAATGATCAGCTTCATGACTGAAAAAAAATTTTTGTGTTCTTGTTTTTTCTTCTCAGCACTACTATTTCCAGGAGGGAGATCTGGCCTACCTAAAGAATCTTAAAACTGTACTCTCTTTGAATAGATGCATTGATTTAATTGGCTGTATGCAAGGAATCACTGTCTGGACAACCATCCAGGTGTTTAAGAGGCATATTCTGTCCTGCAGCAAAAAAAGTTACTTTAATCTTCCCAAGGATACAGATTTACCATTTTGAAAAGGAATGCTGAATTTCAAATATGGCAATACCTTTTTTTTCCCCCTCCAATTGGCTGTCTTATATGGCCAAAGCATCTTTTTAATTTGGTTTTATGTGTTGTAACTCTTTCTTCCTCATGTGGAAGGCTAGCCACAGATGAAAAACTGCCTATCCTAAATTGGGTGTCTTTTGCATGATTTTTAATGCTGCAGAAGCTAAATCAAATATACCTCTTAATCTGAGTACCGTTTACTCCAGAAATATCAAAAGATCATGATCAAGTCTTTCTGAGTAAAGGATAAGCTTTTGGTAGGACTGGTAGCTTACTAAAACTATTTTGCAAGATCTTAAACTTAATTAGCTTTTGCAGTGGTCGCAAAAGTGATCCCTTCTAATTTTTGTGCTAATGCTATGAACTCTGAGTTCTAAGTGCAGAATGCTTTCCATGCAAAGCAGTTACTTTGAGTCTGTCTGGGTTTTTTTTGCAGGATGATGTGGGCAGCTGGAGCTGTTGCAGCCATGTCCAGTATTACTTTCCCAGCCGTAAGCGCACTTGTTTCCCGAACTGCTGATGCTGACCAACAGGGTAGGTTTGTGTTTTGATATTTTGAATTCTAGTCAGAAAGAATGGTGTGAAGCCAGACATGGCAGGGTATCTAATAGCACTAGTGAATCATCCTTAATCTGGGCACAAAATAGCCAAATACCTGAGTATGGGGTCACAAAATGTTACAATCCAGACTACTTAAAAATAAAGAAGGGGTTAAATTACTACTTTTACTGATGGTACAACCCCATTTGGGAACATGTTCCTGTTTGAAGGGGAAGTGAATAAAAATCTTACCAATTGGTCATAATCATATATAAATATATATATACCTATATAAAAATATATAGGTAGATAACAGTATATTTTACTTTTTCCAGGGGTTGTTCAAGGGATGATAACAGGAATTCGAGGACTGTGTAATGGTTTGGGACCAGCACTTTATGGTTTTATATTCTATATATTTCATGTCGAACTGAATGAACTCCCAATGCCTGAAACACCATCAGGAGGTAGTGTGGCCACACAATACCATTTACAACAGGTATTTTTTTTACTTATTTATTACAAAAAAGTCCAGGAAAAAATTGTGTTCCTGCTCATTCTTAAGCATGAGACTGTATTTTAAGTTTTGTCATGCCAGCTGTCAGTGAAGCATGTAAGAAGGACTTCTTGATTCACTCTTGGAGGCTTGCTGATCTCTTTGCTGTTAACTAGCTACAAGGCTATAGTCTGACTTCCAAAGAGTTGCAGCTAATAACAGACAACTACTGAGCCCTGTAAAAAGAACAGACTGAGACACTTACTTACCTGCCTGAGGGAAGGATGGACTAATAATGACAGAATCCCACTGTTCTTTTGCCTCACTGAGCAATTTTCTCTGTCGTCATATTTACCTTTCAGGTACTATGCATTTTGGTTTTGTTGTGCTTTAGTCTTTTGACCAAGCTTTGTATTTTTTAGTTCTTAATATTTATTAGTTGAGGAAAGTCAGCAGGAAAAAATTTACTTAAATACATTGTAATTATTTTGAAATAACACCTACTTGAAGTTGAATATGAACTCTTCATATTCCTGATATACAATACTTCTTAATTGTATTAATATACTTTGGTCTGAATCACTGTTATGGCTAACTTACAAGTATACATGCCCATTTTTCTGTCTCCTTATCGTATTTATCTAACGTATCTGTTGGTTTTTAAAATGTATCCACTACATCCACTTCTGTGAAACAGTTCTGCAAGTCATTTCACAGTGCAAACTAACAAAGTTACTTTTTTAGACTAACATAATGCATGAATGTTTAATTAAAAAAAAAACCAACCTAGAACGACTTCACTCCTCCTACCAGGAAGACAGTGATCTAGATTACTTATGATGTCTTGAGGAAAGCAAAAGCTGCATGTAATCACATACGTCTCTAAATATACTCTGCTATAGATGGTATAGGTAAAGGAACATTTTTCTTCTGCTCTAATATTTCAGTGTTGTCTGGTTGCATCTGACTGGTTGATTTAAGAGCAAGAATCTGTTTGTTCACCCTCCTTGTAGAATTCAGCTTGGTACAGTTTTTTAATGAGGTCTTTCAAAAGAGCTCACTTTCAATAGCAGTGAAATTGAACAAGATGATTGAAAACACTGATCTGTTACACTGTAGAAGATCTAGTCTGCAGTACTTTCATACAGCTGTACTGCATGCATGTACTACCATCCCTCCTGCTGGAGCTAAGAAGGCAAATGGTACTTTGAGAGGAGGAGGGAAAAGAATCTTTCAAGTTTTTACAGTTAGTAGAGAGAATGTGCTACACTGGAATCTCTCCAGGTGTCTCATAAGCAGCACACTATGCTGTAGCACAGATTTCAAATGTACAAAAACATATGAAGACAAGCAACTGCTGAAGCTGTATTGCTTCCTAAAACTCGCACTAGAAAAGAGAGCTAATAAGCATTAATAAGTAAGTAAGTAGCAGTTGCTGCCTTTCCTTAATCTCAAGATAGACACAGTCTTTCCAGATTTCTTCCTCTAAAAGACTGCATATAGAGATGAGTACTATACCATCAAGAGCAGCAGGAAAAGTTCTTTCCACTTTTGAAATTTGTGTAATTAGCTTAGTATGTTAACACATGTCTATGGCTCCATAGTAAATCCTGTTGTTTTTCTTTTCAGAATTCTATAATTCCTGGACCCCCGTTCCTCTTTGGAGCATGCTCTGTGTTGTTGGCTCTACTTGTTGCCTTGTTTATTCCTGAACACACCAACCTAAATGTACGGTCCAGCAACTGGAAAAAACACTGTGGCAGTCATGGCCATCCCCACAGTCCACAAGCTCCTGGTGAAGCTAAAGAACCATTACTGCAAGACACAAATGTATGACAAAAAATCCAGGAAGACTTTTTTAGAATTTTTCATCAGCAGTTTGGGATACACATTCCACTTCCATCAAAGATATAATTTCTTAAGGTAATCTTAAGAAATATCTTTCTGCATGAAATCTGTAGGAACTACAAGAAAACTGGAACTTTCTCCAAAGATGTTGCCATTAAATTAATAATTTGCTTTAAAAAAAAGAAGTTAAGCACTTGTCTCTTGCCATGAAATACTGTTACTATTAAACAATACATCCTAGTTCGGAGACTTAAAAAAAAAAAAAAAAAAAAAAAAAAAATCAACATACGAGCATGTGTCCTGTTTCCTTAAGGTGGTGAGCTTTAATTCTATTCATGCTAAGTCTCAATGAGACATACTAGCATCCATGTGGACCCATTCATTTTAATGTTGTAAAATCTTGGGTCAGATGATTCAAAGCCTTAATGTAAATGTACTGACGTAGGGAAAAGGTGAATTGGTATCATTTATTCTAAAAGTCATACAACAGATTTTTTTATGTTTGTACTAATATAAAAATCACGTGAACATGCTTGCTGAACAGTAAAAGTTCTTTTTATGTAAGTGCATTACTCTTTCTATTTTTGAATAAATGGTAGTATCAAACATTTGTTTAAATATTAAGTGGGTGTTTTGAGCCTACAACATTTTAATACTGGCTCTAAAACTCTGCTTTCATAAGTACCGTTTATTATACCACTGTATTTCTGATGTTTGCATAATCATAAAGGACCTCAAAACTTGAATACACAAGCTGAAATATAAGCTGATAGCCTTGAGAATATGTCAGTGTGCTATATAGTGGCCTTTGAGGACTGTCACAATAACCCTTTTACTTTACAGAGCTAATGTTTTAGTCCTAAATTTCCAGGACCCTTAGTACAGAAGAGAGCTTTATACAATTACAATTACTGATGTGAATTTCTCTAAGAGTGTATATTTTTGTGTCCAGTTGTATTATTTAAGTGTTTCTTTGTATAAATTTGTGTATAAAGTATTGTATAGGTTTAAAATGTTTTCATCTTGTGGTTATTGCTTAATGCTTTTTTTACCTTTGAACATTCACCATGGTTGACCAAGAGCAGGAAAAAAAATGTAAATATACTGTTAATAAAGTTGAATATTTTAATGAATTTTTAAATAATTGTTAATGGCTCTTGAAACCTTAATCAAACTTTAGCAGGTGTGAAAAAATACCAGAGTCTAAGTCCAGTGTTCTATTTTATCTGTTAGATCACAAGATTGTACCTATCACATGGAGACTTTCCCTTCTATTTAGCAGCACAAACTGGCTACAGCTGTTTGCTCTTTTCCCTCAGGGATCTATAATGGAATAAATTGTTTTTTATATATTATATAAATTATAAATATATTTATAAATAAAAGTCTACATAAACTAGTCAGTAGTAATAAACTTAACCTGTAATATGCTAGAGTTTTGTTCCCCTTATCCTGAAATTTGTTGTTTGTCTTTCCAGTCCTATTGCTAATCTAAGTTAAAACAGGACCGAGATATGGAAAATGATCACCTTTTAATTACCAGATTGCTATTTGATACCAGCTTATGTATTTCAAAATAAACAAACTAAATTCACATTAGTTTATGTTTACTGCCTGCTAAAGAAACTAGAAATAGCAGAAGCACAGACCTTGGAACTGGGCGGTTGTCAGCTGGGGACTCTACTGGCAGTACATCTCATAGTGCTGGTCCAGCAATGCAGTATTGCATGAGGAAAAGAATGAGCTGGGAAGGAAACTCCAGGAAAAGGTAAGGTGACTAAATAGTACTATTATGAGACTTACCTCATATTGGTATTTCACTAGAGAGGAGATGTTAGTTTGTTAGAGTAACTAATGGAACAGAGTTGATTAAAAAACATTTAATATTGCCACTGAAATTTGTACATCTCAAAACAAATGGATATACATTAACATGAATGATTATTATAAACAAATATGCACATTTTGCACTGCAAGACATTTAAATATACAATCATTTGGTTGCACTTAAAGATTTCACACTTTTTCCCTTAGTTTGATATTTAGGACTAGAAGTATGTAAACAGTCTTTGAAAAATACATATTTTGGTGTTAAAAGTGAAAGTGGCACAGAATGAAGTTGTAACATGATTCCACTATTTAGGATCCTTACTATTAACAAGCTTATTTGCAAGTCTAGGTCCACTTATTCAAATAACCTGTTTCCCAAATCACGCAAGCTTTCAGAATTAAAATTGGGGGGGGGGGACACAACAATTGCACATGTTGCAGAAACTGCTGGAATACTATTGCCCTATCCCCTCCCTGAAAGAAGTCAGGAAAAGTACTCCTGCCAAAGTATGTTCCCTATCAGTCAGGGAATGCCAGCATATACCTTTCATCTGTTACAGAGCCACAGTTGCCCGTTCCTACAACAAGTCCTGTTTTTCAGGAAGACTATAGGTTGTCTAATACCAAAAGTCAAAATTCTGTGCAGGTCCCATGACTAACTACAGAGATGCTGCCTTTAAGGCTGAGACTGTTTATAAGTTTTATTTTTTCTGTTTTTGACTTAAAAGTATCTTGAAAAGTCATCCACATTAGTCAAGATAACTTTCTCAAAGAAAGCGGATTTGATCTTACTGAAAAGTCAGGTCACGTTGATACTTCACCTGTAAGAAGTGAGTTATTAAATATCTTACTTATAGGACATCCAAAAGTCACCTGAAGGGGTTAAGAGAATTCTTACTTTAAAAAAGATACTGTCTACTATCCAGGAAAATAAGCAGAGGCTGTTGTTACTGCAGCTTTTGGTGATGGTTGTGCTTTTGTTGATAAGTAGGCTTTCAAATACTCTGTCAAAGCAGAAATAAGATACTGTTCATACACCCATCACTATTGCCCTCTGAATACATTCAAACAAGGTTTTGTTTTACTGTTTTCACACATACCTGAGTTAAGTGCATTTTGACTAAGCCCTCGTAAAGGAACGCTGTCATCTTTTTTCTTGAAATACTTTGGTTCCAGCCCAAAATTATCACCACTAGAAATAAATAAATAATTAAAAAACACGTTTTAAAAAAATTTAGCCTAACTGTAGTTAGTTAGTTAGCAGTGCATTAATAAGTGCAGGTAGAGACTCAAGAAGTTTCACATAACTGGAACTAGTAAGTTCCTATGAACTCTAACAAACACTCAAAAGTAAACCATCACTGAGTAGATGAGAATAGTGTAGCACTACTGGAACTGTGTGACTGGTTCATCACCTGATAGCTGTAGATACAGCATCAGAAGAGACAGCACTTCTGTTCCTCAGGACCTACTCCTGAAAGCATGGACCTTAGTTTGACATCTGTAAGCCAGGCTTAGTTAGTAAGTTCATTAACACATCGCTGGACAAAGGCAGCTCACAGAACTAGCCTGGTAGTGCACATTTTTTTCCCTCAGTTCCAGACAGGCATAGAAGACATGGCTTTAGAGAAAACAGAAAGTACAGCAGATACTCACTTCTCTTTATTTGCTGGATGACCAGTTGCAGCAGTCACTCTCTGAACTTCTGCACATCGATTCATTTTAGAAAGCTGTGTGTTAAACTGAATCTGCAGAAAGGTAAGAGGTGCAGGGTAACTTGAGCATCTCCAGGTATGACGGTGCACCCATAAGTACTTGGGGTGTGGGCTTTCCAAGGGATGAATGTTTCTATACCTTGCATAGCACTTGTGTGCAGTATAGCATGCAGAAAAGCCCTAAAACAGGTATTTGCTATTTATTACCAGCTAATAGCAATAAAAGTGTTTGAGAGAGTCTAAGAGAAGTAGGTTATACAGTCAGGATACATTTTGAGAAAAAATTCAAACATTACACCTAATTTTATGCTATCACATTTTAGCTGAACAAGTCATGATGCCTGCCTTTGGTCCTGGACATTGTAGATTGGCACTTTTCCTACCCGCTGGTTCAGGAAAGTTCTGGAGTGCATATAGAGGAGAAATGGGATGACTGACTCCTGAGCTGGGAAAGGATGGTCGATCGAGCTACAAGACAGATAGAAATACATGTTTAGAGAAGTAAGCAACAAATTAAAATAACTTTCTGTAGCAATTCAAAATTCCAAAATTAACAAGTATTAGTTCATAGAAATAGGCTAGAGGGCCAAAAGAACATGAAAGCATCTTTTTTATGCTACTGATTCCAGGAAATGACAACTCCATAGTAACCATACATTATTTATGCTTGTATCTTACCATGCCTTGAGGTGAAATACCAGGCCTAACACCACCATGTGGACTGCTAGAAGTCTCTAACTTCTTTGCCATCTGAATTTCATTCAGCTGTTTGTTTAGCCATGTAATTACTGCACAGGGGAGGGGGAAAAAACAAAACAAAACAAAACACACAAACTTACTTACTTACTACCTATTACAAATTGTTTAAAATAGCAAGTAGCGCTTCCTCAATAAAGTGACAATTCAGTCTGGTTTTTTTTCCTTCCCTCTGTAAGCTCCAGCATCACTAGAAGTTGTAGTCTCCTGAAAAGGCTTTTGTCCAAGCAGTTTCCCCACCATACATTCTGTTCCCTCCTTTCCATGCTAAGCTAAGCTAGAGGTAACATACTGCCAAAGGCGGCCTGTTACCCCCATGCAACTACAACTACCAATTGCAAGCAAGTATTCATGTAGCTCTAGATTGTTGCACGCCCACCGCAGACAAACTTATTTGCTAAACTGACAATAATCACAGGTATTTAAAAAAAAAAAAGTTTGCCTTCTGTTACTTTTCAGTAGCAGCTATTACATTGTTCTACACAAGGAGAAAGGAAGTGAACTTACCATTTTCATTCGTTTTTAATAACTGCTTACTTTCTTCCAGTTTTTGTATCGTTGTTTCTAGCTGTTCTTGTAGCTTGCAAACCTGCAATGTTCCCATACTAATTTTAACACCATCAAGAATACTACTTATTAGAAACTGAAGCAAAATTAAGGTATAAATTAAAAGGTCAAGAATCTGAAAGAGTTCCTCTAAAATTATTTATCAAAGTTTGAATCCAATTTAATACAGAAGTAGTATGATGATTCTTTTAAAATAAACCCTTTCAGCAGGAGGTTGGACAAGGTGACCTCCAGAGACCTTCCCAACCTTAACTCTTCTATAGGTAAATAATAAAAGGAACTGAAGCAGGGGAATATCTAAGGGAAGAAAGACAAGTTCACTCTGTTCCTGTTCTTTCCTCCTTCACCAACTTTCACCTGAATATGCCCTCTAAAGCATGTTGATTCATTTGTTACTGTTATTTAGTACTCTAAGCAATGCAATTTTAGTTTTCTTCCATATGGATGGATGTCTTTTACAAATCAGCTTATGATAAACATGCAAAATTGATTACACGTTTAAACAAATGTGTTATCTAATAGGAGAGGAATCAGAAAAAATTAAGATTGTTCCTGTCATATAAAATATTTTAAGTTTTGAAACAAAATTCACACACTACACACAATAGTGTTTACAAGAGAGAGAGAGGGTTAGCCTATCATAATACCTCCTGTTCTTTCATTTGAAGAGATTGTCCCGTTTCCTGCAATTCTCTCTGCTGCTTTTGAAGTCTCTCTTCTTTTTCTGCCAACAGTTTTTCTTGCTGAATTGTTACTGTATTTTTCAATTTCAGTTTACTCATTAGTGTTTTCAAATCTCCTTGTAATTTCTTGATAATTTCATTCGCCTGTAAAAACCATCAGATATTTTCAAAATAAGTAACACCTAAAAATAAAGGAAGACATTGCATAAGGATAGTGACATGCTCAAACAAACCTTAAGAAGTTCAGCTGACAGCGACTTAATTGTTGTCTCAAGTTTTTCAATATGACTTTGTTTCTTTTCTGTACTCTCTTCCAGTATCACCTTTAAAAGAATGTAAAAGATTTGATAGTGCTAGTGACAGACACATGACAGACATCATTTCTAATTTTAAACAGAACCTCAGTAATTCTTTGAGCACTAATCCAGTCTTTAGAACAAATTCAGCCTTGTATCTCAAGCAAATGATAAAGGTATCTCCCGATTCATCCTTTAGTTTACTGAAGTAACACAAAATATTAAAGCATACTTTTGATGCCAAAATTTAGCATCTTTAAATGGCATTTGGAAACTTGCTACATTCATAAAATTTGGTAATCTATAGAGGCTGCAATTAACAAGGTTCTACAGAGCTTTAGAGAATTATTTTGAAACTTAAAGGAACCTTTTGTTCTTGTGTTGCATCCAATACTTCTTTTGTCCTAACCACCAATTGATCCTTATCTTTGATCTCTTGTTCCAGAACGGCAACCCGTGTTTGTAACTGATTAATGAGTTTCTCTTTCTCATGACACTCAGCATCCAGAGTAGTGTTCTCCCGACGCAGTGACAGCACCTCCTGCTTTGCTCTTTGGCATTCCTAGAATGTTGGGAAGAACTTTTTTAAATAAAAAAATTGAAGTCTAATTTAAACAGATATAGAGGAGTTGAACAGACACAGTAAGTATGCTATATTTTCAATTGAACCAACAATATATTACATGCATAGGCAGGCAGTGTTAATGCTCTAAAAATAAGAGGTTTGGTTATAGAAATTAATAAGCCATACATCATCTACTCCAGAGAGCTTTGCTTTTAGCTCTCTAACTGTGGAGTCTCCTTTATATCTCCTTTCTGTTAGATCTTTATTGATGACCTCCAGTTCTGAGAGTCTGTTCTGCAACTGCTGAATACTCTTCTGATGCAAACTTTCTAATTCCTTTTTCTGTTGTTCATGCTGTTGCTGGTACTGAGCTTGTGCCTATAATAAGAAGCAAAGCAAACTAAGCAGTTGTCCAGTAAATCTGAAAACTAAACCAAGAAACTACCGATGTGTAAGACTATTGTTGATTCGTTTCTGTTGTCATACCTGGAGAGCTCTTTCCTTTTCATTTGTCAGTTCCTGTGTGTGTGTGTTTGTTAGAGCTGTGGTATATGTTGTCCATTCATTTTTCAGCTTGTCTAGTTCTTGGCTCTTTTCTGACAAGCTCTGTTTGACAAAGCATAAAGAGTCTGCCAACAGTCCCCAGCATTATATATTCTAAAAAGTTTTAAATAAAGTGCTCTAACAGATAGGAAAAAAAATAGTAGCATCTTTTCTCTTTTAAAATTGTGATGCTGCATTCGAATTCATCAAATACAATCTAGTAGCTCCAATTGCATAGAAGCTGCAAAAAAATGAGCTCAGTAAACTTCCCATTCCACGTTTCCCCTGCCTCCCCCAAGCTACAAAAGAGGAGTATTAATGGAATTTTTCTGCTTCGTGGTGGTCAAAAATCATCTTGACCTGTAGCTATCATCCTCTTTAAACAAAAATGTGAAGTCACTGCTGGGCCCACTATGAAATCAAACAGTGGCACAGTAATGTAACATCAAGACTTCCGATTTATCTATTGTTTCACAAGTTTTGCAAATACAAGGATTTCTAAACATTCACAGAATATGTAGAGAATATGTGCCTTTATATTAATATATATATACACACACATCTGTGTGTGTAGACAGACACGCATGCACTGCTATATAAACTAAAGCACAGTTGTACAAAAATCAACAGCAAGAACTAAATGTTGTTCAGTTTTATGCTTCACTTTTTCTTAAGAAAAGTGACAGTAGACTGCTTTTGTGCTTTTCCTTTCACCTCATTCCCAAGTCAATTGTCTTGGCTAGGCAGTGGCTAATCCTCACAGCTAACCAGCCCACCAGAAATATATTCTCCGCAGAATTTAAAAAAAAAAAAAAAAAAAAGTGCAAATATAGAAAAAAAGTAGACTTCGATTTGTTTTAAATATAAAAATTTTCCCACTGGAATTCTACAGTTTATGATGTGTGTTCACATATAGCATAGTTCATCTAAACTGTAAAGTACATGCAACTTACAACAGGAAAGGTAAAGTTCACATTACCTGCTGAGTGTAGCTCAACTGCCTGGTAAAATCCTCTTCAGTTTTTCTAAGCTTTTGTTCCAGCATCTCTTTGTCTTCCTATATATAAATTGACATCAACTCAAATCCTTGTATTTTAGCTTCCAAAATACAAAAAGTATTTAGCTTCCATTGTATCAACATATCTTGTCTAAGCAACCACACATCCATTGTATTTGTGGCAAAACATCTTTTTAAATAAACTTCATATCGAGTAAGATAATTCATAAATTAAAAAAAATCATCTCATAAGGTAAAAATCCTGAATTAAACCCTTATCAATTTTCTATAAGGAAAAAGGAGCTTATCATAAAGACTTACAAAGGAGTTGCATGAACAAACATGAACAGAAATAATGTAAATTTATTTTGTTATGATAGCTTATCAGGTGGCTATAAACATTGCAGCACAGTAAAGACACAAATCCCATTCTATCTATGAAACTGAAATAGACAATAGCCAGAGGGTTTATCTATGAGATCATTAATTTATTATTAAATAAAACCTGGCATGCTACCACCAAATACATCAACTTTACAATTTTCATTTTTTGTTTATAGAGACTAGTCTTTTGAAGGCCATAAAGCTTTAGAATTATACGCACACGTTTCCCTCGAGCCAGCTGCAGAATTAAGAGTCTTAAAGTTCACAGTATTTCACTTTTGCAGTTGGACTGACAGTCAGCACAAGGCTATGAAGCAAGCAATGCTGAAGCATTCAACAGCTGCATACTACATGCACTGCATGTATGAAATACTCGATTTTCTGCCAGTTCAGATTATAGTGTTTGGTTGCGTATGTGTGTATTTTCATTGCTACAGTGGCAGTAACAATTTAGTTTTGTAACACATACCCAAATAACTGCATGCAATGTCATATATGAACAAAAAATAAACCAGAACATGATTCACACAATCTGGTACATACCTTTGAAGCAGTAAGACTGAAAACATGCTTAAAGACATACTGTATCAGGGCCTAGATGCAACTATGACAAGCCTTGACTTTACCTTAAGGCATTTCAAACAGCTGGCTAAAAACTTCTTTATTTCTGCATCATTTCCTGGTAGGAATTTTAGAGAGAGATGTGTAAGATGTTTGAAAGGGTTTGTCTCCACCACATTTAAAGAGACAGGTGTGTGATCTAGAACAGATGCTGAAGAAACTAACTGCAGCAAAAACCTAGGGGAAAAACAAAAATTACCGAACACATTCAGTACGTATTTCTTTACTGAAACTACCTGTAGATCCTACAAACTATTTTCAAATAAAATATATTCTTACGCATGTAATAAAAAGGCTGTTCAGTTTTTGTTTAGGAAAAAATGCCTATGTTGTAGTTGATACTACAAGTAAGTATTGACTAAATTGCTTGCGCTTTGTTACAAATATACAAAATTAATCAGATAAATTTGTAAGATTTTCAAAAGCCTGCCTAATGACTTAGGAGTCCAAAAATCAAGTAAGGCATTCATAACCAAATCCACAAGGAAAACAAAACTCCTGACTTCTATGTATCCCATTGCCAAGGAAAATTCACAGCACACAGTACATACTTTGGGAGGTGGTGTAACTCCTAGATATAGATTGTCCAGACAGAGCTTTCTCAGTATTCACACACGAAAAATAACATACTCAAATGCTACCATAGAAAAGAGTAGACTGTAGGTCTCCCCCTCCCATATTAATATCTGAACACTATGTATGCTACATAATTGTTTTATTTTTGAAATAAGCACTGTTTTAGGGTTTGTTTTTGTTTAATTCTGAGCCTGTACACCAGGTAACGCAACAGGCTGGCACATGACAACATTGAAGGACAAAACCCACAAAACAGGAAGAGTCTCTCAAGCTAGATAAAGTGACAGAGATAGCCCTTATGAGAACACCTTATAACCCTGCCTGCTCCTGTGAAATCGAAAGATTTACACCTCAGTCCTTCAAATTCGGATCAGCTTCATAGCATTCAGCTGTTCAACAGAGACCCTAGCGCTGCATCCTCACACATCTGCCAGCTTATCTTCAGCTCAGATAGGGGGACCATTGCTAAACATCAATCCCACTGCTCAGGCCTGCCGAGACTTTGTCAGAAACATCCACTGATCGATATTTAGATGCCTTCAGGGCAAGATTAAGTTATCCTTGTTCTACTGACTATTCTTAGTCTTTCAGTGTTTGACAAATGTATTTTAAGACCTTGATATACACACACACACACAAATATACGGTAACCCATTTATTACCTACCTTGGGATATCTTTGTTCTGTTCCTGAATACATTGTTGAAGTAGATCTATAAATTTTTGCGGGAAAGCAGAAAAATCTACCAAGAGACCCTGCTGGGATTTTAAACTATGTAAAGACATAGGAAACAAACATTAACATTACATATAGGTGTTATTTCCTATGAAATATTTTATTTACACTAGCAGAAAGAGCTCTTCCTGGTCATGCTATTAAAGTTATCTAGCATGTTATTTTCAACTCTGAATACAGAAGAAATGTGATCTTGTCTTGGATAATAATCACCAGAGGTTATCTTTAACTTCAAGAATTCTTGCAAATGGGCTGCACCAAGAGGTTATTGTGGCAGAACAAATATATTCCTTTAAGTAAGAATCTTCCTTACAGCACAGTACAGTGAGGCTGTCAGCTGGGGCACATGGAAGGAGCAAAGGACACTGCTTTGCAGATGAGGGGAAGATTCAACCATTCAAAGATTTTATCTGCCTGCTTGCTTATTTTGTGCACCTTCACTATAGATGTATTAAACTCAAAGACAGAAACTGATTTTGAACAGGGAGTGTGTAAGCCAGACCCTGAATAATGAAACATTTCTTCTGAACATGTTTTACAAATACTGTTTCACATTTGCCTTTTGACCATGACCACACACTGATCACAATTTTTTTAAACTGAACTCTTCATGCCCAGTGCCCAAATCCAATGATCAAATTCTGAATGATTACAATAAACTGAGACACAACATTGCAAATAGAATGCAAAACAAATATAAGGCAAAGGCCCAATTCTGTAAATCTGCATTCGTGCAAATAGTCTTTCCTCTTGCAATTAGTTCTTTAAATAGCTTACAAACACACAACAATCTATAAGAAGCAGTGATGATAAAACAGAAGGTGCAAGCAGTGTGATAAACCGTGGTACTGTAGCTATGCAGGGACACCACCAGGATTTTCTCATTCATCTGTGTAAGCCTAAGCCAACCACTTTCCTATACTTCAGCTGTTTCACTGGCTGGTCAAAGTGAACAATACTACCAAAATACTGAAAAAGGAAGTCTACAGATGAAAAATACTAAAACCTAAATTTTAAGGTAGACCTTTCTAAGATAAAAATATCCTTTCATTCTCTATTACTTTTTCTAAATGTTTCACAAACAATATATTATAACTTAATTTACCTTTGAAAATCTTCCTCAGATATGACAAGATTATACAGGAAAAAAGGATCAGAATCATCAGTCAATCGGACAGCTAAATCCTGAAGAGAAAGATATTTAAATATGATTTTAAGTACTATAAACCATTCTGTAAGGATCACTTAAATATCATAAATGAATATTGTAAACAGTATATTAAATATTTTTACTTTTTTACCAGAAATTAGCTACAGTTGCGACAACTAATTTAGAAGGGGAAAAAAATTAACATTTAACACAATTCCATTTCTAAATATTACAGTGGCAAAAGCAGCAAGACTATTTCTCACAAAAATAAACCAGGTGAAAACCCTTTCACTTCCAGCAGCGAAGATTTCAAAACCTTTTTTTTTTTTTTAAATAAACAGAAAGAAAACTATTCATTATGTTTCCCCAGCATGAAATAGTGTGTATATCCCACTTCTGAGTAAATAGCCCACTATAGTAAATCACTAGCACATTGTTCCCAGTCTGTTTCTGGTATCTAAAAAGGAATAAAATCTTATTCAACATGCATCTCTTGTCCTCCCCTAAAACTACAAGTTTTTTTAGGGCATACTTTTAGCAGTTTGAGAACATACCTCCTAAATAATTTATATATTTGAACAAAGAGCTTAAATAAGCAAAAGAAAACCAGATACAGCTAAAGTCCAGTAAGCCTATCAGGAAAATTGTAGCATTATGCTGCTTAGCTTTTAAAAATAAGCCAATTTGATCACTAGACATCAAAAATACTGTTTTGGAAAAGCTGCCTTCTCTGTAAACACTAGCCTTTCACTGCAAGGCTGGGGCTATGCAAAACACCTAGCGCATTAGGCCCAGGCACCTGTTCTCTAGTAACGCAGCTCAAACCTATGTGAAGAATATAGTATTTCCTAACAGAGAGGAAGAAAAGAGAGTAGAAACCTCATCAGCTCTTTCAACATAAATGTCAAGTGCGACTGGAACAACAGGTAGGTACACATGAATTGAAACAATCTGAAGTAAATCAGATACCAGTAACACTGATGTAACTTTTGTTGCATAAACAAACTTGGGGACTTATATAAGTAGGCAGCTTATGTTAAAACTCCTGCCACCACAAAACAGCCAGGGTAAGCGTCCCAAGAAATAACCTAGTGCATATTATCAAGTAGGGTAAGAATGCCTGTTTGGTTTTATTTCCCATTCCCTGATCCAAGTATAGGAAGTTAGTCTAAAAAGGATGCCCCCAACTGGATTTCCAGGTACACAGTCCTTAACTGAACACTTTTTCACACTTAACACTCCTATCATAACACTTACCAGAACCTTTTAAAAATGCTGTACTGCTTTCCATGCAAATATTGCTTCAATAACCCTACCACTAACTGATGCCCATCAACAATC
Source organism: Dromaius novaehollandiae (assembly GCF_036370855.1). Classification (NCBI taxonomy): domain Eukaryota; kingdom Metazoa; phylum Chordata; class Aves; order Casuariiformes; family Dromaiidae; genus Dromaius; species Dromaius novaehollandiae. The sequence goes on along the minus strand of NC_088105.1, from coordinate 20,437,740 downwards.
TTAACATCATGGTAGATGTAAGGTTTAAATAACAAGTTAGACATACAATAAAACAGATTTTATAACCTCCAATAGCAATTTCACGCTATTGTTCCTAGAGAAAGAAGACCTTTTTCCCTAATATTTCACAAAAATCCTTTTTACTACAAATTTAGTTCATTAATTCTTTCTTACCCCCATCCCATCACGTTTGGATGAACCCCAAACATCCTAAGATGCTAACACCTATACTGATAAAAAGCAAAATATTGCATCCACAAGTAAGCTGTCATTTTCATTAGTTAGGAACAGGACTTTGCAAAGACAACTGCTGTTCTACAGTCTTCAACAAGAATTGAATATATTTAAAGAAACTGCTCTCATGCTTCAACTCTGCTTCTTTTCAGGGTCTCCAAATACTTTAATTCTCAATTTTAGTTAGATCAATGAAACTGAAATTCAGAAAGAAGGCTACAAAGGCAAGAAAAAAAACACTTGATATCAAACCAACTGAATTATTCAATAAACATTACCAAAAATAAAACAAGGTCAAGTGACAGAAATATTAAAGTCTTATTCTGCTTTTCCTTTGTCCATTTTCCCTATTATACAGTGAAATTTATACAAGACTGAATGAATGACAGAAATAACTAACCTTTTTATGAACAGGATTAGAAATTGACAGTAGCTCAATATTCACTCGAACATTTAATCTCCTGTGTACAAAAAAAGGCAACATATTAACAAATCAAGAAAATGTTCCTCAAATAATTTGTATTTGTAGTTACATAACATGAATCAGACAACATTTAGAAAATAAAAGTGTAAGCAAAAATGTCAAGGAAATTCCTAACAATAACTACTATTAAGAAATCTGAAAGGCCCATGAGTTCAGTTATCATTACAGCTCCTCAGTCAGGTCAGGTTTTCCAATTGCTTATTATCCACTGAATTTTAAATAGTAAGGCTAAATTTTCCATTGCTCTTACTTGTCCAAAAGTAAAACTTTCAGAATTTCCAAGAGCGAAATCGTCATTTTTATCAGTTGTCATACCAATACTTTCGACATGCTTTGGGGCCACAGGCAGACGAGTTTGCAGGGAGGCACTTTTTTTAATAAAAAAGGCTTTTGGCTATCCCATGAAAAGCTGTCTCAAACTAGAAATACAACACAACACATCTGTCATATCCCTATTCGCAAACCTCCTGGAAAAGAAAACACTCGGAGATCAACGTGATAATCCAGGACAGAATTCCTGGTTTTGGTTTCTTAACTCTAATGAAAACAACACGCTTTTCCTCCACAGCGTATGTTTATCATTTAAACGGTGCTGCCTTAGTTTCCACTTACTCCTCACTGAGCGACCCGAGCAGGTACCCGCGTTACTGCTGGGGAAGCCAGCCGGGCGCACCCCAGCACAGGCGAGCCCGAGCGGCCCGAGGGCTCGCACACGTGCCCGCCAGGGCAAGGCCTGCATCTCTTAATGTCACCACGTCCTGAACACGGGGTTCACAGGCGGCACCGCCGGGCTTTGCCCACCGCCGGCGCCCTGCCCGGTGCTGCCCAGCGGGGCCGCTAAGGCCGCGTGAGGCCCCTGCGCCGCCGCACGGCAAGCGCCAACCTCCGCTCACATCTCGGCGAAGCCCGCTGGGGACCCAGGTCCCGGCAGCACTAATGAGGGGGCCACGCGCTGCAGGAGGCCGCAGCAGGTCGGCTGCCGGCGGCGCGGCGGAGGCGGCCCCCCCCTCCACCATCCTCCCCCGGGCAACGGCGGCGCCCGGGAGACGCGCTCACCCGGTGCCGGGCAACCTGCGCCACGGCCAGGCCCGCGGCGCTGCCGGGGCCCGCCAGGAGCCGAGCCCGCACCGCCGGCCGCCGTGTGGGCGAGGCCGCTTTCCCCCAGCCCCCCGCAGCGCCGCTGCGGTAACACCGAGCGCTTTTCCTCTGCTACCACCAGGGCTCCCAGCCCCCCGCGAAACGCCCCCCTAGGAGCCACCCCGGCCCTCACTGGCTCCCAGCCTCCTTCCCTCCAACCCCAGGGCCAGGAGGGCGCAAGCGGCAGAGCAGCTCACCTCCCCGCCCGCCCTGCGCGCAGGGCCTCGGAGGTGGGGGGGGGTGACAAGATGAAGAGAGCGGAGGGGAAGAGCCCGTCGCTCCAGAGCCCTTCTCCCAAAGAAGAAGGTAAAGCTTCTTTACTGTTCAAGCCAGCCCCTCACCTCTCCTCGCAGCCCTGGCACCGCACTTGCACGCACACCGGCCGGTTGAACAAACACTCCGCCGCCATCTTGTGCTTCGAGTTTGGCGCTCGGCTCCCGCGGAGGAGGAGCTTCAAGATGGAGGCCGAGCCGGCGGCCGCAGAGGCTGCTGGGACGGAGATGGCGGCGCCGGAGCCGGGCCGATGCGCCCACTTCGTGGAGAGGAAGAAGCGGTTCTGCAAGATGGTGCCGGCTCCCGGACGCCGCTTCTGCGGGGAGCACGGGCAGCAGGAGGTACCGGGGGGGCCTGGCGGAGCCGCAGGCCCCTTCTGCGGCGCGGAAGGCTTGCGGCGCGGGGGAGCCGCGGCTCGCGGGCGGCTGCGGCGGGCGGGCGCGCCGCCCCTCAGCGGCTGTGCTGGGGTAGGAGCGGTGGCTGCGTGCTAAATGCTGTAATGCTAAATGCGTCTAATGCTCTTCCTTTAAAAATAGAAAGAAAATGACAGGAAAAGAATTCCGTGCCCTCTTGATCCAAAACAGTACGTACGTGTAAATACGATTCTTATTTTTTTATCAGCGATGTTCACGTTGTAAATGCTGTCACTTACATTTCTTTCTGCTTGGGTTTTAGCACTGTATACGAAGACCAGCTACAAAAGCATTTAAAAAAATGTAATTCGAGAGAGAAGCCAAAGCCTGTAAGTGCAGCATAAATCCAGCACCACTTTGTCTCAGATTTGAGACTCCAAACATTTTGGCACTACATAGATTTATCATGGTGACAGCAGCCATGAACAAGAAAACCGCAATCTTGGCGAGTGCTGCAGTGGGAAATGCTACAGAAACTGCATGAGTAATTGCTGGAGTGGACTTCATGTGCTACTCTCCTGGTCTCCTAGGCCCTCTTCCATTGCGGTTTGATGTAACTGTTCAGTTCTCTTAGCTATAGATAAAAATGCTGAATTTGTTTTTCTCGAAAATGCCTCTCTCCAAATCTTTTGTTTTAGAGCCATGGTGAGAGATCGTTCTCGGGAAGCAAACCAAGCGGGGAAGCTATGGGTGTTTCCTGCCTCTGGCCAGTGGCTGCCCTAGCCGACTGCCCGCTTCGCTCCAGCTCATGGGGATTTGGGGAAAGCTAGGCTGGCCCTTGCAGCCACTGCTGAGGGGGGGATAGGACACATGTCTCAACAGACAGAAGATGGCTTCTTTTCCCTCTGCTTTATCAGGAGTTCACCTTTAGTATTAGCAGGGAAACTTAAAAGTTGTCTCTAGATTCAGCCTAGTAAGCAATAACAGCTTAATTCTTATGAGCATGTTCAATCTTGTCAAAATATGTCATAGTAGTTAGTCACTGCTACTGTGGATTCAGGATCAGACCTTTCCCTAGTAAAACAGAATTGTCTTTGGAATTTTTTCTTTTGCAGTGGATTCCTATTGCCATGTACCTTATGGTAAAAACACAGAAGAACTTAGTATTTTGCTTCATGGTAGTAAACAGAATCAGATTTATTTTCTTTCTTTTAAAGGTCTACTTTGTTCAAGATATTAATGCAGGTTTAAAAGATGTAGCAGAAATACCAGAAATACAAGTGAGTGCATTTATTTGTTCTAAAGCTTGATCCCTAAAAAACATGTTGCAATTTGTTATATAACGAAAAACGGGCAAAAATAAAAGTCTTGTATTTATTTGGTTTTTTTCTTAAACAGATACCTGTCTCTTCTCTATCTAAAGAAGAGTTGGAGGATCTAATTACCAAGCTGAAAAAAGCAAGTAATGGTGAGTTTACTTAATATGGAAAAAAAGATGTTTTAAATAGAACTGATTAAATATTTCATTGTTGTTTTTGCTGTTAAGTATCAATGGGGAGAAAAGGTTGATAGAGAAGCATACATTTGGCACTTAACACATCTGGAATAATTATCATCAAGATGTAGGCAATCCTTATAGCTAAATTTTACTTAGAAGAATAAAATAGATTGAGAGAATGGAAAAACATTGCTCATTCATTCATATAGCTTATTTCCCTGCCTTTTTTGCTTGGGTTGGTTCTCCACTCAAATATTGCTAGAGATAACATTGAAGCTCTTCTATAAACATCTGATGATAGATTCATGCTCCCTTTTGTTAGTGCTACAAATTAGGCTGATGTCTGAACATTTTAACATACATGTTAAAAAAACAGAAACCCTTGAAACTGGAAACCTATACCTAAAAGGTCTGCATTTGCATACAGGTTTGGAACTTCACCTTAAGGAACAAATACTGTCCCATCAGGCTTTAGAAGAAGCCCTAAATGACCCAAAGAATGGAGAATCTGCTTTCAAACACTTGAAACAACAGGTATGGTCACTGTCTTACTAATTGCTATAGATATCTTTAAAAAATATAGACATAGAGCTGTAAATTCTAACCATTGTCAGTGCATAATACTAGTCACTTCATATAGAGGAAATCTGATATATGCCCTTCAAATATTAGCCTGTATGTAGAATCTATGAATAGCTGCTTTGTTTTTAAGTGTTAGTACCAAAAGTTTATTATGATCCTGAAATAAATTACAGACTGTGTGGGGTTCTTCTGAGTTATTGTTTATATATTCTTATTTTATGTTGATTTACAATAAATTGGAGCTGCAAAGGTAAAATATTGTATTTACTAAGAAGTAACAGGCTTTTTTTTTTTTTTTTTTACTTTTTTCTATAAGACATGAGACTAAATTTCCCAGTTGTGTAACAGAAGCATAAAAAGCATTAGCTTGAGTTTGCCTTCTCACCTTTGTCATGTATATTGTAGGAATTTTAAGGGAGACATGGCATACTGTAGAAAAATAGACAGTTTGGGGAAGAAAAAGATATAAAATAGGAGAAATGTCTGTTTTCTGTACTACTTTCCTGCCCTCTACTTCCCTTTCTATTGCACTAAAAAATGCATAACTGTAACAGGCATAGACAGGGCTCTGAAGGCAGTGATGCTTCACAAATGTCCCATGCAGTACTTATATTTTAGAGCGCTACTTTGAGAATCAGCAGTGAACAACATTGTAACATGTACCGGATCGCAAAAATCCATTCTAAAAACTTCTGGATGGTGTTCTGTGGGAAGTCGAAGAGGGGCAGCATGATGCTGATTAGCTCGAACTTTTAATCTCTTTCCTCTGTACACACAAGATCTTTTCCATTACTGCCATGGAGGAGGTGACAGGAGTTATCACACAATAGAACTTGAAGAAGCATTCTACAGTTTGGTGAAATAATCATTTTTCTACAAGACATTACCATACACAGTATATATTCTCTTGATTCGTAAATAATCCTTTGAAGTTTGTAGGCTTCTATTTTAGGTAACATGGAAAAATTACATTTGCTTGGTCCAGGAAGATGTTTTGTTGAGTTTGGAGCTGGGCGAGGAAAGTTGTCTCATTGGGTTGACATTGCCTTGCAAAACGCTGAAAATGTTCAGTTTTTGCTTGTGGAAAGAGCAACCACAAGATTCAAGGTAAGCCAGAATACTGCCACATTAGCAGAATATTAATTTTTAAACTGTTCTTACTGAAGCTAGTAGCATTTGCTTTTTATCTTCAAAAATAACAATGAAATGACCTACCTTTATCAAATAAAGCCACTGAAACATTAAGAGTTTTGGAAGTGTGATTGTCTACATTCTATACTTTGCCAAAGTAATTTTATTAGGAAAAGAAATCCTGGTCTCTGATGTTGAAAACATGCAAATGTGCATTTGAAAGGGACAAAGGCAAGTATTGATAACTGCAGCAAAGTTATAATTTTTAGTGGCAGTGCTGCTTAATCATAGTTCTGTTTATGCAGGTGGATGGAAAACATAAAAGGAGAGATTCCATATTTGAAAGGCTTCAAGTTGATATTCAGCACTTATGTTTAAGTAAGTTCATTCCTGGCTTGCATAATTCTGAGATACAGGCTTAATTATGGATTTTGAATACCAGAGCCCAAGATCCATTTCTGCATAGTATGCATAAACTTATCTGTTTTTGAAGATGATTCTCAGTGTTTTCTTGGACATGCTAATGGTACGTTTCTATCTGTAAATTATTAAATGGGGGATTAACAAATTTCTGCTTGGATATGTTTATAGGATTTAATTATGAGTAAAAAACACTAACACAAAAATAGCATTTTTAAAGATTTTTAGAAGTTGCAGGATTATACACCTTTGTATTGTTTATTTTAGCTGTGCAGCATGAAGCAAATCTCAAATATTACTGCAGAACCTGTGAAGAATATGTGGGAACACCTGTCAACAGGAGATGTGTTAAAGTCATGCTTATGCTTCATAGGTAGTATAGAAAGCCTGGAATGGTTAAATGGATAAAAGTAACTATCTTAATCAGCATAAATACAAAATCCTGTATTTCAAGTACTGTATTTTAATAGAAGGCCAAGTATTCATATTACTATCTAGCTCTCCAGATTACAGATAATTCTGTTAAGGAAAATCAGTCCAAAGTTCTCTGATGCATCATTTTACTGTTACATATTACTGTTGCTGCTCAGCTGCTCAGAAACAAAACTGTTCTGACTCATAACAGCATTACAATACATTCTTTGCCTTTGGATAATGTTGAGTTTTCTAAGAACAAGAAGAATATGCTTCTCAGGCACAGCATATGATTCTCTTCACTTGTGATAGAAAATTAATTTTCCCTTTGATAGCTTACAAATGTCTGCCCTTTCTATGTACAGACCACTTTATTTTTAGTAGTGGTAAACATTTGTTTTTGTACTGAGTGTGCTGAAATTATACTATCCAGAAAAATATTGCCTTAACTATAATAATAAAAGTTCTGGGCTTGTTGTTTGTTTGTTTGTTTGTTTCAGATAAGGTACCTATTTTAGAGAAAAAACTACCTGTGGTAGGAATTGGGAAGCATTTGTGTGGTGCTGCCACAGGTATGAATTATGTATGTATTAACTACAGAAAGTCAGGGTGCTAAATCTTATAATCTGACTGGAATGGTCTTCCAAACAGTCCTTTAGTGCTTTTCTTTCCCTCTAGCCCTTTGTTGGTGAATGTAGCTGTTAATCTAAGTATCTATTGACTTCAGTGGAACACTGATTGGATAATAATAGTCACAAGGCTATTTTGGACAGGAGTAAAACCTTACTGGTTTTATAGAGTAAAACAAAATAGCTGAGGGTTTTTTCATGCATTGATAAACCACTAAAAGTATCCTTTTCTTACACTGTTATCGCTATCCTGAAATGTTTTTCTTTGTAAAGTTTGACTGGCTCCATTTGAACACCTATCCCAAGTAAACATATGAGAACAACATTGCACTGTCCTGATAATTTTTAAGTAATGCATTTTTTTTTCTAATGTTATATCCCTAGTAAGTGAAAAAAGACATCTCAAATATGACATAGCTGTATGCACATATAAGTACTATTACAAAGATGGTGCCATCAAGCATTTAAGAAGCATATGTGCATATTAAGTAGATTGTGTTCTTGATGTCAAACTTTTAGAGCAAATATTTGCATGTTCTACAGGGGGGAGAGTCTCTTACATTAAGCCAATCTGTTAACCAAAATATATCTAATAGACTTGGGTGGACCCTTAAAAGGTCCGGAGGTGTCATAATATTCATTTCACGTTTCAGGTTTTCATGTTCTTGAAGTATGCTTGTAATTTTTAAGTTATCTTTTAAGTTTTCTTCTTTGTGGGAAGAACATTCCCAAACATTACACAGCCTGTATAATAACGGCACACTCTTCATCACTGGATTTTTTTCAGTATATCTATTTTTTTTTTCCCCCAGATCTTGCTTTGAGATGTTTGGTTGAAAGTTACACAACTTGCTGTGATGGGGAAAATTATGAGCCTGTACCGAAACGCTCTAAGAGTGATAAGACGGAGGTGGCTTCTAACAGTTCTACTGATAATGAAAGGAACGAAGAGGATACATTAGAAAACTCTAAGCCTGTAGCTGGAATCGTTATTGCACTGTGCTGCCATCACAGGTGTGACTGGACACATTATGTAGGCAGAGAGTTCTTTAAATCGGTAGGACTTGGTCCAGTGGAATTTCATTATTATCAGAGAATGAGTAGCTGGGCTACTTGTGGCATGCGAGAAAGCATAACCAAATCCTCTACGAATGATGAAGAGAGTGAAGATCAAACTAACAACACAGAAGAACATGACCAAACATACAGTAAAACAGAGGGTGGTTCTGACACTCTGCAAGGGTATGTGATTTTTTCCTAGCATATAAACTCTTGCAGAAAAGCAAATTTATATGTAGTGCTAGATGAAGTAGTTGGGGGTCCTCAAAATGACTCATTTTACAGAAACATTTATATGACTAATTTTATAGAAGCATGTTTTATAGAAACATTGTACTTTAAAAGCATAATTGTAATGGGTGTACATTGCAGAATATTTAGACAGCCATGTTTGCCTAAGTTGAAATGCACTTACAATGATGTGAGTCATTCTTCTAAGCTTAACTACTAAAATTAATAAAATAGTCCTCTAATACATGCTGTCCCCCCCCCCCCCCCTTTCTTTTTGAAACTAGGCTACTTACTGTTGAAGAAAGAAAGGAGATAGGTTGCCTCTGTAAACGGTTGATTGACCATGGACGGATTAAATATTTACAACAAAGAGGATATAAGGCCGCACTACAGTATTATACAGAGTCTACTGTGTCCTTGGAGAATGTACTGTTGACAGCTGTCCCAAGGCAGTCTTGAATACCAGAGCCAACTACATGACAGGAAATAAATTTGGAATTGGTAGAAAACAAACTACAAACTTTACTAGATTATTAAAAATCTAATCACGCAATCAGTGCTTACAGAAAACCTGAGTTTTCAAGTCTTTCCTGAACCCAGGAAGAGGTTTTACATTTCCCAGTTTCACTGGGAATTGCAACTATGCAAACCAGTTCTCATCAATGGGAAAATAAAATCCCTTAGAATACTTGAAATTTGTTGTAGAACCCTTTGTTAGGAAGTGTATTTGATATTTTCTTCCAACTCACGGTTACATTCTTTATTCATTAGCATTTATGGTAGGAGAAGGATCAGAAGTGCAACTTTGCAGGTTTTCTGAAAAACAAATGGGTTAAAAAATAAGAGAAGTTAAAACTCTTAATTTGCTTCCAGTTTTAAGTTCAGGAAAGCTGTGTATTTTCTCTTTAAATTATTTAAATGTGCCTAGATACTTATTTCATAAGCTCATGCTACTAGAGGAATCTTAAGGAAGAAAACTTATTTGTAAACAGGCTGTCATCTTGATAAGAGATGCTAATCTTATGCTAATAAAATAAATTTCAATAAATTTCCTAATTTTAATTTGCATTTATGAAATATTGTTAAGCAAAAAATGGTTTAGATAGAGTTCTAAAAATCAAAAGCATTTTAGTCACTCATTTTTTAAACCACGATGTAAAGAATGAAGATGAGAGAAAATTTTTTTATATCTTCAGTGAGTGAAGTTCTCTGCAAGTAATAAAGCTGCCACTTGCACATCTGTTCAGAAGTGCTCATTTTGGTCTGTTATTGCAACCTTTGAACATGAAAAGAAATTTAATCTAGCTGTTACCTTGGAGATTACTAGAAGCACTGTTTTTGTCATATTGATTTGGAGGTAGCTTTTTGGTTTTTTTTTTTGTTTGTTTTTTAATTGACTGGATTTTCTGTCAGGGAGAGACCTAAAAAGACCTGTTTGCCAGGGGCTGATAAAAGAGCCCCTGCCCTCAATACAAACCTGTTCGCAGATTTTGGGAAAATGTATTTATTAAGAAGATTCTTCATGTTTCATTTTTATATATATATCCTTTCTTTTATCTAGTTTATGCTTCCCTTCCTTGCTGTATTCTAGAGGGACTAGAATTAATAAAAATGTCATACCTGCTTTCTTGAGTGACTCCTGAATATACAAGTGCATGAATTCAATGCCAAACATTTCGCGTTCTTCCTCCTCTTCTATGTCCTCACATGGAGGGAGTGTTATCTCCAACTCCAGTGGGTTGTCTCTGAAGTTGACAAATCTGACAATTCATCAGAAGAAGTTACTCTTGCACTCCTCTTTTGAAACTGAATCAAGATTCATCATAAAGCATTTTGAGCAAAATAAAATAATTTTAAGGGTAGTTTTCCTGATGCAGTCTTGCAACTATTTTGTTCTATTAAAAACACCAATATAGTACTATTAAGTAAACTAAGCTAAGACGACTTCTCAAAATAATGAGAGTAACGGAGTGGCAGGGAAAACATTGCAGGCCTCATTATCTCCAGGTTCTCACCCCAATATCAGCCTTACTGAGGTTCGCAAAGATGAGTGGGTGAGAACAAGAATACAAATGCTTGTGTCTTCCCATCTTTGCAAGGCAATAGCCAATCCTGTCTGCCTCTGGTTTTGGACCATTTCCTTCAGCTGTTCCACACATACCTGGGCCTGACTGCACTCCTGATGCTCTCCTCACAGGCTCTTTGCTACAGAGTGCCCAGGATAATGTTTTTGCCCCTTTCTGACTTCTCCAGATAAGCCTCAGGAGAGGGCTGTGTCTCTGCTTCAGGAAAACAACCCCCTACCCACATTAAATTTCAGAACAGTTACCCAGAGACATTTGAGATTGTAGCCACAAAAAGTATGGCTTTCTATCTGTTTCTCTGCCCACAGACTAGATGTTACATCTGGGGCAGCTATGCTTGTGTATGTTCATTAAAAGGGATGCTACTTGGCCTGAATCCCCTTCCAAAATGGTCTGAAAACAGAGGAATTACTTTCTGGATTAGACATGATATAAACATGAAATATTTAGCTTAGTATTCTTTCTCTGCTTAAAAGGAAAATACAAATAACCAGAAATTTCCTCTCACAGTATACAAAATAATCTCTTCACTACAGAAGTTTCCTTCTATCAGTTAACAATTTATATATATATTTTTTTTTAAAAAAAGGTTTTTCTAATCCAGTACAGGAGAGTTTCATCCATATTCTAACAGCTAATCCCTTTTGCTTAATTCTGAATGCTTGGCTTTTTGTGCTTTCTTTTTTTTTGCCAAGAGTGCCAAAGTTCTACTTTTTATCAGTTTTATGTTCTTCACATATTATTGCTCCTAGCTCTTGGGTTCAGAGTGAATATTAAATGGCCTATTAGAAGTGGGAATTTGGACCTTTCAGAGAAGAGAAAAACATTTAATAATCATCTCCTTTTACCTTTGGTACCATAATGATCACAGCTTATTTCTTTAAATCAGTTGTGCTACACAAAGCTTTATTGACTGGATCCTCAGCTGTTGTGACTTTGTGCAACTGTGCTGATTTATATAGAGTTGTGCCCACCTGTAAAACTGAGGATGTGCCTTTTCTATCTCCACTTCTTAGATACCACTCTGTGACATTACAACTCGAGGGAGACTTTAAAACTTAGCTTCTAGTACTTTTATTTGGATTTTTCTTGGTTTTTCTTACCTCAGATTTGTCATGTGCTTCATACAAGCAGGAATATCCTTAAGTCTGTTGTTGCTAAGAACAAGCGTACTCAGATTTTTCATATTACCAATGGTTTCTGGCAAAGAGTTTATCTCATTCCTTTGGAGCCATAAAGTATGGAGATTTTCCATTCTGTAATAGGTATTTGCACAATCAATCAAGTTTTAGAACATTAATCTTACCAAGCATTAACACAGAGTAATTGATTAACTTTAACAGTCACATAATAGTCTCAAAAAGAATACTGAAATTTTCAGGAAAAAAACATACCCAAGATAATCATCTACACTGCTCACTGAAAATTTCTGTAATAAAATCATTTAACTTGATAACCAATACTGAATTCATCATTTATTTATTGAATGGATTATTCCATCCTACCAGAAATACCACATTAGGGCTGATGAATCTTATTTTGCTATGAAGTCAACATTAAAATTTTGTCACTTTTTGAAATAAAATTTAATCATCAGAATTTCAATACAATGGAATTCAGACTAAAATGTGAGTTTTATTTACCTGTCAACTGTATCAGGAAGCTCCTGGAGTTTATTCCCCCCCATATCTAACCATTCTAGACTTGGCATATTGAGAAGCGCTGAGGGGATGGTAGTAAACTGATTCATGCACAAGTCTACATGTGAAAGCTTCTTTAAATCACTGAGCTGAAAAGAAAGGAAGATTTAATGTAGGTTTGTATAAATGTTCCATTACTGCTGTGATTTAATCATGTTGACTGAAAGAAAGATACGATTTAAAAGCATGAAAAAAACCCTTCTGGAATTTGTAACTGAATGGTCTGTGAATTACATCAGTTGATGTTACCTAACAATTACAGTACTCACCTGGTAAGGTAGGTTTGAAACTGCTCAGGCAGAAGAACTCTTCTGCTGAGGCAGAAGAATTTCACACCTGGTTGTGAGTTCACTAACTGCTGAGAAGCTGAAAGTCATGACTACAATGTAGGCCTACCCCAAGCCTTGAGAAGAAAAGGAATTTAAAGAAATTTCTCAGTGTTTCCTACAGTTTTGGTAATTCTCCATTCAAGTTTTTATGAATTGAACATTTAGTTTTTTATGGGTCGAATTGCATGGACAACGTGGACTATGGACTTTTAGAGTGAGCCTAGATACTTTCAGTGCTGTGGAGTCTGTGATTATGACAAGACATTCTAAAAATAAGGATCACATGATTCAGTATTGCAGCATATGAGTCCTTTGGTGAATCATGCTTTCAGGTGCTTTTATACTGCTGAAGTGATGCAATGACGCTTTATTGCAAATCTGGTCCAACTGTCTAAACACTGGATACCACTCAAGTATGTATAATTAAGGCTAAATTTAAACTATGTAGCTCAGGTATTCACATCACCACAGTCTCACTAGGACAGAAATAAGTATTTGCTGCCATTTTAAAAGCTATTGCTCTACATTGTATCATGTAAACTGTATCCACATGGATTTAGTGAATACTGGATTCTGATTAATAGCATATATTTTCATTTGGAGATTTGTTGTTAGGTTTTACTGTTTAGATCCAATTTTGTGGGGTGCTAAGTGCTATCAACCATTATCACCACTGTTTTTTAAATAAATTCAGATGAGTAAATGGGTTTACATATTTGGCCTCTTTGTATCTAAGATGCAGGTCTCTTTCACATCTAGGTCAGCCCAAATTAGAATCCAATAGTAGGTGAGCGAGGGTTTTTATTCTTTCTTAATTGCTTTCAACACCTTCTCAGAACAAAGTTAGATGAACTTTTTGTGCATAGGTGGTTGTCTAAATCACACAAACTTTTTTCATAACTAGCAGACTTGGTAAAGACACCTATAATTGTACGATGGCAGAATGAATTTGCATTCTCAACTTTAAAAGGGGACTGCTCTGTGCTAAAGCATCGGATCCCCACTGGGGTAAACCACCAAAGACCTTCAGGCTCAACAAATTAACATCAAGTGCATCACTGTCCTTTATATGCTCCACCAAGCCATTTCTCTGGACAAAATAAAGATTGGCTCCTGCAAATATTCAGGTATATGTATGTCCTTGTCATGTGGCTTCAGTTTGATTATTCATATAAATATTGGTCATGTATGTGTTTCTGTGGAGTAGTAGTGAAATTAGAGTAAGCAAACCTGAAAACATGGGGTTCAACCTTTAATGAGAATCCGTTTTGGATACGTTCAAAATACACATTTAAAAAAAACCCCTGTCTTTCCCAAACCTGAGGAGGAAGATCACAGATACTCCTGTTAACAGCCAGTTCCAATCTTTCCAGACTGATGCAGTTACTTATTTCCTTAGGAACAGACTTAATTCTATTGTAACTGAGAAGCAGCTCTTGGAGGCTAGTCAGCTGGCCTGCAGAGAGCACAAATCAGAAAGAATGAACCTGAATATTTATTGTATCTGAAATAAAAAATTAATTGTTTTGTGTTATCTTAGTATCATAATACAAGTGCTCTGTGCTCTGACTGAAGAAAAGACGCACTGAAACTCGAGTGGTAGAACTTGGGGACCTTTTGGTACAGAACTGCACTCCACTTGAGTACTACAGAGAGTTACAAGCATAGGCAACTCACGTTGTAAGCTCAGAACATGAAGCCTGTTTTTCAGTATTACTTTCTCAATTGTTCTCTCATTTTCTGGCATCTGGTGTGTTTACAAGCCTTTTTCTCATGGGGAGCTTTAATAACATCTGTCTCCTCCATCTGGCCATTTGTATTTTCATATTTTTAGGAAATCAATGGCTTTGAGATGATAGCTATCAAATTTGCATCATCTGTTTTCTAACGACGCAGTAGGATGGTTAGAGAGAAAGATGCACAAAAATAGCATACATGCATAAGCTTAGAAAAGTGGGTTAAAGTAAAAGAAAGCATAGCTCACCAATTTCTTTAGGTATACTTTCAACTGAATTCCGCGATAGATCCAGAACAACAAGATTCTGAAACCTTCCAATGAACTGAGGTATCTTCTGTAAACTAGTTCTGTGGAGATGCCATTCCTGGAGATGGATTAGTTTCAGTAAGCATGAAGGTAGTGTCTAAGACAAGAAATATGAATCAGAAGAAATTCATCTTAGTATATAATATGAATAGGCTTTAAAGTAGGATTTTTTTAGAAACATTAACACTTAATATTGTACTAAAAATAATAAATCTTCCCTTCTTCTCAAGCCATACTGTAACATTCTAAAAAGTACTCCATCAATGTGGGTCATTCTGATGACAGATTTAAGCAGGCCACTTTTTGCTCCCAGGATTTAGATATCTGCACTACTGTCATAACTTCAAAAGCCTCAGCCTTTTTTTTTTTTTCTTTTTTTTTTTCTTTACACACAGCAAATAAAACTGAAGATGAAACATCTCTAAATAGCTTTTTGCTCTTAAAGGTGATCCAAATGGTATTTCCTATTCTGTTAAGTAAAACTGAGCATTTGAGAGCAGAGGCATAGAAAAACTACAGTGTTTGTATGGAATAAGTTCTTAACAGGGAACAGAGCTTCCCTACACTGGCCTAGGGATCACCAGAGTATTGCAGGACGGGGCTGTCACTCTTTCACTGGCCTCAACACGATCTAATTCTCTTCATTACATAGGAACTGGCCTCTGCATTTCTGTGTTGGTGAAGCTGTCAGGTCTGTAGCTTAGAAGAGATTTTTAGATTCCTCTCTGTTATTGAATCTAGAATTACCCGTTTCACCCCATGCATCAGAAACAATAATAATAGTACTCTGGGAATCTACTTGTTAATATTAATTTTTAGAAAGAGAAAATAACACTGAGAAATCTTTTCATGCATCTTACCACAGAGGTTTTTCATGCTGAAATATTCCAGTAGTTCTGGTGTGTTGATAAAATTAATTTTTACCTAATTAAACTCGTAATTTAAAATGTAATTAAGTTCTAATGCAGAAAAGTCTTTTGGGCTATATTTTTGTAGAGTAATATTTAAGAATAAAAATCAGCTTGCTTTTACACTGTCACAGCAACAGTTCATCTCTCAGATCATTGTTAGCAGAGCATACTGTGAGCAATTCATAGATTAAAAACAGTATAACTGTGAGTGTAAAGATGTAAATAGTACAGTTTTTTTAATGCATCAATTATTCAACCCAAGCAGCATTCACTCCCATCAACAGTACCTTCCATTCTTCTTCCTCTATCCTTAAAATTGCTCTCCCATCTTCATTAATAACTTTTTCTTTAAGTTTTGCTAAAGTTGATCTCTCTTCCAAGACAAGTATTAGTCTACATAGGAAAAAAGATCTGTCAGTGGGGCAACCATGAATACAGTCAATAATTACTATCCATTATTTTCTGGAACAACAAAGAAACAATAGCCTTTTTGGATGTCAAACAAGCACTTACTTTATCTGGATGCTAGTATACTATTAATTGAGGGAAGGCCATATATAAAGTAATATCTGGCTGAAGTAATTCAAAGGAATTCTAATATTTTGCAGCTCAGCATAATTGTTCTTCAAATTCACCCAGTCACAAGAAAGGCATGACTTAATTCAATTTTATCACATTTCAGCAGGACAATAGAAATACAAAGTTATGCAAAATTATGGTTCCAGAGCCATTCATTTTGAAGCAATCTCCTAAACAGAAAGTCTCCAATTCCACCAAATGTAGAGTGCTATCAAAGACAATCAGCTAGGCATTTTTAGTGCGTTTTCCAAAGGGAATTTATGCAGTTATGCTAATTCTCTTTCTTTCTGCTTGCATTTTCCATAAAGTAACTTTTGATTTTGTTATTCCATTTCAAACACATCTGGCAAATGAGGAAGGGTTCCAAAGATGCTAAATTTCTTCACATTTCACAAAATAACTGACCACAGAGAAGACCAAGTGACCCTGTTAATGCCTCTACTAAGAAGAAAACATAAAAAATTCAATCTCCACTAGTTAGGGCTTCTACACTGAAGAGGGATTTTATAATCTGTATATTTTACACCAGGTTCATCAATGAGTATGTTGAACATTCAGCGGAGAGTATTTCAAATAATCAGTTGCAGTTCACACACTATAAAAACAAATGAAAAATTTCTTTATGTTATTGTAGCTGCATTAAGAGAAGCTACTGTTCCTTAGTATATACCCTGGTGGATTTAGTATATATGCTTTTTTCTTTTACGACAGAACACAATTCTTTGTTTGATCTGAACTTATTGTTAGATTTTCACCAGTAGGAATTCTGCTGGAGTAAGGATTACAGAATTAGATTCTCCATGAGTTTGAAAACACCAGTTTTATTCTTCTGTAATATAACATATGGCCTAGCTTTTCACATACTAAGGATTTATAATTTACCTACCTTCCTGCAGACCTCTGTCTGAATTCCTTTTCTTTACGTAATTCATCATTTATTTTCTGTATTCTCACTTCCCAAAGTGTCTTCACAGCAGTGAATGATCCAACACAAACAGCAGTTTCAGTCATGATTCTTACATGTTCCGATTCAGTCACAGGGTCTGATTGTGAACTTGAGGCTCAATGCATCAGTGTATGTATCAGCTACCAGATGGGAACAGTGACAGGAAAATTAAAAAGCTGCCATTTCTACTTGATTATATTATTAAATATAGTTAATGTACAGAGCTGACAGGATTTTACCAACTGCTTTCTCTTTACAAAGTAGATAATTACATCTAGTTAAATTTTCTCATAATAAAAAACGGTGTTTAATTAGTTTTAAAAGTCAGTTTTGAATAAAATGATTGAACAATTAGCTAGAGAATTTATCACCATGGGAGATCACTAAACCAACATATTAGTATCATTCAAAGATGTTTAGATAATAACATAAACAATAGCATAAAATAAATTAGAAAGCACAAGGAAGTAAAGCCTTCAGTTTACTTTGGAAATAAGTTAGCATGTTTTAGTTGTATTAATTTTCTTCATATTTTTTCTTTAATATTTTATACATAATAATATGTTACCTTAGATGAAGGCTTTTAAAAATCTTTATACTGCTCTTTAAACCTTCATGTTATCCTCCTGAATGTCAGGATCCAAATTGACAAAAAAACAAAAAAAATCAGGCTACGGTTTTGAAGTCATCTCTTCCTTGGTGAGATAATTTCTCAAACAGCAGCGAAGTCGGATACTCAGTCATGCCAGTGACTGCATCCCTCTAAGAAGTGTCCTTATTGCCAATATTGTACTGTCGGTTCTTTAATGGGTGGAGCAAGGGGTTTGGAAGTGAACTGGAGCTAAGACATTCATATTCAGCTAAATTTGGAGGGCCAAACTTCATGCCAGCAGCTGTGCACATTTGTACTCTGAACACTTTTGATTTAAATGCTCTATTTCAAACTTTTTACGAAAAAAAGGGACAAGTAAGAAAACATTGTCTTAAGTACACATTCAAACTCAAAAAGTGAGGATAGCCTTCCTCCAAATAAGCAGGTGGATAACAACAGAAGTGGCATTTCAGGTCTTTCCACACAAGTACTTCCCTGCAATAATTGTTCTAAGTCTGTCTTTTAGAGCATTTTTTCCACCATATATATACTATTACACTTTCAAATGCCATGGATAAGCAAACATGGCGTTCAAATAGCCTGATGAACATTTCTGTGTTCAAACTGGTAAGCATTCTATCTTATGTTTACCGCTTCTCTTGCTAAGGTGGTTATTTGTAAAGCCTGATTACACTGAATCACTTAATTAAAAAGGTATAAGTAAGCAAATAATAAGAAATAAAAATTGTGAAGATTGCTTGCCATTATGAAGACAGCAGAAAATCAAATTACAATGCTTGAATAAAGGAGCATCTAGTCCAATACTTTGATATCAATGGTTCTTAACTGTTTTTTGTTTGTTAAGGGAATATGGCAGGATTTGGCAGGTGACACAAATGACATCCACAGCATGGCACAATGTACTCTGGCATTTGCATTCCTAAAAAGGGATTGAGGTTTTTCCTGTAAAGAACAGATTGCATCCTCTTTCCTTCCCCTACATAAATGTTATCACATTTAAATGCTGTACTTTGAGGGATTAATTTCTCCTTCAGCAGTCCTTACCTTTCCCATTCCTCATCCCAACATGCAGCAGTAATGACTAAAACACCATATGAAGCCTTCTGCTCTGATCAGGGGCTGCAATTTAAAATGGCTTATTTTTCAGGAGCAACCATCTACTCAGATTAACTGATCTACCTGATCTATCATTTCTCATTGTTTACAGACATTTCCTAAACACAAGCCTTTAAAGGTAGAAAAAAAAATCTTTTCATATACATCGTGCAGAAAACAGACAATGAGGTGCCAATCTCTACAGAGATATTTTTTGATACCTGTACCACGAAAGACAGTATTGGACTATACAGTCAAAACAGTAGGGTTTTTTTTTTTAATGAAAGCTTACACTTGGCAGCTCTCTCTTGCAGTGAAAATGAGCTTATTTAATAAACACCGCTTTAGAATCATGAAATATAAGAGGCCCTATAGATAGGCTTCTGTTTTCAAGGAGATTTAACTATACAATAACAGGACAATCATCAAAAGCTTCTTGTTCTTATATCTTATGATTTGTCAGGAAAACAAAAAAACAATAACCACGGCAACAATTCCACAGTAAATTCCCAAGTGCAGCTGTCAGACAACTGCAAACTTACTCCCATGTAACTAGATCTCTCAACAACTTCACCACCAATCATCCAAAGAGTTTAAGAACAACTTACCTAAATCATTTTGGGTTTTCCAACATTTTCCATGACTCACTGCTTTCTGGGCAGGAGCAGAGGTAAATTATGAATCTTGTCCGTACTACTAAAACCATTTAGAACTCTCACTCAGACGCCAATGTAATATCAGCCTAGTTCTAATTTTAACCTCTGCTGAGAATAGAAAGTATCACATGAGGCACTTCAACAAAGCCCCCTGAGCTTTTACCACTCTCAACATCTTCCCAGTTTGCAGAACATGACTGGACACCCATAAATTGTTTATGGGATTAACAAAAGTTACTAACTGTGAACAAAAAGAACAATGGAATATTTGCTATGCTTAGTAATGAAAATTAAACATGCTAGTTTTGAATTCAAAAAGATAATTACTTGTTTTACCCTTCTAACATTCCTCTGCAAGATAACTGAGCTTCACAAAATTATTTGGTTAGTATTATAAAAGTGCTGTTGAGTAACAACATAGATTAATTAGACTAGAAAAATATTTTATTGCTAAGCATTTTACTCATTTCTTTTGCCTATGGAATCCTGAAGAATTTTAGTGCAAATTGTCAAAGTCCAGACTGAAAACTAAACTTTCAGATGTTCAGAGGGGTTATTACTCACTCCTTTTCATGCTCCCAATCATGAAACATTTTTTACATTAGTTTTCTTTAAGAGTCATTGAAGAAGATAAAATAGAACAAACAACTTTGTTAGCATAAACCACCAATAAATATTAGAACTGACTTCATGGACCATTTAGACTAATACCTTTTAACTTTGTTATTATTTCTGGTGTTTAGAATCATCTTCTTCACTGGAATGAAAACAGGGAGACAGCAATAATCACAGACCACTCTTTGAGGTAGAAGCCATAAAACTGGATCGTTCTAACAAAGAATACACTTAAGAGTGTCAAATGTGAAGCTGAAATTAAAAATTTCATTCATTAGGTAAAACCCTCATCTAGTAGAAATAATTTTCAGTCACTTTTTACCTTAGTATTTTAGATATGTACTATCTTAGATTCTAGCATTACTATATAGAACTCTGCAATGGAAAGTAAAAAGAGCTCTCCAGGCCATTATGAACTATCTGAACACCGATACATATTTAAAAAGATACTAACTACTTCAGCTTTCAATCTTCTAAGCTTTTTTTTGAAAAAAAAGTTATTTGATAGCAAACAGGATCCAACATCATCTACTTCTTTCAGTTCTGGTATGGTTATTTCTTTTTTTGATTTTGGTTAAATCCCCACAGTGCTTTTTAAACAATGTTTTTGTTAATCTGAAAAATCATAATTAAAAATCTATCTACTTACTTTATTCCTCCTTGAAAGAGATAGAGAATTAGAGCTAGGCCAAAAAAAACCCTTCCCTTTTATTGGAGTTTTGAGATACAATGTAAATTTCAAGCTCTTTCTGCTAGCAAAATTCTTCTGTCTGAAATATTTTAAAATCATTTTATTGCTTTCTATCATATACTTATGCTTCCTCATTTCTTTTTCCCCATGGCCATAAGGTTAAAAAATATACTATTCAGACTAAGCCCTTACCACAACAATATACTTGTAGGAGAGTAGCCATTAGGCTTTGTCCTTTTGGTAGTCTCAAGTGCAGTAGGTTCTTTAAGATAAGAAGAAATAGAAGACTGAGTCACCTGCACAGGATTACCTGCATGAAATTCAAATAAAAAGAGTATTACTACAACTCTTTGTGGTTTTAGAAAACTTTTATTAGTAATAAAAAAGTCTAATGAAAATTAAATAGGTGATAAGCACAACATAATAGTGAAACTTTGCGAGAACTGATGTATATAAAAGCCCTTTATATCACAATAGAAATATAAATAGCAGCTTACATTTATGCTCTCCCCTTACATTACTAGCTTTCCTCCTGCCCAGTCTCAGCATCAAGGACAGAAGAGATTCTATCTCCAGTTTCTCATATCTTGCATCTTCACAGCAAGAGACTACTGCAGAGTGCTTTGGTCTACAATTTTGGAGCATGCTACTGTAGAGACAGTTTTTGACACATTTAAAGAAAGGAGAAAAGGCCTCCCAAATTAATTATTCAGGTCACATAGCTGTCTTTCTATGTCTGTTTGCAAGTTGTATTTCAAGAAGGTATTTATATCCAATAGTTTTCTTTGTATCTCCTTTTAAATAACCTCTGGAATCCTCATCATCTGTTTAGTTTACCTTAAAGCAACATCTGTTGTCTGTTCTGAAGGCTTTAGCTTGAAACGTATTCATTATCTGCTTCCTATCTGAGTTTAAAAAGTCCTTATCTCACACAGATTTTTTGCTAATATTAATATTAATTCTTTGTTGCATTAATCTGTCAAATTCTAGTATCCAAACATCAATAATACAAGGTGACACAGGCTTTTAGAACACATTCTGTTTACTGTCATGCTTACCTAATGATGGAATAACAAATGCAGTCATCCTTTTTTACAGACAGCTGTTTTCTATAAGAAACAAAAATAACTGGAAAGTATTTAAGGACCTCAACTACTTTCAGCTTATAAAAATATAGGATATTCTACAATATATATAAGGCCCTGATGGTTGTCAGTAAATGTTTCGAGTAAACATGCCATTTCCCTTTATCATCTGATAAAGAGTACCTGTGCAAGTCATCTCCAGGAAAAAGAAGACTAGAGAAAGACATGAGAGGAGAGGTTAACTCAGTTAAACAACAAAAAGCTCTCTGGACATCTTAAAACATAAGCATAAAAGGCATTTTATTTGTACATGATTCTTGCATAACTTCTTCAGGAACTTGGATATAACCTTCTGTCTTTGTTAAAATAAATGTGTTTGTCCAACAAGGAAGAACTGTGAGTATTTCCCTTTGAAACAGGTTAATCAATTTAAAAATATTGCAGACATATAGATCACTGTCATTCAGTTACATTAGCCTAACATCAGTATATATCATAAAAGTCAAAATAAAGACTTTCCATCATGATATTCAGGAGTCACGCCATGACCTATTAAGTTTGGCAGGTTGCTGTAGAAGAAATTACAACAGTAGTAATTTGATTTAAAAGAATGTAACAATTAACTGATAGACTGGTATCAGCTGTTGAGAACTTTTAACCACATAAAATAATTATATAATGTGAGTAGCAACAGGTATGTGCTAGCACACCCAGCTTTTATTCGGTCTAATTCACAAAGTTTAAAGGCATATTGTACCCATAATTTCCTTTATTTAAGGTCTAGCAGCATTGAAGCAGGGTTCTCCAAATAAGATTTCCACAAGTTAGAAAACCGGGCCATTGTAGCTCCATCAATAATGCGGTGATCAGCTGACCAACTCACATTCATTATCTGTGCTTTAAATACTTCACCTTTTCCGTTAAACCTAGGAAGAACCTAAAAATCAGAGAATGGAATAAAATGGAAAAATAGATATTAAATACTTTCACTAACAAATATGTATTAACATTTTGCTAAATTAAATAGACAGCAGTAGCACCATTCAAGAAACAAAGATTTTCCCATTACTGTCTGTATTGCAGATTAGAATATATTGCGAACCTACATTATAAACAGTCATATCCTATTTCCACCATCTTGGAAATACTGAAGTAGTGAAAACCTTTCCTGACTCAAGTTTCTTCCTGAATAATTTATTGCACTATTAGTGCTCAAAGTGACAATTTCCCAAGAGCATTCCATAAACAAAAGGCTTATAGGAAGAACACAGGAAAACTATTTTTAATTAATACTAATTTTATTTCCAGTGTTGACCTTCCCTGTCTGTAATAAATAATTTAACTCTGAAATACAAAAAATAAGAACTGCCTTTACCATTTGGAGCTCTGTAATAGGTTCAGCTATCTGGCTCACAAAGCTAAGCCTGATTATCAGAATACTTTTCTACTCTCAAGTTTTCTCCTTGATCATAACAAAAATGCTACAGCCATATTGCAAGACTTGCAAAAATATATTTACATTGTTTCTTAATAACTAGGAGGCTAAATGTAGATGTGAATGAAATATTGCAGGATTCTAGAAAATAAATATGAACCATGCGGGTAAAAGATTTCTATTTCCATATTTCATGTCTGCATAGCCATCTAAAAATACTGTAAAACTTTTCATTCACAAGCTATGCAGTTTCTCTTTCATAAAGAGGAAATGTTTAAGTAAGAACAATATACAAAGGGACACTCAGTGTTACATATGCATTAAAGATGACCTTAGTTTGCTACAGTTAATCACCCACATCACAGAGATAAAATTAATATACCTGTATCTTTCCAAGCGCTCCAATAGCTACTTCAGGAGGTAGTATCACTGGTTTGGTGTAAGTGCCACCAATCTACAAGGAAAAAAGCTGGGGATATTACCTAGGGAATAATTATGTCATTCTTATGAAAAACCAGACTACTTCTTGCATGAATTGCTACAGCTTTTTGTTTTTGCATATTAAACTTCCATTAGGATATTCATTTCAGAAGCAGTTTTCAGATGTAAGTTCTCATCTTTCCGGTACTTACTGTGCCAACATTTGAAAGGGTGAATGTTCCCCCCGTGAGGTCATTTGTTCCCAGCTGGCCTGCAGAGCCCAGGGATTGTAGACGTTTTAATTCAGAAGCAATCTCAAATACGCTACAGACTTGAACATTTTTCACGTTTGGGACAATTAAACCTTGCTCTGTGTCCATAGCAACTCCAATGTTGTGTGAAGCCTACAATAAGTTTCATTAACCAGACATTAACACAAGCTGTCAAGATAACATTTATTTTACACAAGAAAACACTTGAAAGCTTTTGACTTCTTTTTTTTTTTTTTTTTTTTTTTAACCAAGGAAGTACTGTCTTTATTAAGCAACTCCCCTATACTTTTTTGAGGGGAGGAGGGGAGATTAATTTTAGAACATTAGCTTTCTACACTTGGAAAGTAAGTACAGATTGATTTTGGCAATTTCATATCCAGAAAATCTAGTATTTTGGATTCAGTTTCACACTGAAAATATTTTATATTTTGTTATCCAAACAAACATCCTAAAATGACTAACAGTCTAAAAGAGACCACTAGACTTAAAAAAAAAATTGCACTGCTATATATATGCAATATTCCTTAAGAAAATAGACGTTCATTGCCCAGAAGTATCAATCCAGCACATTTTATGAAAATTAAATAAATTTTAGCAAACTGAGTTTAAAAGATGACTTTAATACATAAGGTTGAGAGCTGGAACAGTAGAACCACTGGGCCATTACTAAAAAATTACTGCTGAAATCAGATCTGTATTAAATCTAATTCAATCTTAGACAGAATCTGGACATTCAAATTATTTTCCAGCACAACATAATAATTTTGTTACAAGCTATAGGTTCCTATAATTAGTTCAGATGTCCTGAAAAAGTACCCATGTTAGCTGTTAGTTTGGGATTTTGCTCACAAGTTTTCTCAGGATTTTACAAACCTTGTATGTGATATTTTGACAGCTTTCATCCAAAGAAGCATTAAGAATAGGATACTGCAATAATCCCAGAGAAGCTGCCTGTTAAATATAAAAGAAATAAGATAGATTTTTATACTTTGTAACTAAAACAGCTACATTAATATTCTTACTCAAGGATGGAAGGGAAGCAACAGTGCGAGACAATTCCAATTAGTAATAATTTGGATTTCCTCTAAGGAATCAAATTTGGTCTAAACTCTCCTAAACCCTTGTATGTTATATTCTGTAATGATTAGGACAATGGAAGAAAAAGACAATTAAAAAAAAACCAAATATATACCACACAGATATGGAAAAGGGATAATCACTCTTTATAATTATAATCAAAGTTGAATTTGCATTTGGTATTTCCTGCTTCACAATTCAAATTAAATATCCTGCTATGAAAGTTATGAGACTAGGCAATGTCATTATTAGCTCTCCACTTAAATAATCATTATTTTGAGGAAGTAATATTAATTTCCTGGGAAAAAGAGGTAGCAGAATTAGTCCTTAATTAGCCCTCTAACTGAAATAGCATTATCAGAAGTTTCAGACTAAGCTATCTGTTCAGCCTTCAGTGATGTCAACAGCTGGAAATGGCTGGAAATATAATTGTGGCAAATAAACGAATTCAAGTGCCTGGTCTTCCGAATAACAAAGCAGATGCACTCATTCACCTGAGGGATTCACTACCAACAAAATAAAGTAAAAAAAGAAATTGCATTTCAAGCGTGATAATGGAGCTCGTAAAAAACACTGATGTTTCCAAGATTTGCTTCTGCTAGTTCAAATTGAAATATTCAGTGATGCTTAGACCCTTACTGAGTAATGATTTAGCTGTTTTATCCTTCACTATTAATAATTCAAAAGTTTTCCTAGATATTATATAACCCCACTACAACCCCGACAGTGAATTAGTAAGTGGCTCAATAAACAAGCTGTGACTTTCCTTGTGACTTGTGACTACTCAAATAATAGAGATGTACTTCAAAATTACAACAGCAGTCAATTAATCAGAAGATTTTGGCAAAATCTGCATTAGTAGACTATACAGTGCTCTGCTGCATGTCTCACCTTTATGAAGAAGGGCATAAAGGAAAGCTTAACTCCACGACTTTGTGCTAGAGGTTTCAGCGCTTCTCGCAACTGAACAAGCTGAGTCAAATCAATCTCATCGCAATAACCAAAGTGAGGGATCTTTAAGGCTGCACTCATAGTCTTTACCATTGCCTTGTGAAAACCTGAAAAATATTCACTAGGTTCTTACACCAACAAAAGTTGCTTCCCGGAAGTTATGGTGAAGTTTCAACTATTTGTTTTCATTTAAAAAAATTACAAAACTTAGAAAAAGAAAAAAGAAAAAGACAGGGTAAAGCTCACTTTAGGATCAACAGTTAGTCACCACATGCAAACTCAGTTTTTACAGTTGTTTCAGATTATATTCAGATTACATTGTTCCATACTTCTCCTACGTATGTATGTATTTGAAATTATAATATAGTAATCTACACTACTTTTTCTACCCTCTCCATGCCAACACTGCCTGAAGGCAAGCATAAACCCCATTTCTTCCTCTTTTAATGTGATTTTTCTTATGTCAGCACCTTCTGTTGTGCACTCTTGTCCTGAACAAGTCTGAATGCTGAAGTTTGCTACTTTTAAGCTCTGATAAACACCTATACTCACGGTACCTTGACACTAATTACATAATGACTCATACTGCAACATATTCAAAAGTGTTTCAAAATTCTTACCTATTTCACCATATATTTGAAAAAACATGGATTAAAAATGAGCAAGTGCAATTTACAGCCCAACTCCTTCCAACCAAAACATAAACAATTATTTCATAAAATAGTAATTTCAAACATCACCTTCCTGCAAAGCATGTTTTCCTATTTCTCACTGTCTCAGCAGACTTGCTGGATAACAAAATAAAACAGACTTTCCATCAAAAGACATTGAATGTTCACTGAGTAACATCTGTTGTTAGTAACTGTGAACGTTATTTCAAGATTTTATATTTCATGGTTTACCTGTTATAGCTTCAGTTTTATCTTTTCCTGAAAATGCAATGGGTCTGGAAACAGGTACAGGAATTTTTCGTGCTTTGTCCTTTGTAGCAGCTGACACTGTCTCAGATTTTGGCAAAGGTGGGATAATTTCAGCCTTTGGTGATGGAGGTAAAATAGCTCCTGTCTGCTTGGCCAAATAATTGAGTATGTCTTCCTTAAGGATTCTGTTATCTTTTCCTGTCCCAACAACTTCACTCAATTTAATCTGAAAGATACATAGTAAGCTATAACACTTTTGCTTTACAGCAACATAAAAAAAATCCTATATTGGAAGTGAATTACAATTAAAAATTATTCCAGGTACTGATCTAACACTTACAATTTTCTTTCCTTTTCTATGACTTATTCCCTTTCTATGAACATCATTCACATCATCTAAAAGTCCCTCTAGATATCTAATTGCACACTTTAAGGAGGAACAATGGATATTGTTAACTTCTTAATTACCTCACAGGCTCAACAGTGAAAACTTTATCTGAGGAAAGCTATTTGTTGCCTGATTTTCTCTACTTACTGTCTTACTTTTCTCCTAAAAATGTACCACAAGCTTTCCAAAATAATAGAATATTCACAGATTCAGAGAAAACTGAATTACAAAAGCTCTTAAAAGGTCACCTAATCCATCTTCCACTGCAGGCAAGATTAACCTCACCTATGTCATTTCTGATCCAAATGCAAAGACTTTAAGAACAAGGTAGCTAAAGCTGAGATTCTATTTTCCCCTCCTCCCTCCTCTGTCTCAAGAATCTATTCTGATGCTTCCTTATTTTTACCTCTAAAAAGGTTCTCTTTATCTCCAGTGTCCTACCTGCAGCTTAAGCCCAGTTATTCTTTTCATATCCACTATAATCATTGTGAAAACATCATTCTCTTCATCTTTATAACAGTTTTTATACATTTGAAATATATTTGAAAACATGTCTTCCTGACTATACTTTCCTTTAGACCAACATTCTCCTGGATAGTCAAACTGGTATGTAAAAGAGGGACAAAATTCAGCAGGACCTGATTTTGTGAACTCACATTGTTTTCCATGGCAAGACGACGAACTGCAGGGGTTGCCAATGTTTTATGACCTTTTATCTCTTGGTGAGTGTGTTCTTCATGAGACATTGCAGGTGTTTCAACAACATCTTCTTCTGGGGCAACACCTGCAAACAGGAAGAAAAATATTAACTTTATTACAGTTCTCTATAAGCATCTGTTGTAGTGGCTGAATAGAGGGTAAGGTATGGGAACTTGTTTTAAATTTCCTACTTTAAGCAAAAGTTAAATGGCAAGTAAAAAATAAAGTTGAACAAATTCTCAAATATCTCAAAAGAAACCATCAAAGGAAGTATTAGCTACCTCTCAAAGTACTGGATATTGCAATAGTGAAGGTTAATCGTGATCTATCCATTGACTGAGTACCTCGTGCGTTTCTAGACAAATGTGGTTAAATACACACATAGAAGCCAGAGAGAAAAAAAGGAGAAAGGAAAATCATAAAAATACTTACAAATACAGAGCTGAAATCAAAGACCAACAAATTCATGGACATCTGGATCATGGGTTGTTTTTTTTCTTTTGATTTTGGAATATTTGATTAACAGATATATTATAGAAGTGGCATAGCAGGTATAGACAAAGCAACAAAAAGCTAAATTTCTTGGAACTCTAAAGCCTTTTTTCTTCTAAACAAGCTTATTCATATTTGGATGCTTTCTTGTTCTTCTCTATGCAAAAAACACTTTGAAGAAAGACTTGCAAAACAATAATAAACTGTATATTACTACTTTCATTATGCCTAAAAGTTCAAAAAACAGTACACCTTGAAAATTTATTCAAAATTACTAACTCAAATTAAAAAATTACATTAATTTTAAAGAAAGAGAATTCATCTCAAAGAATTGCAGATTTTCTCATTTCTGAAAGCCTGAAAAGCATACCAGTGAAAATATCTCTCTAGTACTAAAATAAAGAGAAAAGAGAGAAATTGCACAGCTATTTCCATCTGTCATCTTTTTATTTTTATATGGCACAAAAGTCTTCAAAGATTAGCGCAGAGGAGTAAAATGCTCCAGAGAGCATGTCACTATTTGGTACAGTTATTTTATGACAGAAAAAATGATATATGATTTTATTAAATTTGTTTTTAATTTATTTGAAATTCAGATGGTTTAAATAAACCCAGAGTCTAGACAGAGCTTTTTAAACCAGAGGTTCTGCAACTAAGGAGTCACAAGATCCCTAAGAAAATTCTCCTTTCTTTTCCACTTTCTCCTCTCTCATGATCTCTCTAGTCATCCTTCGAAAAATCTTCCCTTTCTAGCAAGTAACCCAGTAGTTAGGCCAACAGAGAGATGAGCAGAGCCAAAGGCTTTTTGTATCTGCTGATGCAAAAAATGTGTCTTGCATCTGTTGTGGAAGCCAAATACCTGGAAGGTGTGAGGAAAGCAGCTGCCTATTCCTTCACAAGTAGTGGAGTTAAAAGTGTGGTTCTTTAGCCCCTTCACTCCTGAATCCTCTAACTCTAATCCTAGCAATAAGCAGTAAGACATTCTTCTGAAGCCACTGGTCCATCACAGTGTCAGATAATATATCATCATGACTCTAAACGCTAAAATGATTGCATGCATGCTGCAGTGGTGCCAGCATTAGCCTTCCCTTGAACTGCACCACTCTGTAAGAATTGGCCAGGCTCCACCCCGGACCACGGGTTTTGTTTTCCCTCCCTTAGCCTTATGACCAGTGCCAGGTTATCTGCCCAGGTAATATTGTTCCTCCTTTCCCCCCAAAGCACCAGGGCAGAACAGAATTGCTGCAGAAACGCTAGGATCTTTGTGGCTCAGATGATCCCAGGAGTGGAGCAAATGACAGAAGGAATTTAACCAAAGCAGGGGGTTCTCCACCCCGTGTGGACAGGGACTTCAACAGGTCCAGTCACCCTACAACCACGTCACACTGCAATGTCCATCATGTATAAGGTACGGGTCTGAACAGTTTTGGGCTCCTTGATGAGATGAAATGGGAACAGGGCTTTTAGTGAAGTGAGAGTGGTCCTCAAACGTGGCCCTGAAAGCCCCGCTGAACTGTTCTTCAAATTGCAATATGATTCTTATTTTTATTATCCTTATTTTGAAATACCCAAACTGTATATGAACCATTATTTGACGAGAAGCTCATTCTAGCCTCACAGACCTCACAGGTTCCAGCAGTGAACTGAACTCTCTTGTCCTGAAGTGAAATTCTAACCCTAATTTTAGGCTCCACAAGATCACTGATTCACAGCAAAAATTACTGTGTACCTCCAAGACCTTGGTAGGTGGATATTTCTGCCATTCTCTTTCACTGTATTTTAATTCCTCCCTGAAAATTCTCTCCTCTAGGAGAGCCAAAGCTTTTAATATTTGCTTTGAGCTACTATGAAAGGGAACATAGCAGTGCTAAAGGCTGCTTGAGCTAAATTTTCAATAGGAAATGTCTGGCTTTTGAGATTTTAAATCCTAACAAAATATCACAGAAGAATTAATAAAAGTTTTTTCTACTTGATTTTCTTCTTGACTTCATAGAAGAAAAAAATCAGATTTAACATTTTCAAGGGAAAAAACTCTACCGACAATCTGATGATTTTATGACAACAAATATAAAACATACAAGAGAAAAAATTGTTTACAATACCTTTTGAAGCATCAATTTCAATGTCCACTAATGGTTTTCCAACATAAGCAATTTCATCTAAATTGTAATGGAGTTTTCTAATGATGCCATCATAACGACTAGTAATAGTAACAGAAGCTTTATCACTTTGTACTTCACAGATGCTATCAAACTGAGACACACTATCACCTTCTTTTATATACCTAAGGGAAAAGACACAGGCTGGTATAAAACATAGTAAGTGTAAAAATCTATGCTGTGTATTCTTTCGATAAGTTCCATTACGTACATCCACACAATGTGAAAATGTATTCTAGATAAGAAGCTAAATTATACATAATGGATACATTTGCTGTATATCTTGCCAGGCTACTCCAGAACTCTTTGTTGTGTGAAAAGTAGCAATGATTGAGAATATCATCACGTTTATATTTTTGCTGTTACTGTAGTTTAAAAAATAGCAGTTTCCTTGATGGATTATAAACTGTCTAAAAATAAGAATGAGCTTTGCTTAGTTTGAAGCTAAAGGTGGTCGCAATTTGAAATTGCCAGGACCGGTGTAGGATCAGTTTCAGACATGAAACTAGAAGCGGGAAACATTGTCTCCAGTGCAAAGAGCGTATTTTCAACTATTCATACAAAGAACAAGGTGTTCCAAAGTTGCCCTCCCCCACTGGACACTTTGATTTTGTTTAATCCATTTATCAGTGGCCTTTTAGGAACAATTTAAATGTTTAAATCTTTGATTAAAGTAATTGGAAAAGTACCATGGGATAAAATTTTGTGGTTTCTCCAGAGAAGTACCTTTTTTTCTAAAGTTCAGCTCAACAAGTATAATTAAAAGTTAGGCCTCTTGCACTCCAAAAACATTAATCACTGAAAGAAAGTCTACCTGCAGGTGCAGTTAGGACATCCTGTTCCCTCCATCTTTTCTATTCCCAAATAAACCAGATTGCAAATAAACAAAATGTAAAGCTCAGAGCTTCAAAATGTGAAAAATAAAATGCGAAAAACTCCACTAGTAACTCAGAAAATGTATTCTCAGATGACTAATAACACAGCTGTTAAGCTACTTGCTGATTTCTTAGTATGTTTCTAAGACAGTGGAGCTTACCATTCTTTCACAGTCACCTCTGTAATCCCTTCTCCAATGTCAGAAAGCTTAAACTGAACAATTTGGCCACATGAAACTTAAAACAGAAAATGAGGAAAAATAAAAAGTTTAATATTAAATATATGAAATTTGGAATGCATCAAAAATACGTTATATACCAGTTATATACAAACTGCTAACATAACATTCATAAAATAGCAATATAAAACAAATTATTTTAGTATGAAAAAGATTACCAGAAGATGTTCTGAATAATCGCTGTTGACGACTAAACTTGAAGGCAGATTTGTCAAACAGGCACACATATTTTGATTTTATAAACTGAATGCTGCTGCACGATCTAAAGTGGTGAACACAAACCTGGGGGAGAAAAGTCTCAAGTGTTAAAATATTGGACTGAGGAAGGCAGAGCTCATTTAATATTCTTGATGCAACAGTAAATAAACTAAAATAGTTCAACTCGAATTTAGTTACAGAGGTTCTTATGAAAACACAATTATACTAAATGGGTATGGAATGTATAATCATCAGCATAAGCTTTGCCATGTCCTTAAATAATTTTAATAACACATCACAGGGGAGATCAAAGTCACAATAACACAATCAATTAACAAAAATCATGGCAGGATCTGGCAACAGATTCATAGGTTCCATAGCTTCTTTAAGTAATTAGTTCAATCAGGACACACACACAAAAGTGTATACCCCATTAACTACATCAGCCATGTGAAATATTCTCATGCAGAATGAATGCTGGAAAGGTTCCTCAGACAGTGGGAAAAATCAGTATATTTTTCTCTGTTGGTTCTTATTCCATTCAAAGGTCAATCAGAAATACTAATCAGAAAGGAACTTCATGCTGGAGGGCACAGCTGGCCTTTAATTTCTTTTAAAATATAGAAGACAAACATCTTGAAGTAAGTATCATTTCACAACAACTTTATTGACTTTTTAAGAATTGGGTGCGAGGTGCTTTTCTTTCACGGTTACAATTATATTTATCCAGAAATCAACTTTGAGAAATTCAACAGAATTTTCTGAAAGGGTCTCTATACAAAACTATATGCTTTGAAGCATCATGTAATCACAGCAGTCATGATTTTGGTCAACAGCAAAGCCAGTGGCACCTGCATTGACATAAACAGGCATTTTATCATTAAATGCATGAGAAGTTAGTTCAGACCCTTTCTTATTTAGTAAGATTTCTTTAATCTAATTTTAGTGTTACATTGTCCTAGAGAGACATAAAATTAATACCAAAAAATCCCAAATTATCTGCAGGTACAATCTCTATTTAATTTAGAGATATGAAAAAAATTCAGGTGCTACAATGTACCTCAAGTAGCTCAAAACTGTAAAATTTACAAATTATCTTCTTAGAAGAGCCAGAAAACAGGACACCTGTGTGGGAAAGTTCATTTTAACTCCTTTTTTTTTTTTAATAATCCTTTCAAATAACTGCAAAACATATGAAACTTCCTAATTATCCTACCCCCCCCCCAAAACTATGGAAAATTTTGCACATTTATATTGCACATTTAAAATGCAGATTATCCAGAAGACTGTACTATGCTGAACTGAAAACATATATATTTTCTATATTATTTGATCTAGCATGCAAATTACATTTAAACATTACCTTTCTTTTAGGAACAAATGTTTATACAATACACTCTACCTTAAAGGACACTGCAAAGTCATGTTGAGCTACTTTTCAGCAGCCTACTACTAAGATTGTATCTGTTGATCTAGAATAAGTATTTTTCTCATTCCTATCATGAACAAACAGTAAATCCTTTTTCATTCCATTAGTCCTCCAAACAATTTTCATAACAAAATTCAAGTAAAATGAAAACTGTAAGCTGTAACAAATCTTATTTTATGGATGCATTTAAAATTTTCATTAAATTATAAAACTGGCACATAAGGTATGTTTTCCCAAGGCAGATTTCTTCTATTTTTGATTCAGTATTTCTTTCTATTTGAGTCCACAGTTACATTCTTTTGTTCAGCAAGATCTTTTTGTTCCAAGCTTAAAATAAAACTCTTTTCTCTTTATATGCCCCTACATGGAAAAGTTTCAATGTTTACCTGTGAAGATGATCACAAGCAGCATATCAAACCTCTGAACTATCTATAAATGTGAAGTTTCATAAAGCTTTCCATGTGATTTTAACATTTGATAACCAATGGAAATAGTGAATTAGTAACATCAGTGCCAAAAAAACCAAACTGGTTTTGTTACAGAAGAGTTTCAAAACTTTTTCAATTTATATTAGCAGGAATAATTCAAAACTACTGCATTTTGTAAAACTAAATCTGTCTTTTTGGTCTGTAGTTGATCTTTACCAGAAAGTTGGTGTGTTAGTATATTAAAGCAATAATACAGTACCCAGTCTCTCCATGTAACAACGTGTTCTTTTCTAAAAGCTAAAAAAATTGAAACTTATAAACTAAAGAGGCTTTATTTATTCATTTCAGCATTTAATCATCATAATACTATTTACTGTGTAAAGAAAAGTAAGGAAAGAGCATATGAAAGACAAAATTAATCCTTAATTCAACATACATATCCATACCATTATATAACTCATATATATGTAGATATATACATATGTATGAGATGTACATATTCATGCAACTTCTAAATATCAGAAGGTAACAAAAAACCAACCAGCACAGTACTACCAGTTATGTTTCTGTCACCACTATTATGCTGTAAGGCAAAGATGCTGCAGTAGGATAATGCCTTTCCTACGCAAGTCTTCAGAGAGCAGAGTCACTGTGGGGAGAAGAGACTACCGGGGCTTACGCCTACTCCAGTCTCTCACTGATACTGAAGACTCATCAACCACTGATGATGAACAAAATTTCTTAAGGTTTAAGGTTTGAATGAAGAGAGCCCTGGAGCATACACTACTTGGGGGAGAACTGCCTTGATCCTGTCTGGTTCAATTTTGGTCATTTCCTTAAGAAGCAGCCTACTGTGCTTTTATAAATTACCACTGATCCTGAAAATCTACTGCTGTCCTCAGAATAAATTGTTGTGTTATTCACCCTGCAGGCAACTGATTACCTGATGAAGTAACACTCAATTTCGAAGTCGGATTGAACAAGTTGTGTTCAAAGGTAACAATTTCACATTAAAGGATACTCCTCAATGAAACTCATTTGACTTGCTCTCATATTGAATCATTTTAATGAACATTTATTAATACATTTTGCATACCTATTCTGTATCTCCACATATATAGTTGCCTATACACTAAATCAATAAAACCAATGTCCTTGCTAGCATATTTCAGTCAGCCTTAAAAATTGGCACCATTCCCTAGTCTCTGCATGACTCTCATTTCCCCACCATCTAACACGAGGATCCCGGACTCCTTTATTTTGTTCTTCACAGTCTGTAGCCCATGCCCTGTCTATGGACAACCACCATTAGGCTGTCCTTCCCTTTGCCAGCCAGAGTTCGCAAGAGCACTGAGAATATTAAAATATGACACTTAAAAATTATAACAGTAATTTTATTTTTTGGATCTTGACATTGTTTTACCATGATGGTCGGAGTAGGAATTCGTTTCTTGCAACATTTAAAATGTGTTTGCAGCTAGTGCTCCCTGTAAATAGCCAATTCTAAATTACACACTCAGCACGCGAGGATGAAAGGATGATGTTCAGCATAGGATGAACAGTTTCATCTTATCAGAATCTCCCTCTGGGTTTAAAAGTAGACAGCTTGGTTAGAAGGAAGACTAAAAGAAGCAGCTATTCCCCCGGTTCTTTGATTAGTAGAATGAGCTGTATGTAACTTAAAACTAGATAATTACAAAAGTATCACTGAAAAAAATTCTTCACCGCTACACTTCTACAATATAAGTGTTGCTGCTAAGTGCACACCTAGCGACAGAAACCAGACTGGATACTGATTTTAACTTTGCTTTCACCCGGATTATCTCACAAAAGATGCTTCTTTCTGTGGCATTCCCGGAACGGCAGTAACACAACTGGGACCAGCGCGATCGGGTACCGCAGCCAGGCTGCGGCGCACAAGGCGGCGGGAAGCACGAAGCGACTTCTCGTGATGAAACCCGTTTAAGAGGTTACACGTGTCTTAAAAGCAGCTAAGCGGACTCCCCTGCCGAGGCGCGGTAAGGCAGCTCCGCTGTTCAGTCTACAACTGCCGAGGGACGGGGAGAGGAACGGGGGGGCGAGGCGAGGGACCGCGGAGCGGCAGGGCCGGGGCGCCGGCGGCTGCTCGCGGCGACACGGGTTTCTCACAGCAAACGCGCAAGAACGGGAAAACTCAGGCGGCGAGAGCGCCGGGCGGGGAGGCCGGCGCCGGCCGTCCCAGGGGCCGCGCGTCCCCTCGGCGGGCACCGCCGCCGCTCACGGGCCGCGGGGCCACGCGGGGCTGCGCCACGGCGCCGGGCCAGGCCGGGCCAGGCCAGGCAGGCGGAGGGGCGGCGGGGAGCGGCGGCCGCTCCGCGAGCGCGTCGCGCCCGCACTGAGGGGCTGCCGCTCCCGCCCAGGCAGGAGGCAGTGACGGAGCTTCGGGCGCCGCCCGCCGAGGGGGAGACGCCGCGCGCCGCCTCACCGACTAACTGGGCGCGCCGCCACCCGCCGCGCCCCCTCCCCTTACCAGGCGCCCCGCGCTCCGGTAGCCGCTCCTCAAAGCGGCCACGGCCGCCATCTTACTCCGGGAAGGACCAGGCCCCGCCACGCCCCACACACCTCCCCCCGGCCGGCCAATCAGGACGCGACTCCTCGGGGCGCCGCCGGGCGGGGGCCAATGGGCGGCGGGGGACAGTGGGCGCGGGAGCCCGCCCGCCTCGCGCCCCCGGGGAGCGCGAGCGGCGCCCCAGGAGGAGCCGCCCCCCCCCCCCCCCACGCGAGCTGGCGGCGGGAGTCGCCGGCCCCCGGCGCCGCCCGGAGGCCTCCTGACGCAGCCGCCGGGCAGCAGGGGCCACCTCCCCCGGGCCGGGGCGCGCAGCGCGAGGGGCCCAGCCCTCCCCGATAAACCGATAACAAACTCCCGAGCGTGTCCGCTCAGCCAACGCGCCTGTGCTTCCCCGCGCCGCTTCTACCGACCCCGCGGGGCTGCGGCCGCCGGGTTTGCCAGCGCTCAGGCGGCGCGGGCTCAGGCCTGGCGCCGCTCTGGCCCGCCAGCCTCGGAGCAACGGCTCCTCCGGGCCGCCTCCGCGCTGCTCCCCCCCCGGGACGGGGCCGCTAACGCGGGGACGAGCGCTCTCCTCCGCTGCTCCAGGTTGCCGGGCGCTGGGACCCGGCGGCGGCTCCTCACGCCGCGGAGCCGCCCCTGGGCGGGGAGGCGGCTGCGCGCTGCGCCTGCCCTGCCCTCCGGCACCGGCAGCAGCAGTAGCGGCAGCGGGGGTGGGGGCAGCCGCCGCCACCGGCGGGGTGCTTCATCGGGGTCTCGTCGTCTGCAGGGCCCGGCCGGGATCCCGCCTGCGCGGCGGCTTCTGCGCGAGGCGCCTCCGCCCGCCGGCCGCCATGGACGGGGACCGCATGGAGATCGACGGCGGCGTCATGGAGGGGGTGAGCGCGGGCCGGCCGGGCCGCCGGGGCGGCGGCGCCCCCGCGCCTGGTGCTGAGCCGCTGTTTCTCCTCTTAGGGCGGGCAGATCCTGCGCGTCTCCACGGCCCTGAGCTGCCTGCTGGGCCTGCCGCTGCGGGTGCGCAGGATCCGGGCGGGCCGGAGCCAGCCCGGCCTCAGGTAACGGCCGCGCCCGCGCCCGCGGGAGCGGCGGCCCGAGGCGTCGCGAAAGTCTCCCCGGGGCGCTGAGCAGGCTGCGCGGGAGCGAAATTAAACATAGCTGAGGTCATGCAGTGCTTCCCTGCGGTCTGTATGCCTCGCAGCGCTCGGATTGAGTTAAAAAGCCATCAGAAAGCTCAAAAACAGGTCACTCGTGCTCCTCGCCCTGATTTAATGTTATTTCTCCGTAGAAATCTGCTCTGTCATTAGCTTCATTAATCTGTGACACCTTCCTTTACTAGCATCACCTTGGTTAGACCAAGACATATAAAGGTCAGAAGTGCGTATTATATTTAATTTGGGACAAACTTAACTTACAGCTAAGGGAAACCGGTCGCTCAGCATTTATTCCTAATAGTAATTTTTCAACTCTTTTGTCTGGGGGCTTTAAAACATGTCCAGGAGAGGCAGAAGCTGCCAGGTAGTTGATTTAGGCTCACCGAAGCAGAGTCGCTTTTCTAAGCTACACTTCCTTAACCCCCCTGGAAGAGGTCCACAGAATGGTTTCCAGCTTATTTCACAATGGCTCTTCCGTAAGGAAATTAATAAAATATGTATTTGCCTAATAGAGTAAAGAATATCAGTAGCTCACTAATAGCCCTTAAGACAGAGGAAGTTGGAGGCTACTAGATGAATTTATACCTTACATAGCATCATCATCAAAATGTAGTGAAATAGATCATTCTGGTGACATAGATGCACCTGCATTTTGAGTTTCCTTGCACATGTAAAAAATAAATAAATGGATGCTATTCATTTGGCTCCCATGAACTTAGGAGAAATACTGTTGGAACAAGATTGAATTTCTGATGCTTGTTTGGCCTGAATTTTGCAATCATGGTATTTATTAGTTGATGTTTAGTAATTCTTTTCATGTAACAAGAATATGTAGTCTACTTGCATGTATCTTTAATGTAGTATTATGACTTGAAGGCCTCAACATCTGTCTGGATTGGAAATGATTCGAGATTTATGTGACGGGAAGTTGGAGGGTGGAGATATCGGTTCAACAGAAATAACCTTCACTCCTGGGAAGATCAAAGGTGGAACCCACATAGCAGATACAAAAACAGCAGGGTATGTCTTTGTACATGGATAACGACTGACTAGTCACCGCTTTTAACTTTTGGTAACTTTAAAATTATGACGAGATAAAACCAGAACATTAATTCATGAGTAATGAGCCTTAATCCGTGCTGCTTGAGCTTGATACATCTGACCAAAGAACCTTACTTCTTTAAGTTCTCTTGCCTTAACATAGGCAAGGTCTGTATTAAAAAAGTACATGCAAGTGTAATAGTTTTAAAACTATGATTGATGTATAAATTGAACACTTTTGATTAATGTTAAACAAAAAACAGCTGTCCATGTATTTACAATTTTGTCCCTTATTTTCTCACGTTAGTGCATTAGCTATCAGGCCTAATGCAACTAATTAGGTTGAGCTCTGTCTCACAAATCTGTACATTATACTACATTACAAAACACTACATGTCTTGTGTTCAGTTAATATACTAATATATTTATTGATACTATATTCAATAAAATATTGAATTAATCATACTTATAAAGTCAGTTTTGAGATTTCACTTGGGCACATAATGCTGCAACATGGGATACTCATCTTTTGGAATTTGGGACATAGTCTATCCACTGTTTTTTGTCTGTGTGTTTTTCCATTCTGTATTTCTGTGTTGGGTCCTTTGGTCTTTGAATCTGTTGCAAAACTGAGTAGAATGGGTTTAGCTCTGCAGGAGTGGTGTGAGCAGTCACTTGGCAGCATAAGCTACATTAGACATAGTTGAAATTTTCTTTAAGTTAAGAGAATTTTTTTTCTGAACTGCAATAGCATAAACGAACAAGCTAATGCCTTTTACTTAAACATGACACAAAAAGATTTGAGTAGGCAACATTGCAGAAGGATTAGTAATTGGACACAAGCAAAAAACCCCTGAAAAACGATACAGTTCACAAACGTTCAGAGGTTATTTAAGAAAACAAAAACAAGTTTTTCTCAGTTTAGTGGTGATTACTAATTATTTTCACAATTCAAAATAATCTTTAAAAAACCTGTGAGGTAACTTTACAATTTGGTTTGCTGAACTAACTTATTTTTGGAAAAAATATTTTGGGGAGGTTTTTATTACCTATGGAATATGCAGGTATTCAGCAATAGAATCATGTATCAAAGCATTTTTTGTATGCCCCTGAATTTTCTTGTGCAGGATAATGACCAGTTTCTAAGCAATTTTGCAGTTTTCTAAATATTTTGTTCTTAAATACATGATAAAACTGCCTAAGCCTTTTCTGCTTTTCCCATCTGCCTGCTAATCATACAGTTCTCTCACTGCCATCAACATATTAAGTAAACTACATTGCTTTTATTTTAAACAGGAATATTAAAGATGCAATTACTGTAGAACAAAAACTTTTATATTTAGGATTGCTAAGAGCATAAAGTTTTAAATTAGTATTTTTAAGAGTAATAAGTTTACGTAATAGATCATGTTCAAAGTTAGATACTGATGTAAATGCTCTGGAAAACCATTTGCCTTTGATATCTAATGATTCTGCATGGATTATGGCTGTATAACATTTGAGTATCTTGTGATTATTTTCAGGAGCGTGTGCCTACTGATGCAGGTAGCAATGCCCTGTGTGCTGTTTGCTGCTTCCCCATCAGAACTTCATTTAAAAGGTGGGACTAATGCTGAGATGGCTCCTCAGATAGACTACACGGTCATGGTAGGGAACAATTTCTTTGGCTTGATGCATCTTTCATGCATATATATATGCACTGTAGCTACTGTACTTCTGTTGCTTTTACTGCAATTTTATTTGTAATTTAAACTGTGAAATGAAATGAAGGAAAAATATCTCTGTTTACTTGGTAAACTACTGAAGTGAACACCAATCTGTTTGGCATGGGAATATTACACTATTAGTGTATTATATTTAGAGAGCAACCAGTGCTTCATAGAATTCCCTGAAACAGCGACTTGTCTGTTGGTTTTAATTACTAAAGATAATTTCACTTAAAAGAGATTCTTTGTTCTAGAAATGTTGTGAAATTGTTAGGGATTTCTCTTTCTCTTCCCATATAAGAATCCTTTAACACAAAGTGCCATTCAGAATGAAGTACAAAGAACCTCAAATAAGCTGTATGCATGAGACTGGCTATCTTTTTTTTTTTTTTAATCATATAACTGAAATTTTCATGTTGAACATCTCTTTTTTTTTTCTTCCTTTTTGAAGACTGAATAGAATGGTCAGAAATGGCAAATGGAGTATACATTCACCCTGTGTTCTTATATATGCTTATTTTTCAGGTTTTCAAGCCAATCGTTGAAAAGTTCAATTTCACGTTCAATTGTGACATAAGAAGGAGGTGAGTTGTAGAATAACATGGCAGAAGCAGGCCTTACTGAGCCAATGTTTGAGCACGTAGGCACATGCACAAGGTGCCTTGAATCAAGACAAGGGATGAATTTGTAATACAATAACTAATCTGCATTAGCTGTCCTGTGTGTATTGTCACCCCATGATGACTGTGATATAGTTCTTTCTTGTCTTTTTTCATTGCTGCATCTTCAGCTTGTGTTTTAATATTTCCTATTGGCTACCTCAGAGGGAGAGGCATGCTGGGCAAGTGGTCCACTATGGAGCTTATTCTGAGTTGCGAGTTATGCGTATCCTCCTGCACTTGTAGAGAGTCCAGGCACCTAACAAAGTGTTTTGGGTTCCCTTTCAAAGTCCAGCAAAAAAGCATCACAGAACCTAAAGTTTTAGATGCCATGGTTATTAGAGACAGTTGTTTGTCTTTCAGCTTCATCAGAGACTGTGTCAGGTCTGTTAGATACACCTGAGCTGCACTTTACCCATTTGAAAGGAGGCTTTATCTTAATTATTATCTTGAAGAAGATAGCATTTTCATTATTTATCTTATTTTCAGACTCAATGGGGGGTATGGAACTCTGTCCAGCTAGCTGTCCTTTTCTTCCTTCTCTCTCTTCCAGGCCAAACTTTTGGCCAGTTTAGCTTGTTAGAAGCAGCATTACCCTGACAGAGGGGTACCGCTTCAAGTCTCAAAGACCTGAAATTTCTATAATTTTCCTACACGAGAAGATGATGAAAGATTCAAAGCAGCACAACCACTGAAGGAAAGGTTGAAGTACAGTCTTACTAGCTGGCTTACTGGCAGGCCAAATACAACAGTCAGTGAGTCCATGCCAAGCTCAGAACCAGCCAGAAGGTGGGCTGCTTCTTGTGGAGATGGCAATTGGTAGATGTGGGAAGGAGCTGGGAGTATTCAGGGGGAACCAAGTCTGTTGTACGAAATAGGGAGGTAGCGAGGCTGGTGGTGGTGTAATGGGGGACAGGACACCAATCATTAGGAAACTAAGCACACTCGCAACAACATGTCCTTCATGACACTAGCTATACAAGACACTTATTTCCTGCCTCAGGGGTTATTGTCTGTATTTAGGTAT
Source organism: Dromaius novaehollandiae (assembly GCF_036370855.1). Taxonomy (NCBI): domain Eukaryota; kingdom Metazoa; phylum Chordata; class Aves; order Casuariiformes; family Dromaiidae; genus Dromaius; species Dromaius novaehollandiae. The sequence goes on along the minus strand of NC_088105.1, from coordinate 20,395,836 downwards.
GTCTCAACACAAATAACAAACTGTAAGGTTTCAGAAAAGAAGAAATGTGTTAAGCTGTTTTTAGGCAGTTAATAAAATGCATGTTATGAGCTAATACTGTTAGAGAACGTTTCTGTTATAAATGTTTCTAAGGCACACATCAACAAAGTTCACATGTATAGTAACAGAATATAAAATGTATAATAAAATGTGAAGAGCATTCTTGCTATTTTCTTGCTCTTTCTGATCTTTGCATTTACTTACATCTGATTGCTATCTCTAAATAGGGGCTACTATCCCCAGGGAGGTGGTGAAGTTATAGTCCAAATGTCACCGGTCAAAGAGTTGAGCCCAATAAACTTAACAGAACGCGGCACTGTGACAAAGATATACGGAAGAGCATTTGTTGCTGGATCACTACCTATAAAAGTGAGTGCTGATGATAGCTCTGGAAGTATCCAACTTTACTGTATGTGTATGTGTGTGTGTGTGTGTGTGTGTGTGTGTGCGTGTGTATATATGCATATATATTACAAATATTTGAATTGTATGTAATCTGCATTACATACCTCTTGCTCCTGTGTTATGCACTCTATCACATAGTAACCAAAGTAGTCTTATTAAATAGATTCAATTTTTCAGGCCATAAAATAGAATTTTGGATATTTCTAAAATGCATTTATTGCATAGCGATATGGTAGCACCTAAAATAGGGAATGAGAGTGATGCCTTTGATATGACTGTTCAGAAAACTTTAGCATAGATTGTGGGACATTTTAAATCTGATCTAAGTATAATTCATACATGTGTGAATTATCTTAAATCTGAAGTGATGGCCTTCATTCATAGATTTATGGGTAAACTATAGTGCACTAGTAATATACAGATATCAGACGAAATCAGACTTTTCAAACATTTTTAAGGATATCAGACAAACAAGTTAAGGGTAGATCAGGCAAAGACAAAACATAGATGAATTTGCTTCCTTTTACCTCTCTTTTCCATTATTGCTATCCTGTTTGTGTTTACAGAGAATGAGTGGCAGGATCTCCTCAGGGCTCCTTCTCACATATACAGGGTAGGAAGCATTTGAGGAAGGGAGAGAAGAAATAGTTACTTTTTGAAGAGCCTTGGACTGCTGGTTTTGGTCTTAAAATCTCCAAACCTATGAATATGGACTATGATCTTCTTTTTCTCCTATTGGATCCTAAGAATGAGATAAACTTAATTTGCCCTCAGCTGCCTATGATCTAAAATTGTTATTTTATACATTATGATTTACAGAGTACATCCTGTACATAATGACTGATTTTTTTTTAACAATGTAATATCTTGAAGTGATCAAGACTAAAATTAAATCTTTATCCATATGTGTAGGGGAAAAAATCTTGAATTTCTATTGGTATTGAAGCTTCTATGTTCAGCACTATAATCTATCAGTTGTTTAGTATTTAATATTACCTTAATTTTGTGAGAAAATTCTCAGAAGAGAAGTTACTCAGTGCTTGTAGTAGTTTATGACAGTCCTTTGCTTTTTTTAGTCAGTAAAATTGGTCTCTTTGTAGCTGGGAAGACCTTTATTTAAGGATCCACAGTAATAATTAGGCTTATGAGGAAAAAGTATTATTATAATAGTATAATTTAATTAATATTTTGCTCCTTTTTCTCTTACCTTGCTAGCTGGCAAAAGACATGTCAGCAGCAGCAGTGAGATGCATCAGAAAAGAAATCAGGGATCTTTACGTTAACATTCAGCCAGTTCGAGAACCTGACAATCAAGCCGTTGGGAATGGAAGTGGAATAATGTGAGATGAACCTGTTAATACCTCTCTTGTAACCTTGTTAATTGATTAGCTACATCTTCTCAAGACACACAAGTAGACATAAAAAGTGATAGTCTTTTTTTTTTTTTTAAGCAAGATTATATATTAGGATGTTTCAAAACCCCTAACATGTTTAAAAACCTTTATAAATATTATATAGGCAAGGGAAGCAGTTCTCCTACAAATGTGTATTAACTACATGTTAAATACATTTAACCTTTGTTTATAAGTATCTGAATGATCAAATTTGGAAGGTGCGAAAGACAATGTTTTTGGCTTTGTTAATACTATCTCGCTAGCACTGCCATTCACTGAATTCTTTACCTGCAACAAAGCGGGAGAGTAGTGGGACCTGGCATGGAGGAATTTGCAGGAGGATTTTTTTTCCCCTTTTTTTGACAGGGAGGGCAATAAGTACAGTCTTTTTTCATATCTGACAAAAAGGCAAAAGGAGAAACGTTTCCTGTGTGATCACTTAACACACTGAAATACAAACCCCATACTGATGGTGACATTAAAATTCTGTATTTAAAAACAAAATACAATAATCTTGATTACTCTTCTAATAAATAAGATGTAATGTGAGTAATTCTGTACTTAATATGGATTCTGATTTTTCTGTTTAGCATTGTTGCAGAGACTTCAACAGGTTGTTTGTTAGCTGGGTCATCACTTGGCAAGAGAGGTAAGAGTCCTGTGAAGTACACCTCTTTCAGGTTTAACTTAGTGTACTATTAATGAATAGGAATCTGAAGTATTATCTGTTCAAAGGTCTGATGCTTTGAGTTTCATTTTTAATGGATGTTATTTAGTAATAAAAGACAGTGGCAATCAACAGATTTTAATTTTGATTAATAGAATTTTACACTTTGATAGGTTTCTAAGCTGCTTCTGCATAGTCAAAATTTATAGAGTTCTTAACTCACCTTCTATCTGAATGGATTGTTAAGGTCACTGAGTTGAAAAGAATTCTGCATTTTAAGAACACACAATCTTTTCTGTGGTTTACCTGTGAGGTTTTTGCTCAGCACTGAATCTAGTTGTGTATCTGTATTAAAAGGTATAGAAGGGATTTTAGCTGCAATTGGTTTGAATAACATGTTTCTCTAAATGTATGTGAGGCTACAGGCTTTCCTCTGCTTAGGGAGTACAAACTACACTTCATCATAAGAGAGGAGGTTTTTTTAAGTGGACGTTGGAGGCAAGAGTATGGAAATAAGGTTTAAAAAATTGTTTGTCACTTCTTGTTTTTTCTGTATTTTTTTTAAGTGTTAAATAATAATTGGACACATCTTAATCTCCTGGATTTCTTTGTTAGGAAAGAATTCTGACAAGGTTGGCATTGAAGCAGCGGAGATACTGATTAGAAATCTTAAACATGGTGGAGCTGTGGATGACTCTCTGCAAGACCAAGTAAGGCTCCTATATATGTTTAGATGAAGTATAGCAAGGACATGGATATATGTATTACTTGTAAAGAATTTAAATCTGAACAGTGAAAGAAGGGGATGTAGATTTCTAAGTTAGATTGCATCTCTGCCTGGAAGAAAGAGGTAGTAATTCCCTCCCACTCAGCACGTGCTATTTCTAGACCCATGCCATATAGCAGAGGAAGAATAGAGTTCTGTTCCCATGTATTAAAGACTAGACTAAGAGAGGCCATTAGACAAAAATATCCAGGAGGTGTTCCTGTTTGACTTCCTCGCCTAACTACATTTGAGAATAAAGACCCCCCCCCCCACACACACACTATTGTATTTTGAATGACAGCGCCTGAAAAAGTTTGGACTATCCTAGATAGGGTAACATTACCTCTTAGCTGTAAGCACCCAGCCATGCATTCCTATTACACAGAATAATAGGAAGTTAGTGTTGAAGTCATTCTGCTTTTTCTGGAGCATGTGCAATACAATTCATAGAAATATCCCACAGCTAGATTCAGTGTGTATGGGGGGGCTGCTCTAAGTTACATGAAGCTTTACAGAGTGTGTGTCATGGTGATGTTTGTAAATCAAATCAGATTTTTTTAATACCTGGTGAATACCTGATCATAAAGTATTCTCATGCAAAACTCCATTCCTGAGTTTTCTCTCCTCCCCAAGGTAATCTACCAGTCTGGAATCTGAAGTGAGTTTGATGAAATTTAGAGTGGGGCCAAAGTTAAATGTAGTAACATCAATTCAGTGGCAGACTTCACTGTGGAAAAGTAGGAGCCCTTCTATGATATGTATTAGATTAGTCATTCCCAGGCTTCTTGAATCTTGGATCACTCTTAATACTCAGCACCATGTACTTTTATGAAATTTTAACACTGAAGGCAAATGCAGTGACCTACATCAGTTGTGGACTACTCTTCGCAACCTCACAGTTTGGAATCATATTTTCATTTACAGATGTTTTGCAGTTTTTGCTTCACTTTTCTTTTTTGCTCCATCGGTTGCTAGGATCTTAATAGTTATTTAATAATTACCTTTATCTACCCTTTCAGCTGATCATTTTTATGGCGTTAGCAAAGGGGGTGTCCAAAGTGAAAAGTGGACCAATTACACTTCATACTCAAACTGCTATTCACTTTGCAGAGCAGCTAACAAAGGTGAGTCCAAAACTTTGGGAAGTTTTACCACTCAGTTGTCACGCTGTCCTCTAGGAAGTGTGAGTTGTATAGACTCACTCCGATTTTTAGCAGGATTTGTGAACTGAATTTTCCCTCATAGAGGACAAGTGGCGATAAAATAGCTGCTACAATATTTATATGGGAGTTTACCAGTAGAAAGTGAGTATATTTTATAGTTAAATGCCTTCAGAGTGGTTAGATACCTTTACCACTTTCATTTAAATATTTTTAGTGAAATCAGTTAAATCTCTCAACATGCACAAAGAAACTATAAATAGATTATCAAACATCAGATATTGAAGATTTATGTATATTTTATGTTATAACTTGTGTATATTATATGTATCCTGTAACATGTTTAGTGATATATATTTTTAATCCTGTTCATTTTAGGCCAAATTTACTGTAACAAAATCAGAAGAGGAAGATCCTAGTAAAGATGCTTACATCATTGAGTGCCAAGGAATGGGGATGATAAACTCAAACTTGTAGGGCTTAAAAAAAACAAGCAAACAAGCTAACAAAAGCAAAAATCAACATACCTCAGTGATATATTGCACTACATTTCAGTGGATGTGTAATATGCTGGTGAACAGGAGGATCCTTCTGTCACATCTTATTGATTTGATTTAACTTCAAGGATGATGTCTAGTTTTCCTCTGGCATGCTGAGAATCTGTGGTGTGTAAAATGATTTTTTTTTTCCTTTTTAACTGCTAACAGCAAAATGAGTACAGACAGGACAGCAAATAGAGTAAAATGCATGTGTTTGGGCAGCTGAGAGCATCAATTAGAAGCTCTGAGAATTCAGATTCACCAAAGTAGAAAATCACTATTTCAGTTTCCAAAAAATATTAGATGATACATTCTTTCTCCTTGAAAGTATGTAACTTTGATTCTTTGGGATCCTTTATGTGTTGAGGTATCTGGAATGAAGTGCACCATCAAATCTGTATCTCTGGTCTTCCTCTGTAATCATTTTGCTTAAATTGTTCGTGAGGAAAAAATAAAGCACTATCACTATATGAAAGGCTGATATTTATTTTTGCTATTAACATCTCAGCAGTTTATATTAATGGGAGGCTGATACAAAGTAAATTTTCAGGAATGTCACTTCTTTCCCTCCATACAGTAAAAACAGTCAATGCTTAAAGTAACCTGCTTTTAAATCTTTTCTTTTTTTATCTGTTTTTTTAAAATCTAAAGACAGGCTTAAAAATGTACCATGTTACATCCCAAACATGACATACTAACTTTATGCTCTGACAGCTTTACTCTGTAAGGGAAACCTCAGTATAGTCAGTATCTAACATCTCAGTTATGTATTATAAGCAGCAATAGGACTTGGGAGTATTCACCAAAATGTTACTACATAAAAGTCAGTTGGTAGTAACTTGGAGGAATTGTAATTATTTATTTGAATAATAGAGAAGAAGTGGTAGAATCTTTGTTCTGCTGTGTTAAAAGGGGAAGAGGGAAAACCTGGAAGAAATCATACCATGGAGACATAAATGAGATGCTTGTGCAATTGAGAGTTACATCTACATCTTACAAATTAATTAAGACTTTATATATTACTGCAAGGGATTTTGAGATATTCCAGAGAAAGCATACCGACAGCTACAAAGTCATAGAGATCTGCAATGAAGAGAGGTTTTTTTTTTTTTTTTAATAGAAGCTGTTCATGCCTTTTTGTGCAATACAAGCCTATGGCAGTACTGTATTAGCAGACCTGAAATGGAACAATGATGATGATAGTTTACTGATGGATCTACATTGCACCAAGCTGTTGCTGTTCGTTCTTTTTAAAAGCAGCACTTAATTTCACCTGAGATTAGGGAGCTGTTCTTGAATATACATATATACACATGTATATATGCATACATGCACTGATCAGTGCATATACACACAAGTGTATTCAGGCATATAAATCTAGTTGCATTATCCCCCAAATGGCGATTAGGCAGGGAAGTATTTTTGTAGATCTGGCCTTGGGCTTTGCTGCGAAGGCTTATTCTGAACTAAAAGGAAGACAAAGGGCGAGATGGGACATCAGTTCTGTTTTGCATGTGAAGGACTGAGTCACAGAGTTGGACTTAACCAGAACTTCATAAATGCACCCGAGAAGCTTGAATTGCTGTCCAGGTTTCCCATATCCTAGTCCACAGCCTTGGACTTTTTCCTCAGTTGTGACTATTGAACTTAATATATAACAATTGCTTAACAGTTACTTAACAATTGCTATGTTTTTTCTTAGCGTTCTTACCCTCCTCTCTGAAAACAAGCGCAGAGGAATGAGATGCTATCAATTTCTGATTAAAAATTATTATTTTCTCTAATACTGAGAATGGCCTGAAGGGGGCAGCAGATACCTTCCGCAGTATGTTTGAAGCACTGGCATTCTAACAGCAGCTGATAGACGGAGCGCCTCTCTCTGATTTATCAGTCTGTGCTGTTCGTGACTTTCCCTGATTCACTTTGGAGAAACCCAGAATGAATTTCTCAAAGAAATTTGAAAGAAAGCTCCCAAAGAGTTTTTGTGTGTACTTAAGAAAGCAAGCTCTTCTAAAGTAGAGTTTTTACAGGATCATTACCTGTTTTCACAATTCAGAAGATTAATGTACCTGACTAATTTTCCACTTGACGGAAAGATTCCTGCTGAACTATTAGCAATGTTTTGCTACAGCAAAATAGTGTGGTACAGAAAAACCTGAAGAAACATGAGACAGACAATGAAGAAGTACTAATTTTCACACTTCTCAAAAAGTACAGATTGACGAGAAACTAATAAAGAAGGAAGAACATCTCTCTACTTCTCGCTAAAATAACCCAAATGGTAATCTCTTTGGGCTAGGTCACAGAAAGCTTTAGGTTGGAAGGAATGGCTGGCTGTTATTTAGTCTAACATCCCAATCTAACGTTGCTCAAATGTTGGCCTTGTCCAGCCACGTTTTGAAAATTTTTGAAGATGGAAATTTCACAAGCTTTCCAGTCAAGTTGATACAGAGCTTACCCATTCTCAGAGCCGGCATTCAATGTGAGCAGGCAAAAGGGGATTTTGTTTGGTTGGTTGGGTTTTTTTGAGTTTTTTTTTTCAGTTGAAGGACTATTTGTTAAATGAGAGTTACTTCCTGCTACAGGAAACACTGGAAAGGTGAGCATAGTAATATACCAGTTCTTCATTAATTCCTGAGAAGAAAACATGGCAGAAGGCAACGATATATTCAGTTCTACGCTATTGAGAAGATTTCTGGTATGCAGGGAATCCTCAGGTCGCTCTGGCAGCCTAGGAACAAGGAAGCTTCAGTAAGCCCTAGAACTAAGATATTCAAAACTCCAAACCAAAAATTAATTACAGAAAGTTACATAACATTGCTTAAAATTAACACAGAAAAACATCTTAAATGAGGTTTGTAACAAACATAGTTCAAGTATTCCTTTTTATTGCCATGGAAGTTCAGTTGCTGGATTATGCATAATTTAATAGCTTTTAAGCAATACCCAATCAAAGAACTTTCCTAGAGTACAGATAATTAAATTTAATTCTTGTTGTGCAGTTCAAACATTTGTGAAAATTAGTCATCCCAAGAAATAACAAAAATCACATTCTCTGTAGTAGTATTCAAAATATACCAACATTGTGTACTTCTTTATAAATTACACTCCAGCAACTAATGCCTTCCTTTTAGGTTTTAAAATCTCCAGCATGTGTCTTACACACTTGGCCTTCTTGCCCTGTAATCACTACTTCACTTTAGCAATCAAAGAAGAATGTTCCACTTTCTTGCCTAATGGATTCTCTGTGGAATGTAATCATATTTAGGAGATGTTAATACCTAGACAGTTTAAAGATTAAATAAACCAACATAACTAACCCTTGTCATGTTAAGAAAAGCTTATGAATGAAAGCACAGCTAAATCAAATTTTTTAGATCTATGAAGGCTTCTATATATTTGTACACATATACATACTGCATTTATGCACAAAAAGTAGGATAAGCTTGAGCATGTTTTCATACCTGGTCTCAAAGGCTGGCTGGATTACCTTTTCATAGTTTTGTTTGCTTCTGGAAAACTATGCCAGTTTATACACCTGACAGGATCTCTACAGTACAACCAAAATTTTTCCCACATTCACAAATGCCTAAGTCTGTCTTTGAACAAGCGTAGCAAAAATGAAGAGCTAGAGGAACCTTGATAGAACTGTCTTCTGTTAGAATTTGTAGTTCTATCCAAATAGAAATATTCTGTGAAATCAGGTCTATTTAACTAAAACCTTTCTTTTGGAAAGAATTTCAGAGTGCGCAGGTTTTGTTTCTAAAGAGAGTAATAAACAATGGAACAAAAATCAACAGCAAACACAAAATTTTCTATTGAAAATTTGAAATGCAATTCCTGTCTTCCACAGGCCTGCAAAAAAAGTATAAATGCTCATCCAACATTATTGAACAAAGATTAACAAAACCCAGGGTACCACAAGAGTTTCTTCAGCCTCTTCTTAGAATGCATACAATAACTAGAAGCTCAGCAAAACCTACCCCCACTGTTCCACCCTTCCCTGCCTCCCATAAGCCCGTTACAAAGCACAGCAGGGCACTGATGGTTGACAGCCCTTGGGCAGCTTCATTCCCATCCCATTTGAGCGTCCAGCCTGCTCTTGTTGAGACATGAACATCTGGGCCACCACCGAGTGGATGAGGACCTCGCAGGACACCTGGGCTGGCCTGCTGGCCCTCCCTTCCTCTACTCTGTCATTCTTATGTCTGTCCCCCTTGTCATCCTGTGCTGCTTTGTGGACTGAAGGAATCCACTGCTGATTTGAGCAGGCTTTAACTGCAAAGCTTTTCTCCTCACAGGACAGAAAAATCTCTAGATGGGAGATATCCACACCAAGCAAACTCTTCAGTAAGGTTAAATTCCCCAAACAATTCTTCCCCTTGCTGTGCATGTGTACACACACATACGCACACATGCACACACACATGCACAGAGTTTTACTACCCAGGCCCAATTCACATCTTGTTTCTTCATGGTGACCTCTTAGCAAGAAATGTTTGCCACAGTTCCTGTACATTTTTTTTATATAATAATTAATTACTCATCCTTAAATATATACTTGAACAAATTTTAACTGAGGTAGTAAAATTTATAAAATAGATTTAGGGCTACTAATATCATTCATACTCTACTAAATTGCTGTTTTCCCTTTCAGCAACAGAGTTTCATGTCATAAAACTTAAATCCTCTGGATTTACATTTACATTAAATTCACTTAGATTTTAAATCCACAAGTCATAACATGAGCTACAGTTCTTGTTACATCACACTCCTACGCTGCACGTGCCATATGTACTTCAGCTTAAACTTTACAGCATAATTAAGTCTTAAAATTAATGCAGTGTGTGCAAATTAATTGTTAGTGGTATAGTTTTTCTTTTTTAAAAACTTCCTGCCCTTTTTGAATATTAATTAATAATTGCAGTGCATTACCTGAAGCTTTTTAATTTTCATTTGTATCAATTTACAATCATATCATTTTTAGTGATAAGATTAAGTGACTTAGATTAAATTACTTGTGGGAATGTATTAACCTTTTGTTCAGGAAGAGATGAGACATCACTTGCACCTGCTCTACAAATATGCACCGGGTTTTCTTATGCTAATGAGAGCACATTAAAATCTTATATAAAAACTTTGGTGTGGGTGTATAGATACAACTAAGATGCTTACATTTAATACTGCTCAAACAAGCAGTGGTGATGACTCATAAGTTCTATATACCAAGGAAATAAGATTAATCCTCTCAAACTAGGTGTCTCCAGTACACTTCCACTGAAAGAGTATTATGTTTACATGAATGTGGTGTTCAGGAAAAGGCATTGCGCTAAGCTATGGGGGGACTGAAGTCCGCTTGGAGTGGGGGGCTGGATCAGGGTCCTCCTGCCGGGAATTATTCTGCATTATCCTATGTTCCTGAATGTCATATCTGGCAACTAATGATCACCTGAACATTGTGCTGAAGAACTCCCTACGACAGTATTCCAGCAGAAGTTATTTGCTCTTGGAAAACCAAAGCTGACTTTATTTGTTAGAAGGAGCCATATGTTAAATAAAATGCCATACCAAATAAAGGTGCATACAGAAAAAATGCCAAGTAAAATTATTTGAAGCTTTGACAATGGAAAGAGTTTTTTAGAATGAGAGTTATGTCTTCTTGAATGAAAAAAAAAACAATGCAAACACAGAAATTCTATCTGTTGGTGACTAAAGGGAATATGAAGTAAAATTAGTATCTGAAAATCAAGTAAGATAGATCAACTGGAAAGGATTGTTACTACCTCCCTAATATTTGACTGCAGAAAAGTCTGCACAGATGGAAGTAAAGCAAGTGGGAACATAGGCCTATGTAAACCTAGGCAGAACCAAATTTTTTTCTTTAATCCAGGATTTACTTTGACATTCAAGACCAAAGATCAGGGTTTAGGAAACTCACTGACAAGTCCACTTAAAAGCTAACAGCTCTTATGAGGTACGCATATGGAGAAGCTCAGAGTAGAAGCTGTGTGATTTTGAGTTTTTGTACCACCCAGCTGCCTCCTGGCTTTTTCACAACCTCTCCTCTGCCCAGGAGTTCTTTCTGAACTCAATACCATAATCCCATGATGATAGGATATCTGCTGCTACAAGGAACTCTGATTTGAAAATCCCATTTTCATATAATAAGTGAATCTTTTTCTTCATATCTGAGTATTTTAGGATAAAATTTTATACAAATTTTCTGCCACACCATACAAGGGTTAAAAATCCATAAAAAACAAAGCTTATTAGCTCAGAAAACATCTAGAATTATTTATTTTTCTCTCATTCCAAATATATTTATTTATCTAGCCACTCAAGCCTTCCATTACTGGATGGATAACTCCTGTGTAAAGAGGCAATTTGTGACAGCATTTAATGATTTTTCCACATGGAAGCCTCTGTATAAACAGAAAATTTTACACACACTGCAGTTATGGTTTATACAACTACAGCTGACCTGAAGTTTATAAAACTCCTGTAATCCTGGAATGCACTGGTAGAGTGTATATTTTCTCAGCCATTAATGTCTGTAGCATCAGAACAAAGTCAGGCTGTTTCGATCCTGGACTGCTTTCCTTTCTTGACATTACATTCCATGGAAAAAAAGGTGAAGAATAAAGTATTCCCTTTTTTATCAGAATGGAGCCTTACACACCAAGGCTGTGCAGGCTAAGAAAGATTCCAATATACTGTATTTTAGAAACAGTGGTCAAGATTTTGCTGTTACTTATAATATGATGAATCCATAAACATGGGCATTTACATTACTGTAAGTGAAGACAGAATTTGGGCTATAAGTACAAATGGAAAAGACTGCCAGACTACAGCACTTGGCACACAAAGGAGGGGAGAGTATGCAGTAAGCCAAAACAGCATTTCCTTCTCCTTTATTCAACCGTCACCTCCCCTCCAAATGCAGCCACAGGCTACTTAGACTTTAATTTAAACTTTGCTGTAATGGCTTGCCAGTGAGTAGTCCACAGCAAATGAATTATACACACTCACTTATCTTTCAGCTATTCAAATTTACCAATTATTTTGCTATTTGTAAAAGTTAGCCCTCTCTTCCCCAGCCTCCTTTTCAAAGTTTCACTAGATTTTGCCTTTCCCCCGATGAAGAAATAAGTCAAAAATGAGGTCCTCTATCAGTACTATTTTAAGATGGGAATGTAAAAAAAGATGCTCAATTTATAGCAATGTAAACTCACAGAATTTCCAAAAAAGTCAAAGAAGTTACTCTGAAGCAACACTGGAGAGCAATGGCCCCATGTTGAACAGGGAATATCAACGTGTGCTGACAGACCTTAGATAGGTACAGTGGGCTAGTCATCAGAAATGAGGATAAGCACATGGCCCTTATATGTTTAAGTGATTTGGTGGTGCTGTATAAATATCTCTTATCAGAACAAGATTGCTAGCATTCTCTTCTACGTGGGAGAGTTCATTTTCATAATCAAATTATCAGATGTAAAACTGTATGGAAGAAAGACTACATGAGTTAAACTGGATTGCATGAGCTCAAAATAGAGTTAAAAATAAATTAATTACTTTTCATGAAGCCCAGCAAATCTCAGGCCTAAACCTCTCATATTTACAATACTCCCACATTATAGCTCTGGACTTTAACCTTCAGCTGTTCAACTTTACCAGTGATTTTGCTATACACAATCTACTTTTCTCAACTTAAACATTCTTAATACTGTAATTCCTTTTTATCTCTCTTTCCATTCCGAAATGTAAAAGTCTCCAGTCTGAAAAGCCTTTGCAATCTGTATCTTTACATTTTCTGTTTTTTAGTGCTGGAAAAAGAATAATTAAAAGAAAACCCTAAAGCCAGCTAAACTGCTCCTCTTGCGAGAAGGCTAAGACCTCTGCAACTGATCGATGAAATCATTTAAATTTGCTAATTTACTTCACATTAAATTACAATTGGAACAAAATTTTCAAACCTGACATTTCAAAAGCACCTAAATGATTTAGAAGTATTTATGTTTCAATAGGAGAGGGCCTGCTCCCAGGTCACCTAAAGCATACTTACATACTTGTACAAACTTTCATTTTCAGAGCTGGCAACTACTTTCCCTCTCACTGAAGTTTACAAGTGTTGCAGAGTGGTCGGCTCCTCTAAAACTGAGGCCTAACACCTTCGAAGTATGACAATGTCGACACTACTGTTTTACCTCTGGTTACGACAACACAGTTAAGTTTTCTTTCCTTTTTTTATGCGGTGTAAAACCTGCACAGCAAAAAATTATGTCATTTGTAATAATGAAAAAGGATATTTAGAATGAGCTAATGTAGTCAAGAATGAGCTAATGTAGTCAAAATGTCATATACTACATAAGAATACTTTAAGTTGTCAGAAATGTATTTAAGCCTTTGTACTTTAGGAAGGGAATTAGGGTAACTGAATCAATGATAATCATTGTCATACTGAGAAAAGGTCAATGCAAATTTCAGCTAACTTGCTTTTAACATAGTTTGGCCAGTCAGCACAAATAATTTTGAAACCATGCTTTTAGACAGATTTATTTGTTTCCCTCTTAGAAGACAGTGACCTCAAGGACTACAGGATTTATATCCTCTGACTGCAAGCCAGATTTCTGTATCCTGTTTATTATTTAATATGTGCTCTGTAAAATAAGCACAATTCAAATGCTTTGCCATTCAGTCAGGAGTCAGACCCAAGCCCAGATTTAGACAGAATTTAGATATGTATTTTACCCAGCGATTATTTAATGGTTGTGAAACAGAACCACTGAAGCCCTCTTCCATGTGAGCGCCCCAGCCGCTCGGGTCAGCACGCAGGCAGAGAGCCCCTCTCAGCCCGCTGGGGACCTCGCGGCTGCGACGGTCTGGAGGGACAGCTATTTAAATCCTCTCTAGCAGAGGAAGAAATTAAACATAGATCTCCTACTTCCTGGACGATGCCTTAACTCACAGACGTCGTGAAAAGAAGGAAACGCTAACACCTCTTGCCCTGATTTTTAAGTGACTCCTGCTGTCTTTCTGAAGAAAAGATTGCAGGTCTCTCACTTTACAGAAAGATTACAGATGGATGGAGAGACCTCCCTGCAGGCCTGAGGGAAGAGCTGGATTTAGAGCATACCCTGGTATTGCTTCCTCCGGGTTAGGACTCAGCAGCGTTCACTGCGGCTTTGGATGCTTTCCCACTTCGTCCTCAGGGGATTTTTCCTGCGCCTGGGCCAAACACAGGCCTCTGGGCTGCACTCGCCTGGAGCTGCTGCTGAGGTTGCTGCTGCAACCTAACCTTGCCCCGAGACGGCTTCTCCCACCACGCGACTTCATGAAGTGCAAGTTTCCAGTAAATTTTAGGCAGGCTGTTTCCCAGAAGCCGCTGCCCCCTGGACATGCTAGTAGTGTAAGTCAGCTAAATAAGGTAAAGCTAAGATTCAGCAGAAGCAAATAGGGAAAACTCAGCAAAAATTGCACTGTTTTCCATATGATCTTGTAACATATTACAAAACCGGTGGAACTCAGCAGGTTTAAACTGCAGTCTGCCCCTACTGAGCTCACCCTTTCTTTCACCTGCTTTCTCATTCTCCCCCTAGTCACTGTTCGCTCTCTCTGTATCACTGGCTCTAGCAGCTGAATCCACAGAGAGGTGAGCAGCCCAAAGCCCATTTTCTAAACAGCAGACTAACTGCGTCTGCAGCTTGCAGACTCAGCGGCAGTGGAACTGAGTACTTACGACAAGTGAGATCAAATTTAACAGCACCCTCCTTTTTTCTTCCCATCCCCTTCTGATTCCACACTGATCTTCTGTGGCCTGCTTTCAAGTGAATTTCTTTCCTGTGCTCTGTGTTTTTCTTCACCTTCCCTTGAACTTTACATTTACTTCCCTTCTCCTCTCTCCCTCCACTCTCATATCTACATACAAAACATTACAATATCACGGTATTGTTAAGCTACAGAATTAAAAGTACAGTCTGGCTCCAACTAACCTTGGTCTTGCAAAACCATTTTATTTCCTGCAAGCTACAACAACTGGGAATGCAGAAAGCTTTCAAGGTCATCTCAGCGAGCCCTTCCTACAGTCTAGCTGGATGGAGGCTCAGTGCTACGGGGAGATACATTTTGGCATTGCCAGGAATGTCGCAGTTGCCTGTGTCTGCAGACAGAGCTACAGTAAAAGGTAGTTCAAAATATCTAATGAAATAAAAGGAGTACCAGAATATGGGATTCACCTTGTTTCTCCACCTGTTTCGGTGACAGTGCCTAAAACTGCATCCAAACTGTTGAAGCTGGGAAACTGGGATGGAAATTTCACAAAATTACTTGCGTGAGATTCCTGAGGTTTCCCAGCTTCATACAGAAAAAGAACAAGACTGGCTTTTCTCACAGAAGTGTAAAACTATCCTTTGATTAAAACAAAGATATGCAAAATCCACCAAAAAAAAAAAAAAAAAGAGATTAAAGAAAACTTGATCAACCTTTTTGAACCTCCAAAAATTCTCTTTCCCAGCATATTACTCCTACGTATGCTTTATCTACCCTGCACTCAAACTACCACCATATGAGGAAGAGCACTCTTCAGCCCCAGAATCTTTCTCCTAATGGTTTCAAAATTATTTATGCGATTTAAGCCTCGCTATATGCCTGTAAGATAAAACAGTGTTACAAGATGGGATGTAGGACAGAGAGGCAAGTGAAATCAGTTGCTAAAAGGCTTACTGGAAAAAACAGAGTCAGAAAGCAGGTTTCCTGATCCCTGGCTCTCCATGCCTAGTTGCATTGCATGACTGCAATGCAGTGACTGCAATGCAATGACATGAGGTTGCATTACTGCAATTTAGTAATGATTGTGAGATTTATAACTATTTTTAAAGATTTCTACACATCACAGATGATAGTGATATTTTAAATCTCTCCAATATAGGAATATATAATTATCTTTTCATGTTCATGCTACCAGACCTCTGAAAAGTGTCTCATATACTGTTCATATTTGGCACAATTTTCTCCTCTGGAACAAAAACTCACACCCAGCTTGTGTGCTGTACCACAACTGTTCCAGCAGAGCATCCACACTCACAAGCACACAGGACTTATTTAATGCCTCCATACAAATATGAATGCAGCATGAGAACAGGACCAGAATAATTGAGAAACAACTTTCGGTTATGAGAGTTTGGGAGTCTCAAGTTAGGATCAGCTGCAGTTTTGTGGCAATTCTGTGATTTTATCCAAAAAATAATTGGCAAAATCTTTCCAGGGAAACTGTTCTCCATCTGGAGTGCTCCTCGACAACCTAAGTCACTGCTCCATGACTCCTGGCACTTTCGTGATCATCCTTCCCACTGTGTCACAGGCTGCTACCTGGTCTCCTCTCCACAACGTTTCTACAATTACAGCCATACAGTTGTATAGTAACACATCTTGCATGTGGCATAGCGTTGGGTCACAGCCATGAAAACACTTAAAACTGCTATCTAATTGTAAATGGTCTTACTGAAGTGAAATGAATTTACTCACACATTTAAAAAGCATTATGTTCTGTTAATACATGACTTGCAGACTCAGATCATTAATTTCTGTGATTATCATGATAATGTTTAAAGATTAACGAAACAGATCTTAGCCTTTGCGATGACTTACGTCTGGGTGCAAAAAGATTACAGGTCAACTTAATTTTGTTAGTTCTTACCTTGACTATACCATTTCAATGCAATCATTCAGAAAGGAGACAAATTTGTCAACAAAGTTAAATTAGAGATGTAAATTAAGTTATAGATATTAGTAATATTAAAATATTGCCTTTTACTACCCCCCAAAAAATCATAACACAATGAAAAGATTCAACATTCACTAGTAAAAAGGCTTTTTATAGCACCAGCTTTTGGTTAAGCAGTTTACAAATTTTAGTAATTAACAGATTAAAAACCACTCTGGCACAGCTTCACAACTGCATGCAAACAGAGACATTATTTCCCCCACTAATCCTAGAAGCAAATAGTAAAATTGTTAGCCAAATTTAGGTCAGGAGCTTAAATAGCTGAGGGTATGGCTGTCAGTTCACACTGTAGTCATGCTTCTCTAAAAAAGAGCATCTGTTGGTTGACATCACGAATTTTGATATTACACAGATATGCGTTTATACCAGCTGACTTTAAACATAACTGAAAAAATATCTCCTAAGCAATTTATCTATGAGAAGACAGTAGGAAGAAAAACAACAGCAGCAGTTTAACATGTGAGATTTATATTCTTGAGTCCTGGGTTTTGACACAAAGTATTTTTAATTTTTTTTTTTGTTGAGCAAGTGGGTGATACTACAGGATGACAGGAACAGCATGTGTTCTTGACCAGCTTGCTCTTTCCAAACAACGCTGGGAAGCTGCTGACATACCAGCATGCAGTATGTATCACTTGTAGAGCAGAACTGCTGAAAGTAACTCGGCCAGCACATTCACGGACGCTTTCGCATCTACTCACCAGGTTCCCTAGGGAAAGCGCCTGCTCCCGAACTCAGGCTTTCCCCAGGAGCAGCAAACACTGAACTCTCCCAGCGCGGCTCCCAGGCCTGGGTTCCCCCTTGGCACCTGGTGTCCAGCTGTTCTCCTCTGTGTGTCCCTCAGGTAAGCGCCACTGCTGCGGTAGGGTGCATTAAGAAATGGTATCTCAGTAAGACAAGGAAGTACATACGGGAGTTCATGGCTGCTGAGATGCGACTGGTGTGGTTATAAAACAGGTAATCCAAAATAGATATACACTCACCACACCGTACAAAGAACTTTCAAAGAAGAGAGGGTCAAAAGAGATGCTTTCGATAATTAATATTACTAAGAAGTGAGAACTTCTCCCTTTTACTCAATGCTTATTCATTAAAAGCAAAATATGCTGACATTTCCCCACCCCAAAAGTTCTTAAAATCTTCCATAGTGACAAAATGCATATTTTAATTGGCTTCCAATGACATTGGTGATTTATGGATGGTTGATCCTAAATGCCATTCACAATATCCTAAAAAAAGAAAAGGATGTGTCTGCAAAAAGCACTGGAGCGCAATGGCAGGAGAGAAATAGTCCATCATCACATCTTCCTTTACAGGGATTAAATCCTGTATCTTGTGTAATCCCTGACAAGTCTCATTTATTTCTATGGTGCAGGTCTTTACATTTAAAATAATATTAAGATAATCTGAAACTCTTTCTGGTAATAAAGATTTACTGTAATATACTCTTCAATCAAGGAATCCTGATGTGATTATCAAATGCATTTAAAATGTTCAAGGAAATGGAAAATATTCCTCAGTCAACTTGGAAAATCCAGGTCAGGCTTTAGAAATATCAAAAACATCCAGAAAGAAGCTAACTGCCTCTGATTTCCTACAGGAAATTTTTGCTGGGTAACATGCAGAGTGATGACCATTTAGATAAGGTTATTAAACTCACTATAAATCTAATGTGCATTTTACTAAGAAGACAATTAACAATCACAGTTCTGAGTTCAGTAAAAACGTCTGCTCAGTGTGCATCTAGGGTTAAAATAAGGTCAGCTATCACAAGCAACTGCTTTCACAGTCATTTTCAACTGATGCAAGTGTGGGAGAGGGGGCTCTGTCACTGCACTGATTGTCAGCACTGCTACGTTGGTTGCACTAGCCTAAATATGAGTAAGACTCTATGGCAATTTGGATTCAGTACCTGATCCATCCAAAAATTAACTCAGTAGGGGGGGAAAAAAAAGAGGATGGGTGTGGAGGAGAAAATAGTTTTCATTAAACAGCAGGCTCTCATTTTGGCTTACCATGGGCAAAAAGGGATGGAAAGCATGGAATATCCTCTCAGATCAGACTTTGTCAGCTTAAAGCAAACATATCCCACAATACTAGGCTCTGCAAGGAATGAGAAGCAAAATAATACAAGAAACCCTATAATTCCTTTAAGGTAACAAAATGATGGAGCTTCGTTTGGAATAGTAAGTACTGGATTGATCACCACCTATGAAAGGTGATGCTGCACTAGAAATTTTGGAGAGGGTGACAGAAATTACTGAAATGTGAAAAGCATTACAACTATTACAGAAAGAGTGACATTTTGATGATTTTTTTAATTTAGAAAGGATATGAGTAAGATAAAATTACACAGATTAATCAATAGTAAAAAAAGCTAGATGACAAACTTTGTTCTTCCTGTGTCATAGCTCAAAAACAAGAGGACAAAAAGTATTGAAGAATTTCAAACCAATCAAAGGAAACACTTTTTAAAAAGTATGCAATTAAACTATGCAATTCTTTTCCACCGGAAATAATTTGAGTCAGTACTTTAACAGGAGTCATGAAAGGATTGGGTATTTAGACTTGCAACTATTGCCAGCTATTTAGAAAAGAGAGTAAGTCTGATACCTGCAGGCTTAAATGTATGCAATCTGTATCCGATATCAATCTCCCCCCCAATATTACAGAAACAGCTGTTCCTAAATCTGTCTCTAGGGAGTTTCTTCCATCTTCCTGTGAAACATGAGGTGCTGCTTATTGCCAACAAACAGTATGCTGAACTGTTTGAATTTTTTTTATTTGCTCTTGTAAGGGAATTCCGTTGTTTCTTACAAAACAAGCAACGATACCTTGTCATACAGAACCACAGAAAAGTTTAGTCTGGGATGACCACAGGAGGTCATCAGCTCCAACTTCCTGCTCAAAGGTAGGTCACCCAGTTAAGGGCTGCTCAGCGTCTTACCCAGCTGAGTTGTGAAAATCTTCAAGGACAGAGGTTCCACAGCCATGGAGCAACCTGCTCGAGTGCTTAACCACTCTCACCGTGATGAGATTTTTGCTCGTGTCCAATTGGAATTGCCCTTGTCATGTATTTTGACCATAACCTCTTGTCCTTTTGTTATGCACCTCTGAGAAGAGGCTGGCTCTGTGGTCTCTCTAACCCCTGTTTAGTGGAGGGATATGGAAAGACTGCAGTTAGACCACAAATACACGTTGCCCTTCTAACATGCATTTTTTATCTCGCAAGGGTATTTAGACATATCACCAGACCACAAACTACAAGTTGCAAAACAGATCAAATGGGATGAAAAGGAGGCTTGTATTAGCCACAGAGTTTCTTATACTTTGGCTTTTAAAACTGTAGTCATTCATAGCATATTCTCGAAAAAGTCTTTGCTTTAATTTCAATTTAATTCCGCAACCTCTTTAAAGATAGGAAATCCTATTGCATAATTTGAATAAAATTATCAAGAAATGCATTGATCATGAATACCATATGAAATTTCAGGTGCTTCCTTATGTGACCTATGCATGGAACATAATTTCAGTGTGACCCAGAAGATGCACTGTACTACACTCCTTTATCTAAATTGCAGACTTTCGTTTCTTCCTATGAAAACTGTGAGTCTGAGGATGGCTTTTCTAAAAAGACATTTACACTGCATGCTTTCAAGATGTCTACACTTGAGAGTTCAACTGCAGAAAGATACAACTAAAAAGAAGTATTCATCGTTTAAGTACAAGCAGGGATGTTAATCTTGCCATTCTGAATTGACAGTTGTTCTTTTCAAGTGAACTGTGACTTGAGCTCTGATTACACAATCTTCCCAGGCTCCAACAAAAGAAGCTCCAGTTTCACCCTTACTTTGTGCTGCCGATCTATTTTTTCAAGTATTCATTTTGATAAATAATACAGGACACTACCCTGAAATTAAGTTTTTGTCAATTAGATTTTGCCATTAAGAGTGGAAACAATATCTATGTAAACAATCTTTTACAAAATCCAGTGAGATTTAGAAATCTACAAAGTTGGTAAGCTTCCCAGTATTTCTCAGGTTTGCTTTATTATTACTGTCTATCCTGTTTTATTATTACTTTTATTTTATAGGTTGGGACATTTAACAATGCATTAGCTTTTCTTAATTTAACAGTCTCTGATCCAAAAACACATGAGCATTAGACTCTATTAGAATCCAAATAATCTATATCAAAATTCCTTACCAAGTTTGTCAAAAGCATAATGACGACTTTTGTTTTGTTTGCAATGAACAAGAGAAAGTGTGGTCTTGCTCCTGCCAGCCCAAAACATGAGTGTCACGGCTACCCCATGCTTCATTTTAAACTCAGCAAAAGGAACAGGATAGTTCGGTCCAACAAACAAAACAAAAATCAAACACCCTCCTTGCGACAAACCCAAAACTTACTGTCTTCTTCAGTCCTTCAATCAGTCAAGAAAAAATCATCTACCCCACCTCAGAATTGTCCTCCTCGGATTTTCTTCCAATTCTCATTTTATATAAAACACTTGACCTTCATTTTTTAGTTATATCCATTCTGCTTATGTTTGTTTAAAAAAACGTAATAATTTGAATATCAAATATCTAAGTGAGAGCTCTTAAAATGTGAAAGTAAAGTTTATTACTCACTCACACCACATAAAATACAGTCACTGGCAATCTATAGACCATATGTTGAACCATTTCTTAATAGACTTTGCACTTTCAGCCCTGTAGCTATATTTTTTGGGATCACTGCCAAACCCTTTCCTCCTGGTGCTGACAGCTTGCAGCAATACTGTGCAGACTTCTTCACACCACATTCTTCAGTCCGAGACATTATCTAGAAATCTAGATAGCTCAGTGTTGAAAGACTGCTCAAACTTACTCCTGCTTTCTTCCATTTTAAAAAGAACACAAAACAAAACAGTATAAAACAAAAACCGTAACAACCCAACAAAACTTTGATACAGGTAAGTTAAGCTTTGCTAGAAAAACCTGAAGGGTAAAAAAACTCCAAAAGCTCCCAGAGGTACCACCTGCCAAACTCAATAATGTGGAACTTGCCCGCGAACCAGGATGTAGTATGTATTTAATACATATGTATATATGTATTTTTAATACATTATTTAATACATGAATACAATCTGTATTTTAACACATTACTATGTATTTACATAATTTCAAGTGACAAAACAAGTGAACAGAAAACAAATCCGTTACAGCTTACTAAATACAGAGAAGCAATGTCTGACTCAGAAAGTTCCCGAGCTGCAAAACTGCTGGGGGCTGACAATGCTTTTGGAGAAGGTATTACTATATGCTTTTTGTTTGTACAGCCTTTTTTGGGCATTAACTTTTAACTAGTGCTGGTTAAAAGAAACCTCTGGTCTGACTTATTCATTCTTCTGTTCTACATTATGGTGAACCTCATTTCCCTTGTTGCTGTGGCTTTTTCTAGAATTGTTTTTTTACCTCATTACCTGGGTCTGGTTCCAAAATTATGTGTGTGCACTCACAAAAGACTGCAGAAACCTTGGGAATGAGCCAGCAACTGTTTTAGCCAGTATGTGCCTTCGCTTCTCTACTTAATTATGCCCAGGGCTCAACAGATGCCTGGATCCAAACCGATATCTACTCACCTGTCTCTCATCACTACAACAGGATTTTGCTAAGAAAAAACACAACAGCTTCTAGGAGGGGGATTTTCACATCCAAAGAAGCGCAGATTTTGGAGATTCTTACAGACCCATTATATTCAATTAACAGTGAGCTAGAGATAGGGAAGAAAAAGGAATAGTTGTGTTCGTCCCTAATCATATATGCAGACCACTTGCGATAGTGCTCTTCAGCTACCTGTTACTACAGATACCTGCTGCTAAACAAGCAACAAGGTAAAGAACTAAGTTCTCTAAATACATCTACAGCTTTATTACACAGGATGCTTCATGAAATTTATGTTTTGAACACAGAACTTTCAGCCTGTGAATGTAACTTTAGATGAGGAAACAAATTATTGTGTTCCCTATACATTTCTTTAACTGCTTCTATAGACACATCACTCTTCTGGCTGTTAAAGAAAGCAAGTAGGGCACTATTCTGCCATGTTCTTGCTTGTCACTTCAACTCAGAATACTTGAGAAAAGTGCTTTATGCCAACATTGTCACAATTTCTCAAAAGAAGTGAGGTTCCTTAACAAATACACAAAAAATCTTGTTATCTGCTCCATCCTGCTCTGTAATCAGCACCAAGGCCATTTTGACTATGAACGAAAACAAAAGACTCAACAACAGTGTGGTGCTGGAACTGCATTTTGTATGTGAGAAGGGATTTTACTATTCCTTTCTCCCAGTGCTTATCTCTAAAACTTAGATTATCTCCATAAATTGTTTATTTCTGTATGCTTTTCAGATAAGAGTGCCTAGATTAATTATTCAACAGGGAAGAATCATGCCTTCTTGCCTTATCCTATTGTTTTGATGCTTGGATATATACGGACAAAATATCCCTGAATTTTAGCTGAACAGTGAATCATAAGAAACAATAGCAGATAAATGATCAATGTCATTCTAAAAAATGTGGGCAATTGTGTTTTAACTGTATTTTATCTGTATTCCTGATATTGAAATAAGCAAACGAAGCCATCATTTGTGGTATGATTTTGTAGCTTAAGCCCATTAGTTGCAGAACAAGATATGATGGCAGGATATACCCCGAGCCCATTTTCTGTAGTTTTCTCTTTGGCTACGTGTTAGAAGTAGTGCTAAAGGATCTGGCACTGTTTTTTTCACACACACCAAAGTGCACAGAAATGCAAAAAGCTATTTTAATTTACTAGGTTTGACTACGCACAGAGGAAAGACTCTGTGGCTCAGCTGGTTGAAAAGTCTCGAAATAACATCACTGTTGAAACTGTTAAAGTTTCCATCAGTGTAAGTATTTGAGCAGTTAAATAAGAAACAAAAATATAAAATACAACACTCTGAAATAAGTAGGATGAATTAACCTCTGGAGGCTTCTACCTCTATCTTTTGGCTGTAAAGGAAGCCTAGGCAACCACCAGCTCAAATAAAACACGTCACTTTTGGACAGTAAAAACAGGTGAAACAATTCCACTGACGTGATTTGTTTGGGACCAGACAAGAGGTCTCTTGCAGGTCCAACAACTGAAACCTAATCTTACATCCATATTGGTACAGAAACCTCAGGACTTCCTTGCTGCACAGAAGCACATCTGTTCTGCCCTCCAGAATCATTCCTAGCTCAGCAACATGACATCTGTGTTGGGAACAAGGGTTCATTCAACATCTGTGGCACCATTTCTTTCAGCTGCTGAAAATAGCTGTCCCATGTCTGACTCTCACTCAAATGGAAGGTAAAATATTTAAGTGAAAAATCAATAACATTAGGGCACAATATATATATATTTTTTGCAGTGAAATGCATAAAAGAGCAATAAAGCCATTCTGGTTTCCTCATAGGCTCCTCTCCAATTCAATTAACACATAATGTTATATGTTTCATTATTTCAATGAAAAAAGATATATCTGAGAAGCGGTTGGTAATCATTTTAGTAGAGGTTGTTCATCTGTATCTCATTTTTGTCCCACTTCAAGTCCCATCACCATGGAGTTCAAATTCGCCTAGAATCACAGACCCTCTGTCCTATCTTCTGTGTAAAAAATACATACTTACTTTTTTTTTTTTAATAAATCTTCAGTTAGTCCTGGCACAAATGTTAGGATTTAAATGTCTAATTTTCTCACATCTGCAAAAAGCAAAAAGCGACTTTGTGTAGTTAAATTTTCAACCAACCAAAACGCTGTTCTCTTTGTCTCAGTCACAACAAACCTTAAACACAGCGGAATCACTGAGAGGAACAAACACCAGAGCATGCAAGAATTGCACACACTTCCATCTCAGAGACACCAATTTGGCCATTTTGTGTACTTCAACAGCATCAAAAGAACTACTAAGGTAGAAAAGGCAGAGGGGATAGACAGCAGATTTGCTGCTTTGGTACCTGGTGACTACCCAGGCACTCAGAACAACAAATCCTAACTATTTAGACACTTGGGAGCTAACAGCAAAGCACGTCACCCCTTTTACAAGCAAATATTTCCATATTCCCGTTAGCATAACTTAATCTCTTCAGTGGCAGGATATATAGCATGTGGACCTCAAAAGACTGTGAGGTTTAAAGGCTGTTGAGGTGCACAACAAACAACAAAACAACACAGGTATTTTCCCCGATTTCACTGCTTCTTTCATTTCTTTTTCACATTTGTGAAGTAGCTTCGAAACTGAATATGGAGTCAAAAACTCTTGTCAGTTTTTTTAATGGTAAGCTGAATGGTCAGGGTAAAATTTGGATTGGTTGGCATGACAAAGGTTTAAATAATGGGAAAAGCTGATACAGGGATTAAAGTAAAAGAACAGAAAATATAATTAGTGTCATTCAGCATGGTTTTATGGAATGTAGGCTTCATCAGACAAATTAGGTTTAAGGTATTTGCACTTCTGAGGTGTTTGACTTTATATCACATAGCTTTCTGTTTCACAAAAGAAGTGCTAACAACGCCTCCGAGGGAGTGTATCCTGCAAAGGGTTGTGAAATCATAATGGGGACAAGGAACTGAACAATAGCTTCTCCAGTGATTCTCTGACAGAAAAGGATTTATGTAAAAAAGAGCTGTATGCAGTAGGAGTAAAGAACAAAAATCAGTTCTGGCACTGGCAGAACCAGCACTGGAATATTGCATACAGTCTTGTGCCAGCATGTTAAATGATATGTTGAAGTACTGGAGGGGATTTAGGAAGGAGCCACAAGAACTATTTACAGACTGTAGAAAATGCCTTACAAAGAAAGGTAGGCTTACAACAGCTCTCTCTATTTAGTTTATCAAAAAGAAGATTAAAAGACAGTTTAATCACAGGATATAATTTTCTTGTGGGGAGAAAGGCATAAAACAAACAAACGGCTAGAAGCTGAGGGCAGACAAACGGAACTAAGAAACAGGCCATGTGTTTCCTACAGCAAAGGCAGAACTAATGATCACAGACTACGGTGCATTCCCCATTTTGTGAGGATGCTCCACTCCAAATTGGATTCCTTACACGGCAATATGTTCTGCTCAGAGACATTACTTGGTTCAGTCTAGCGGGAGGTGCATGGAGCTGAACAGCCTGCCGTAGCCAGACTCATCAGGCCACCCTTTGGCCTTATTCCTAAGAAATTTTCCCAAGCATTCCCAAGAAAGTTTGAAAAACATATCTTCTTCCATTTGAGCGTTATGTTTTCAAGGAAGAACACATCCTGCATTAGCTATGGGGAGTAATGTTTTGTAATCACTCTTTAAAATTCAACCTCCTATTAGCATTAGCATTGCCCCAGGGTTACTACCGGGATAAACTCCTGCTCTGAGGACACGGACAACTGGTGTGCTTGAGCACAGTCCTTCAGTGGCAGAGAGGATAAAATGCAATTCTGTAACTTGGGAAGTAACTTTACAGAGAAAAGTTGAGCGAACCTGTCACAAGCCTTTGCTCCACATCCCCCTTTCTCTGTTGGTTGTGAAGACAAGCCCCCAACAGGGCCTCATATCTAAGCCTTCAGGCAGCTGTGACCCATTCTGAAAGCATTTGCTGGGCTGGAGCTGCTGTTAATGCCTTTTTGCCAGGGCAGGGGCTCTGCACTTCGCTTTACGAACAACAGTGCAAAGGGAAATTATATTCCTTCCAGAATTTTCAATAATGGGAGAAGTTATTTGATTATGAACTTTTAACCTCCATACCACAGCTGCTACCCAAATCATCAAATGTCTTGGAAAATCCCGAGAATGAGGCCATAGGGGAGGAGATCCCCTGGCAAAGTTCTCTTTGTGATTTCCTCAAGGGGAAGTTTGCTGCCCACACAAGAACAGCATCTCCTAAAATGGCATCCTTGGAGAATCTGAGAGGACAGAGAAGTCATGTAGACATTAAGGTTTGTATCTACACCACAAATATTGGTGAAACCAAGAGTGCAGCGAAGATACCAGGAGCCTGAGGAGGAATTTACAAGAAAAACTTACACAGGCACCGAAGTGCTCTTGCAGGATGACTTGTATTCCTCTCTCACTCATTTTTTTCTAAGGAACAGAACAGGCAGGAAAAACAACACACAGAAACTACTAAGCCCCTTCTCCAAGCAGGCCTTGCCCTAGACCATTCAGAGGAGACATAAGGATACAAGAAATACCTTACTGGGTCCAAAAAAGGATCTGGCTATTCCAGTATGTCTCCAGCAAGGGGAGGCTATTTAGGGAGAGCGTGTCTTGCCACTTTCTGCAGTCTGTTCCCTGAGGATCGCCTGGCATCCATGGTCATTGGATCAGGGATGTTACAGAGTATGTCTCTGCCCACTTCCTTTAGTATTTGTTTATGGACCTCTCATCCAATAATTTGTTCATTCCCTTTTTGTGCCAATTGATAGTTTGCCTCCACAACCTCCTACAGCAGTGGCTGCCAGTAGTTTACCACCTACTACATAAAACAGTACTTTCTCTTATCTGTTTTAAGCTGGTCTCCTCCTAATTACTTTGAGCGTCCTGCAGTTCTAGCATTGCATGATTTAGCACAGTTCTGCATCTGTTGTTTGCTATCAGCTACCTCCAGTTTTGAAAACCTCAGTCATATCTCTCCTTCAGAATGCTCTCTCCAGACTGAGAAGTCCT
The DNA here is from genome assembly GCF_036370855.1 of Dromaius novaehollandiae. Classification (NCBI taxonomy): domain Eukaryota; kingdom Metazoa; phylum Chordata; class Aves; order Casuariiformes; family Dromaiidae; genus Dromaius; species Dromaius novaehollandiae. Next base: position 20,368,390 of record NC_088105.1, on the reverse strand, counting down.
AGCCTTTCTAATTTCTTTCTCCAGCTCCTCCAACCACTTAATCATTTTAGTTCCCTCTCTATCTTTTCTAATTACACTATGTCCTTGCAATACAAAGACCAGAACTATATACAGTATGCAAAATGTTTTGCATAATGGAAAAATTATGCTTCCTGGTTTGTTCACAAGATTGCACAGAGACAGGCCTGACAGTATTCTGAATAAATTTGCCTGGCACCACCTCCAATAAATTTGTGTCATGGGCCTGTCAAAGCTCTCCTCCTCCTCTGTCTTCAATCTTTTCTTCACCCTCCTACTGCACGCTTGCATTCCTCCAAGCCAAGTCCACACTGCTCTCCCATTTCTCTGCTACATCCCCACTTCCCAAGCCTCCCATTCCAAATGCTGGTAGGCATAGGACCCCGCGCGACCTCATTCACCGTGCACAAAATACTGCTGAACACGCTGTGATGTGGGAGATATGCATCCCTGCCTCATCCCGCAACTAGCTACTGAGAGTCAGCTGCTTTTGTATTGCTCCTGGAGGTGGCTGTTACCACGTGGTATAACATAAAGAAATTCCCTTCAGATTTCTGTTTGAGTTTGTTGGGAGTGAGGGGAGGAGGGGAGTTTGGAGGAGCCAGGCCCAGCTTCTTGTGCCTAACACAGTGGCTCAAGGCTGCTGGCATGAGACCATGCCAGGGAGAATGCTGCTCAGGTCCACCTCTCACCCCGTCCCATCTTTGCCTCTGCACAGAAGCCCACTGTCTTCATAGCCTTTTCCCCAGCACTGGAGGGGGTGGGTGGTGAAAAGAAGTGCTCAACAGTGTAAAACACACAGGCACTGGTTGCCTATTACAAAACAAGTTGTCAGGCAAGTGGTTTGGTTTTCCACATGCTGGGAAGCTTGGAAGGGCACTGTTTCAGGAAACAACTCAGCTACCATTGCTGAGGCTGCCTAGATTTTGCTTCCCCTATTCGCCTATGGCCTTAGGCAACTGCCTGCTTTGCCTGTGCCTTTAAGGTTAGGGCGTCCCACAACACTTGAATCTACTGTTGTTGAGAAGAATAGTTTTCACTGGTGCCTTCTATAGGAATGTGCCCAACAATTACCCAAGCTTTCTCCTCAATAAGGCAGTCTATGCCCAAGATCTGTTGAAGTTTACATATATCAGACCAAGTTCATGGATAGAAAGCAATTATATTCACAACCAATGAGTTTACATCACCTAACTTCTGAGTGTGGACCATCTTGCTCTCCAAAGAAACATGCATTAGCATTAGCAATGGTGATCTGGTAAGCAGGGGGCTTTAGTGACAGAAACCCACTGGCAGTTTTATTTTGCAGTGGAAATCTGTAAAGCATACTTATTGGCAGATTATATGCTAAATAAAGGGTCTGATTTTGCTCATCTTGAAATAACAGAATTCTGTCACTCACTTGAGAATGATTAAACCCTACAAAAATATCTTAGCTTTTCTATAACTGACTAGACTTTAATCCCAGCCACTTTCTGAATAGCATTTATAACAACTTATTAACTAAAGTGTTTCAAAAATGAGTCTTGAGATCTTAATTGCATTTAAATTAATTAGAAATGTATGGCCCAGTGACTGTGCAACTTCATTGGAAGTAGGTTTATGGCAATGTAAGTGAAAAGAGAACATTTTTCAAACATTTCCACAAGCAGACAATTTATATTAAAAACATTCACTCTGTAGAATAATACAAAATAAAATATTACCATCTGATCAGCTCAAATAATGCTGATTTATATCTCTGAATTAACAAAATTTCTATGTACAGTTGCAGTAAGACTGCATTTTTACAAACTGATATTCAGTTGAACATCTTTATAATACAGATTATACACTATGTACAAACCTAGTTCTCCCAGGAACTCTTTGTTGAGCATGCTTCAACATAGAAGTGGTTTCCCTGCTTCTAAGACAGGATGTTAGTTTTTCCTTTCATTTACATACTGAAATACTCATCAAAGGACAAAACATTTTCCATTTGCTATCAAATGGTAGCGTTCTCAAGCCACTTGCTTGTTACAGCGTATTATGGAAGAGGAGCAAAGCCAACAATTGTGTTGGCTCTGCCAACACAACAATAAATAACATTGCTTATTATGAACCACTTAGACTGTTATATTCACGTGATCACACTTTCAGCCTCAGTGCTTTTACAAGACTGTAGGATCCATTTATCTTTGCTTTTCTTGACACGTAGATCAAAATCGCGACTACAGGTATTGCTATTGCTGTTACACAAGAGAATGCAATAATCACAGCCATCATTTGATCTGTTTTTTCCAGTCTTCCTGCAAAACGGAGACAAAAGGAGAAAAAAAGTTGTGTAAAAAGTGATTCAAACAAATATATGTATATTACTGTAAAAGCTATGCTATTAATCACCTTCATGTGGGCCAGTTTTTCTGCTTTCATGTACAAAGCACATTTCAAACCCTCTTCCTTATGTTTGCTTGTTTAGCAACTCCATATTACGCATTTTATTTCTTAGCCAGAATCTTGGTCTTGAATTTGTTATGCAAGTTCAAACCTATCTGGTATCATCTACAATAAACAGTACCATGGAGTTCATGAAGAATCCTGCATTTTCCCCAGGAAATACTTGGGACATTTCTGCTTCCTGTAAGCACAGCACTTCAGGAGAAGACCATGTTTAAGGAGCCCACTTTTTATAATTTTTTGTGAAATGGAGCTTGCTCCATCCAATGGATTAGTCCCACTGTTCAAGCAGGTGCACAGAAGTGTAGCCAGGATCCTCCTTTTTCTAACCCCCTTCTTAGAGCTGTTGCACCATGTCAAGTAAAAAAGATAATAACACTTATTTTGAAAGGAGGTTATATACAGGTCATTCTCACCAACTGTTTTATTATTTGGCTTGATCCTTTTGGTTTTTAAAGTTAATCACTATTTCTGTGCAAGGATCAGCAGTGACCTAGATGTGCTCACCTTGACACAAAATTCATTAGAAGGTAAGAGCAAAATAAATTTAAGGCAATAGATCTACCTACCTACAACGGCTATCTCAATCACTTTAATGTTGTTTCCAACCTCATTGAAAACATCAAGCAAATATCTGCCTGTGTCATTTTTGGTGACATTGTAGAGTGTAAAGGTTCCATTCACTGATGACAGAATAATTTCTCTCTCTGGATGGACTTTTTTCAGGACCATCTGTGATGGTGGGTTACTGTATGTGCTACATGTAATAGTAACATTTTCTCCTTCTTTAACATTTTCTGATGGATGTACTAACACAGTAATATTTTGGGGAGGAACTGAAAAGAAAAAAGAAAAAAGAAACAGGGTAAGATTTAGCAACAAACAGAAGCAAAAAATATCACAAGGTTGTAGACACAAAGTATTAATTCAGTTAATGGATTCACCATAATTTTTGAGCACGTAGCATTAGATGCTACTTGGTCACTAGCTGATAAGCTCTCCCTATACTGAACACAGCGCACTCAACAGCAATTGACAGAAAGAATATTTTATCACCTGATGGACTATTTTGCACAAGTTTTATGTTATATAGAGCCTTTTCTTCTTTTCTTATTTATTCACTGAGTCCATGAAAGGACAAGAGTTTACAGCCCCAGAGGTTGGTGTCCTCTTTCAACAGATGAGAAATAGAAAAAGCAAAGAAAGGAGTCCTAAAATAGCATTTTTGTCATGAGGGTCCACAATTTTAAATCCTGTTTTACAGTCTTGGGGAAGTAGAACTATGAAAATTTTGAAGAAGCAATTGTTCTGTGCATCTATCATTTCGGACAGCAGTTTTCATTACCACTAAGATCCTATCACTTATTTATGACAAGAACCAGTGCAATTCATCTCAAGACAATTTTTTTAAAAACATTTCATTCTTAACAGATAACAAAGGATGAGCCCAAACACTGCAATTTGAAGGAAATGGAAGTGAAGATGTAATTTCATCCTTCTAAAACAAATCATCATATTAACTTCATACAGTAGTTATTTTAACTGACCTTTGACATCAAGTACTATGTGCTGAGACTCCTCTCCCAGTTCATTAATGGATACACATTCATATGTTCCTGCATCCTTTAGCTGAACCCTGCCTATGGTATACTTGCCACCTTGTGTTTCAAGGGTTGTGATCACATCGCCTATTTTCTTTCTCAGAGTAATCTGAACAGCTGGAACACCTGTAGATGTGCAAGAGAAGGCAACACTTTCTCCTTGTTTCACTGCATTTGAAGGGAAAACTGAAAGTGTTGTATTTTTTGGCGGAGCTACAAAAAAGTAAAGAATAAAGAAGAGAGATTGATTAGTGGCAGAAGTGACCTCTAAACAACACTATTGATTAAAAGTCCAAAGTAGGAGGCTGAGATGTTCCTGCGAAATTGCTATGTGCATTACTATTTCAAGGAAATAACAGTGATCCCCACAATAACATTTTCTTAGATTTCTTTACAACTCTGAGTGTTGCACTGCAGGAAATATTTATAAGTCTGCATGTACACCAGTAGAAAAAGAATTAGCTGAAAATTAAGCACTGAAATATAAAACATAGCCCACAAAGAGTAACAGTAAATCGAAATCTGACTCCTAAATACATAGTAAGGAAGGCCTCATAATTTCCTAATTTTCAGTGTTCCAGAGTCCTGAACCCAACAGACAACTGTAGATTGGGTACTGAAGAATACAAGTAAAATTCATGCAGACTTGTACCTTGTATAACAATGTCCACAGTTGCTTTCTCTGTTTTATTAGTCACCAGATTAATTACTTCACAGATGTACAGTCCTGAGTCAGTGAAATGGGCATGAGGAATAGAAAGTACACTGTTTTCCACCAGATACTGAACACTTTTGTCAGCCACCTGTCTTCTCCAAACTATCTGTGGTGGTGGATTACTCTCAGTCACACAAGTAAGTTTCAGAAAGTCTCCTTCCATTGCTGAGTTGCTTGGAGATGCAGTAATGATAGTATTTTTAGGACCAACTTGAAGAGAACAAAAGGAAAATATGATCAATATGTTGATGAAGAATGATATGCACATTTCTAAGGCTAGCTTCTCTAGAGAAACACTTCACACAATACTGGGAAAAATTAACAATCTGTGTGCATTAATAATACAGTGGAACAATTTTTCCAAACTTGATAAGGTGTTCACGCTTGCAGCTTTAAAAGCTAAACCAGACAAAATGTGTATAATTTTTTAAAAACTCTTACATTTGTTGCCACCCTATTGACTGGGACTATAAACTAAGAATTGCAAAGGCAATTTTAAAAATAATTGTCTATCTGTGTGCTCTTATTTTTATTCTGGCTTTTACCAGTACCCAAGAAAAGAAAGTGAGAGAGAAGTTACTGCAGGATTGCCTAATTTCCATCATGAACAACACTAGGTGTTTAAGGCTGCATGGACAAGTTTCTCAACAAGTGTTCCTGAATACAGCCTCATTCAACTTCTATGCCCTCGCCTTTAAACCTGAAGCCATCAGTCACCCGTTCCACAAAGAAGTTACAAGACTGTACTCAGAGATGACATTTAATAACTAAGAGCCATGGACTAGCTTTGAACTTTTCGCAATACAATGGCGTGAGGCCTAATACAGATATTAGATAGCAGATTATCTATACCAATAACATAGATAAGAAGTGTGGATTATAAATGATTTACAGCACATTGTAAGCCCACTCCATGAACCTTAGTGTAAAATGGTATTTGATTTGAAAACCCTAGTATAAAAAGACTTACAGTTTGCATTCAGTTTCTGAGAAGTTACTCTTTCTTTGGGTTCAAACTCCATATTAGCAATTAGTAACTTGGCCACGCAAGTAATGTCTTTCCCAATATCTTCAGTAGTGGGGTTAAACGAATATGTCACAGTTTTGGTCTCTGTATTTGTGCTGTCATCTTCAAAAAAATTTTTCTCAAGAAGAATATGTTCCTCTTTCTTTAGTAGTACTTCTAGGTGATCAGAAGGATACACATCAGGAATTTTACAGATGACAGTGGCTTGCTCCCCAGCAACTAAAGATGTGCTGATCTCAATGACAGGATCACTGGGGAAAGCTGAAAGAGCAAAACCAATTTATTTAGTCTGCCAGACAGGCCCTAGAGAAAACAGAAGAGCAAGATCCAGATTTGAAACATCTTAAGTTTAGAGGTGTTCAGAACATGACTGTGTATTAACTGCTACAAGGCATACCTTGATATGAGGATGTATAGGTCTTTTGTAAGCAATTCATGCACTAGCAGGAATTACATTTGTATATTTGTTAGAATATGACCACAAGTGGTCTAATAAGATCCAGCAAAGCACCTAAGCAGTGATCCAGCTGCCTAAACATAGGCATTTGATGCCATCAATACACTGGGAGTATACTGTCATTTGTACGAGTAGGTTTGGGCAGCTTAATAATTTCCCTACAAATTGCAAAGGGATTTGCTTATGTGCTTTGTGGTTTTGCAAATATTTCTATCTCAATCATATTTTTTCCAGCTCTATGAATGCTTTGGGGAGCCTATTTTTTGACTTTCAAGTATTACCAAGAAAAAGAAAAGATAAGACCAGTGTGTGCTATCTTCAGTGTAGACAAGCTAGCAGAAAGAGGCTGACTAAGAGGCCTGAACAGAAACTTCAATCTTACAAGTAAATACATGCTGAGCTATAGCAGACTCATTATCCTAGGGTTATCAGTTAACCATCAATTACATCATCTAAGAACAACTCATTGAATTTTTATGAATGAGTACTACTTAAAGTAAAAGAAAATTTTACATTTTCACTTACAGTAAAGTTCAACTTTGACACTCTTCTCTTTCTTCTCAGTTCCGCAGAAGACGGTACACAGATAATCATGAGCATTCTCAACACTAACTGGACTCATAGTCAAGGTAGAGTATGTCCCATGGTTGCTCACTGTTCCTCCAAGGGGGTTGTCTGTTTGGATTCTCCAGGAAAAACTTGGTGATGCACAGCCAGTAGTATTGCATGTAAGCATGACTGTTTCTCCAATCTGTGCAACAATTCTGTTGGCAGGTGTAATCTCCATTTCAAAAGCTTTAACTACAACAGGGAGAATATACATAAACTCAGCAGCATTCTCATAATTATTTTCCTTCTTCTTCTTATGGTCTATTGTGACACAACAGCTCATTACTTTACAAGTTTAAATTAATAAAGCCCATATAGTGGTTTACTTGTCCAAAAAAAAAAAAAAAAAAAAAAAAAAAGCAATGTTTATGGAGTAAAGATAATTTGGACTCAGGTGGTCCTAACACCCATTTCTGATGTGCAAAATGGCATAAAACCAAGGCTAGCAATGAAAATAATTGCATTAGCACAATACAACTTTTTTGCCAGCTGGATCTGTTTCTAAAACGTTGTAAGATTAGAGAGAAAGGGTAGTAAATAAGTCAAAAAGGGCAATTACAGAATCACTTTCAACAGGACAAACTTGGCTGATACTGTCAGGGATGATAGCAAAATCAAACTTGAAGTGATATATGGCAGTTGTCTCCTAGACTATCTAGCAAACTGATCGAGAAAAGGACCATGTTATTGAGGAGCATAAAAAAGCTCAAAGTAAAGGTTGAAAAAAAGTTTCTTAAGATTCTGACAGAACTACTTAATTGACAATTGTATTCACTGAAAAGTAAAAGCAATTGGAACAAAATGAAATAAAGAACAAACGGTAAACTGCAGCTCAATTGATATTAACCAAAATTAAAGCAAAATGAAGGAAACAGACCCTCCCAACTTACCAATCATGCATGCACACAAAATTATTGTCACAGCTTGGCTTGTTCTTTCCATCTGTTTTATCATTTGTAATTGCTGTAATTAGGTGAAGAAAGTAAATTCAAAAGTCTTGCTTTCAATTTCCTGTGAAGAAGTTCAGTGAGAGCCTGCTGCTCTGCCACTGTTTATTCTAATAGCTCCAGCATGCGTTTATAAAGGTTCTTCTGAGGTTGAGTGGGAAATCCCTGGACGGGGAAATCCAGCGTAGAGAGGAAGGCATCCATATAGGGTTGTGTAGGTGGTTTCAGCGCCCTCTGCTGCTTTTATATACAGAATTTGAAGCTCAGGAAAACAATAATACAGTGCCTATTATACTTGCAAAGAGCAAGTCAAGATCTGGTTCTGCTAACATCTGATAAAATGAATGAATGTGGGTAATTCCAAGTAATTCAATAGGACTATATATGAGATGGAAAAGTTATTTAAGTTTATCTTCAGCACAAATATCTTCGTAGGACTGAGTCTTTTGAGAGAAGTCCTAACAATACTTACTTCTGTGAATTCCCTTTGAAAACTGTGCCACCACTCTACAAGGTGTTGTCATTCACATTCCTAAGATCCCTAAAAATCAAGAAATGTAAGTCAGATGAGAAGTGTGGAGATCAGACTTAACCAGCTTGAACGAGGCTAGTCACGTTCAGATAAATGGAACGAACAGATTTTCCTGATTTTACTTTAAGAATGTCCTCAAATGGCCCTTCTTGTGAAATGTTATTGGCATGTATTACATTACTGATACACCTCTGAGATCTCACATTGTCCTATTTAAATATAATTAAAGTACAGAGATGAAAATACAACTCCATGTCAGTGCTTGGTTTCCAGTGGATATACAAATGCAGTTTGGAACATAGACAAGTACTACAGGCACTACTAGGTATATTGCCAGTGTTTAATTTTAAATTGAGAAATGCTATGAGAACAAAAAATAGAGGTTTACAAATCTCAATTGTTTAGTTATTCAACAACTAATTGCAACTGGTCAAATATGAATTGCTAAATAAAAGCAGCAAGAAATTCAAAACAAAGCATACATTTTAAAAATGTCTCTACCAGATCATTTGGTATGTAATAATTTAACCGATCATTTGATGTCTGTGAATTGTGATTGTCATTGCATTGTGCGTTTTATAAGGAGCACAGATCTAACTACCTCTTAACTGAGTAATAACTTGGAAAAATAAATGCTAAAAATAAAAACAGATCTATGAATGCTAAACAAATTTCACTGTTGAAAAGTTGGCACCACATCAACCTAATACTTTTTGAGCCAAGTAGATTTTATGGTTAAGACACTAATGCTGGCTCCAATATATCATATTCAGGTGACAGTAGTACCAGAGGTGGTAAGGCTCCTGCTGTCATCATGTCTTCTTTCTTTTTAATCAAATCCAGAAAACCAAAATCTACAGAAGTAGGTAAATAGCATTTACAGAATGTGATTTGACTCCACAGAAAAGCGTTTTTCTGAAGTAAAGCATATCTTCTTAGTTAAGTTGTAAATAAATACTGTTTAATCACAAAGAGAAGCAGCAGATGAAACTCTTTTGTTTTGACTGCTTAAATACTCCTACTTTAAGCCAGAGAAAAAAGGCATAATTTCCCTATTTCTGGGAAGTCGGTTTCTGGATACAAGAAAGTATAAACATGGAAGGCAATATCCGCATGCTGGAAAAATTGTAATTAAATCCTTCATCAGATACCATGGAATAGGAAGTAACCCTGATCCAGATCCCAGTAAATTAAACTGGACAGCTGCCATTAATTTTAATGGAGTTGGATCCTTACCAGAGGGATTATTACGCTGAGTGATCAGACAAATTTAACTCAGATAGTACAGGTAAAAGCTGGGCTAGCCAACACACACTATTAAAGGAAGTACAGACTTGCCAAGAGCACTGACAAATTTCTTCAAACTTGCTCTTTCCCCAAGCTTAAATGTGAGCACCCTGAGTGTTTTAAAAAGAACATGTACTTTATTTTTGCCCCTACTACCCTCATTCAACCTGCAAACAGGAAAACAGGTAACAAATGTGCTTATTTTCATAACTGACTGTTCTGTCTGAGAAAAGACAGAGAACTGCTGACGAGTTTTAGAAGTTGGCCTCGAGTTCAGATCATCTAGCTTTTCATTCAAACGGCACTGAGGAGGATGCTGGGGATAAAAAGAAAGGGTGCATCTAGGTTCACAGTGAGATCAAGCATTCTCAGCTGGAAGAAACTGACCCGTCCAGAGTACAACCAGCACTGCAATGTAACAAGTATTACAAAAATATTACCTAAGGCCCAAAAGACTGAAATAATTGTGTGCTGGAATGTAAATATATGTTTTTCAATGTATTTAAGAATCAAAAGAGACTTTTTTAAGGCTTTGGTGGACAAACTGAGCTAAAACAATCGTGTGTCTCAGGAGAGATTCAGAAATACTGAGCATGTCATTTTTGGCTTGGCATCAGAAAATAGATGTCTTTCAGGAAACTGAAACTTATTTTAGACTTTTCTGAAATGTGAGAGGAAAAGAAAACTATTTCAGAACTGTGCTAAGCATTGCCTTTAATTCATATTTCTACAGCCCTGCTAAATAGCTATATGATGAAGTTCAATATTTCCTCTAGACAAAAGAGATCACAAGTTCTTGATATCTCTATGAATTATTTGAACAAAATGTGCATTATGCAATGTGTTAGTTATCTAAATATGCAGTAAAAGGGTTAGAAATGTCAGTGTGCTGCATTGTCTCATGGAAGCTATTAGGGGAAAGCAGAAAGGCTCAATCTCATGCAGAGTTTGGTCTCTTAAAACCTCCACTACATTTTTTACAATTTAGTGGCCAGGACCTTTTGGGAAGAGGGCTAATCCTTCTCTTCTTTCAGCAGAGGAGATTTAAAAAATGCTAGAAGTAAATTGGCCTAATTTGACCTTCTGCTTCCTGTGCCAGCAATAAAATGCTTAATGGGACTTCACTCCAATATCTGCATCTAAAGCCTCCACTTGGAACTTTTGCTAAAAAAACCTAGTGTTGGAGTAATTACTTCTATATAGGACCTCAACGCAGAAACATATTTAAGCATATATATTACTGAACATCTTTGTGTCCCGTCAGCTTGAGATGGCAGAGTCTTTCAGTGTTAGGAATGGCATTCAGGTGAGAAATAAGACACAGCTAGGTTTCACTCGACGTTGCTTTGGCCTGAGGTCATAGAGCTATTTCAGCAAGTTCATACTTAGGTCTCCCATCCCAACTGCAGCCCTCACCCATCTTGCGAAAATTTTTTTCTTGAAATGTGCACTGGAAGCCCCTGGGATGAAGAGCTTTTGCCCTACAAAAGCATCTGATATATCCACACTATGGTCTTGCCTAAAGAATATGAGCAAGAGAAGCATCCTGTAGCCCAAATGAGAACTACGCTTGCAGGGAAAGCATATTTTTGTCAACAGAGAAAGAACAGGCACTACATCCTAGGCAAAAATTTCAATACAGTCATGTCTTGACCAAGTAACTGAAAAAATACTGAAAACCCCCAAAACTTATTAATACTGCTGCCTATATGGTCTATATTGCAGATATTTGTCATGCCAGCCTCAGCTTTTCAGTTCTTCTGAGCAACCTCAATAACCCGCTCTGTGAGTAACACACTGTCTTTCCTTCCTCAATGCCTACTGGCTTTTCTTGGTTCCCAGTACTTCCCTGACCCTTTGCATTCCCTAACTCCCACCACCTTCTTTCTCATCACCTGACAATAGTACAACCTCCATATAGCCCCCAAGAGAGGGAGGAGAGCATCACCGAATCCCTATAATTTTCACCTCTGGATGGGAGGGATGAGATCTACATACAGATCTATTTAAAGGATTGTGTCTGTTTCAGAAATGTTAACTTTGTTCCTCATTACAAAAAGAACACCAACGCATTACCATGTAACCCACTTCTCACTTTACAATTGTACTCCACATCTAACTTGTCATCTGTTGAAAAAAAGAAAAAAATAATAACTTTTTAAAAGTTTTATCTGCTTTTCCTTTTCTGGAATTTCTGAAACACTTTATACAAAAATAAATGTATCTACTTTCTTTATTATCTTTCTCAGGCATCAGTTCATCAACTATTACATTTCCTGTTTGGTTAGTTTAACTGCACAGTCTCTGAAGGCATCTAGAGTCCACAAAAGATGCCAGGTAAAACAATACAGAAGTATGGTAACTTGCATAGACTATAAAATAGCTCATTTCTTATTTTCTTGTATTCTGAGGCACTGTCTATTTCTTAGCTGAAGGAACAAAAAGTTTATCTATCAAAGAAATAGAAGCCACTAGAGAAAAAAGTCCCTGCTTTTTATCTTAGTCTGTTGTTGCTGGCAAAAGACAAGCTGTGGAAATTCCAAATCTTATTTCTGAAAAAAAGAAAGTATGATTTTAATGATGCTGGATCCAAAAGTGAAACTCACTTGTCCTGTAAATCCACATACTTCTTAGAATGTTAAGTACTGGAAGTCAAACTTTATCAGTTTGAGTAGCTCAGCTTCCATTGTCTTCATGGTGAAATATAAAAAAAAATTTCCTTTCGAAATACTCTCCAGCATATATCAAGACTCAAATCCAAATATAAGCTTTGCGGTATTAAAAATCTCAGTGAGAATTTTGAAGTAAGAGCACAGATCTCCTTAAAAGAATTCATTTTGAGCCAAATAAATTGAGACATATCAAAATCATTTCTTCTTACTAGAACTTTTTTAGACAAAACCCATTCAAAACCACAAAAGTAAAAAAATGAAGTGGAATTTGGGTCAAAGTGCAGACTGCTGGCTAGGACCTGGGATATGGCAAGATAAAATAAACTGAAAACACATAAAAAGGAATATGAACAAGTTAGTTCCCTCAACAGGGCAACAACTCCATATGAAATCCAAATACCAGTAAATTTTCTTATGTACTTCGTGAAGGCCAACATTTCTTGTCAGCAGAGGTGAAGTCAATCATGAAGAGGGTGGAGAAGAACTTTTTGACCAAAATGTGTTATTGCTCACCAGCACCTGCTTTCCAAGGAACTCATAGATGGAAACTATGAAAAACAGATCAGTCACTTCCCTCATTTTTCATTGCCTTCCTGCTCTTCAGCCATTAGGTATAGGCATATCTCTATAGACACTGGGGAACAATGAGAACAAGTCCTGTAAGAGACCATGCCAGCTGGATCACAAGCCAAATATCAAACAACAGAAAAAAATGCAGAACTTTGACATTCTTAGACATGCTATTGATAATTGTAGAGCTGCTAACAGATTATCTTCTAACTTGCGTATCACAGACTATGTTCTTCGTTCTCTTATAATGATTCTTTTTCTAGAGAGCTGTGTTTAGCTTTATGGATGTTATTTTTGCTGCGCTGAGCTGTATAAATATTATCCTTTATAGTCCCACATTGGACTGGCTCACTAACAAGCAGAAATATTACGTGGATATCCAAGGGGAAATGACTTAAGAGTGCATGAGTCAAGAATCGTCATTTTAAAATCTTCCTTATGAGAGAGGATTATGGGGATTGTGTTATTTTTTATTTTTAATGACATATACAGGAACCTTTTCTGATCTAAATATTGTCACTTTCTCTCTCCGTAAATGAACTACCAATTGTAAAGGAAATGACCCTCCAAAAAGATATAGGAATGGACCAACTAATTTTTACTTCTGTCAAGCCAAAATGTCAAATACCCATGAGAAAGCATTTTGCAGTTGCAAGATGCATTTGTGTATGTATATGTGTACATATATTAATATACAGAGAGAGATTTTAAGCCAGATACTAGTCTGTTAAACCAGGAACTTTTTCTTTTTTCTTTTGAATGTGCTCTACCTTAAATCAACAAAATGCTGTTTTGTTACCTAGACTACTATTTCTTTTACTATTTCTTTCTCCTTCTCCCCCCCCCCCCCCGCCCCGCCCCGTAACTATCATCTTAGCTAGTTGACTTGTTAACCCTTTCATTGGGAAGAATATGTTAATGTAGGAGTAACTAATAGCTCAGTAATAAGAACCCCTGGCAGCTGAATTTTTCTAGACAAGCGAGGGTAAGAAAGATGTGAGTTGCTGGGATTTATTTCCCCTTTTAAGAGAATTACTTGGCCAGGCATCAAAGCCCAAATCCTTGTTGTTTGAGATAGATAATGAGCCAGAATGACTTTCATAGTTGTGTCGTCCACTATCATAGTCCATGTTACTCTGTAGTGATAAGAGAGGCAATGTGAGAAATGCAATACATGTTTGAAATTGTTGGCAGGCAGGATAAAGCTTTGTGCTGAATTAACTCAAGAAATGTCCAACTTTCACCATTCCCATGCTTCTTAACCAAGGGTCCTTCCCGAAATTTCCCAGATTTATATGTAAATACCAGTTCATAAGAAACAGACAGTTTAATGATGCTTTTAGTCAAATAAATTTTGCCTCTATTGACTTCATTTCTTTTGCTATAATTAGCTGTGCAGCATAATGAGGAAGAGATATCAGGACCCCTCTTCCAATAGTTGAGTTCCAGACAAATGCTCTACCTATATGGTTTTCTGGCCAAGGTTCCCTCTCCCTGATGAATCAAACCACTATCCACTGTGTCACAGAGGACCATGCGGACTAGTGTTAGGGCATTCAGTTGGAAGCCGAGACACCTGGACATCCTAATAAGAAACATTTCTGTGCAGCTCCCAGTTTCTTAAAGACATCTAAATATGACATACACAGTGCTGAATCCCTTTGCAGATCAAGAACCAGATCCAGTTAAGTTCTGGTAGGCTCAAGAAATTGAGATTAGTCTTACTTCTGAAATATCTTTCTGTATTCAGGTTATCAGGTAGTACAGTGACTTGGAACCTACAAGAGTATCAGGGCACAGAAATTCCAAGGGAGTGTTCAAGGGTGAATTCATTAAGATTTTGTCCATATTATATTGTGCTCAGTTTCCTAGTTTACTTGAATGAATACCACACAATTATCTCATACTGAAAAGAAATACTGTCTAGTAATTCTGTATTATTGAGGTAAAGTATTAGATATAAAACTATCAGCCTTTAGCTGATTTGTTGTTTAAGATTGCATTTAATTATGCTCATTCATCTACTATGATACCAAGATGTAAATGATGACTTTGTTCACTTGTGCATTGCTTAAGTGTCTCCTATGACTGTATTTTATTATATGGCATGACGGGATGTTTATTCTACCTGTAAAGTCAGCATATGGCTCCTGCTGTAACTTCTGAATTCAGAAAACCTTCCTCTGCATAGCACATATATTCTATTAATAATTTAGGGTCTCAGACAAGAAAAAAATGTTTCCTTCTATGCTGGAAATCAGAATTCATAAGATTAATTCAGTAACTGCTTCCCCTGAGTAGCTATACATTTTAAAATGAACTACTTGTTTTTCAACCTTGTGATATATTTCTGTTTATTCCTATAATCATTCTGCACTATATAGTCCAGCTGAAAATCTGTCCTCCTTTATGTTACATGTGAAAACCTTCTAATCTTGTTTAATTAATCTGAATTATTTACTAGTACCTACTAGATCATCATAATTAATATTTTAATATGAGTGCCAACAATGTTTTCTAAGTTATAAGAAGGCGAGGACAAGACATTTGAAAAAGATCACTAATTTAGATTAGAACTGCAGATTATTATAAAGATGACTGAATTATTAATTTTGCATAATAGTCATCGCAAGGCTAGTAACATGTTTGTCAATTATCTATAAACTTACCTTGCTATTTGATTTTCTTATTCTTCATTATTAAATTAAATGTATTAATGAATGATTTTCACACTAAGGCATTTGACTGTTTTCATCAGGATTTGTATTGTACATTCAGTCATTTAAGATTCACTTTATACTTCTGATCCTTTTTTAGATGACAAAAATTCAGACAACCAAGCTCAGTGCTTTGACTGACACAATCATCTATTGGACATGACTGGAAATAGCACTATTCTGGCACATAACTTTAAAGCAAACCATTGTGAATAACTGGAAATCCTGGCAGGATCTAATTGAAAGAAATAAGGCATAAAAACAAGCAAGAAGTCATCTGAAATTTCTTGGTAATCTCATAATAGTTGTTATATCAGTTGTAACAACTCTATAGTTGCTATTTAAGGTCACTAAAGGTGAAACACTATGGAAGCCTGACTTGACTTGTGATAGACAACTTCCAGTTTTATCTTGGCTTGAATTGCTCACTGTCTCTCAAAAGAAAAATGTCTAGAATATTCAAAGAGCTCTGTCAAGTACATGGCATTTCAAGAGCCTGGAATGAAAGAGAGTATAGCCTCTATTGTCGCGCCCGGGTTTACAACACATAGAGGTGTCCATTAAAAGTGACTAATGCCTTTGTTTGCACTTTCCAAATGAATATGGAAAAAGTGTCTAGGCAGCTTTAAAAATCTTACACTTAATGAGGAAAGAAATCTACCATTTTTGCCAACGTGGAATAATGCCTCACACAGAGATAAATTTCAGTGTGATACTCAGTGTAAGCATGAATGCCAGACTGTCACTAACTTCTTAGTGAAATTTTTGGATCCACGCAGTGGGAAGCCATTTGAAAGAGCAGTAAAACAAATTCTTACAAACACCTTGAGATCTTCTTACTCTACAAATCAAAATCTTTTCCGACAAATACCAGCTTTCAGCTCAGGAAAGCTCACTTACAGTCACTCCACAAAACAATAAATAATGCAAATAGATAAAAGAACAAAAAAGGAGAAAAAAGTCGATAATAGGAAATGAATGCTCAGGAAAAGACTGTTGCTAAAATATTATTAAATAATCTGAATTCTTCAGTATCTCATACAGTTTAGGAAAAGTGTTTCGTCTTCTAAAGGAGTTCAGATCAAAGGACAAATGCTGCTGCCACATTCATTTCAGATAACAGAGTACATTATGGAGCATACTCATCGCATATGTCGTGTGATGTGTTTTGGGCTGGAGTTTATACTCTTTCATCTCCTTTTATTTTCTTACATGAAAATGAACCTTTTCCATCCATAAATTCAGTTGTTGCTCTTTTCTTTTATCCCTTGTATTCAGAACTATCTGCTGTGATCTTCTCCATGGTAATTAGTGTACTGGAAGAAATACGATGTTACCCCAAAACTTTTGAAGAAAGATCTACTTATGTAAGATAAAAAGGATTTTTCTAGTTAAGGAGATATTCCTCTATAGCTTTTAATAATTGTGAAAAGTGGGCCAGAGGACAGCTTGTACTCAAGATCTGACTTCTTCTGAGAGAGGGTGAGTGCAAGATTTGTAAGATGGCAGTATCCAGAGTTTGATACACCACTGAGGTTTTGTTTAATCAAACTTAGATTTTTATGCAAATATACAAACACTTGCACTGAATTAGTCAGAATTTTATCTAGCCAGAATCCCATCCCTGACAGTAGCCAAAGCAAACACTAAGAGAAAAGCTTGAGAATAGGGGAAGCACAAGTGATACAACTGATGACACAAGGACTCAGAGAGATGGTTTCTGTGCCTTTAGGATGTGCTTTTAAGAGAATAATTCAATATAAGGAAAATCCTATGGGGATGTGGAAAGAAATTTGAGAAATGACTGAAAGATTTAGAAATTCAAGTCTATTGGCATGTATTCCTAAACACTGTAGCTTAGAAAATCTTATCCTAAACATTTATAAAAAGAGAAAATAATAATAGTAGTTAACACTTGTTTATTTAAAACTCAAGAATCACCTGTTCTGCCACTGTAAAATCAACTCAGCTGCTTCCCACAACTCCTCTCTGCACTACTACTGCAAAATCTTTTTTTCTCCATGTAGCTGCAAAGCAATCTGAGTTATTTCTGAATCTAGGATGCCACTGAACTACATCAAATGTCCTCTTCTGAGCATTTCAATTTTGCATAGAGATGCTGCCAAATTTTTAGCTGTCTGCCAACTCCTGCTAATGCATTACTCCCATGCCACCTCACCCACTCCTCTGTTACCACGTTTTGGCTGCTTCTGTGTCGCAGCTTCATCATCAGCTGACTTTGCACTACATGCTGTTACACAGCTGCCTGTTGGTTTTCACCTCTGAAAATAGGCCTAATCTAAAACCCAATGGACTCAAAGAGAGAATCTCCTAGAGATACCGCTAGACTTTGCACTGTCCCATTTATCTGTGCTATGACTTACTAATTGGAACCATCATATTTACTACCACTGGAAACTGGAAAGACTGAAAAATCAATAGCAACTTTGTTCCTAAGGATTTGTATAATCAAAGTCACCAAGAACAAGATTTTTAAGTACTTTATAGGGTACCTGCTAGTATGATTGACTACTCATCCCTGGCTCAGGAGGCTCAGGAGGTTGTTCTTGCCATAGCACAAGTTTGTAGATGTTATCGCAAGAGAATAAATGTCTTCTCGAAGTAGTGAAAGCTGGCTTTACAAGACAACTTAGAAATGCATGTTAAAACTGATTTCAAAATACAAGGAGGTTTCAAAGGGAATATATAGGATAGTAAATCTCTAAGGCATGTAGTCAGAAACATTCTTTTTTGTGATGTGTCTCTTCTCATTCTGTTCTTGGGGAAAATGGTATTTATTGTTTCAGTAGGATCTATTATCACTTTTTAAACATTCCTCATTTTTAGCAGAAAAATCTCCACCTTCTCCAAATATATTATATGGGAAAACTTTTCTATGGCTTCAGTCTTTTTCAAAATCCCACTGTCAAACAGGGGATAAAGAAACAGGATATCCAAGTAAAATATACAAAAATAGGAAGAAGTTTGTTTATGAAACACCAACCAGAGTCCTGACTTACACAATATTCTCATTGTTTTTTCCTTTGCCATAAGTTTTCTGACCCTGCTGTTTTGTTTTTCTGGTTGATTTATTCATCAGCTTTTTCTATCACTATGGCAAAGGCAAATATCCTTTGGAAGGAAGACCATCTTCCCTCTGCCACACTTCCTCCGGGGAAGAGAAGAAAGGACATCGATTTATTGTCCTGACAAAGTTGGCCACCTGGAGAGAGAGACCCATAGCCCTCAGGCCAGAAGTGCAAGACTATATTGTACTTGGGCAAAATTTGCCTGAGGAACAGACCATTTGCCACATCAGCAGCATTTACCACTGATCCACTGTCTAGCTTCTAGCGCTAGTCAACAGCGGGTGCTTCAGCGGAAGATGAAGACTGCACATAACAGGCCAAGTTTATCATGCAGTGCTGCAAATAATTTCCTTATTTGCACAGAATTTTATGTACCCTCACTTGAGATATGACTTCCTTTGTTAGCTTAGTTTATTTTACTGCAAATATTAGTACTTTAGCAGTGGAAAAAAAAGGCAAAACCTATGCAGAATGAAAAATACATACAGAGTGGTGAACACTGCTGTGCATGAGTTTGTATACGAACTCCACCATTTTATTTCTGTAAGCAGCAAGGAACTTCCTGAATGTTTCCCAGCTAAAAAGTGTCATATAATCAGACAATATCATTATCTGAAATCAAAACCTATTTAATTCAAGGAAATGTGAAACATTTGACTGGAAATGAGAGGAACCTCCCTTATCAAAGCACAGCTCATGCTACTCTTCTGATAAGAAAAGTAACCTTCCTCACTTCATTTGTGCTGTGCTGAAATTGCCTGTGCTTAGGTTGTGAGCTCAGGATTTGACTTTCAATCAAAATAATGTATAGAAAGGAGGAAGGAAAAATATAAAAGCAGAACCTAAGGTTTATGCTAGTGTAGAAAGGAAGGAAAAATATAAAAGCAGAACCTAAGGTTTATGCTGGTGTAGAAGTTAAAATAATTACCATGCAAAAAATAATGATTTTTTATTATATTCTAGAAATATGTTCAATTTAGCTGTCCAGTGTTACCAAACTTGAATAACTAAAGTGCCTTTGTCATCAAATGGAGGAATAAAATGACAACAAATTAAGAGGAAAAAATTAGTATTAACCACCTACAGTTAGAACATAAATTATACACATGAAAATTAGGGTAAGGTATGGAAAAACATCAGAAAAGATGACAGCAGTTTAGTCATCTATGCATTCAAACACAGAATTAACTGAAAATGTCTATGGAAATGATTGTCTTGTAGTTTGATTTTAAATTTCCATTTAGAGTTCCATATTGGCCGACTTAAAATGCCCACTCTAAAGAACTCTGAAAAGAAATCACAAAAAGCTTGAAAAACAGTTTTCATATTACCAACACGTGCTTTTTCACTTAGTAGCATTTTTGTCATTAGATCTTACAGGTTCAACTCAGTTGCTTATACTGGTGTGTTTTGAGCCATCTGAGATACCTCCAAGTATGGAAAGCACCCACAGGGGCCGGGCAGATATGACCCAGGACCTACAGAGGAGCTATGCTCTTCTGAAGCAGCAGCTAAAGGCCAGGAGGGACGGCCCAGATGCCTACGTGGCACTGGATGCTTATGTTTAAAAGATGGATTCAAACCTTACCAATGGCTTTCTGCTCCAGATTCACACACCTAAGTTTGGGTGTCTAGCATGTAGATTTCTATACGTGAGCTAGGTGTCCGAGCTCTTCGTTTAGGGTCAATGGGTCTACAGAGTCTTCAAGACTCAGTGGAGTCTGGAGAGCTTCCTCTCATCCTAAAGCAGATACCTACATTTAGTTAGACACATTGATCTCTTAAATGAGGGTGGTGTACGATTGCCTTAACACAGGCACAGCTGCTATGGAGTATCGTGCTTGGCCTTCAGATGCTAGTCCAGAAGGGTAGAGGTCTCCTGTAAATCTTGTGTGATATCTATCAGCCCTGTGTGAATGTTTTGGATAACCCAGACCACCTCAAAGAGCACTAAACACCTACGTTTAAATAGCTAAATCTTACCCCACTAACTAGATCTCCATTGACGATAGTGAGCACTAAGACACCTAGCTCACATATGAGCTCCTACACGTAGAGACAAGCACTGCAGCTCTATGTGACCTACACACTAAAGAATGACATGCAAAAAAGAAAAGAATATACATCTGTCTCCATATATTATCATTTCTTTTAGAATAAGCTTTTTCTTAGTGATTTATGTATGTATCGCAAATTGAAAATGCCCTTGGCTACTGAAAATGCCTCCTACAAATTATTTTTAGTAAAGCTATATAAATATTTATAATTTGTTTCCTAGTGCCACAAAGAGTGCTATATTTGTATTTATGTTTTCAGTACTAAGAAACCATATAGCAAAAAGAGAAACTGAACTCACTTCATCAATGAACATATCAGGCCAATCCTTCATAAGATTAGAAAATAGACTAAATAAGCTCAAATTTATTGGCACTTAATCCCATTTATAAACATTTTTCTCACTTTGCTGGAGAATGCCATTATTGCTCAGTTTTATGTAGGTGTACAAGTGGAGGCCATGGACTCCTGTTTCTGATGGATACTGTTTGATTTCTTCTAACAAGCTCAGTGGAAATCTGTGCCACTATTCAAGCTGGGATGGAAAATACTCATTGTGAATGAGCTATACAGGAAAGTTAAATACCAACCTGAAGTATCAAAAGGAGAGAAAATAATACAACATTCCAAGTGCATCCTTCTAGACAATTAAAATACTGAACCAATGTATCTCTGAAGAATCATGTCAGTCTTTAGAAGCACCTTTTTCTCCACCAGACACATAGGTTCTATACACAAGGAAATAGGTAACTCAATTTTAATTTTAGTTTTCTTTAAAAATGGTTGAAAAAAATGTTAAAAAAATAATAATTCACCCACATCTGGTTTCAATTTTGACATAACCATCACATGTGCTCACCCGCAGGACACCTCACTCTCTGTGACAGGTACATATTTGCCCTCAATATCTTGACTGATTTTATTCTGTGTAATACATTCTATTCCCTTTCATGTTGTTACAGCTTGTGTGAGTCCAGATGCGACTCATATTTTTCTAAATGTCCATCCACCAGTCTTATGTAATAAAAGACCAGTTATTAATGTAATATTAATAATAATAGTAACAGTAATAATAGCACTGAAGATATTTCTCATTTGGAAAAAAATCAAGGCAAATGAATAACACTGCTATATTTTATGTATTTGCATCTCTACAGAAAGAAATATATGGCCAGAGTGATTTGGTCACACAAGCATTCATGAAATTTTCTTCATGGGAGCCCTGTAAATCTTGCCACTAATCAGGTGCAGCAAGTTCTTTAATAACTTCAGAAAGTTATTGGCAAGGATTAATATTAGCCATTGAATTTTGATTCTTTTGGACTAATTTAAAGAGGATGAAGCCTTGTCTTCCTTTGGAAAGACATCAAAATTACAAGTGACTGCCAAGACAAGCAGCCTTTGCTGGGAAAAATAATGTTAAAACAATGCAATAGGTCACTGGAAGTTTCCTCAAATTTTTTTATACAGGGGCCTTTTGGAGAGCAGGGTGATGTGGGGCCTTTCATTTGAATCAATAAAAAACCGACTAAATAAAGTTCAAAATAAGGTTCTTCTCAAAGGAAAAATATTCCTAGGACAGTTGGAAACTAACTACTACTATGTAGCACAGGGCTGCTACTTTTCTGTTCTCTTAATTCACAAGAAATGTTACTCCAGACAACCCTACAATATGTCTCTGATCAAATGAAAATCTTCCAGGCCTTAATGCAATGGTAGTAACAGGGAATGCTGAATGATTTTTTCTCTATTATGGAGGGCAGCATTTGGGACAGTTCTACATACTTGCACTGTGACTTGTGTCATAGACCTGGATAACATGTAAGAATTCAGGATGAGCTATTCCATATGAAATACAAAAAGGAAAAGAGGTTTTGGTAAAATAAATAGCACATGGTAACATGTATAATACATTTTAACAAAATGTATGGTAAAATTTATGTATGTTGCAAGATCATAGAGCTTCCAGCATTAGTCATGCCATGCCATGCCTGCCACATGGAATGGAGCAGTTTCTAAGTATTTTTTAATTAGGATAAAAGACTATGTTACATTTAGGGGCAAGTCAACTTGCTGTAATGCCACTTTCAGAATCAGATTGTTTTTTCATTACTTTGTTATCATTGGATATGGATACCCACCAAACCATCACACACTCAGTGCCTAGATGCAGAGTAATTTTAAGTCTTGGATTTCAGTACAGCTTTTAGCAGGAAAGATTTTTTTAATTTCCTTTCTTAAATCAGTGTTGCCCTGTGTTGACTGTACTGAGAATCGACTCTGATGGGAGCGTGCTGAACTTCCTCCATCTGCTACGGCTACTTTCTTTGTTTTTCAAATTTTTTTTCTAAATGTAATTTCCAAGCTTTTGTTTCATTTTGGTGTGAAGTAGTCTATTGATAGATGGTAGGAGGCAGTTAGTTGATGACATCAGCAGAAGCTTAAAAATAGAGTCTAAAACACACCACCAATGTTTTAGCAACTTCCATATAAAACTGCCTGGTAGGAGCAAAGTCCCTAGTGGATTTCATAGTACATATACTGCTCTTAAAATATAATTTTTAATATCCTGCACCCAAAAACATATAGTTGTTCACACTACTTATTTTTGTATGGTCCTCAAAACACCCTATTTGAACACTCAGAAGTTTACAAATTTTTAATTTGATTTGTTTGTTTTGACCAAAACAGCTCAGCTATTTCCTCATGAAGGTGTTATCCCCTCATAACTAGTGTGTATGATCACATTATACATAGGCCATACCTTCAGAGCAAAAGAACCCATGTTTCAGTTCTTGCTTGCATGTACGCAGGATAGGACTAAATACAGTATCTCATAACTCAACAGCAGAGCTACATCTGGTGGAGCTGTGAGTTCAAGGCTTTCCCATACTCTGTGTCAGTATGACACAACATGATGGAATTTCTGCAATCCTGAAAATTACATTTAAAGATACTACATTAAAAAATGTTACTAAGTTTGCAAATCCACATGTTCTAAAATGGGAAAGAAGAGAATTTAAGTTTACTTATGTGCTCACACAGTTTTGTTCCAAGAAACTTCTGTTTACAATTAGATTGACTGGGGGAATGACTGGGTTGGATGACAAGGGAGGCTCTTTGTACCCATATCTTGCCTTATTCAAGCACAATTCAGGTGCTCAAATTAGGCATTCAAAGTTGCTGGAGCTGAGGTGTTCCAGAAAAGTGTGTCTATGTGTATGTGTGTGTGTGGTGGGTGGAAGCAATGAGTTAATCAGTGGTGCTATCTTCCATTTTTGTTAACTAACACCATATATGTGGGTGTAGGTACAAAAAAACCCATGTTCAAATGAGTAGGTCTACTGCCTTCTGAATGTGCTGCTAGGGAAGGGAAAGCTTTTAAATCCTGATATTAATTGGAATTACAGTAATATCCTCACACTTATGAGGAAATGCTTTGAGATTACAGA
The DNA here is from genome assembly GCF_036370855.1 of Dromaius novaehollandiae. NCBI lineage: Eukaryota > Metazoa > Chordata > Aves > Casuariiformes > Dromaiidae > Dromaius > Dromaius novaehollandiae. The sequence goes on along the minus strand of NC_088105.1, from coordinate 20,344,206 downwards.
GAAAAAAGAAACGGCATCATAATCGGACAACTGAAAAAACAGCTTTAGGCTTCATCCAGCTTCTAGCCACTCTTTTTACATGGAAAGTGACACCCATTTGTCCCATTTCCTACAAACATATCCACTTCTATAAAGAAAACACAAAACAAGACCCAGATCCTCATAACAATTTCTCCTGCCAGAAATTCACATTTTTTTCTGTGCTCAGTATGGCTAAATTCCAGGAAACTCATGGGAAGTAACACCCCGGAGCAGATACTGAGCTTTTAGAACCCGTAGAACAGGACACATGCGGAGTCTTTTACTTACACCAGGACAGTACTGAAAATACTTTGCTTCCTTTTTAGAAAAGGACCTGCTTAACGGCTTGCTGTGTTACACTTTACCTATCTTATAAAATACATTAATAAATCTGAGATCAGTGAAACTTGGATGAGGAATAACTCACAAATAGTGGAATACAGTTCTTTAGCACTTACCCAGAACCAGGAAGTCACACACCAGACAATCAGTAGTGCATACCCAGAGCCTCTCCATACCACAGCTTCTAGCTGCCTCTTGCAAGATCATCTTAAAGTTGACCATGGTGAATCTATTCAGAGAATTTATCAAGGAAAGAACAACATTTGTACTCCAGAAAAAAAAAAAGATCTCATGTAGAATTTAGATTCAACAGTGCTTCCTAATGTTAGGGCCAGTTCTGAGGAATTTAATACAATATTACACTCATAGTAGGGAGTTACAATGGAAAAAAGAATTGGCTTTGAGATTGTTTAGTAACATATAATCTTATATTGCTTGTAACCTTTAAAAGATTATTTATAACAAATATATACTCTTAAGGTCTGAAAAGCTTCCGAATGTTACCATTATCATCTTCATTTTCAAATGCAGATGGGGCCCACAAAGGGAAGCCTTTGCTCAAGTTGAAGTCCTACATTTAAACTAGCAAAGGTAAAAATCATTCCCAGCCAGATGTTCCATACACAATATCCTACATCACACCATGGCAAAAATAATTGTCTGTCTTTTAACACATTCACAACTTACATAATTTGCTGCTCTTACTAAAATTATCTGCATAATAACATACTTTGTCAATAGTGTACAGAAGCCCAACATAATCTTTTCTAATTTCCTTTTTTTCTTAAGTGCTCTAACTACATTCAGGATAATTAAAACAGCCCACAGAAGTACATTTACTAACAACCTGTTGATAGATTGATGTACATTAATAGAGCTCCTTCCCCTGATGATGTAATTATGTGAATAGCCACATAGTTTTTCTTATTTAGAGACAGCTGCAGGGCATGCTCTGAGTATTTTTCGCTTTGTTGTTTTGCTTTTGGATGGTTAGAAGTGATGCAAACTCCTTCCAAATATGCCAATGGCTTCATGCAGGGGGAATAAGAAGTCATGGCATAAATATCTAATGAGCACAAACATGTAAAGAAACCAATAGTCTTATGAAAAGGAAGCTACAAAGAGATAATGGCCCTTGGAAAGAAAGCTGCCCTTCTGCCAAGAACTTCTGCAATAAAGCAATGGGAAATGCCCCAAGTTAATTTGGAGAGTTTAATATCAGGGAATTCCCACTGTGCAAAGCATTGAAACAATTTAAACACTAGTGTTTGGAAAGTGACTGGAAGACTTACTTCTCATAATCATAGTTCTCCATGTATATAAAATTGTTCTCAGACCCAAAGGAACTTAAAATATTTCCTTCTTCACTGCCTAAACTTCCTTCTTGATTATCACATGCCTTAGCAGCTTCTGGTTACTTGCAACTGTTCAGCGCTTTTGTCAAAGCGAGCGGCAATAACCTAAAATGACGATGACAACCTGCTGACAGAGGTAACTTACTCTGTCATTCTATCCCCATGAGTCTGTACAATACCAAACCTTGGCTCCTCTGCTTTGATGGAACATTTGCAAGTATCAGCATTTACATTCACATCAGGTATATGAAACTTCTGAACATTTCTTGAAGAACTGTCTCTTTAAGTACCTAGGCTCTCCTTTTTAAATTTCCTTTCAGCTATCAAAAAATTAAGTATTATTTTAAACCTCTTCTTGCTAGTAATTATTTTCTCATCTCATTTTCATAGTCTTCAGTTTGACTATTTTTCTCCTTAATTATCAAAACATCTACAACTTTATACACTAGCTTCAACACATTCAGTTTCCCCTTACGTATTTGTTTTCTCTTCTCAACTCTGCAAAAGTTAACTTCGAAGACCCGTTGCTCTTTTCTTCAAAGATTGTGTTCTACAGTGACAGTTTTCGCATTTTGTACCACCATAACACACTGTTCTTGTGCCTTGTACCAGTCCTCTCAGGATCACTGGTCAAACTCTCTTGTTTCTTTTCCAATATGGTTTACCAAAAGTCAGTTTCTAATATTTTGAATTACAACTAAACTCTTATTCAGCATGCTGAACATCTCTCTCACCCCTTTGCAAACATTTCCTCACTTCTACCTCAAAAGAATTAACAAGTCCATTCAGCTGACTGCTTTATCACAAGCTATTAATGGTTCAAGTTACCGTTAAAGGTAGGCTGCAATTGCTTTGATAGCTTATACTATTAAACAACTGTAAGCTGCATTATTGCATAGTATTTACACATATAACCTTTTAACAATTATTATATCTTTCCGTATTAGCTGAATTCTCAAACTCCTCACTTCCAAATCCTTCCCATATCTAGTCCCATATTACTCACTAGCATTGCATAAACATGCTATTGTTCTTTTCTTGCCTAGTTCCTGATCTCACATTCCAGCTAGTTCTCTAGTACAAAAATAGTAGGATTAAATTGATTAAGATTTCCTACTATTCTTTTTTTTTTTTAGTTGTCTTGTTGGAAATGCCCCACCTACGCAGACAGAAACCTGAAAAAATATTTCTGTGAGATACCAAAACTAAAAATGTTTATAGAAGAATAAAACAAAAAACACTATTGACAAAAAATAAAAATTCTTCTTATCTGTGAAATAAAACACAAGAGGATTTTTTTTTTATTAATGCTTTTAACATATTTTCAGACTAAGCAGTATAGGCTCTCAACACATTGTGGACTCAAAAGCTGAAAATAGTATTTAGATGTTACACTTTAGGTAAGTATTTTTGGTTATTGATTCTTCAAAATACTGAAATACATGCATAACATTAGCAATGGGATTAGTTCCAGTTAATTATACAATTAAAGTTTCATGTATGCCTAAGAGCTTTGCTAAAAGAGCCCGTACTAGCATAAAGCGTGAAGTGTACTGAAGGTGTAAAAACGCTAGGTGCTCCCCATAGTTGTTACGGCATGAAACAATGAACTGTGCCTCATAGGCTTTGTATAAAAGAATTTTGACAAACTTATAGCAACCACATCTTAGTAGTTCTGAACATACATTTTGAACATATGCACTAAGACGACAGCTGTATGTGGGTTTGAGAGCTGTGGAAATACCCTAGGAGAGGAAGAGAGGAAATGGAAATCCCACCCCTCCAATTACCACTTTGTAAATTTAACTATATAAAAATTAGTAACAGAGTCATGGATACTGAAGAGTTGAATGTTTAGGAGTATGGGGACAACTTCCCACATTTCTGATGTTTTGTGGAGTTCCACAAGGAACTGTATTGTTCCAAAAATCTCCTGCTCATAACTATTCTTTCCCAGGGAAAATCTAACCTCTGTTAGATGTTGGTCTCGTCTATTTTTTGTTGGAGTCACTCTTGTATTTACCCCAATATAACAAACATTACAATAGAACAGAAAGAAAAGGAAAAGCAACAGACATGGTCAAACTATCACCTGCTTCATCCAAATCCTGCAGAGAGTTGAGCAGACACAGGGAGCTAAGGCTCTTTGCTTGGGCTTGTTCCACTGATTTGGAGGTTCTAGTTTTTTTTTCTTCAGACCTCATCTGTGCTGGAGCAAAGCTGCTTTTAGATATTCCTGCTCGTAACAGAAATAGTGGTTTAAATCTCCATAACTACTTAAGGCTTAGACAGAAAACAGGGAAACAATAGAAGCAAAGGAGAGTGGACCCACAAGTGAGAAGCAAGGGGGAATGTGCATCCCGTTTGGCCCTCGAAGGAAGGCTGCTGCTCATGGGAATGTGCCTCCCTGACCGGGAGGAACTGCTGAGGCTGCAGCCAATTTCACCATTGGAAAGATGCTTGGGCAGACAGACTGGAGCCACTTGCATATAAGCTATTACTGTAGCCAAAAAAACGAAGAGTTTAAAGAGGAGATGAAAAGAAGGACATGTGACTTTCCATAAACCGTCTCTTTATCTGCAAATGCAGTAGCAGGCTTGAAGTTTGCATTTAAAATGGGGAAAGCAGAAAAACGGTCCTTCAATCTCAGCTCTTACTTTTTTCTGGCCTGCCTTCTTCCACAGGTAGCTTGGAAGACGTTGCAGCTCAGCTATTGCAACTGATTCAGGTGCTCTCAGAAATTGTGGGGCAGGGTTGGCAATTCATCGTGTAATTTGCAATACAACAGAAAAAAAAATGTGGTGAATATTCAGAGGATTACAATAAGAAATCTTAATTCAGTGGGCACCTTTCAAGAACGTTAAATTAATGAATTTACCAGAAAAACTTTGAGCAAAAGAGTGATTTTTAAGTGAATATTGCAGTATAGATGCATTTATAATAATTTTCTGAAATTCTAACGTATTCTTCTTCAAATCAGTAAGTGGTAAAATGCTACCTTACTGAAAAATCTATTCAAAGATCCATATATTATAATGTTGTATTTCTAATACATTTCTCATATCATACTTGCACTGGGCTGCTCAAAAATTAATTCCATAATTTTTGAAATAAATCATTGTTCATTAATTTACAGTAATTAACACCTTTAAGAAATGTTAGTACTTTCATGTACTCTCTTGGACTCACAAAGTCTTCAAATGATTTTCATAGGTCATTTGGACCTGCTGTGAACAGTCACCAATCAAAATTTAATTATCCTACTACTTTCTGTATCTTACAAATATGTTGCAGTTTTGCCTTAAAAAATACTGCTTTCATGAACCATCCTGCAGATAAATTCATCTATGCAGGGAGTGAGAATCTATGAAGTGAAATGAGCAGTTCCCGTGCACAGTAAGCAACTTCTACAAAATTTGAAATTAATTTTTACCACAATTATTTTTAAACATTCTCCCAGATTTAAAGGGTATTGAACTTATCAGCTCCTGCTTTATTCAGTTCACCTCTAACACTAAACCACCAAAATAATCATGCTGGATTTCTTGCTGAGTGGGCTTATTTTAGGACAGTTGCTGCAATCCAAAATTAGTACCTTATTTAGCATCAACATTTTCTTGAAAACAAATACAAAGTTGATGGTTATTTTTAAGAATTTGCTGCATCACACATTTAAAATAAATACAAATAATGCCAGCAAATATGAAGGTGATATACCTTATACAGACGGTGTTACAGGAAATAGAAATCAGATGTAACAAGCAAATCTTCCTATCACCAATAGCTAGAAATTGGACCTGCTATTGTTTATTTAAAACATAGGGAAAGGTCTGCTTCCTGTCACTATACGTGTATTTTGCTCCATATACAACATGACCCTTGACTTACAAGAGACATTAGAGAACTTTTTGGCTGTCATTCAGTTAAGCCATTATAGACTGAATCTGTAGAAGGTTCAGCCAACATCCAAACTACTTTAAATGGATTTGACACATCATCAGAAAAAAGAAAATCTGAGTTTCCTTGAATTCTAAGGGGAAAGTACTCGAATGACAAAAAAAGAACAGAACAAAACAGAAACACTGTTAGGTCACATAGAATGCTGTAGACAGTCCTTCTCCTTGCTGCTGAGGCAGCACAAAAAAAAAAGTTACAGTTATGTAAGTACTGTATCAGCACTATCATACTTCTTAGTGCTTTTGAAGGCTGAATCCTGCAGTCAATTCTCAGGAGCCAGGAGCTGAATGAGCAACTGCACAGCACAGTCCCCATAAAGAAAATACTTGTGCATCTTTCCCATGGGGTTAAAATGAAATCTAAAGTTAAACACGGGTGTTTAATAAAGCATCAGAGATCCACGCTTAATGAAGCATGCGGTTCATGCTCTCTCACATGTGAGCTGGAGGAATGATACAACTCACCAGCTGATGCTTGGTTTTCTGCGTAGTCCATGGCAGGTGTGTATTCAGTGCACATGTCCGGGGCAGATCAGCAAGTAGGTGGTGTTTCTAGAAGATGTTAATGGCAACTAGAGTTTTTCACATGCTGTCGACAGGAGGAAAAGATTTTGTAATGTGTTGTAATTTATTCTGAATTTTCTTCCTAATCCCCTTCAGTTAGCAATTTTGGTCATGGCTAGGACTCCTGCATTTTCTATCTCTTGGAAAGCATTATTTTTCCCATTTAGACCTGAAATATGTCATCCTAACGTACTGATACTAAGCATAGCAAGCTGAAAAGGACACAGGAATCATCAAACCCACAATAAAGCAGGAGCCGATAAATTCAGTGCATCTTAAAATGGTAGGAAGTTCTCAAAAATAATTGCTGTGAAATTATTACTACTATTTTTAACAAAGTACTATGTTAAAAGCAATTGACTTTTTGCTCTGTGCTATGTCCAGGGAAAGCTCTCCCAGCACATGGCTGTTCTGACAGCTGGTTCTTCATATTTCCAGTCCTGCGGCCAATACCATAGACCTACTTCTCTGCTGTCTTGGTATGAATCTGTGGTCTTTTCCTTCCACTATGTCTTCTGATCACAGAGACTCCCTTTCTTCTCTCCTCTCTTGCAGAACTTTTGATAATCTTCCCAGTTCCTTGCCAGCATTTCACTCTTGGCTATGTCTATCATCTCATTTTCACTTTCAAGGAGGCTAGTTCTTCTCCTGTTCCTTATGACCCCATTTTCTCCTCTTCCTACTCAGCTGTGTTTCTCTTCCAGCTGCTTGTCCCTTAACATTGTCCTTGTAGTACTGCAGTTCTAATTTCCCTAGTGAGTTAGGCATTATAATTCCATAACTTTTTAAAGCTTTTCATTTCATCTTGCTAGTCCTTCTTCGTAGGTTGCTCTGAAGTTCCTCAAAGACCTCTCTAGCTGTGACTAATTTCCAAACTATTTCAGCATTTCCAAGTTTGTTACATTATTGTCCATACCCTTTACTAGGACATTAATGAAATACTGAATCCTAAAGGACCAGTATGATATTCCGTGGCTACCTTCTGCCATGATAAAATACTGCAAAATCAATCATTTATTACCTCTGTTTTCTGACACTCAGTTTGTATAACAATACCTTACCTCCAAATGAACAAGTATTGAACTCCTTTAAAAAGAAGAACTTCCTTTGGAAAAGGACCTTAGTTCAAACATAGCATGTCACAATGCAGGCCCCTTCATTGCACAAGCAAAATACACTCATGAAGAAGCCTAGAGGCTGGCTTCACTACAAAGACAAAGTTGTCTGCCTGTCAGGAATTTATTTGCTTTCAAATGTTGAGACTTTCTTTAAATTTAGTATTAAATAAGACCTCCCCAGATTTGTAAAGCTTAGGGATATTTTGTTCATTTGTTTTGCTTTTCTAATAACTCTGATATTCTTATAAAGAATTCTTAACCTTTTATTACCTACTTGTACTCTTAATACTAATTGTAGGTCAGGTAAAGGCTTTACTTGGCCTTACAATTTTAGTGAAAATTATGTTAATGTATTTTTGTCTGCTTTTATTTTGAATAAAAATATGAATAGATGAATTATACATATTAGTGAAGTTAAAAACTAGTATAACTTAGTAAAAAAATCATTTTGTTCTAAAAATAGAGATTAGGAAAATCAGCAGATGAAAGTTAAAGTATATCTCTATAAAGAAGATTCAATGAGTGTCTTGCAGTACAACCCCCAGATATTTAATGGTACAAAATTTACACTCTAGTAATGAAGGAAGGTCCCTTTATCTCCATCCTTAAAGGACGATCAAAGAAAAGTCTCATGAGAGGATCAGTGTGGGCTTTTTCCCCCAGCATCCTGCACCAAATAGCATTTTAAGATGAATCTGCTGGTTTCCTTTAACAGCACAGATGTGCTGTACAGCTTATCTACTTTCATATATAAACATATTTGAGTACGAGCATCTGAGTATATGTTTAAAAACACAAATATGTGTAAGTTATGTTGAGGTAATGATGCACAACCTATTTTTCAGTTATCTGCATAGGCAATCTCAGAGCCATTTTACATCTGCTATCTTCTCTTTCATGTCTGTGTGCTTAAGTTTAAGCTTGTTTCCTAAAGAATTCAATTTGCCATTAGTTTTAAAAAACACGAGTTAAATGACTGCATCAGTGAAAACCCTGCTCTTTCCTTAATCCCACTTCAAGAGTTTGCCCATTTTTGCTGATATCTATTAAATTCTAGAGGCTTTTTAGACCAGATAACTTTTATAGCTTTCACCTTGTTCACCTGCAGCAGCACATGATCTCTTTGGAGCACAGTGCCATCTAGCTTCTCCTTTTGTGACTTCAAGTATTCTGTGTGGAACATAATTGTGTGAGGTGACAAAAGAAATAGTCCCAAGAAGCTATTGTAATATATATTGTCATGGTAGCCTTGAATATTTATCTGGACATACAGCTGAATAGGGGGAAGAAATTACTCCCTGAGCCTCCCATGAAATGCCTCTTCGATCATCCAAAATGGCAGACAAACGTATATGTTTTCCTTTGAAAAAGGTCTTACTGCCTCCCTTCAAAACAGAAAGTCAAGATCCATCCTGATGCCCTAGGCAAGCTACCTGTGCCTTTGTGGAAGCTCTGGCACCATACCAACGCTACTACTACAGCACTTCAGAGGGCATCAAGGGAAAAACGGCTAAATCCTCTCACATTGCTAAAGACAGTTGTATCTTAAAGAAGAATCCCTGCTCCCAAAGGAGCAATGTTGAAAAGATTAGGTAGATTCACTGATGTGCCAAGAAAGGAAGAAGGATAGCGGAAGACACCTTTCATGCATATGAGGGGTTTTTGTTTGTTTGTTTGCATCTCTTCCTTTAGTAACAAAGACTTTTTTGGCGGTGTTTTTTGGAGAAGTGCAGAGCAGACATGAAATGATCCACCACATCTCCTTGAAAGAGGCCGCTTCAAACGAGGACCCTTCTGGGGTAATGGATATTTCCCTGTATTCATCTGGAGTCTGAGATGTACTCACAGGTGTCTGGCTTTCATCTGTCTTTGCAATATATAGAGGACCTGCCTATGTGCAAGCCTGTAACAACGTATCCAGTCCTTTTAAAGCTGTCTTCTCATCACAAAGGCTGTAGCAGAACAGCAGACAGTCTTCTCCTGTCTGGGTCTGGTTCATGCCCTTGGCAGTTTCCAGTGAGCCAAGAATATACAGTATCCATCCTCATTTTCTTCACCTTGTCTTCCCAATTCACTGACCCGCTCTTTACAGCTGGGAAGGGGTACTTCCTGCTGTGTCTCATGAACAGAGTTTATTTCCACAGCATTAAACAAACCTCTCACTGCTAATGCACAACAATGCATACCAGGGAAGCAGCCAAGCCTTCAGACTCTCACTTCTCACCCACTGGAAACAAAGGTTTTCCATGAATTCCATGAAGCAACATAACTTCTTAAATGATTAGGGTAAAATAAGGCCTAAATAATTACAAATAAATACCTAAATAATTAACAAACTTGTTGAGACTCCACTGTCCTTATTCCTTTTCACATAATCCACTTGAAATCCATAAAGATCTAAGAGGAAAATTTGCTACTCAGCATGTCAGGGTGGCATATATATGCAGACTTCAAAGGGATGAACTGGTGGTAGCCTTTTGCAGCTGGCTTGCGTGAGGAAGAATGACTTGGTCAGTTCGCTTTTTTGTACTGGTTGGCTGGCCACTGTAAAGGGGAAGGTCGCAGGCTAGCATCCTTCCTCTTCCTCAAGAGCGTACAGAGACAGCTGTCTTCACTGCGGGGAGCACCTGCTAGCATCAGACACCCTTGCTGAGTATCTGCAGACAACTTCATGATCACTGAAAGTGTTAACAGATATTCTTCTCAAATGTTTGTTCATAAACTATTCAAATGGAAGTAATTACGTAATAGGTATCTCTGCCAGCCTAGAAGTAATGGGCACATAAATAGCTTTATACATTCATGCTTGAACCCAAATTTTGATGTCAAAACATTACCAAAAACATTAAAATAACACATCAGCTTTGTTTTCAAAATCAATTAATTAAAAAGTAATATTTCAGTATAGTACTGTGTAAGTGATGGGAACAGGAAACAAAATTATGTCCCAGGATTTCTACAAATCTCTCATTTAAAGGTAAAAATTTGTATGTGCCATTCTAACCTGATTATAGGGATCACAATAATTTTCAAATTAGGGATAAAATTAACCTGTTATTTTATTCATTAGCCTAACGTAATACTTAGTGTTAGATGTCACTAAACATGAAGGTGATTACAAGACCTTTGTCTTTTACTTTCAGTGGCTTTTTCCTTTTGAACTATTTGCCCCCACAGTTGCATGTACACGGATTCTTGACTATGGTTTCCTTAGAGGCTTTCTACATTTGGGAAGAGATTTGTTTTATATATTCATATACATATGAGAAAAATTTTTTTCTTCAGAATTGAATGAGCAATTTTCTGCCAAATCTAAAGGAAAATGGTAAGAAAATCTGAAGAAGATATTAGATAATGACTTCAAATTTATTCTCAGTTCTGTGCTTGCGCCCTACAGAAATCAAATCATTCTCTGAAATTGTATATTTTATCCTCTGGTAAGTCTTCCATCTACCTGTATCATTATCAGCGATCTGCAGTCTGCCAAACATGCAACTCCCAGAGCTCCTGTCTGGGGTTCCCTGGCGAGGTTCAGGGCTTCAAGATCCCTGGCCTCTGCCACGGTACAGGCCCTAGAGGCTACGGTCCGAACATCTGGGGCACGTGTGCACTGTATCACAAAAACCACAGAACGTCTGGTTTCGTCAGCCTTATCTGATACGTTGACCCATTCTGCCCAACATGCCCTTATGTGATTTCTTTGATCCCTGAGTCATTTGCAGGTTGTTATAAATTCTTAAATTCCCAAATGCAGCCAGGGATAAGGGATATTCAGCAAGGGATAAGATATCTGGACAAATTTTATCTCAAATGAAATAAAAATGTAGTTCAAAAGGCCATATATATATTAATATATGCACACATAGGTATATATATATATATATATATATATATAGTTTTCCTTGAATGTTAATAACTTAGAAACAAAATATTTCTTCCTCAAAAATCTCAAAGTGTATTCTTATGTTTGGGCTGAGACCAAGCTTGGGATGCTACCATCTCAAAGATGCATTTTTTAGCATAGCATGACTACATCGCAGAAGGGACTATAATTATAATCTTGACATTACCATAACGACCGTGGTTGCTATCAGGTGACAGGTATAATATGGATAATCAGTAGAAGGTACAATAGCAATATTTAATGATGCATGAGATGGAAGAAAATTAGTTCATGCCTTTAATTCAGCTCAGATCCATCATTTGTTATATTTGAGTGCGACTTTCCTGATTCTGTTAATATGTACATAACAGTTACAATAAACAGCAAAGAGCCAAGCAAGATATCTATTGCAGAATCCAGAGAGCTTACATTCACTCCTCATATACAGTGAATAAATTTTTTTGTGTTCCTATTATATCGTTAGAGTTTTTTTGACATGATAGATAATTCCACTGTCTTAACACCATACAAAAAAAATCTGATTGTCGCAGCAAGAACTATGAAAAATCCCTTTGCCTTGAAGTCAGCTGGAAGCAGTACTAAGGCTGTCCTTTTGTTTTTCTATGTTGCTCTCTACCAACTCTCTGATTTAATCATCTTAAGAGAGATAATGCCACAAATTAAACAAATCTAACCTGGAATAAAGCAAGGTGTCCTCTTAAATGAAAGAGGGGAAGTTATGCTGACTAGAACTATGTTTGTAGAAAAGCATTAACTGAAGGAGAAATATTTATGGAAGAGGAGACTCCCTCAGTGAGACTTCCAATATGTGTAAGTAGCGAGGGATAAAATACAATAGAAGACAAAAGAAGGAAACCTGTACAGAGAAATAGTACCCAAACATAAAGATGAGGAAGTACTACTCAAATACCTCAACAATATTTCTAGATATTACCTCTGTTCAAACCTTACTACTCCTGTCTGCACAACAACAAAACTGCTACAGAAATTCAAGTCATTTCACTATGTCTTAGAATGAAATATAAAGTTTACAAGGAACCACAGAAACAGTGTTTTATGGAAAAATATGAAGGTCAGTGCTAAAGCGAGAGGTTATTTCAGTAGTGAGGTACAGTGAAGGAGAACAGAAAAAGGGGACAAAAAAAAACAAAGGAGGATATTTCACTGACACCTCACTGGAGCATACAAGAAGCAAAGCTTGTGAAACACTGCATAACTCTGGCTTATTGTTTGCTTCACCGACTGTCTCTCAAGCCTCTTCTATAGCTGGCTTCTGTTGTTAATGTTCACTTTGTTACCCTGAGAGTGGCGTTGCACCTCCATCACATCATCAGTTTCGGCGAAGATCAGGATGGATACAGCTCTTGCCTGAAGCGTATTTGCACATGTAACTGTGCACTGAGAACGTCACAGGATAGGTGAAGACTCCAGACAGCCTTAAGACAGCTATAAGAAATTTCCATAAGAATGCTAGCTCTATGAAGCTATGAAAAAAATAACAAGATATCAAAGTTATCTCTTCCAGGCATGGCAGTCTCTGCTGATTCTCCCCCAGGGCTGCACCTCCACTTTCCTCACTCAGCTGCTCTCTGGATCCCTGGGGAGATAGAGAACAGAGCGGCCAAGTCCTGCTGCAGTGATGGACGTTTGGCCTCACTGAGAAGCACAACTCACACAGCTGTTTTTCATGAATGTTAATACCTTCTCTAGCTGCAGTGTCAAAGACAAACACGACTAGCTTGTCCATTCAGAAAAGAAGGCAAATGCCACAACCACCTGCAGTAGGGCTCTAAGATGGCTCACTCTGTAGGCCCACTCCTGAACGCAAAGCAACCTTGCTCTTGCCTGAACCTTTTCAATAGTAACAGCTCCTGCCTTTGCTTTTTGTACCTTGGTCCTTGAATCACAGGAGCTGGTACTGTCCAGGGGGAAAGAGATTTCTTTCTGCCACGGTGTTTCTTTTTTAATTAATATAAATATGGGTTTCATCTGCTGTCACTTCTAAAGCAGCAGGAAAAGCTTTGAAGCAGAGGCTGATCTCAGAAGTACAGGAAAAAAAAGGCATTTAAAGAATGCTGTAAGCTTTGGCAGAAACGTTTTTGTTATTCGTTATTTCAACGCACTGTCCCACAGAGGCACACTTCAGCACGGTGAGGCCTGTGGTGCTACACAGCTCCCTTGCTGGGGCTGAGCTCCCCTTCTGACAGGCGCTTTGCTCTCCCTCAGGACAAGTCGCAGAAGCTTGGCTCTATACTCAGGGTAACCTTTATGTGGCGTTGCAGGCTAGATATCCTATAGCTTGCCCTAAATGCCAAACAGTTTACCTTCCTGGAGCAGTTATTTTTCTTCAGAAACTCAAAACTTCAGGCCAGAAAGAAGCCACAAGTGTTTTTTTTCAGGGTTATTTTGTTTCTAGCTCTTTCATTGCATGAGTAACCTGACTACTTGTCCGGACTAGGTATAGGGCAGAGACTGCACAGGAAATCTTCCATAGTGAACTCACAGCTGATGTAGGAGAGAGGTGGTCCACAGCCATAAAGCAGAGTTATTTTCCTCCAAGTTCAGGCCAGAAAAGCCTGAAAAGACCATTAGTAACATATTGGTTTGAATACTTGCATGAAGGTGTGTGTTTCATAACAAGGTCATTTTTTAAAGTTAATCATGATAAGCTCTTTAACTACAAAGTGTTTTTTCTCCAATTGTCAAACTATGCATGACTTTTTTCTACTTTTCTTCCTCTCAGATGAGAATATCAGCAATACAGAGAATATTTGCAGTAAGTCTCACCACTGCTCTACACAGAAAAAAACCCCCACCTTCAACTCCTACTCAGTTTTAGATAGACTTCTAAGTATCTGGGATCCACCCCTTGACTCTTTAGTTTTAGTTTACATTTGTGTCCCAAAACTCACACTGCTCAAGGAGTCACTCTCTGATCAGCAGGATCAAGCATCTGTCCCTCAGTGAAGGATGCTACAGTTACTGAAGTTAGGGAAAAAAGAAAGAGAGCAAAGAAACTATCACTCTGATAAAATGATGACGGTGCATGGGAAGGATTGGCATAAGAGACCAAAAAAAAAGTAGCTTTCTTAGAAGTTAAAGTCACGAGAAAAGCTATTTTCGCTCCCCTTTGGAAAAGGGACTTCTGAATTTAAAGAATACTGCAATAATCTAGTTATGTGATTTAAGATGAAATAGAAGGGTAAAGTATATGTTGTCACTTTTTCTTTAATGAAATGCTACACTTAAATGTCTTCATTTGAAAATAATCTGTATGTGGGTTTTTTAAAAATAGCATCAATTCGGTGGTTAGAAAAAAAGGTTCACAATGTGCTTATGGCTGACTGAATCTGGAGGTTAACTAAGATCTTATTCCAGCTTGTAATGCCAGTAATGCTGTTGAATGTAGTCTCCATAAGTATGCTGATGCAATTCATACTGTTCGGCTTTTTGACTCAAGAGGTTAATAAAAAGTTGCTGCCGTGTGGAATGTTTTGTTAAAAGAAATTGATAATAAAGTTATGTAGCCTTACTTACTAAGAAAAGTACAGAATCCTCCTTCCTAGCACATATATGGAGTCAAATAACTTCAGATGGTTTATTTCATCGTTATCCCAGGTATCTTTCGGCTTTCAGACTTCTTTCTCTGTGCTGCTTCTCAGCATCACACTGTTAGTGCCCCTGTCCTGACACCTTCGTCACGCTTTCCCAGCCTCATTTTGCTGCTTGTACATTTTTACCGTGCCCTTGCTTTGGGCAACGATTGTCCAGTTTTGGTGAAGACCCATATTATTGTAGTTAACTGATTCCACAAAGGAGCTCAGTGGCTCTTCACAACTATCTTAAATAAAGGGTAACCTCAAAAGTTTTAATCCAGTATAAACACCCTCTTTAAGCTATTTCACAAATAACTGTATTTCTGCCTTAGGGTGTTACTCTGAGCATCGCAGCTTTATCTCAAAAGAGCAGATCCCACAGGGAAAGGCTGTATTTCTGCAGGGGCAAACCACAAATTGAGTGGCTGAAGTACAGGCAGCTTTATGTAGGCCATGGTACCAAACAGATGTTTTAAAGCCATTTTAGTAGCCACTACGGTTCATCTCACCCATTGCAGACTCCTAGTTGCTCTCTTTTCCAGAAGCCCTGAGAAAATAGCAAGGGAGTAGGCACCTATTGCACATGAATGATGTGACTGATCTGCTATTGTATAAAGAAAGCCAATGTTTTGATGAGACTACACCCGTCATCTAATAGACGTGAAGCCAACTGACCAGCCATTGTTGGTAGGGAAGTTTTAAGCCATGCTCAAAGCAACTTACTTGGCAGAGTGTTAGAGCAAAGGAGAACTTTGCTTGAATTGCTGATGGTATTTCCCATCGTCTTCATTCACACCTCTTGAAGGACTGGTTGGTTGAAACATTTTAAAGGACAACTGGCAACATAAGCCCTGTAAATTAGTTGTCTGAACACAACAGGAGTTCACACTGAAGAAAAGTCACCAAATTGAAGTGGGCACATTTGAATGAGCTGCATAAAGTACAGCAGAGATGCCAAAAACCAAGAAGCAGATAATTTTCTCATCCAAGAGGTGCCGGCAACACAGAACCAACAGAAGTTGAGCTAGGCCAAGCTTCCATGATCATTTACCACAGAGTATTTATATTGTGGAAATATAAAGAATATGGCTATAGAACAAGGCATACATGACTTCTCTGAGCAGTAATATCTCAGAGTCTGAGATCTGAAGTTGAGATAATTCTTTTTTCTTAATTACTTTAAATTAAAATTATTTTCTGTGTAATGCTATTTTTAAGTCACCTGAGTATATTAAAACAGTCAAAGATATACAGTCAGATGTAATTGCATCAAACTTTCCAAAAGATTTCCAGCTGTTCTCTGGAATTAATGCATAGCATAAGGATAGCTGACTGAAATTTTGTACACAATAGCATTTTTTTATACATATTTGCATTTAAAACATTTTCTATATAAAATACAGGCATTTCAGATTTAACTTGCATGCTCTTCTGTAAGGGACCAAATCCAGAAGTTCCAGTTATTTGACGTTTGGACATCGAATGCTGAAACAGGTTATTGCTTTAATTCCAGACTAACATGTTTCATAGCTTAAAAACAAGGTATTCAGTCTAATTTATTATTTTAAATGTTTGTTCTTTTGCTTATGGGCCCAAGTACTGTGGTTTACCAAATGTCTTTAGTTCCTTTAGATATGTGAGAGGTGGTGATGCTGATCCTTTGGTGGGTTCAGGCCCAAAGACTACTTCATAGTAGAATGAGATCTTAGCCCGGGGTAGCTCTCAGTTTAGATTTTGGCAGTAATCCTGAATATTTTCCACAGTTGGTATAGCTCAAACAGTGGGTGGCTGGAACAGTTCTTCCTCTTCTCCATTTGCACCATAAAGCTAGCAAAAACACAGTCACTGTGATTAGGATGTGAGATTAGAACAAGGATCCTCCACTCTCCAAGATAAGTGCACAGTGTTGATAAAATAAATCTTGCAAGTCTTCTGTGTTCATGTTACCATGCTAGGCCTCCTCGTCTTCCTGATGCTGCCACTCAGGTGGTAGGTACACTGTCGTCGTAATATGGAGGAAGAAAACCTCCCTAAGCTTCAGACTCTAGGAAACCTCTCCTACTTTTCCACAGGTCCTCATAAGTGAATAAAGCTATTTTCACGTTGTTTATGCCAAAATATGGGGGTTTTTTTCTTTTATTTTCATTTTGAAGCCTTGGCTCCTTGTCTTTGTTGAATCCTGACTTCAAGCAGAATTTTCTTCTGTGATGATGGTGACTTTGTTATTTAGAAAAATAAAATAGTGGTATTGGGATTTCAAATATACCATAGTTGCCCAACAGATTTCAGGCTCAGGAAAAAAAAAATGAAAGTCCTCCTTTCCTCTTAAAGCAATTTCTGCTGAAACTTAACCCACCTCAGGCAAGGTAAGCAAAGCATGTAACATTATAAAATATGGCCATATGGACTTATGTTTTACTCCACGTGGAGGAAGATATGTCTGTTCCTTCCTCACTATTGTCTTGCCACTCTAATATCATCATGAGAGCTGCTAAAGTTGTAATAATTCCGGTCACCCAACACAACAAATTTCTATGTTCACACATCCCTATTCTTGTTCTCAAACTAATGTGATTTAGATGTTACCGCACTGATCATTTTAATGAGCAGGGCCCATGAATTTAGGACAGGATTAGCTTCTTCCAGTCTTTTGTCACAAAAGGCAAACAGTGCTATGCACCACCATCACCAGGACCGCACCAGCCGTGTCACGAAAGAGGAAGTAAGTGATCAAGTGATGAAGGAAACAAAGGATTTCAAGTCCATTCCTGAAAGAAATCTTGAGGCTGCAGTACTCACCATGGAGCAGCTCCACTTCCCGCACTGCTCTGAGTGGGAGGAGTTGTTGCCTTTCCAAATGCTACAGAGAATCTGTCATTTTATATTTAGCAGAGGCTGTGAAATCCCACTTTAACAATAATGTGTTTAATAGAAATGCCATGAACTGGTAATTGAACAGATGATAAGGTTAGATGGAGAACACCAGTCTCCATATTGCATTATTTTTCACCTAGTTCATTGCCGTAGGCAGAGGCCTTTGTCAAAGTGTGTTTTATTTAGAGAACTTTCAAAAAGAAAAAAATCCAAACCAGACTACTGAAAGGGGGGGAGTTGTTTGTAACAGTTTCCACAGGTAGCATCAGCCAGAAGTCTGTCAGGAAAAAGTTCAAGGAGGGTCTTGCATGGAGCACAGAGACAATAAAGGGGGGAAAAAACAGTTCCTTGTGGGTGGCTTGGAGTGGGGTTTTTTTGGTTTGTTTGGAGTTTTTCTTTTTTTTCTTTTTTTTGTCAGAATGGGACATTCATCCTTTCTTCACAAGTGAAGCCTGCGTTTCAGGGAGCTCGTTTTAAAGAGATACCGTAAGAACCACACAGATTATACAAACTTGCACTAAGCACCAAGAGGGATGTCCAGGTGCCTCTCCGTCTTACACTGAAATCTCTAAGACAACAGCAGGTACGTACGCAGCAGTATTGACCAGTCGTCCCAGACTCCTCAGCCCAGGCTCTGGGCCGGTCCCCGGCGACAGGCGCTGCCGGGCAGGGAGCGGGCGGCCTGGTCGCCGCGGGCCCACGCAGCCGGGGGCGGCCGGGCCCCAAGGGGAAGGCAGCCGGAGCCCCGGGCCGCCCCTCCGCGCACGGACAGCGGGAGAGGCGCCGGCGGGAAGGGAGGGCGCGGGGCCTCCCGTCAGCGGGGAGGGCCGGCGCGGCGGCAGGGAGGCGGCAGAAGCGTCGCCGCTCCGACGGCGAGTCCCGGCGCGGCGCCGCGGCCACCTCGCGCTGCCTCAGGCGCCGCCGCGGCGGGAAGGGGCGCGAGGCGGGCGCGACCCCCGCCCGCCCGCAGCCCGCGAGCGCCGCCAGCCGGGCGGGCGCGGCGCGGCGCGGGAGCCCCCTCAGCCCCGTGCCGGCGGCTCCGCGCGGGGCGCCGCTCAGCGGGGCGCGGCGGCGGCACTGCCCGCCGTCCCCCGGCGCCGCGGCAGCTGCGGGCAGGGCGGCGCGCTGGCGGCGGCGGCGGCGGCGGCGGCGGCGGGGCGCGGGGCGGCGGCGGGCTCGGCGCGGGGCAGCACGGAGCGCGCCGCGCGGCGGAACTCCTCGCTGCGCCACGTGTAGAGCAGCGGGTTGAGGGCCGAGAGGGAGCAGAGCAGCAGCCAGCTGGCGGCCTGCAGCGCCGGCGGCGCGGGCGGCAGGAAGAAGCCGAGCAGGCTCACCCACACCAGGGGCTGCGTGCCCAGCAGGAAGACGCAGCAGAGCAGCAGGACGGAGACGCTGCTGAGGCGGCGCTGGGCGCGGCGCGGCGGCGGCGGCGCGGCGGGGAAGGGCAGCTGGTGCAGCAGGTGGAAGTTGAGGACGCTGACGCGCTTGGCGCTGCCGCGCACCCGCCGCACGATGCCCAGGTAGCAGTGGAGCAGCAGCGCCGTCTGGCCGAGCACGGCCAGGGCCAGCAGCAGGGCGGTGTAGCGGGGGCCGCCGTCCGTCTGGCGGCCCGGGGGCGGCTGCTGGGCCGCGGCCGGGGCCCAGAGGCCGGGCAGCAGCGGGAGCAGGAGCAGCGCCAGCACCCAGGAGAGCCCGATCATGCAGCCCGTGTGCCGCCGCTGGTAGAGGGCCTGGTAGACGCTGGGCAGCTTGGTGATGAGCACGTACCTGTTGAAGGCCACCAGCAGGTGGGAGGCCAGGGAGACGGTGAGGCCGAGGCCGAGGAGCCCCCCTCGCAGCAGCCGGTACTCCGCAGAGCGGAGCGACGAGGAGTTGGGAGGCAGCAGCCCCAGCACGGCCTCCTGGGGCATCCACAGGGCGCAGACGCTCAGGTCGGCGGCGCAGCCGTTCACGATGAAGGCGTTGCTGGTCGTCTGCAGCTTCTTGAAGGAGAAGACCAAGTAGATGACCATCACATTGGATAAGGTCCCTGAGATAGCCAGCGCCGCGTAGAGCAGCGACAGGAAGATGCGGGTCCCGGAGGAGTCCTCCCAGAGCAGCAGCAGCGGCGAGCTAGCGCTCCAGGAAGAGGCGTTGGGCATCTCGCTGAATGCGGCTCAGTTTTGACTTCTCCCTCTAAATCCCATCCTCACCGGGGTCAGAGGATCCTGCTGCAGAAGTCCCCCGCCAAACACAAGGGAGAAGGTGCAGCTGATGCACTCCAAGGCAGGTTTCAGCCAAATGAGCTGCTAGGTCCAGAAAATGCAGTTAGCAGAAAAGATCCAGCGAACGGCAGTGTCCAGGGCAGGTAGCTAGCAGAGATCCCATGGACTGTAGCTCATGAAAGTGGGTCCATAGGACGCAGATAGCTGTTAGCAGACAGCAGCGGGATTGAGCATTTTGTAGCTGTGAAAATGCCAAAAGCAGCAGCACCTTGCAATCAGCAGCAGAAACGGCAGCAACTGATACAAAGCTTTGCAGTTTCTCCTGTGCCACACTACGTACACTGTATATCATTCCAGGAAGATTCAGCCCTTCCACTCTTCATGAATTATTCAGCAGATTTTCAACTTGTTAAATCAAGAAGAAAAAAACCCAAAACCCTACCATGCTCCAGAAATACTGCAACTACACGGTCTGACTCTTTTCTCTTTGACTTACCAGTTTCTTGGTTCTAACACATTTACACAGCAACTTTCATTTTCAGCAAGCTTTCAAACTAATACCAATTTCAGTCCCTTCTGTCTCAAACACAATCCATTTACTGTAGAAACTCCTCTCCTAGATATTCACTTAAGCTGTTTTTTTGATCTTATTTTTGTTATTAGAAAGCATTCTATGCTTCTATAAACTTTTAAAATTACTTTTAGAACTGGTCTGTAGTAACAGTATGCTTTCCAAATTAAATCACTCTCAGACATGATATATGGGTCCTCGGTAAGACAGTATTTATTTGAGGGAGCTGATAATCAGTCTATATATTTTATGTTTCTTCATATATTTATGAAGAAATGGGAATGGCAAATGAAATGAAAATTCATAATGTATTTCTCTGTCTGGGAGCTATCACTGGTCTTCACTGGAGACAGCTCACATCTCTGGAGTCCTTACATGCATGAGTAACCCTGTGGACCTCTGACCAGGCTTTCAGGTGCAGGAATCTGATATAAAAAACATGTCAGAAGTTCCACACACAGTGTCACAAACAATTTCCCTAAAGCCTTTTGCCATATCCAGCTGGTGGTTAGCAGGAATAGCATGGGAATGAGAAAAGGTGCCTGAAGCTTTTTAAAGTGGTGGATAGAGTAAGTGAACATGTGTGAGCATAGGGGCTAATCTGCACATGCTTTAAAAAAAATGCTGTGCATAAAGGACAAACTATGTTTAGAAACCATCTTCTGAGAAATGCCAAGACTGAATGGCAAAGCCCATTCAAACACAAACTCCCTTATAATATCTTCTTTTTACAGGCAAGAGCCTGAGTTACTTGTCACTTCAGAAATACACTTCATTTCCTTTTGATGCTCAAAAGGTTCTGCCGCCCCCACCCTGCAGCACAGCAATGAGCAGTTTAAAGTGACAAGTCTAAACAGAGCTGCTTCTCCTTTTGCCATCTAATCTCGCCACGGCTGTTTACATGAATTAAACCATTTCAGTATTGCTTTATTAAATGCACTAAAAGTAGTGCTCAGATAAAATAATCTGCAACAATAATAAAGCCGCAAATTCCTCGGATTAAAACCCAAAATGCTAAATGATCAGAAAGAGCAGCCTCATCCTGCTTCTCCTTTTCTCCTTTTGTCTTTTTCTCTCCAAATTGCCAACCTGACTGTTCTGAGAGACGATTTCTCATATTGTAATTATATTTTTAAAAAAAATCCCCTTCCCATATTCCCAGTGTATGACTCACTCAGGTTTCAACACAAATAAAACATTTATTGAATATGGGAATCCCCTCCTAGCAGTAGCTGCTGCTCAGCAAGAACTTTCTTTCACTAGTGACTTATGATCCTAAATCAATGTACAAACACGACAGGATTTATTACTAGGTGCACTGTTTCCCAGCCATTCCGTGCAAAGAGAACAAATACAAGCCTAGATGAACTTTAGATTACATAAGAAAAGGTTTTATCAGAAGAAGTCAGGTCCTCTAATTGTTAGGTCTGCCATCTCGATTCACTTAACAAGTCAAACTATTTACATTTGAAAACATATAAAATGTGCAGAACCTGCACTTCTGCAGCGCATGAGAGCGCTCTTCATGGAGTCTCTACATACAAGGTCAGACAGACCCTTCATGATGTTGGTACGAAAAGAGCCGAGACAGGCTGTATAACGCATGTGAGAATTTCTTGGGTCTAGGGAATTCAACTATAGGGAGAGTCACATTGCTACTTTGTAGTCACCTGGATGGGTGATCTGGAAGGAGCACCTCCTGAAGAGGAAGAGCCTACTTTTCCTCCCACTGAGGCACAGAGACTGGACAACATAAAACAATTTCAAAGACCTCATATACCCCTTCACTTAAAAAATTCAGTTGCCATCTGATATCAAACTACCTCTTCCCAGGTATTCTCATAAAGAAACAAACCCCAAGAGGTTAGCACGAGTTCATCTAAACTGAGCAGGTATCATACACCTAGCACAATGTGGATTTAGGTCAGAATACAGAACTGAAAACTCTTCATTGCTGAGCACAGCTTATCTTCTGTCACCAGGTGAAGAACAACTGTGTTCCTTCTGGAGCTTTCTACAGTACTCAATCTTGTTGATCTACCGTCCCACCTGAAAGATGTGGGAAATAAATGGCTATATATGTTAAAGTTATTTCAGACCTTTAGAGAGATGCATGCAGCAAATAATCACCAGAAAGTCCATGTGCACCACCACAGTCCCATCCAGTGCTCTCCAACAGCTAAACCTCAATAAAAGAGCATACATATTAAAGCTTCAATATTGATAAGTTCTGTACTCTTAGCAAAGGTGCAACCTTGAACAATGCACTGTGTTGCCTAGCAGCCAAAAGGCATTGCCTTCTTAGATACATATATGATGAAGATTTGAGGTTAATGAGTTGGGAAAAACATACATAACTCAAAAAGAGAATTCTGTAAAGACTCAACTCCTCTTCCAGCAACTCTATTTTCTCTTTAATAGCATCTATGGTACCACTTCACTACGGCAATTAAATAAGCTATATATGAGAAACCAAAGCTCTCTGAACACAGTATTAAATGAGTAGACACAAGGCTACAAGGAGCCACTAGAAATTATAATCATTAGAAAACAATTCACTACAAAGCCATTGCCAGTGACTGGAGTTCAAGATTTTCTTTTTCACAGGTAGAAGGGTTATACTGGGTAGTATTTGTTTAGATTTGTTAATCAACTAACATCCAAATTAAAATAAATTGTTAACAGAATGAGAACAGCTCCTAAAACAAGTTAAAAGGAAAAAAAAAAAAAAAAAAGAGGTTATTTCTTTCTGGATAAGAGAAATAAGTTACTTTACCTGGAGCAGTACTGTAGTTTTTGAGAAACATTTTTCCTGGAATATATTCTTGCTGCATAAGGGCAAGTATGAAATAACTGAAATGGGAAAGGACTGTAGGAGACCATTTACTCCTTACCTGATTCTGACTGGGGAGACACATACTCGGAAATAAGTTACTCATCTTTTATTCATGATTAGGTGGGGCACATCTCATTCAAATTGCTGCTTGCGTGTTTGTAGATTCTGTAAGTGAAACACCAGTGAAAAATCAAACATTTCTAAAAGGATATGCCAATGGTAGGTTGTTTTGCACAAAATGTATTAACTTGCTCTGTGTTAAAAGGATAACAAAGGACAATCATAACATGCATGGAGAATTCTCACTTAAGAACAGAGACACCTTAGGCTTGTGCAACACCAAGTTACTGTCACTAGCTCCCGAGATGGCAGAGCTGCTCATTAACAACTTAAGTTCACATCTGTTGGAAAGGAGTCAGCATGACCGAAAATCCTGCATCGCTATCCTGCTGGAGTTGAATGTGGGTGTCAGTAAGTACACAGATAAAAGGGAATCAGTGAAGCCTTTCTAACAGTCCCACACCAAAATTTATTCAGAAAATAAGTTCCCACAGGACTGAATGACAGGTTCTTATATGCACTTAAAGCTGGTTGAAGGGGGGAAAAGGAAGTTACTTTCAAACGGAGAAGAGTTGGTAGCAGGTCCCCCAGATACTCTACAGTGCTTTATTGAAATAGGGACAAAGTGTTAGCTCTCCTTACTCTGGACAAGATTCAGTAAGAAACTGAGTAAAAATACTTGTTTCTCTCAAAAGCATTGATCAGAGTTCCTTTTTTGGAATTAGTTTTGCAGAGAGGTTAAGAGAGAAACTGCTTTTACATGTGGATTATATGCGGGCTACAAAAGTAATCACTCGTCTAATAAGGAATTACCTGGGTATTGGCCAAAGCTGTATTTAGATGTAAGGTGTTTTCAGATACAGTTAATCTTATGATGCTAACGAATGAGAATACCAAAATAGTATGTTAAGAGGTAATTACAGTTGCAATCTAAATTCATTAAGGTAATGAAATTAACTTGTGTGTTTGGATTATTTTGTTACAAAATAGCACATCTTATTTGACAGAAAGGCTCATGTTTGTAATGGACAGGACAATCAATCCAAATATGGATTAATTACAAACATGATTATCTACAGTCTTTTTTAATTAATTAGATTGCTCATATGCTTCAGGTTAGAGATATACATAAGTGATATACTTGACAAGGCCCTTAATTACCGTATTTCTTTCCTGCTGCACTTTACAGTGCAGAGCTAATCAAGTGTCAACCTTTTGAGGCCTCTCATTGTTTAGTTGTCAGTGGAGACCGTTATTACAGAAGCTAAAATCTTCCTCTTTCTGCAGTATTGCAATTCAAAAATATCCTCTAAATTTGTAATAATATCTGACTGAAAAGCTTCATAAACTATACTTTAAAGAGATGATTAAGAGTTTCATAAGTCATTAACCATGGAATTGCAGGCCTAGAGACTTCTAGATTTATCTAGTTATCCTGTTTATCAAACCTATTGTTAAAAATCTCATATGCTATAGCTTGTTCTCACATAATAAGGGAAAATGTATTTATGAAGCAACAAAAAAGGTAAGTTCAAGGATGAGTGACCAGAGGATACAAAACAAAATTCATGGTATTTCTTAAAAGCTAGAAGATTCTAAAGACACTAGTACCTTCCTCAGCTTTAACTGTCCACAAACTCTTTCCATGATGGTACTGACTATATTTATCATGCATTTTTTAAAAGCCTAGAAAATCCATTATGCATTAGCTGGCACTTACTACGTTTTTATCATAGTGAATCCATGTAAGAAAGTTTAAAAGAAAAGGGGAACATAGAACAAGATGGTTGCTTTCAACATATTAGAGATATTTTTAAGCTGCTTTTGCTCTATACCTATACACATCCAAATCAGTATCCATTAACTGAACAAGCCCTTTACTATGCTATTGGAATAGACGGACACTGGAATTTAGGCTATTTCTGCAACTTCTGTTCTATACCTAGTTTTGCCATTCCTTTAGAGTGGCTATGCAGCAGTTATATACTCCATCCACATCATTATAAAAGAAAAACAGTATTGCAGTCCAGACTTATCTGACAGGAATATTAAGTACTGTGGAAAAATAATCACGTAACACAACAAATTTACTGAAAGTGCAGCACAGTGAAACCACATTAGAACCATTTGTGGCTAGTTTTTAAAATCAAAGGAACTCTTCATTTAAGAAAGGATAAAAAACCTAAATGAAAACATGATCTTTCAGATTTTCATGGACAAAGACTGTGCTGTTAACAAGACTAAATAAAACTGTTGCACATGTACAAGAGACAAAGTATATTACACCTTTAACAAGGGTCCCTGTCCAAGAAAATTCAGATACAGGTTTTAAGTTATGGATCTGGAAGTATAACACATTACCATACTGCCACTTTGATTAAATAGGTGAGACTTCATGCTATACAAAGCAAATATAAGAATCTTAGCTAAAGAGACTAGTTATAAAAGAAACTTTTTTGGAAACATTTTGTCTTATTCATAAATACTTTATAAGCTTTAGTAGAAATAAGGTGTTTTGAAGAGCTGCTTTTGTTTGATGTACATTAATATGATTAGATCTCTAACATCAACATAAGACCTGAGTAAGAAAGGCCAAGAAACAAGATAAGAATCTGGCTGATATATGCATTTTATTATCAATTAGCTATATATATATTTATATATGTATGTATCTACATTTCAAAATAAAACAGTATTTATTAAAGAAAACTATTTATAACAAAATACATGACAAAATTCTTTGTAGGAGGTAGAATTACCTTACCATTAACCTATAATTCATATACAGTATATTGTATATATATGCACACACATATGCTACTTAGTGTGTGTATATGTTACATATACACAGTTGTGATAAAGTACAGTATTGCATGTAAATTTTATTCAGTGATTTATATAGCTGCTCTCAGTATTGCTTACTACCACTTTCAGTGCAACTTTCCATGGCAATTGAGACCTGAACTGTTTCAGAAATGAAATGCCATTTTGCAGAGCAAATGCACGTCATTCACAGGTCTTCAGGAACGAAGACTGATAATTCAACCAAATTTTATTTTCTGTTTTCTGTAAAAATATTGGCAAAACGTATGCTATCAATTGTTTTGGTTTGCCTTCTGAATTATAATAACAAATCAAGTTATCATAGCTGTTTAAAAAATGTTGCTGACTATGCACTTGTGGAGTTCTGAAAGATTAGCAGGTGATCTCTAGTACTTTACTACAACACTTTCTTTCAGAATTTCATCCTCAATTGAGCCCAATTAAACTACGTGTTGAAGAGCATCTTTACTACTGCCAAAACTGTTCTATGATACAGATTACATCATGATTAGCTATAAGGTTAATAATATTCAAATTAAAGAACAGGTTTCTGAAATGTCCAGTCGAAAAGTGAAAACACTTAATACACTTCTACATTAACTTCTTGTATGCTTTGCTAAAGAAACTGAACACATCCTGCCAAATGTAGCTTACAAACACATAAGTATGCAACTCTGCCAAATTCACTGTACATATACATTCTTACCAAGTTTAAATTTGGTCTTCCTTTATTGGTGCAGTATATATTGCACAGCAAGATTTTACATTCTACATTGAAAAGTTAAAATACTCCTTTAAGACAAATTAAGGAAAGTATTAATTGTATAAAAGAATCATCAGCTAAATTACTCTTTGCAATGGAGAATGTAAATTATCTCAAAAAAAATATTTTCTCTTTATTTTCCTTATGAGACATCAGCAGCTGAAAGTGGAAAGCTGACTATGTATCAAGTGCTTTCAGTTGATCATGTAGTAACTAGTCTCCCACTAGTTAGACTTCCGTTAAGTTACCACAAGACCAACTAGTGAAAAAGTAATTACATTAGGCTTTAAGCAATAATGATGTTCCCTGTAAGTCAGAAAAAGCTTCTTGCTCATAAAAACAACTTTTCATATCTTCTAGATAAACACCTAAAACATCATTAAAATACACATTTTGGTAGCAAAGAACTGAAGAACACTAAATTAAAATATATTCTAATTTTTACATAATTATATATATTGCTTATCAAAATAGTCTCTTAATACATACATATTTTAACACTGTACACAAGTTATAAATGTATTAAATTCATTAGAAATATCTTCAAGTTGTCTCAGCATTAAAATTTTAAATCTGTATATAACACAGGGTAGTAATCTCCATAAATTCAACTTCAGTGCATCTGTAGTAGTCATTAACCAGAAAATTCTGGCTGTTAATAAGTCTCATCATGATGTTGAAGATGTTGATATATCTTGGATTGAAGACTCCTCCTCTGGATGAGCAGTTTCTTTTCTTTAGTTCTCCTCCTTCACGATGGACTTAGATTTCTAAGAGCTCAACAGGTTTCACCGAAGCAGCAAGGCTTTAGTACTGAACATATTCAGACTGAAGGGACTGTGCAGAGGAGAAAAAGAAACTGATTAAGACTCACAGAGGTGGTCATACTTAGATAGAATATACGTTTTGCACTCAAACATAAGGAGCAGAGGAAGAACAGGAGGAAGAAAAATAAGTCAAGAGAGTTGGGTGGAGGGGGAAGAAATTTGATAATCTGTGTGCTTATGTAAAATGCAATAAAATACCAGTAACTCAAAAACTGAATACAGTAAAGTCCATCAGCTTTTCTGTATCTTCACTTACTTTTCCAAACGAAATTCTAGAGATTTTTGAAAGTTTTACAAATCCTTTAAAACAACACAGACAATACCAAAGCCTTAACAATGTGTTGGGAAAACACACAATTGCAAATATTGTAATTGAATTGCTTTCATTTCTCCTGAACAATAAGAATGAAAGTGCTACTATAAAAATACAGCATACTTCACACGTTGATTCAGATGACAACACAGGAAACATGTATGGTGTAGCTAATCACTGAGGAAAAAATGACAGCACAATTATGCACATGAATAAATTTAGGGATAGTTACTAGGAATAAGAAAACAGAGATGAAGTGAAACTGTTATTGCCAATGGTTCATACGGGTTAGCAAAGAACGTAAGTGTAGTTAAGAGTAAGGACATAATCTGTTCTACTGTATTTATGTGCGTTTCTGATTCTACTGCAGTCTGTTTTATAATAAAAAAAAATTTATCAGTTTAAAAAGACAGCATCCAGACATCTTATTTCCTCCTACACAGATGTGTTCAGTGACAGCTTTTATTGCAGCAGTTTTGTAGTTAATGAGGATTCATCAATGTTTACAAATTTTAAATGATGTAATTTTGATGAATAAGAGCAGTCTTATCTGAAGGCTCCTTGTTGTACAAGAATGTTTTAAAAACAAATAGCTAACAACAACAATAAAACACGCTATCCTTTGAGTTAGATTTATAGAACTATCCTAGAGGTATAAAAATCATGTACATGAATTTAAAAATACTGTTATACTTAATTTTTTTCAAATTTTTCCATCTTGCCAGTTTCCATGACAGCACAGAAGCAAAAGGTGACTCATCTTAAAACTATGTAGATACATACTTTTCAGTAAAAATAGTTATAAATCTAAACATCACTTTAAAAATATTGCAAAAGTAAGAAAAACTTATTGTGAAGTGTGGTTATATTTGATAAGGTATTTCTGCAAGTTATAGCTGGCAAATTCTGTTTTATTTGAAAATTTGAGAAACTGGATATTTTCATCAAATACTTATTCTTATTGGCTAGAATGGCAAGTTTTTTTTTTTTTTATAGCAAAATCAAGTTTTCTATCTATCTGGTTCATCAGCATACAACAGCATAAAGACACATGAGAAAAAAGTAAATGGTTTAAGTTCTAAACTTACACTGATGAAGGAACAAAAACCATTAGGGAAAATATATGGCTGACAAAACTGAAGAACAACAGGAAAACAATTGTCATAGTTATTTTTGTTTGTTTTAACTAGAACAGGAAACACTGTATTACTAAATGGATGTTAACAAAAAACCCCACAGTCCTAAGTAACTATTTCTCTTCCATACTGGCGGGACAGACATGAATGGACATATTTGCATCACAAAATTGTAGACATTCCCAATTTCCTCACTATTGAAATTAAAGAAGACTCATTACAGATGAGCAGTTGGAGTCCTACCAGTCTTAAAAAGCTCCTGCACCACTGGTGTTAACTAGTGGTTAACTATACCCTCTCAGAAGACAGTAAAAGAGTAACAAGTTGATTTTTTTAAAATAGAGTATCTGTACAGTTAAAGATTGTTAGCTCCACATCTAAATACTAGTAAATATGATTCTACTAATAAAAGGAATAGGAATATAATTCATATCACTCAGGAGTTCTTTGATGAGACAGGATAAATGAATAAACATAACCACAGGTATATGTAATAGACTTCTGCCAGTCGCATTATCTCATGTGCTCCAATTAGAAAAGAGTGCAATATAACATACAATTAATCACTTACTGCAGGAGATTAAAGTTTGGTTGACAAGACTGCACAGGATTTCCACATCTCAAGCAGTGAGGTGGAAATCTTATAAAGAGTTCTGTTTTTAACAGAATTATACCAGAACTGCTACCAAGGTTTGATGCTATTCTATATTTTGTTGATGAGTTTAAGACCACTGCTAAAAATCATCACAAACAAAATACCTGAATGACAGCAGTTGAAATGAGAAGACAAAACAATCTTCCTTGGCAGGTAAATTGATTCCATTAAAAAGAAAGTTTTAATATAGCCAAATGCAGAGTTCTATATACAAGAACAAAGAATGCGGAGCATTAAAATATGAGAGTCAGTATCTTTGATAGCAAGAACTCTAATTTTTTGCATGAACTTACAGTGCGTTACACTTAAAAGACTAAAACAAGCTATAGATTTATAAGCAGGACAGCACTGTGTAGCAGCTTTCTGTACCTGAAAGATAGGTGTTAAGAGTGATGCATCTACTTCTTGGAAAAGGATGTTCGGAAACTGTAGAGGACTATCAAACCTATCAAAAATGATCTTTGGGACAGAGAAAGTGTCATAGATGCAAAGAGCTCAACTTAGCTTACTAAATGAAGCCAAAATTGGGATGACTGTCATGAAAGTATTTCAAGCTAGGAAAACAAGGTAATAAAGGACTATAACAATGGCATAATAAAGAGATACAGCAATTTTTAGATTAAAAGTTAAAAGGTTTTAAGCATGACTGTACTCAACCAGTGGAACAAACCATCAAGAAAAGTGATACTGTCTTCAAAATAAGTCACCATCAAGAAGGATCTGCATTAGCCAGTAAATTATGTGCTCACTATCAGACAAAGAGCATGCAGAGATTAAATGATCAAATAATCTATAATTTGTCATCACAAATATAAATTCTATAACTGCACTTAGCAACTCAGTCAGTGGTGTGTAAGAGGTAACAATTTAGTGCCTTCCATTGATTGTGATGGAGGCACAAGGCCAGATGGCACATTTTAGTTAATAAAGGAAGCGCACACAACATTCAGAACATGTTTGAAAAGCAGATCTTCTGAGAAGGAAAGCAGTTTAACCACTATTTCAAAATAAGAGTACTTTACAGATAAGTCACAGAAATCTGTATTTTGTTAGAGATTTTTGCATTACATGATTCTTCCTAAGAAATGCTGCTTCTCACTTCACAATATGTAAAATCCCTTTTCTCCCAACTCACTCTTTTAGTGAAGACCAGATATAGCATCTAATTTAAAGATCTTGCTATGCTGGACTGTGTGTATCCTCTAGTCCTAACCAGCAAATGATAGTAAGACAAAAAACTGTTGAAAACTTACACCATTACATCCTTTCATACATTAATAAGTCATTAAGATAGGTAGGAAGATTAAAAACAGGAGAAACATTCTAAAAAGCTACTTTTTCTGCAAAAATACTTTCTGCTCAGCCTAAAGCTTCATACTATGCCTAGTAAGTTTGATCTGAATCATCATGCCAAGTCACTGAATAGGACTGCAAGGGAACAACGGTTTGTTTCCCCTTGTTCCAACACATGAATAACTACAGCCCCTCTCTGCAGCCAGGATGGCTGCTCACCTGCTTATTAACTGCTCTTTTCATCTTGCTTAAAATAGGAGGCAGTGCTCTTTGCTCTTCTCTTTCCCCCCCCCAAGTATTTTAGTCACCCTTATTCAAGGAGGCCACAATCCTGAAAGTGAGACAGTAATGTACATGGTAATTGCCACTCCCTCCCCTCGACTGCAAATTTTTTTTGGAAATTCCATTAATTTGAACCTTAAGGTTCAACCTTTGTATTCCACAGCATAATAAATAGATACACCATGCTAGCCTAGAATTCTGCAGAATAGCTAATATGTATAAAAAACCAAGGTGCCAAACAATACTACATTTCTTAGCCTATGCCGATGGAACAAGCCAACTAACCCTGCTTTTGTTAACTACCCTTGCTTTTGCAGCATAAAGATATGGCAACTCTACTTTTCCAAAGGAAATGACAGTTCTTAAAATGATGCATTTTCATTAGACATTAAGGTTTGGATATCTGAGGAAGTGTCTCTCGTTTCTCCGACTGCTTACGTTATAGCACTCTTGGAACGTCCGACCTGCTGCGAACAATGCCAGCTTGCTTTCCCTGGCTGTCACACTGCAGTTACATGGCACCTCTCGCCCCAAGGGCTCTGTGCATAGGTGCACGTATTTACACAAAATATGCAGCTGTAACTAAAATATGGACACCCCCCCCCCCCCCCCAAGAATTGCTGCTGAAGCATACCAATCACACAAGGTGCAACAGAAGCGAATGGGAATGGATTGACCTTCCAGAGAATTATTGTTCAAATATATCAAATAAGAGACAACATTGAAGGGCAGGAATAAAAAGACACTGTCACTTAATTATTCAGCTAAGTGATTGTTTTCTCTCTTCATTTGCATATTGACTTTGGTTCCAATATACTAAACTAAAGCCTCTGTCAGTCTTCCTCTTCTCTGAGGACTGGACTTCTGTAAGCACGTTAGATGAAAAAAACTGGGAACACCTTACAAGGATGGCTTTTCAGAATCAGAATTCATGACCAAATGAAAGAATCATGGCTGTGTCTTCAACCAAACATCCTCAGCTTGCTATAGAGCTTCTTTGATTTTTTTTCTCCCCATCTCTACACCTGGAGGTAATAAACCAAATTAGTGACTTGAACTAAAAATAGTATCATATTACTGCTCTAGAACTAGGTTTCTCCTAAGATAACTAGGTTGCTTTTACATCCAACTGGGGAAAAAGCTCCATTATAAATAGTCTGCCTCATAAGGGTTCCACAAAATGTGTGAAAAAACATGGTCAAATTCAACAGCTAAAGCATAACTTTGTAAAACTGAAAGGATGAGATAATATTCAAGATGCCCATAGCAAGTAAGTTACTGCTGATGAGTTTAAACTGAAGTTTAAACTAAATTTAAATGTAACTTTGATCTCAATGCAGAACATACCGATTCTAAGATTGTGGAATATTAACATTTATTTGCAGATGTTGTGGTGAATAATAAGCTAAACGTACTTGCAAACAAGGCCTTTGAAAGCATCAAGTATTTTAAAGAGATATTTCAGGTCAAACAACCTAGCACAGCAACTCTCCTCCTTTTCCAGTGAAAGTTTCCACCAAACTTATAAGAATACAGAACATCTAAGCAGCATCATGCTCTTTTTGTTCTAGTTAGGTTCCAGTCACACACACAGTCAAATAAATACTCAATAGTCTGTTGTGGAATTAATTTTCTGCTGTTGCCTATCCCCAAAAGAAGTGCAGTTCATGCTTCCAAGCTAGAAACATGGCTTCTGAACTGTTAGAGGTGCCACATACTAGCTGTTAATGAGAGAACATATCCCTCATTTCTTCATGAAAATACATTTAGAAGAGAACACAAAAGATGAACAATCTTTTTTGGTTAGGATCTCAACAGCACACAACATGTGCATTGCCTGTTTTAAGACAGCCTCACCACACTCTGGAAAATAGAAACAGGTATAATACACTGAAGAAAGAAAAGAAAGGAATAGTATTCTGAAGTTAACTTATATGATGGTTATTTTATTTCAGCAACTACAAAAAAAATTAAAAACATGAACTGTCAGTGCTACTAAACTGAGATTTACAGGCTTGATTAACTCCTGAGAACGTATTTTATTAAGAACACTGCAGCAAATTCTATGATTAGCAGCATACCAAATCTTTGGATACCCAGATATTTTAAACTGGCTTTAGAATCTGACTTCTATATATGCTTATTTTTTCCCCCCTAAAAATCAGTATTCTATAAATAAAGTTATTTTGTAACTGAAGTCTCCCTAGTCTCTGTACTCAGGATTTTGCATAGACCCACTTTCAAGTTGCACTAATTTATCCATGTAGCTTTTTGATACAGACTCTTTCATACAGAAAAATGGGCATAAAAGAACCCCTAGGCAGCAAAGTTGTAAAGTTAGGAAAACGAAAATGTTGAGAGCATCAGAAATATATTGCCTTAAAATATTTTTCATTCGGTGTTAGAAAAGGTCTAGATTCCAAGTCAAGTGGACTCATTTTCTAAATGAGCATTGTCTTTCAGAACGTAAGATCTTCCACTTAGTATGACAAATGCAAGTTTTTTTAAAACTGTTACTGCATGAAGACTAAGCTACATAGTAAACATAAAATTACTATCTCATGTATAACTTGAAATGAAAGTCTAAAGCAGAAGAAGGTAAAAAAAGAAAGAGAAAAGGTATTAAAATTGGTTTAACTGTAGGAATTATTTATTTTCATGAAACCTCCATGATCTAGAAGCCTGAAAGAGGCAGGAGAAAAAGGTAGCTGAAGTGATATTTACTTAAATTAACAAAGGTGCTGTTAGGTCAGAAAGAGGTCAGAAAGTCATGGTGGGTTACAAGTTTTGGGTGACAGCTTTTCTTGCAGAAGCAAGGAAGGTAAGCATTGGTCAGATGCCTGAAAGGCCTTTTGTGACTGTGAACTTACAGGAATTGATCGACTCAGGTATCGTGCTGGAGGAGTTGTAAGCCCCGTAAAGGAGGGTTGATAGATGCTGTACTCATCTGTCACGGCGCTGTGAGAACTGGTTTGGCTGCTCAGGTTGTTGCCACTAGTGCTGCTTCTGTTGTACAGGTTGTTGTTCAGTTCACGGTTATTTCTGTGAGGCAGCTGCAAGCTGCCATTCAAGTGGCTGGAGATTTGGCTTACAGAAAAACCTGTCCTAGAGGACGATGATGTCATTTTGCTCTCATCATCATCTGAAGCAGCATACAGGTTCCCTAGAGAACTGGCTAGCCTGGAGTTTATGGAAACGCTGAATGGAAAACACATGCAGGGAAAAAGATATACACAATGTATGTACAGATATATGAAAATTTAACAGACAATTCAGGAGACATTAGGGGAATAACATGGACCATTCTGAAATAATTAATGTTTGCACACAGCTTCACTTTTTCCTCTCTCAAATAATGGAAACCAGAATTCTGTGTCTGGAGTTCCCAAACTTGGTTTGTTCAAGTACTATCACTGCCAGCTTCTACCTTGGTGTCAAACCTCACACGTGACAGAAATGGTATTAAAAGGTTCAGGCAGTGAGTGATCCACACTGAAGTGCTTTGTGAACATGTAACAGTTTGGGAATTTCTGTTTCTTAAAAGCCATAACATAAGACAAGACTTCAGGTAACCAAGAATAAAATAAGGTATCCTAAAATACTTACGTTATTTTCAAGTAAACGTTTGTACCCAGAAGTGGTGGAAAAAAACCCTTTCATTTAGCATAATTACTTGGTACAGTAGTAATAATGGAATTAAATAGCAATAACTCAAGGGTTCATAAAAATCATTAATTACAACTCTGTATTCTTCTGGGATTAATAGTATATAGAAATTTTTTTAAGTATTCTTACAAGTCTATAAACTCCTATAAACTCAGATGAGTTTAAAAAAAACACCCCAAAAACTATGAATGGCATAATACTGTTTCTAAATTGAAATAATCCCCCCACGATTCTTATATCAGTAGTTTTCCTTCTTTTTGATCTGCAAATAGCTAACATTTAACTAGTAGAACAGCAAGTAATTTTGTAAGTAAACATAAGCTGTCTTACAACTAAGAACAGCAACCTCTTCATAGATCACACACATGCTGAAAACCATTATACTAGACAATAAGTAATTGTACCGCAATGAAAATAGGAAAACAAAAACCTTTTTAGATTAGAGCCTAAGGATGTGGGGATTCTGTTTATTCTTTTTGCAGATGGTGAAAGAACTGCCATCACTCTGGAGGCCTTCAGAGGAGACATGGATCCTTCTGTACTACCTGAAGTATTCAGCCTAAAAGGAGTGCAGAGTTTTAATGAGAAGCAAGGTTATTAAAATTGAAATATACATCTCCAACACACAGTTTTTAAATATTGACATTTTCAGAAGTGGGAATCTCATGTTTCAAGTACTGAGAACTCATTAGCACACAATTTGCCTGTTCTGAAATTAACTTTTGTCTTACTATCCTCTTCCCAAATTGTATAATATGATATAGCAAGGGAAAAATTATGGGCTACTTCTCATCTTATGTGAAAAATGTTTTGTAGAGGTAAGAGTCCATTTTGTATTGAACTTATCATGAAAAAGAATGGTTTTTGTGCTTATTAAGCATGTATGAGTAGGAAAGCTTAAACTGTAGCTTACACGAGATGAAAAACATCCGCCTTTCCAAATGACAGCAATAACATTTTTGCTAAGTTGCATAAAACATACAGGTCTTTAAGGGGTGACTCAATGACTAAATTCTTCATATTTTCTTAAAGAGTTCTAGGTATGGTGCATTGGGCTATTCCAAAAAAGTTAGCATTCACAGGTGTTCATGTTAGTTTATTAATCTTTAATAAACTAATACACCATCAGTAGTGTGAAATTCTCTCCATCCTTAGACTGCAATATTACCACGATCAGCTCTTAGGGATGAAAGGCCTTGGATACAAGACTCCAATGACAAGCACAGAAGGAATGACACTGAGCAGAAATTAATTTAATTCTGTGCCAAAAAAGGATAAACAGAAGTCTCCCAAATTAGACTTCTCTAGAACCCACCTAAAAATGTGTTGCAATAAAATTGATGGTAATGTGTTTTCTTATTAATGCTTTATAAAGACAAATATTTTATCTTTCATACTTTATTTTAGATGCAGTGATAAAGGGTCCATTGGTTACAAAAACAAAAGACTAGATTCTACCATTCCTATAGTTCTTAAGTCATACTTTTCACACTAGATCAAAGGAAAAAAGTTGTTCCCTGACACTTCTGAAAAGTAATCTGAAACTGCTAATCAATCCATGTGACTGAATACAACACAAGTGCTAACAATTTAAGACTAGAGTGGCATGCATTTAGAACTACTATTAAATATACTGGATGATTTATTCCAAGTTAATACCTGAGAGGTTGTGATATTGACCTGGTGTGCAGTTTCATTTCTTCCAGCCTAAAGAAACCAAAGCAGAAATTTAACTAATCAAATGATAATTTTTTTTGAAGTATAAACCTTATATAAGACATACATGTAAAGTACGAAACTCACAAGAGTTAAGAATTATCAGCAATCTTTTTCAATTTACAGTTTTAATTTACAGTTAAACAAAAGTACTTCAGGTTTATTTTCAGACTTTGCATTTTTACTGTTCTTGAAAGATTCAAGATTTATATGAAGAATAGAGAAAAATAATTTTAGAAACATAACCAAGTTCTTTGAAGAACATTTTGTTAAGTATATAAGTTTTAAAGTGCTAGATAAACATGACTTTGAAGATTCAGACATTTTTCTACTTTTACTGCTAAGCAACAAGTAGTTATCCTAAGCAGGAAGACAGGAAATAAAAGAAATGAATAAAACAAATGTGCAACTATTATACATATAAATTTCTACCACAGATCTAGTACAGCATCCTTAAACAGGACCATATACTTGCTATGAAGATCTGATAGCACAGACTGAATTTAGAACTGCAAATTACCTCAGAGCTCCAGTTGTAGCAGAACGTGGCTGTCTCCGACTTTTTAAGGCACGAAGTTTATCTCCCTGTGTCATGCCATTCTTAGTTTCCATACCTGCTTTTTCTTCAGAATCATTCTGGAAAACACCAAATATGCAAACAAAGAAAAATACAGAATCCTTAAGAGCACAGTGCAGTTTCAAAACATTGAGCATCTCTGAGTGCAGAGATTAATACTTAAAAGGCTAATCCTACAATCTTCTACGTTGATTTGGGCTGTACTCTGCCTTTGCGTAGCTCCAGTGAAGTTAATGTGAGCATGTATTCACAAATGCCTTTTGAGGAATCGGATCTCAAAGTCAGTTCAGAATACTCAAGTCTAGTGTCCGTATATATAAAAAACAAGTTTTTTTTCTTAAGTCTGTTTTTAACGGAACCTCAACTCCAACTCAATACTGCATCACTGTTTTTGAAGTTGTTGTTAATATAGAGGGGAGAGACTAACATGCAATTTTGTGATATACAGAAGACATGGAAGAAATTTAGTTAAAGGTCTGTGTTCTGCAACAGGAGCTAAAAAAAAATATTTTCCTAAGTTACTAAGTTGTGTTTGGACTGGGAGGTTGTTTTTTAAATGAGAAGCTCCTCTGACCTTTAGAAAAATACAGTTTTGGAAGAATTCCCCTTCAAAAACTTAATAAGGAATAGAGGGTGAACAGACTTCAGAGTTTTAATCTACTTTTGCAGTAGTAGAAAATATTTTAAACTAAAAAATATTAGAAGTGTGTGCCAACACTGTTTTTAAGTGTCTATTTATCATTTCTGACTGGCCTCAAAATAGACACTTTTCCAAGGCCCAGATACTAAGTAGAGACTGCCTCTTTA
Source organism: Dromaius novaehollandiae (assembly GCF_036370855.1). Lineage (NCBI taxonomy): Eukaryota > Metazoa > Chordata > Aves > Casuariiformes > Dromaiidae > Dromaius > Dromaius novaehollandiae. The sequence continues at coordinate 20,305,947 of NC_088105.1, read as the reverse complement.
GTATGTAGCAGAAAAATACAACAGCTACACAAAGTAACAAGACCAGTGTAATTTTTTTGTAATTGCCAAATGAAAGTGTATACTAATTACGCTACACATGACCTCAGATTAAGTGTTCATTTGTATTATAGTAGTTCCTATTGAGCATAAGTGACCTCATTGCTCTGTATAAAACAGAACAGTTTCTGCCTTTAACCAAGACAAAAGATTGACAGAAGAGTCTATACAATAGAAGATAATCAAAGTCTGATAGTCTATAAGTGGTGTTGCATTAATTACAGAAGAATGTAAATATTTTAGCTAGATTTTGTTGAAGACCATACACTAGGCCTCTGTTACCTATCGCTCAGCCTCAATGCTGATCAATTTTGTTTCCCAGTCCTTACCGGCCCAACAGTTATCATGTGTAGCTATCTGTCCTCTCAGTCTTAGAGCATATACATTTTGGAACTGGGAATGTTCCTCTGTTTTGAGCTTCTACAGAACCTAGTATAACGAAGTCTTGAAGCATAACCAAAGATACAAAGAGATAAAGAAAAGTAAATGTTTTCAAAACTGAATGTTAACAGTTTTAGTATCACATCTGTAAAAACCTGAAATGGTCATATTAGAGAAAGTTACAGCAGAAAAAGAAGCACTAGGAATAAAAACGAGAACTCAATTTTTGGGTTCTCATATGAGTAGAATCCATGACTGTCAAGATGATCAAAGAAGATCAAAGTGCAGTTTGAACATCTATGTCCTGATAGGATACCTTAAATGACAGGAAATATGTTGCAAAAGACAAAAGGAATGAATCCTATTCCAAGAGCTATTTCTTGTGCATTTTAATAGAGTCCACAGTGCTGATCCCACTGATGCTAGAAGCTACAACAGGGCACCAGGAAACGATCACTTATAGTCAAGTTACACTCTGAATCTGTACTTAAGCCACTGCACAGTGTTCAGGTAGTTGAGTTACATGCAAATAAGCTGCCTTAAATACAGGAAGTACAGAAGTTGTAGCAGCTCAGATTCAAAAACATTACTTTAAACTATATAGCCACGTGTCTGCTGTTTTCATTAGGCATACAAGTCCAGGCATCTCTACACTAGGTTGTATTCTCCTGCTAATAATCTCGATAATTACCTTTATAGATGCCAAGCCACAAATTGAAATTCCAAAAGGCAAACAGTTATCAGTATATAGTCATCACTGTGATAGATCACAATCTGGAAGACTACATTATATATGTTTCTGTGAAGGAACTATCTAGAAAAGGTGCCCAGTAGAGCTTGCTGGTCTTTTACATCAAAAAAGGATTCTGTTGGCAAAATAAAAGCTTTTCAATTACTACAGAGCTAAGACGGAATTACTCAAATGCAATTTGAACAGTTCCTCTGAACTGCTCCTGAAAGATACTATAGGGCAGAATAATGGTTTATAGTTCTTACTGGCTCAGGAGCAGAAATAGGTCTACTTAAGCTCACACTTCAGCTAAAAAATTGTTAGGTCCTCGCCCTATTATGTGCGCATCCCATCAAAGCTTTGTGGACTGCCACAGGATAAGGGATGGACATCTGTACATGCATGCATTAGTAACTAGAAACTTGGAATAAATAACTTCCAGTAGGAAAACTGATTTTTTTCCCCCTCCATTCTCCCATAAATACCTGAAAACCCTGAAAGAATGACTTGAAATAATGCAAACCTGCTGAAGTTTGTGAAATGACTTACAAGTTTTCAATTTGTTTTTGAGAAAGTTGAGATTTGTTCTAATTTGGACCCATTTAGTTTAGCTGTGAAAGACCCATTTAGAGTTTAGCTGTGAAAAACCAATCTAATACAAATACAATTCTAACAGAAAAATCTAAGAATGATCTATAGCTATTTTATATATATATATACACACACACACAGACATGTATATATATAAAAAGCCCCATCTCTGCTTGTGTGAAATTTTTCCTCTGAAACATTACCTCCCCATATTGATCCAACTCCTGTACTTTATTAAAGCTGCCACTGATTGAAACATCATCCAAGCCACAGAGAACTCTGTTAATGTTTCCATCATCAACTACTCGTTGTTTCTGTTTTGATCGTATGAGGTCTCCCTGAAGCCACAGCATTCCTTGCTTCCTGTCAGATAGAAAAGCTAAATTATCAATACATTTGTACACAGATAAAAACCAATAAGAAAACATGCTACCCTTTCAGCTTGCCAGCATTTGAATTGTCTATACATCTTCTTCAGTGGAGAAAGAAAAATCTGCATGAATATCAGAAAAAAAAGTATCATTTTGAATGGTAAAAGGATCACCAAACATGTCTCTAACCATCACAGAAATACTACAGATAAAGCTTCATTTTACAAAATCCTAATGGAAAAAGAATGAATAACTAAACAGGAATTTGGCATAGTATTTTAAAGACTTAAAATAAATCTTTAAAATGAACATAAAATAATAATGCATTTTTAACATGTAGAACAAATGCTGTGGTGCTGTACAGTGTATTATTGGAAGCATGAGTTTTGTATATACAGGCATTGTGCAGTAAAGCTGCAGCTGACTTGCACAGCAGAGCTGGTCATAGTCACATGAAGCTGAACAGGACTACAGCATCAGCTTTCAGGAAATGGAATATTATATTCTGCAGACGGTTAAAAAAAAAAAACACCATCATTTAATTGCTACATCAATATGTGTGGCTGGGTAGGCCTCTGACTAGACCACCTCATTCTTTAATAAGGAAGTTTGCTGGATAGGTATCTGTCAACCATCTATCCATAGACGTTCCATTCAAGAACTGCGAATTCATTATATATTATCATAACAAATATTTATTTATTCTGGACAGAAAAAAATGTGAAGAATTTAATTGCAAAATACCTTCACTGGCAACTTCTCTTTGTTTGGAAACAAAACATTAAGGTGATGCCTAAAAGTTAGTCTGAGCCAGTTGCCCAAACTCCCTCAGCAATGAATGGGAAAGGTAAGGACTTCCAGGAAGACCTCTCTGCATGCCAAGATCAAGAGAGAGGACAGAGTACAGGTGCACACACCATTTTTTCCACCTAACAGAAGAAGCCCAGAAGACGTACTTAATTTTAAACACCTTAGAAATCTCTCAGGATTAATTGCATCCACAGTAACCAACTCATCTGACACTCTCCTAGCAAGTGAGGCCTCTACAGAAAACTGCTCAAATTTCCTTCAATAAAACTCAAAGGACCTAAGAAACAAAGCCCGGACATCTACAGAGGCTTGGGGAGATCAAGTTTGCAAGATCTTACCTTTCTTCCAAATGCAACTTTGTAGCCCTCAAGCCAAGATATTTTAGATAAAATGTATGCAACTGATGTTAGCTTCTTCCTTCTCCCTCCCAAGGAAGGCATTTTGACACTACCAGTGACATCACTTGAGTTTTGTTTGATTATCACACCAGGTATGTATTGTCATTAGGGTAACAGAAAATACTTCCTGAATGATACTTTGCTTTTGATGCTCAGCTCCTAGCCATAAATAAGCAAGATATGAATGAAAACAAAATGGGGGGAAGGGGCAGGGAAACACTCTCAAAACAGGAGATATAGGCCACTACAGAAGTGAGCAGACACTGGTCTTGTTTCTCTTATCTTTTAAGTGAACAGTACTTACTGACCACGCTACCTACTATCTTCCCTCTCTTAATTTTGCTCTGTTGTGGAAGTTTTTCTTGAAAGAGTGCATCATCCAAGCATCAGCATGGTATGCAGAAGAGTTCAGTCCATCTTAAGAGAGCACTAATGGTTTGTAAACACTTTGATTCACATTGTATTTTCAATGATGGTGGGCCATGTCTTGAAAGAGTTCCCTTTCATTTATACTTCAAAGTAAATATGAACCTCATCTCATGCTCAGTTTCTTTTATGAACTCCAATACTACTCCTTCTTTCCCTTTTATATCCTATGTATTTTAAATGCAAGGTCAAAGAACATCTTACTGTATTTATACAGTATTGAGCAGAACTATTATATTCCTCCTTTTCCAAAGGAGTCAAATATCAGGTGGATTTTCTCAAAGTGATTTTTTTTATAACAATGAAACCATCTCCAACTAAAACATATTTGCTTCAGAGCTCACAAAAGTACATCAGTCCTGTATACAACCCACAGAAGTGTTCTCACAAATATCATGATGGCAACTGTAATAGAAAACACACAATGTAGAAACTGCCAGTTTCTACAGTGAAATCAATTTCAATGATTCAATCAAATTCAATGAATCAATCAATTTCTGTAGTGAAATCAAACTCAGTAAGAATACCGGTCTACATCACTGAAGCCAGTGCAATTTTGTCATTCACTGCCAGTCAGCCCAGGATCAAACTGTGAAACACTCCTTCAAATTATCTGTACATGAAATGTTTTCAAACAGAAGTATATAGTCCATTTTGAGAAGGAAGCATATTTAAACCATGCATTTACATTTTGCTAACAACTGTACTAGCTCTGAGTCAGAACTGCTTCATGTATTATGCTAGGAGTTTGACAGGGATCATAAGCTGTCCACCATGTCCTCATCTCATCTTTAGTTAGAAGAAGAAACATATGGACTACACTATGGTAAGACTCGTTTTTAATCAAGCATCATCTTAGGCTATTTTAACAAAACCCTGCTTGTTGGTTTAATCTTTTGTCCACACCTGGAATTTACACTCCCAACGCTGATTGTCTTTATCTCCTATATCCCCAGAACACAAATGTACAAGCTGAGCTTTCAGACTCTCTGTCCCCTAAGATGACAAAATGCCTAGCACTCCAGAAAAAGACAGTTGCTACTGATTAAGTTTGATCTTAATCTCAAATTAACTAACCTTAAATGTATTGCAACAGGCAGTAATATACCACCTCAAGATAGAAAGTAGATCCTATAAATAGTTTAAGATGAATAAAGATGTAGAGAAGCAGCTGATTCTTAGCAATAAAGAAAGTATACATACTCTTCCAAGAAGTGTTGCTGTGGTCCTATAATAGAACCTGGTCGACATATTCTTATCCAAGCAATGGCTTCAGCATGTGTGAACCTGTAGTGTTTCATTATGTAACAGGCGATCAGTGTTCCTGTTCTCCCCAGGCCAGCTACAGAAACATATGAACATATTCATGCACAAAATTGTGAGTTTATAATTATCAAATTAATTTTGCGTATGGGACATGAGGAGAAGGCTTCTTTGTAATGTTATTCACTACCTTGATATTTGAAGGAGGAATTTCTGGATCAGTATCCCATTTATCATAAATAGTTAATAGTGTTAAAGAAAACACACAACAGTGATCATCCTTGTCATTTGTGTAATTCTACTTAAAAACAAAATTAAGGCTCTGATATTAAAGCTGTGAAAAAGCTCAGTAAGAGTTTTGTATTTGTAAACCTAGTAAAAAACAAAGCAAATTAAAGTACCTTTGTACAAAGGCCAATGTGCATACTTTACAAGTCAAAACTGAAATACATGCAAATACATGTGCAAATACATCACTGCATTTAACAGCATGTTTAACTGCCGTGTGTGCTATTTTTTGAATCAAATTTGTTGTAAGTGAGGCTAACCTGTATGGCTATTCAATGTTTTCTATATAAACAGCAATAAATACTGACCAGCACATAAAATTATGTCAGAAGAATCATTTAGAGTGGCAAGAAGTACTCCTAGAGATATAGGTCAGGGTTTGTTTTTTTTTTTTTAAATGCAAAACGAATGCAAGCTGCAAATAGATTACTAAAAAGCTGTACTACGCTAAACATACATCTGAGTAAGAAAACAGCATTAGAAAATTGCAGGTAACACCTACCAACTGCATACGTCGGTAAGACTTCTGTTCTTTCCTGTAAGTTCCTGCTAATATACAAACTTTCTATAGCAACTTTTTGCATTAAAATCTTTTTCTAATAACTTCTGGGAAAGGTGATTTCCAGTGTGGAAGTTCTGCCAGGAATACTTCTGTAACAAGAGTACAAGACTACTCTTGCTAATAAGTAATTTAAATTATGATTATGTCAAATAGCAGAAAGTCAGCTTATTAATGCCAGAAGTTCGAGGTTGTAGCTGCACTAAAAACTTTGTTAAGCAAATAAACTTATTTACCTTTGATATGCATGTTTAGTGCTCAGAGAAGAAATGATGAATGAATAGCACTACTCTTATTTCAGATCAGCAAACCATTTGTCTCTACAATGCCCTTACACAGTTCTAATAACATAAAACAAGCTGAACTCTACAGAGCCTTTGTTATTCCTCCTTGACTAAGGATGCTTTGTGTATTTTCTAGTTGACATGCTGAAACAGGCTGGTTTAAAATACTGGCATCACACTACACTCACAGTAGCTTGAAACGTGGAAGTCACGCTAAACAGAAAAATGTAAAAGCAGTAGTCCAGAAGCATAAAGAAAACCTTCTAGTCTTCAACATTTCCTAGACAATTATTATAATGTTAGTTGTGAAAGCATAATGCAAAAGAGAAATTTCTATCAACTAAAACCCACACCCTTACATGAAATTAAGGGAAACAAAACAAAGAACAACAGATTGTCATGTGCTTTTAGTAGTAGGGTGTAGTACTAAAGAATTTAACATGTACATGAAAATATTGAGTATTTGTCATACATTTAGTCAAATACTGTAAAGCAATATTATTTTCAAAACCAGACAGGTTTTTTTTAAATTTCTGGAATAACTTCCATCTGAGAAATAAATTAGTGAACATACCTTTACAATGTACAGCAATAGCACCCTCAGCATTCTCACAGATGTTCAAGAACCTCTGAACTATACTGTCGCTTGGTGTGCTTCCATCTATGAAGAACAGGTCAAAATGCTCAAAACCAGCATCAATAAAGCGTTTTGCCTCATAGATCTTTTTGTTTAATCTTATGATTGATGTGACATTATGTTTCTTGAAATATGGAAAGTAGGCTTCAGGTGCATGAAGAGGATAGCCTATTTAAAACAAAACAAAAAAAAAACAAACAAACAAACAAAAAAACAAAAAAAAACCTGTTACAACAAATAAGCCATTTCATGTCATAGATTAAGTTTAAGGTCCTAATACCCAAAATCCCCCCTCAAGCATTTTTCAGTATGTTAAACATTCTAACACTGCAAGTGTTTTACTATTGTATTCAAAACAATACACAGATATTAAGTTATAAAGAAATGGTCCACAAAATGCTTTCATAAAGGCCAACATTTATTTATTTTATACATATATATATATATGTATGTATATATATATATATATACATATATATATATATGAAAGCACAATACATCTGAACCACTGTACTGTATCCTGTTTAGCTCACTGCCCTCTACAAGTAGGGATTTATACATATATTAAAGCTAGGCACCTATGAATTCATGTCAGAACAGCTGCTCATCTATAGTAAAGCTGCAGATCAGAAGACAGAATAAAAGGATACTTTAAGACGAGACTTTAGGAAGAAGCTAGATTGGTGATCTATAGCATAGACAAGAGGAGCAGCTAAAGGAAAAATTGTAGTACTGGAAATATTCTTCCTCTGTTATGAAATTAAAAAAGCTTTAGTGCCTTGATTCAGTGGAAAGACAAAAATGATCTTTGAAGAGTTCAGAAAGGTAGAGTGTGAAAAGAAAGAAATCTGATGCTGTTATCAACAGATCTGTACTTGGTTTACCTTTAAATTGCCAACTACTTTCTTTCCCCAGGTCTTTTTTGATAAGTTTCTAATCCTTTATACTTGTAAAGAAGCATGCAGTTTTGTTACAAAACCCTTAACACATTATCATTATTTTATGTAGATCATCTTTAATTCTGCATATTTATCCTATCAGTTGTCTGGCTCAGAAGAAGAGTAAGGGATCTAAATTTCTCAGGCACTTTGTCACTGATTGGAAGTCATTAACTGTTAGAAGAGACCTTTGGAATTAAGCTCTATGATCTTATATAAAATATTCACTGCACAATTATTTTTGAAGAACAAACTTCCTGTAAGGCTTTACCTTCTTCTGCTTATTTGTTGTAACTGTTTAACATGCTGGATATAAGACTGAAGAATAGCATTAAAATGTACATTAGAACACTGAAACATACCATTTTCAAGTTTGCTTTTTGGGTGTGGTCCACTAAATGCTAAAAATTTTCCTGGAATAATCCAGTTGAAGTCACCATTTTCTACTCGCTAAGAAAATTTCAGGAGAGAGAGAGAGAGAGAGAGAGAGAGAGAGAGAGAGAGAGAGAGAGGAGAAAGCATTTTAATATCTTAAAAATTAAAGAAGAGATCAATTTTTTTCAAAACTATTTTTAAGTGCATTAAACAAAACATTTCAGATGTAACACATATGAGAGAAGCTAATTAACCATAAGCCATTTCCCTGAAACTATTGGGGGGGGGGGGGAAGAAAACCCAACTACCAAACTCCACAAAAATCCATTTTGCTAAGATTTTCAAGTAAAAGCAAAAAGATGCTATCATCTAAGGTATTCATCCCTTAGAGGGTTCAGCATTTCAAAAGACACCTACTCATAATAGCACTGGCAAACACCAGTGTTCTTTTATGTGCCAAAGAACATGGAAAAATGCCTTCCCATGAAGCACTGGAAAAAAAAATACACATAGAAAACAAATTAAGAGCAACTAGCCTTCAGAAACAATTATACTCTGTGTAGAAGCATAAATTTACATATTGGCTTATTAATTACAAAAACAGCATGAATCAAATTAAAAGATGGAAAGTTTTTTGTTGTTTTTATGTGAAGTGTGTTCATTCCTTCTTTGACAATGTAATTATCCTCAACACGAGATTTAAGGACATGGCACTTGGTTCAACTGCATTATGAAGCTTTGTGTTTTTTGCTCTCAGCTCAAAGTGCCCTAATGAGTAAAGGGCCCTGATGATGGACATTGCTGTAGTCAATTCATCAGCTGCTTGCCTGGCTAACCCCATTAGGCTTGTTCCCGACGTCCTCACACAGTGCTTGCATAAGGACTAGTGACCTGACTCTCACTGCCAAGTCAGAAAAAAGAAAAAAAAAACCCAAAACTTCCACAAGTTTGTACTGAGGACTGCAATCTCAATATATCAGCACCTCCGCTCCCTTTTTAATGAAAGTCCTGTTGAATAAGTTTTATTTTTTTTATTTTTTTTTATTACCAGATGTATAGCTTCTTTATATTTACAAGGGTTATTGTGGATAAGTTTTAGCCTATCTGAACAATATACATTCAGCACTGCATACAAGTGACATTACTGAGGAAAAGAGAGACAGACACACTGAGTATTTTACATCTAGTTCAACAAAAGGGGAATTGGCTGTCTCAATGTAGGAAGCTGAAAAAAAGCTATAAATACGAAAATGCATTTTCTTTAGCCTGCTTCCTTAACTTTTATGCAACTTTTCTCCCTGTAACTACAAATTTGAAGGCCCAACACAGCAAAACCCTGGAACATTTAAAGTTTTAGAACTACAGCACAGAACATATCTAAACATACAAAGCTGACCACCACGTGTGAAATAGTAGAAAACAAACAAAAGACAGAAACATTAAAGAGGATTCCAGGTTCTCGTTTCTTAAACTAAGAGAGCAGGCAGCATTCTTTAAACACCATTCATACGTATATGCTTTTCATAAAGCACAGACGTTTCATAGACTAATGTAAGCATTAAACAAGATAAGGGGACAGCTTTGTATATAGTTCTAATCAATTATTTTCATACATTTCTCAAGCAGCTTTACTCAACACATACTATCTATATTCATTCCTAGAAAATTCCCACCCATCATCATTTGTTTTTAGAACAAGTTTTACTGCGGTATAGAGAGTAGGTAGAAGGTAGCAGCTTAATATGAAGCTAAACAAACTAAAACAAATGCTAAGTAATTCAAAAATTACTGTTGTAGAGAACAGATTTCTCAGTCCAACCACTATGGAACATTAGAGAATACAGAAATCCTTTTATAAATAATTAAGTTTTATGAATAGCTATATGTTAAAGTGCATCTATTACAATCAATAATTACAGTACAGATTTGTGTTGTAAAATTTTTCCTGTTTATTTCTCTCATGGCTTTCCCTCTTGAGCATTTATGAAGCATTTCCTACAGTTGTGTGTATTTCAGTGATATGCACTGAATCACCCATTTTCCTCACTTGTAAAAACAAAATTGTTACTTAACAAATGCTACATAGACATTTAGAAGAGCAAGCAACCCTAAAACTTGTTTGGTATTAGATACAGTCAACTTAAGATGACAAAATTAAAAATGGACACCTTCAGAGTAAGCAAACCAATTTATTTTCATCATTTGCAAGTTTTCTGAAAATACCAATAGAGAGCAGGCTGGGGGAAGAATACTGGCTGCATACATCCGCTGAGTCTAGGACTTCCTCTGGCTGCAGCCCAGATCACAGGTGCAGGATGGGGCTACTTTAAAGATTTCCTGCAGCAACAGAGCTTGAAATGACTGTCTGCTACTTGAATACAGAGGCAAGAACACCTTAAAAGGTTTAGGTGTGTGTAAGCTACAGAACATGGCCCTAAGGACATCCAGAGTTTCTGTTCTTAAATTCTGAGAAGGCTGGCAGAACAATGGACAACTTCTGTTAGCTTTTGGGGACTCCATTAGGAAGACATTTTAGATGTACTTTCACTACCAGAATCTCCATATAATGCTACTAAAACAGTTCAGAAATTGCTCAATCTATGTGGCTATCAAAAAAGTTGTTTTATATCTGGGACTAGCAGCACCTTAAGAAGTAAGTCTGCAAGTTTTGAAGGAAAACAGATTCTGTGGATCAGCTAAGAGAGATTTTGAGTCATGACGTACACTGGCAGAAGGACAGGGAAGCATAAAAGAGGCCTCAGAAGCCAGGAAAGGTAGGAAAAAACAGTTTAGTTTTATCACAATGTGGTGTCACTAAAATGGCAAGGATTTAGATACTTATCCTGCATGCTGTTGACCTACAGTATACAGCTTAGGATGTTAGTATCAAAGCTTCCAGGGAATATCTAACCAAGAAAGAATACCTGCTTTCATGTGCATACCTTACATATGAACACCGGGTTTTACTTGAATTGCAGTGTTTTTCCAGTATGTTTTAGGTTGTGGGATACTGGATATTCCAACTCATTTTAGACAAACCAAACATATTTAACTCAATATTAGATGTACAAACCTCATAGTGTTCATACTCATCCACATCAAATGTCTTAAAGTCAAAAAGTCCATGCTGCAAGGCCTAAAAGGCAACAAGTTGTCAGTTTATTTTTAGGTATGATATGTAATCCCATTTTCATAATACTGTTCTTGAGAAGCAGAACTAAATCACTACAGATTTGTGCTTGTGGCTTATTAAAGTCTTTACATTAAGACAACATTAAATTTTACACAGATTAACAACACAAAACAGACTACAACAATGGCAACAGAGCATCTCAGTTTCCTTACTACCCCTTCATAAGGATGTTATGATGAGGCCTAAGTTTGTTGCCTATTACTTAAGCCATAAAATTGACTCTCCCCTCCCCAGTATGGATGTGTTTTCTATAAGGCAGATTATAAGAGTTAAAAGCAAATCCCTTTTTGTTGTACACTCAATCATTTTTTTCTTTAAAACAATGAATACATTGTCATGCAGTCGGACACAAAACAGATTATTAGTTTTATATACTGAAATATGATGTTCAGATTTTATCATCATAATATCCAGGCAAAATGACATATTAGAAGATTACAGTACTATGTATAATGGCTATTTTGCAATTTCTTGTTAATATTTTCCTCAATCTGCTGATAGAATGAAGCTAACATGACTGTGTTAAACAAGATTTACTATAGAATTGAAAGAAATCAAATTATGTATTGTACTTGATTACTGTACTATTAAATATATCCATCTTATACTAAATGTTTGTGTATAATACCCTATTAAAAACTAAATTTTGTAAGATATTGATAGCACAAATTTCTTCTATGGAATAGGTGGAGTAAGTTTCTGCAGCATATGCTTATACTGAATCTACCACATTCTGCGAAGTACAGATATTGCACAACATTGTGGGATTGGGTGTGTTAAAACCAGACCACACATCTGTCATTTAAAGCAACAATAATAATTGCCATTTTTTGCTACACAATGCATTTTTTTTAAGGCAAAACAAAAACAGTTTCTTTATAGATGACACAGGATTAATGTTGGACCTGTCACGAAACCTAAGATACTAAGAAGTTTGTTTGAAAAGCTGATTTAAAAGCTGATTTAGAAAATTTCATTTAACTATGGCTGGCTGGCCACACCTCAGAATTGTAGGCCACCTGAATTATGTATATACGATGATATATGCACACACATACCAAATTTATCCAGATAACCCAAGATTTTACTTTAGGATAAGGGACAGTTTCTACTGGAAGTGTTTTTACTTCTGCAGGTGAACAGGGTAAAAATTCAGTAATAAGATTTATGGGAACAACGGGGGGGAAAGAAAAAAAAAAAGATTTGCAAAGTCCTTTTCACGTTTGTTGCAGATAAATTACTGTAAACTCACAGACTGCTTCAGAGAGCTTTAGGATCTGTAAAATGCCTCACAAATTAACAGTCGTAGTGTTAACTGCCAGTTCTTTTCCCACCCACATGGGACTACAAATATTAAACCTACACTGCCCTCTTTCAATTTTTAAGAAATATTTGTTTTATCATATTCTTAAGAATTACAAAGGGTCTTTAAAGGATCTGCCTGTACAGAACCATTCATATAACCTTCCTCCTTCATCAAGATCACTGGGAAATTAGAAGAACAAAATGCAATCCTAGCTTACAGTATGATGTATATACTACTACACAGTTGCCAATTCTTAAGATGGGCCATAAGATTTTAAAAAAAGCAACATTGGAACTTAATTTTCCCCAGGATCACTATCATGATAGAATATATTCAGCAGTCTAAATTAAAATTTTTAAACAAACTTTTTCAGTATGTTTATAGCTTTCCACACTGGGTAACAAACATATTTGGAAAGTGTAACATAGATAGAAAGCCGTGCTTTCAGCAGTAGTCAGCTTGCTTGATAAAGTGACATACCAAAACACTAGTAAAATTATGTCAGTTTCCCTTCTTTTTAAACAATTCTAAAAAGATTAGTGTGTCAAACACCTAAACAGATGGAGCCAAGTATGGGCAAAAACTGCATAAAAATAGTTGTCAGATTAAATCACAATAACCTCAATGAGATAAACACCGAAGGTATCAACCTATGTTACTCCCCTTCACCAATGTTTAAAACCTATTTATTAGCAGATCTGACACATTATCTCGCACTGCTGACTTCAGAACTCCACCCAGGTAGGCCGGGTATGTTTGCACCTCCTAACATGGCAGGTGAGCTTCAGAAACCCGCAGGAGGCCATGCCAGCTAGGGAAAATGCCACCTTCTTCCACTGTCATCATTCAAACACAGTTCTCAGTAACTTAGGCTTCATGGCAGCATACTATTCATTCACACACATCCTGCTTTGAAACCAGATTTTTCTATGTATTTTAGAGTATTTTGCTCCTTTTTTTTTTTTTTTTTTTTTTTTTTTTTACAGTCTATTTAAACCTGTTTGGCTAAGGAAAAGTGTTATTACCTTATTTACTCCCTGTAAACAGTCCAAGATCGTGAGATTGTACGTGCAGTTCCCAAATGAAGCATCCCTATAAATTTAATACAAATGAATTTAATATACACAGAATTATTTTAAGAAGTCAGGAAAAAGAAGCACACAATAGAGTATATTCTTAAAGTTATTCAATCCCACCTGAGAACTATGAATCAAAGTTCAAAGATGACAAAGACGACATCTCTCTACACTCTTGTCTATGCTAAAGCACTACGCTAGAGAGGATGCAACTCAGTGTAAATACAATTAGATACTGCAAGTTATTTTAAGTGCATGCTTCTACCCCAGCTGACAGCACAGCTTTGTACCAAGTTATCCTGACCTGGAACAGGGAGCTTTGCATTCTCAACTGTTCAAGAATAGTGACAAAGCAAAAACTCCTCAGCTGTTACCAGGTTTTAGTCGAGTTATACTGTCTAACAGGAAAAGGTGAATAGATCACTCATTTGAATTTCACTTATAGGCTCTCACTCCAATGCCTGATGCAGATGTGGTTAAAAATTAACTAGATACAATGAAATTGAGAATTCTTCTGACCTTAGTTTTGCCACTATGGAAATAATATAGTTTCTCTTTAAAAGATGATAAAGTACACAAAAGCAGGACATATTCAAGTAGTATGAGACACCAAAATATATCTACACAGCAAATGTATTGTGGAAAACTGAAAAAGTAGTTGTTTTTAAAACACTGCTTCAGGCCAATTTGCATTTTAACAAAGTCCTGCCTGGGCAGATTATTTTCAAATCGCTCACTGATGAAATGTTATAATTCTGCACTAAACTATCTTATCCAGAATGCTAAGAACTGCAGTTAATCAGTTCTGCACCAGTTTATCAAAATCACATCAAAATTTTAGGATAAGTCAGATACATCAGTAATCCACAGTCGATTCAAAATTTTAATCTTGTGTTTACAACTTCCATGGTTTGGCAGTCTACTTGCCACACCTAGCATAAACATCAGTATGGGAAGTTTCATTCATTCCAAAGTGCTTTAAGAGTAGAATAGTTTCTTTTTTTTTTTCCCCCAAAAGAGTAGAATACATGTAGTCATTTTAATTAGCCAGTATTCATAGAAAATGTATTTAATATAACGAAATTAAAAGCTACAAATTTTGCAGTGTCATGTTATGGACAGGCCAGTCCAGAACAGGTTTCTAGTTATTCATTATTAAAAAAAATACTTATCCAGAATATCCTAAATTGGAAATTTTAAAGTGTGAATACACTTTTTAAAAACCCAAATCTAACAAGAAGTCTTCAAAACTGTAACATCATAAAGTATTTTCATTAAAAAGCAGAACATATGAAAGCTGTAAAATATTAACTTAATACATTTTTTTGACAGGAGAAAATGAGATAACAGGTCATTGTGGCGCAAAACAATTCCAGCAAAGTAAAGTGTCTTCTGAACAAAAATCTTAAAGACCAAATGGTAATACGTACCTAACAGAAAATCTTTAAAAGCTGTAATAGTTTTATGAAAGGGCTGACAGAAGCAACTTTAGAGAAATACAGATGGAAGGTATGATGGTAGCAGACATTCTGTATTACATGCTATTTTGATGCAACAAGAACATAATTTTGATTTTATTCATATGAACATAACTACTCCTTCAATTGATAAAATATCTGGTATTACAGCATACAAAACAACACTGGAAAGAAAAGAAAAGAAAAAGCCATGCAATCCCTGAAGCAATAATAAGAAGTGCTCTAAGAGAGGGAGAACACAGAATTTGACCAAGATGCACAAGGTAAGTCTATCACATTTTCAGGTGTATATATTTTTTTAAAGTTACAATTCCCACAGCTATTATCAGTCAGAGCAGCACCATGAAATGGGTACCATCAGCAATCATTTCACAGACCCTACATTCCTAGTCCTGTTCAATGAGTGCACATCGATGCTGGCAACTGACATCTACGGCCTATGTCATCAAGCCTCAAATGTCTTATTTCCATTGCTGTACACCTAGCTATTACGGTAGGTGTACTCTAATTGGAGAGGACAGCTCTGCTGATAACAGAAAAAACAAAAGTCAGGAAAATTCCGAAGAAGCAGAACTTTGGATGAACAAATAAAATTGTTGACACCTAATCCTAAATTCCCACAAGCTCGAATAGTATTCCATAAGGCTTTTTAATACAATACAGTGAATGGGCAACTGAGAAACTCATACCTCCATGTATCTTTTGTGGTAAAAAGTTACAATGTTGTGAAACAATAAGCTCTAGATATGGATGACAGTACAACATAATAGTGATATAATTCCTGGAAGCTGTGCCTAAATATAACCTAATGCTTTAAGGGAAAGCATGATATTTGATGAACTACAGCACATATTCAATATATTACACCGGACTCGCCATAATCTCTCTCTTCCCTTATGTATCAACTAGTAAAAAGAAAAAAATTGTTTGGAAAACAAGTAAATGGAACAAAAGCTATGCAAGTTTCTAAGCTTCTTCATAGCCATTCTGCTTTTAGAGCTCCCAATCCTTTTTCTGGAAGAATCTTTTTTAGTCCCCAAAAATTCAGCTACCTGCTTAGAATCAATTCCAGATGCAAACCCCTTTCTGAAGCTTTATTGTTTTCTACTTCAGACTTTTAAAACTAAGCTATCTCCAGGGATTAAGTTGTAGGTATAAGAAAACTAAACAAACAAAATTAATCTGGCAGAATTTTCATGTACAATCAACTAGGACTCCACATGCCATTATCAATTCACACTGTAGAAAAATATCCCCAGGGTAATCTTACATAGCACACATCCCAAAAGCTACCTTACATGCTAAAAGTAACAGCATCCCACTCTCTCTCTCTTTCCCTCTGTCAAACTAATCCTTTTTGCTAAAGTATGAGGGGGAGATTTTGGTACTTATCAGTTTTAGAGTTGTTTACAAACATAGTTTACATGAATTAACACTATAAAAGGATCACTGAAACAAGAAATGTGCCAGTATTGGTTATTTGGGGTGGGGGAGAATCTGACCATAGTAATCCAGATACTCCATTTTAGATAAGACCATTTTCAATAATTGACTCTAATGATTAATTTGAAACAAAGAAAATTCATCTCTGAAAGTAAAAGTGTCTCTTAATCTCATCACTCTGTGCATCACCCAATTCACCTTTGGGCCTGTTCAAGAATCTGTATTAAGCCTTTAAACTTGCTCATTAACTAGAAAGCACAATACTAGAAAGCATCTTTTATTCCTCCCTTCTATGTACCAACAGTCAAAATTCAGGAAGAATTAAGTACAGATCAGGCAAGTGCTTGTGGAACCAGTATTTGAAGAGAAAAAACTTTTTTTTTCTTAAAAACAGTTTTCAGAACACACAGCAAGCAACAGAATTGTGGTACAATGCATGAGTTATAGGAAGAAGTTTTAAATATACATAGCCTACTTTATGCCATCTTTTTAAATATTAAAGCAATAAAAAACCTAATATACTTATGAAGTAGTAGTGTACTTCTGAAGTGATGCTTTTTATATTCAATCTTCCTATCAAATAGACAGATTTCATGCAATTCCAAAAAGACACATTAATATCCCTCTAGAGTTTAGTCAAACATCATTTTACAGAAGTATTACTCAGAGGGCAGACGCTTAATGCCAATCTTACTGCTAATCTCATGTCTAAAAAGGCCTTGACATACTCAACAGGCAAAGGTTAAAGGTTTATCTTGAACCAACTTCCTGAACGTTTTAAATAATCTACTTGAGTAAAATACCTCAGATAAAATATTTTTCTTTAGAGGGAATTAAGACAGTAACTATTTTGATTCTTTGTTAAATACAACCCCCCCCATAAAAACCCAGAATACCTAGAAGACACAACCTTCTCCAGAATGAAGATAAGTGACCAAGCTGAGCTGAGTGGCCCAGAGAAACCTCCACTTCCCATACCATTGCACTGCACGTCACTTGCAGTCAGAAGTCATGTCAAATCATTACGAAGCTTTGTTAAATATTTCAAAACAAACTTTGATCTTATTTTCTGAATCCTACAATTAATGCATTTGCTAGTAAAACAGAAATAATTAAAAACTAATGCAGAACAGCTGGCTCTACTTCACCATTCTTTATATCAATCTTTCTTCCTACTGATTTCATGCTACCTTCTAGACCATGGATAAAAAAAATACTAGTTGTCAGAACTAGTACTAACCTTCACGAAAATTCTGTTAGAAATACAGTTATTTGCACAAAGTGACTTGCAGAATCAATTAGCTAGTACTGGAGCCATTAGCATGCATTTCCTTGCTCCCCAAGAACAATAATTAATAAATAATACCTAAGTTTTTTTTTTTTAAGCTTGGATAACATGCAATAGGTTCCAAATGGACCACACTTTGTACAACAACAAAACCAAATATATTGAATCATACAAGCACTAATAGTTAATGAGGAAGAGTCCTGTAAGGAAAAAATATCTTTACTAACCTCTGAGAGGCAGCATTTTAGATGAAACTATGATTAAATCCAGACATTCTTTCTGTATAAGCTTACTATTTTCCCCTATCCACAGTCAGCATTCCATCATACACAATTTATGCATGTGCTTAGGTTTAAGGGTACTCATTTTTAAACTTACTGGGACTATTCATGCAGGCATAAAAATTTAGGTGTGTGTTTTTAGTGATGTAAACATAGCTATTCAGATTTAAGTGTGTTCTACCTCTTTGTTTAACTCAGAGGTCTATGCTAAAGGCCGAGAAAAGAGAGGCTGCCTCATTTGATATTGAGATATTAGAGCACATGCAGATATCTCCTGCAGAGTTTTACAGTGTGGCTCCTCTGATTTCTGTTACTGACCACACATATTTCATTACAGTATTCTTTTAGTCTTCTAATGGCCAAATGCTTTACCCTCTTGATTTTTAAACAGTATTTTTACTAGCTGTTACTTGACAATACAAAGTATTTGGTTTCAAAATGAGAAAAATGTGAGTGTTTCTGTGAACTACAGATGGAGTATGAATCTGAATTGGTATTACAGAGCTGTAAATCCCACATCAAATTTCAGTCATCGTGGCTGACCTGAATACTGCACAAGGCCTTCCTTCTAAACACTTTCAATAACAAAATAGTTCGTTTTTATTTGCAAAAGCCAAAAACACAAACTAAAATCTAGCTCTGAAATAAGTGTCATATTTAGAGACTGAACGTTATAATACTAAAATACCTTTAGGCTTTTCTCTTTAATATAAAGTAGTTTGAGATGAAAATCCAGAACTTAGTATTGTTTTATTTTGTGGAATTAAGAAGACACAGTACAAGTTCTTCAAGAGACTAGATGGCCCCACTACAAGGAAACTGAATCAGCCATAAGTAAGATGAAAGTGTTTCAAAGACAGTAATAATGCCTTATCCCCCTGGTTTGGCTACACGTCTTCCATTATAAAAAAGAAAAAGAAAAGCAAACAAACAAAATCCCAATCCCCGCCTTTCACATATCTGGGCAAGGAGAATATTCCAATTTTCATCCACCCCTGAATGGTATTTATTGAAGCAGTCTTTAAATGAAACACAGCTGAAGATCTAAGCCGATTAAAGCCTTTTGAGGTCACCGAACTAGATAAAACTAGATCAGTTTCCTAGTGATCACTTCATGTAAACATACCTCAGTGCCCCATAAAGAATCTGTCAGTCCTGCAACTTCTACCTATTAAAAGTTATTTTTTCCTCCAAATAAAAGACACTTCAGATATCAAATTAACAAACTTTCTAAATAATCTAGCTGCAGCAGTGAACCTTTGATCATTACACACTGATAAGCTCTTACATTTATGTTACCCAACATTACTTACATTACTATTTAAACAGAGATGATCTATTCTAGGAAAGTCGTATAATGTTTTAGTCTCAAAAAAGGGGGGGAGGAAATCAAGTCAATTGTTGGTATTCAGTGTTTACTAATATCCCAAATTATTTCCTTCCTAGACCTTAAAATTGGAGGAAAGGGGTAAGACATTTGAATTGTATTTTTTTCATTGCATACAAGAATTATTATAGTTCTGCTCAAGACAATAACAATATGAAGGGAGTACAGACTTTCTCCTAGCACCAACTTGTTTCCTCACAGTATAGCTTGATGCCAAGCAGATACAGTCCTTAGGCCCAAGCACAGCACAGAGCATGGCACTATGGTGACAAGAGAGCTCTAGTTCCAGCGGCAGTGTAGATTCAATTTGCTTGAGCCTCTGTATCGTGCTCCATTTTGCAGTAGATGCATCTAAAACGTCTTAAAACGGACGGGGGAGAAAGTTATCTCAAGCAAGGGTCTTTGAAAACCAGGCAAGGAAGAATAAATTACTTCTTCCACATCCCTAGCTAATTCTCCCACAGTAGGTCCTCAGTTCTACTTGCCCTTCTCTCACCTCACTAATTCCTAAGCTCCTTAGGTAGCTATTTCCAGCCTCTCCCTATGAATACAATTCCCAAATATCCCCTCCCTATCAGATTCCTTATTTCTTAACTAGCTTCCTATCATGTCAGACTCTTTCAGTCTTACTTCCTCAATCCTCTGTCTCACCTGCTGCACAGCTAGATTAGACTGCTTTCTTTCCCAGCAGGACAAGCTATACCACAGGTAACAGTGTGGTTAGTCTCTAAACCAGTGCCAAGATCTGACATAGTCCAAAGCAGCTCCAAAAGAAGCTTAAGAAGCACTTCCCAACTCCATGTCAAATAAGAATGAAAGAGAGAAAGAGAAAAAGACACCCCTCCCCCCAAAACACAACACAGCCAACCTCTCCCCATGCCACAAGCCACAACCTCCTAAAAAAGGAGAAGTTTTAGTCAACGTATTTTAAGGATATAAAAACAGGCAAATGGATACAGGAAGTGAAAAGTAAAATTAAGCCCCCCAAAGCCATATATACATTAATCCTGAGTTTAATCAGAATTTAATCCTGAGTTTAAATAATACATGTTTTGCCAACAAATTGTTTACTAATATAGCCATTATATAAATATTTCAAGGTGCATCAGTATTTCAAGCTGCAAGGGTTGTTTCAAAGGAGACGTTATGGTTAAATATATATACATACATTTTTTTTTACATTCTAGAGCATGTTTTTTTCATTCAAGCATGCTTCGGATGAAATAAAACAATACTGCAAAAAGTCACAATTCTGACAAATGGGTATTAGCAAGCTTAGCAGCAGCGGAAATGAGAACACCTCCTTCCTGCCTCTGGAAAAGCCAAGCAAACAGAACGATTGCTACTTTAACAAGCAGTTTAAGTTAGGACACAGATTTCGTCAGAACATGGCACATTTGACACTTTGTTCTGCCAACAGTCATGGAAACAGCAATCCATATTAGGACACTAATGTCTTAATTAGCCAATGTTTGCCAAAACAAACACAACTCAAAAGCTTTAGACAAGGACATGGGCATTAACGTGTATTAGAAGCAACACGCTAATAGGAGATTACTGCTCACAGAACCTTTTTGCCAGTGTAGTGCAGGGTAAATCTGTAAGTATAGATAGCAATTTTACAGATTTCTCTGTTGAACATATTTGACATTGCTTGCCTAGAAGGTTTTCACTTACTGTACTGATTTACTTCTCATTCCTTCTGGTTTTGGCTTATGTACAATTAAATTTTGTATTACTATTGTGGTTCTAAATGTTTTCATATCAAGTTGGAAGATGGATGTGAAATAAAGATTTTTATTCATTTTATACATACTAATTTATTTATGAAACATCTTTTCACATGCAGCACCTGCTTTGTTTTCCATGTTCTGGACAAGAAAAAAAAAAAGCATTTATTTAAGAATTAACTGAGGATCACCTCTATCCTCAGTCAGGTGTGATATTCTAAAATTCAAGATTTTAAAAGGTAAAGATTTTATATTTGTTGTGCAGTAAAATTGTCCCCTGGAAACTTATCTTTATAAAATTCATGAATTCTCATGGATGGGTTACGACAGTCCATAGCACTGTGGGCAGATTTGAGGTAGGAAAACAGGTTCATGGCTATGGATAATATTCATTGCTTTAAAGAAATCTGACACCATCATTTGATCTCCCAGCAACCTGCAGCTTGGGAAACACAGGCAGAGAATGCAGGAGAGCTTTAAGTATCAGAAGACTACCTACTCCGCATGCATCTATTGCCTTCTTCCCCTGAAGCTGACAAACTGAATGAAGAATGCACTTTTGTGACAGTTCTGACAATCCAAATTGCAAAAATCAAGTAGCTCCTTTGCTGAACATTGTCTTCCTCAATGTTTTCAGTCAGTATTCTCTCCTTTGGGTAACACAGAATGCTCTTTTTATAAGAGCTATTTTTAGAAAACCTTGCTATTTCTTATATGTCTTTGAAATCCTCCTTTGCTGCCCTGGAGTAGCAGCTTTTTTTCTTGGTACAGGATTTTGTGAATTCAGACTCAGAGGATTTGCTGTGAATAATTAACACTTAAAAAGTTTTTTTTTTCCTGATCATTAAATGTGTTATTGCAGTTCGTATCAGCCTCACAAGAAGTCAGGGAGCCAACTGCTTTCATTGCTCCCTGCCCCCTCAAATAGGTCGACATATGAACTCTCCACTGAAAAAGACCATCACTGATTTGATACTTTCCCCCACCATGCATACCAAATGTATTCATCACTGGCTTAAGATTTTAGTCAAACTGGTCTTTGCATGTACATCTATCATCTCAACAGTTTATATTCTACCAGACTCCTGGGCAAGCCAGAAGAAAGGAAATATCATCTTCCTTTGCTACATGGCCTTAGAATCAGATGAAGCTTTTGCTATAGACAAGGTAGGTCCATGTTTACTAAAGCACAGGCTGACAGCAAATACTATTTTTAAAATGCAGACTTTGCTGGAAAAGAGGATCTTAACCTACTGGCAGTTGCTTTATGCAAACACAGGTAACATCTCATAAGAAAAATGTGAGGATTTTGGTTCATAAAGCAGAGGGGCATTTCACGGTCCACACCATGAAGGAAAAAAAAAAAAAATCTGAAAGTCTCTTTAGATAGACACGACAGTTAAAACTCCTTAGACGCAAGTTGCAATACAACTGCACTATGGGCAGTACAGACAGTTAGAAATTTTCTATTATTTGTTGAAAACAGAAAGGCAAAGTAACTTTAATAACAAACTTCAGTACCCTCTGTAAGACAGAGAAAATATAACAGCTAGAAAACCCCTTTGTTCATCCAAGTCTAGTTGTTCAGCTCCTAGCTAATATGAAAGATTAAGAGTGACTTCAAATAGTAAAACAGGATATATCACGAAGGAAAGTTTTAATTGCTAACTCAAACATGCTTACAGCAATTTTCTAAACCAAAAGTTAGCAAGATTGGCAGTGACTCTCATGACTGAAATCAAAGTGGCTTTATGACTCCATCACAGGGTAAGTAATTTCACCTTAAGTCAAAAACAAATGTTTTGGGAACTAATCATTTTGATACAATGTTGGTATCAGACATTAAACCATTTTCTGCGAAGGGAGAGGGATCTAAAATAATATTTGGTATTTAACAAATTCCAAAACACAAAACTTAAGTCCATTTCACTTAGCCACATACCTAAATGGAAGATATGGTGGATTAGACCCAGATAAAAGTGTCCGGTAAGCGTCTTCTGGTGTTTTCTTCAAGTATATTACCTAAGAGGGAGGAAAAACAAAAACAAAACATCAGCCCTGAGCCTGAAAATCATTACCCACATACATGCATGCCCCTGCTAAACTCCTAAGAATGCATAATATACTCCTTTATGACAAACTCTTATGCCCTTTATAGAACGGAAAAGACACACCTATATGAAGTAAAAACTTAAGCAGAAGTCAGTCAAACAGCTTTTTTTTGTTTGTTTGTTTAAAAAAAGTCACATACTGCTGCAATTGGAAAACACTAAGACAGACTCAACATCATACTAAGATGAAAAATAAGTATGTATACTAGGAGGTCTTTGTCCAACTTCAAATTGATCTGAAAGAAGTATCAACCCAAGTGACACAGGAGACATTTCTCCACCACACCTCGATGGAAGCTTTCCTAACACAAATATTTTCTGATTCTTAATTATCAATATCGAATCAGTTATTAACAATCAACGATGGCCAATTCAACAAGGTTTAACAAGCTGAACCTGTTACTATATGAGACCAGCCTATAGGTGAGGTAACACCTTAAGCCAAGGCTTATTCTAATATCACTGAACACTATCAGCTGCATTGACTTCCTATATAGTAAGAAATTAGAGGACTGTAACATCTTACTGCACTTCAAATTCTTATTTGTACAAGAAAACTGATCCTAAAATACACCTAACTTCAAATACAAATTAAGCAAGCACATTTTTATAAAAAAGGCTTCATTCAGGTTGGAGTGAAGTATTTCACGTGCATAAACATGTTGTGAACAAAGCCACGGAGTTTTCCTATCCATTTCTCTCCAACTCATCTTAAAATCAGCATCTTTGTCTCTATTTTTCAGCTCTATGTATATTTAACTATCGAATAAAAAGCATTATAATAGTTATTTTCCAAATCAAGAAATAGGTTAGTTCCCAATGCAAAAGCTTTACTATCTACCTTTTGACCTCAAGCACATTAGAATATGGGTAAGTGGTGGTCACTGCCAAGGTATCTGCAATTTGCTTTTTTATATCTAGAGTCATATCTCAAGTTAATGAATTCTAACTATTCTGGAAGATGCCAGTTAATACTTTTCTGTATTTGTCTGAACTTCCATATTTCCCCTACAACCTCTGAAAGCACTGCATCCTTTCCATCATCAAAATAGACCATGATTTCTATATGATAACCATTCCATTTATTTTATATTATTACAGGTAATTTGTTTAACTCAATTACCGGATTCTTTGCTGGTGGGGTCAAACCAGTAATTACTAATATTTAAATAGATCCAGAGATTTTCTTATGGCTATATGTATTTATTTACTTCAAGAAGTGGATGGGCCCACTTTTTATTTTTAAGCTCTAATGTCTGCCTTCAGCAATGACTGCTAACTAATGGCATCAGCTTCATGCTTTCAACCCCTGCAGAGTAGGAATGTTATTCTGCTTCCACAGTTATTTGTAAAATATTCGTTTAGTCTATGAAAGATGTTTCCTTTATATTTCCCTCTACTTCACAAGTGCTTCATGTTTAGAAGATTGCATATGGTTTGCAATAGATTTCTCAAAGGAGGTAGGAGGGTAAGAAAAAAATACTGATTTTATTCATGTTGATTAATATCAACATTCATGTCAATTAGCTGCTTTAAATTTAAAGCCCAAGTTACTTCTTACAGACTCAAAAGAGCCTCAGAGGGTAATTCAGAGAACTTAAGGGAGTGAGATGAGTTTCCATCTTAAACAGTTACCTAGTCAGGAATCTGAAGTAGGGACAAAAATCATACAATATGAATGTTCCCCACTGCAGCAGTTTCACAGAAAGATGGGAGCACCTCAAAGATTTCTGCCCAATGACATTAATACATGTAATTTTGAACCAAACACTGCTACCTGTCCACCTACAAAGCTCTTAACAGACGCCAGAATGAGAATAGGAATGAAGATGTTAAGAACATAAAAGGAAAGGGGAGAAGTAAAGAAACACTGAAAAATCTCTTGGAAAAATACTGTGGAGGTCAAGAATAATTAAAGAACTGAAGGAGGAAGGAACATCTAAAGGAGAAGGAAACACTACAGTACATGCCTTCCTTAGTACTTAGAGAAGCAAATCCACTAAGAAAAATCCAAGAGACAGTTTTCTGACTCATCTTTATTGATGAAAACAGAAATGTAGCTTCAGTTTTTTTGAATCTAATATCATGACTCTTCAGAATGCTTTCATTCTGCAACATATATAAGTGTAAAAAACCCCCACAAACCTGTACCAAGTATCTTATATAAATCGAACCTATATCTGAAACAATAGAAGTGAGTTAATTTTTTTTTTTAAACAGTGTCACTTTCTAGATGGCAAGTATTCTCTTACAAGAGTCATTTTACAATAGGCAGGGTTCTCACCCCCTCCTCCACTGCCACTACTGTAACTCACATCATGTGGCCTGCTACCTGTAAAAACAGATGCACCAAATACTGCAAATTAAAATATTTTTGCTCTTGCATTCCCACTTCTATGTTCTCAGCTTCCTGAATAGTTATCTGATTGAAGGCTAAAGCTCACCATAGTTGAGACACTATGTAGGCATGTGACATGTGGCACACACACACTGCCAAGAAAATGCATACCACACGTTCTAAAAAGTTTAGAGAAGAAAAAAGGAAGTCAGTATTTTGCAAATCTGCCTGAACACTTGTCCACATTTCAAATACAGTTTGCTTTTGCCTTGCTCCTACCCCTGCCTTCCATTTTCTCATTAAAATTACATGGAACAAATCCATGCCATAACTGCTAAGTTATCACAAGAATGCTGTGAAGCAACTCTTAAACAACCTGAAGAAAGATGTTGCTTTAAACAGCAAAGAGGCTGTATCTGCTGCAGTAACTGAAAAGCCTTTGTACTTGCTGACCCTCCAAGGGAATGACTCCTGATCCGAGCAGTGTGACATGCTTAGACTGAGAGAACAAACAATTAAAGCTGCAACTAAGGGTTGAGAAGTCTAGCTTACGGTTTTAAATTAGGAAAGACATTCCTGCACACAAATGACTGAACATGCCTTAGTCAGTTCACCGTTATCCAATAATTTGCTCTGACAAAGATTTACAAACTTAAAAACTTGACAGCTTTTCCTTTTTTTAGCATTATGGAGTCTAATAAAAAGCTACTAGTACCAAAATACACACTTAAAGTAAGCACTGGAAAGGAATATGACCAGTCCATTTGCTATCTGCAAGGAAAAGAAAAGAGTTCAATGGATCTCTTTCCAGAGTTTATCATAGCATTAAAACATCATGCTTCACCAGGGCTACTCAAGAGTCAGATTTTAGTCCACGAATCAACTTGTGATCGTTGAAGAACAGAATGAGATACCTATTACTTGTCTTCTATGATAGAGCTTTAATTCTGTCCTAGGTTTACCAGCAGGAGCAAAAGCCATATGAAAGCGCATTTGTTCTCTCTTCTCTCCCCCTGTTCTGCTCGAAGCACAAGCAGCCGCTGGCACAGACTGCCGAGCACTGCGCCTGCCCTCCTCTCCTGGGAGCTCAGCCCTCAGACAGCAGAGAGGGCAGCCAGGAAGGAAGGCCCTGTTTCCAGCCAGGAAAGAAACAACAGATGTCTCAAATAGGGAGAGGGGGAACCCTCCAACCCATCCATGTTGGTAGACGTAAGAAAATGGACTCTCCTTCAAGATTTCCCTAAACACAAATTCTCTGATGAAGAGGGGAGTTCACGTAATCACTTCAGTATAATTGAGTTAACAGAGTGCCTCTTCCCTTCCCTGCTCCAATCAAACAAAAACTATTAGGGATAAGCAATTCGACCCAGGCTCCATTAATTTTGGTATGCACGAAATTATTTGTTGAAATACTATTTTACAACAAATTAAAAAGGATAACTTTTATAATCAGCTATTGCGGAAAACTACATGGAAAAAAACCCCTATACTAAGTCTCTGAATAGAGAAAGGGGAAAATACAGCAACACTAACCTCAACATATTCCCTGTGGCATCTGGTAAGACTTGTCATAAACAGGGTTTTAGTAGCTTTTACCATCACTGAACATTCTGCATTGTAGCCCCAACAATTTATGAGGGAATACAAGACTTCAAGCACCTCATAACTTCTTTTTAAGATCAGGGAAATCTTCATGTTCATCTGTTCCTGTGACACTTAAGTTTTATCTTTTAAAAATCCAGTTTAGAGGAAAAAAAAGAAAAAGAAAGTAATCCTTGTAGAATTCTTAAGAACTAGGAGATTAATTTAGGAACGGGAAGTGACTAGCCTAAATGTATTTAAAGTCCATTGTAAAAATTGGAATTCAGAAAATATATCCTCCTGAGATGTAATTAAAGAAACAAGTTGCTGCAAATAAAGTTTTAAGACTTTGCCTTCTCTTAAGCTTATGACTCTTACTAAAGTATTTTAATAGCTATTAGAGTATTTCAGTTCAACATGTGAAGCTGTTTAATGGAAAAATCTAAGTTGCATAATCACCACTGGAAACCAATTCCTAGAACCTGATCCATTGTTTTCCACGTTTCCTATTACACTTAATATTTTAGCATCAGGACAAATTAAACAAACCTACTCAACCATCTTTACACACATTAGTTGAATTCAAAGCTGTAAGACTTTCTGGTCTCAAAAAGCTTATATACTCAGAAGATATAAAATGTAGAAGACCTTAAATCCAACAGTACATACACTTCTGTTCTGAGGGGGATATTCAAAATGTAATAGATCAAACTGCCAACTGCACACAGTTCTTCCACTAAAGAATATGACTTGATTCCTTCAAATCGGAAACCACACTGTAACATAACCCAACAATGCACACATCTGACAATGTGGCAGAACATTATTAAATGCAAATATTATTTTCCAAGTGTGAAATGAACATGCCTGGATTACAGAAGCTAAGCTTCTGTTAGTTAAAAAAACCAAAAAAATCAGATACGAGGCAGTTCATAAATTCATAAAATGAGTATTTGTTCTAAAATATTATTTACCTGCATTGTTGCAATTTATTATAAAAGAATGTGAATGTATTTCCATAACACTTGCAAGCTTAGGAATAGGTAACTATAGAAGTAATTATGTAATATACTGGATATCTTTTTGTTTCTTAAACTATTATTCAATGTTTTACTAAATTGAGATAAATCAGAAAGTGACTATGTTCCATATAAATGAGGTATGCTCAACAAGTGTGCTCATACTTTTTGGTATTGGTAACACTGATGCAGTAAAGAATTATTCTTTATTACATCAATAGCTTCTAATAATCAGAAGGTATTTAAAACATCTACTAGCTTCTCCAGGAGAGTAACTGCATCAAATGCAGAGATAATTCACTGCCTCGTATGCTAGCAATTAAGAGCTATGAATACTAGCACTGGCTAAACAAGGGTTAACTGTGCAGGCAGTTGTGGCACAGTAGTTTACCTTACTGTACACAGAAGCTACCTTTTCTCATTGTGTAATGCACTACCTTTTATCTGTTACAGAGTACCTACACAATCACACCATGGTACACAACTACATTCTCCCACCTACTTTCCCTCAGAGGAATTCGTTCCCACCCACGCCCACTGTGTACCCTTATCCCTAACTATGGCTGCTGAGCAGCTCATTCAAGTAAGGGCTACCAAATACATGAGACTCTGCCCATGGTTTAGCTTTAAGACACTGTAAATATTGCACAATTTACTAGAAACTGAATTACAACTATATTTTTAGTGCATTTTGTATAACACACTCACTGGGAGATGGCACAGTTCTATTCAGCTGATCAGTTTGCTGCTTGGAGTTCCGTCTTGCATCTTACATGTCTCCTTACCTTTCTGTTGCTAAGACCACTTGGCTTTGCAAGAAGTTCTTTTCATAAATAGTAGCTCTCTCTCTCTTTGGCTCTAGCTAATACCCACACGGTCCTTTTAAACCCCCATCCGAAAGAGGACAGCTACTTGAGATACAGTCATTTAACAAGGACTGGACCAAGAGAATAAAAAGATAATCTCATCGCCTTCAAAATGTCAGTGCCCTACTCTTTCCAGGGCTTCTAGGATGTGTTAGAAGGTGAAGGCAGGATCACACAAGGCCAATCCAGTGAAGGCAATTAGATGCTCTAATCTACATATGTGCTAAGTGAGTGTTTCCTAGCTAGAGGCTTAATTAGACCAGTTTTAAAACGTGAAGGGAATCTTTATAAATACGTAACTTTTAAAATAGAGATAAAAGTATGCAAACAGAAAAGAAAAAGCAGTCTGAATGGAATGACTGAAGCTTCCCTTTCCCTTCGCCCCATAAACAATAACTTTTTTGAAAGAAAGTAGTTTCTTGCACTTTGCTTTGGTAATGCATGCAAGTTTGAGACACCTCTTTATCTGATGAAGAAACTTAACTGAGGTAAAGTGTCAAAGACACAACTTCTTCCCTAACACTCATATGTCAGAATTTTCAAAGATAATTTAGAGAAGAATTAAACAATCTGACTACCTCCCTAAAGGAGCATCCCTTAAGATGCTACTTTATATATAACAAGCATCTCTTAAGGAAGGTTAGAAGCATCCATGTGGTAAGTGGTACTTACAGCATATGCACCTATTAAGAAGGCTGCATTTGCTCGTTTCCGCTGGTCAAAACTGGTGTAGTAAACTATCTTCTTTCTTGATAGACTGAAAGACTGTGAAGCAAGTACAAACAGACAAAAAAAGAAATCAGACAGCATCTTTACTGAGAGAAGAATATACTTTAAAGAGTCACTTTTCTGAAACTGAAAAAATAAGTCAGTAAAAAGTTGTTATAAAGAGCTTCTGAAAGTTATAGAAGGAAAAATTTATTGATATCTTAATCAAGAAGATTGTTTACGGTAAGAGTGAAGGGAAATACTTACTGTATTCATGCATATCTATTAATTCTGCTATGTGAAAATATCCTATAAAATGCAGTTGAACCAAAATAATAAACCCAGCCCTCCCACCTGTCAAATCTCTTTAGCACCTAATTCCTTTAGGATGATGGACACACTCTATATTAAAAAAAAGAAAAAAGAAAAAGATCCTGAAGTATTCAGTTTTATAGGCATTTTATGAGTTAAATAACACACATCTACACCACCTAAAAACAGGGTGACAACATCTTGAAAAAGTAAGAGTTCATTCAAAAAGTTGATTGTACAAGTGAACAGCTCGAGACAAAGCTAGGCACAGAAAAAAAATCAGTAATGCTTGTGGCTCTTCTTTCTTTAGAAAGGAACAAAACCTCCATCAGAATCTCCTGGACAAAACTCCCAATGAGAAACAAGACTAAACACACACCTGAAATGAACAATAATGACAAACTGCAGCAGAACTATTTAAAGCCAGAGAAAGCTAGAATTATGCCACTTAAAACCATGGCAAGTTGGACAGTTTATTGCAGTCTTCTCTTTACTTCATGAATTGCTATACTTTCATTATATTCTGCAACATTATCATACATGTTTTTCCTGACAGATTTCCACAGTACTACTAGTTTTTGAGGAATGCTCAGGTACAGGTATACTGGATTAAAATAACCTTCACATATTTAGAAGCTTAAGAGGTTGTGCAACGTTTGCTGGACTGCCTTTATTCTGATGCTACTGGTACCCAACTTCAGTTCTTTAACTCCTATTTGATGCTAATTTACTTTCTTTTCTATTCTCAGTACTGACGACACTTTTGGGGTGGCAAATGAGGCAACTGCTGCAGGAGTGTGTTTTAGTATATAAATTTGTGCCAACCATATCTTCCAGAAGTTCATAAACATTGATTCTTACCTTACATGTTGACGCAAATTTTAAGAAAGCCTCAGCTGCAGAAGTTTCTGCTGAAATTACTTCTTAGTTTTATAAAGGCCTTAGAGAATTTACAGTTTGCACCCTAAACTCCCCCTCCAACCCTCCCAAAAAAACAAATAGCTGCTAAGTTCAGGAGAAATCAATGTATCCATTATGATAAGCTCCTTACTCCCACCCTCCCCCCTAGAAATAGCCCCTTCAATAGTGGTTTTAACTGTGCATTTAAGCTTGCCTGATCACCCACTGCTTCCACAGGTAGATAAGGAATGAGAGTTGAATTAATGCAACTGAGCACATCTAAATAGGACTATAATCCCTCAAATAGATGTTTGAGGTCAGTTGGAAGGTGTCATATCTTGAGATCAACAGCAACTTCCCCCCCTGTGTACACGCAAACATACAGAGCTTAAGTAACTATTTAATTAGTGAAGTATTCAATTAATATTAAAACCTGACAAAATTAATTACAATAGTTGAAAATCTCTCCTTTCCTTCTCCTCCTTAATGTCTTCATTTTAGTGTTCTATAACTGAAATCCCACCCATAACGCGTAGGTGTGACAAGATTACAGTAGCTCTCCAACAGTGACAGAATTCCAATTATAACTACTGCTTAAAGAGGAGTTGTTCGTAACAGTTTACAGTTCACCTGAAACATTACTTGAAACTGCAAAAAGCTCATTCTGCTAGCTAGCCAAGAGTAAGTTCTATTTAATGAGACTACATTTCACGTTTCATAATTTTAGTGAATAGATTTCATTTTAGAAAATGGGTAGACGAAGTCAGTCCAGTTCTGAGACAATTTTGTACCCGAACTGTCCAAGAAAGTGACAGTCATTTAAATGACATCAATATAGCATTCCACTGCTTCTATTTAATCTCAAAATGCAAAAGTTTAATCCTTATGAGCCATATTGCTATATTGAATACTTAAGTTTTTTTGAATCATGACTAAAGTTTTAACACAAAATTGAAAACTGACATTTACTGAATGGCAGTAAAAACTACCTTGTAGCATACGAAGCTGAGGAAAGTTGCATTAGGATTTTACGTTTCAGAAGTCTACAAAATGGATCACTATTTTTGTCTGCATGAGTTACAGAAAAACCTTATTTAGATGAATTTTAAAGTAAATGTTTGCTGAAGTTACAACAATACAATGACTATGGACACTAAAACACAAATTCTCTGCTCAGCTCAGTTACACTTTCAATACCAATGCTAAGCTATACAAATTATAAAATAAAATCAGCCTATTGATTTTTCTACCATGTTTAACAAGCTAAGTCTAGTCCTTAGGCTATATTCAATTACAAGAATAGTTAAACACTTTTTTTTTTTAAGTAACTATCTTTTACAGCTCCACCTGAACGGATGAGGGCTTTAGCTCCCTTAAATGTTTTGCTTCTCTGAAAGGTAGAGGGTAAGGAAGAAAAAGTGAGACCAAAAACTTGTCAATAAGGAATTCTGCAATAAGGAATTCTGCAATAAGGTTTGTTTAAAGAATAGCTACAGTTAAAGATAACGTAGTAGGAAGTAACCCAGGGCTAATTTAGTAACAAACAAAGTGTGCCTCTCCCCATCCCCCCCTTTTTGAAATCTAAATTTTATACATGAACCGTGAAGCACTGAGGATATTTTTATTTATCAACCACAAAAAAATTCTTGGTAGTGTTGCACATATTAGAACACAATGTTACAGAAGAACAGTCTCTGTCAAGATACATTCTAGAGGAGTATACTCAAGTTAAGTTGCAGGCACTTAACAAAAAAGACCTTTTTCATGCAATCTCTGCTTTTAGTTCAAGAAATGTAGCAGGTTTTGTTTTAGATGAAGCAAATTCATTAATTTATATAAGAGAATTCCAGAATGTGTTATTTTCATTTTAAAATTACTTCTATTTTAACATAGATCAGCTGTTGTTTCTTGAAGACATCAAGAGACTTACTTGTATAGAAAATGACAACAGCTTTAGAAAGTGCCACTGTGGTCAATTACTAGCTCAGCATCTCTTTAAAACCATCATCAGATCGTCACCATCATCACATTGTTTACCTAAAGAACATGGTTTAATATACTTGTATCATTCCGCAATAAGTTACCACAATGTGTTTAATAAATCTGGATCAACACAAATACTACACATAAAAAAGTGAATACGAAGTCTGCAAATTTGTCATAGAAAGTGATGTATTAAAACTAGTACAAGCAACCTCACTCAAAACCTAAGCCATGCTAAGGAGAGAGCTTGCAACTACTACAGTTTCATGCCTGTGACTAGCAGGTTATTTGTATTAAAACAAAAACAAACCAAAAGTCTCCAATTCAGCAGCAATACAGCTGGGTATGAGGAAGGTTAACCCCACAGTTCATAAGTCTGCCAGAACTTTCCCTCTCCCGTCTTTGATCTTCCATAACTTGTATCATCAGTCACAGCAACTCTCCTTCTCACTGATTACCCCTGCTTCTATCAAGGTTGTCCAAGGTTAAGGTTAAACACACAAAAAACACAGTAGTTTTGTTTAAGTCTGACTTTATAAAAATGGTTTAACAGAAAAAAAAAAAAATCACTTCATAATGGAATCAATTGCTTAGCCAAGCATTTTTACCAAACAGAACTCAAAGAACAAGTAGGAGGATAGCGCAGCCAAGCATTCTTTCTTGCTGTTGACTGGGCTAGTCAAAATAGCGGCAGATCATCTCCATAGCAATCAAAACATTATAATTGTAACAAGGTCAGTAAGGCTTTCCTGTAAAGCATAACTTCAGTACTTTACCTCCAACTTGCTCAGAAAAGGAATATATTTGAAAGAGTTCTTCAGCAATTCACAGCAGAACTATTCGCTATTTTAATCAGTCAGCACAAAGTTATAGTAGTTTACTTTAACACATTGATCTGCCTTTAGCACATCAAAATAAAGGACCCCTTCTTCCCTTCCCCCCTCAAGAAAGGGCAGGGAAAGCAGGAAATTGCCT
Source organism: Dromaius novaehollandiae (assembly GCF_036370855.1). Taxonomy (NCBI): domain Eukaryota; kingdom Metazoa; phylum Chordata; class Aves; order Casuariiformes; family Dromaiidae; genus Dromaius; species Dromaius novaehollandiae. Next base: position 20,271,864 of record NC_088105.1, on the reverse strand, counting down.
CCATGTTTAACCCTCTCCCAAAACAGAAACAGAAAAACATAGCTGTAGGACTTGAAGGGGGAAGTTTTTTTGTTTTTTTTTTTTAAATGAGATCTTATTCTCACTTCTCCTGTCCCTATTTATAGAAACCTTAAACTTAATAAAAATCTAAGCCTTGAATTCTTTTTGAAACACTACATCTACCTACAAAAGTAATCACAACATTTTGTGCACAATTTTTGCCAGTTTGTTCTTATATTCTTTTCATAAAAAATTGTATATGAAGTGATGAAGCATTAAAAATAAGATGCACGTCTCAGATATTCACTGCTTTGTAACATGCATAAGCTTCCTGTTTCAAGATGACTGCTGCCAGATCTGTTGACATACCATCCAGTGGTGATGTTTTAGATTATTACAGATTAAAACAGAAAAGTTTCAGATTTGACTTAGTCTCAAGAAATAGTAAGGCTGTTTTTGATTCACTCCTGTGAACTCAGCTCATCAGGTCTTTCCATTGTGTCAAGACACAAGTTAACTCATACAGGAAAACCTCTGCCACTAAACCACAGCCAGCTAAAGCATGGCTTCATCTTTGTAAAACCTATTAATGTCCTATGTTAATCCAACTACATTAACAGGCTTTTTTGACCATGGAGACAGGGCCATACCTTTAAAGTTTTAAGAAGAAAGAGTAATTAATTCATACTTTTTATTTATTTATTTTAACAAGGCCAAAGTAAGAAGACCAGAAAAAAGTTCTGTGAATAGCTGCCTCAGACTAGGACAGGACAGGAGTGTGGAACAGAAAGGAGGAGGCTAATCTCCACCAGTATCACAACCAGGCAACACAGTACAGGAAGCAATACATGACTGGGAGAAGAAAAAAGTGCACTGAGTCAGGAAACATACCAAGACAAATGGGAATGGGCAGAGGAAAAAACTAACCGATTTGAGGAAATAAACTGGGACAGGTTGGCAGATACGCAAAAGAGAGGTTTGGATGGTAAGCTCACTGAAATATATTAAGACCTGAGCAAAGCAATGAAGAAAAGTAACTCAAATAGGAAAGAGACAGAAAAGTCACACTTGTCATAGGTAACACAATGGAAGCTTTAGGTATGCCGATTCAAAGATAACTAATACTGTTTATTTGGAAAAGAGTTTATAGAACTCTAGCACCAGGTGAAAATCATCATACATTTGCTGCTGCAATTGTTCACTGCATCAATGCCTTTCTGGTGGGCAAGTCAGAGGTCATGAACTTCTTGTCCTACACTAGTTAGGCTCAGGAAGCCTAGGCTGAAGGAATCCCCTGAGGGACACTTGTGAAGGAGAGACATGAGAAGGTGAAGCACAGCAGGGTAGAAACTGAATCCACAGTTCTCAATCAGTGAAGCCCAGCAGCAGTCTTCTGTAGCTGTGTCTGCAATAAATACTAGATGCAGGCTTCAGCCCTGGGCTTTGGTCTTACAAGGCTACTTACCTATTGCTGATAATACGTAAATTGGGGCAGAGCCTGGCATATCTCTCAGCTATCAGAAAGGCAAAGCTCATATCAACAGTTACTGGGCTACTGGGATCTACTCATGTGAAAGTCTTTACACCACTCAGTTGGGACTCTAAGCTTAAGCTGCTTGATCTGAGGTGTTACTTTCAAGCGACTGAACTATCGGGTCACCCTCCTCTATTACACACCAGTAGTTTGAATCAACCTATTTGGAATTGGCCTCTGGTAAGTAGGCAGCAAACAGCACCTCCTCCCAGCTGAGGCCAGAGCTGATCTGCGTAAGAGTTTTGTGCTGTTCCTGACAATTCGGACTCTAAACCTAGTGGTGCAAGCTTTTTTATTTTGCTTTTTTTCAAAATCTAGAAGTTACATTATAGTAACTTTAAGGTTTGCTAAATCAACCCAGGAAATGTCTGTTATTCATTTAGTTTCAATTTGTCTCCCTCATGTACTGATTCATTAGAATGTATGATCTTTATACTATTACGATCACAAACCATGTATGACTAGCAGCTTGCCTCATTCAGTGCAGATGACAGACTTGAAACAAGAATAAAGACTATAAAGACATTTCTGTTTAACACTGAGGCACTTAAAACCAAGGTCTGAAGTATTTGCTGGTTGTGTTCTTATCTTCCAGGGGAAAAATCTTGGGATTTTGGGCCCAGTTTGAAGGAGTTACAGCTCAACTACAAAGTATGAGGAGACTCTGTACTCACATCTAGAACTGATCCCAGCTTCAACTTGAATCTGGAAGTCAGGACTAATCTCTCTCTATTTCTCATAGCCACAGTGAAAGTTAGAATATTATTATTTTTATTTGGGTATTCTGTGGAGTCACTACTTTACAGAGTAAGCTTCCTCCACAGCAGGATTTGAATATTTTAATAACTCAAATATGAGGTCATAAACAGAAGAATTAAAGTTAAGAAAATCCAAAAAACTAAAATAGCTTTCTTGTGAATCAGCACCATTCATCACGTTTGAATGGCACAGTGGCAACTGAAACTAGGATGATATAAAATAGTGCATCTGGAAGCTATATTTAGTGTTAAAACAAAAAAAGCCAACCAATTTAATGGTAATTCTTTTCCAGTATGATGCTTCTTCTGATATAAGAATCCTCCTAACAGTGGCCAGTGCTATCACTGTTGTCCCTTTTTACATTTTAAAACCTTTCTATTAAAAAATATTAGACCTGTTACTAAAAGGAGGGGAAAATCATAGACACCTATATTTAGTGAAAGATTTCTTGGTATTTGCACACCAGTAATACTAATTAGTACTGTTAGAATTAAAAGCATCTGTTTCATTTCTTGCAATTAATTTTCTATACACGCTACAAATCCCTTTTTCTTGGGCATTTGGGGACAGGGTTAAACTTACAGCTATGCGATCAAGCTTGTGGTTTTATGATAGGACAGTGTTGTTTTAACAGAACTAAATCACAGCCACCTCAGACTTTACTGCTGCATTCAGAAATTCTAGACAGCAAGTTTAAAAGAAAGGACAAATACTCTGCCATTGAGAGAAAAGCTACTGTGGTACCTAAAGAAGATACTAAAGGTGTCTCTTTCTTGTGTAGTGCAATTCAAAACTCAGTCTTGAATCTACAACCGTTACACAGAGGCAGGAAACAAGAAAGCTCCCGGGGAGAAATTAATAGGAATGACACTTCTACAAGCAAGATAAACAGAGACAATTTTCATATGGATGACAACGTTTCCATACTACTACTAGAAGCAACACTAAACTGAAAAAGACTGAAGTTTCAATTTCTCCACTGAAAGAGATTAAACTTAAATAGTGCAATTTTGGGTCCATGCTTTCTTCTTGTTCATGCCCTTTTTTCAGTACCTGGTCTTCCATCATTCATACCAGCACACCTGCTTCATTAGCTGTAAATCCATGAAATATGCACACAACCACAGACTCTGGTTTCTATTTTGTTACTCACTATTTTGTCTTGAAGCTAAGACATGAAAAATGGTGAGCGCATCCTTCAGTGGCTCAGCTGCTAAGCAATTACAGTGCAGATTCCTTTTTACATTCTCCAAAGGGGAAAAAATTCAGGACAAAGGAGAAGACTCTTTAAGCTTAATAGTAAACATCTAGATAATGAATATCTAATAACTGCTTTCAAACTGGGTAATAGCATTTGAAGTTGCATTTTCAGGAATAAAAATTTAGAATAAAGGTTAAAACAAAGCTTACCTTTAACTTCTTATTTAGCTTACAGCAATATCTGTATAACATTGCCAAATTTAAAGGTCCAAAATCTCCATAGAAACTGGGAGAAAAGAGAACAAAAACATCATTGTTATTTATACAAAAGAGCTAAGCAAATTTCAATAAGCATTGTGTTGATAGTTAAATCTACCTGTGGGCAATAGTGAGTAACGATGGCAATATACATGGTGTACCAGATATGCCCTCTACCAATTCAATTATGAGAAAGATAGCAACACATTTTATTTGAAAGCATTTGTAGCTTCAGCAACTACATTTTTCATTACTTATGTACAGTTTAACTGCGGAAGATTCTTTTTCTTCACCCCAGAAAATCCAATCTAGCTTTGGCCAAGATTAGAGAAGAACGGAGTAGAAAACTTCAAGACATGACCCTTTTTAGTCATGCCGATATCATCCTTGTTATATACTCATCTTAAGCAGTTACAGAGCCTCTATCATTACATACTATTAAGAACAGGCTAAGTAAATTTAATCTTACTACCCATAGGAAATTGTAATTAAAAATATCCAGTCTTGATCCTCCTTTGCAATTTAAAGCTATTTCTTTTCATCCCATCCTCCATGATTTCAGAAGCTATATATTATACATAAACTTGATATATCATTAAATTTCCCTTTTCCCTTTCCTGTTGCGTTGTCTCTAGGCTAAATTCTTCTAATTTATCATTTATTTTGTTTTCTGCATTTCAGATTATTCTTGTTGCTCCTTTCTAGATTCTCCTCGCACAGTTCACATTACCCTTGAAGAAGCTTCACCACTGTCCTCAGGATAAGAGCTACTAGCAGGAATAACCTATACAGGGAAATTACTGCGCCGCAGAAGTTGCTGGTAGGGATTCACAGTGTTCTTCCTCACTAACCCTTCATTCATACAGGCACCTTTACAAGTGTTAGCAACTTTTCTGCAAGCATCTTACTCTGCTACGACACCTTCTAGCCTTCTCCCTCCCCACCCAGTGTTCTAGATTGTTTACTTTTCAGAAAGTTGATTATGTTCCACTTAAACGTAAGGAAAAAAAAAAAACACCTTTTCCACTGTGAGGTGGTCAAACATTGGAAATGTTTGTGGAGTATCCCTCCTTGGAGATATTCAAAAGCCAACTGGGCAAGGCTCTGAGCAACCTGCTCTAGTTTGCCATGCTTTGAGCAGGGAAGTTAGACTAGACGGTCTCCAGAGGTCCCTTCCAACATCAACTATTCTGTGATTCTAAGTGAACAAAATGACAAAAGCGGGAGTGGTATATCTTTTTTGGCTTATAATGTTGTTAACGATCCTCCCCTCCACTACCAAGCTCCCTCGAATAAACAAAAAAAGACATGGCCTTTTCTGATCAGTCCCCAAAGTTTAACTGAACACACAGTTTATGTAAAGCATTGAAGAACTCCAGCCATGCTTTAGGATATTGAGTTTTTACTACTATTCATTTGTTAGAAGTACATCAGCATGAAGTCATATATTCTACTTCTACTGTTCTGCATGATTAATCTTAAACAAAAATGTAGGATAAGCACATTAAGATGTCTATCGTGGACAATTTCATTTGTAAATACAAATTAAGATAAGCTTAAGTTGTCCTAACATTTGGCATAAGGTTTCTCTTTCTATTTTGGTGGAGGGGAGGACAAAATACATTTTAATCAATCAATCCATGAACTAACAGTATATTTCTGCCTGTACACAGAATTGACAAAATAAAGCTATTCAGGATGTCTCAGCAACCAAGCTAAAAATGCCACAATCTTAGACTGACTATTCCTCCATCACTTACTACCATTAAGCATGCACTGCTTCCCCTAATGGGGGGGGGGGGGGGGGAGAGCATCAATGCTTGACAGACTAGTATTATCAGTTTGTCTGTGCTACAAAAACAAGATATTTGTCAGAATCCAACCACAATCAGAAAGGAAAGGCACTTCTGGTCACTAATGTTCAGCATTACCCACACACCAAAACACACTGGCAATTCCTGATTCATTTACACAACACCATGTGGGCAGAATAAACAAGCCATTATCTCTGTTGATAACAGATTGTGACACTGTGGGGGGGGGGAAAAGATTATTTGTGTCACACTGTTTACATGAGTAATTTTGAATTTCTCTACTTAATACCTCTAAACAGCAATAAGTTTGAAAAGAAAAATTTAATAGGGCTAGGTGAAACAAGTACTTTCCAATCCTCCAAACCAGAGAGTTCTCTGAAGGGGGGGGGAGAGGGCCTTTGTATTTAAGTCAATGAACTCTGATCTACAAACTCCTTCAATTTATATCCTTAAAACTAAATACAATTTCTAACATGTTTAAACAGAAGAGTTTTCATCTAATCCATTCTTATTATTTTTAGTAATAAAAGTCCATTTTGTACTTTCATTTGGAGATACTTAATCCTAACTCAGACAGAGGATTTTCTTCTTAAGAACAGAATTTTCACCAAGTTAAAGTTAAGTAGAAAGATGGGAAATAGTAGAGGGGAAACTAAGTCATCCTCTGCATAAAGACTTTTATCTGGCAAAAGTTAAAGGCAAAAACCATAGCAGAAATCAAATCTGTTTATATGACAGTCATTGATTAAAAAAAAAAAAATCCAGCCACTGTTAGCTTATTTCTCTCTTTCAAAAGTAATAGATTGTGTCTAGGTGTTTTTTCCAGGCATTTGTATATAATAAAAAAGCTATCAGGATGCCCCTGATGATTAAACCAGTCAAGATCTTGAGACAATCATTTTTGATAGAGGCAGAAACCAGATATAAGGAGCAGAAGATAATGAAATATAGATTAATACCATACTTATATTTTGTTTTAATCAAGTACTTGGATGACACCTTTAAAATTATTCTTCCCCTCATCCCATGAAAGTTTGCAATCCATACAGATATGTGTGTGTGTAAAAAAAAAAAAAAAAAAAAATATATATATATATACATATATATATACATATATATATACACATATATATACACACACACACACATATATATATATATATATATTTATATATTTATACACACACAGACACTTCTTACACTAGGAAGTAGCCAAGCCCCAGACTACTAGATGAATATTTAAATAGTCTCCTTTGAAAGTACTTCCATAATGCTTCCCAGGAGTGGTAGCAGATGTTTGTTGTATCTGTATTTTCCTTAGAACTAACTCCTAGACTGACACCCTTCCTAGGAGTGCTGACAGCTTATCACCTGAGGCATTTGCTGAAGTGTATCACAGGAACTGTTATTCATCTATTCTGTTATGCAAGCAATTACTGTATGTTATTCCAGGGAGTTTAAAGGTGAAAGACTAATCCATAACTCTTTAGGACAGTAGTTGTGGTTGCTTCTAACTGCAGTTCCACTAACCACTAAACCTCTATTGAGCTGGGATGCCACCTAAAAGTGCCACACATCAGCTCAAGCCTTGGGTGTCTCTTTTGAACTCTAAATCCACTTTTTTGTGAGCATTTGAAAACCACTGACTCTAGCACAGCAGCTGAGTGATAAACAGCTTCCATACATTAAACGGACAGTTGGAACCTGGTTATGGTCAGTGAAGGAGAGTTACAGCCATGCAGTCTTTGAACTGAATTGGTAACTTCCATCTTAACATCACAATCAATCTATTTGTCACCAAGGTGTCAAGTTAACTTTCAGAGAGAAACTATTATTTATATTGTACCCTAAAAGTCCAATGTTGAAAACTTTCTGTGTGTGCTCTGAATCCAGCTATTAAGCAGTAGAAGAACTAGCCACTGGAGAAGTGGCCAACAGGCTGCTACAAATATATGCATCAAATGTAGGCTGAACACATTAAGTTCCACAGAAAGTTTCTGGATGAAAGCCAAAAGGATAAATCCACAAATTCATTACAACTTAACTCTTCTGGTCAAGAAAACTTACTTTCACAATCATCTTACTTCCACTACTACTTCCCAAGGTCTCTCCCTCCTTCCCACTACTCAAGTGTGTGAAACAAGGTGGGAAGCCCAGTAATGCTGTGTCCCGGCTCTAGTCCCAGCAATTCCAGCAACACGTAAATTGTCAGGAGCTTTCTTATCCAAGTTAAGACACAATCCTCAACACCTAATACGACTTAGGGATTGCATGCTCTGCACAGAGCAAGGAAGATGCAGTGAACGTAACACTAAAAGCTATATACCACTCCATTACTTGCATCTGGAGGCAGGAAAAATGTAGAGGCTCTGAATTATGCAGAAGGGCACCAGGTACTCACTCCATTTCCCCTTGCATGTTCCAAATCCTCCTCAAAAACCTGGTTCTTCAAAATCCAAGAATAGGGCATAGCTCCAAATTATAGAACGAAATAGGCATTCCAAAAACTTGCATTTTTAATACAATGGTCCTTGAAGTCAAGAACAAAGCATTAATGAATAGATTCTCCAATAAGGAGTTTGTCTATAGAACAATCTTCAGAACACATCAAAAACCTACTCCCTTTGAAGGGGGCGTTGGGGTCCTCCTAACAGAATCCAGGTTTCTTATAAGGGGTTTTTGTATCAAGCTACCCTCCTGTCCAATATAAAACAGGGGCCTAGAGAACAGAAGATCTGTTCTGTTCCTATACCACTTTATTGCGAACAAAAGAAGAAACTTCAATATTTTTGTCAACTGTTTTCCCATGTGAAGAAGTGAGAACAGATATTCCAAAACAACATGTGTATATACAGTTTATTAAATTGTTAGACTGGAAAGAACACCACAAGTGTTAAAGTATAGCACATCAGAAGTTTCAAATGTAAAGTTATGCCAGTTATCCATGTCCTACAGAAGGTCTGACACTCCCAGTTCTCAGGTCTTCTGATTTCATAGTGATCTTCTGGTTTAGAGTGCATTTAAAATCTCTCATTTAAGTGGGAGAACAAAATAAGCCTAGAGTACTATTCTTACTTATAATCTAATAACAGCTTTTGATATCTAGTTGTTTCAGTATATGAAGTTCTGCTACTCAGTATTTATACACATTGACAAAAGAGTGAGAATTTTAAAAAGTTTTCCAAATAAGTTTTTTTTTTTGTAGGCTCTAGCCTACCAAGTTATCTTGGTCATCTGATCCTCAAGTTCAGATCTTCAGAAGCTGCTAAACTGAACAAAGAACTCACTATACTCTGTGTGAAATAACAGCTCTGTTTTTTGTAACAGGGCTACTTTAAAGTTTTCTTTTTCTTTTCAAGTGATACAAGCCAATGAATGATATAGAAGTTAAGGTTTCCTATACAAGTGCTGTTACTGGATAGCCATAGTTAAGCAAGGAAGTATTTTACTCCAAGCAAAAAAACCAAGTTTACTCTCACTCTTCTTACAGGAAAGATAAGCTGCTTTTTTGAATACACACATGCAACAAAGGAAACACTTCTATGAGTGAAGGTCTGAAGAGTACTAATTTAATTTTGTTTTAACTAAGCATTTGAGAATCTTGCTCTATTGCTTCTTGAACTCAAAAATGCAGCTAACATTCTTAGGACTGCTGTGAAATGGGGAAGTAATATACTATGCTTTAAAAGAAAAAAAAATAAAGTTTTAGCATTTAAGATAGTATATATAAAGAATGTCACACTAATTACTTTTACAGCTGTTCACAAGATGTCAGAGAGACTAAATGTGCAAAAAGCAGTTTATGCAAGAGATCTGAAGTCAGAATAAATGTGTATAAAAATATGATTTATGAAAACTGCCATTATAATTTAATCAAGAAGAGAGATTCCTGTTTCTCATTAACTAGAAGTTTTATTCTTCTATTTGAGCCACATACTCAATGTTGAAAGAACACAAAAAGTTGCTTTGATAAAAATAAGTGACAGCCTATTACAAGTTAACCAGTCAAGTGTAGTATTCCCAATCCAGATTTGTTTACTGAAAGGTGAAACACAAAAGACACTATTCTTAGAGAAGAAAAAGTTTTCTACTGGTGCCTAACTCACTAATTGAGGTCCTGCCAAGACAAGGCTTGTCTACCTGCCAAATGACAGTTTTCACCAAGCTGGATTATTTCTCATCAACCCCATTTCCCTGAAGCAATAGTTACCTACCTGCACTACATTACCCTGAAAGATCATATAGATCATATTCTCTTAGAAGTAGTAGTGCAGGCTCTCTCAGGCAGGACTGCAGAAAGTTTCAGAGAGAGAGACTAACATAAAGTCTTACAGAAATTGTCGCCTTCTGATGCGACACTCTCCCGTTCGCCTGAGACGGCACGGAGGCTCCCCCAGCCTCCGGGCCAATGAGCACTGACACCAATATGAGGATGCTGCAAATGGCGTTTATTGTACGCATGTATTTGCTTATATACCTACAAGCACACTGCTATCTCTACGTCATATCCTTCCTCTTCCTTCCTCTTTCCGTGCCATCGCGAGATCTTCCGATCGCCGTTCCCTACATCTCCCCCTCCCCATGCTTTGACTATGCTATTTGCTTTAAATTGCCGTGTCGCGGGTTAAGCGTTCATAGTGTAGGTGTGGGTGGGACCACCCCTTTTCTAGCAGTTGTCTTACCAAGCATCTAAACACTAGTCTACATACTAATATACCTAGCACGAGCATCAGTAGCAGGTGCAACTCTTCTATTAGTAATTGCCTGGCCCATGGTCCTAGCCCAAGCCAATTACCACTACTGAACCCAGAAGGTCAAGCTCTTGCGGGTCCCAGGGCAATGACGCATTCAGCGTGTCAATGCTCTCTCAGCTTTGGTAGGTCTACGGTCAAATTCAATGGGACCCCTATTAAGCATGTCTTAAAAGGGCTGCCCCGCACCCACCAACGTCAGGCAAAATTGCTTATTTCCTGTCCGGTTTGCCAGGTGAGTCATAGATTGTTACTACCCCATTTCACTAACATTGGTTCGCCTTTCACCCCTTGGAGTTCCAGTCCCAGCATCGCTACGAGGAGAGCTACTTGGGTTGCTCCCCCTGCCATCTTCTCGGGTTTTCTGGTTACGCGTTCTTCTTGTGGTTTCACGCGCCTTTTCTCATCTGTTCTTCTTCTCCTGTCTGCTGTCTTTGCTGCTAGAAGGGATCATCAGCTTTTCAGGGTGGTCCTCCCCTGCAATAAAACTCAGACATTCATTAATTCACCTGACTCTCTGCTTCCTGTCTTGTCCTTGCCCTGAGGTCTGGGCGTACCCACTTCATAGGGACCCATCTTACCATTTCTCCCTGCCTGACCGCTGCATACCCTCGTCCTTGGGTTACCAGCTGCCACCCCTCTTCCCATTCCCCTTTTTCCGGGATTCGAACCTTTACGTCTGGTCCCTCGTGCATCGCTCGGACCACCCAATGCTTTTCCGCTGGCGTCTTGTTCTCCTCCCCCCTGATGAACTGATTCAGACCGAATAAGGCGCGCATAATTATTTCTGATTGTTTGTGCGCGGGGATTCTTTGTGTATATCCTTCCCCCTCCCCAAGAATCTCGATCCTTTGCTTTAAAGTGCGGTTTGCTCGCTCGACAATGGCTTGACCTGTGCTATTATAGGCAATACCGTGCACTAGCTTAATTCCCCACCGTACGGCCCATTCTCTCGTGCTTTGCGCTGTGAAACACGTGCCGTTGTCTGTTTTAATAGTTTCTGGGGCACCCAGCCAGGCCATTGCCGTGTGCCAATGCAACTGTGCCGCCCGCGCTGTGACTCGTTTATGTTGGGTCGCAACGATGATACCGCTGTGTGTGTCTACTGTGACAGCCAGCCAGGGCCGTGGTCGAAGTCGCTGGCACATTGTGAAGTCCGTTTGCCATATTTGGTTTCCTTTCAGCCCCCTGGGGTTGATGCCGGCGCCCCACAGGGGGGTTTTTTGGCAATATGGGCAAGCCGCAACCACTTCACGAGCCGTGGTGAGGGGGATGTTGCAGCTTTTTGCCAGTGCTTTTGCACCAACATGGAGAAGGTCGTGCACCTGCCTTGCTTCTGCGACTGTCCACACACCTTTGGCCGCTTGATCGGCTTTATTGTTGCCTTCTTGGTACACTCCTTGGATTGCCTCATGACTCCGAACATGAATAACAGAGGCAGTGGCCCGCCGTTGTTGTAGGGCTTCTTCTAGCATTAGCGCAATGGGCGATCCGGCCCATCCGGGTAATGACATGTTGTGTAACAATTTAAAGACGAACATGGAGTCTGTCACTACATTCAAATGCTCTTCTGGCCACATTTGCAATGCCTGCGCCACAGCTCGGGCCTCTAAATGCTGTACGCTACTGTCCGGCTCGCTGATCTTCACTCGGTGCCATTGGGCCTTTTGATCTTGCCACACAACAACCGCTGCCCTGGTCACCGATGACGCGTCGGTGAACACTGTGCGCCCTGGTGCAGGTCGCTGTAGCACTCGGGCTTTCAGATGGGGCCGAAGGACGGTGAGGTGTGTATACATCTCCAGCACAGGTGATAATCTGATTGTTCCTGGGAATCCTTCTAAAGCTATTGCTATACTATCTTGTTTCTGGACCACGCTGTCCCATTGACTCCTTTTTACCGGCAGGTAAATGGACTCAGGCTCCTTCGCGAAGTGCCGAACGGTGGCGGTTCGTCCCTTCTGTATCATCTGTGCCAACGCTGTTACGATTGTGACGTATGCCGTACTTATTTGGTTTGACACTATCCACCATACGACTTCCGGACGCTCCGGTGTCCCTTGTCCTAGAACGCCTATGGCTCCTGTTCTTGTAACTGCCACGTACAGATTGATTGGTCTGGCCGGGTCGTATCTCGTTACTCCGCCCTTTGCCATGAGATCTTCTATTTTTCGGAGGGCTTCTAACGCGTTCGGTGTCATCTGCCTCGGTTCCCAGGGTTTGTGGCCCTTGAGCAACTCGAACAGTGGCTCCATCCACTCCTTGGGAATACCTATCAGCCCTCGCAGCCATTGGAGAGCTCCAACCAATTGTTGTACATCATGCAACGTTCGTATCTCTTTATTGAGCTTTATCGGCTGTGGGACCACAGCTCTGGGGAGGATGGTGGTTCCCAGATAGTCGACAGATTCTCCCCTTTGTGTCTTCGCTTTCTGGACGTACAATCCCGCTTCATTTAGGCAGTTAATTACTGCCTGTTCTGCCTGATCGGTTTCTTGCTGGGTCTCTGCAGCTATTAGGAGGTCGTCCATGTAATGGATGATAAGCGCGCGTGGGAACTGCGCTCTTACCGGCTGCAATACCTTAGCTACTGCCGCCTGACAAATCGTAGGCGAATTTTTCATACCCTGCGGGAGGACTGTCCATTGATATCGTGCTGCTGGCTCCTGCAGATTCTCTGAGGGCAGTGTGAAGGCAAATCGAGCTTTGTCCTGAGGGGCTAATGGTATAGAGAAAAAGCAATCTTGGATATCCATCACCACAACTGGCCAATTCTTTGGTATTGCTGATGGTAGTGGCAACCCTGTTGTTTGATACATTCCAACATCACCGCTCCTTTTGCAGCGTCTGGTAAAGATGCAAGTTCTACTGCTGCCTGTAGCCTGTCACAAAACTTGTCAAACGGCTCTCCCACTCTCTGCTTCACAGTCATCCATGGCTCTGCCTGCTGCACCAGTGGCCCAATATCATCAAAGGCCTTTCGAGATGCTTCTGTTGTCACCAGTATCTCCCGAGGTGTCAGGCCCGCTGCCTGCTGCTGGGGTGTAGCCATGGCCGCATCATTTCCTCTTAACCGCGGTAGGGTGGATTGGCCCAGTGGGTTCTGCGGGTCTGCCTGTGCGGCCATCAACGCCTGCCGCAGGCGCGAGGTCCACGCTTCTTTCCACATAAGGACCATCGTGGGTGATAAAACCAGTCGCGCGAGGGCGCGACAATCCCACGGTATTAGGCCTCCCGCGTGTGCAGCGTCCAGCAACGTCTGTGTCACCGGGTGTCGCAGGCCCTGTTCTTGCACTGCTTTCAATAGCTGTTGTACCGTCTTTGGATCGAGGGGCATCCATTCCACTGCCCCCCCCCCCGGGGCAATTCGTACTGGGAAGGCCCCTATTGGCGCACGAAACTTGAGGCCACTCAGGGCACATTCCGTCGCTATCAGTTTCCAGTCTGTTAGGGGAATTTCTTTTCCCCCTCCCGCTTGGGTGAAACCTGCTGTCTCTGATGGCCCTCTTTGTTTAGCTGCTGCCTCTGATAGCCCTCTTTGTTTAGCTGTTGCCTCTAATAGCCCTCTTTGTTTAGCTATTGCCTCTGATAGCCCTCTTTGTTTAGCTGTTTCTTCTTCCAGAGCTGTAAGCAGCATAAACATCTGCTCCATATCTCTTGTGACTTTCCTCCTCTTTTTTTTTTTTTTTTTTTTTTTTTTTTTTTTTTTTTCTTTCTCCTTCGCCTCTGACTGCGGCGGGGGAACTCCGCCCTAGTTGCTGCACCTGAGTCTTCAGTCTCCTCCTTCCGCAATGCTGGTCGACGCCCACTCCTCTCTCGGCCAGCGCCATTTTTTCCCGGGTGCGGGACCCTCGGTTTTTCCCCTGCTTCTGGTCTTTCCCCTGCTTCTTCTCTTCTTTCGTTCTCCCACTGCACCCGAATCATGGCCCCCGGTAGCCAGTCTCGGGGATCATCCACTATAAGCAGTCTTTCCTTTTCTTCTGCCTCCTTCACTTTCACCTTGCTTTCTTTTCCTCTACCCGCCTCTGGCTTTTTCATATCTCGGTCTCCACAAAGGTCTCCTGGTTCTCCTAGTTCTCCCCCTTCCATCGTCCTCATCTCTTTCCACGGATACCGCGGCGGAGGCGGAGAAGAGGGCGTTACTGGGTAAGCCTCTGGAGTTTTTGCCTCCCCCTCTCCCCGCTCTGGATCTTGATTAACCGCCTCCTCCTTTATGTCTGTTTCCACACTCTCCGTTTTCACTTCATCCCCTACTATCGTCTCTCCCTCTATCGCCTCCGTTCGCTCCTCTGCGTTCGCTGCTGTCTGTGTTGCCATTTCCGCGGACATGTGTAGCGCCGCGCGGGCAGCCTGCCAGGTCTCAAGCTCCTCCCTAGTCCTTTCTAAAATGATCGTTATATCTCCCCACGTCTTAAGCTCTGCGGCCTTCTTAGTGGCCATAGCTCTCTGAGCAAGTGCACGAGTGCACTTCTCCCAGTTAGAAGGGGAAAAAATGTCCCCTGGTCTAACTATCGCTCCATCTTTCAGGAGCCGCCCGACGCAGTTCGCAACTGCATTCGCTCTCATAGAGAGCCCCCATTCCCGGGCACCCACGCGTATAACCTTAACTACCGCGTCCATGATCCGGATCCTCTCGACCGCCTGCGGTCCGCCGTCTCAGCTATCACGTCGGGGTCACCACTTGTCGCCTTCTGATGCGACACTCTCCCGTTCGCCTGAGACGGCACGGAGGCTCCCCCAGCCTCCGGGCCAATGAGCACTGACACCAATATGAGGATGCTGCAAATGGCGTTTATTGTACGCATGTATTTGCTTATATACCTACAAGCACACTGCTATCTCTACGTCATATCCTTCCTCTTCCTTCCTCTTTCCGTGCCATCGCGAGATCTTCCGATCGCCGTTCCCTACAAGAAATTGTGTGCGTGGGGGGAAGGTTGAGCCTTACAAGTTCAGAGTTGGATAAAACCATTCAGGTTTCTTCTTCTCTCAGCTGAAGAATTTGCATACAAGCTCTTCCTTAGCATGACAAGTTCAAGGTTAAATTGCAGCACATTTGATTGAAATAGTGACAGTTCTAGTAGTGACTTTCTAGTCAGCTAACATTTGAGATGTTCTTAAAAGCATTTAAACCATTCTTGTTTTTATTTTAAGAACTATGAATGTTTAAATAAGTGAGGACAATGTTATGAATTCATTAGAGCTGTTGACAGCTTGAAGGGGAAATTGGAGGCTAAGTACTCCAGATCATGTGTAATCAATCACACTTTGTGTATAATTTAGCGATAAATCATGTGACAAACTACAAGAGCAAGTCAGCATTTATCAGACCAAAACTTTCAAAACCATCAGATTTAGTGCTAGAGCGCTTTTGTTTATTAAACAGAGGTACACTGTTAACGTAAACCATTACATCCTTCTTGCTCTTCAAGAGTAAAAAAGGAGATGAGGCAGGGAACAGATTTTAAGTACGGAGCAATCCAATAATATGCTATTTATGATCATCAGACTAACAACCTACATATTCATTAGTTTTAACATCAAATACTGCTTCAACGAAAGGAAACTAATGCCTCAGTAAAGTCTGTTAAATAAACTTATGTAACACACTTAGAGCTATCGCTAAAGATGGTAGAAACAGCTCAAAGAAAAGAACTTATTTCTCTGCATAATGAAGTATCTATATCTAGTCACTAGAATGATGCATCCTAACAAAATTATGTCAATAAATGGTCATACTAACAAGATAACTTACATATCTCATAGGTGCCAAGAATTTTGTGTTTGAATAGATACCTCTTAACCTCCTACTTGGAAAAATCTGAACAACTCATTTGATTAAAAAAGCAGAAGTGGCCATAAAATCCTGATCCAGAAGAGTAGCAGAGGCAGGCTATTCTGAACAAGGACTAAACCCCCACCCCCCCCCCAAAAAAAAAACCCAACAACAAACCACACACTGTTCTGAGCCACAGCACTTCAAAGCTCACTTGAAAATACTCATTTTGCTGTCATGTAATAAATGTTTCTAACCACTTTCTCAGAAAGAAGGCTGCGTTTTTGGGGAAATGAGCAGGAAATCTGATTTGTTGTATTTAAGTTACACTCCATTACTATGTAGAGATAACCCCTGATGTCAGAGTCTCATTTTGCCGAGCATATGAAACATAACAGATGGATATCAAGCACAGTGATGAGTGTGAGGAAAAGGGAAGGTATAGCAGAAGCAGCATTTTCCTAAGACCCAGGAAACTTGCATTCTATTCCTCATTTTGCCATAGCTTTCTGATTTCAGATAGATATTGACAAAAATATAAGATGGGGACCCTTTCAGCACCAGCTTTTATTTCCTTAAGACAACACAAACTTTATCCAAGATAGAGGGAGGAGAAAAATCGGGCATTATCAGCATGCCATCAGGGAAAGTTTAGAACTGTTAGGTTATTACGTGCACTATATGTGTGCAATATGCACTCATACCACCCAGCAACTGTCACTTAGTTTCTACTCCATGATATGTAGATATACTTTAGCTTAGGAGTACAAAAGGAAAAGTACTAATACTGTTTCAAACATAGGATGACACCTTTAAAAGAGCCCAATACATCAGGAACTATCAATTCAAAAAAAAAAAAAAAAAAGTTACATGTCCAAGCTTCCAAGGTCTTCAGAAGTACCCTAGAAGATAACAAAAACTGCTTTCTTCCATTAACTTGTAATTATCTCCGGTATCATGGTTACATTCTAGCATGTGGTTAACTAGTTATACAGGTTAGGGAATATCCTAACTGAATTTTCTTTATACAATTTTAATGATTACAAATCTCTTTTTGCAGACTTTTTTGGACCCCCTCCCCCAGAAAACCATGCCAGTTACAATCCCTGGCTAGTACAAACATCTGTACCTAATCACACACGCACACCCTGCCTAGGAAGGGCAGAGATCACTCGCACACACCCTGCCCTTTAAGTTCAAACCCCACATGTGTTTTCTTCGCACTTTCTAGAACCATATTAAGAATTGGAAATAAAATACCTTATCAAGAATAACATGAAAGTCTTATGAGATACAAGGTCAATTTTTTCTCTCATTAAAAAACTGGAGCATATTCAAATAATATAAAAATTCAACTGGACAAGGCCTTGAGCAATCTGAATTAACATTAAAATCAGCCTTGCCATAGGGTGCTCTTGAGGTCCCTTCCAAACTGAATTATTCTATGACCATTACAGAACTTACTCTCAACCCAAACAGTTAAATATGAAAAATTATCTTTGAGAATGGATCACTGAAAATATCATGAGGGGACAACAGCTGAAGACTTAGAAGTGTCTGTAGAAAATAATAAACACCAAAACCTTAAGTTTTGCCCTGGAAGTAAGCGAGGAACCAAGAAAGATTACTTTCCACCCTAACAGAAGCAATAGATAAAGAAAAATCACTGGAGGAGGGGGAAGAATGGCTGATGCTCACAAGTATTTCATCTCATATAGTGTGTGTGTGTGTGGGGGGGGGGGAATTGTTTTTAAACTAGAGCACATAGCCTTTTCAGGGAGGAGGGGGAGGAGGGGGGGGCATTTGTTGCAGCAAACACTTTGTCACAGATCTGCCATCTACCATCAGTCCATCTAGGTACATAGTGCGGAGCCACTATGTGCAGACCAGCTAAACCCCTTGCATGAAATAGCCCTGATACTTCCTACAGAAATCCCTACATTTTCCTGAGAGAATCTTCTTTACCAGTGCTGCTCACTGCCATTAGAAAAGTGTGCAGTCTGTTCCAACCTGTCCTTTTCTTGACAAGGCAACTCAAGAGTTTACAGGAAATAGAGTTGTGAGTTGAATCAGTGTTGCTGGAAGGCTTTATATGACCCAAAGGCTGAACACTCCCGCATTAGCTACAAACATGACTCCTGTCCTATCCAGGTTATCAACCTCTCTGCCAGTTTAGTATGTCAGACTATGAACTGCAACAAGCGAGGACTGGATATTTGCTGGGTTTTGCTACTCCTGCCAAGACAGCACAGAACTGTCAACTTTCCTCTGCAAAAAAACAAGACCTTGTCCATCAAAGTCTTAAGTAAAGTAAGGAAAGCTGTGCACGGCTGATACTCTAGATGTTTAATGCTGTTTTACAACCCACAGCCTAAAGCTTACAGCCTCATTTTAAACACAAAATTGCTTGCAGTAAATCTTTTGGTTTTAAGTTCAGACCGTATAAATAATAACAGATGATCTGATAACAGTATAACAGTGATCTAATCAAGATACCAAAACAAGACAACTTAAAATAGATAAACATACTTTTGACTAACAAGTTTTCATCTGCCACAGAAATACTCGGATGTCCCATTGTTAAATGTTTATAGGAATAACCCTACTTAATTAAACAGGGCGATTACTTTATTCTTTCAGTGTACTTACTTCATGTCCCTTAGGATTACTCAAACTATGTTCAATTTAACTGTTAACCTTTTACGTGCTGTTAATGCGTTCTAAACACATGAATCTTTTACTTCACCAATAATACTTTTTCTGCTGTACTAAAGCTACAAAACCAACCAGAAATGCTACCTCAAAATCTTCTGAAGGCTTAAAAAAGTAAACTACAGATGTTTCTTGAAAGCAAAGCTAAGCTTTACAGAATCCTAAAAAGTATATGAAAGATGATTACTCTCTAGATGCATTTTTCTGTATAATAAGTATAAAGCTACTGTTTCATTTCAAACAGTCTTCTAGTTAAGACACCACCTAATAACATATAATTAGTCTTAAGGGATGTTCCCCAATTTATAGACAAATCCCGCAAAGCTCAGATATCCTATTCCTAGCTTAGCTACACCTGAAGTTATTTAACTGGTCTTGTCCTTTTTTTAAAACAGTAATCCTGTCAAACTAGTTTCAACTAAATTATAAATACATTCTGGCTGACTTTACACTGGTGCCATGCACACGTAGCTAAATGAGGCTGAATCGCTCCGTACAGTATCTGACAGCGCTGCAGAGAATCTCGGGTGATCGTTTTGAACACGCAAACCGCAAAAGACCGAAACACTTACTTTTCATAGACCAGCTCCTCATCAGTACAGAAGTAGTGCGTATTTACTGTACTTTTGGGTTTGTTTCGTAAAGTAGCAAAATACAACCGATCTGAAAGACAGTTTAGGGCAACAGCGTGAAGAGCGGCCCGCGGCACGGTGCTCCCCCCGGTCCCAGCCCGGCCCGGCGCGGCCCGCGGGCGGAAGCGGCACCGCCAAACCCTTTTTCTGCTGCGTGAGAGCTGGCGGGAGCGCGGGGTCGTCGTCCCCCCCCCCGGGGCTGGCGGGCCGGACACCCCTCGGGAAGGGATTTTAGAAGGGAAATTTTTGACCCGGGGCCGCAACACATAGCAACAGGTGCCGGCCCCGTTTCTTGCCGGAAAGACAGAGGAGGAGGAAACTGCTTAGGCGTTCCCCACACCAGCACAGGGCAGCCGGCTGGCGGAAACCGCACGGCAGAGGGGGTCAGAGCAACACTGGCTGCGAGGGAGGCACACAACAGCCGGGGAGGAGGGGGAAGACGGGAAAGACCCCCGCGCCGCCGCGGAAGGCTGCGGCGAGCCGGCCCCCCGCAGTCGGGGGCGCCCCGGCAGGGCTCCCCGGCCGCCTCTCACCTTTCAGGAACTCGGAGGCTCCCCCCAGCACTTCGGAGGCGGCTGGCGCCGGCTCCATCTTAAAGAGGGCGCGGAGCGGCGAGGCGCGGGGCAGCTCCGAACTCATGGTGCCCGCGGGCCGCGCCGGCGGCGCGCTCGGCCAGGAGCCGCCCTTTAGGGCATGCCCGCCGGGGCCGCCCGCCGAGAGGGCCGCCGCCGCCGCAACCGCATGGGAACAGCGGCGGAGACGGCAGCAAGCTCCGGGACACGGCGGGCGAGCGAGCGAGCACAGGAACTCCGGCCCCACCCCGCCCGCAGCAGGAGCCGCCCCCGGACACTTAAGGAGGCAACGGGCCGTTACCAGGCGCCCCGCGGCGCTCTAGCAACCACGTTACCACGGCTTTGTTACACCGGCCCGCGGCCGAGGCGGGCCGCTCCCTGCCCTCCCCTCCCCGCTCGCCCCGGCTCCGCCCTCCGCCTCGCCACGGGGCAGCCCGCCAGCGCCCTGGCCCGCCGGGCAGCGGCTTTGCGCCCGGCACGGTCCCGCCCTCCGCCGCCGCCTCGCCCTCTCACCGCCTTCTCCGCCGAGCAGCGCTCGGGCAGCGCCTCCGCCCCCGGCCGCGCTTTCCTCCCCGCCCCGCCCCGCCCCCGGGCCCGCCCGCTACAGAATGTCCCTGGAGAGACGCGGGAGCTCCTGAGGCGGCAGCAGCCGGAGCTGGACCGGAGCCAGTACCTCCGCGATGCAGGTCCAGCTCAGGAGGGAGGTGAGCTAGGCGAGGCGGGGAGGCCGCCACCGGCAGGGAGGGAGGAGGGAAGCGCGTACCGAGCCCTCCGCTGCCTCCCCAGCCTGGAAATGCTACTCGCGGGGGGTCCCGGGCCGGCCGGCCCCGCGCCACAGTGTGGCGTGATGGACAAACCGGTTCGCCAATCCAAGGCCGCCTGTCTATCCCGCTAGCCAATGAGCGAGCAGAGCCTGGTGGGGAGGCGGCTGCTGCCGGGCAGCTGCGCCGCGGCTGCGGCTTCACCCCGCGGCCGCCCCGCGGCCGCCGGTCACTGGCGCGGGCCGCCCGCTCCCGGGTTTCTGCCAACTGTTGGGATCCCTTAGAGCAGGAGGAATTTTGTGTCTCCCCGTGAGTATTGTCTCCTGGGGAGAACTGGCGTGGAAACAAATATTCAGGGAAGAAACTTGTGAAAGAAAAGGACGACAGTCATCCTTCTCGCAAATACCGCCCGCCCGTGGTCACCGGCGCTCCCGTGCCGCGGCTCTCCTCAGCCCTCACCTCTCGGTGGGGACAGCGGAGGAGTTTATGCACGCTCGTCTACTCTGCTAATCATAAGTGAAAGCAACAAAGTACGAAGCTTAAATGCTAAAAAGGCAGGAAAACACGAAAGTTTCTAAGTACCTACATGACGAACAATATCTTGGTTAATTCTGTGTTATGGTACAGTAACGTTCTTCTGTCCGGCACGACACTCCGCCTGATGCCTTGGTTTAGGCTATGGGCTCTCGTAGAGAACTTACCCAGTGATGAAACTTTCACATATACTCGAAGGCTGTAGTAACACTACACAAAAGTACTTACAGCTTGTTGTTTTAAAAAGTGAAAGATTGACTTCTGGTGGTCAGAAAAGCAATTAACGTATTGCCAAAGAGCTACGAGCACTGGAAGTGTTATGTAGAAATACCTCCCCCCCCCCAAAAAAAAAAGAATTAGCACCACACAAAGCAGAGTCTCCCATTTTCACAACCGAACAAGCAAAAGGTAACAGAGAAGAGGTGCTGTGTTGAGAAGAGAAAGGTTGCTATTCTTTCCCAAAGGCAGAAAAGCAAACAAACCCCGAAACACCTTAAAAAGACATGGTGATAGAAAATAATATGCTGCTGTGAGGTCCAGGTTGTTATCACCATGTTTTCATAACACAAACCTACCATGATTACAAGTTCACATAATTAATTACAGTGTGCTGCTGGTGAGGTTTTAAGTAAAACACTCAGAATCTTTATTAGTCAAGTGTCGTAAGTACAAGATAACCTTGAAAGCCATATAAATACACTCATGCGGAAGTGCTAAAGACAGGTAATTCTCTCATGCATTTATTTATTTTTTTGTTTATTTTTGTTTTTGGCATTGGTTTCAATAATTTGTATCCACATTCTTTTATTTTTCTTTTTTCCTTTTTTTTCATAGCTCCAGAACTAATATTCCTAAACATATCTCTCTTGGACTCTCAGTCAGTACTAAGTACTATTCCATGTAAGATGCTTGCAAGATTGAGTCTTCTATAACAGTAATTAAATAAGGGCTGTTGGAGACTATTTTCATGGAAATCAAGCAACATCTTGCAGTAGAAATTGTCTAAATTTGGGGTGACATATCCTGTAGAAAAGTAGATATCGATGTATTCTTTACAGAACCTTAGCTTCTTAACCGTTTTTTCTACTCAAACTTTCATTACAGGCCAATGTTACACAAATTTGTAGGTACACTTGAGTAGAGTTTGTATGAGCATATGTATAGCTTTAGCTAAGGTATCTTGGGCAACAGAAGCGAGGAGCAGTATAGCAGGCTAGCTACCTAGTACCTAGAATCCCTAGATACACACGCTTCTTTTTAAAGCCTATGCTTTGTAAATCTATCTAGTGAGATGCATCTAGGAGGGAAACATGACTAGAAACTGAAGCCCCACTGTCAACTGTTTGTGGATTGCATATGTACCTTTGACAACATTATAAATACTTTTAGTTGCCCATTAGTTCTCATTAGTGGCAATTAGTTAAAGCCTTTGTAAGCACAGAAAATAAGCCTTCCCTTCTTCCCCGTAAAAAATATCTACTAAATAATCCCCATGCTTTATCAGTTCTAATATTGTTTCTTACAGCTTTTAGTATGATTGATCTAGCAAAATTCACTTTATAAAATGCTAGCTTTAAGAATCCTATTTTCATCTCATACTACTTTGTTATTACAATAAATTCTAATTACTATCTTTAACATTTTTGGTTGTATCAAATATCTAGACTACAGTGACATCTTGTGGCTTTTTAACTTTCGTTTTTAACTTCAATCTTCTTTTAACTTTAGTCTTGTAGTCCTGTTGCATCATTTTAAGACTATATCCTTTTTAATAATTAAAACTTCCTGAAACCAACTTTTTGTTAAACTTTACAAATTGAGTTGAATAAACAATAAAAAGGATTTTAAAGTATGATTTTAGATATTTTTTTAATCCTGTGTGTTGAACACTGATTTCTATAGAACATTCAGAGTGGATGATGAGTCTGTTTAGATTTCGAGATACTTCTAAATGACATCTAGATAATCTCTTAGAACAAATCATCATGTGCATACTATCTTGTTAAAAATATAAATGAAATTCTCATTAATAGAGTCCATTAAAGAATCATTAGGCACTTTTATAACCATCAAAGGATAATTCCTAATTTAATTTTCTATAGTGAAATAAGTAATAGCTCAATTTTGAAGCTGGGGAAAATAAAACAGATTCTAATGATGCTGTTTTTCTACTGTTGCTGTCAAAAAGGAGTGTCTAAATTAGCGTTAAAGGATCTACCGAGTAGCCCAGTCTTTTTGTATTGGTGGTCTGCATCTGACATTAAAATATCCCTTAAAAACGTGTATTTTACATGTTGCCTAAGACAATTTGTTATTCAGCTCCCAACTGGAACCTGTTATCCTGCAAAATGAAGACAAATGTGTTATGTATAAGAAGTTACTGACATTAAACAACTAACTAACCAACCAAACAACCCCCCCCCCCAACTCCCGTACCACCACCACAAAAACAGGGAAAAAAAAACCAAAACCATTTTGATTTCTAAGCACAATGAGTTGAGTTAGGGCTAGAACTGCAGTCTAACCTTTGAATTTTCTTTGATATCCAAGCCTAACTGCTCAAGGCTGTGTTTTTTGATGGCTTTTGCCCCCCTGCCCCTTGTGTGTGGGCCTTACCTAACTTTAAATGAATATGTGCCAACAAGTACCTGTGTTTTTTAAAAAATGAGATCTTAGTGCTGTGCATGTGTATGCAAATTGTGAACATACTTTAGACATCTAACACTGGAAAACTTGGTCAATAGTGTGAAAATAAGCACATAACAAATCTGTTTATGTATTTTATTTGACAATGGTACAAATTAAGTTTACCAGTATAATAAAAACTGGTTCTATTAATTCCTTGACTGATACAGAAAAGCAACGCCCCTACCCCTCCTCCCCCCAAAGAAAACCCACCCCAAACAAACAACCCAGTACTGAGATTTGGCTGAGATGACAATTCATTTCACATTTTAAAAGCAGGTAAACAATATCTGTGAGTCTTCACAATTTTAGTTGATACTGCACAGAACAGAAATTACAGAAGACCAATAAGTAAATGAAAGGCAATAAGCTACCATTAGGAAATCTGCATTTCTGAAAAGACTGTAGATCTATTTGTATACTACTTATCATTACACCACGATAATTAAAATCTACTTTTCACTATCACAACAAAATTAAGCAGGTTTTACACTGCTATGTTAAGATTTTGACCCTTAAATCTTACAAAAGTACTAGGAAGACTTCACTGAACGTAAAACAAATCCTCTAATACTGAAAGAACAGGGCGAGATAGCCCCCCTCCCCCAAGTCAGAGACCGTACAGCCAGAATCAGCCCAACTGTAAAGAACTTGTTACACTTTCAAATAATCCTTTTGTTCAGCTAGCCTATTTAAAATAAATATATATATATATATATATACACACACCATTTGTGTACTGGAAATAAGCTGTTACTGATTGCCCATGAATTCCTTTGCACTGGTATTGAGAATCGATTAAAAGCTGATGCTGACATCTACTTTAGATGCCAGATTTGATTCCACTCTGTGATCCAACAAAATCACTGCCTTTGGTTCATTTCCTCCACACCACAAAACAAGTTTTGTAACTGCAATGAAAATGGATTTTGTCCCACCTATGTTAATACAATGTTTCCAGACTACACAGACTCCCAATCTAACAAAAGCTATTAATAATAGCTCTGTTTCTTGCTATAGATGAGGTCAGAGACTGATAATAGTCAGGCCCTGTCAAATATCACTGTACCTTAAAATACCTTTTATAATGCTTTACCCATTCATTGCATGACATTTTAATTCCGTTGTCATAGCCACCAAAAGCAGAGATGAAAGGAACCAAAAGTAAAGTGAACATTCCATTGAAAGAGAAGTTAAAAAAATACTAGACCTATAATATTCCAAAATATACACTCTGGACTAAATGTAAAACAGCTCATTCCTATTTGGAGTTGTAAATAAGATGTTTTTAAAACTGAGGATTTGGGGGGGCACATTTTGTAACAATGTACATGCAAAATATCAAAACAAAACTAAGTACTAAAGGGAGTGTTAATAAGCAATATGGCACCTATTTCTTTTGGCTGCACATGTAAGAATCATATTTCATGTATTCATTTTTCTTACATCACCATCAACTAGGTTTTACCTTTCAATTGATTAGCATTGTTTCAGCAACTCCAGAAAAAGAAGCTGTATCAAAGAGATCATTATCCACTATCTTAGCAATATCACATGTTGTAGGCAATAGTTTTAGGGCTGAGATTAAGGTGTAGTAGTCTTCTGGCTTGCTTTCATATCAGCTTCAGGAATATCTCAGAATACAGAATAATAGCTTATATACAAACTTCAAAGGGGTTTTGTACAGGAGTCTAGAAGCCTAGCCAACAGCTTACTGTAGCCCTTCTATAGTTTCCTGGGGAACTGCAGTGAGGTGAGGAGGGGAAAAGGAACACGTCTCAACATGCGACTATCAAAAATATGCCTAGACATCATTTGACTAGATACATATATTACAAAAGAATATATATATAAAGAATGGTAAATCAAAACTCCTACTGAAGTGTAGGAGTGCATTTTTGTGTGCATGTTTCTGAACAGCTGGCCTGTAATTAACTGTAAAAAGCTTCTTGGATTTTTAAGGAAAGAGGATGATTTTATTACACCTAAACATTAGCATACAGTTTTTAGTTTACAGAATTAGTAAGGAAGGAAAAAATACATAAAAAGCCATACGGAAAAAATTCAGAGGCTATGAATATGGATGACCAAGATGCAGTAATCTATACTTATCTCCTTGCACTTAGTACAATTCACTGAGTATTGGTTAACATCTGCCCTCTTAAACAGATCAGTTTACATTTTATTTTTGTGATTGGCATAATTAGGAAAACCAAACTGAGAAATCATGATATTAGAATATTTTAAGGGCATGCCATCGTAAATATTAACCAGTTTGTTTACACAATAAGATCTCTGTAACAAATGCTCTGCTCGGTGCCACATCCCAGAATAGCCACTGTTAGTGTCTTTTTCTAAATTCCTTATATCAACAGGCTTCACAAACACTCCTGAAGACTTTCCAGTATGCTTTGCCACTAGAAAATTCATGGCAATATCATCACAATTTTGAGTTTCATCTATTAAGGCATAAACAGCTTCTGGCTGTTTTTGAAAATCTGCTAGATATCCACTGTGGAAAAATGCTGCACCAATAAGTACCATAGAATACTGATCTCCATTTCCAAATCCAGGGTTCTGCAATTCAAAGCTGCCATATGTGTATATACCCGAAGGAGTAGAAATGTGCTTTCTAGGAACAAATCCCACTATCTGCTCTGGAAATTGCTGAAAGAAAAAAAAAACAAAAAACATCTTAAATAGTTTCATGAGAGAGACTTCTGCTTTTTTTAAAGTGATGGAAGCACAAAAGTATCGCCAAGAAAGACACAGAGAATGAAACTGTCAGCCTATGCCTCTCTGATCTGCATAAATGTTGCACTTAAATACAGGTTTACAAAATGGACACAATAATGCTTCATTCCACTTCATATAGTGCCAAGAAACATCTACCCAAAATTTACAGCTGTAAATCTGGTACTCAAAATAAGTCTACAGACAATCTTTATTAGGTAAAGAGAGAGAAGAAAAAGTTTTTTTGTTTTGCAGCCTACTAATCACTTTAAATACATTCAATAGTCAACAACTTCAGTGTTCATGTGTAAGAATTTGAAAAATTGAACAATTTGAAAGTCACAGAGTACAGGTATAACTACCACTAAAGAAAACTTTTGCAATTTCTACTATGTAATGCTTCAAGCTTTTAATATTTAACTTTACAACTAGAACAACAATGGTAATACAGTTCAACACCAACATTATGATACCACATTACTTTTTATAATTATAACCATTCATCTCAATTATAACTTGCAAATACTGCCTGCCAAGGTTAAAAAAAAAAATACCTGCCAAACAGAGAAGGCAAAAGCAAGGTCATGGGCACTGACTAGTGTATCATCATCCATCATTAAAACAGCTGAAGGAAGGAAAAAAAATTAAACTTGTCAAAAGGTTAAATACATGAGTCCATTATGCAGTACAACATTTGGCGAGTTAGCTGGGAAACTTGTATAACTATTAGGCTGAACTTCAGAACTGAGTCATAATTCCTTGAAAGTAGACTGAGAAAACATACTTAGATATCAAAGTTAAAGCAAGGTTTCAGCTTTGTGATAACTGGAACCAAATGTAAGTTTTAGATTACTTGCCATGCTATAACAAAACTTATCTCAGCCAGCCTACAATACAAATTGGTTTCTAACTTTGTTTAAAATAGAACTGTAATAAAAAGAATCAGATACCATTCTTTCGTGTTCAAGATTAGTTACATGTAAGGAATTTCTAGTATCAGATATTACCCATCTCCTCATTATTTGCAAGTTCTAAATAAGCAAGCTTAATAAATTACACAGGCAACATTCAATATAATTAACTATAGCAGAAGGAATCTTTGCCTTAGATTTTAGGCAAAAGACTGCGTCAGGAAGGGGAGAAGGGAAGATATTCTTAAGATCAGAATTCCAGGTGTGTTAAGAATTTTAAGTTTATGGTCAGTATAATTGTATTAAGAGCAACAAAACATTCTGAGAGTTGAAGTTGCTACTGTCTTCCTAGAAGTCATGGGTTGAGTAGCATGGCATGTTAGGAAGAGGGCCGTGAAACAGAAGAATTACCTTTACTAATCATGAGTAAGGCCAAGTCTGTAATGCAACATACGGGTTTTGTTCACTTGAGACAAACAGGACTTATTGTTGTGCTTCTCCTGGAAAGAGCTTAGGAAGAATATTTAGATGTACAGCCCAAGGACTGGGGAAAATACATGCATGATTTGAGTGAGAAAGCCAAACATCTGGAGAAGGGAGTTTCTCTGAAAAGCAGGACATTCTTCTGAACTTTGTCTGAAAGTCTGTGGACTAAATCAAATCTTTACCAGTTAGCTTAAGTCTAAATTAAGGCAGAGACTGGACAAATACATGGAGTTTTAATTTCGGTTTACACTATAAAGGGAAGAGAGGCCAAATTACCTATGTTTGCCTAAGAGCAGCCACAGCTGCAAAGGCCCAGGAAATGTATTCAACATCCCTCTTTTTTTCCATACCCTTCATTGACAGGCTGTAGTCCGCTACTGGGTGGTATGCATTGGTCCGTTACCATAACATAGCTTTCTTCTATATTATCCATATATATATAGTTTTTTAAGTTGAATATCTGTTGGGCCCCTTGAACCCACTTGTCTATGGATTTTTCCATAATATAACTCAAACCATCTCTCTTTTAGTACACAGATTTTAAGTGTGAAAATATTAGTAGCAATATGAGCTGCTTATTACCTTTTGTTTCCAGCTCAGGGAAATTCTGGAGTCTGTTCCTCATGCGATTTACCGTTTGAACTTTAAAGACAACGGGGACAGGATGAGGCCCCAGGGAATTCCACATCTCCTCTGGTATCTTCTCACCAACATTGTTCCAAACAACAATTACCTTGTGCAGATGGGGAATGGCTTGATAATGATTTAAAAGTTTTAGCAGTAAGTCGGTTCTATTGTATGTCTGCATAATAAGGGTAAATGAATCCAAGGCAGACTGACTCTGGGTTTTTGGTTCCCTTCTCAAATTGGGCATTTTGTCATCTTTGATATTGGGAAGCAAAGCTGTTAAAGCACCTGCTACAAGAAGTAAGACAATGATCACCACAGAAGTGAAGCGAAGTAGGCGGATTCCCATAACTCGTCCTGGAAGCTTACAGAAGTGAAAATACCTTAAAAACAAGAGAGGAAAAATTATTGGTCTCATGTATACATATCTCCCTTACTCAAAACTCCCACAGAATTGGGCAGACTTTTAAGTAAATAAATGAGTGAATAAATAAGGAGAATTTTAGGGCTTGGACCAATTACTTTCAATTATCAAGAGATACTTCTGGTACTCAATTTCTAATGTTGTTTGATTTTCACTTCCACAATTATTTTTGGTTAACTTTGAATTTCACTGTTCTGTGAAAATTAATCTAGTTATTCTTTAATTCTAGATTGTATATCATCTCTTTCCATTTTCTCAATACCGCGTTTTTAACTAAACATTTACGTACCTCACCAAACCCATCCAGCTGAAATTAGAAAACAAACTTGCACAGAGCTTAACTTCAGTGTTTCCAGCACTGCAGAACTCTGCCTTAGCTGGGAAACAAAAGGGCAATCAGGTACCTCCTCAAGAGCTCTGGCAGAAAAGAGGAAGTAAAACGCTCCTACACTTTTCCTCTGCTCAGGCCCCATATACAGAAGGAACAATCTCAATCACTGGTTTTCTGGACCTTTTGTCAACAATTTTTGTATCTGCTCGATAATGACTATTCAATGTGGAAAATATTATCCAGATCACATTAACTGAAGCTGTAACATAGGTGGAGCAAAGGAAACATGCCAGATGGAGTAATGTATGAATGCAGCAACAACAGTATCAGAGCTGGTCTGCTAACTCTAGAACTCAGCAAAAGCTGGCAGTGTCAGAGGCTAGGTGCTAGCTATCAGCTGACTGGGGGGCAGCCTTAGGGTAAGGTGGGGGTTTCTGGATCCTCACGGTTTGGGGACTGGATAGGAGCTCTCACAAGGGTAGCGCTGACAGCCGTGCCTCTTCCAGGTAGCATTACCAGTTCTTCAAAACTTTACAAATTGCAAACTTAGCGGGATCCAGCAGCCATTGCATAGCATAGTTTTCTCCCCAAATGATGTCACGTGCATTTGTTCTTCACCATTACTCCCAAGATAGGTATGAATCAGATACAAGATCAAAATTCTAAGCTTACGCATCTACGAATATTATTCATGCCACTCTATTAGTGCTTTTTACGATTTCAGTAGGAAATTCTGCTTAAATTAAGTGATCCAGGTCAGCCTCATCAATTAAAATTCTTGAGCGAGTGTTTGAAGTTTTTCATGGCAGTTTTCATTATTCTTTTCACAGTGCGTATACCATGCTTGAAGATATGAATGTAAATTATTTTAGTCTAAAAGGCCTCAACTTACCTCATTGTTGCCAAGTACGATTGTTTTTCCTCACTTTGTTTTACAAAAGGGCAGTTGTTTGTGATATTTTAATCTGTTGGAAATCAAAGGGACTTTATTACTGAAGATCAAGTTATCAAACATGGTACCCAACATCCTTTTACAAGTAAACATTCTCAGTCACTGGCAGATGTACCCATTCTTGGCAATTATCCAGTCCTTTTTCCTCTTGCCCCGTTGAATAATTGTCTCTGCCTTTCAATGAACTCTCCAGAAAGAGGTTGTTAAAGCAGTTTGTTAAAAGGTTGAACCCCCACCCCCACAATATTTGTCTTCTTGTAAAATTGCTGTTTTGTATTATTGTAATGCTTGTGGTCAACCACCGAGATGAGGTAGGTCTCCAGAATCTCGCTCCAGTGCCCTATTCAGTAGGCACCACTAAAATACATATTTGGCTACCAGAGCCAAGCAAGTAGTCTCAATAACAATTCCTTTCTTTTCTGGCTCATCCCCTTCAAACTCTCTATCCACCAAGTTTACCAGTTGCATTACAGCTTTAAGATATGGTATTTTGATTTTTCCTATCTTGTCTGTCCACAAGGCAAAAGGAATGGAAATAAGAGCATAAGGCAAAAGGAATGGAAATAAGAGCATAAGGCAAAAGGAATGGAAATAAGAGCATAAGGCAAAAGGAATGGAAATAAGAGCATAAGCACAAAAAGTAAGGATGCACAGGATGCACGATAGAAACCTAAGTTTGTTAAGTTTCCTAGGTTGTTATAGGGATGGACCTATGAAAATGTAGACAGTAAGAACTTTGATTTAATAATTGAGTCTATGTCAAATTTCATAAGAGCAATTTGTTTTAGGTTATATAAACTTTGTGCTTAAAAATACAGAATTTCCAATTTGCATGTATACCACTTATATATCAATATGAATATGTCCATACATACAGGACTTCACAAGGCTAAGTTCCACTTTTACCAGTGACTTAACGTGTGGTGCTGGCGAAGTCCCTGGTGCTATTTCCGGAGGCTGATGACCGGTTTGGGTTCCTTCATTGCACAGGTGTACAAACTGAGTCACTGTCACGCCTCACTTCTAAAAATGAGCGGCAGCTATTAAGCACTTCTCAGACCCAGCAGATCTCCATCACAAATTGATACAGCCAAAATCATGTGCTTTTAAAAAGGTGAGCCTTAGATTTTCTCCCCCCATTTGCAAACTAGATATAATATTTACCAACATCATCATGATGTGTAAAATTTTAAATTCCACTGAAGATAAAAATATAAACGCTGTTTATTGTGGTAACAAAACGTCCTAGCTTTCCCTGCATTCTTGTGCTTACGCAATTGCATACAGCGGGCTGTAATAACGAGTAAGGATGGGATTATTATACAGTCTCTATTCAAAACGACCCCCTATATAAAATGTTTAGAATTAGCAGCGTAGCACTTTCTAGTAAAAATGTGCTGCTCAGTTTAGCCAATTCAGTAAGGAAATTGCAGTATAAAAGTGACCTCTTAAAAATTCTCCAAATACCCCCTGTAGACAATAACCTCTTTAAGGAAAACTGACGCGAATAAAAAATAAAAGTCAAAATACGGTATTTTAACCCCGGCTAAGGCCGGCATTTCCCTGAAGGCCCCCCCCGCCGCCCGTCCCCGCGCGGACGGTGCCTCCCGCTTCATAACCCCGCCGTGCTGCCCCCGACCAGGCGGCAGCCCCCCCCCCACGCCGGGACCCCGCCGCTCACGCTCCAGCTGCTCCCCGCGGCGCGGCGCGCTCGCCCGCCTCTCGCCGACTGCCCGCAGCTGCGGCGCGGCGACGGGGCGCCAGGCCGCGCGGGAGGGGCGCGGGGAGGCGCGGCCCGCCCGCTCCGCTGACTCAGGGGCGGCCCGCGCAGCACCGCCGCAGCACTACGCCGCCGTCGCTTCCTGCGCCGCGGCGCCCCGCTTCCGCCAGCGGCCCCGGCCCCGGCCTCCGCGCCCGCAGCCCTCCGCCCGGCCCGGCGGCGCTGCGGGGTCGCGGGCGGCCTCCTGCGGCCCTTCCCCGGGAGCGCGGGGGGCGAGGGCCGCGGCGTCGCGTTTTTATGGGGCGAGAAGCTCGCGCGGACCGGGTGAGAACAGAGTCAGCTCTCATTCATTCATTTATTTATTTATTTATTTATTGCCGGCCCCTGACTCAGTGAGGAGGGGAGGCGCTCCCGGCCCCAGAGCGCAGCGGCGCCACACCCTGCCGCAGCCCCCCGCCCCTCGGCGGCGCGAGCGCCCCCGGCCCCGCCCCCCGCCGGGCTGCGCCGCCGTGGCCCCGCCCCCCGGCGCGCCGAGGTGCCCGGAGCCCCGCCCCCGCGGTCGGGTCGTAGCGCGGCGGCGCGGTAGCGGCGCGCAGGCGCGGTAGCGGCGGGCCGGAAGTGTGCCTGGCGTGCGGGGCCGGCCGCGGGGGGGGCGCGCTCCCGCCCCCGCCCTGCCTGCGCGCCCGCCTGCCGCGCGCGCCGCGGCCCCGGCACGATGCTGCCCCTCTCCATCAAGGACGACGAGTACAAGCCGCCCAAGCTGAACCTGCTGCGCAAGGTCTCGGGCTGGTTCAGGTGAGCGGGCCGAGGCGCGGTGGGGCGGGAGCCGCCGGCCGGGCCGGGCCGGGCCGCGCCGCGGTGGCTGGGGCGGCGGCGGAGCCCCGTGGGGGGGCCGGGGGCGCCGGGGCTCCGGGGCTGGGCCCCCCGCTCCCCGCCGCTGCGGCGGCGCCGGTGACGCGCTGTGTGCTCCGCGCTCAGGTCCATCCTGGCGGACAGGACCTCCCGCAACCTCTTCTTCTTCCTCTGCCTCAACCTCTCCTTCGCCTTCGTGGAGCTGCTCTACGGCATCTGGAGTAACAGGTACCGGCCGGGCCGCGGCGGCGGGGGCGGCTCCGGGCGCGCAGGAAGCGGCGCCTGCCGCCGCCAGTGCCACGTCTCCCTCTCGGCGGGGCCGGGCCGGGCCGGGCCGCGGCGGAGCGGGGCGGCCGTTGCTGGGAGCCCGCCGTCGGGGAGGGGGGCGGGGGGGGGCTCCGGGGCGCCGGTGCCCGCCCGGCCGGTCGTGGCGGCTCGGCTCCGCGGCCTGGCAGTGGGTTGCGGGACCCGGGGTTGTGACCGTTTCTCTCCTGCTGCCGGTCCCCGCCATCTGCTGCCTGGGAACGTGGCCGCGGGGGTGAAGTGAGAGCCGGGGGCAAACCCTGGCGTTGCACGGACCATCCTGCCCCCTGAATGACTGAGAGGAGTCAAACATCCTGGTGCGGATAAGCAGTGCTCTACGTAACACGTAAATTCACAAGGGTAGTGACAAGTAGGGTGGCCTTGATGGCTAAAATGCTATGGAAGAGTCTATAGTAAATCCTAAATGGAAAGTGACTTCAGTCCTGGTGTGTGGCATGCAGGTGGAGCGCAGGCAGTGGTCGTGGCATCATCATGCTTCGTTCTTGGTAGAGAAGTTGCTTTATGGGAATACTTAGTCTCTAAGTTGATGCTCGAGTTCTAGAGGGACTGCCATGGAAATGTCATCTAAGCCCAACAGCGTGTACTTGCCCGTTGAACTGAAAGAAGCTTTTCTCAAAAGCTGTAGTATAGATGCAGATTAATGGAGCTTTTAATCAAGAGTCTGAAACGAAGCAGTGATATGGATTTAGAAAAAGTTGCATCCTTCTATTTATCATGTTTTTCTAAATCTTTCACTCAAACTGTACAATAAAATCCTTAACATAGGTTGTAGTAAGTGCTGCTGTAGCACTAGTTAGAACACAGTACCAAACTGTCTTGGATGTGCTTGGTTTTGACTTTGTAGTTGGTTCGTTTTTTTCTTAGGCATGAGAATTTTTTTTGGTACTGCGACTAAAAATAAAATCTATACCAAAGAAGCCATGTATAAGGTATAACTAAAACTAAGAAGCTGAAGTAACACATGCCAGAGGTTTGAGACTGAAGAACTGGGATTACTGGAATTGAGAGCACTCTCTTTATATATTTTTGTTCCTTACAGATATTAAGAATTAGCATTTGTTGGATGATCATTAATTGGACCTCTTATATTTCAACTAATTAATTTCAGATATCCTTATGGTAAGCGTAGGTTTTGGGCTAGTACAAAAGTGTGTGGTTGTTGATATATCTTTGGTTGAGGGGGATTGCAGAGAATATGGCGACACATACCTGTGGTCAGAACACCTGCACGCCTTGGGAGAACAAACCCGTAACAAGCAAACAAGGAACCGTATTGGGAAAACTACTTCCTGAGTTCGAAGAACAGAGTTCCTTTGGCCCTCTGCATCAGAGATGCAGAAACCAAATGGTTGCCAAGGGGATATTCTGTATCATTTTAGTACACGGTGGAATGAAGAAGTACTTCTGTCTTTTGTATGGCCAATATCTGATGCCACAATTGTTAGAAGTGTGTTGAAGGTGATCTTGAATTCTGTTCTCTCTACTGTTCTTGATGGAGCAAATGAGCAAAAGGGATAAGCAAGATTAAAAGACTGCCATGATTCCTCCCTTGGCTTCCACAGACTGTAGAATTTCTTTTCAGTTGTGATTTAGAAAGATACACTTTTACCCACTGAAATTACCACCCTTATTACCTCCTACCTGTATGTGTTTTTTTTTTTTTCCCCAGTGGATATTCCTAGCTAGTCTGAACCGAACCTAAAAAGAGGTGTTCCCCTAGGGATGTCACTTGGTTTTTTGGGAAACTGTCACCTATGTACTTCAAGAATTTGATAGGGAATTCCATTCTGCTTTTTTGTAGGCATCCAGCTAAAATCTTCCATTGCCTTAGGTTTTCATTTAAAGTTTGTTCAGAAAGTCTTCATCTCACTTTGGTAACTGTAGTACCTAAGGATAGTTTATGACGACATTATCCCCTTCCTTAAATGTATTATGTATATAGACATTTATGTTACCTTTGTATGTTATATATGTTACATTTATATAAAATATATTAGTACATACATAAATGTGTATATATACCTGTTTGTGTGTGTGTGTGTGTGTGTGTGTGTGTAGGTTCTGCATGTGTATGTGTTCTTCATATATAAAACAAGACTTTTTTTCTCTTCTGCTCCCCCTCCCCCCAAACCCACTTCTTCCGGAGCTGAGTTTTTCATCGGAAATGTTTCAGATTAGTCTTGGAACTGATTTCAGTCAGGCTGAAAGGGATTGGTTTGTTAATGCTGAGTAAATTTGTCTAATGAACATACTTGACTTCAGTGTGAAAATCTGGCTGTTCTCTAGAACTTTTACCACCAGTAATTGCTCTTTGTTTTTTAGTTTCCAGTAACTGAGTTGTGTACATCACTGTTCTTAGACAGCAAAAGGAATTGGGAAAGTGAAACTTTAAGGGTGATTGTAATAACAAATGGTCATCAGTACCCCTGTATCAAATGTCTTTTCAAATATGAAACAACTTTTGGGTATTGATGCACGTACTTCCTTGCAGATGTACAGAACCGCTGGTTCAAGGTTAGTAAATTAGGCAGATTTTGATAACTGTTGTGTTGTTTTAAATTTGACTTACATGCGCAATACAAACTGACAGAAACTCTCGTTTGTGGGTAACTAACTCATGAATGTTGACCTTAAGTTGCTTTGAACTTTGTAGGATAAAAGAGCATGCTTTTCTGTGTTATCATGAGCAATCAGTCAAGATTGTGATTGTGCATTGATCATTGAAATAAACCATTTAACAAGTGGTCTTTCAGCCTCTGCTGCCTTCAGCTTCTAGATCAAAGGGAAGCGTGTGTCTTCTAGTCCATGGCTTGCAGCTGGTAAGGCAAAGATTTAAGCGCTGGTGAGGTTTACCTGCTGTAGCTCAGTATCGTTCTAACACCACTCTGTCGTTTTTGAACTGGAATCGGCTTGGATCCATTTAGCTGAAAGCACAGATGGAACAGGTACTTGTTTTGTTTTTATTCCTGTATGGACATATTCCAGCCACACAAGAGAAGATACAGTGATCATCAACAAAAGGAGCAAATGACTACCATCTTTAAACTTACCGAAAGGAAGAAGCAGCTGTCCATAGCAACTTAGCGCTCTTGTGTGCTTTCTGCAAGACTCATCAGCTTGTTTTTTAAAAGGCGGACTTGCAGATGACCTGGTTGGGAGGGCTGACTATTTGCCAACTTGTCGTTCTTTCCTCCTGGATGAAGCTTGTAGGTCATAGAATGAAAAAC
Organism: Dromaius novaehollandiae; assembly: GCF_036370855.1. Taxonomy (NCBI): domain Eukaryota; kingdom Metazoa; phylum Chordata; class Aves; order Casuariiformes; family Dromaiidae; genus Dromaius; species Dromaius novaehollandiae. Next base: position 20,235,289 of record NC_088105.1, on the reverse strand, counting down.
TTTGACACAGCTCTGTGCTATTAGGAATATTATTGCTTCTTCCTTTGATTTAGCTAGTGTAGCTTCACCACACTGTATTAACACACACCTATGTAAGTAAGAATAGCTTACAAATCTATTTGGCAGTGTTAAATAAACATAAAAGGTGGCTTTGTAGGAGAGGCCTATTTATATCTGAAAAGATTAATATTTAATTTCTGCATACTTAAGTGCTTAGTTTTTTTGTTTAGGTTATAAATTCATGCCCTGGCTACTCAGAAAAGCTAACCGAAGAACTAAAAAGCTGTTGTCACAAGAGCAAAATTAACAGAAGTTGAGTATTCTCAGAAGCTCTTCTTCAGTTGGAGTGTTTTGAAATTGGCACCTATTTAATGCTAATTAAATAATCCTTATTCATAAAATTTTGTGTTCCATAATAGATATTAGACTAAGCTTTCCTAGGGTATCCCAGGTCTTTCATGTACTTTGAGGAAGTACTTGTACTTGAGGCTTTTAATCCTTGATATTAGAAAGATAAGTTTGGTCACAATGTATAAGGAAATTTCTGTTCTGAAAAGTACCATACACTAAAGGCATGTTTCTCAACATATTTCCTCTGGCAACTGTCAGCATTTTGACTGTTTGGATCACTAGCATTGTTAATAAACTCCATTTTTGGAATATGGCAAACTGTTATCATCCAGTGATTTTGCTGAAATACTGCCTTGCTTTTTGAGCAGTATGTTGTGGCCCTAATATTTGGAGTCCTTGGGCACATCCACAGCAACAATTCTGACTAACATTTTTTTTTTCCTGGTGTTGATATTTTTGCCAGAAAAGAGAACCAGTAGAACTGTGAGAAAGTGAGCTTAAATCTAGTTCTGTGTCAAGAAAACGAGGTCTTATTCACCATATCTATATAATAGATGATGATCTAAAAATCTGTAGGAAACAACTTCATACAGATCAGAATACTGTAAGAGGTGAAAAATACTCATGCCTGTAGCTGGGTGAACTAGATTAAGTTCTTTAGATGGTGTGTAATAAAAGTAGGGTTTGGTTTCTAAACAGTTTTCTGATTTGAGGCAGTAAACGGAATACAAGTTTATTTCTGTGGTAGAATTTCCAAAACTCTTGAGATGTTACAGTAAGCCTGTGTGCTTTACATGGGAGCGCTGTAATAGAGAAAATGGATGAATGTGGCTTGTCTACATCCCATGGTTCCTAGGTGGTGAGCAGAGGAGCAGTTATTTATGGTATGTAGGTGCATCTCCTTAAGTGGCTTTGGTTTGCGTCTGTGGAATCCACTCCTGAAAAAGGTGTGATAGGATTTTTTGCTAAGCGCTCTTCCTAAGCAACCTTCGCTAAGCTGACGAAAGCAGTTTTGTTAGCACACTTACTTTGGTGATGCAGTGTGAGCTTCTCCTCGGTGCTAGCAGAACCGTGTCCAAAGATTAAGCTTAGAGACACCGTTTGCTCTGCTGGTGTGTAAAAGATTAAATGTTCTTTGTGCTTTTTCTTTTCCCCATACCTAACATACAGCTTCAGAACATAACTTTTTTTTTCTGTTCTTTTCCAGTTTAGGTCTAATATCAGATTCTTTTCATATGTTTTTTGACTGCACTGCTCTTTTGGCTGGATTAGCAGCTTCAGTTATTTCAAAGTGGAGGTCAAATGATGCTTTCTCATATGGGTAAGAAACTTCAGGCTGTTACCTTAATGTATTTTAGTAAACATATAGGTGGTAATTTCTCATTGTGTGCACAAAAACTTTTTGCAGAACACGAAAAAACTATTCAAAGTGTGTTTTTTAAGGTGAGTTATTTAAACTTTAAATGAAGGATGAGACATTTAAACCTTTAAAAGTTTAGTGAGTATCCCTCCTAGAAATGGTAAAAAATTAAAAGGATTGCTTTTGGGCAACAGGTTTATCACTTCTAAGAGCTCTGTGGTGATACTAGTGGAAACGAATTAAGCTGCAGAGCCAAAGGCTGCCCTGCATTGTCATGTGTTCGTGGCACAGGGAAGTAAGAGCAACTGCAGCGTGGGTTTGCCCTCGGAGCGCAGTGAGGTGCAGCGCGGGGAGTCTCGGGCTGTTGGTGCTCCATGCCTCCCCTGGAACCGGCAGTTACGTAACTGAAAGGAGCTAAATCTCAGTGATGCCACATCTGAGATTATAAACCCTGCCTGTCAGAACGGACAGAATTCAATAGCTGTGGCTGCTATTAACAGCAGTAGCACAGCTGTGCTATCCTCAAGGCGAAGTTCGTCTTCCCATGGTGTTGGACTGCCCTTTATGGATATAGCTGCTGTGGGTTGCTGCACTCCCCACAGCATCACTGACAAGAGTGTCAGCATTCGACTTCAGCTGTCTTTCCTAAGCATATGGTTTGAGACTTAAAGCACTGTTTAATTAAGGTGGAAACTCCTGTGTGCCTAGGAATCAATTAGGAAGAACTGGTTATACCATGAACTAGTTGCAATGAAGGCAGGCTCTATATTAATTAACTACTCTGCATTTAAACAGCTAGCATTCAATGTATTGGAGAACAGCCGCAATTTATTAAGTCTGATGTTTGCTACACTGGAATTACATGTTATTCTAACCTGACTTTTTTCATTGGAAAAATTTAGTAGTTGAAATAATTTTTACTTAGCCTTTACTAATATTTTAAAAATCCTCCTACTAAAGGGGGGACAAATTAATGTGTCGTTAATATTTAACAAAACTTTACATCAATAGACTTGGATGTTTACATCCCATCCACTTGTGTTACTTTGTGGCTTCTAAATGCAAGTTTGTACTATAAATTCCTGTAGAGATGTTCTTAAATGGGAAGATTTTAAAGTATTGAAAGTTTTCTTTCACCTAGGTCAAGTAGTGGCTGGGGAGGCAAGCTGAATGATCTCACAGCTAGGTCTGTGGACTTAAACAACTATTCCACTAGACTAGCGGGTTGAGGAGGAGGGTTGTTGTGAGATAGTATCCTACTTGCTTAATTCTCTCTTCCTCCCTTGCTTTCCATCTCCTTATTCTTTCAGTGTTGTATTACAGATAACAACCTTCCAAAAGATCTCAAAGCTGCATCACTTACTACAACTATGAAAGCTGAGTAAAAGTCTACTGTAGTGCAATTTCTGAAACTTCTACCAGAACCAAAACAGTGAATTTCATTTACATTTCTCTAGTTTATATACTATGTCTTCATTTAAAAGTTGCTTGTGTAATGCAAATATTTGAGAACTAGAAGGAGATTGTACCCCAGTTTCTTAGTTCCATTTTCAGCATTTAAATAGCGGTGGTAATACCTGATACTATTATCTTTTGTTTCTTGCAGGTATGTTCGAGCAGAAGTACTTGCTGGTTTTGTAAATGGTTTATTCCTCATCTTTACAGCATTCTTTATTTTTTCTGAAGGTGTTGAGGTATGTTAATGACGTCGACTGCACTTGTTAATTGTCACATTTTTATTTGTGGTGTGTATTTAATGGGAATAAAATTATTGCAAGGGAATGTTTTATATTCAAAACTGGTTAAAAATCTGTGACCTGAACAGAAAATAAGGCCATCCGAAATTGCAATTTAATGTGGCACAGAAAAAAAAGCTTTTTCAGAATATCTGTACCAGACCTTAAATAGTGTGTTTTGATTGTGCATAAAGATTGTCAGATTTACCTTGTCCTCTTTTCAGCCAGTATAGTATTTTATAGAAAGATCTTTACTGCTCATTGTTAAAAGACATGAGGCCAAGAAAGAAAAATAGTCATTAGGAGGGGAGAAGTGTAATTATAAGAAATGGAAAAATATTCTGTGAAGAAGTTGGACTAACTCATTAAAGAAAGAACATCATTCTCTAAATTTTGAAGCCTGATATAAATGCAGAATAGCAACAGTTTTAACTTTTGCCAGAGCACTTTCTTTGAATGTTCTTTTATAAGATGATTCAGCTAATAATTTTAGAGACTTAAAATTTACACATTGAAGTTGTCTGCACCTAAGTGTGTTAGGATTAAGACAGCGTAAAATTGATAACTGATTCTGATCAGCTTGCATGAATGATTTTACTTTTTAATGGGAGATATGTTATAATTTTTTTTAGACTTCTGGTTCAGAATAAGTTAGTTCTGATTTTTGAGCTAGTGGAGAATTAGGAAGAGCTTTCAGGAACATGTCTTCTATGTAGATGAGGCTGTAAATACATTAAAAATCAGTAGAAACTATAGGGTTCTTAGTATCTCTGACATTTACTCTGCTTTCTCCCAAAGTTTTTGAATCTAGATTTTAGGAGTTTAAAAGAACTGTTACAACTTGTTCTTGCTTTCATTATCTTCATCCCCTCACCCTTCTAAGAAGGTATGAGGGTGACTGAGCACTGGAACAGGTTGCCCAGAGGGGTTGTGGAGTCTGCATCCTTACGGACGTTCAAAAGCCATCTGGACAGGGTCCTGGGCAACATGCTCTAGGTGACCCTGCTTAAGCAGGGGGGTTGGACTAGATGGTCTCCAGAGGACCCTTCCAATCTCAACCCTTCTGTGATTCTGTGAAGAAAGGAAGAAAATAAAGAGCCTTCTAGACTCTTGCAAATTGTTTGGATGACTTGTGCAGTCCATGTATTATAATGAACTTAAATGTCTTTCTGTGGTGTTGAGCAATATCCCACAGCATGATGGAACTGACTGTGGTCAAAGCTAGCTGTAATGCTATTGGATCATTTTACTCTACTTTCACAGTTTTAATAAAAACAAAAGTTAAGCTTCAGATAGTGAGAATCACTCTGTGTACCAGCTCAAAACTGGAGGTCCTGAATAATTCCTAATTATGTCTTTATATATGCCTGTTTGTTTGAGAATGCTCCTGTATCTAAGCAGTTTTGGGCCACTGTTTCCTTTTTGTAGTGGCTTTTAATAATTTTGGCTTGTAAAACTCTACATTTGATTTTTTTGTATTTATTTATTAGAGAGCGTTGGAGCCTCCTGATGTGCATCATGAGAGACTTCTTCCTGTTTCTGTATTAGGATTCATCGTAAATCTTATAGGAATATTTGTTTTTCAACATGGAGGTCATGGGCATTCACATGGTTCTGGTATGATGCCTATAATTTTCAGTAGTTTCCGTTCTTAGCAGTCTGTGTTCCAGGACCCTATTATCCTCCAATGACAGTCACAATACTGGATTTTTTTTCTTTTTAGGAGAAAGCCAAGCATAATGTGTACGTGACTTGTTGCAATCTTGACTTTTTAATTATATTACTATCCCTGGTTCATTGCTGCTCTACTTGTGTTAACACCCACTCTCTGGAAGACTTAGATCTCCAGAGTCTGCTTTCTGGAACATGCGCACTTCTGTATCTTACTGGAAGAGATTTGCAGAATGTCTTTTGGACAAAATTAAACTGGAGTTAGAGATAGTCTCTAGTGGAGATTTTATAGAACAACATCTGAACCAAATTTTAAATATGGGATGGAGAGTCAGTTTCAGGTGCTTCTAAACTTAGTGTCCTTTGAACTTTAAACACAGAATTTATTTGCCTAAATGTATATGGTAAACATTCTGATTTTTTTTTTCTGAAAAGCTATGTGCGTCTATTGCAGCATAATATATCAACTGTGACATAGACTGATGGAAGAAAACAGTCCATGGGCAGCACCTTAAACTTGATTTTTTTTCTTTTTTTTAATATTTGAACAGTAGCTATCTTCTAGTTTCTTGAAAGAGCTGTTTTTAATGCATTTGTATGAAATTTTGTGCACATTTGCTCCAGTTGTATTAAAAGTCTAGCATAACTTATCTCAAAAGCAGGAATGTATAAAAGCATTTGACTTCTCAAATCAGGTAAACATTTTTTACGGCTGCATAGCGTAGATTTAGGTTATAAACAGTTTGTGTTAATTTTCTTCTAATAAACTTATGTAAGTCGTACTTCAAGATGACCTGAAGAATGAATAAGTCTTAAGTATTTTAAACAAATGTAAGCATGCTTTTATTCAACACTTGAATTCATATTCTGACAGTGATATTTGTTTATAGGGCATGAACACAGCCATTCTCTATTTAATGGTGGTCTCAGCCATGGACATAGTCATGGAGGTCATGGTCACAGCCATGAACATAAACACGGCCATGGACACACTCATGATCATGGCCATAGTCATGGACACTCTCATAGTCGGGATTATTGTCATGGTAAGTACCTAGTTAGTGGCGTAGACCATCTTGACTCACTTTAAATTTGCTGCTATTGATTCTTCTGAACAGATGAGAAGCTGCTGGCAGCTTGTTGTAGTTAGCACATTTCGAAGTAATTTCACTAAATACAAGGTGCACAATGTCAGTGCCATGTCTTGTGGTTTCTTTTGGTCAATGCTGTTTCACTTGTGATCTGTGCAGTAAGTTCAGTGTTAGTTTTTAAAGGTTTTGCTTTACCTACATTTTTTCAAATGTTCACCTTAGTATGTTGCATGTGAGCAAAAGATAAAACAAATGCTTGTCATAGCAATATAATGAAATGAGTTATCAAGTGTTTTGTTTCTATTTCAGCTTTTGATTGAAATTAATACATGAAGTTAAGCAGCTTTGCTAATGTTCTTGTTTGGGATAATTTTACAGATCAAGAAATTAGGAAAGATGAATGTGTAATTTCACTTCGAGTACTTAAGGATGTTGAGGGTGAACTTCAATTCACAAACTTCAGTTTGTGAACTCAAATATAAACTTTTCCCTGTCCTGTCCAGTCTATTTCCAAGCTGGTTAAGATGCAGAGTACCTTTTTCATTGCTATGCTTAAATCTTTTCTATAAAGGCAAACAGCGTATGAAGAGACATGCCCATGAAATACCATAGGTAATCCTCGCCATGGGAGAAGAGGCAATGTTGTTGCTACTTTTGTGAAACAATATAAATGAAAAAGTATGGTAGTGCAGAGTTGTCCATTCTTCCTGACTAAACCATAAACCGAAGTCTGATATGACTGAGAATGCGTGCATTCAGAGGGGATAGAGTGGTAATTTGCAGGCAGGAGGTGACAAAGAGTATAAAAATATTTTCTTGGCTTGCTACTTCCTTGGTATTTTTAGTAGAAAACTGCTCTTTGTTTTCCAAGTGTTCTCCTGAAGGCGGTTGGAAAGCAGGAGCATCCCCCCTCCTGCCCCTTCCTTGTTCTCCACCTCCGCCCCCCTTCCCCAACCTGACTGTTACATCTTCTGTTCCACAGGAATGAGGTTATATCTGTTTTGTGCACTTTGAAAAACAAATATGAGTGCACTTTTGTATAAATTAAGTATTATATATCCTCAGTAGAAGTCATTTGCTATCCTTTAACAACGCCTTCCCACCCTCCCCACCCCCCATATATGTTCCGTAGAGGCATTAATGTGCGTGGATGGGGGAATTTTTTTGACTTAGTTCTATCTCCTTGTCTTGTCCCTGTTGTTTTACATTGGATATGAATGCTTGCTGAAGTGCATTATTGCTGTGTAGGAAATTCATTTGACCTCATTCTTTCTTTGTGCTTGTTTATACGGCTTCTGTTCTTGAGGTGCCTTCTTTTGCTAAATATTTGAAAGCTTTTTGTTTCTTAAATTGTGTTCATTAGAAAACTGTCAATCTGCAGAGTGTGTGTGTGTGTGTGTGTGTATTTACCATTGTATAACATGATACTGTCTTTAAAAACCTGTGTTTTAAGACTTTAAACCTAATTGTTGCATTGAAAACTCCAGATTAGTTTGGGTTTTTTATAGTTGGCGCAAACTAATCATTAGAGTAGCTTGTCAGTTCAAAGACATTTCAGAAAATAGATCACTTGAGAGACTTTGTGTAGCTTAATATGCCAATAATTGTCTTCACAGATGACCATTCTCTCGAAGGGACAGCTGGATCCAGCAAACAGATTTTACAAGGTATGATAATAGAAATAGCAGTTTATTAGCTGTCATTACGCATCTGTTTTCTGGATAAATGCCATCTTTTTCTTAGAGATAGTTTGTAAAGTCCCTTCTATCTGTGAACAGACCAGTGCCATACCTTCTGCATGGCTAGGTGTTGACACATTCCATGAAATCTAAGTGTAATGCTGTGTCAACACAGTTTAAAAAGGAGATCCCAAAAGCTGGGATTCAGTTTTTTGCTAACAGTGAAAAATTAAAATAACAGAAGTGTAGAAAAGAGTGGTTAAAAGCAGAAATTTAAGGTATCTAATCACATCATGTGCTCTGGGAGTTAAACTCTGTTACAGAAGGTATTTGAAAAATGCAGATCAACATAATCACTGAAGGGCACCTGAGCTTAAAACTTACATTTCATAATGGCCCCCCCCCCCGGCCACCCCAAGATGTTCAAAAGTTAGTGGGGGAGAAATGTACAGTGTAAGAGGTAGTAATTATTTGACATACCCAAATGTCCATGTTGTTTCATCTCTTGTTGGATGCTTTTCTGGGTTAGAGGTTATACTTTGCCTCTTGTTTGTAGTCCTTGCAAGGGAGCATTTTCAATCTCTTCCAGTGTTTATAGTATCTATATTCTGTTAATATGTACTCAGTACTTTAATAATAGATATGAAAAGAGTGACTTTCAAATGAAAGGCATATTTTAACCAAAACATCTCAGGAAGACTCAGTTTTCTGTAATTTTATTTTAACTTTTCAATATAGGCTTATTAGAAAATCAGTGAAGAGCTGATTTATAGTTGTGAGTTATTTTCCTGTGTGGGATCATTTCAGTCTGAAAAACTGTATTCAGAAAGCTGTTTCTGAATGGCTATTCCTGTCACTGCCAGCAGGGAGCTCCAAAAGCTAAACTTTGGCTCGCTGTAAAATGCTTCTTTTCATGTCTTTTAACCTAATGTGTTATTTTTCAAGATCAGTTTGTCTCTACCGTAATATGGCTGGATATTGAATGAAAACTTTTAATTTCATCTGTTAATGACTACTTAAGTTGATAGCAATGCCATGAAATATCACTTAATGCTAATTGCAGAAAATAATATAAATTCTTAAATGCTTTATATTTTAAGGATACATTGAAATCCTGTGATCACTTTCTGTATATTTGACCAAAAATTGAGTAAGAATTTAACAAGCATAAATCATATTACAGTTCTTGTAACTCTTCTCCTCAAACTGTCCTTGAAATATTTCCTTTTACTTCAAGAATACCAAGTTGTATTGATACTTACTATTTTAACAGGTGTATTTCTACACATTGTTGCGGACACACTTGGAAGTATTGGTGTAATCATATCTGCTATACTGATGCAGAACTACGGTCTAATGATAGCAGATCCTATTTGTTCAATGCTGATAGCACTACTTATAGGTGTAAGGTAAGCATTGATAACAGTGGTATTCGGTAGTATGTTTTGATGCTAGTTACAACAGCACAAATTGCAGCTCAGAAGAACAGGTCTATCTGCTTAAAAAATGTGGTTACACTAATGCTTCACAATGTCTGCTTTTCTTCCAAGAGTCATGTTTCCTCTATTCTGTACAGCTGTTTTGGTATGTTCTCACTTAAGTCGTCTTGCTCTTCCTTTTCTACATTTTGGTTCTGTTGGCATAATACTACAAAAATGTCTTTCAGTTTCAGGCTGTAGAAAGTTTCCTCTCTGTGTAGCACATGCTTATATAAACCAATGTACTGTATTAGTAAATGGAGCAGAATGGCTTCAGTGCAGCAGAGTCGAGCCTGCTGGCAGAGGATGTACCCTTGTCTGTCCTTGTTGAATCAAGACCGTTCTATTTTTTTGGAGAGAACCGTTTCTTCCTTTGTAGTTATATTCTGAGCCATCCCAATTCCTTTTAAGATCTGTTGCAAGTACTTCAGGTAGCTGTGTGCTTTACATGATGTTGCTTACTGGGATCACTGTAAATGTGAAACTGTTTGGATTGATTAGACAAGCAAACATTTCATTCAGTGACACTGTGGTTGAGGCTTTTCTGGCAGCAGCTTCAGCGGTGGTAGAGGGCAGAGTGCCACAACTTCAGTTACAAACTAGCAGCTGAACACCTTTCTCTCTTAACAATGGTGAATGTCATCTGAATAATTGTGGCCACCATCATTTGTACCATATATGGCATGTTTATACTATGTGCATGGCAGCTTTCACAGAGTTACTGATGTGAATCTCCCTGTTTATCAGAGCTGGGCAGCTTGCTTCAAGCACTAGAAAATGCCCACAGAAATCTGTGCTAGAGGTCACCGTTAAATTATCGCTTTCATATAAACTCAACATGTAATCCTGTAATTAAATTTTACAAAGGACAAATTATTAACAAACATTATTAATGAAATCTTCAAAAATGGAAAATAAACTGTGCAGGTTAGCCATGGGGAAAGAAGCTATTGCTGAGGTAACAGATGAGGAGAACACCAGTTTCTGTACCCTTCATATTTTAAGTGTCCAGCTTTGTGTAGGTAGGGTAAAGTACCCATGGAGTTGAAAATACCATGTGAATGAGAATGTCATTTGTTTGTATTTTTTCTTCCATACATACAGAGGTTGGAAGAAGGCTGTAGCTTCTATAATAGGGTTTTTACAATAAAGCTAATCGTAGCTCTCCCAGCATAGTTAGGATGGACTTCTGAGATCTGTGTTCTATGCCAAAAAGGCTGGAGAATGCCAATTTGTGTCCTTTGACCTGATAACAGACCCTAATGGTTAACTCTCCCCATAACATTATTTTGTTTGTCCAGGATCACTGTAAATGATCTCTAGGTTCATTATGATAACTCTGAGTGCAGTCATCTGCATTTCAGTTAGCAGAGGCAAGTTCATATTTCTTTCACACTGGCACATCCTGTCACAGCAGTGGTGCAAAGGCTAATTGCAGTTTTTTTGTTTTTTTTTTTTTAACAGTACAACTGTTTTACACTTGACTACTGATGACTTTGCTTGAAATATACCTTAAATGAGAAGATTGCAATTTCAGCCAGATATTCTTTGAGAGTTTGGGTACCCCTTTGTGTTGTTTTACTTTAATAATGTTTATTTACACTTTTAGACATGAGACCATCATTTATAGTACCTTATTCCTTACTTCCATGTGTATGTAATGTGCTGTTCTAGAATTAACCCAAAAGACTTTTCAGATTTTCCTTCAAGATGTTCTTTTGTTGTAACAGGAGTCCAACTAATGATAGGATATATAATAGGTTTAGATAATTTTTGAAAAAAATTGGGACAAAACTAACTTCTGAGAGGGAAGATTACGCTGAAATTTGGTGATACGTGCTTGCAAGCAAACAGTAAACTGATATTTGCAAGAGCTGTATCTAGCTCTGATTTTTCTATTAATTTTTGTTTTTGTTGTTCAGTATCTAGTACAGTAATTCCTCGTTGCATTTGTGGGCCTTTCTGCAGCTTCAATAAATGACTTTGGGGGGGGGGGGGGAGATTTGTTTCTTTCTCCAGTAGGTTTGGTTTTGAATTAAACATTCCTCCTAAACAGTAGACAACTGTTTATCAATGTTACTTGTGCAGAGCAGCCAGTCAAGAATTTGTTGTAACCCACTCATCCAGAAAATCTCCCTCTTACTAACTAAACCAACTTTGACAGGGTGGGGTGAGAGCACATGTGTGCCCCCAGATGTGGAAACATGCACATTTGTTTAGAGATCAGCATGTGTTCTTTGTGGCTGTAGTAAAACAGGCACATTTTTGAGCCAAAGAGATGCAAAAACCAGTCCAATAAAGTTCTTTATCCCGAAGTGTTAATGCTCTCTGGGGATTCGCCCTGACTTGGAACCATAAAGATCTGCTTGTTTCAGGTAGGGTTGAGTTAAAAGCCCCAAGGTGCTTTCTCTCCCTACAGAAGGGCTTTAGCTGGTTTGTTTAAAACTGAAAAGTATTGTATTTTTTTGCTGATCTCCCAGAGCTGTCTTGCACGACTCCACAGTTTATGAAGTTGTTCATTTCCATTTTAGTTGCCTACTTAAACCTCTGGTTCTACCTTTAATGTATTAGTTATTAACTGAACTAGAGAGGTGATATTTGTCCTCACTACTACTGTTGATGTTACCATCAGCTGTTGATGAAAGCAAAACCTTGAGCTTGGATCCTGCTCTGTCCTCGGGGACTCTGAAGCATTAAAGGCAGTCAGCTGGGATTTCAGAAGCTCTATGGGAATGCTTTTGTTCTTGGCTGTCAACTTGTTACTTGGAAGGGAGACCTCTCTCTTAGGAGAGTGTCAGTTTTTTGTGTTGACAAGTACATGTTTCTCCTTGTTCTGGGTGCAGTGCTAATTTTATCTCCCTTGACTACTCTTTGGAGGGTACTGGTTACCTGAGAGCTAACTGGAGCCGATCTTACTATCCTACCCCAGTCTGTTGTACTGGAATGAGAGAAAATTCTATTTTTGAGCGCTCATAATGGCCTTCTGTCACTTGCTCTCATATGTCAAATTACCATATTGGATTAAGACCTGTCTAAAATATAGATGCTTTTCTGTCATCAAGAAATATCTTAGGAAGCAAATTATGAATACAGCAGGTGGCTATATGAGTGCAGTTCTGAAATCATGGTAGGAGAGTTGTCCAGACTTGAATCCTTTCCATTAATTTTTAGATAATGAGGATAAACTTTTCTGAATGTTATAATTTAGAAAACCTACTGGTTATGTATGAAATGAAGCATCTATTGAGCAAACTGTTTTCATAAAGTTGAAAATTCCCAATAAAATATGAGCTAGGGAATGAGTTTTTACTGATGTTGGTTGAAGGCTTTCTACTCTAAGGGAAGAATGGTAAGAGAAATGTAGATTATAGTACCACTTTGGATGTGTGTTTAGGCTAAATACTTAGTAGGTTTCCCAGTTTGCTTAGAGATGAACGAGGGCGGAGCTGTTGATACAAACCAGAGGCCAGAGCCGTCTTTGGACAAACAGCATTCTTGTAAAACAGTGTCATAAGAAGTGAAAGAAGTCTTTGGATTCGTAACTTTTTAAAAGTTGTTTTCAAAATTAGCTGCATGTTCCGGAACTCCGTCACTGTTGCAATTTGGAAAGATCATACTGTTCCAGTATGGTAGGTGTTAGTGGAGGTATGTATTCAGATGTACTTTTGATTTTTTTTCAGTGAAAATAGTTTTATTTTCTTATGCTAAGCTTTAAACATATGTATTAAAAGGAGGAATTCTTGTGGTAGTAGGTGCAGGAGCAGCAAAGATAATGGTGTGAAAGCATTTGGATATATGGGTTCGAGACTAGTGAGAACCTATTTTGTCTTTCTAGCAAATTACACTGGCATGTTTGTCATTGGAAGAGCTAAGTAGTGCAGTGTAGCATGACTGTGTAACTAAGTCGCAGCTTTTATGCCTTGTAAAGATACTGTGATGCAATGGTACAAACTAATGGAGAGAAGTAATTATGTTCAAATGGAAGAATAATAAATGCATCTGAATAGTTAAATTTGGTATACGTTACTGGATGTAGGATGGTATTTATGAAATCATGTGGTATTTTGCTTGTGCCTCCTTGAAATAAGCAAGTGAATAGAGTGGACTAACAAAACTGTCACCAAGAGTTTCCAAGTTCTGAATGACTTAGCTGCTTCATTAACTGGGTATGTTTTAACATTTTCTTAAAGTCAGAAATAATTATCTCACTGGGCTTTAAAGTCAGAAATAATTATCTCACTGGGCTTTATCTCAGGCTTTACAAAATGAAAGACTATGCAATTCAGTCTCATAATTTTCCTGAAATCGATGATTAGGTGTAGTTTAAATTAAAAATATATACCAGGAAAACTGCACTAGTATTTTACACTTTGCATGTCCAAGCAAATATTTAACAAAATATGAATATGGAGAATGGACTTACCTTTTTAAATGTACTTTGAGGATCAGGTAACTGTCACAATTTACTTCTGATATTGCAGTAAGCTATGTTTTAGTTGAATGTCTGATAATATTGTGTTCATAAGATTATTAGATTTTATATACAAAATGCTTAAATTCTAGGAGTGTGCATAGAACATTCTGCATAATTCAGATGTATCTGGTAAAAGTGTAAACTTGTATGGAGGTTATTTAACTAAGCTACAATAGTAGTGCTTTTGACACCCCTTTTATAGTTAAAGTTTGAGATCAGAAGCTGAAGATGATGATAGTGATAATGCCTTTTGAGGCATGCGAGATTCTGAGGGGCATTTTAACAGCTTGCTTTTTAGCAAAAAAACTTTTCAAGAAAATAAGGTGAAAAACAAAAGGCAAACTAAGATATTGAGAAGAAAACTACTGTGTAATTGGTGAATTTGTGTTTGACACTTAGTGCATTTTTAATAGATTGAGGTTGTAGTGAAGGTTATTGCTTGCTTTTTTGGTCAAGTAAAATGTGCACATAACACTTACTGTGTTAGAGATTTGGCTTCAAAAATGTATCCTTTAAGTTGTTGCTTAATGGTCTGGTTTAGCTTGAGTTATAGAAAGTGTGGTACAGAGGTGGGAGGTTTGACCCAGGGCTTTTTTCTACCGTCTCCCTGCTGGGATACCTGTGTATCTAAAGAGAGGGAATAAAGGCAGACCACAACCCCTTTTTCCCTTCTTGGAGCTGTCTAGTAGGCCAGGAGGGATAGCTAAGCAGTTGCATGTGACTGTGGAGGGGAAATGATGTTCTCACTGGAGTTTGATCTTAATCCAGAGCTGCTTATATGTAGGTGAAATAACCATTCATTTTATGCTTGAATGTCTACTTTCTTCAATGTAGGGCAGTCTTCTAACTTGATTACTGGAGTCATGCCTGCTCTGTTAGTGCGTCTTCTGCTCTGCTCAGTTCTCTGTAATGATGGCAACACTTCCCAAAAGAAATCACAAAAGCTTCTGTATAGGATGACTAAAGCACTTCTCACTTACAACATAGAGAAAGCTGTGCAGCATCTAATTTGTGACCTGTTCGGTCATGTGCAGATGCACACACAGTTGAACAATGCCTCTTCAGAGAAACGAAGCAATGCTTTGAATTCAAATAGGTGAGCCCTCCTGTAGACAACAGCTCTAATTAGTATGAATTGTCAGCTGCTGACATGGTTGGCTCTGTGTTGCTCCTATGATCTTTCACTAAGGCTGTTCTAAGGTCACATATTCTGTGCCTAATTCCCCTTGACTTGGCATAGGATGTTCTGGCTACGCAATGGAAATCTGGTGTGGGATTCTGCTGAGGTTATGTTTTCACTGAGAAACAAATACAATTTTTTAAGTTTAGTCAAGCAGAACTTGAACAGTTCTTACTGTAGCATAGTGAGGTAAGATCAGCAATTCCCTTTAGTTGACCATGACTGTCTACATCCCAGTAAAAACTTGTCTTCACTGGGTTTATACAGAAATATTGTTAAAACCTATTAAATATCTTGATTTAAAATTCATCTTTTTTGGAGGAAAGAAAAATAGCCCAAATATTACTGTTTTGGTATGGAGAAGCAAAGGCATGAAATCAGATATTTTCCACTTTGTATACTTCATTATTGTGTTACTTGCTTTTTCTCCATTTATTTATTTATCTGTTGAGTCTTGAGAAGCAGGGAGTTGGTAGCTTGTGGTTCCTCAATTGGAGGGCTATATCCTGTAGTCTTTTAAAATGTCTGCATCATAAATCCATGGCCAATTCTGAGGGCTGAGGCTGATGTAGGGTTCTTCTGGAGCTCTTGAGCGGTCCCAGATGCCCCAGCATAGCTGGTGAATATCTGATGAATCTGTTTTCTTTTATTACTTTTTATACTGTCTCATGGAAATGTCTGTTTAGTTTAAAAATATAAATAGGACATGCTTAATAGACAAGTCTGTTCTTAAATGCTTCATCATCATTTTGTTTGAAATCTTTTTTTTTTAAAAAAAGTCACTCTTTTCAGGTCTTCTCCAAGATATTTTTTCATATCTGCTTGAGTCAATAAACAATTACCCAAGTCTCTAACTACTTTAAATATTTAAAACTAAATGTTTATTTCTTTTAGGTAGAAATATTCCAAAATATTGAAGCAATTTTAGTATTTCAATCAACTATGTGAAATTAGTTGTCAGGCAAAAACCATGGCTCCGGTATAAAGCTAGAAGTTTGTCAGAAACCACTATTAAAGCCGCATGTTTCTAGAAAGGCACCGTAGACTAAATATGATACTTGACTGGGTAGAGCATGTAGATTGCATACTAGTGGTCAAAGAAATGAAGCAATTAGCTTCAGTCATTTAGTGAAGTAAAAATGATGTAACCCAAGAAAACTACATAAAGCCTAGAGCTGCTTTAGCCTGGTGTAATGCAAAAGAGCTTTGGGGGAGAACAAACCTGTGACATTTGTGGCATAGAAGTATGAAAATTGACTTTGCTTATAAGTTAATGCTTTGTTTGACATGCGGATTATCCTTAACTTTTAAATGAAGTGCTGCATTTGCTAAAATTCAGAAGGAGCATTCTGCAGCAGAACTCCCCTGAACTAGCATGTTTGCAGTTGGACTTGTTTTGAGCTGTCGTTGTTAAATGGCATGCACTACCTTTATTTACAGGGTAATGGAACCTGCCAGCCTCGGTTGAGGATCAGAACCCTGTTTTGCTAAGAATATGTCCGTTGAAAAAGTCATTTGTGCTTCAGATAGTATCCTCACGAGGAAATAAGATACTCAACGTGATAATTCATGCATTAACTGCCAACTGTGTTGTCTTTGCTGAGATTTTTCTTACCTTTATAAGCTTCAGAATTTTTTTCCCATGAAGGCAATTGAATTTCTCTGAAATTTCGTGTCGGCTCTCTATGGCCACTCGGGAAATGGTATAGCTGTAACAAGTGCTTTTTTCGTTTGAGCGAAAGAATAAGGTCCATTTCCTTGGTGACTGAGGTTGTTCCAATCATAAATAAAGGCGCGTGCGTGTTCCTTATCAGCTCAGTACATGGCTATGTAAGAATCAGTGCTGATGTTAAAACGGTAGAGTCAAAGGTGTTCCTAGCCTTTCGTTAGCTTTCATTCCAAAGTCACCCCCTTCTCTCCCCCCCCCCCAAAATTTCTGATAACGAAAGGTACTGTCATTATTACTAGTATTATCAGTATTATTGTAGTATTAGTATGGCATAATTATGAGAATAGATCATGTAAAATTGGAAAAGTAAATATTAAACTTTTCGGTTATAATCCTTGTCTTGAGGAAAGCCTGCATTTTGCTTAAAATTGCCATTGCCTAATGGGTTTTTTTTTATAAAACTTAAAAGTTTTGAAATAGGTTGACATTCCTGGCACTGCAGATGTGGGTGGAGGCTGGAAATGTATGATTTTGAAATCTCGCTTTACACTTTAGGCTACAGTACTTGAAGGAAGAACCTTAGTTGGCCTCAAGTCCTAGCAGGATTTGTTTACCTTCCACAGAATCTGTTACAAGTATCCTTTATTTTTCATGGCACTGACAGCAATAAATGAATTTCCTGTTTGTACAATGATTATGTAAAGGGTCTTTATCCCTGTGCTTTTTTCAGTTTTGCTGTCTTAAAATTATGCCGATGCTAGACAATACTGCTGTCTGTAACTACATGAACAGTGACATAAATGGTAAGGGACTGAAGTGGGTATGAGTGTTATCTAGATGTGGTACAAGTTGGTTGTGATTCTAATACTTTCATACGTATAGTGTTTGGCTTTGATTGTTAATCAAGCCATATGTAGTGGCTGCCAACTGGATTCATCAGATTCATATCAGTGGATTTTTACCTGTTTCAACACCTTTATTTCCTCTGTAACAGTGTGTGTAAAACTGTAACATGCTTTCTGGCTGCTAATCCCTTTTGCACCCACTAGCCATTTTTACTATTACTGCTTTTTGTAGAGGATATGTTCATGTCCTGTATCTTTCTGTGGGTTAGCACCTCTTTCAAATCCCGTTGCCCTGTGTAATACTGTGATACAGTTGGCTTTGGTGATCGGAACCAGGTGAAAAATTTTCCCTGCTTTAATAGCAAAACTTATGGTGTGCTTATGCATGAAAAAAACCCTCAGTGAGAATTCTGCACTATTTATTTTCCTTAATAGTCTTTTTGTAATTAAAAAATAAAATAAGGGGAAGTATCAGCACAATAGTTGCTGCAGATACAACCACGTGCATTTTGCACTACAGACTACCCAAAAAAAGGAAAGCTTGGTCAAACTCTAAGCACATTTTCAGCCTGCTCGGCAGAATCATCTTTCCTAGTGGATGTTTTTCAGTCACTGGGGATGCAGCTAATACCCCTAGTGCCTCCTGATGATTAAGTGATACTGGTTTTCAGTTTGTGTTTGAAAAGGAAAGTGGGCTTTGTTTTTGAAACAGTGGAAAATCAGAGATATCAGAAAACTCTGGATTCTATAATTTGTCATGTTAGTTTGGCTTGCCCTAAAAGACTACCTTATACAAAAAAATGTCCCTTGGGGTGGAGAGATGTGTGTGTGCGCTCGTGTGCTCTTGTAGAATTTGTGAGGTCATATCACATCACTGCAGCTCTCCTTTGGTCTTTTCAGCTTTACAAAAGGTAAATTCTTAGTTGAACACTGTGCCCAAGAAAGATGTGACCTGGGATATGCTTCAGCATTTATCTACAGTGTCAAGCCACTTCCTAGACTTAGCTGTATTATTTGGATGCTTAAGATGTTACTGTTTCAGTTAAACACCATGGTTTTGGGCTTCTTGTTAAGTCTGGATAAAAATTGTAATTTGTGGAATGTTATTGCCAAATATTTGTACAGGGGGTTTCTGTTAAAGCCTTAGTATGGAGCCATTATAAAAAACAAATAGGAGAAATCTTGCCAGCAAGGAAACAAACTCGTAAGCTGTACTGCCTATACTAGGAGTGGAATGTCTTTCCTCATTCACTTTTTGTATTAGCTGAGTTTGCACTAATGGTTCCATCAGATTTTAAGTGCTGCTTAAAATTGAACACAGTTGCCTGGCAAGAAGAGACGGTATTTGGTGCTTGCGCACACCCTCCCAATGGTGTAGACTCCACCTTGGAAGCCAGTTCCTTAAGGTAAAAGCTTTTCAGAATTAAGCAACTCTAAATTTAAATACGTCTTCAGCTGAATAGCTCTCTAACAGGGTTTTAACTTCCCCTTTTCAGTGTGCACCCTGTTCCAGAATCAATCAACCAGTTTCACTGACCAAATCATTTTTAGAATGGGCTAGCATGCACCACTTGCTAGTTTTAGGTTTCCATAGGTTGTCTCTCCAAATTTCCCACTTGTTGATTCATTTCCATTAGATCAGATAATGTACATTAGTTTTATCAGATAACCTAAATATTTCATTCAAATCAGAAGTGTTTTGGTCAGACTTTAATGGATAGTCTTTCCCACTTAGTGGTATCTCTCAATAGAAAAAGAAGCTCTTGTATTCTCTATTTGTTCAGTCCTTTCCCTGGGGAAAAATACGCAGGCTGTGCGTGTATGTTTGAAGCTTTTGGATGCATATTGTTAGAGGGGCCTCATTAAATTTATGGAGATAGTGTCACTATTCAAAGATCTTGTATTTAGTTTGCATCACGAACTTGTGTGTTGGTCTTTCAAAGTTTTTGTTAAAAGCAAGCCTGCATTTTTAACTTGTTCGTTAAACTGAAATCAATTAAGCAATGAATTAATTGGCATTCTAGCTTCCTTTAAGGTAATGTTTGTGACACAGAGGTTATTTAGTGAGGGGGGACCATTGATAAGAGCAACTTCTTCCCTACACCTCTGTAATCCACTGTCTGTAGAACGTGACACCCCAGTGATGCTTACTTTGGACAGATGAACAATTAGGGTGTTGCTATATGGTCAGTTGTCTTGGTGGCACGTCCGTCTTGGGCCTTCTCTGCCTGCCCCTAATTGCTCCTTCCTGTTTCTGAACTGATTCTCAGTAACAGTACAACTGCATGAGGCACGTCAGGGAGTGCATCCGGCAGTGGATTTGGCTGGGAGAACAGGCGTAGGTGCAGAGCGGCCTGCTCTGAGGGTGCTCGTTTCTCCAGCCTGGTTCGTTGCCCGGGAGCCCCGCGCTCCCTGCCCCGCTGGGGATTAGCAGAGGGCTGAGCTTAGGAGCGGAGGCTGCATGAACTGGCACTGCTTCCGTGTACGACTGGAATGATGCCTTTAAAGATGGAAGGGAATGGTTAGGTCCTGCTCTTCCCCATCTTTGAGTATATAGTTTTCTTTGAGTTTTCTGCAGTGCATTCTCCTGTGCTCCCTGTGTTAAATGAGACTTCTGCAGTTTCCTTTAACAGACAGCCTAACTGATCTCTTACACATTTTTTCTGGGTGATTTTTTTTCTCTCAATATGACTGCTCATGTACTTCAGTTGTGATGCCAGTATTGGACAGTGAAATTCAGCTTACAGCTTCTGAAATTTATCTTCAGTTTTGCTGGAGAATGTACAATATGTACTGTTGTTTAACCTTCAACATTGGGCTACAGATTTTTAGCATCCTCCTGAAAATTATAGGATGCTGTAGTGAACCAAACGTGATGTGCTGTCCTAACCAAAGTTCACCATACTGAATACTTAAAAGTACAGATTTTTAGTATTAGCTTCAGAGTATAGCCCTACTGGTCTCCTGTTTTAATTTAAAAAAAAATGCAGTTTTATGAAAGTTCTTTTTTAGTTTGCTGATTAAACAAGACCATGCAGCCAGGAGGGAACCTCTAATTGTTTCCAGATGTTTAATGCTTGAGCTCGGATGAGGCCCTACACTTAGTTCACTTCAAGAATATGCTAAGCTGTCTGTTTCTGAGAAAATAACTTTGTTATAGCTGGACTGATCAATGCTAATTTTGTTTTATGGTCTCCCCATTATTATGTTAGTTCATAAGAAAAATATGCCTTAAGCCAGACACAAAAGCAAAAATGGTTTCACTTGCATATTTTTATGCTTGTGACTGCCATTGAAGTAGGTTTTGCTTCTGAACTATACTTACCAGCTGCTTTGTCACGTAAGTTTTAGGACACTTAGAGACTCCATCCCAAATCCCATAATTACTTTGTCAATCTGTGATTGTCCACTGGTGGTCTCTGTGAGAAATCTGAGGGCGCAGTATTCTTGTCTTTAGTAAGACACCATAGCAATTTTGTCAATCTTTTAATCTGCTATAGCAGGTTTTCATGGCAACTTCATCAGTTTCTAGTAAAACAACTAAAGAAAAATTCTTCAAGAGCGTGAAGGAATGTAGTGTTACTGCTTATTCTGCATGTTTTGAAAATATGATAGTAAGCAATTTCCTTATTTCTTTCTAGTGTTGTTCCACTTTTAAAAGAATCCATTGGCATTTTGATGCAGCGAACTCCTCCTTCCCTGGAAAATGCTCTGCCTCAGTGCTATCAGAGGGTGAGCTCTTATACTTAGGCCATTTTTGTTTAAGATTGCTGATTGATCGAGCCTCAACTGTGTATTCTGAGGATGTTTTGCAATGTTTTGCCAGTAATGCCCATGAAACATTCCTTAGATTGTACAAATGGAGATACCAGTTTGATTCTTACATTTCCGAAGTCCTAAATTGTATGTATAGTTTCAACTCAATTTGTGTCCTAAAACATGTTGCATTGGTTTAGACAAATAGATCCCAAAGCCTTTCCTTTCCAAGTACTCTGTGCTGATAAGTAGTGCATAATGTTTTTGTTCTGTTTTTGCTCAGGGCAGTTTTTTGTCTTTCTTTCCTTAAAATCTCCTTCTGTCTTTAGGAAAGCGAGGTGGCTTAACACTGAAAGTCTGTATCAGACTATATAGGCTACCCTGGATTTGGCGGCTCCTAGTATTCCTCTTTAGCTTATCCATCATTGTGTCATGTTCTGAACATTCAATGTGCCTTTGCGAGGTTAATAAAATGCATGTGTGGAAGGAGTGCCATTGTTTCAGATCGCAATTGTCACATGAAGGGTTTGCTAAAATGGGACAGAGGAAAAAGAATTTTGTTGGGACAGACCTAAACCCTTGCAAAATATTTACAGAAATTCAATATATTAGTATTCCTGTTAATAGTTAGAATCTCTCACAAAGTGTTTATGGGAAAATTCCTGGCTAACATCTGCATTTGTAAAAATTACTGTTTAAATTTGAGATGGCATTCAATTAAGTAACTTTGTGTCTGTTCTCTCTTGGGCAACTGTTTTCAAAAATGCACAGCAGATCTCAGTAAAATATATGTAGAATACAAATACAGCTGGATACAGCTTCTATGTATATGTAATGATTTTGTATATTTTCATTTTCCTTACAACTACTGAGGGAGTAATAAGGAATTTAAGTGAAATATCACAAACTGCATAGTGAACTAGTGGAAGTAAAAGGATACATCAGCTTCTAAAATGTTTTCTAGAAAAACATGGTACATATAAATGTTTTTTTAAGAAATACATTTTTTCAACAGTTGCTTGTGTTTTAGGTGCAACAGTTGCAAGGAGTTTACAGTTTACATGATCCGCATTTCTGGACCCTCTGTACAGATGTTTACATAGGGACTCTGAAACTACTAGTAGCTCCTGATGCTGATGCAAGGTGGATTCTAAGCCAGACTCACAATATTTTTACTCAGGTATGTCTCTCATCAGTGGAAATCGCACACATGTCAAAGTCGGTATCACCTTTCTCATGATGTGATGTAATTCTGATCACAAAAAAAAAGGTTTCTGGTTTTGATATAACTGTTGAAAAGTTTTTCTGCTGTGAAGAGCGATTTCAAAAATCTTGTGTAGGTAGACTTGCTGTACCTCTCTGCATAAGTTTTTGCCACTTACTGGAGATAACAGCTGTAGCTTTCTGAGGTGTATCAAATGAAGGTGAAGCCAAGCCCTATACTGACCACTGAGAAACCAAGAAAATAGATGAGGATTCCCTGCAGGTAAGGTTTTTGATCACAGACTGGAACTATTTCTTTTTGTTCACTGGGCTGATGCTGTATTTGTCATTGATTGCTGTTCCTTAAGAAGCCACATTCTTTACCTATTTTGTGTTGCCTTTTAGTAACATCCATGCTGTGGTGGTCATTAGTCAACACTTAACCAGCAAGTGTCATCTCTTATAAGACTGATATATCCTCCTTTATTTTCCTACCAAATTTATATAAAAAAATAGTGATGTATTTGATAGCATTTGAAGCTGATATGAAATGTTGGAATTCTTGTGACCAACAGAAACCTCATTAGAAGTTGATGGTTCTTGCCTAGAGAAGATCAAAATGTCAAAAACTTCAGCTATTTTTTTGTATTGCTTCCTTACATATTTAACAATTAAAAAATAAAAAAATCACTTTGGCTACCTGTTCAAGTATAGGTACTGGATATGAATAGTCTACAAGCAGAATCTAGAGTCTATTATACATGATGATGATAAAACTAAGGAAGGCCTGTTTCCTACAGCTTCTGAGGGGAGAAATGGTTTGATGCAGTTCACATGCCTAGAGGGTTACCAAAAGTTATTTTGGCATGTCATGTGAATTCACTGTAGCCGTTCTTGGTTCTTGCGAAAAACTTAGCATAGAATAGGTTCAAACCACAAATCCCATGTTATGTTCTTGTGCTTTGTGCCATTTTAAACTGACAGCTCTTCAAGCAGATAACTTTTGAGGCAGATAAACTTGTACAAAAGAAAGTAAGAATCACATTTGTCTAGCTTCATTTGTGACATAGTTGTTACTTAAGGTGAATCAGAAAATGTAATATGGCAAAGCTAATGTTAATATACATTTACTGCATGTGCCTTTTTTGACTGTATGAAGAAACATGTATTCATACAGCGCTCTTAACAGTTTCTGGGTTTATAAATTGCCAGTAACTCAATGAATGATTTACTAAATGTGGAAGGTGCATACTAAGTTCCTTGTTAGGTAACTTACTGGTGTGAACTGGTGTTCAGGACAGTTAAATTGCTTTGGCTTCTCAGTTTCTTTTAAACTCTCCTTTTCTTATCCACAGGCGGGAGTAAGACAGCTTTACGTACAGATAGATGTTGCAGCCATGTAGTCAATTTCTAAACTGTGCTGTCGGACCAAAGTTTTCTGTACTGTATATACTTCTCAAGACAGTTGCCTCCACCACTGTTCCGGAATTGACTGAATAGACTTCTGCTAGACTTGGGCTACTGATGGAGTTCACTTCTAAGGAGTAAATATTGAATGAATGTCATGGACTTTGGGTCTTGTCTTTTTGTGGCCCCTAAACTTGTAAGTTTTTGTGGGTTAGCTTTTTTCTTTTTTTTTTTCTCCTTACTACATTTGTTCCAATAGGAAACTAACATTGTGGTACTGTCATGTCTTCAGTGAAGCTGCTGAAACCACTGCTCATTCCCATAAAACCAGTGTTATCAAAAATTGGAAACTTGTTTTGTACATAATGTCACAATGGCTGACATGCTTTAATATAATTCTATGTTTGTACAATTGTTTGTACTTTGCAAACTTAATGAACCAAACCATATTGGGTTTTCAAAGTGCCTTTTATATCAGAAGTATTTGCCAGCATAGATATGGAACATTGGAGGGTTTCATTACTTTTACAAACATATCTTGTATGCAGTCTGATATTTACTAGTGATGTATGTGGGGTTTTTGTGTACTTACATAGCTGTAGATGTTAGACTTCCCTTATGCTTGTGTCTTACCAAACAAACAGAAAAATGCTAAATGTAAAAGGCAAAGCTATCATGAAGAGACTTGTTTCCAAAACAAGCTGGATACTTCGTTGTATGTCTGTTGTGGAAATCATTTTAGTCAAAGTATTAGACCTCAATCCTATTCTTAAGTCTCTTTATACTGTTACAGTAATGAAACATTACATGATGCTACCCATGTTCATAGTCACCAAAAGACCAGGCAGCTGAGGTAAGATGCTGGTGGCAGAAGCAATGCCTGAAGCTTTTTATCTTCCACGTTGTGCAGGGAAAAGAAAAGAATTAAATCACTAAGTTGTTTGAAAACTTAGTCTCCTCAATTTTAATAGACTGTAGAAATTCTTACTAGAGATTAGTGAGATAACTATTGCCCTTCCAAATACTGAAAATAGGTGTTCCTAGTGGTTATACCTGAAATGGAAATAAGGACCACTTTTCATTTAAAATTATGCTTTTTCCAAGTTGACAAGTCTGATATTTTTGATTTTGTCTGTCCCACCGTAACCTTGTATGTTTTCATCAAAACTAGTTTTTCTCAATGCAGTAAATTTTTTTCCAGAAACATTAGTCAATCATATTTTTCTAGCATTTACTTTCACTTTATATTTTCAGATTTGAGTGGTGTTTTCAAAGACAATCTGCTAGACTTGGTATTACAGCTAATGATTCTTTGAAATTGTAGTAGTTAACTTGGTAATGGAAGATTTTAGAAACAGACACTTTACAAACAGAACATTGTGGAGTAAAACAAGATGAAAGCATTCTTATGAAAAATCATAGCTGCTACTGATTGGTGTGGATTTTAGGTATTCTTTTGGTACTTGATATGGGGAAATACTGAAATCAGGGCCCTCTGAAGCTGATAATGTCTGTGTAGTAAGTGCTAGGTACTATGAAAATATCTAAGATTCATTTGCAGAAATAGTTCGTCTGCTACTGCGATATTGCTGAAATTATGATGGAGAAGAGCTGTTTCTTGCATTCGTTTTTGTCGCTCCTATATGGTATCCAAATTCTGATCTCTTTTCACATGAAAATGCTGATCATTGCTAAATTGATACCTGGTACCTGAATTCAGCCTATGAGATGCAGGAATGTGATTGTTCATTCTGTACAAAGCTTGGGTTTGTTCACTTTAGCTTGCAACTGGAACTGAAAATTGGATGTAAAGAACAGTAAAAAGCCACATACCACTTTGAAGCTTTACAGTCCCCTTCTCCCAGGCACATCCCAGTCTTCAGACCCTTCTTTATCCCTGTTACTGGTTTCTGACCCTATTCAGTTCTCCTGGGAATGCAGCTGCGCTGTTCCGTATCCCTCTCCTCAGGCCTCCTGCATGGCAGCCCTGTCCAGCTCGCTCCAGCGCTCGCCTTGCTCACGCTGTGCCAGGCCGGCAGTTCTGCAGTGGGGGACGGCGTCTGGAGGCTACGTGGGCACGGAGGGAAGAAGGGAGGTTGTCAGAATCCACTGACCAAATCTGGATATTAATTCAAGATATAATTTGTGTATCTGATCACAGAAAAGATAGTTAAAAGACAAAGCTGTGATAATAAGTGCCAAGACCCTTCACACTGTTTTTGTAGTATGTTACAGGCTTCTTGTTTGTTGGTGGCATGATTTCTTGATTTTTTTTTTTTTTTATATGTAATATTACTACTATCTGAGGCTACAGTGTATCAACAGAAATCATTTTAAAAGCAAGCGCTATCCAACTTTGTAGCAATTGTGTCATGATTCAAGAGCCCTCTTTGGTTTAAATCATTTTTGTAGCAGTGCAGTGTCTTATTTCAGGTCTAGGCTTTCTAAAGTACTGTAGTGCCACCTAAGTTGTTAGGCCTGGCCACTGTTTGACTTTTCTCAATGAAAAGACAGTTGCTGTGATTTACTCTAAGTCTCCAAGTGAGAATCTGCCTGGGTTGTAGTTGGGTTTTGTTAAGATGTAAATTTACAGACTTTTAAAATACAACAAATGGAGTGAAAAAGCTTATAAGCTGGTTACAATCACAAAAATTAGTTTTAATCATGTTTTGAAGTCTTTGTATTGCTTATGAGGATTTCTTATCTGACTGTTGGAAACACACACATGCAGGTCTGGATTTTCTAACCAAGATAGTGTAGAAACATCAAGTCATCCTTAAAAGTAATGAAGCAAGCATGAAGATATGTATTGTTTGTTAAATATAATTTTGAGGGTCATATAGGGAAGCCAGTTTCAAAGTAGACTTAGCCTTTTTAGCCTTTCTGAAAAAGATAAGCATCAATAGATTCTACAAAAGGCAGTAGATATATCTAATAATTAAATATAATTATATCCAGAATGTCAATAAGCAGGGTGACATCTGATTTTTTTTCACCTACTTGCTTTGGTTTTAGGAGACTACAAATCATGCAATTGAAAGTGAAACCTTTCATATCTTGAACATTATTTTGTGTTTTGCTAACTATGTAATACTTTGCTTATTATAAAACAGTTTGCCTTTAACATGTTAATGGAGAAGCCTACCTTTTTTTTTTTTTTTTTTTTTTTTTTTTTTTTTTTTTTAGGACAAAAACATAGATTTGTATGAATGACTAACATCCAATGATGGATGAATGCCTGCAGATAATCTGCTAAAACTGACTTTTCTGATACAGGTACTAGATTTTGAACTAAGTTTTCCAAATACTCTTTTCTTTTGGTGTTATAGATTACCTGCCATAGGGTTACGGGTCTGTATAAATGGTTTTCTTCTGTGACTGAAGACAGCAACTTACAACCATACTGTTCCAAAGGCTAAGTCTGCAAACTGCATGCTTTTTTCAGGAACTGCTGCAAAATGTTATTTCACTTTTCTAAGCAGCAACCTGTGGAAGTCTTAGCTGCATTTCTGGAGAGTTTAAAAAAAGAAAAAAACCACTGTAGTGTTCTGTACTTAAAATGCCCCAAATGTTTGGCATGCTAAATAACGGTGGAAGAAAACTGCTCTTCTCCTTAGGAGTATACATAGTAAAAACCGATCCTTTGTAGGCTAATCCTGAAAACTTATCCTTATGGATAAGACTTGTTCTTTATACAAATAAGGCCCAGATAAAGAGCTAGACTACTTACGTGATTTACTAAACAAATGCAAAAAGTGCTGGTCCAAATAAATGACTGCTTTTTATGGACTCTTGTTCACTGAAACTAAAGTTTAATCTCATCACTTGTAAGAGCCAATGACAATACCCATTGTGATATTCTAAACTTGAACTTTCTAGCTGTGTTACAAGTGGTTCTTGTCTTTACATACAGATTGAAACAACTTCTACTAATAAAATGGACCTTAGTGAGTTTTAATATTCTTTTTTTTTTTCTGAAGAAGTAAAGCTGGGTTTAAAGATGGAGGAAGGAAATGGTATTTCTTTTAACTTGTTGGTAAATAAGCCTGTTGAGAAGCTACTGCTGAACTTCAGTTTTCCCACCCTTAAACTAAACTGTTCAATCAGATTGTGAAGTTCATGGCTTTTCCTTCATCCTGAGTGCAGACTGAAGTTGCAGAGAAACCTTGATGCTTTTGTAAAATGCAAATTAAGTTGGGCATTACTCTTTATTAAATGCAAGTCCTAACCAATACTCATCTAACAAGATCTTTAAATACGAATTCAGAGCAACAGTTTTAGCTACTAATTAAGCCTGGTCTTGTTTTCTCCAGCAGCTATCAAAATGTTATTTGCTATGATTCTTGTTATCCCACCCCTTTTAAGTGTGGTTTAGGGGAGTAAGTAAAGAGGGATATATGTTAAACAGAAATGTACTTCATAATCCACTTCTTTGATCCCTAATACTGACTCACTGGTTAATTTCTCCTTTACACTTGTCGCAAAATCCCTATCTGCAACCTCCTTGGATTCCCTTTGGGTTTTCTCCCTGTTCAAGCTTTGTTGCAGTGACCATCCATGTTGGGACCTCACTGGCCAGAGACTGCTATAATGTGAAAAGATGCCAGCTGTGCTGCTGTTTTGTCTGGCAGGTGAAAACTGCAGGCTTTGCTTTGTGCAAATACTGGTGAATCTACTTGTCTGTTTTAGTGAGCCACAGGAGTTCCTGCCTATGTGGTAATTTGGCAGAAATAATATGTAAAAAGGAGTTGCATATTTCACTTCCCAAATGCATTAATCTTTCATGCATATGGTAGGGTCTTGTACAAGAATTAAATGAATTGCTGCAATACTTTGGCTGGAATGTGAAATAATGTGAATGAAGAAATTGCTAAAAATCATTCCTGGTAGGATACAACATATTGCTTGCCTTGTTTTCAATTACAGCTACTTTCAGCTACATGAATTACTCCTAGCAGTGAACTTAAGTTGAATAGAGCAGTGTCCAAATACCTGTGAAGAAATCTGGTAACTCCTTGTGTTACCAACTCACCGAAATTCTGAAGACCATATATTATTTTGTTCTGGAATACTAATGTTAGTAGCTTAGCCATGACTTGTCCCAAGTGCAATATTAGAAAATTTTAATGTAATCTTTTCTACTTGAATATGGTCTATATAGTATCCTATATTACTGGAAAAAATATGGGATCAAGTTTCTTTCCAATAAATTTTCAGTTAAAAAAAATCTGCATGTCTGTTCTATTGTCTTTGCAGCATGACTAGTTTGAATAGCAGCCACCATCAGCTGCTAGCTGATTCTGAAGAGAAATCTCGGTCTTTTTCTGAGAATTGTTGCTGCACTTTGAGTCCAGTGCTTCATAAATGTTACCACTAACACAGAGAAATCTAGTTCTATTATAAGTTGCAAATTTCTGAAATGAGAAATGCCATGTGGCTTCTACCTCTTGTTCCCCAGCTGTCCAAAGGGTGAGTTTGTTGTTCTTAGTTCACAGAGTTGTAAAGAATATTCTCACTTTCCAAAGTGTAAAGATAGATACAGACCTCAGGTTTTTGTGCAGTATTGTATTGTTTTGCATTAGTGAGAAAACTCTTAAATTTCTGGAAAGCTGAAATGCAGAATTCAACACTTAAAATACACTTACTACAACATATGCAGTAGGCCCAATTAACATATTAAAGCAAAAGTGATCCTGGATAGACCATCTGCTACATCTCTTCTTGAGTTCTGGCCTTGTACCTTCTTACCCTAGTCATCAGCTTGAAGCTGATGTGGATGTAAGTAAGTTTACTGAACCAGACAAAGGGTTCCTGGGGTTTAAAGGCTTTTGGAGAAGTCTTTAGATGTCATAAGCTAATACCAGCAGGTGCATCTTGCATTTTACAGCCTCAGATAAAAGAGGGTCATGTTCCTACAATTTTGTCCTCTATAGCAGCATACAATCTAAATGCACTTAAGCAAGCACTAAGATGGAATAAAAACTTAAAATGCTCCATTTTTATTTAAATGGTCCTTTTAAATGCATTATTTTCAGAGTTGGAACAGCTATCAACAGAAAAAAGCTTAAGCATTTCTAATTCCAGAGGATGCATAGAGCCTGTTACAATCATGGAATGTAGCGGGCCACCTAATTCCACAGTAGACATCTGATGTAGTGTGCCAGAAGCAATTTTCTGATCTGGAGCACCCACACGTGCAAGGCCAACACAAATGGTGTTTTCAGTAATTTCTGGAAGAAAGAAAAAGTCAAGAAGTGATCCCTCTAGAACTTTTTCAGGGGCTAAGTTCAAACTATCACTAAAAATCTGGATTTATTGAATAATAACCACATCACAAAGGAAAGAAAATAAAGTGCTTAAACATTAACACCAATCTTGTAAGTCTCCAAATAGTAAGTCAGAGTGGCTTACAGAGTAGAAGCCCGTTCTCATAAGAAAATAGAAAGCTGTATTTTAGGGATGTTTATAAGTATGAATGGGAAGGCAGCACAAGTAGAATACGAAATTCATTCTGGAATTGTATTCACTCAGAAAAGACTGCTGCTTCCAATTCATTTACACATAGGATAAAATGGAAGGATTGTTTCCTTTTCATCTTAACAATGTATCAGGAATAAACTTTTAAAAGAAGGAGAATAGATGGGAAAATTATTTTTAACAAATTCATCCATGACAAGTGAGTCATCTTTATAACTGCTAT
The DNA here is from genome assembly GCF_036370855.1 of Dromaius novaehollandiae. Classification (NCBI taxonomy): domain Eukaryota; kingdom Metazoa; phylum Chordata; class Aves; order Casuariiformes; family Dromaiidae; genus Dromaius; species Dromaius novaehollandiae. Next base: position 20,204,689 of record NC_088105.1, on the reverse strand, counting down.
AGACAAACAAAAACAGATTTCACCCCGGTCTTAAAAAATATCTTCCATAGTCTGTTCTTGACTAGTGTTAAGAATTCAAGGTCAAAATTGCAGCCCTGCATCTTAGAATTGATCTAAATTCATGTTGGTATTCATGTAGAGTAGAGTGTGACCAGTCTAAATAAAACATAGGGGAGATTTTAAAAGCCTAACTGATCTAAAATGCTCAGGATCCTTCACCATCTCACAATTCCAGTGGATCAAAGAGTTCACAGTTTAAGATGGACAGAAACAATACAGGATTACCAAACTGAGACTTTGACTAAATCTCCAGGAGTCACTAATGCTCATTCACCTATGTTCACTGACCTACAGGATGCTTGAACTCTGCCAAATCCATCTCATGATTGGGATTTAAAGCAGCCTAATTCCACTGCAGATCAAGAGAATGCTCAGATTAAAAGGAAAGGAGGAGAGTTCAGAGGCTCATCAAAAAGTGAGAACAGAGAGGGGTAGTAGATAGAAATGCTGCAGTAACAGTACCTGGTTCTTCTCCTTGGAGTCTCCTATTTTTAATAATGGTAAGAAGCTGTTCTGCAGCTTGGTTCACACTCATGTAGCGTGGTGGCTCGTATACCTTCCTTCCCCTGCAGGGAAAGAAATTAGAGTAATTTAATGTATAACACGTTCCACTATCCCTAACATTCTTAATCTATTTCCAGTTAAACCTTTGGACCAGGAAACTGAATGTGAAGAAGGTCAGGGTCTCAGGCTGGGCCTTTTGGAGAAAAGTGAAATTTTTAAGGGAGAAAGAAGTCTATTGTGTTCTCAGCACACCTGTGAAACAGCAGGGCTTCCATCTGGCAGATCATTTAAGTCTTAAGAGCAAATTCAGCTGTTGGAAGCAATATGCAGGTTTTGTGCAACTGCTCCTGAAAGATGCATTAGACCTAAATTCAAGGACCAACTAGTGTTTTCCTATCCAATGCCTTGTAGACAGATGATTATAGACTAGAAATATATTCTTAAATGAAATGCTTCTTAGTTATTTTGCCAACTGTGGATTAACTCAAACGTTTTATTTCAGAGCTCCAGAACAAACAAACCTCAATGTTACTGTCAGACTTCATGAATGTGAATTTAAACCAGAGTTACAGCATGTCTGTAAGTATTTATATTCTGCGTTGTCAAAACATACAGATTGCAGGGCGATGATTAAGATGTGGCAAGAGTATTTTTCAGATGCAGTTAAATGAACTTATTTAACTAAGCAACATATATAAAATTATTTTGTTAAAAAGTGTGGTGTGTATTCAGCACTTCATTTTTTCTAGCCAGTGTAAGGAAGAATTAATTCAGGACACAGTTTCAGCTATTAATCTATTTCAGGGTGGGATACAGCACTACGCAAGACAGAATGGTAGTAAAATAACACTTCATCTGCCAAGCAGAAGGTTCACCCCACTCTGACCTAGTCTTTCTCACAGAAAGAATTAAAACAAAAATTATCTGCTGCTACAGCTTCATTCAGTTACTGTAAATAAAGCTAGGTCCTACTGTAACCAACAGAAAAGTTCTACTTAAAAGGAACAAAAGACTATGCCCCCTGAGAAGTACAAGAGGACAAGGCAGGTGAGTTCAGTAATAGACTATGAGCAAAGAACCTTTGTAAACATGCTGTGTGCTTCTATATGTTTTCAAAATGATGACTTACTTCATTAGATTCTCCAGAGACTGCTCCTTCACTTTAATGTCTGTAGAATGAAACAGTAATATTAAAATGCAGAATCCCTACAAACTTTCCAGTTACACTTCTCTGTGTAGATAAAGCTTAGTTTACTTAGCAGATTTGGTAAACTTTATAGGAATATTTTAGCCATTACAGGAAAATGACTATGGATTACAGCCAAAGTTTAACCCATTCTATCCTGCTTAATATAGTAATAATAAAATACTATGATTTTACACATGTGTAAGTTTCACAGATTCTGGAGCAACTTAGCAGAATAAAAAATATTGCTAAGTATAAAAATGGCAGGCATTATTTACTATCGGATTGCTAAATGCCAGGATGTTTAAACACACAAGGATATTGGGACCACTCTTAATTTATGAATACTTTGTGGTCACAGAAGGCAAAAAAGTATGACTGATCGACAGCGATTACATCACTACCGTGCAGGAACCTAACTTTCATTAGCACTTCCTTCCTGTCCCAATGAAAATTTAGAACAATCTTCTGTTATGGGAAAAAGAGGATTTGGGGGGGGGAGGGGGGGGCAGAGAAAGAAAGGGGGGTCAGGTAAGAATCTGCACATCTGCAATTCTACAAAACTCTACTAGACCACAATCTCTCTGAGAGACAATCAAATGATATTATTATGCATTACACTCCCTAAATACGCTGACAGACAATCATATTATACTAGCCTATATTCAAACGCCTGAAAAATATTATCAAAGTGAAAGCTAGACACATTTTCAAACTTAATTAAAAAAATAATGTATCACTTAGATGATGAGATCAACTCCTAAACCAAAGTGATTCTGAAAGATTTTCTGAAGGAATATGCAAAGTTGCAAGATTACTGGTGCACAGCCTATCAAATTGCTTATATGTCAATGCAGTTGCTTTGAAATCAGAAATATATCAGCCTTTTTTTACATCACATTTGCTTACCATATAATCGACTTGGATAATCAGTTGAATAAACAATCAATACATACATCAGAATGACCAACTAGTATTAAGGAAACAATTAACTAGGAAACTGATAGTTTTTGGCTGTGAGTTACAATTAGATTCTTATATGATAGTATGACAGATGTCCCTGAATAAAGAGATTTATAATTCAATTTTACTATTTCAAAGTTTTTACTCTTCCTGCTGCATAAAATAAAAAGGGAGAATGTAGAAGTAATTACAAAAAGAATCCAAAGAATACTTTTAATTTTAACATAAAGTCATAATAATCCTTGTCTGAAACATTTCTGAAGTTATCCTTCTTTAAAACAAATCACTGTATCAAAATTCTGCTTTTTAGCCAAGTTTGAACACAACCAAATTTCAAGGCATCGGAAAGTCTGATGTGCAGTGATGCTTACACATTTAAATTGTTTCCTGATCAGGATTCCTCCAGTTACCACAGAATTTGTTTTTACTTAAAATATTAATGTATCAAGCATTAACAGATCCCAGCTGTGTCTGAAAGACATAAAGAAAGGATATCTAATTCTATATACAAATAAGCAAGTGCCTTACAGTGTATACTCAGGCAATTCAATAACCTTTGAGAAGCTACCCAGACAAGTAGACTTACTCAGAAGGAGATTTTCAGCCTAGGATTCTTGGGCAGCAAAGATAAAGAAAGATCAGACAAAGCCATGGGAGAGCCTGAGGACAGCGGTCAGTTAGAATCACTTTTCTGTTTCGGATCCACGATCAGCAAGGATTTTTTATAGTATGCAAGCTTCTCTCCTGACAATCACCTTTTGCCAAAACATCATTAGATGAGATTATTTAGGAAATCAGATATCACCTCACAAAATACAAGTGTGGGTAGAGGTATGATTTAGCTCCTTAAAAGGTCAAATGTATTAAGTTTTAAACCAATTAAATCAATAAAATGTAGTGGCTAGTTACTGCAATCTCATTTGGGCCCTGAGCTAGATCTAGCCTAAAATTTTACTGACTGTTACAGCAAACACAGGCCTCCTGCTCCTGTTTGACTTCTACAGAGGCACAATTTCTTACAGATTTTCTGAAGAGGAATGAAGACATTCCTGGCCACTGTAGCATGAACAACAGCTGAACTAATTCTGAGTACACATACACTAAAGCTTTGATTTTTAGAGCATTTTCACAGATTACATTAGCTGAGAACATTTGTTTAATCACAGACACTTCATCTCACTCCTATCACTGCTGTGTCTGGACACTGTGGAAGATGGTAGCTAAGGAACAGGGATAGCTGCTGCTTACCAAGTAAGCACAGTGTGTGCATTCCATTCTGCCTGTTCTTCGTGATCTTGTCAAAAAAACTTTCTGGCTTCCATGCATCTGTCCAGAAAACTATAGAAACTGTTTCTCCAAAATTGTACAACTGTAAAACAAAACAAATCCAATAACATACACATACAATTTATAAAAGTAGAAGAGAACACAAAACATGACATAAAAATCTGAAGCCCTTAAAAAGGCAAAGTGTTGCAAGGTTAGAATCAAAATTACTACTTACTATTTCTTACTTCAGTAAAAGATAGGCAACTTCTAATAATGCGTGCAATGTCTTCCTAAGCTTTGATTCTACTGCTATGGTATGATTTGTACTAAAACAGGTGCAGATGAAAGTTGTACCATGCAAAAGAAGTTACAGTCTAAAATGGCATTTGATCTAAAGATCTGAAGACAGGGACAGATTGTGCATGTAGCAGAGAGGTGAAAATTTTTCTGATAAACATATAATAAAAAGAATATTGCTAGCAGATTCTATGTTAAGTATACTCACTGCCTTTAGCCTCAGTCTTGGCATTATTTATTACCATAAGTCCCTAATCTTTGTGAAGACATTTGAAGCAATAGTCTTGCCAACCATTTCCAGTGATGCAAAACTGAAAGTCAGATGTAAGCTAAAGTAGAATTTGGCTTGGAAGTATTGGTAACTGACTTGAAAAAGGGTAGAAGTGCACATCAATTTCGGTCAATACAGCTCTGGAATGAGGCCAGCCAAGATAGATTTTACAGCTTGCCAATATTCTGTCTGCTTGAGCCTACCTGTTCTGCCAGAGATTGGTAAAGCATGGAGATACTCTAGCTGCAATATTTTCTTTTGCCTGTACTGTAGCTACATAGTTCCTCACTGGTTGGCAAAGACAGGATAGCAGGGAAACAACAATTAGATAAACTGACCTCCCCACCGTCTCTGTAAATGTGGAAGGAAGAATTTCCAAGCCCACGACAGGAGGCACCACGTCTGCTGCTAGCAGAGGAAGGACCCTGCCTACAAGTAGCATGGCAGCTCTGTGCCATCTGCGGATTCCCCTATGCATACATATTTTACTGTGGCATTAGGTTGTGGTTTTAGCTCCTTCACGCTGGCAGAGCAGAACAGAGAAGACAGAGGGCAAACAGAATTTGAATCAAAGCAGAAACACATTTGTTTTCAAGGGATCAAGAGCTCAAATTTTAACCATTCATGCTGACAGGAACAGCATTTATTCAGAGAGTCCTGGAACATTACTGAAAACATTTCCTCTTTTAAATATTTCATTCTAGCACAAGGACAAGAACACACAGCGTACATTTCACAACCTAAAGGTTCTGCCAGTAACCTAAAAATAGGTTGAACCAACAAGTGCTCCTGATGTAACTTTTTAACTATTTAAAGGCTACGGTTCTAGAAAAAGAAAAAACCAAACTATATTTTTCCTATCTTTCATTTGGCTGGTTAGAGCTCTTTCCATTTCGTAGGCAACCTGAAGAAAAACTATTAGAACAAGGAGTTTCTCTTTCTCTCCTCCATTGTTGGAGCATCTGGGAACAAGTTAACTTTTAATCTCTTTGGTGAGGCAGTAGTATACCTTCAGTCATCAACAGTTGCTGAAATGTCCAGTACCAGCCTGACTGACTAGTTTATTATCTGCCACCTGAAAGCCACTGCAGTCATTTCCCAAAAAGAAGTAGCCCTCCTTCAGTAGAGAAGGTGGCCTCAGATTTTAATCACAGTTCCTTTGGCATCTTGATAACCTGAAGGAGAGAAACTTCTACCTCTGCCTTATAGCAAAGAGGTGTGCAGAAATGGGCAGAACATTACTACCTGATAACAATGTTACAGGTAATCAGATCTTTTAAACCACTCTGCCACATCATAACAGCAAGTTGGATGTCCAGCTTGTATATCCTACACTACTTGTTCTGATCTTATTATTTCTCTCAGATGTTCTTTCCATTGATCAACACAGAGATTCTTCCAAAATCTTTGCCAACAAGTTAAGCAAGTTATCCTTTTTGTGCAAGCACTACTACAGTCGGATTCACTGAATCTGTCTTTCATTTACCATCAGCACCAGATTTTGCATTAAAGTTTGAATGTCAAAAAAGAACAAAGCATTTTTGTCAGAAAGAGCTTGTCTGCTCAGTAGAAGCAACTTTAGAATGTCTTCAAGAAGTACAGGTACCATGAGAAAACCATAGTTACAGTCTCAAAAAATTATACAGCTTGGTTTCTCGGCAGCTAGAAGGCATGGAAGTAGCTTCTACACCAACAGGATGGAATGGGGAATATTTTATTAACCTCAAAAATGCCTTTGCAACTTATATTTTTGTACTAACTAAACACTGAAGAATAGATTTCCTAGCATTAATGCATGCACATTTTTTACTTTAAAAGAAATAAAAGAGTGGAAAATACTACTTTGCAAACTTTCTGGTATACCAATAATCTATGAATTCTGTGGAACTGAAGCAATGAATGGATACGCCTATTCCTTTTTTTTTCTTTGCCTCTTACAGAATACTGCGTAAAGCTGAGTTCTTCAGTTCACATTTTCATGAGCTCAGAAGAAGCTGTAACCTTCTGTTTTATTCACACACACAATACGAAAGAATGTCTGACAACTTTTGGTTCTGAGGTGCCTGTCTGCTCTCAGTTAGTATTTTTAACCCTTCTATTAATATTTCTTGCTTTACTTGTTATTTACATAAGCAATATTGACAGCTAATTGTGAGGCCAGAATAAAGTATGAGAGAAAAAGTGCTGTATCATGATCTCAGCTCAGAAAGCCTACATGTAAGTGAAATTTCAAAAGAAACTACACAGCAACTTCATGAATGGCCTGTCCAAATGACATTAGAAACCTGAAGCTGTCCAGATCACCAGAAGCTCACTTAAAATACTGGTGTGGCAAATCACCACAAGAATATAGAGTATGAAAAGAAGGAAGGACTTGAAACTAAATAGGGAAATTAAAAAAGGAAGATTCCCCCATCCCCTCTAAAAAGCACTAAAGCAAGCAGGAGAGAAAATGCAAGATAGTATTAAAGGGCAATAGGGCAACAGCTGCAGAGAAACCAAGAAATAAACATTTCAAAATGCAGACATTTATTTTTACAGCATCTTTCCCAGAATTATTGCTATATCAGCTGCAATGGTGACACTGCAATTCTTCAGTTAAGAACCTAACTCCTGTCCTAAAATTTCAGAACAGTTTCAGAAGTGGGAACATTCCAGGTGAAGAAAACAATAAGGAGTCTTGTCATTATGTTTTTCAGACTCAGCACCTTTATACATATGCAAATGCTCGTAAACCTCGTAGGATTATAATGATATTCAGCTATGTTCTGTGCCGAGATTGTCACAGGTTACATTGTAGATTATTCTTACAAGACAGGAGTATTCTGCCAATGAAGCTACAGCACAGCCTGATCACATCACACTGACACCAAGAGGCTGTTGCTGCTCTGCCAATTCCCCAGTGGAATTTGGAGACTATGTAGCACCTTGCATGATCCCAGGTTGTGTCCTGATAAATTCCAGTGAACATACACTGAAAACCTAAGACATGTTTTGTTTATCTTTGTCATAAGTTTTGCTGTGATGCTATGCAATGTTCATCATCAACCTAACAAGTCAGATTTTTGTCCCCTTATCCTCCATAACCAGTTTACACCCTTCCACACCATACCTACCTCATATTCAATCGTCTCTACTGTGCTATTTACTATATATTTTGCCAGACAACAACTTGGGAAGTAGAAGGATCAGCAACAGAGGTAGCAGGAATCAGTCAAGCTTCATTTTTAGTCATTATTGGTCATACAAAACAAACATAAGCTTAGACCTAGCCTTTTATGCCATATTATCTTGTACCACAGGCTTTTAATGCATAAGATGAGAACTTTCATGTGAAATGGATGTTTCTGCATTTCACACAGACAGGGCTGGAACTCCTTTTGGTACTGCAAGCCAACAAACTGGCTCAGCTGTCTCATGAACCTCCAACCCCCTTAGTATGTGCTGGAGAGAAAGCAACTGTGAAAAGAAGGATATCTGGCTGAGGATAGCCCACTCCACATGACTGCAGTCTTCAGAATGCAGCTGAGACAAATGACATAAAAGCAGGCGAAGGGAGAAACATTCTTTTTCTTTTGGCTGCCCTCTGTACCAGTACTTAGGAAACAGCCACTCCTGAAGCAGAACCAATTCAACTATCAAAAGACACAAACTCATTCCATGAAGCAGACTTGAACAAGACAGGATTTGCCCTCAAAAGGTAACATTATCTTGTCTTTAGTAACCTCCTCAGACTCTTCCCAGCAATACTAGACTGATTCCTTCCCACCCTCTTCACTTGGGTTAGTAAGCTGAAATAAAGATATCTAAATAGAGACATGAATCTATTCTGATTAAATGGGTGTTTCTGGGTCATATATCCTGGTAACAAATCACATTAAGTTGCACAGCAAATGTGAGTAATAAAGTAATATAACTAGTATTGATTTAACATTTAATTGGTTTGAGAAACAAACACTGAATTTTAAAGGGCCTGGAAACAGGTAGTCAGCAAAAACACCAACTAGTGATAGAAAATGGTTTATCATTTTACGTGAATAAAAAATATTTTGCATAGAGCTTCTCAGATTAGAGTATTTTTGAAGGCTAAAGCACAGAGACAGGGTGGAACTCAAAGGTTCTATTCCTGCAATTACTACAGGTTTTCTGTTTGACTTTGTGCATGGCAAGTAATGATAGCATCCCTCAGCTTCCTTATCTATAAGTAATACTTCTGTACTTGACACAAAAAGCTTACTCAACTATTAAAGACTCAAAGACAACATGATAAGCATGGCAGGAGAGCTCCTTTTGTGTTTCAGATACAAATGATCAGCTAGTAGATAAAAGGTAAAACTACTTTGTAACTCTAATTGTGTTACAAGAATTAACTGGACTGCTAAGAAAAAAAATAAGTGAGATGAGTCACTGTAAGAAAAGAGGGGACAGGCAGATGTTTGTTCTGAAGCTATTCAGGTGGAAAGTAGGTATGTCTCAAAAGAAAGGCAAGCCTTAGCCATGACATGTATTTTGCTAGCTACCTTACCAACACATAAAAACACACAAAAAAACCCCACCTTACAAAACTAGCAATGCTATTCTCCCAGAAATGAGCGGCTCTAACTTTAGATCTAGTCATGTTTATTAAACAAAGAGATAAATGGAACCAGGTCTAAGAATGGGAACGGAAAGCCTAGGAGATGTAATGGTGCACCCTGTACAAGGGAAAGAGGTTGGACTCTTTCCTTCCACAAAGACCTTTCTTAGTAGATCTGAGGCACAAAAAGAAAACAGGTTGCTAAAGACAACTTAAGAACACACCACTTAATTTAAAGAATCTTGAAGCAGATCAGACCATTCATTATGTTTTGATAATAGGAGCAAGAAGAGAATCTGCTTTCAAGTTGAGGAGGGATTTGTACATTTAGGGTAGTACAAAGGATATACACAGAATTTCAGCTAACTAGTAGGATTAACTAATTGGATGTGTTTGCTGAAGCTTAAATCTGCTCACTATATTCTATTCTAGATGTTTTCAAGTATCTCCCTTCAGAAAATCCTGTCTCATCTTTCTTTTCTCTTTCATTTTCCTCTGTGGATCTTTCACCTTTCCCATCTCTTTCCTTCTAACTCGTTATCTCAGCCCTTTGTCCCCACCCCCATGGCTTGTCTCCAGCTTTACACTTCAGTTCTCAATCATCTTTTTCATAGTACACTGTATTTCAAGCCATTTCGATTTTAGCATCATTCTTTCATATGCATCACAGGTCAGTATGATGCAGAGCAAGTCAGACTAGACTCTTTCCCCCATCTTCGGCTTGCAGCGCTGAATGACACTCCAATGAAGAGAACTAAGGCCATGTCTTGCTCTCAGGTGAGCAGCGGTAGAACAGAAGTAACTCTTCAAAATACCAAGTTTTCCAAACCTAGAGAACTAGAGCCCAGCTGCTAACAATGAAAGCTGAAGTGTACCACTAGTTATCTCCTATCAGAAGTGCTTTGTGAGAACTTCGGTCTTTCCTTGGGGATTTCCCCCCCACACCTGATTTCCCCAGCAGCATGCACAGATACCAAACCTCACGACTTCATCAGCATTTATTCTTGACTATAACAACAGCCATAGTGATCAACCTACTTCAGCGTCAGATTCCAGACAAGAGAGGTAAATCTACGGAGAACATACTAAGGGGCAATTCACATGCAGGCAGTTTGCCTCTTGGTTGTTCCCCTCTCTTCTGTTTTCATTTGTTTTTGAAGGAAAAAAACTAGAATAAATATCTGACATAGCAAGAACAGTGTATAAGGGATAGCAACAGCAGGTCATGGAGCCTTATGCTCTGTCTAGTACTTTGCTAATTTATACTGTCCCCCGCTTTCAATACCTGCAACTCATTGTATCAGTCAGCAGAGAAAGAACTTCCCAGAAGTTCGAATAGTTTAGTTTTTAAAACTGAAAAAAAGAAATCTTAAGACTTTATATAAAGCAATCTTCACCTGTGCAGTCTCAAAATAGCCGCACTGATTCTGTTATGTTAAATTGGCAAGATGGTAAGAATTTTTTCTGGAGTTTTTTTTGGAAGAGAGATTCCCTCTTCTTCACTCAATGCCTGTAATTTGGCAACAAATGTATTTATGCTCTTTGAATGTGAGAAACAAACCATAACTAATATTCTGAGCTCACACATTTTGCAGAGATTGTTGCACAGTATTTGTGATATACAGAATCAGAAAGCTTACTCTGACTTCAGTAATTCTCTACATTGCAGGAAAACCATACAACTACCAGCACTTTGATAGTGGCACAGAAACATTGCAGATGTTGCTGATCACAAAAGACGTTCTTTTGTGAACATACTGGGCAGTAGCTGCATTTTACTGAGGGTCTAATCAGCAGTTACAGCTCACTACGCACATGGCTTTCAGAACAACGTATAAAGGTGTTTCCTGTTTTTCTCTAGTAAGAAAGAAAGAGGTTTTGTATCACAATCTGATTAAAACAAGAAAAAAAGCCAAGCCTTTTCTGTGGTGAAGCAAAAGAGGAATCCCTGCTATACTTGACAGCAACTTTGCAATTTGAAACACAGTACCTCCAAAACCAAACTGATGGCAGGAGACAGCCACATAACATATAGAGGTAGATGGAGACTGTTCAGAGAAATTACAAACCTCCACCACAACTCTTCATTAAATCATAGGCTGCTTTTTAGGGTGATATCCTTCACTTGCTCTTTACACTCATAGGGCACAATTAAGAGTTAATCATACAGCTGGTTATAGTCCTGTCCGGTAACACAATGTGATCACAATTTCCTAAAATGCTTTTTACAACGGGAATGTTGACTTATGAGAAGGCAGCCCCTCCCAAGCCAGGACGGAAAAGGAGGCTATTGCCAGAGTGAATAACATCCCATTTCCTTCATGGTCTGTTCCCCTCACCATGGGTTAGGGAAATATTAGCTAATGTCCAAAACTGTGCTGACATGAAAAATGTATGCGGACTTTTTTGTAATATAGTCCCAGTTAGTTTTCTGCTCTCTTTTTTCAGCCAATCTAGAAGCCCTACACTCCTTCCTTTGCCTACCCGTAGTTGCAAGGCAGAGCAAGCTTTGAGAAAATTGTGTCAGCTGTGATCTTTGGGAATATGAGCTTTGCATCTTCTTTCCTAATGGGCATAAAAGAAAGAACAGTAAAAGGTGATGGGTAGGAGAAAACACTTGTCAACAGTCTGACAGCAGAGGCAAACTTTGTACCACCATAAAGCCAAAAGGGGAAAGGGTGAGTCCCAGCCTCAACTCTGGCGTTACCCACCCCAGTAAGTGCAGTCATGCAACAGCTGCCACCTGTCTGCTGTACGTGTAGAGTTTAAACACCAAGGAGTCTATTTCCTTCCTAAAAAGATAATTTTGCCTGAGGCTTACAGCAATAGGCAGGTGTCACTAAGAAAGGGCTCACAGGAAGAGCTATAAAGATTGCAACAATCCTGTGTTGCATTCCCTTTTGTACTAGCAGTCTATGTACTAGTACCAGAATGGGTGTACTAGTACAAGAATTTAGCAGCAACGTGCTGCTGCTAAACTGTCAGATCAGACAGCGCTCTCGCATTTCTAACCCATGTCCTCCAGGTGTGATCAAAGCTAGATATTACACTCATCCTATTACAACAGATTTTCTGTCGCCAGGCAGCACTGAAATAAGGTACTGGAGTTTGTCAGCATATATTTGAAGGTATCACTTGTTTGTTGAAATAAAAGATAGTGTTTTTTCTGTTAAGTTAGGAAGGAACATTTCCTCCTGCAAAGATGACAGCACGTTGTTCAGACCCTCAACTCCCATCTGTAGCACCCTTACATTCCCGTGCTTGCTTACAGTCTTGACAGACCTCAAGCTTTGTTTAAGGGTTCCTATACAGAGGCAACAACTTTGAGTGCTGAGAGGGCAGGTTCCCTGCTGCGCAGGTGATGTAAGATAAGAACATATCCTATGCTACAGGAATCAGCAAGAACAAGAGGAGGAAGCTGTAACTAATCTACATGTGATTAGTGATGCTACATACATTGATACAACGTTTTTCATGTAGGAAAATAAGTGAGCTGTATACACGTAAAAGGAAGTAGTCAAGGATTTTCTTTTTGGACACTTGATCTTTGCTGCTTTAGCCATGCAAGAAGTACAGAAACTGTCACTTGTTCTTTCAGTCCTTCGCTAGAGCAAATCCCTTACATCTCAGCAGACAGGCAGGAAGTGAAGACCAGTCAACTCAGGAGAGAAAGAATGCATTGTGTGCACAATTCTGGAACTGGTTATGATCCACGCTGGACCCATACACAGGCCTGTTTATGTATTCCTTTTATTACAAGAAGAGCATATTTCTCAACAGGATAACAAACTAATTTCAGAATAAACTTATCAGGTAACCATCAGTGGTAGAAGGGAGCTAACATGGGCAAAGCTTTATCTGTAAAACAACTTAAATGTCAAAGTCTCGTGGGGGAGTAGGTTAGAGTGCAGAGAAGAGAAGAGAAGTGTTGTTGTGCACATGCACTCATAAAAGTGGACTTGTGCTGGTTTTGCTGATGTGTAGCATGCTGAAAAGGAAGTGTTAACAAATTCTGACAACAGAAATGTACAATTGCTACAGATCTTCAAGCTTTAGATTGCAACATGCCCTACTGCATCAGTAGGGAAGCTCAACAATTCTAAGTTTAGCAGTTGTGGAATAGCATATACACAAAAAAGTTACCTGTAAACCACAGCAGCCCACTGCATTCATTATTGAAGCATTATGAATGACCCTGTATGGAATCCCCAGTTTTACTGCACGCAGTACTAAATCACTGTGCGTCGTGGCCCTGTAGTAAAAAGGGAGGGGGGTTAAAGATTCAAAATACACACCGTATATTACTAGCACTGTAGTTTGCTTTGAAAGTAAAATCAAATCCTTCACAAATAAGGCAATGCAGAGGTGTCAAAAAGGCAACAGTAACTCGACTTACTGTTATGGGAAAGTAAAAAACTGCAATAAAGCTTCCATATATTGTCTTCCCCAGCTGAAAATATAGGCAGCCTCACTATGCTACTGTTCTTTGCAGCTTTCTGGTGTCATTAAAACTGCAACACTAGCACAATTGTTACTTTTAAAGTAAGTTTGACAAATATTTGAAAAGGAAAGTTCCATTTGTCCTTTATCTTTTGCAGGTGTCTGCTGGACATCTGTTGAACTGTAAACATCAGTACTACTTGGCATAGACTGCAGCAAAATTCCAGTATTTCCTTAAACACTGCACAGCTAGGCCTTCTCCAGCACCTGCTAGGAAAGCAACATTCTCAAATAAGCAGAACTTTGAACAGATTGAGGTGAGCTGTGTGCAGTACTTGGAAAAGCCATCCTTAAAGTAAATCAACTATTAAAATACTTAAGCCAAAATTACTCCAAATAACAATGTCTAAATTTGTTGAGAGAACAATTTTATTCAAAAGTAATTACAAACAATTCTAGTTAAGTTTAGAAATAAAGCTCAATTTGGCACCAGGTATCTAATACTCGAAACACCTTGCCATGACTGTAGCAAGAATCACTGGACTTGCAGTTAACAGAGTCCTTTTAAGATGGTAAATAAATATAGACCCAGAGTAGTCTTATCTTTGAACTGCAACAATTTTGAAATGTTTATCTTGCTTGCAGACAGTTTAAATACATGTTAGGAACTACATTTTTCCATGTGAAATATGGAAATTCACATACCCCTCATCTGAATTTATCAAATCTGAACAATGGCTTTAGTTATGTCCTTTCCCCAAGGTGTATCACACACACAGTCCTGACCATAATAAAGAAGGAAGCAGAGAAAGAAATAGCATATACTGATCAGAATAATTAAATAGGAAGACTGCTTTCACCCTGGCCAGGTTCAGTTCCCATACAAAATTCCCTTGATCTCTGGCCTGATAATTTCCACCCTGCATGTCTGACTAGCACCATTCAGCAGATCAGGTGCTTCAGATAGTAACACAAATGTGGCAGCAGCTGGCAGGGCTGCAAGGATGAACCGTTAAAAAAAAAAAAAAATCAGTTTCACTGGAGAAACTAAATAGAGGAATCTGATTTTGAAAAATCAGAGACCTGATAAAAATAGACTCCTAGATCCAGTGGAACACAGTAAGGTTATCTAAAACAGCACTCCCATTAGGAAATAAAATATGCTCCTGACTTCCATAAGCAAAGGTGATTTAAGAATGCTTGCTCTAAGAGTCCTGGGGGCTAGTTTTAATGCCTTGTATTATTCTCTTCACACACACAGGACAAGGGGCACTGGAGGATTTTGTGGTTATGCTAATGCTGACCAAGGGATCAGCTGGCTTTATTCACTGAAATTTGCTCCAGCCAGTATTTTTTCCCCAATAGATCTGTCCATAATGACTGTAGCTAAAAGCAGAAGAGCCCTCAGCTAATACCAACAAAAGGCCTGATGGAGTTAGCCCTCTGTACCCCAGGCTATGCTAATATCTTCTGTCACTGACAGAACATTCAAGAAGTTTCATGGGTAGTAATAACATGAATATTAGTACAGGCTAGATGAAGCTGGGCTTTCTGGTATGACATTAAAATTATTAGGCTCCTGCTAGCACATTTACAGTTGTTACCATGTCTCCAGATGAAACATTTGCAGCAAACAACAGTGAGAAGAACTACAACACAGGCATAGCAACTTTTTTCACCTTAACCATTAGCCACAGACAGCCGAGATTTTCTAAAGATTCAGACAAACACTCTTCTTGCATGCAAACATATTTGAAATACCAAGATCAGCTGCAGTCACACACTTTCCATCCACCTTCCTTGCAGCTTCTCCTAAGACAGAAACATTCGGTTCTCTTTCTTAGTCATCTCATGAATACCTAAATCCATCAGTCCCTGGTCAGGGTACAGGTAACATGGCTCTACATGAATCCTAATTTTAACATTAACATGCATTGAAAATATAATTAATATTTCTGAAATATAGCATCATCTGCCCCTAAGTACTAGTTTAATATAAGATTCTCTTGGCAATTCCCTTTATCCTGTAT
Organism: Dromaius novaehollandiae; assembly: GCF_036370855.1. Lineage (NCBI taxonomy): Eukaryota > Metazoa > Chordata > Aves > Casuariiformes > Dromaiidae > Dromaius > Dromaius novaehollandiae. Next base: position 20,189,093 of record NC_088105.1, on the reverse strand, counting down.
TTACATAAATTATCCACTTTTGATAGATGTGCACACTGCTCCTCTTTTTCATAAACTCTCTGTATATTTTTCTCCCACAAATAGGGTGCTCAGTGATTTGATTTTTCTTGTGCCCCTTAATGCTGTGGTATAAATCTTGAATCACCAGCTGGAGACTAAAAGCTCTTCTGTATGGCTTGACATTACAGACTGATGATGCCTGACTGAGAAGACAGAAAGAGATCCTTCTGGTGATAGGAAAAAAACCCATATATACCTTCCAGCAGGAATACAAAATGGAAACAAAAGGCTTAACACACCAAGCTAAGACATTTATAATGACCTAAGTGACTTTAAAGACTAGCACATATCAAAACAGAAGCACTGTACAACAAGCAATCAACATTCATTCTAAAACAACTGAGAATACAAGCCACAGTTTATAAATATAAATCACGACTAAAAGACTATGCTCTCAAAACATGTTGCTTTTCTTAGTTATGCCAAAGCCTAGAATTTTTTGTTAGCAAATGAAACCTGGGACAAAGTATTCTCTATGAAGGCCAGCATAGAGAATGAAATGACAATAAATCACTGCTGAAGAAGAGATTTATACCTCCCTGAGCTCCACATTCCTATCTGTAAGGGATGTCTGGGTGAGAAAACTCCAAAGCAAGATGCAGTGTAGAGAATTGTGTGTATATTTTGTATGATATAAAAATGTTCTGAAAATCAACTATTCCTTATTCACAAAGAATTATAGCTATGGAGGGCAGCCCCAGTCTACTTGGGAAAAAAAAAAAAAAGTGATCAGGCTAGAGCAATAATCAAAATGTTGCCTCATCTTACCCAAAGGGATCACCAACCACAAGAAAAGCAACATCACAAACATCAGCTTCTTTTAAAATGCTATCTGCTTCTTGTTCCACTGTTTCTCGATCAGCCAAAATCAGTTCTTTTCCATAAAACTCTTCCTAGAAAGTGAAATTAATAAGAAACACCAAAATAAGACATTGGGATTGTTTTCATCTCTCTGTGTTCCAATCCAGGAACACAGACACAGACAGCATATACTGGAAGAGCCAGCTCAATTATTATCCCCAGCCGTTTGACCCACATGTTAGAAAACCCTACCTCCCCCTGCAAGAACATCTGAATGTCCCATTAGGCAGCTCCTGAGTTGACAAAAATTACTGCCAATCATATTACTACACCAATTCGGTTTTCTTTATGCCATCTGTATCAGTTCAGGAGTTGCTCCACAAGCAGCCTGGTTACACCTACAGGTTGAAGGTCCCTGGGTAGCCACTAGGCATAATAATCTAGCCAGTCATCCCATTGGAACTCATCCCCACTCACATGTCTGAGCCTAACTGCTTAGGCTCATTATAATACTAACATCAAACCAGATACAAATAAGAAACTAGCTATTACTATAACCTAGTTTTCCAGCTTTTATTTTCCTTTACTACATTGTAACTAACCACATCTAAGGAATGAGTTCATATTAATCCTTCACCTTCAGTTCTCCATAAGAAATACTGTACCATGTATGCAGGTAAATACATTTGACTGTCCTTCAAACACTTCCCTTCAGCAGCTAAGTAATCATTAGGTCTCTTTGCATGTTTTGAATGTATTTGCAGAGTACAACCTCAGATGTGTAGTAAAACTTCACTTAGTTCTAGAAACATGCTTACTGATTATCTCAAACATCTCTGTCTCTGTAAGTCAAGTTTCACCATACATTTCACATGCTGTTTACGTGATTAGAAAAAAAGTTTTTTCCAGGGCATAGACCAAAAATGGTGGTTTTGTTCTGACAGCATTCAGCACATTTGCACGTTAATACAAATATCTACAAGCTATTAAAATTGGCAGTTATCATCCAAAAAGGGTTTCCTCTGACTTTTCCTTTGATTTCAGTGGTAAATTCGTCTTTGCACGAATTGACAAGAGAACCACCGTATTTGTACAGAAGAGGAATGGGGCTTCCATAAAAAAAAAAGAAGTACATCCAAAAGCTAGAGTACTGGCCATGGGACCTCAGATACTGGGTTTGTTTCCCTTTTCTAAAGGGGACCTCCTCACTCATTTTGGATAAGTTTCGCTGTCTCTGTAAAATAAGTGTATTATTCTCCTGTGGAACAAATCACAAACTGTTCAGGTTCTACAGAAAGGGCACCAAACATGTACATAAGCAAATCTGACACCTATGATTCAGAATGGTTGACAACCACCCTGGAGTACTGCTGAGGTCCATACTATTATTAAGAGACTCAAAATTAATTTTGACATCCCACTTGTTTTTCTTAAGCGTCTTATACTACATGGACATTAGCAAGCAGCACAGAACAGCAAGAGCAGATCTGTAAAGCAAAACAGTTGGTGCTAAGAATCCAGTAACAACGCTCTATACATTTTGGTGGGTTTACCACAGGACCAGACCAACTCTAGTCCAGTACTGTGAACGAATGCTCTTTACAAGCTGAAGGGCATTCCCAGAGCACACCTTTCAGGTTATTTTTACCCAGAGGAATCCATCTGCAAGCTCTCAGACTGCTTCACAATGCAAACCAAGGCACATTAGAGTTTAATAAAAGCACTCTCCTGATCTAAACTAAAAACATAGACTCACTAGGAGGTCACTAGGTCCAAACAGTTCTTTCACCAAACTGAGAGCTAATTTAGATGGTCAGCACTGAACAGCCTTTCATATACGTTTAGATAGGAAAACAAAGATAAAACTAAGTCATGTCATTTGAATTTTGATATTTGACTTAAAAAAAGGCAAAGATATTCGACAATTTTCTTTTATTTGATGTTTTGTTTTCAGCTGACTAGGAAGCATCCATCAAAAATTCTTTTTGATTGAAAATGCAGGTCTTGCAAAGTAAAAATATTCAAAGAATCACTTCTATTTTGCCAACTTTCCAGCTATTCAGCAACAACAAAAATTGTCATGAACGGATTAATTCCAATTCAGGTTGCTTCAGGGTACCGAGTTAAACAAAAATACACAGAGTGTATCTACATTGCAAAATACAGGAGATATTTGGGGCCATTTCTGGTATTTTTTTAGCCTAGTTTGTGTCTGGTAACAACATAATGCTGACTCCAACCTAAATAGCTCACATTGCTATAGATACATGTAGCTATGCCTACATATACCTGAAGCATTATAGCTATACTGCTTCCTCTGATCTGTGAGGAGATAAGCCCCCTTTTTTGGTAATATTTCAACATTATTTGTCTATGAGCAGCAGACCCAGAAGAGGTGTAATTCATAGGGGTTTTTACTACTATCATCTTCCACAAAGTGCATTTACTGACAGAAACTCATCTCCACATCATCAGATAGCCCACCTCAGACTGAACTGCATGATCTGTTCTGGGAGACTTGGCATGGTGAGACCGCCTATCCCACAAAGAAACATGAAACTCTAAGGCACGCTAATTACTATTCCTAGCAGACATCATAACACGTCAGGCAAATACAGAAGTTCAAGGCACCAAAATAAGTATCTTTTAATCAAATCAGAAATTTTTCTAAGCAAGTTCTTTAATATTTCAGGCTATCCTTATCTTGTTGGAATTTGAGATGAAAATAAGTGTCCAAGTATGAATATTACTTGTAGGAAGGAAAATTTTATTTTTGTTCCAGCCTTCTCACAAGGTAGGAGAGCAATTCCTCCTATCAAATATAGCACATAAAGGTCACATACATTCTCTTTATGAGATCACACGCTGTTATTTTTTCCTGTTGAAGTTACTGACCTACCACTCTAGTACCCTCCTTAATAGGCCCCAGGAGATACCTTACAGCTTGGTGAGACAGCAGCGGCCAAACCTACCAGCGCTTCCTTCCCTACAGTGAGGATGGACGTGTAGGCCTCTAGGTACACCCTGCGGCACTGCCTCACCACCTCCAGACCTTTCACCGTGATGTCCTTAGCATCTCCCAAGCCCAGTCCTACCAGGTACAGCATGTCAAGGCGAGGGCGTCAAAAGTGCCAGGGCCGGGTGCCAGCGCCGCCACCTACCACGGGAGGGAAACGGGCATCAGCCAGGGGCATCTCACACCTCGCCCGGCACGGAGGCCTCGCCCCGCTCCTCTCACCCGCCTCTCCAGAGCCAGAGCCAGAGCCAGAGCCAGAGCCAGAGCCAGAGCGCGCGTACCGGCGCGTAGCGTAGCGTAGCGTAGCGGCCCGGCCCGGCCCGGCCCGGCCCGGCCCGGCCGCGAGGGCTCCCCGCGCCGCGCTCGCCCCAACGGCCCCCAACAGCCGCTCTCCCACCTGCCAACCACGCCGCTCCAACCAGCCACTCCCCCGCCCGCTTTACGGCGCTCCGCGGCAGCCGCGGAGGCTGCCGGGAGCTGTAGTCTGCCGCAGAGGCGGCTCAAGGAGCGCGCGCGGGCTGCGGCGGTTAAGCATGGCGGCGCGGCAGGGGGGCGGGGCGCACGGGTGCCCCACACTGCCGCTCGCCAACGGCCGGAGCATCCCGGTGCTGGGGCTCGGTAAGTGCCGTGCATCGCCCGCCGCCGCCGGGCCGCCTTTGGCCTGGGCCGCGCTTCTCAAAGGAGCGGCCCTGGGTGAAACTCGCGCCGCCGAAGCCCTGCCTGCCTGCGCCGCCCCTGCTGAGACGCTGTAGCGTGGTGGCGGGCGCGTGAGGGGGCTCCGGGGGCCGCCAGGAGGCGGCTTGGGGCCCGGCGCAGCGAGCGACCTTTCCCCTGAAGGGACGCGGGGCCCGGCCTCCTGCCCAGCTTCGCCTCAGGTCGCCCGCGCGGGGCGGGGCGGGGCGGTTCGCGCCCTCTCCTGGAAGGGCGGCTGCTATTGGGCGGCTCCTCACGGCCGCGTTCAATGAAGCTCGGGCGCTGGAGGCTCCTTCTGCTTCCCTGTGGCGAGGCGAGCTGAGGAACAGGTGCTTTTCCGCTTGGGAGTGCAAGTAACTCCTTCCACACCCCCCTGAGTGTTATTCGGTAGCTCTTACGGTGTTCGGGGGACTTGCTTAAAGCGGAGTTTCTTATTGGAAGTTTTGCAATGTGTTTTTTTTTCTTCAGCTTCAGCTGTTGCAGTCAAATGCCTGCGTGGGAATCTCAACTTCTATTTAAAATCAGAAGGCCAGTGTAACCTTCTGTCTCATGGCTGCACGACAAGGTCTCCTTTCTGTATTTTGAAAGAATCCAAATGCTCTATTTGCTAAACCCTTGCAGGGCTTTAGAGGCTGTTGGTCATACAAGTCTTTATGACACTTTTAATAATAATTGTGTTTTTAGGAAAAGAAAGAGCCACTTTTCTGCTTGAATTATCATAATGAAAGGGGAAACTAATTTTCTGTTGATAATAAAATTAAATATGGCCAGATGCAAATTACCAGTTTTGCAGTGAAGAGTCCTGCCTGACAATCAGTAAGGCTCTTAAAGGTGTTTCCCCCTCCCCACTTCAGGGAGGCAAACAAAGCATCCCCCCCCCCAACTGTTTGAGAATAGGAGAAAAAGGTTTTTATATTTATTGAACTGCAGAAGAAAAAGCCCACAATTATCTTGCAGTAGTATACTCCTTTTAGCTGTATGAAGGAACATCAGGTTTATGCTATCCCTGTTCTTAATTCATGGATTTGCTGATGGTTCAGAAGATGCAAAATCTTACATGAGTATAGCGCCTGAATTATCTATCCTTAAAGGCATCTCTTTTAAGTCAGCATAGGAACATGTGAGGGGAGGGGGGTAAATATCAGTCATTCTACGTTGTTACAGTCTGCTGTACACATAGTAGAGAGAGTGTTTCAATCTTCAGAACATGAAAAAGCATTAACTCTCCCAGTGTGGGGGATGTAGTAAAGACTGCCTGGTAGGTGCACCACAAAGAGGCAAGCATATACCAGTGACTGTCATATGCTTGAGGTTCCTGTAGGTACTCTTTAATGGCTCTTTTTGCAGTAGAAAGAATTTTACCTCTTCCACCTAGGATGCAGGTAGAAATCTTAGACTGGATTTTTCCAAAAGTCTCTTTCATTGACTGTATATTCTAAAACATGGATACTCTTCTAAGTCAATCTTTTATGATGCAATTTTATTTTAGGTCAGTTCAATATCCCAGGTTTTCCATGATTTTAGACAAACATACAAATCAAAGGCACTTATGTTCTTTGTCTGTGATGCTGGAGTCATTCAGTGACACAAATATCAGGCTAAGCTGTAAAATAAAATGACCTTCATGCTCTTTACATCCTGTAGGTCCTGACTTCAGAGCAGTTATGTAGGGTTTTCCATAGTATGAAGGAGGGTAAATTTGGAGATGAGGATTTTAGAGACAGTGAATTAAGCCACTTAAATCAATAAGAGTTGGTCTTTGATTTTAATAGGGACAGTGTTTCAACCAGAAACGCTAGATGAATAGATAGAGCTTGTAATGCTTGTTTCATGGTACCCAAAATCATTTTGAGCAGACTTAGGAAGTCATAGTAACTCAGTGACATCAACAAAAGGATTTAAAAGTCTATAAAATGTTGGTAACTGCTTTTACCATATATTTTGCACATATACACATTCATAAACATTTAGTATGTATATGCTGGATGTAGCTATTTGTTGTTTTATTATCTATTAACCTTAATAAGACCTTGATGCAGCTGTCCCTTACAGTTCAGCATGTAGTGGAATGACGGACAAATGCATTTTAGACTGTCTCCAGAGACATAATTTTTCTATTGGAGATTGTTAAGTAATACATTACTTAAATGGTTGGAAGAAGTAGTACACTAGAAAGTAATTGGGCGGAAAGACTCCTTGTGTCCTCTACTGGATAGCATTCTGCCTGCTGTCCTTCAGTTATATCAGTAAGTACTAAGTAGTTGTTTATCAAGCCTGAACTCAACCACAGTGAAGGACTAACAACATAGAAGAACAACAAAATTAAGACTGAAGTATTCTCGGCCAGTAACTTCTGTTAGGTACAGCTTTCAAGGAGCTTCTCTTGATCTGCAGTGGTGTCACGAAGAGCAGAATTTGGTTCTTTGACTTCACTTTTCTGTTCTTGTCTTGATAGAGTAACAGTTGATGTGTTGCTTATACATTCTGCAGCTTTTTGAGGATCTTGCAATATACAGGAAAAGTCAGGTAAATTTAAGAAATCCTTGTTATATGCTGCAAAACATTGCAGATAAGAAAAGCTCAAGACTCGCAACACTTGTATTTGTGGTCAAGTTATAAATACCAAGGTACACCACCTAACATCAAGGGATCTTGATCCATGGTAGGCGTTCCTACTTGCTACTGTTTTATGAATTAATGATTTATTTTTGCTACAGCCTTACTGCACTAGTGTTTGCAGTTCAAAAAATTTATTCAGCAATAAACTAGGGGAGAGTAGAACTTCTCTCAATGAGGTAGTGCAAAAGCATTTCTGCAGGATTTAAGATGTGGTTATTTCTTTGTCATTTGTTATCCCTCTAAACATGCAGACCTAATTGTTATCCATGAAAAATGATCTTTGAGAGGACAGACATCTATGTTGCTTCTGTTGCTGGACAAGCTTTCCTAAGCTTCAGAGACAGGTAAATATGCAGTGTTGAGGTAGTTGCAACTACCCAGTCATGTCAACTGAGAGGCAGTCATGTCAACTGAGAGGCAGAGCAGATATGCGAGTTATTTCCAAGTGATGAAAACTCTTTTGTAGCAGCCAAGAGATGGAATAGGAGACATGTTAACATGGCTCTCAGCTAGACCATGTTACTCAAGATGGAGTCCAACAGCAGAGTCTAGGATAGCATTCTGAGAGGAAGGGAAAAAAAGCTTCAGATGGGAAAAGGTGGTAGCAGTTCTTTTTTTAATCAGGGCTTTGGTATGTGAGTTGGTTTGTTTTTAAAAGCTCTCAGGAGCTTTTTTCCATGTCAGGGCTGCCTTGGCTTTCAAATTTGTATAGAAATGTGATTAAATTGGTCAAGGTTTGATGCAAAAGGGGAGACAGGACAAGAAGGCGATAAAGTAGTCTTTCATTAGCCTGCCATTCTTTTTCTGATGCTTTGCACTCATTTACCCAAGCTATTCTTGGTGAGGAGGACCCATTTCCATTAAAAATGTCTAGTGAGGAAGATTATGTAGTATGTGAAACAGTTTATGATCAGTCTGAAGGGTTACTTGAAACAATATGCCAAAATCTGAACATCCAAAATTCTATATTTACCTATATGCATGTTCATATTATATTGTATTTGCATTGTGTCCACCAGCAAGACAAATATACCAGCACTGGTAAAGCAAGCTGTCTTTCTTAAGACACTTACTGATTATCTTAAGGCAGCCCACCTTTGTGTTAGAAGTTGCTGTATAGCTGAAGTTTTAATCAATAAGGGAAAAATAACCTACCTCTTCTTATAAGTCTAAAATGAAAGAGTATTTTGGCCCTAATACTAGATGGAAGTGCAGAGATATGCCCCAGAGGAGTACATTACCTCATAATGGCTTTAGATTGCTTTAGAAAATGGCTACATTCAATATGTTGCTAATAAGGTAGCTGTAACTTTCCATATTTGCAAGATTTACTTTATTAGCATTTTAAAAATATGGGGCAAATAATTGATTAGTATACAATGACAGTGTTTTGAAGTTGCACTTCTCTGTAGGAGCTATGTGTTTCAAATTGTATATTTTGTTGTGAGTCTTTGTAGTATAGTAAGGAATTCCCCATAGTTTCCTTGTCTTAATTTAACTACGGGATACTTGGTTCTTATTTAAAGCAACATTGTTAAAAATGGATTATTTTTCAAAGTGGTACACAAAATTTCATTCTCCTCTGGCTTTGGAAAGATAATGCCTATGCTTTGTACCGTTCATTTTTACTTCTAGTTAAGTAGGGAGCCCTCACGAAAGTTTTCATTTCGTTAAGAATTTTTTTTCCGTTAAGTCTGTGAGATAAAGCTGCCGCCATCTAAAGCATTTGGATAGAATTCAGTAGCAAGGGAAGTTTCCTAATATTTTAGTTATAGGAAGAAAACTTTTTCAAGGTCATTTGCTGAATGGTTGAGTTCAGTATAGCATTACTCTTTGTTGGAAGGCTTCGTGGTGTGAGGGAGACTTGACAAAGTCTCCTAGTGGTAAAAAGTATTTGATTAATTCATGAACCTTAACAATATGCTTCTCTGAACACCTTATTTTCAAGCTAGAAGCAGGCACTCCTGTGCATTTTAAAACTTCGAAGTTGTGGAAGCTCCATACATAGTTATAAATAAATAAAATTTTACCTCCCTTTGTTACAAAAGGGCCCTGAAGCCCAGTAAGAGTCATCTCTTAAGGCTTGTTCTGGCTCTATAGTGAAACTATGTTTAACCCTTTGATAAAGATTTTTTGATAAAAACCCTTTTTGTTTTTTCTATGCACAGTACTCATGAAATTCAGGGTATTTGGTCATATAGCCTGTGATTTCCTGACAAGTCATATAATTGATACCAAAAAATACAAAGAATGTTATCTAGTAAAGTTGTTTTCTGTGTAAACCTTGGTGTAGCTAGAATTAGTAACAGCTTGATGAAATAAAAATTTCTCCTACTATCAAAGTATAAAATTAATCACATGCTTATTTTGGAAGGTGGTTCAGGACAGAAAAATTACAAAACAAGTATTTTATTAATAATAATGATGTTCATTACAGAAGTGCCTGAAGATCATTCAAGAATGGTGCCACTATAATAGGCATTGCAATAGGAAAGCAGACAGGTACTCGCCTGAACAAATTACAATCAAATAGCCAAAACCTGAGAAAGAGAAATAAAAAACAATCTGAGTAAGTAATATGATATCAGTTAACTTCTGGCAATATTAATTTGTTTATGTTTAATTTTTACTGCATATGTCAGTATGTTACACTAACATGGTAAAATGATACATACAGGCACATGCATACAATTCCTCTATACTGTAGAGAAACCTAAAATCTCTCTTGTCCTCATATCAGGGTGTTCCTTAGAACTGCTTCCTGCAATTCGGCTGTAGCTTTATCTACCGAAATAAATAATAAAAATAAATTTTTACTGACTTTGCTGATTACAACATTTAAGACATAACATCATTTGCATCACAGCCACGCAAAACTTCTTGTATTATTCCCAGTTCTTTTCACAAGTGAGATTTTTCTGGTGGAAAACATAAAGCTGGATTACTGCATTTTCATTACATTATGTTTCCTTTTTTTCCCACCATAAAAAGCTACACATAATTTGGAACCTAGTGCTTAGTGCAAATATTTTAATGTTTTTTTCCAATGCACATTACCTTTTCTATATCCTTACTAATCCAGTTATCTGCTTTTTAATTATTAATTCTAGGGTTGCTCATGGTCATTCTTAAACTTAACTGTGGTCAGAAAAAAGTGTATCCTGTTGGGACTGGAATCAATTGAGGTTTTGCTTTTCAACCCAATGGTAGCAGAATAAGCCTTCACTTTTTGTCATTCACCACTAGTGCCTTTTTTCATCACTCTTTCAGTTCTTAAGGAAATTTATCGAACAGTGATCCTAGTACCAAGCCCTGTGTTACTCCCCCCTATTAATCTTATCCCGTAATAAAGATTGACTGTTTTTCTCCCTTTTGTTTTATGTCTCAACTAGTTTTTTTTTATTCTGTCAGGACTTTACTTCTCACCCATGGTTACCAAGTTTCTGCAATAGCCTCTTGTGATGAACAAAATGCCACAACTATAAATCTTTGTCTCATTCATCCACTGTTTCAGTAGCTCTGACCTTGAGAAGTTGTACTTGAGCTTTGAGGGCCTCCAGATATTTAACTTCTCTCATATGTACAAAACGTGGATGTATTCCAGGCAGCTGTATATTTGTAGAGAATGGAACAAAATGAGTATCCTCTCCCAACCTGACTAAACTTGCTGACCTCTTGCCCTCCTTGCTTTCTTCAAATTTCACCTGGTTGTAGCCTGATGTTTTATTCTTTAAAAAACAGAATGCTATACGAATGTGGGGTGTGTTTGTGTGTGTGTGTTTCCACTTGAATTTAAGCTGTGGTATGAGTGCTGCCATCTGATGGGAGGTATATCAGTATTTTAATAGCGTTTTTAGAGGGCAAAATAATGTGAAAAGAACATGTCCTTTCAAACTGTGCTCCTGGTGAATTATTTCCTCATTTCATTGTTTATGTTCCAAAGCTAGAATGCATGTGCACCTGCAAGAATAATGTCCACTTGCACTGATTTATATTTGACCTATTAACTGTGACTTAATAGCAGAAAGATAGCTTCCTTTCTTTCATGCTGGATTCTTTTTGGCAATCACACTGTTGCTGATGTGATACAGATGAATTTTAAAGGTCTCTCAATAAATATAAGTAATAAAAACAAAATTAGACTTTAATGGCTGTTTAATAATTAAAGCTTTTGTCAGTTTAAACAGAGACATTTTCTATGTATGCTTTAAAATTTTCTGTTGCCAGCATTACTTTTAAACGTTATGACTTTAAGTGTCCACTAGATGAATGAATTAGTTGTAACCCATTTGAAATGAATAAGGAAGGAAGCTCCAGTGTATTTAGCTTTTGTCTTTCACCACACTTCTGTAATGTAGAGAAATGGTATAAAACTTTATTTAAAAAACATTTCCTGACTTTTATCTTTCAGCCTACATATAGCAGATTTCAATCATCATACTTTTTATTTCCCGCCCCCTTCCCCTTTGCCAGAGTTCCTTGGCATAGTTTTTGGCAGCACTGAATGGTGATGTCACATGGTGGTGTAACCTAAATTGCAGTAGTTCCTCATGCCTGCAACGAGGGAGGAAAGGGAGACTGAATCCTAAACTTTCTTCAGTTCTAGTGTTTATGCCAAGTATCTCCAATACAGACAGTGATACAAAATCTTCCTTATGAACAAAAAAAAAGGGGGGGGGGGGAGCACCATCTTTGTGGCTTTACATCAGTTTCATAACTGTAAGCTCTGTTCCCTGGGCTTACTGCCTGAATGGAAGTACTTTGCATTCTAATGCATGCTATTCCAAGGTTGCATGTGTAAGGGGAGAGGCAAGGCTGCAAGAAATGTTGTTGTCTTGGAAACCTTGAGGAAAATATATTTTAAATTCTTAAATGATATGAAAATGTAGAGCACTTTATCAGAAGCATTCTTTATTGTTCAGTTTTAATTTGCATAACTGATAGCTGTGTTGCTGCTGTCCTTTGAACTCATGAACGCTATTAGATATCAGTGGGACTCTGCAGATTTCAGATGTTGCACTGCTGCATGATTTTGCAGGAGCAAAAGGTCATGCTTCACAGTTGCACTTATTCTATAAGTAGTCCTGTGGGTTTGCAGGGTACTGTTATGATGTTTAAAATTAGCTGTCATTTTGAATGCCATGTTGAATTAGGATCTTAAAATGAGTTCTTGTGTATATGTTTTCCTGATGTAAGCTGCAAATCATAAAATATTGTAAAGAGAATATTATAGGAAAAAGTATAAAAAGAACTGAAATTTAAGTGTTTTTTAATTAGTGACCTCATGGTAAACTACAATTTTTAACATTACTATCCCTCTACTATATGCTTAATCATAAATGATGTAACGTATATGCAGATATTAAGCCCTTACTCAGTACTTAAGTAGGGTATTGTCCTAGTTCTTACTGCTGTGAAATTTTGACTTAAAAATACGTTTTGATCATTCCTTTTTTGGAAGTTGTTTAGGGGAGAAAAATGTCACAGGTCTCTTGTATTGTGAATTATTTCCAAACGTCTAACATCAGTAATCAATTAGTGTAATCTTTATTAGAGTAGTATGGGATGATGCATTGATTAAAGGGAGAAAAATAAAATATTTTTATGCGGTCTGTTCAATCTTTATTCAGTCTAAGTTTGCTGTACATTGCACATACGCTTACCTGTTATGAAGTTAAAAGTTCTATCAAGGTATGATAAGTGCTAGAAGTATTTTCAATTGAGTTAACAAAGGGAACAGAATGAAAATCATTTAAAACTGGTTCACACCAGCAATTCTTTGTGCACTATTAACTGCTAAGATCTAGTCACAAAACATTATTCTGAGGAGAAAAGGTTTAGTGAACCCTAGAAATTGGATTTGATTTATGCCAGAAAATCTGCCTTTTCACTGCTTGAGATTTCTATGGAAGAAAGCCACAGTCTTTTACCAAATGGTTTCTAAGGTAACATCTTATAGCAGAGCATCTGAAAACAATTTGGTTGTTAATGAGAAATAGTTCTCACGATGGTGGGAAAGTGTTGAGCGAAAGAAAAGGCTTGGAGATTTGGCAGTCTGGCTGTAGAGGCATTTAAATAACTGTGTGCTGCAGCTCTGCTTATGAAATTTCTACATGGATTACGCATTTGTAGTCTGTCTTTCAGATGTATAGGTCAGTTCTCAGAGCTGTCCTTCCCTGTAAGTTTAACTGAGAAGTTCTGAGCAATAAAAACAAGCATCTGTACATGAAAGCTGAATAACTTAAATAGTTGGCATTGCCGAATGGAAAGATCTTTACTCTTACAGCACAAATATTTGTGTTTTGGGGGTCATACTGTATTTCTTATTGCCAGAAATACATTAATGAATTGGAGTGATAGCATCCCAGTGACAATAGACATTGCTTGCAGGGTTCCTGTGCTTGTTGTGGGAGTCATTCTGAGAAATGACTTTTATAATCTCCTTTTCTAAAGTTCTGACTAGTTAAATTTTAGCTTGGTGATCAGAGATGTACCTTAATTTTACAGCAGATCTGAATATCCTTTACAGTCAGGCCCTCTGTGAGGGGATGGAGCTTCTGTCAACAGTGGCTCATTGCCATTTCTTCCTTCCTCTCAGGAAGAGCGAAAGCTAGCAATTCTGTCTTCCCTTTCCCTGGAAACATGATAAACATGTAATGGCTCCTTCCTAATTTTCCACTGCAGCTAGACTCTATTCCTATGTCCCGCTCTTTGGTGCCTGAATAGAATTGCAGAGTTCAAGATCGCACTTGCATGCTTTCCTTCCTTGTGCTATTGAGGTCTATGAATTTATTTTAACTGGAACACAAAGGAGAAAAGCAGTCTCAGAGTGACCACTTTGCACTAAACAGTGGATTACATTTAGCAAGAAGATCTGAAGCAATATATAAGTAAAACTTCTATTAATAAAGAAAAAAATCAATAAAATTCAGACAGCTGTGCAAAGGCAAGAGAAACCTCAGGGTGGAATCTCTAGGGTTTTTACCTAGGTCAGATTTGTTAACAATGTTTTATTAGCATAGCAATGTTAGTTACGAACATGAAAATATCACATGCATACAGTATAGCTGTGATGCCATAAAAATGCATGTGAACATAGCTAAGACCTCTGATAGGAGTTCTCTGGTGAATCTTTTTGTACCAGTGTGCCCTTACTGTATCGAAGTACTTGCCTCACTGCTGTGCTGGCAGAGTCCTCGCCATGCTGTGAGACTTGCAGAAGCAAGTTCACATCCACACTGCAACTGCTGTAGCTCACATTGCATCATATTTCTACAAAACTACCTTTATCAGCACCTGCTTATTGCAGTTACAGCACTGCATTGGTGTTTTGATGTTGCAGCATCAAAAAAGGGGTAACGGTTTCAGGAACAATGTAGTAAATTCCTGCAACTTCTCTGCAGCTTTGACCTAGTTTTTAAATGGCTGGGTTTTAGATAACTGGTCCGCTGCTCTAGTCCTGATCAAAGCATTGGTTATATAATACAAGTCTGCTTAGTGCCTTTCTGTTATCACTGATGTTGTCCTAACAGGTCTTCTAGATGCCTGTCATCTCTGTAGGTTGCATTCCTGCATTCAGTTCAAGGGCAGCTGCTGCATTATACGTACATTAGATGCCACTCTTGCAAACTGAGTAAAATGTCTGAGTTGTATCATTAAAATGGTTGTGATTGCATTTAGAATGTCACTGCATCCCATAACTAGAAATAGTCTGTAACTGCCTTATGAAAATTATATAGAATGATAGCTTTATAACAAGCTTGACTTTGATTTCGCCTACTGTAAAAGAAACCCCTATGCTCTTCCAAAGAAGATGGGATGCAATATATTCTTTATCATTTGATGCTAAATGTGATTTTCAGAGTAACTGACCTTGTTAAGAAAAAGGTAAGCCAGAACATAGGAGCAAGAACACTTGGGTTCTAGTGCTGTCATTGTAGGATGTTAACGTGACATTATGTGGCTCTCTGAGAGCAGCTCTGGTGAGGATGCTGGGGCGTACAACCCCTGTACTACAGAAATAAAGGCAGGTTCTTGGAGAAGCACTTTCTGATGATTTGACAATTGGCTTGAACACAACTTATTATTAAAAACACTGAGCATATCGATAGATCTAACTGCTGCTGCCAAACAGGGAACATTTCTTGCCCCATTTTTCTCCGCCTTCCTTGTCTTGGTGTTTCTTCCCTCTTGGGGCTTATTTGGCTTGCTGAATAATTAGAAAACTCTACACTTTTTTTTCCACCCTGTTTAAAAATCTGAATCGGCTTGTCAGGAGATCAGATGAACACAAGAGTAGGTGAGACTGTGGCCACCTCTTTCAATGATAGTGAACAGTAGATCGCCTGTCCTTGAGCCATCCTATAGAAGAGGCATGTGATTTTGTGAATGGATTAGTAATAAACCTTGAAATGTGTAACACGTCCATTTGCTGTGCATGTAGACAAAGCTTTATGTTTTATCATCAAATGTGATTATAAAGTATTAGTGAAATCAAGCTGTATTGACAGATACTTATTAGGTCAAATGATAAAGTGAAATAATAGAAATAAAACCAATAGAAAAAGCTATTTCAAGCTTATACAATACCATGTACATACAATGAGTATGTAAACATGGATAAAAGGCCATGTTTGAGACACTGCTTTTGCGTTTTCTCATGTGACTACTGAGAGTTAGAAAATTAGCAAAGGAATGGACATTTTTCTAGGTGTTTTGTTTAAATCAACAATGTTTCATTTTAATTCTGGGTGCTGATGTCAGAAGAGAATATCTTGGCTGTGGATTCGCTAACAGACTTTTCTAACATAAGCGAACCCACTGATTTCAAGTAGCCATAGTTATTCACATCACAGAACATTTTTTTGTGTTCAGATTATTAAATAATATTTTCACATTTCACACAGGACATGAGGACACACTCCTTCACAAAGGAAGAGAGAAAGTGCGATAGGTCCTGATTTTCTTTTTCAGTAGTATTAGTGTTTTGAGTCTTTGCGTAGTTCTACGATGTTCTGTGAAGGACAGGTTTAACGAGGCTAAGGCACTGCTGAGATGGTGTGTAAAGCTCTGGAGGAGAGGAGCTAGCGTATGGGTTCGTAATTCTTCCCCCAAAGCTGGAGAAGGGGGGTTGCCTTTAGCCACTGCCTTATGAACAAGATCCCTCTACATCTAATCTTTGGTGCTTGTTATGGATTGCTGGAGTGCAGGCTTCTCATCCCAATTTTGTTAGCAGTGTTCTGCAGGGTATCGAGAAAGTGATGAGTAGTTGTGACAAAAAGAACAAGCTATTCTGTGTACAGCAGAACTAATAAAGCCTCGTTTTGTATGGATTTGTGTCCTTTGACCTCTCCATATTTCTATTGCAGTATCCTCTTTCCTCCCAACTATTAGTTTTCACAAAATCTGCAGGAATAAAACTATTTTAGATGTCTTCAGCTCTCTCAAATTTGGGTTAAGTTCACTTAAATGAGACAATAGCCTTATTTCCTCAGGAAAGCAAGTTAAAATAACTTTTTTTAAATAGAAGTTTCCCAGACTTGTTCATATTTGACTTCATTTAATAAAAAAGAATTTGTAATTTTTTCATTACAAAACTCTAGAATAAAAAAATGTTAATGCAGTATTTTAGAAACAGGAAGGGGATGGAATAAGTGCTAGTTCATATTAGTTTTAAATGAAAGTCCAGATTTTGTCTTTAATTATGTATGTATTACATACAGTGTGAAATACATCTCTGAGGGAAAAAAAAAGATAATTCAAACATGTAAGAATGTTAAAGTTAGTGTATTCAAATAATGTTAAGTCTGGTTTAAACATGTAAAACAAAGAAACAATGAGCAAAAGGTCAGCATTTAAGTTATTTCACCTTCTTTTGTCACTCTTCTGAATCTATGAATTGCAAAATGTTTAGTCACATGAGTAAATGCAAGAAAACTGCAGTTTCTAAAATCTAGAAGCTGTAATGTCAGTTGCATTGTTAACTCTTAGATTCCTGGTTTTCATTATTAACTTGGTTTGCAAAGTGGTAATATTACATAATTGTTAAGCTTTTTTTTTTTCTTTTTTTAATTTAGTGCATAAGGGCTGTTGTAGTCCATTTTAAGACAGAAATTGAGATAATTCCCTCTGGAATGATCTTTGTCTCTTTATTTCCTCTGGAACAATTGTACATGCCACCTCTGACTGGAGAACAATAACAAAAATATTCTGAATTTTCCTTCTTCCCCACTCCCTCCCTTTAACTTAAAAGGGTTAAAAAAAAATTGTGTGTGCTAAATATTCTTTCTGGAATCCATTATGCATGAAAAGGATCCAGTCCATTTGCAAGACTTCTAAATGAACTCCATTCATTCTGTGCTTAGAAATGTCCATTTAACCACAGTCACAATAGTTATAACCTAATTTCTTTGGCACCAATACCAGCTTATTAAAAGTGAAGAAATTATTATGAAGTATGGTAATTTCTGTATGCTAGTTATATAATTCTTTATTAAAATTCCTTTAGTATCCATATAATATAATAATTACATGTTCTCTGTAAATAGTTGCAATGTAGTAAGATTCATTTAAAGTAATTAAGCAGAGTTATGTAGATTTTGCAGTATCTAGTTTGGGAATGTAGTTTGATCTGGTTTTGCTTATTTCAGTGTGAAACAAGATACAGGACCTCATTTCTAGATGATTCATGAATAAAGCCGTTTATAATATTAGTGATAATTAGTGGCAGTGGAGAAAAAGTTGTAAAGATTTCTCTTTTTTAAAACTTTAAAAATTTGAGTTATATTTGGAAGATAAAATATTTGAGATATGCATATCAAAACTGCAGGAATATAGTGTTATGATTTCATTGCTCTAAAATCCGTGAAGGAAAACCAAGAATTCACTACTCCAAATTCTGGATGTCATATAAAAAAAAGTAAATCGAGGATTGTCCCATTGTGGTCAGCAGAACTTCATGAACCCCGGGTGAATATGTATGCATGTGATATCAGACAATGTATCTTATTTTAAATGGCTTGGAAGTGTTGAGAAAGATTAGAGATATCATTGGCTTTCCTTCTAAGACTGGAAATGAACAAAACCGATAAGCACTCAGGAGAACCTGGCTTTTCATGCATGCAGAGAAGGCTTTTGTCAGTTCTCGTTGCTGCCTATGTTGTTAGCGTTGCGCGAGGGAGTGGAGCACACCACCCTGGCATTCTCTCTCTGTTTCGGCTATGGAAGAGTCTAAGGATGAGCGTAAAATAACTGTTTATCTTCATTTGTTTCCTTTTTCTGACAAACTCAGTGGGCATATTACAGTTTAACTTCATAATGTGCAGATAGTTGTGTTTAAATATTCTGGTTGGAGGGAAATAGTTAACAGAGGATACAAATTTCAAGTGTATATTACTCTTGTTTGACCTGGAGTCTTTATTTACTAGATTCAGCAGAGGCTGAGGACCCTGATACTGCAGTTGACAGAGTTGGCTGTCATGACTGCCCAGGGCCATTCCGAAGTTAATGACACAGCCATTTGCTTGCTTGCTATTGTTTATAGAAGTAGGGTCTTTAAATAGTAGCCGTCATCTTAGCAACTGGCTATTCTAGCTGACTAGAACTGACTGAGCGTTTCCTCAGACAAACTGTAGAAAGTACTGTTTGTGGGAAGTGTGTGAGTGGGGGTGAATGGGTGAGGGGCTCATGGCAGGAAAAACAACTAACAGGAAAGGGTAAGTAGAAACATCATCCTTCTTGCACTCAGCCAGTTCTTTATCTGACAGTCCTCCTGCTGGTTGCTTTTCCTGCTAACTCTCCTCCTCCTTCCGTCCCCTTGACATGCAAACTGCACTATTTCATACATCCAGTGAATACCTACACAATGAGAGTTGCAATACTTTGTTACTGAAACTCCCTGTATACCTATTCTCCAGCTCTTGTGCAAGATTCCATTCTTCTGGGTATTGCTGAGCTTGACTTGTATGCAAGTTGTGCCTGCAATGTGGCCCAGTGTGGGGCTATACAGTGCAATAACAACTTGAAGCTACCAGGAGTTCAACAGAGTAAAGATTTCAGGATCTCTTTCCTACAAAGCAAACTGCTTTTTATATATTTGTTTCTTCTTGTTAATGTTTTCATCTGTAAATATTGTATTTCTGTATGAAAATGAAATGTCACATTAATATTCCAAAAAGGATATATTTTCTCTTTGGTAGTCTTCAGCCTGACTTCTGATCTCACTTCTTACTGTTCAATACTATTTATATTTGTTTTCAATAGAGTTATTTCTGACTGGCATCAATATACTAGCACCTTATGTGTTTTCCCAGCCTGGAGATCTGTAAGCACACACTATATGTCAATTCTCATTTCTTTATTATTTTGAAAGGAAGATGCAGTGAGAAGGTTCTGTGACAGTTTACAAAATGAGAAGAACAAAAATAAGAAAAAAAATCTGAAATGTCACTTGTAATTTACTGTTGATAATTGACCTCTAATTTCTTTTCTTTAGGTACTTCCCATCAAGGTGGCTATTCCCATGATGCTGTGGTCTATGCATTACAAAAATGTGGCATTCGTCATATTGACACAGCAAAAAGATATGGCTGCGAATCTCTCCTCCAAAAAGCCATCAAAGCCAGTTGTGTGAAACGGGAGGACCTCTGGATAACTACCAAGCTATGGCATAGTGATTATGGCTATGAAAACACAAAAAAAGCCTGCCTGGAGTCCTGTAAAAGACTTGGTGTTGAATATCTTGGTATGAATATTTATATAGTTCATCTATTGCACCTTCCATAGAAATACTCAGAAAGATAAATGAACTCCTGAATCAACACTGTAGTAAAGATAGATTCCAGGAGCCAAATTTTGCTTTTATTAGCATGTTTGCAATTTCCTGTTCTGTTTGTTGTCTGGAAAGCTCATGTGTGTAACTGAGAGCATGGAATATATCCCTAATTTTAACTGTTGCAAATATTTTAAAATATTTTAAACTACATTTTTATAAAATTATATTTCATTATTAAATTTATTTGATGGCCATTTACATGACTGGCAAAGTATTTTGCAAAACTAACAACCCCCCCCCCCAAACCTGTGAAACAGATTCAGAAACTTAAAAATGATTTAGTGATAAATGCCTGATTTCTTGTCTCGTCTTCTAAATTGCAAGCAATGGGCATCCTCTAAAACTTTCTTTGTAGGACTATTAACATCTTTTAAAAATCTGACTAGCTCCCTTTGTTTTTTATCTGATGCAAAATCATTTTGGGAAAATGTTTATAGGGTCTAGAAGACTTCAGGAGATTAAACCTTACTAACACTGAATTGGACTTAGGTACTCTTGAATTCACTGTCATCATCAACCTCTCATAGTGAAATTGTTACTGAAAGAATTCCCATATTAGATGGACAAGGAACTGCAATGACCCAAATTAATTCTTTGTACCAACCAGGTGACAGCAGTAGAGGTACCTGCTAGAAATAAATGTGAAATATTTTTGAATGTTTTTACTTCTTCCTTCCTAGCTGGAGCAATGAAAAGAAAGTGGAGGGAAAGAGGAAGATAAATTTAAAGTAATAATCTAAAATAATGACACTGATGGAGATCGTGTTTATGCAGACGAACAAAGAATAATTGATCTAACCATCAAACATTATCTGTGATTGTCCTGTAAAGCCTCACTTTGCTTCTCTTCCTCTCCTTGTCCTTCTATTACCAATAAATGCACTTAAATGAACAAGTGAAAACTTTTGTAAAGTACAGATTTTGCAGAATAATTTATTGATGGCAGCTGTGTGCTAGATTCACTGGCGTTTTTCTTCTGTACATTGCAAGATGAAGGGAAAAAACCTATACCTGTTAAAGACTGTGTTATTTGTATGCACGTTTGGCTACATTCTTTATGGAAATGTGTCCATCAGCTTCTTGCATAGGTATAGAATAATACAAAATGAATTAAAATCTCTTTTGGTCTGTCCAGTGCAATTACAGGCCATTGTAAAGAGGCTTTCATAAACAAAGTTTCAATCCCTGACTTTGTCCTCTAAATTAAGAAATAACATGTTTCCTCCTCAGTGCTTTCTACTTCTTTGGGTTTTGTGCTTGCTTTCTTTTTTTCTTCTGCTTGCTATGGCACTGGTGCTGAATGCTGATGAGTGAAAATTTGACTCAACTCCAGGAAATCATCTTCTATTGATTCCTTCCACCTTACTGTAATTTGATTGTTTTCTCGGATACTAGATTTTTTTTTCTAAGCAGGTGCTCACACAAATACTTAATTTAGATATTACTGCTAAGCAGAAATATGTGAAATGAGGAGGAAAAAATCTGTGAGGAAGAAATGTTCTTGTTGCTGTCACTGTGTGAGTGAATCCTTGGACTGGCATAAACAGAACTTAAGTTTGTGAGATATTTTCAAATCTGAAACTTTTTTTTGAGCATGTTACTACTCAAATCAAGAAGCTGCTACAACTACCTGCACTATTTGCCTCCCTAACAGATACTACTTTTATTCCTCACCTGTCTTCCTCCCTTTTTTTTCTCTTCACCTTTTTTTCCCCACTGATGTAGGGATGTCTGAACAATTTATAAAATTTTTCCTGAACCACCACTTACAGTCTTACATAATGACCTAAATCAACACCGATTTCTATTTTCTTTAATTTGACCATCTGTAAACTGTGATGGCTTAGGAGCTATCACAGCCACCGATCCATCAATGAGGTCAATAACTTCTGCAAGAGGGATGGATGACAAATAGAGTAACCATTTTGGCCATTTGAATCACCTGCACTAGTCATTTTAGATAGACGCAGTATGATCTGCACTTGGGTTAGAGAAGTATGGTTGAGTTTTAAGTTTAGTCCTAGATGTACTGGTGAATTAGGCCCTTAAAGGAGGGACAATATATGGTGTGTTTCATGGGGTTCATGCTTCAGGGAGGCATGTACCTTCCAGACCTCCAATAGGCCTAGAAATAAAAGTGCTATTGGCAGGATTTCCAAGCAAAAATTAGCAATCTTTTAATGTAAACTTTTCAAGTGTTTCAAGAATGCTGAAAATAAGGGCTTTTTGTTGGAAATGTTGACACTTATCACAAATCTAACAAAAGTAACTGCAATGCAGAAGACGAGTTTGCAAATACAGTTATAGGCTTGTAGAACTAAGCTTATTTATCCCTAGGTTTTCATTCATGAGCATGCACCTGCATTTTATGTTATCTTTCTGCTAGCCAGTTTATGCCATGAAGAGGGCATCAAATCCACAACAAGAAAAGTTTTAGTAATAGTATGGCAAATTGTCAAGGCTTATGTAGGAAAGTAAATTTTTAGTTACAAGCTAGTGTTAAAGCCAGCAGTTCTGTGAAATAAAGGTACATGAAAAGTGAAACAGAATATATAAGTGCATGGGTGTAGGTGCGAGTGTATGTATAAATGAAGATGAAATTGTAGGGCTTGATTTGCAAGGTGCTAGGTACTTACTCTTCTTATTGGCCCACAGGTATTTTGGAAAGTTTTCTAACAGATGCGGCAGGAGTAAGCAGATCCTTATTTGATGTAAACTATGTTTAGCTCATTTTAAAAGAATTTCCTGATTCATCATATGATATTAACCAAATATGTGGTGGTTCTCAGCATTTCCATGTATTTATTTCTGTGAAGTTACACCTTGATGTTAGGAAGTTAGCCATTCAGAAGACTGCGACAGAAAAAGCTCTAAGAGCCTTGACAGTGTAAATGGTGTAGCTGAGCTCTTTGTTCCAAACAAAGTCCTGTTAATTTCCTTGAGGATCCATTTGGGCTACACAGTCCATCCATGCAGCCTGAGCTAGAGACTCAGGGAATAATATAATGGTGACTGATGAATCTGTGCATTAGCAATACAGAAAAATGTGAGCTGTTGAGACTGATGTGAGGCAGTCACTGCTTTAAGAGAAAGTCTTCCATGTAAAATACTGTTAGGAAGCCTTTTGGATAAACGCTTGTGGGGAAAATGACATTAGGAGAGCAATGTTCCAGGGTTTTTATTTGAATTGTTAGATTATATATCCATGAGAAGCTGGAAATTTGTATTATTTGTGGGCAGTGGCTAGAACAGATATTCTGCTTCTTGCATTTTCTAAATGAGGTCCTCCAACTGGCAGTCACAATAAACCAATATGAAATGGCAGCAAATATTATAGGTTTGGCAATAGCAGAATACGTTCCTTGGGATCTGGATGAAACATCCAAAGTAACTTCTTGAATGCGCCTTGTGGGTTACTGTATTCATAAACAATTTTATTTTCCATGCGACTGTTTTGAATCTGTCGGATTCAACCAAATCTAACCTATCATAAATCTGCAGCTGGAGTTGGACAAATGTTTGTTATATCAGCATATTCAGTGTAATAGAACTTGGCCATTTTTTGTATCTAAATAATGATGAAACACCCAGTTCGGATTGTGTATTAATGCAGAACATTTTGGAGGTTACTTCACATTGATCCGTGTTCCAATAGAATAAAAAAAAAAAAAAGAAAGAAAGATAGAGCAAGAGAGACAAGTACATACTAAGTGCAGTGAAGACTGAGAAAAGCAAAGAAAATATGGTGATTGCATTGAGATAACCACATGCTAATCACTGAAAAATACTGTTTTGCTTTTAAATGTGTAAAATGTCCCTGCACTTTTGCATTAAAAGGGACCATGTTGATTGTGGGTGCCGCAACCACTAAGAAGTAATAAGCCACTCAGCATTTTAAATGTCAGTGTGAAAATAGTTCACATAATGTTAGGTTTCCGGCAGCACTGTTTTTTTGACATTTCAACTTTAGGCACCACTACAGCTTGATTGTCTCTAAAAGGGTGCTCTAAAAAGCTGCTAAATACAAGGCATGATTGTGAATGTATTCAGGTTTTCTTCCAGTGCATCCTGATACTGTGGATCATTGCTTTTTATTTTGAGTTAAGAATATTAAAACCCTCCAATGATAGAAATGATACAATTCTTGATTACTGGAACCCTAAGCTATTTTGATAAATTACTTAAAACTAATTTATTGTCTCAAAGTATAATGTTTGTGTTCATGTAATCCCTCGGGGAGGAAAACATTTTGAGCAAAAGAAAGTGCATGGGTGTAGGTGCGAGTGTATGTATAAATGAAGATGAAATTGTAGGGCTTGATTTGCAAGGTGCTAGGTACTTACTCTTCTTATTGGCCCACAGGTATTTTGGAAAGTTTTCTAACAGATGCAGCAGGAGTAAGCAGATCCTTATTTGGTGTAAACTATGTTTAGCTCATTTTAAAAGAGTGGCAGCTCCATCGCGCGCTGTATTCTGCCATGCTTTCCGTTCCTGGCCCAGCTGTGTTGGTTGGTGCGTGATGGGCAGACCCAAGGCCACTCTGCGCTGCATCTCAGTAAGATAGACTGCCCTTGCTCCACGCATCCTTCAGGAACACTTCCTGCAGTCAAGGACTGCACTGTGTGATCTGGTGGATGCTTTCTAGCCCTGAATTCATATATTTCCAGTCATTGAGAAGTACCAGATAGTCTTTTATCTTTCATGAGTAGGTATGTGCTCCACCGAAATTGATGGGAGTTTTGTCATCTACTTTCTTATGATCAGGATTTGGCTTCTAAACAGTTGATATGTTTGTGTTAGTCATCAGCTTTAGAATGAGTTTTACTTGGGTCCAGCAAGGGCTTTGATGTTTGAGTCCTCTGAAAAAGGACCAACTTAATATTGTTTTACTTGTCCTTCCCACTCTTGAGAACCTGCGCATGTAAGCTGCCATAATCTTAATTCTTTGGAAAAGTGCAGTTTTTACAGCCTTTCAGTAGTCGTCTTTCTTGGTCTGTTTCTTTTCCTACCTCTTGTTTTGTAAATAAGCTTGCCATGCTTAATTTTAGAAATGTAAATTTATGCACATGCAAAATACGTAATTGAAAAATACTACCTTGTTTGGGTTCCATATATTGGAATTAATTTTATGTTAAAAATGGGCAAACTGAGTCTTACAGATAGTGTTGCCAGTTATGCCAATACTAAGCTGTTTTTTGATTTAATCAGAAAGCCTCAACTGAAATAAACATCGTAAGATGATATGAATATCACATACCTGGTAGCATGGCCTTTCTAAAATAAAGAGCCAGTAGCTAATCATCTTTGCATGGAAAGAAGCCTCAGACTCTAATATAGGGAAGGGTAATGTATTACGTTTGTGAAATATGTCAGGCCAGAGATCTTTCAGTTTTCAAGTCTGTTGAAAGTCACTTCATGCTTCAATTTCTTGGGCTGAGTACAAGGTATCTTTGTATGTGGAAATCCAGTGTAGCTGTTTCTGTCAACATATACATACTATGATGCCTAACTGAATATTTAGGCTTTTGGAAAAGTAGCTTTTGGTAAAAAAGAAAATCTATTGAAGTTAATAGCTGTTTTTTGTTTACACTGAAATGAAATGTTTTGGTGTAGTTAAGCTGTTCTTTTTGGTCTGATTTGGAGGCCATGATAGGCAGCAATGAAAGATACATGTTGCCTCCACTTTTAGGTGAGGTAGGTCTCTGATTCCAGTAACTTGCACGTACTTGCCTATGACGTTTGCCGTATGCATTTAAATTAAAACATGGCAGCCTCTTTGCAGGAACTGCTGCCAATGGCAATGGATCAAAACAAACCCTTGATATTAGCAATGGACTGGCTTTAGAAAACAGTATGATGGCATATTCCAAATGCTAATCCTTAAAATTACTTCTGATATAAATCAGTGGAAATTTTAACACAGACTTAACTGGTAATAGGATTAGAGTAGTCATGAGTGTTTTGAAAATATCAGCCTTACCAAATGCTTTAACCAATATCTCAATAATGGTTTTCAGTTAAACATTACATAAATATTTGTATTTATGCTTAATAAATACAACTCATTTCTTCCAAATAATTAAGGAAGAAATAATTATTCACGGATCAGTGATGAAGAAAACTGCATTTTTTTTTTACTCTTTTCTAAATTTGTGAGTGAATTTCATGCATGTAAGAGCAAAGAATGAATGGCTTCCTCCTTGAATGGGACATAGATCCAGCTGCAGATTGCTGTATATGAACTGTATTTACTTGTCTGAGCAGTGCTATTTGAAAGTCTAATGGGTTGTTGACATCAGTAAGTGCAGATCTAGCTCATGATTTTGCGGTGTGTTTTATACCTTTTCCTACATACATCTGTAATGTATTTCAATCTACAAAATTCTACGCTGTTCTAAGTAGATTCTTAGTATAAGCAAAATACTTTTGACAATATTGCAAGGATGAGCACAAATGTGAACCAGTGTACAAAACTGAATTTGGTGCTATCCTGTCCTCTTAAATGAAGGTTTGAATTTGTATTCATAATCCTTAAACCTGAATTAAACAAAAAATAGGGCAGAGGACACACAAAGGTGCTGTGAGTGAATGCTGTGGTGCATTTGAAGAACAAAGCACCCTTTTCATTGCAAAGAATTCTTTCTTTCTTTTTTTTTATTTCTTAACCTTGAATAGATATAAACTACCAAAAAAGGAACATTATAAAGCACAATAATGCACATCTCAACCATTCATTTCTTTCCTTCTCCTGTTTTGTGTCAGACTAATTTATGAAGCAAAGACTAATACCTATTTGATTGAGATGTCTACAGTTATCTGCTGAATTTGTGGTTAGGATTTAAATAGAAATGTAGTGGTTTTCAAAGTTTCTCCTAAGTTTCTCTTTCAGAATGGCAAGCAATGTCTACAGACCTTTAAAGGATTTGTGAGTCCTATCATTTTGCAAATTGGGAACACTTCTTTTGAGGATCTAAACTGCAGGTTTACTAGTCCATCTTTGAGCAATCAGATTTGGAATTCTGAGTCCAGGATATGTAAATTTATCTTTTTTAATTTTATGTTGGAAATGCTTCATTTTTGACTAGGAGGATAGGTTTTTTTTTCTTGCATGGAGGTGATGCAAAAAATGCTTTCCTGAGACAGCCATTCTCGGTAGTGACTTGAATAATTTCATCAGCAGTAAATGTTAGTTGTGTTTGAAAATGTCCTTAACACTTCATAAAATGTAGTAAAACACAGCTTTGTTCCCTAAAATTTGCAATTTTTTGGTAATGGTTAAAAAAAAATTGCAAACACAAATGCTAGCACAAAATTATAGCAAAAGAACTCCATGAAAGAATGATTGTGCTATAATTTCCAAGAGAAATGCATAAATGGAAGTATTCTTTAGAAAAGAAAAACAGGCCTGTTGCTGTGGTTCTATAAAATATCTCTAGAAGTGCCGAGCATATTTGCCTTCCACAAGCTTGGGGACTTTTAGCACTTCAGCAGTAGTCCAGTCTTACTCTAGTGACCAAAATCCCTTTGTGTTCAGAGTTTAAGTGCTTGTGGGGCTGTGAAACTCTGATTACAGTGACCTAAGACTGAGGCACATGTATAACTTTTGACACCTTTAGTTGTTAGTGAAACGTTGTAGATTTAGTTTATTAAAACTGAATGGTTGTATACAGTGATGACCATGGAGTAATAATTATAACTGTTTTGAAGATAATATGTTAGAGGCCATTATGGATGAAGTGTGCTACTTTGCACAGTGGGGTTTTTGTTTTGTTTTGCTTTTTAGAGAATTTAATAAAGATTCTGATTGTGTTTCTTTTTTAGATCTTTATTTGATACACTGGCCTGATGCATATGTTTCGGGTAAAAGCAATCGGGAGGTCCGAGCTGAAACTTGGAGAGCCATGGAGGAGCTGTATGAGAAAGGTGGTATAATCATGAAAACCTGTCTTGACAAAAGGAATTATAATGCATTTTAAGGTTTTGGGAATTCGTAGGGAGAGATGTTCAAAAAGTTTATTCATGTTGGACCCTCGGATTTCAGTGGGACTTGAATGTTTGTCATGTGGATCTCTGAAAATTGCAGCCTTAGTATTCTGGTAAGCTAAATAAGAGTTTTCTGTTGCTTGTAAATAATACATTGCCAAATTGTGCTCCTGAGGTTATTGTATACTTTCTTGAGGAAATCTACAGATTACATTGAAAGTTTTGTGCTACTGTAGAATGTCTTTGTAGACTCTATTTTAAGTATAAATCATGCTACTTTAATCTTTTTTTTTTTTAATTATATGGTGCTATTTTCCACTTTATTGTATATTGTGGTACTTTGTAGATCTTTGCTGCTTGTGATTTAGAGAAGGTTGAGAAAACAGACTAGCTAGATGAAGAACAAATATTGACGTGCGGATTTTTTGGTAGCTAACTTTTGAAGCCGGGAGGGGGGAAGTTTTCAAAGGAAAATCCTCTCAAATCCTAGTGAAAACTCTCAATTTTATTTTTGGTGCCAGCAACCTCCAATTTACATTCATAACAATAGGAAAGAGTAGACTGCCCCAACCAAAATTTATCATGTAGATTTAAGAGGATGATTTTGCTCTTTAAGTATGCAGTACTATTAGAAGTGATTTCATGAGAGAAGATCCTGTGACACTCCAGAGAAGTTCCATGGACAGTAGAATGGGAGAGGACTTCTTGGGCTAAGTAGACTATCTGCTAACCCAGAGTTACTGAAATAGTGATTGTATCAGGACAGTGGAATTATCACACAAAGGCAATTGCAGGGTGTATGCCACTACCAGTTTTACCAGAGCAATAAACAAACCCATTCCTTACCCTTCAACACTTCAAGTACTCTTGGTCTGCCTCTGGAAACACAGAAGTGAATTATCTTTGATATATCTTTTATTCTTTGTATATTAAGTGTGCAGGAAGTTGTAAAAAAATCTTTTCTGTCGTGTAACAGATTGCAACGTTCAGTTTTTAAAGAATGACTACGCCAACCTAAAATTTCAAAGCATCACTGACTTTAAGTCATTTGAGTTATTCCAGAACCTACTTAATCTTTCCATTGAGAAGTGTTTTCTGATGAGTGTTTAAGTTAGTGCAGGACATTTGTGCCTAGATATTTCATCCTAACTTGATGCATATACATTGGGGATAATTTTCACCTTTTATTATTATTGTCTGCCCCATTGTCTTTATTCTGCTTTTGCATATGTGTGTTTGTGATTTTTTTTCTAACACAACAGTC
The DNA here is from genome assembly GCF_036370855.1 of Dromaius novaehollandiae. Taxonomy (NCBI): domain Eukaryota; kingdom Metazoa; phylum Chordata; class Aves; order Casuariiformes; family Dromaiidae; genus Dromaius; species Dromaius novaehollandiae. Next base: position 20,159,825 of record NC_088105.1, on the reverse strand, counting down.
TTTCTTCCTCTGTCTTTCTTCCTTTACTTATCTTCCTAATAAGAAAGATTGTGAATTACTCAAGGATCTTCCAGTAAAACCCTGGAAATGCTGTCACTGGCCTCACAGACAGAGGGAGAATTACTTTTATTTTTTGTTTCTATATGTCTTAGTACATGTCTTTATGCACATCCCAGATGGGTGTTTTTTTGCTCTTGCATTTCTTCAGCAATTCTTCAATTTGCATGTTGCTACCTTCTGCCTTTTTCTGATTTGAAGCTTTTTGTAGACCCAGAATTGACTTAACTAAGCATAAGTTTTCCAACTCTGTTTATCTAACTTACCTCAGTTAAATTTGCCTTCTCCTATAGATCATATATTAATCTGGTTGAATCAAGCACCTTAGAACATTAACCACCACATTTTTGCTATAAGGGATATAGACTCTGGATGTCCTGACCATAACCTGAAATGATATGCTGATGTTAACCACTCTGGAGATGGAAATACAATGATTCCTGAGGAAAATATTAAATAATTCCTTTGCATGGTTAACCACTAAACTTTCTGTGGAAGATTAAACACTTGCTGCATATCTTAATGTCACTTGGAATGTGTTATGTGAGTAATTTGTTAACCTTAGTATGAATTTAATATACGATTGGGTCAAAATCCTAACTTGAGAGAGAGAGAAGAAAAAATTCTTTGGGGGAGGGAAGAATTCAGTCGAATATACAACTTACCTTTGTCTTCTCTGAACTTTATGTAACTTTTTCGGACTTCACTGGGCATTGCTTCAGATAGTTATTGGTTCCTTTTTGCAGTATTGTGATTTTATTATTATTATTATTATTATTTTAGGAAATGTTTATTCTGTTTAAAAAAAACCCCAAAAAACTAAAAGCTCTACATCTGACAACTGAACATTTTATAAATAATAATATGCTTGTGCAGTCAGTTCACGGAGGAAAGATTGAAATTATTCAACCTGTTAGTGTGTTTAACAGCCAGCTGTGTCCAGGGTTTCCAGACTGAAGGGTTTCTGAAAATACAGTAACAATAAACACTGTTCTCCCAGAAAAATAAGATTGTGCTATGGGAATAATAATGTATATCTTTCTGCAAGAGACTTTTGAGACCATTAAAAGCTCTCATTATGGACCGAAGTCTTTGGTCTGGCTGAAGTTAACAAGCTTTTCTTTAATGACTTCTTTGTATTCACAGATAGTTCAAGTGCATATATTTGAAAATCTCAATCTTTTAGCTTCAATTTAAATCTAGGTTAATATTTATCATGCAAAATTCCACCTAGCTGGGGCAAGCACCGTTTTAAGGTAATGTAAATAATTAATAGGCTTTTTCTCACCCTAGAAGGAGGGTAAACAGTGTTGGTACCAAGGACTAAAACTTTTTAATAGCTCATGGGTGGGATTTTTTTGCTCGATTATTTTTGCTTTTTGTTTTTTTTAGGCTTGTATTAAGTTTTAGATTGGTAACAATGGTCACAAATTGTCACAAGAAAATTCCCAGTTGGACAGAAGGAAAAATTCTTCACTGCAGGAGTGATTAAGCACAGGAAAGTTGTTCAGACAGTTGTAGAGACTGTCAAAACTCAACTGGATATGGTCTTGAGGAAACTGGTCTAATGTAGAAGGTTAACCCTTGAGTATTGAGTAGGATGTTGGACTAGGTGACTGGCAAAAGTTCCCCCTAACTTTAATTTTCCTGTGATTCTACAATCTGTAGCTGCCATTAGTTTGGAACAATGCTAAGCTGAATGTGGGACCCTTTAGTGCTGAGTTCTGTTTAGGAGCCATTCTGCTTTGTGTGTACAAGAGGATGGAAAATTCCGAGTTCCACATTTCTCTTTGGGCACCCTGGCTCCTCGTGTATTGCTGTGTTGTATTTTGTAGTATATCTTCTTTCCACGCAATCTCCTTATCTTTGACCTATTACTATATGCCTCTGTAACCCATTTGTTGTTCTGTCCAAATGCTATTGCTGCTACCAGCATTTTGGCTGTATTCTCTTATCTTCCTTCCTCAGTGTATTCCCATTGGCCACCAGTACCCACTGATTGCAAAGCTCAAATAATCCCTGACTTTCTGCAGAGTGTTTGTTTGTACCTGTAAGAACAGAAAATCCAGGCAGAGACTGCACTTACCAAAAGTTTGCATGGTGCTTTAAACACAGGAAAGAAAAAGCTATAATTTGTAACCCATAACACTTTTGCAGAGTGTTACTTACTTTAGTGGCTTTCTGGTCAGATATAAGGGATCATCAGCTTTTTTTCTGATTGTAGCATGTGGCTCTCAGATTACAAACCTCTCATGCTCTGAACTTGTTTTTTAAATTGCCTTATTTGTCCCCAGTTTCTCAGAAAAGGCAAGTAGAACACATTGCGTCCTGCAGAGGTGATATATGAGGCATGCGCATCTTGGTTGTTTCCTGGGCCTAACTAGCTCCTCAGTAAATGACCAACTGTAATGGAGAAGAACTGCTGATATTTGTGGTGCATCCACATTCACAGCTTTGTAGACGTGGCCTAAAAAAAAAAAAAAAAAACCTCTCTAAGATGGATTCGAACTAGGCTCATCTGAGAGGCAGGATATATCGCTGAGACACAGGGCTGCAGTAACACAACTTGTAGGGCTTCTGGGCTGAAGTATCTTCTTACCCAGCTAACTGAGGAGGGATCGGGGGCTTGACTCTGTGCACCTGTCCAGGTAGGTTTGCACTAGTAGTTACAAAACTCTGCCCCCAGTTAATAAAAACTCTGTATGAGCAGTTAAAAACAAATCTGAAATACTTGCCAAAATTATTTGAATGGACACTTTATGGAGCAGAAAACTTATGTAGAGAGTTAAATGAGCCTCTTCAGACAATAATGAATCTAGTTTTAGAAAACTTCCAAGTACCAGAGGCTGTAGAAGAAATAGCAAGGTTTTTATTTGAGTGCAGTGTGTGCTAATGGAATTGTGATATATGATTGGTAGGTAAGCATCTACCAGCTCATTGAGATGTGTGTACATCCTTAACTTTGGTCTTTCTTGATCCCTGAGTGCCTAATAGTGCTTCCTCTATATGCCGTTAACAGAGGTTCTGGTTTGAGTTGTAACATCAGAAGCTTCTCATAAACAGAAAATAATAGGTTCAGGTAATGAAAGAGACAGGTGATGAAAGAGACAGATGTTATCCTTTGTTATCGTTAAAAAATCCCCACTGTGGCTTACCACTATACTGTTTTTAAGAATCCTCCCTTTGTATTTCATTGAAAGGAATTTGATATTAACACTTTTCAGAAGGTCATCTATGAACAATTTAAAATGAGACTCTGGATAGTATTTGTCAGAGATCCGATTTACTCTCCGCAGTTGGTTAGTTGCCGTACTGAAGTCTGGGGCTGCACTCTTTGGATCCAGTTTGCTTTATGTCTTTGAATCCTAAACAGAATCTCGTTACTGGCCCAAGGCTGGGATCTCAGGAACACACTTGAAAGAGCATTTCATATTTTAGCATTCTGTCACTAGTGCTTGAATCCATGGTCCAACTGCCTGACGCAACTGAGCAACTATCTCAAGATTTCACTTCAGATTAAACACATTTTCCCAGAATTACAGGTGTTTTTCTTGAAAGGTAGAACATAACAGATATTAGAGCATGCCTATTCTTGTATAAAAACAGATATAGGGCTTCTGAAGCCACTGTTGGCCCTTACAGCAAGAAAAATGCACAATCTATGTTAAAATAACAAACCCTGAAAATTTTTTCTAATGCAGCTTTTTATCCCTCTGGGTTGATGTCTGGGACGTGGTCCAGTATCTTTCTGGTTTGCCCTTGAACTACAGAGGCTTTGGCTGGTTAAACATGCCAGTCTTTTATATTCTCCTGGCTAAATCCTCCAGTATGTTCTTAGTCTGTTAAAAGTCCTACCACTATTTTTCCCTCTTTATTCAGAATTTTTTTTTAGTTTTACTCTCTAGGCTCTTTTGCCTATAATAAGCAAGGCAAGGTTAAACTTTTAGCCAGCTTTTTTAGCATTCCTGTTGTATAGCCAGAGTCCAGTCATTAAATTGACTGTTTTCGCGTAATATTTTTCTACAAAAAGATGTCATAAGGTCCTTGTCAATAAAGTTAGGAACTTCTTTACATCAGCATACAAAGCTATAGCAATTGTATTATTCCATAACATGAACCAAAATTTATAAATTGTATGTACAATTCTGCAAATTATACAGAAATTGTATTAGAACGATTATTTTGCACAGTAAGTTATAACACTGCTTGATACCTGTGAGAGATTCATGTGCTGATAAGAAAGGACTCAGTGCAGAGAGTTATATTTTGTGTCATGGCTACAGGATATTGCCATCCATAGATCTTCAAAGCCTGGGATTTGCGTGTGTCTAGGCCCAGCCCTGCTTCCAGGGGCAGCTGGGCCCTCTTTTGGTGCAGGGGTAGCTCTGGGACCACAGCTCTGCACCCGTCCAGGTAGTCAGCTCGACTAGAGGAAGATTGACTAGTGGAAAGCTCTGAACAGTCAGAGTTGTTTATGTTGAGAATTAGCAGCAAATGAGCGGCGGAGTATACTTAGTTTTCTTTACAGTTTTTAGAATGAGTACATATACATGACAGTGTGGGATGAATATGCTTTCTGCACTAAAGAATTGCCATTTAAAAAGACTGGATGATTTCTGGTAATTTATTAATCGTGTAGACCAAACTGATAGCAGTTAAGATCTCACTGTTAAACTGATTCTGACTAGCTGAGGATCTAGTCCAGTACTTGTAACTTAGGTTTCAAAAAGTAGCTTCTTTAGAAGCTGTTATGTCTGAGACTGTAGTGTTTTCTGTTGCTGCTGTTGTGATTTGTTAATCTGCTCCAGTTTGGTTGCAGCTGCTTCACAGGAGCAGGAAGAATATTAAAAATCTTAATCCTAAAACCAGGTAAAATTAAGTTCGGGTGAATTGTCTGCCAAGTGACTCCATTGCTGTACGTGCAGATGTGTTAAGGCTACAGAAAGAGTAAACAAATCAGTATCTGCAGTCTAGTGCTGAGAGCGTTCCCTTGGAGGCAGAGAGCTCTAGATGTGCATCTTTGTTCAACAGACTGCGTATGCATTTTCCATCAAAGAGTTAAGGGATAAACAGTGCTGAGGAAAAAATGAGAAAAAATTCTTATTTTGGTCAATGAGATGTTTATGGATAATAGCTGGCTCTTCCTGTTGTAACAGCTGAAATCAACTAGGATTCTTGTAATATCAAACCTATGGTTTGAATTTTTGTGGACTGGTACATTCTCATTTGTGGAATTATCTTCTCCGATACCTCAGGACAGAGGCTTGGCTGCCTACAGAGCCCATTCCAAGATACATACGTTGAGTCAAACGTTCCCTTGACAGCTGCAACATTCCTGTCCCAGCAGTTGTCCGCTGGCAGATGAAAGCACTGTGGTAACTGCTTTTACATCATGAATAGTCATTACGCATGCACAGTGGTAATTGGTCTGCTCCTAGCAAAATGACCCTTTCCATATGCAGTGAGTGCCTTTAATGACCCTGATTTTGGCATTGTGGCTAGCCCATCATTTTGGAAAGCTTTTCATACACATGCACATGATTACTTGTCCCTCCATGTAGAAACGCTGGGGAGAATGAGGGCTTCCAGACAGTTTTTGGCCCTGAAATTGGCAAGTGTGGTAACATGGTGGTTGCTCAGTTCACATCCCACGGGGTCTTGGTGCCGTTTTGCTATATGTGGAACTTCTTGCTTGCTTTCTTTTAGTGCAAGCAGTACAGCTTATGCTTACATGAGATATTCATGCTTGCACCAGAAATTCCTTAATGTATTAATAAATGATTTTGTTAAATGTAGAGAAATGTTCTTGAATGGAATGAATTATATTTATTTTCATATAGTTGTTATTTTTAATAGTGTTTTCTCTCCATTGTGATTTGAAGAGAGTCCCATATAGTAACAAGGAGTGTTTAGCCCTAATAATGGAAGCGAAGTGGCAATTTTCTTGGAGAAGTCATGTTTTGCCTAATCCCAAATGAGGGAAGAAATCTCATTAACCTTATTAATATCCTTGTCTTTCATCTTTGGGCATAGACCAGTGCAGTCGTCATGTTTTCTTCCTGCGTTATCTGTCAATTCTCAAAGGTATGAGGGCTGAGTAAGCCAAATACATTTTTTTGTGTGGGTGATACACAGTGCTAGTACATCCTTTCCTAGATGACATATTCTGCTGTAGATGATATTCTACTGAGAGATTATTCTGTGCCTATGCTTATATTGTCAAATGCTGTACAACTGACATTTCACAAACACTTGTGCTATATTTCCACAGAATATTTGTCTTACGAGTGAGTATGTTGGCAGAAATCATGTGTATGTGTCTGTGGAAGCTTTGCTGAAGTTTTAATTGGTAAAAGCAAATAACTGATTTTCATAGCAACACAGATCTCATTAGTGTCAGTATATTCTCTCTGCATATATAAAGATGTCTGGTGAGCTTATCAGAAACGCAGTTAAGAAAAAAAGTGTTTTCATGGGTTGAAGGTGCCTGCAGTTGGTGAGGATGTTGGTTGCACCACACCCTGTTGATCAGATAAGACTGCCATAGAAGACATGCAGAAAAAAAAGACTACTCACTTTTTATGTTAAAGATCAGAAAGAAGCCTTCATAATGTGAAACACTTAAGAACAAGAATTTGCTATTTGGTGCAGATGTAAAATGGAAATAAATCTAAACTTGCAAGACTGACTGTCCACATTTGTTATATTTTACTGTTTTTTGGTTTTGTTTTGTTTTTTCCTGTAATGGACTTTATTTCTAAATGTAAAAATAAGCCCTCAGACTGCTTTGTTTAATGATCTAGAGGTTTCAGCGTGGATACAAGAACTCTTGGAAGAAGCTACTGTTGAAGTCCATTGTAAAGGAAAGTCTTGCCTAAAAAAACTTTGTCTCAGTAAATAACATACCTGATTTGGGGAAAAGAAATCATTTATCCCTCTTTTTTTAGATGTTACTTTCTTAATTTGTGTCTTCCCAATTGTTTGTGAGCTGTTGCTTTGAACAGGAGCTGCAGAATGATCTAGGTATAAAAATGTGCTTTCAGGCTTTTTTATTAAAGCAGTGTTCTGTGTACAGCATGACTCTACATGTGTAAAGCTGCCACAAGAGAAGGGAAGTCTACTGAAGTGCAGGGGAATTGATTCAGCTTTGAAAACAACCAAAGACGACCTTTTTGATGGAACATTCTAATCTGATGTGACTTGTAGTGCCAGCTTGAGGAAGAAATTTGCCAGATGGTGTTGCACCGAAGTAGTGAGGATGAGCAGCTAGGGTCAAAGAGACTGAGAATACATTAAGCTAGTATTGCTACCTTACACTATTTAATCCGATATTTAGCTGATGTGTTAACTGAATTTTTATAATGGATTTTCAGCCACGGAAGTTGACAATTTGACTACTGCTGTTGTGTTGTCCTCACAGATTGTTGTGGTTTACAGGTGATCTGTAACAGGAGTAAGAATAATAGAATTGCAGTAGCAGGAAAGTCATTTTGAGGCAGATAATGCACCTATATCGCTGTAGCAGGTAGGGTGAGGAAAAAAATCCCTTGTGGGTGGAAGCACAATTTCTGTGGTTAGGAAGTGGGTCCTGTTGTCAGTTTTGCCGGCCCTCCTATAGTGACTTTACACAGGACGCTTAGCCTTTTGACGTCTATGTTTTATAGTCTGTAAAATGGGAACAAGTCTTATTTCATAGATTTAAAACTTAATTCCTTATTGGTTGTATGTAAAGAGTCATCTGCTTTCTTTCTGAAGGCTTTGACTTGCAATCTGCGTGTTGGGCACTCTCAGCCTACAGCTTTGATTTAGCAAGCCATGCTGGAATCCAACCCTTTATGGTTTCCATGAGTAATAGCATTTGCCTGAAGTGAGGTTTTTAATGTACTTATCACAGAAAATGTGGACCTTTCCAACGTGCCTAACTTCTTTCAAGAAAAATACTGCAGTTGGCCTCTTGTGAAAAGTGGATGCATTTGTTTTTACGCTGTGGCTTGGGTAGAACCCATAACAGAATGGGCACTGTTGGCTGGACGTGGGAATTCTCCCTTGCCCGGCCTGATGTCGAACAACAGGGAGGGGGAGGAAAATTGGCTCCACAAACCCAGTATCCAGTTTTGACATTTAAAAAAAAAATTTTTTTTGATCTGAACTTTGTACAGTTAATATTTCAGAAAGTCTTTAGAAGTCTGATAAAAGTCCATAGTAGTGCTTGAGAAAGATAAGGCTCACTATTGTAAGAGAACAATGCTGTGGTGCCAAGACAGTATATTTATGCTTTATTGTGGCAAGACTAACAGTGCCAATCAAACTCTATAATTTTGGTGTTATACTAAGTAAAGGAAGAAATAACCAATCATTCTGTAGGTTGCTATAAAAAGTGTGTTAAGCTTAATACACCACTGCATTGCGAGGCAGTTCATTAGCTGAGATATTGCTTCACAGCAGCTGGAGTAATACAGGCTGAAATTACTCCCCTATATGCTGGAGGCCAAGATGATTGTATATGCAGTAAGAAAGATACTATCATCAACCATTATTTTGAAATCCAGTATGTTTTCAAATTTGTCTTGCAGAGTTTCATGACAGTTTTTCAAAGCTGGATGAAAATTTCTGTTCAGCATTGTGCACTGGTTAGTCAATTTTTAACATGCATACAAGAAGCATTACTGCCCAGTTTTCCTTTAAGCCTCTGAAGTCAGAGCCTCAAGGAGTAGGGCAAAACTTCAGTAAGCCTTAGGAGCTAATGTGGAATTGCAAACTGTTTGTTTATTGCACCTGGCACTTTCTCAAAATCTGCTTCATATGGGCCAAACCACTCATTTCCTCAAGCAGATAAGGAGGATACTTTTTCTCCCTGAGTCAAAGTTCCGTGACTCTGTATTTAAGACAGTATAAATGTATATTTTAAAAATGTACTTTTGGAGGCATCTTAACTAGCACATTTTACAATGTTTGGCTCGGCGGAGGGAACCTGAACTTCAGGACTTGCTAAATTGGTGGAGTCAAAGGAAGTATAGATTTTAAAAGCACCTGCTACCATAACAGGACATGAATTGTGCCTGAATTGTCTGAAATGGGATTTTTAAGCTTGCTAAACTGGTATTAAATTGAAAGTAAACACCTTTTCTTTTCCCATTTCAGAGCTCTGAGGGTTTGAGATCCATGACAAACTCTAGCGAACCTGACCATGTGGGAGGTCCCTGAGAGACGAGAAGAAACGTGACCCCACTTGGTCTTTTCCCACCATCATAGCTGTTTCAAGGCAAATGAGTGAAGGAACCTTTTAGGCAAATTTCCCCTGAGGTTGAGTCTTTTTATATAGAAAAAATACAAACGCATGTTTTATCGTTTTAAATGCAAGTGTTAAAAAAAAAAAAAAGTTCTTAGGTAGACAAGGGCTTAAATATTCATATTATGCAAGTAGATGTAATGTAGTTTATGAATCTTAGTCTCCAATTGCAGCAAAAGTAAACTTATTGAGGGAGAGGTGCAGAAGTGTTCATATCACACACATCTTGTCCTATAGTAAACTGTTTCATCATCTCTCCACCCAAGGGAGAAATTGGTCCCTAATGCAAGTTAGACTAGTCTAAGAATTTTTGAGTTTATGCTTTACAGCAGAAAGGCTTAATTGATATAAATTGCACTCTGGCCCTCCTGATCTCCTGTTCTGTGTCTTATCAGAGCATTATTTGTATCTAAGGAGAGGCTGATAGAGAACCCGTTAAGGTATTCCCTTAAGTGAGGAGAATCTTGAGCTGCTTATTCCAAACCTGGGCATTTTTTGTGATGCCTGCACAAAGCACAGCAATTAAACATGATGAAGCCTGTGATATGGCTTTAAATATTTTGAGGTACTAGAAGAATTAATAACTACTACCACATCAGCAGTAGAAATAAAAAAATACATACTGAAGAACCCAATGTGTTTAATTTCATGTATCTTGTTTGATATACGTAGTCATAAGTGTTAGGTCTGACAGATGAGGCCCAGGGGCTAGTCTTTCCTTCATTTTCTTGTCAATCATTTTCTATCTAATTCCTTATTCTTAGGAATTAATTCAGCAGATGTTAACATGGAAATAATTCTGCATAATCTCCTGATTAAGGCAGTCTTTTCCAGATTTAGGCAATTTAGGGCAAATCTGTTAATCTTCAGTCAAGTAGATGGAAGCACTTCTTGCCATCTCTGAAGGAGAATCCATTGATCATCAGTTGAAATTTAGACTCTTCATTGTTTAGGAAATTCCAGTGTTTCAAGTTCATGTTACTAATGTGTGTGGGAATAAGATTTTTACTAGTCAGACTGTGTAATTGTTTTCATATTTATTGTATTTTGAGTGTTTTGACTCTTGTATTAAATTACAATATAACTTTTATGTATTAGACTTGTAACCAAAAGCAAACCAATCAAGCTGAAATGAAGGGTTCTAACTTTACTAAAACAAAATATGTGGATTTAATGAAATTGAAATATTTCAGTCTTCTTCCATTAAAAAAGATGATAAAATGCTGTTTCCACAAAGCATTTGAATTATTATTATTATTATTATTATTATTATTATTATTATTACTTATTTATTCCTTTGGAAAATTTTGACTTTCTTGGCTGTTTTGAATTCAGCCTTCTCTGTGCAATATTGCTCTAAATACAGTAGTGCCATGATACTGATTTTTAGTCGAGGTGACTCAGATGGCTTAAAACATAACTGAACTGAAACTTCTTGATGGGAGCTCTAACAAACTTCACAGTGAATGCAATGAGACTGTGGAACAACCTTCCAAGTAAAGTTGCAGACTTTTACTAAAGGTATGTAAGAAGCAAAACACTGTGTATAATGTAGGGAAGAAAACAGCTAGCTTTTTGTGGGAATTGACAAGAAGTCTAATATGCCCTTTCAGCTTTCACTTCTGCAATTAAGTTTTGTTGTGTTTTAGTCTGAAGTAAAAGCTTTATTCTTCAGAGGCAGTAACAGCCTGTTTTTTATAACTCCTTAGCTCTCAAAAACAGTGTGCAAAATTTTTGTTCACCATTGTGTTAAAACTGACAATGTTTTTCAAGAAAATGTGTTGACGCTCCAGGATTGTTTGTCAGCAGAAGTCAAAAGCTCATGTTTCACTCCTTCTGACAGATTAAATACAAATTATGCAAATTGCTGTAATGTAGGTTATAACCTGATTATGTTACACATTTGAGCAGTGATCATATCTGTAAGTGAAAGCTATCTAGCGTTTTACTTGTTAATGTATTTTTTACCTTTATATTCTACAAAAGAAACCACATTAAAAAGTGATAGTAGGCATGCAGGTTTTATAGACTTAACTGCTTGTGCTGCCAAAATAGGTAAAAGCAACACTGTAGTGGAGTTGCCTATAGTGGCTTTTCAAATACAGAACTTATTTTTCAGGGCTCTAGCAATGTGGTTATAATAATTAGCAGTAAAGTGTAACTTCACTTTTGGAATTTAAATGGCTAAGACTAGAACAATTAAATTTCTTTATTTTGTCCAGCTACATCTGATCTGCAAATTCAAGATATTTTGTAATCATATAGCTCATTTTTTATTTAAATGACAATCTAGTCTGTCTATGAATTACTTCTTATACATAAAACATATGTGCATTTTAAAAATAGGTACATGCTTAGTACATTGCCCTCCAGCATTTTCATTAGCTTTATTCTAGATCAGGGTAAATTCTTCATTTTAATGTATTTGTATGTGCCAGTTGCATTAATGAGTGCTTTATGTGAGTCTGTATCTGAGGTTCAATTTCAAGGCAGCCGCACAGAGTTCCCTACTGACCTCAAGACAGTGGTGATTGTAACTGTGGGATGAAGGCAGAGTTGGTTCAGACATGGTTGGTTTCACATCAGATGTCTGAAATTGCCCAGTGTCTTTTTTTCCCAAAAAATAAACAGTATAACCTTTGGCTTAATTCCTTTCTTTTTTGTGCATGCATACACACTTAAGGCTTATTTTTAAAATAACCCTAATGTCGTCTATGTGCAGTTTTATTTTCATTTGCATGTCAACAGGAGCTAAGAAATCTAGCAGTTTTCTTCTTACAGTTTCAGTTTCTTGATTCTTCTTAGACACTGCTTATTTAATTCTAACTTTTTTACTGACTTTTATGTAACATCTTTGTAATAGTAACAATCTAATAGAAATGTAAGCAGGGTTATATAGTTCATTTGGACTGCGTGTCCTTGTGTTTGTTACCCGTACCTTATTAGTCTTCTGCAAATGTTCCACTTTTCTTTAGTTTTGGCAAGCTGCTCAGAACACCATTTCCTTCTTTTCATTCTGGTGAAGTGCAATTGTTCTTTGCTTACACTACATTAGCCTTTCCCAGAATTTAGCTTGGAGTTTTTATACACTGGGGAGCTTCCAGTGTGTTTAGATTATAAAATGGTTTCCTAGTGTGACTGTGACGGAACCATGCTTTCAGATAATGCTGTCAAACTAGATTTCAGGGGTTTTCTTGTTTGTTTCTGCTATACAGAAGGGATGTGTGCAGTCCCAGTCATTTTGGGTCTTGAAAGTGATATTTTTCCAAGTTATCCTCCCACATAGTTAGGATTGTCCTAGAACCTTTTCTTGTTCTGTTTCTCTTGTTAGGTTTGTGTAGATCGATTGGTGTAAGCAACTTTCTTATCAGTCATCTTGAGCAACTAGAGGAAGACTGTGTGGTTATCCCACATGTTAATCAGGTGAGTGGATAAATGTATTTAAAGTATTTGAGTTTGATGTTTTTGGTTTTTAATAGTCCTCTCCTCTTCACCCTGTGCCTGAAAGACCAGACTCCGCTAGCCTTATTCTTGGATTTTCTTCCCTTTTATTTCACTATATCAAAATACATGTTAGAAACCATTTAGGAAGGCCACCTGAACTGAAAAAACTATGTCCCTCTTCCTTTCCCCTGTTCTGCCCAGGCTACTTGTTTGTGGCTGGTTTTGAGGCATAAACTAGTGAAAAGTCAGTGTGGCAGGTTTGATGCTAACAGCAGAGAAATAAAATTCCAGTAGCACTGAACATCTAGCATCTCCAGAGTGAATGAGCTTTTTGAGAGCCTGTGCTCAAATACTGTAAATGATTCCTCTAAGCAACACTGAAACCCTGAGATGAATTAGGTATCTGTTGAAGTGGGTGCTGTTACCCTTGTTCGCCCCTGTTTTCATCAGCAAGATCACCTTCAATTCAGTGAACTTCTCATTTAGGAAGATGCTGCCAGGGCCCAGGCAAGGTTTTTTGCTGCTCTAGGCAGATAAAAAGTTGCCATCTACGTAACAGCGGGCTTCCAGGGCACAGACAACTGGTCCCTGGTTGCAGCTGTCTGCCCACAGCTGTGCGGGAAATCCCTGCCCCAGTGCCTATCACCTACTGCTAGTGAAAATGTCTGTCTGCTAACACAGAGCAGGGGACTGGAATGGCTCAAGGGCAGACACATGTTCTTCCCCCTGCTACAGGTGGTGAGGATTTCTGGCAGCTGTTTATGGTATTGTATCATAAATGGCCACAATAAGGTTGCCCAGAAGATGGCTGTCAGAACCTAAAATCTCTGATTTCTGCTGGCCTCTAGACTCTGCATATGCTACAGACAAAAAGAGACAGATTTTTCTGTTCATGTCTGTATAGCAATGTGATTCCTGCTGTGCTTGCCTTTTTTATTTCTTAGAGCTTTTTGTCTTACGTAGACAATTACAAAGCAGCAAAATATGGAAAAGAAAGAAAAAAATAAAATTGGAAAAAATGGTGGTTATTTCAGGTTCAGTCTTTCTGCCTTTCCTTCTCTTTGTGGTTGGCTGTTGATGAAGATGCATCCATTTCTGGTGGTTATAACACATTTTTCTAGTAGAGCTGAAAGACTAAAGTGTGTTATTTTCAAAATGGAGATTATCTTTTAGTGTATTACAAATAATCAAACATTTTGTAAGCAGATAAAGGAATTCTGTTCTGGATTGTGTGAGAGTGTGGGCTGGGTTACTAAAGGGTAGTTGTGGGTAATGTTAAATTAACCTAAAATCAAATAAAATATAAAACCAAATAAACTATTTAAGTTCAGTTATTCAAAATAAGCCATTGAATTATGACTAAAGACAGGCAGGTTGATGACTGTTAAAGAATCAGTGAGTTTGCCAAGGTTCAGCTGTGTCTTCTCTTCAGAAATACACATCTCCAAAGCCCTACTGGAGTTTGGCAGAAATTGTTACTGGCTATTAAATGAGAGTAGCCTTTCCATGCCCTATTAAATCACTACAAGAACCTCCCCCCCTCCCCACCCCCCCAGAATCAAACCCTTGGATTTCTTTCCCAAATTTTGTCTTACCCACAGTGTCAGTCTTAAAATGTCATTACGTGTCAGAAGTAGTAATGGAGCAAAGTTGCTTCTTGGTATTGTTTGGTGGCATCTTTTTGTTCTGTGGCTGAAAAAAAGGAGACAAAATGTTGAGACAGTAATGATACTGCAAGATTGATGGCAACTGTGTGTGTGCACCTTGCTGTATTCTGATGGTCAGTTTTAGCTGATTAGATGTTTTCATCAACCAAACTCCAGAAGAAAACTGTTTAGAAAGCAAGTTATTTTTTTCAGTATTCAGCCATTTACTTAAGCAGCATTTACTTAAGTGATGTGCAGCATTGTTCCAAGTTAAAAACAAAAACCAACAATAAAATAACCATACCGCTGCAAACTGCTCCACCTTGAACGCTTTCATTAAGAAATTATATAGCATTAATTTACACTTCTCAGAGTTACAGGGGTCTGACAAGCTGTAATTTAAAGTATCCTCAAAATAGCATTTATTTTGTTTCTTGCTTAGTGTTGGAAGGGAGACGCTTCAGTTGCTGAGCTTGATGAAGAGATTGCTTAACCACTACCAAGTAACAGTTCTTACCGTTATGGTAAAATTGAAAGTTATTTTTCTGTGATGAGGATGAAGTAGGAAGACAAGAGAAAAGCAGTTCTTTATCAGACTTTGTAGCCTTTACAAACCAGGTAGTAAGCACTGCTTCTCTTTTTGGTTCCTGGATGAAACTGTTTCATCATGGTGTGTAACAATGTGGGAGAGACCAGACTCTACAAGAATGTAGTCTTGTTAAGGCATGTAGTAGTAAGTAAGCAGCTTTTAATATAACCAGTTACAGTTTTAAAAAAATACTGTGAATCACTGTATACAAAACCACAATAAATATTTTATTCTACCATCACATAGGATGAAACATACAACCTAGAAGTTACATGTTTATATCCCAGAGTTTGTAACCGACTTGGCAGTGCCAAGTCTGGATTTGTGGTCAGGGACGAAACAGCCTCTTTGAAGTTCCTTGTGCCTCTCACTCACTAGGGAAAAGGTTACCTTTTCCTAAGAATTTAATTTGTATGTACATTTCATTTAATAAGACCATATGTTGAATCCAGATATAAACTGTTACTCTCCAGATTCTGTGTAGGAGTGTTCGTCAATATTTCTCTGCTTTTGCAGAAGTGCAAATTACTGTGTAACAAGCTCAGAGTGATTTAAGTAATGTTGTTAATATCTGTGTTAACATGGAGCCTTATGCCCTATCTGGTAAACTTGTACAAGATAGAAATGTAGTTTAATATTTTGAGGCCTCAGGAAGCAACTTACCTACTTTTGCTCTATCGAAAAAACTCATTTCTGGGCTTAAATTTTAATTTTCTAAAGAAAAATAATTAGAAGAGTGTGCATTCCCCTTGAAGCTCACTGAAGTCCAGACGTGGGAAAATTTTGCCAGGTGAAAAGGTTTGAGGGACCTGCAGCAGGGTGGAAAGAACACGGCCTGACACTGTCCCCTGGCTGCTGCGAGGTCGGGCCGCCGGGGTCGTCATCCGGCTCGGCTCTTCCCCATTGCGCTCTGGCCGGCCCCAAAACGCCGCTTCCTTTGCGCTGCCCTCTCGCTGGCCAGGAGCAACCGGGAAGGCGTCAGTACTGGGAACTGCACACTTCTGTTAAACACGTGCCAGACTTGACTCAGAAATCACTCAGCACAAAGCACCAGAAAAGATGAAGATCTTGCTCCACCACCATACGGCTGGGAGTCCTCGCCTGAGAAAAGTCTGGGGACTAAAATAGCAAGGGCGGTGCAGGCCAGGAAGCATGAGTGACGATTATTATTATGAGGGGAAGCACAGGCCACCCACCCTATGCCTTTGCTAGCTCAGGATGCTATTCCCTTGCCTTCAGAAGCTGCTAGAAACTTCCAGAAATGTTTGAAGAGAAAAGCAAATTCAAAAGCAATTATTTTATGGGGTTTTTTATGCTTAGCAATTTTAATACAAAAACAAATCACTTGCACCTACCAGCGGGTGGCTGTGTGTGCAGAATTCGGCTCACAAAATTTAAGAGTCTTGATTCAGCGGAGGGAACAAAGTACAGTTTTTTTCAGGCAAGAAGCGGCTGTTGCGCTGTATTCTGCGCGCCAGGCTGGCGGGTGACAGCAGCACACCGTACTGCTTCAGCTGTTGGTGGGGTAGTCTGGAGCACTGCGCCTTCGAAACCGTATTAGACCAGTGGCTAAATTCTGCTTACAGTTGTATTAGTAATGTTTAATAAGTCATCTGAAGCCATACAGATATTCCATGTTTTTCAGCATTTGAACCTAAATCAGTCATTCTTTATTTAATATTTTCTAGGCTATTATATATTATACATGATTTTTTTTAAAAAAACAAGTAGTTTCTACTAAAATTTCTTACTGTATTAATTCAGTAATACACCCTCTAGATAATATTTGTAAACATTTTTATTAGATCCCAATGTTCACATTTTATTAATATTTTTGAAGATGCTCCATTTTATGTGTATTTCATAATCAGTATAAAATTTTACCTTCCCTAAGAGAGCACTGGCTGTTTCTCTGAAATGTTCAGTTTTGTTGTAGTGTAGTCTGATAAGGAGCACGTTAGGCTTGCTTTGGATTTTGTTAATCAGTGTTTTGAAAGGAACTGCTTGTTCATTCTTTCTTTCCCTTGCCGTTTTGCGTAACACACAATTAGAATATTTTCTAGTCAGCTCAGGTGCAAAAAAAAAAAAAATTAATAAATGCATGACCTAAACACTGGTCTTACAAATATAAACATGAAAGACAAAGGCCACTCGAAGGTCAAGCAACATCAAAGGTTGAAGACATGGATGTGTCTGCTGCTTGAACCTTGGTCCCGAGTCCAGCTAGTAATTTAGATCATAGCAGCTTTCGGCTGACTCAGCCCAGCCTTCGAGGGGCACGTTTTTTTCTCAGCATATCTTGAATGAGTGCCAGCCTATTGTTCCTGGCTATTGTTGTCTGAAAAGACAACATGTACTAAAGATGAGAAACAGGAAACGTTCGTTTGTCCCTTTTATGGTAGAAGAAAATTTCCAAGATTCCGTGTGTTGAGGTAATTGTTCAGAAGAGTGTTTTTCTTCCGAAGGCGCAGGAGTCGGGTCGCTGGAACACTGGTGACGGCGAGCTGAGCTAAAGCCACATCACATGGTTGTGTCCTACTTCATAAAAGAAAACACCATTTGCTTTCATCTGAGTGCAAAGGAAGGAGTGTTTCTAACAGCGTATATGCTGCGAAATATTTTTTAAAATAATGTAATAAGGAATAATAAAGAGGTTCAGTTTTGGTTTGGTTAAATGCCAGGCTTCTTAACTCTTTTGAAATCCCTCTTTTTTTTCCCCCCTTACTTTCTAATAACCTTTGTTTTCTTTCACTTCCTACAACTATATCTGTATCTTGTCACTTTTTCCTCTCTCAGCTGGTTCTTGGCAAATCATGGTCTTCCTTCCTACCAAGGGTCTCCTGCGCATCCCCTTCCACAGCTGTGTCTGCTCCCTCAGGTGCTGGCTGTGACCCTGGGCAGAGCGAGGATACAGGACTGTCTGTGTATCCATTCCAAGCAGAGGTCAGGCCCTGGTCCCAGACAAACTGTTCTGGTCAATCTGTTATACACGGTACATGTACATGCACATGTGTATGCACATGGTAGCCTTTACAGCTCAGGGGATCAACAAATGGGAAAGGGGGTGTGTAGGGAAAATAGGTAGCCTCAAATCGCCAATAAAAATGACCCAAGACTGACTCCCACTGTGTGTTTACCTGTGTTCCTCAAACACAGTGCAGTCTGCATTACCTGAGAACAGGAGGGCAAATCCAACTGCAGACAGAGAAATCAGCTGCTCCACGCAGCTTTCTTCTTGGGGGAAGCATAAAATACGTAGTAAATTATTGTGTAAGTTAATGACAAATTACTAGTGGGTTGTTACCTTCCACATGTCTTCTAAAATTGATAGCTTACATAAATCTGCCAGCAGTAGTGATTTCATTCATGTATTTTTAAGAAGATGGGGCAAAAATATTATTGTTTATTAACAATATTTCTCCTAAATGTATTCTCGAGGTTTTTATTAACAGTTTCTTCCTATTTATCTAAGGTTGAATACCACCCTTTCCAAAGACCTCAGGAGCTGGTGGATTATTGTAGGAGCAAAAATATTATTTTTGAAGGCTACTGTCCTTTAGCCAAAGGTGAAGCACTCACACATCCTACCGTCATTCAGCTGGCAAAGAAATATGGCAGAACTCCAGCACAGATTTGCATACGCTGGAGTATACAGGTAATGGAGGGGGGCGATAAAAGACTAACTCCTCTCAGAAAAGAAAATGTAAATAGTTTTTCTGTACATCAACCCAAAACTTATACAGAAAGGATTGTTGCCTTTAATATGCAGATGTCCCATGAACTAACTGTGCTGTACTGGCTGCTTGGAATGTAGTACACAAAGTGCAGCAGTATTTTACATGTGTGAAGAATCTGATTGTAGAGAATAAAAGGAACCGCTGATAAGAGATGTTTTCCAACTAAATGTTGCAGTCAGTGAGTGGTATCATTCTCTTCCTGTAGCTCAATGAAAAGCATCACCCAGTGAAATAGTGTATTAAGTTGACATAAACCATATAATCTGTGTTAGAATTTAATGCAGTGTATATAACTGCAATTACAATTAGTTGCATGTAGAAATGTCAGTGACATCTAAAAAGTAAAATGAAAACCTCAGAAGGCATGAATAATGTATTGAAAAGTTATGAAAGTGAGATTATTTTCCTTGAAACTATCTATACATTTTAACGATAAGGTGTTTTTCAGAATGGGATTGTCACTATTCCAAAGTCCACAAGAGCAGAAAGGATACAGGAAAACTGCAAGGTAAGATTTGGTTACGTACTCAAGTCAGAGTAATATCCGAAGTACTGTTGTTTTTAACACTTGGGTATGCCTGCCTGTTTTCCTATGCCAGTTTTACATCAGACAAGTCAGTTAAAATTGTCAAATTAAAGCATAAAATTACTCTAGTGTAGTAGAATACTGTAATCCATGAATCTTAGAAATCAAATGGGATTTTAATTACTATGTACAAAAAAAGGTATCCATAAAGAGAGCTTTCATAGTTGATTTTTATTAATAATATTTTTATTTATTACTTGGATGGTGATAGAACAACATATTCCAATTATGGATAGGTCCTTCCTGTGATAGGCACACAAGAGTCAAATGGAAGGAATTTATTTGTACGCCACGCATAGCACACAAACACTGTGTGAAAGCTGTAAAACTCCGGAGGGGTAATCCAGGAGACCTTTTAAAAAAGTCACAGCACTGGCAGAGCTGGCTCTTCCCCTGCCTTTTTCCCATTGACTTGCAGGGAGGTCCTAGCATGCAGGTGATGGATGAAGTCAAAGTGAGAAAGGAAAAGGGATTGGCAGCATCCCCCCTCCTCCTTTTTTTTTCTTTCTCCCTCCATTTTACACCAAATGTCTTTAATTCATACCTCCTTCTCTCCATTTCTCTAATCTGAAGCATTGGAGAAAGGTTTTCTTGGGGAAGAAGTCCCACAATAACATTGTCGTTACCTCCAAAAATATTTTAGGAGTATGAACTGTTTTGCAAATCAGGAACAAACTGCAAGAAAATGGGAGTCGTCTTACCTCCAGCTAATCACTGACAGCGTGTATGTGTAAATTAACACAAACATAATGAAGTTTTCTTTTGGTGGCTATGCTTGTTATATAGCTCCTACCCTGACTGTTTATTCTGCCATCTACTCTGCCTTCTGTGGTGGAGGCACAGCTGTTTGTGCTACTGTATTGTGAACCAGATCAGAGAACTAATCCAGGTTAAAAATCCCCCCCCCCCCCCCCCGCTATTAATTTGAACCCAGATTAATTCTGTGTGCTTTACAAAGTTTACTGTGTGGCCCCACTAACTGGTTTAGCACAACTGAGGGGGTGCATTGTGGCAAAACCTAAAACACTTAGGACGGGGAAAAAATTGGCAGTTACCTGACACCATTTATCACATCTCCCTTTTTTCCTCTTTCCCCCACCCCAATGTGTTGGCCTAAGTCTGTACCATTTCTGGTTCAGTTTGGGGAAACCATGGACATCATTAAGCCCTGAGTATACAATATTTCTAGTTCAATGGCTGGTCTGGGGTTTGGGTTTAAAAAGCCTGAGCACTGAGGTTCAACTAGAAAGAGGCATGCTAGCAGCAGCAATCCCTGGCTAACGCGGGATGGGAGGAGCTCCTTTGGCAGCAGTTCAGGCTCCACAGGATTTTTTGTTGGGTATGAAGGAGCCCTGACAAACACTACAGAGACTTTAGAGCAACTTCAGTTTTGAAGTGATAATATCTGAATAAGACACCTGCTAAGAAAACACTGGCACTAACATTCATGTTGCAGGCCTCACCACAGGAGAACTTAAAGGCTCTAAGAACCTATGCATGGAGATAGGTGGTTGCTTTCAAGTTAGAGTTAGTGCTGCGGAACTATGGCACTCTTTCTGTAGTAGCTGATCCAAAAGTGTTTTGTCTGAGTAGGCAGAGACAAGGCAAAGAGAAATACAACCTTTGTTTTGCTAGCTTTGTGAAAGTCCCGATACTTCTAATAGTTCTTTGACTGGCTGAAGTTCTGAGGGAAAGAACTGACCAGCTGAGTGTGACAGAGAAACACCGAGCTCGTGTTTCCAGGGGGATTGCAGTCAGGGTGTTCATGTGCCTTTGCCAACGACCATACAGAGTGCTGTCAAAAACCGCTTTGATATTACCACTATCTCGGACCTTTGCCTGAGGCCAGAGTGCTATGAAATCATCTACCAGAGTCTACAAATGAAAATGAGAGTCACAAAGGAGCAAATGACCCAACGGAGCCTGTCAACTTAATAGAATGGTATTTGTCTATGAGAAAAATTCTGAATAGCTTTTAAAAGGAAAAAATCTAGAAAAATCCTGCCTCAATTTTAAATGAACCTTGGTGAGTTTAATGTGAACGCTCCTGATTCTTTCACTATCCATTATGTTAACTATATATGCCTTCCCGTAGGTGTTTGATTTTACAATAGCAGAAGATGATGTTGACATTCTAGATGGCATGCATGATGGCAGACATGTTTCCTGGGACCCAGGCCTTATTGTGTGAATGAAGGTTTGAGCTTTTCCCTTTGTCAGAGATCAGTGAGTCACCCCATGTGACTTACCTTCAGAGAAGGTTACAATAAGAATGTAATTGTAAGCTTAACGGTGGGTATTAATGATAACTGATTTGAAATCCTTAACACTGATAATGGACAAAAGATGTTGTTGGGGTAATACTTTCATACAGAGATCTTGTGTTTCCATCTAAAATCCTTATCCATAGTTCACTGAAGCCCTTGTAAAGCCTGCTGTTTATATCATTGGCCTTGCATCAGGTCATTTAAGAAAGAACACAAGGAGATATCACTTCTTAAAAGATAAAAGGCATTAGTATACAATACAGGTGTTAAGTACAAAATAAGTTGTCACATACTTTGTTAGAGGGTTACAATATGCAAAGAAGAAAAAGCTGGGTGAGAAAAACAGATGAATACTGTTGCTATTCCATTACTACCTATAAAGCTCCAGTGAGAATGTGATCCCACTGTAATAAGCACTATATAAGAGCATCATAAAAAAAAAGAGTTTTATGGGTATTATTGCATAGTAATTGAGTTGTCCCAGAGAGCTTTATGCCTGTTATTTACCAGCCTCTAGGCATAAAGTAGAAGCCTTTCCAGAGAAATCCACATACAGATAAACTAATTGCATGACTTAAGAGTTGAGCAGCAAGCTCTAAGAGCCAGACAAAGAGACATCTTCATTATTACTGATCTTTTTCTCCTATTCTAAATTCTGGTGAGTTGTTTTTAGCTTTTAGCAAGAATTAGTCTTGCTTTCGCTTCATCCAGGAGATCTCATTAACAAATATACTGTTTCTCAGATTTTATTGTATTTGCATATGCGCATACCTGCACAAAAAGAATACATGTGTATACACACGCATGTATACTCACATACCTAGTTTATAGATATGTTTTCAGAAATATACCTGCAGAGTCTTTTATCCACTGAATATTTGACTTCTCACATTGGTTTGGTATTTTAGGAGTTCCTGTGTCTAGAAAGGTATGGAAAATCTGACTATGATTTATATTGTGTGTGGACTTCCTGAGACAGTTTTCCCAGTGCTGTTCTGCTTTATTCATATCATGAAACAAAGTTCCTTAGCTTTTTATCGAGAAACAGCCAACAGCAATCATGTATTCTAGCCTGCATTGTTTGTCCTCAAAGCAGAGCTTGACTAAAATATAGAGAATTTTTTCTTTTTGATAACAGCTCCTTAGCATAATTGGCTGGTTATTATTTGTAAACATTTCAGAGAAAATTTGTCTAGGTTTGCCTCTTGAACCATTGTATCATTTTAAAAATACAAGGTGTTTTATGAAATGCTGCCCTCACTGATTAATACCTGTATAATGTACTGTCCCAAAAAGACAAGCAGTTTACACAGTAGAGATTATTGTCCAGCTTTTCAAATGTGCCCTGAAGTTTGGGGTGCTTTGATATCTGGGAATGCAAGTTTAGATGTGTAAAAGTTGCAATGTATCTGGCTTAACTGGTGTGATGAAGGGTCCAATATTTCCAAAAAGTAAGACATATTTATAAAATTAAGGTCATTTTTAGGGTTTTGTAGCATTTACAAAAAACGATGATAAACTCTGAAATGCACACAAATAAAGCTTTCTACCTCTGGGTATCAGGTAATTCTTCTGAAAAGTCATTTTATAGGACAATACCCTAGTGTAATAGTTTGCTTAGATTTTAGCAGTGGGACAAAAATACAGTGCTTATGCTGTCGTGCTTTTGCTTCTGTACAACGTGTCAGAATTCAGAGCACAGTGAATCATTTGCCTAGTATTCACCCAAAGTGTTTTTTGCCAGTGAAGACTATTTCAGAAACTACAGAAGAGAATTTGGAGTTTTACCTCTAGTTCTCTCTAAAGAAGCAATTATCATGTCAACATACTATCCCCTTTTCATGTGTAAATGATGCATATGAAGTGAAACAAACTTCTATGTAAGCTAGCAAATTTTTGCTTCAATATTACCAGGACACTATTAATTAAGACTAACTACATGTTTGGATGTCCCGTATTAGCCTGAACAGCTCTCATTTTCCTGCACTTGTTTCTGCCTGATTGCCTCCCTGTTCTGAGCTAAACAGAACTAAACTAGATTTTCATTCCGATTCCCCCATATAGATGACTATAGGTTACAGCGAGGATGACTTCCTAACTCATTGTTGTATTTCATTTTTCCCTCTGTCAAAGGTATTTTACTCTTGCTTTTGCAACTGCTTTTGCTAGGAGGTCAAGCCACCATGTTATCAGATCTACATTATATCCAAGCAGTACAAAAGTAATGGAAGGTATGATCAGATAGAGACAGTATCACTGTTGTGGAATGGTTATGGAAAGTTACAGTCTTAGTCCAATTATTTGTCCAATTTTAGTCACTTTTCTAACTATCTTCAGACTTAATTATTGTTGTTTCAGGATTTTTTTTCCAGGGTGGCTTTTTTTAAAAAATATTTTTTTCCCCAGTAGTTCTTTTGTTACCTGGTAGTGGCTTTAGAATTATGGAAATATTCCGTATTTCCAATATATGGAAATAAGAGTTAACTTTCAAGGAATAACTATGTAGAAAGCTGAGTGTAGTTTGAGCTAATATGAGCTTTTTAATTGCTAAGACTCAGCTGACCCATGTTATCTATCTCCCAGGTGTGCTGTGCTGCTTCGCACATTGTGCCATCACTAGTCACCACCATTGTTTTCAGCTAGAAGCTGCAACTCCCCCAAGAGCCTGGAATCCTGTTATCGCCTGTCTGCTTGCAATATAATGCATCTTACTGTTGTAGCTTGCTTTCGTTTGAATACAGCTTTCAGAAGTTTTACACTGTGCTGCTTTAGAAGCCCTGAGCAAATCCTCTTTCGGTTTTGATCAGGTTGCTCAGGGAAAGACTAACTCAGTGGGTTCATATTTTATACTCCTCTCTACAACTAAATTGATATTATAAATGTGGAAGACAGTTTCCTTTTAAACAAAGGCTGCTGCAGAATAGTAAGTCCACATTAAGTCTTCTAAATCAAATTTTCTAAAGTACCTACAAACTTGATCATAATATAAAAAAATAAGGCAATAAGCAATCAGAAGGTGAACAGTCGATGAGATTTAGGGTTGGCAGTGAAGAGTGATGTCCTCTAATAGGAGGAGAACCTAGAAGACCGATGCCATGTAAAAGTGCTGAACATACAAAACCAGGAAGTTTTAACTTTTTTATTTCTTCCTTTGATCAGTACCCTGGAGGTGCTCATTTTCAAGACTTTCCTTCTTCTTCTTTTTTTTTTTTTTTTTTTAAAAAAAAAACTTAGGATTTCATCTTTCAAGTGAATTTTTTGAAAGATACCATGCATGTTCTTCTCCAGGGCTGAAATTTCTCCTCCTGTCCTTACTTGCATAATACAAGCTTTCTCTAAAGAGAAAGCTTTTCTACCTTTCTACAATGACATTTGTTAAGATACAGCAAAATATCCATTTTATCACAGTAACCATCATCTTGCCAATAGGACAAGGAACTACAGCTGAAAAATCTATGGCACTTTTTCCTCCATGTTATATAGATTATTTATGGTCATGACTTATGAGGGCAGCCCCCTCTAGTTAAGATAAATCATTATTTTAAATAAGATAAAATTTATCAGTATTATCCACCTAAGTGCAGTCAGCCGCCTTTGCAGGAGCACTGTGATTGTTAGTGGAATGGAAACTCTTTTGAAACAAATAAGGAAAGGAAAAAAATAAACAAAGTCAGTGGAAAGGGTGAGGCCACTTTTTGTGCAGCCAAGTAGCTTCCTGTCTGATTTTGAGTGGCTCCCTCTCTCCTTTTTGAGGATATTTGTGTATTTATGAATTTCATCTTTTATTTTACTGGCGATAAAGGCACCTAAGAACCTTTAACTGATAAATAATGGCAATGGCTTTGTAAAGTGCATACTTGAAGAATTTTTTTTTATCAGGCCGCAGAAGTGTTTCTACAGTATCTGTCCCCCAATGTAAATTTGAAGACAAGTATGTTATTTTTCTGACTAATATATGTAATAAGGAAACTATAGTAGTAGTAAGTTCACAAACCCTCTAAGTGAAGTAGACTGAAATGTATCCACCGCTCTTTTTACACTGTGGTTAACGCCAGTTGATTTGCTTTTAAAATAGCAGTGCAGAAATATTTTGACAGGAAAGCTGACATCAACCTCATGTTTGCAAAAGTGGGGACTAAGATGGAGTTGCACTTGCTGCCACTAATTGAATCCAAGTGGTTAACTCTGCCCACCTTACTACCCCGCTTCCAAAGCCTGGAAGCTCTGAGGAACGCAGCTGTAGCTATAGTGCGTTGGGTAAAAATAAAAAATAAGCCAACTTACTGGCAATTCTTTCTGTTGCTGTGCTGGGAGTCTTTTTTGTACTTAATTTTTGGCACTTTTTGCAATCTCCCTTAAAACGTCTGTACTTCTGAGAGAGAATTTGAAGCATTTGCACTGCCTTGTAGTGAGCCTATGTAATATTTATGATATATATGTTGCAGCCTTACTATTTGTCTTTATTCAGTGGCCACTTGTCTCTCTGCAGCATCACACAGACCTAATTACAGCTACCAGGCATTATAGAATAGTTATGAGTTTCTAAGGAACCAAAGCATGAGCACTGTCTCCAAAACTACGCATTACCCACTGAAATGCAAAGGAGCACAAAGCCTGAGATGAATTTGAATCAGTGATGTTGATGCTACTTCCCTGTGGTATAACCTGTATCACTCTAACTCTGTTAGACATGGCCAACATTAGGGCATGTACTTCTCTAAGCAAGCTTGCAGACATCCATTGGTACCAGATCTCAATCACCTATGTAAACCACTTCACTGCTTTATTGGCTGTAACATGTTTTTTGCATGAGATAGTGGTTCCCTGCATCAGGCTTTTGTAGTAAAGGCAGTTGTGCCCTACAAGAATTATTTATGATCTTGCTAAGGGCTCTGCTAGCCAGTGCCCTTTAAGAACTGTTCCGTGGCTGAACTACTAAAAGGATATGCAGGAGTGTGTTGGCAGGATATCATCCTATTGATGGTTGCTTCCCCACCCCCCCCAACCTTCTTTCCTTCCAGCAAAATAGATTTCCATGACTTTTTAGCTGAGGCTTCACAATTCCAAAATAATGAACTGGTGTTAAATTCATAACTTGGCTGTGAAATGTGTGTGTGTGTAGGGGGGCTACTATTACTTTTACAGTTTCGTGGTAGCAAGAAGAGCAGAGATTGCTGTTTTCTTTTCTCTGTGAACTCATTCTTTCCTAATGGTTCTCTGTGACCTGGATTCATCCTGTTAAAGGAATAAGTATATTGTTGCCAAGCTGAATTTAGGGTAAGTCACTGAGTTTAGGTGCAGTTTGAGGGTGGTGAAAGATTAATCCATGAAGTATAGCTGTGATGGTCATATACTATGGTATAAATTGACTTCCCTGATGTAAACAAACAAACAAAAAAATCTCTATATTAATGAAACAGCAAGTGTCTGTTTTTATCCCATGATCTGTGAGATTTTGCATGATTATCAGAAATAATAATTAGAATCAAGATGTATATACATTTTGATTAGTCTGGAAGATTATCACATCAGGAAATGGTTATTTTACTGTTTTTGTCCTCAGTAATACACATAAGTAATATCTATGATCTGCCAAATAATGGCAGACTTTTCAGCTAAGATTGCTGTTACTTCAGAATAGCATGTTAAGATCAGTTATTGTGTCCATTCATGTCTTTAGTTTGTCCTAGCAGAAAGTGTACAGTAGGACTTTTGTGTGCTCTATATGATTAGAATAAAAAAAAAGTTTTCAAAAAGCTTTCTCATACACTTTTAATAATGCTGGCCTATACAGTTTCATCACTATGGAACTTCTCCTATATTTTAATACATACCAAAGAAGATGCATCATGATTAGCTGTATTAAAGTTGCTTATGGTTTTGGGAGCAAGGTTTTCCAATAAAACTATTTCGGGTCACTTTCTGAACTCCTTCAATTCTTTCCACTTGGAATTAAACTTCTCCTAATGTTATGTTCAGCTTACTGATCTAAAAATAAAATACAAATCCTCACAAAAACCAAATATGTCAGACTTGTTACAATAACATTTAAAAATAATGGTCCATTCAATAAATAATTAATTGATAAATATTCAGTACTTAAAATGAAAACATTTTCTAAATTAGAAAATGCTAATACTAAGCATGTATGCATGTGCTCTAGTCTTGTTTTCATTTTCAGCAATGTTTTCATCACTCTTTTTCTCCAAACCAGGTTTTTGATTTTCATCTGAGGGAAGAAGATACGGAATTTTTGAACACCATGAATATCAACAGAAAATTAATTTATCTAACCTATCCACGGTGGAAAGAATAATTTCAAACCAGATTGTTCTAAACTCAGAAGTGGTGGAACTGAAACATTAATTCATTTTAAACTAAACAGTAAATCTAAATGGTTCTCTTGGGTACTCAGACCTCCTGTCAATGGCTTAGATTTACTATTATGTTAAAAATTAATAAAATTATTTTGTTTCCTCTTTTCTCATGTTTCTTGCTTGCTTTTAACATTTTTTCTGCTTTTCCAGAGCTTTATGGAATATTCTTCCCATATAGATTGAGCAATATTCTAATTAAGTTTCTTCTACCTGGGTCTATTTCATTTAAGCTGTCATTTGAATTCATTTGAACGAATTAGGTTTTTTCCTGACAGGCAGATTTTAATGGGTATTAAGTACTTAATGACATAGATAGGAGCATGGTAAAATGTGCAGAACAGTTAAAAAAAAAGTTAAGTGACAAACACCAGTAGGAATAAGTAGGTATTTTTGTCCTTTTGAAAATCCTAGCAGAAACTTATGTGTGTGTCTAGGTACTTAGATTTCTGTGAAGAGAAGTCCTGACATCACTTGAGTTTGGTTTTTGTTTTTTCCTTTAGCTGTCTTCCATTGCAAGTAAAATTAACTTTTGCTTAATTTATTTCTGCACAAATTCATAGTATTCTTATCTTAAACAGATTGACAGTACTTGGCATTTCTATATGTGCTTTCTGCAGGTATCACCACTGCTCTATTATCACAGAATCACAGACTGGTTGAGGTTGGACTAGATGATCTCCAGAGGTCCCTTCCAACCCCCTTGCTCAAGCAAGGTCACCTAGAGCACATTGCCCAGGATTGTGTCCAGATGGCTTCTGAGTATCTCCAAGGATGGAGATTCCACAACCTCTCTGGGCAACCTGTTCCAGTGCTCAGTCACCCTCACAGTAGACAAGTTTTTCCTCATGCTCAGATGGAGCTTCCTGTGTTTCAGTTCGTGACCTTTGCCTCTCGTCCTATTGCTGGGCACCACTGAAAAGAGCCTGGCCTCATCCTCTCTACACCCACCCTTCTGATACTTGTACACGGTGATAAGATCTCCCTTCTGTCTTTTCTTCTCAGGCTGGACAGGCCCAGCTCTCTCAGCCTTTCTTCCTAGGAGAGATGCTCCAGTCCCTTCATCTTAGTAGCCTTCCACTGGACTCACTCCAGTAGCTCCATGTCTCTCTTGTGTTGGGCAGCCCAAAAGTGGACATGGTACTCCAGATGCAGCCTCACCAGGGCTGAGTAGAGGGGGAGGATGACCTCCCTTGACCTGCTGGCAAAGCTATAATGCAACCCAGAATACAATTGGCCTTCTTGGCCGCAAGGGCACGTTTTTGGCTCATGGTCAACTTGTTGTCTACCAGGACCCCCAGGTCCTTCTCCATAAAGCTTCTTTCCAGCAGGTCAGCCCCCAGCCTGTACTGGTGCATCGGGTTGTTCCTCCCTAGGTGCAGAACTTTGCACTTCCCTCTGAACTCCACGAGGTTCCTCTCTGCCCATCTCTCCAGCCTGTCGAGGTCCCTCTGAAGAGCAGCACAGCCTTCTGGGGTATCAGCCACTCCTGCCAGTTTTGTATCATCAGCGAACTTGCTGAGGGTGTGCTCTGTCCCATCATCCAGGTCACTGGTGAGTAAGTTGAACAGTACTGGACCCAGAATCTTTTAGTTTTAAGAATTTAACTGGCTTTCAGATAAAAAATAGCTGGAGAAAGGACATAGATGGTCTATTTCACAAGATCGTGTCTTTACTGCTTAACAAAACAGTGTGTAACGTTATACTCAAGCTAATTCTAACAAGCTTGTTTGGTATTAGAGGTGGTACAAATGCAATGGCTTAGCACTCTGTTTGCACTAATTTATGCCACATTATCTAGGGCTCAGGTTAATTTAAAAGTTAGTTCTGGTATCTCGGTAAGGAACTGCAGCCTAGGTATTTAGACACTATGCTGTGTAATGAGAACTGCATTGTATTCTTAATTGTGTGAAGCAGATCTTGAAAAAAATATTCAAAATAAGGTATATTTGTTCCAGATTCCAGGAGAAATCTGAATCTGGAGTAATGCCTCACTTCTGTATGGTTATTTGCATTTCTTCTAGTCACATGATTTTGGGGGGATTCCACCGGCCGCTCTTTGTGCTCTTTCTCAGCGAAGGAAGCCTTTCTGGTTGTACTGGTCAAGGGTCGTTGTGTCTTGGCCCTGGCACATCAGGGAGGAATGGCTCTGGTTTATGGCCTCGCTTATGTCTGGATGAATAAAAGTACTTTTTGCATATATAGATTAAGATTTGTGAAGGCACATAGATGTCTTGTGTTGAAGTAAAATCCTGTGCAAATCTGTCTTGCAGGGGTTTTCTGTCACCTTTGAAGATGGATAATGATCAGACCCTCCTCTGATGCAGTTGTGATTTGTCCAGTAATGCAGGTACTATGAGCACTATCTTCTGATGATGCCAGAGACATGACTTGTGGAATACTAATTGTAACAGATCTATTACTACGCAAGCTTTGGGAATACCCCAGTCTGCAACTTCTTTTCTGACAAAGTCAAAGCACTTTCCTGCAAGACTGTGTAATATCCTTTTTCTCAGCCAAGAGTTACAGTGTGTTGTGCTGGAGGGAAAATTTTTCATTTACATTTATTTTAAGGTCCTTTAGTTTCTTTTTAAAAGATCTCTTTGTAAAGTATTCTGAAATTTCTGGACTATATTACTGCTAATTCCAGTTGGATGAATGTGTGTCGATCAAGTCATACTAACAGAGTGAAGTCTTCTATGAAGAATTCTGTAATCTGAAAGGGATTGTTTCTTTTTTTTTCTTCTTCCATAGGACAGTTTATTCTTTTCATAGTTTTCTTTGGCTTCACTGGTATAAAATGATCAGTGTTCTATCAATTTGTGTGGCTTTGATTAAGACACTAAAGCTCAAATTTAGGCCTCTTACCTGGGTGATCTGGCATCACCTGCCACTAGCCAAGTTTCTGAAATTCTCAGATAGAATGTTACACAAGAACTTTGGTTATTACAGGCAGTCACTGTTGTTTGGTTGGTTGGTTCGTATTTGGTGCCGGACCCTAAAACGTGATCTTCTGTCGGTCCCAGAAACTCAAGTAGCTAAGAGCATATAGACATTCAATATCCGTGTAAAAAAAAAAAAAAAATCATCTGCCACTTCACGCTTATGGACTTACTGCATAAACTTTTTTTAGCCAGTTAACCCAAGTAAAGTCCCAGGTCATGAACGTGCACAGTCTTCCCTTTTGCATTCCACTGAAAGGTGCTTTCTGGTTATTCTGAACTGATGTATGAATAACATTATGTTGTTCTTTCTCCTTACTCTGAACATAGGCAATTTCAGAGCAGAATTTTCAAATGAGCTATATAACCCTGGATTTCTGTAGTGTATCTGTAGAGGTAAAAGATTCCTTAATGCTGGAGCTGGCACTCATTTTAGGTTTAGGAAGATACTATGAGAAGAATACTTATTCTGTTAACTGGGATGGAGTATGATCCCAATGTAAATCACCTCCCTAAGTATTTATCAGTGTATCTTGGTAGAGTTGGCTGGAAAAGCCTGAATTTACGCCCCTTGTGAGGAGGCTATGATCTGTGCTGGTGAGCCACACTAAGATACCATCTCTGAGCTTTTAAATGTCGATCACTACAAAGTCAAGTGATTTGGTTTCATTGCCTGAGAAAGGTGAGGGAATATTTCAGTTTCCTCTCTGCTAAGATGTCAACACAGCTATAAAAGTGATTGGTCATCTACGTTTCACAATGCTTTTTGTGATACAAATATCCAGCTGTTTGGAGTGGAACTGAAATTGCTCACACAGCCTGTGACAAGTAATTAGCTGGTCACAGCTCTGCATTAGAGCCCTCTCAGCTGGCTACTCAGTGACCTAAACATGAAAACTTGTATATCTGATTACTGAAACCCTGAGTCATGCTACCCTTTAATTAAAGCATGTTACTTTAATATATTTCTTTTGCTTAAAATTATATAGGAATGATTTCCTAGAGGAAAGCGCCTGATGAATGCACTTCTATTTAGTATTTTCTATACATTAGCTAAATAAAGGGGGAGAGCTTGAAATATCTAGGGTATGTCAGGCAGTTGCAGGGGATGCATGTGTCAACCTCAAGCATGATTTATCTTATGT
The DNA here is from genome assembly GCF_036370855.1 of Dromaius novaehollandiae. NCBI lineage: Eukaryota > Metazoa > Chordata > Aves > Casuariiformes > Dromaiidae > Dromaius > Dromaius novaehollandiae. The sequence goes on along the minus strand of NC_088105.1, from coordinate 20,127,749 downwards.
GCCTTTTCTGACAGTTGTAATTTAACGACTGTATTTTCCTCCAGGCTCTCAGGAGGCAAAACATCTTTTCGAGTTTCTAGTTTTGTGGTGGAAGGGTGAATGTCTATTTGGCAGCGTAATTTATCTGAGTCATTCTGGGAGAGGTGTGGAGCAATTGAAACATGACTATAAGCATAAATAAGTAAAGGACTCTTCCTGAGAGTAGAGTTGCTCTTACCATCTTTCAGAAAGAAAAGCTGCTTCCCCATAACAATTGCTATTGCTAGTTGAATTGTGTGATGCCCTGAACTAAACGTCCTCCTATATTAAGCTGTTGTCTATTGTGATATTCTTTTGCATTTCAATTTGAGGTGGGGTTAAAGAGAACAGAGCAAGGAAGGAAGAGGAACACTTCTGCAGTAAGAGCAACTGTAGATTACCAACACAGTCACCACTTCACATACACTGTAGTGTTTTTTTTCTTGTAAAAGTTTAAAGAAAGAAGGAATTTTAAAACATAAACCCACTTCCTTATCTTTTTCTGTCTCTGTATAATACCACCATTATCAGGGTAGGTAGCTGCCATGGCCAATTTTGTTTTTTAAAATGAATTTAAAATATTTGTTGTCTGAATATTTTCAAAATTCAGGAATACTGCAGACTTTTCTGAACATTCAAGATCTTTTTTTTTCATGTGGGAACACCAGCACATGGAGGTAAGTGACTGATGGTGGTATAAGGTGGTTGGCATGAGCCTGGAAGGAAGCAATGACCTAAGTCCCCCGATGAACCATGTGCCAGTGCTCACTCGGGCCTTCCCGCCGTGCTGGCCGGCACTGGCCCTTCCCCGTCAGGCTGGTGCGCGCTGGGCGAGGAGGCTGCTGGCGTTACCCAGTGCTGCCGCAGCGGCAGGCCACAAGCGACGGTGACTCCCCCCGCGGTGGCTCCTGCAGCCGCCGGGCCTGCCAGGACAAAAGCGCACCTCAGCAAGGCCCCGAGCTTGGTAAGGTGAAAAGAGTGGTGACAACCTCTTTCAAGTCTTTACTTAAGTATCACTTACGAAGTGCAGCCTGAGATGGGTCTGAGGCGACACGCAGGGTAACTGCTGGTGTTCTCCCTGCTGTGCCCACGCTCAGGAGAAGAGAAGAAAAACCGGCAGAAGAGATGCCAGCCTTTGCCCCCACCACGGCAGGGCCCGGTTTGGAGCCGCTGGCCTCCGTAGGGTGGGGGAGCGAGGAGAGCCGCCGGCCCCGGGGAGCCCCTGGGGGTCCCCGCGGGAGGCGACACGCCGGGCCGGGCCGGGCTGTGCCGGGCCGGGGCAGGGGGCGGCGGGGTCCCCCGGCGCGCCGCCGCTCAACTCGGGGAGCCGCTTGGGGCCGGGGCCGGGGCCGTGCCCGGCTGGAGCGGGGGGGAGGCGGCGGGGGTGCCACCCTCCCGCCGCGGCACCCAGGCAGGGCACGGGGAGGAGGCTGAGGTGAGCGCGTCCGACGGCGGGAGCTGCCCCGCGTCACGCCTTTTCCGGGCTTTTCCTCTGGGAGCCCCTGTCTCCCCCAGGCTCGCCGGGATCCGAAGGCGCCGCCGCAGAGCGGGCTGCGCGGGGCTGCTCCCTTGCCGGCGGCCGGAGCCGCAGGGGGAGGGCCGGGCCGGGCCGGGCCGGGCGGCCGGGGGCACCGCGGCGGCGAGGGCGGCGCGGCCCGGGCTGGGCTGGGCTGGGCTGGCAGGTCCCAAACACGAGCCGCGCCTCCGCGCCGCGGAGAGCCGCGCAGGGAGGAGTTAGAGGAGAACAGTCGGAAACGGGGAGGAGAGCAGCGGCTGCAGGACCATTAAAACCGCGGGAGCGTGTCCGGCCGCGGGAGCTGCTCCGCGGGCACGCAAGATGCGGGGGGCCGCTGCGGGCTGCGCGCCGCGCCCGAGCAAGGTAAGGAGCGGGGGCCCCGCGGGGCCGGGGGCAGCGCGGTGCTTCTCCTCGGCGAGCACCGCCGCGGGATGCTCACGAAAAAGGCGAGGGTCAGCGGGGGCCGTCGGGGACGGTCGTGCCCGGCTCGCATGCCGCGTCCGGCGCAGGTGGTGCGGGCTGGACCCCAGGAGCGGGGCAGACTGGAGCCTGGGAACGGTGCGGGGCAAGAGCGGTGCGGGGCAGCAGCGGGGCAGACTGGAGCCTGGGAACGGTGCGGAGCAGGAGCGGTGCAGACTGGAGCCAGGCAGCGGTGTGGAGCAGGATCAGTGCAGGAGCGGGGCAGACTGGAGCCCAGGAGCGGTGCAGGAGCGGTGCGGAGCAGGAGCGGGGCAGACTGGAGCCCGGCAACGGTGCGGGGCAGGAGCGGTGCAGACGAGTCCAGGAGCGGTGCAGGAGCGGGGCAGACTGGAGCCCGGCAGCGGTGCGGGGCAGGATCAGTGCAGGAGCGGGGCAGACTGGAGCCCGGCAGCGGTGCGGGGCAGGATCAGTGCAGGAGCGGGGCAGACTGGAGCCCGGCAGCGGTGCGGGGCAGGATCAGTGCAGGAGCGGGGCAGACTGGAGCCCGGCAGCGGTGCGGGCAGGAGCCCGGCGCCGCTGAGCGGCAGGCACCTGGGAGCCGTGCGGGAAGCCGTGCCCGCTGGCCTCGCACCTCTGGCTTTGCCCTTAGGTTATAATTCATCAGCTCTCCCTGTCCTCCTTCCTTTGCATCATTTCATGTGTTTAATTCTTTTTAGATGTCCACTAAAAAACGCTTATATGAAAAGGCAGTTTCCTCTGTATCTGCAGTCCTTAGAAATGCCCATTTCAAAAGCTTGCAATGCTAACTATTTCAAATGCAAAGTATTTTCTGCTATTCTTCAAGACCCAGAGCGTATGTTTGCAAGCTAACTTACTCTTCTCAACTTTCTAACTTTTATGCGGCTTTGTAAAAGCAGACGCTTGCTGAACAGAAGTATGGGCACCTTTCCTGTTTACAGCTTTGAGTTGATTTCTTGCTTATATACATCAGTGAATCACCTTCATCACTGCAGAAGATGGCATCAGTAAATTGCATAATTACCCCCCTCCAAAACATAGATGTTATTAATGGAGAATACCAGTCTCCTGTCAAGTAATTTCTTTACAGGCTTCCATGTATTTGCATTTAAAACAAATCGAGCCTTTTCACTTTCTAAATCTCTGCTGCTGTGTATGTAGTGTTTCCTACTGAAGAAAAAGGTATACTAGAACTTATTTTTGGAGAGCTTTGAGATCTTTCACATCGGAAGAAGTCCAGGCCCTGCTGACTCCTGCCTTTTTGTGCATTTCTGCATGACAGGACCTTTTCATCGTATTAACTTTACCTGTTTAATATGCCCAACCACCTTTTAAAATGTTAACATGTTAACAGGTGAATGAAACTAATTCCTTTGTGATTACACCCCGGGGTCTGACGTACAATTAAATTAGCAGATTGTCTTACACTGTTGTTTCTTTGCTTGCCTGCCTTCGTTTAACTCTGGGGTTGGTTTGCGCCTCTCGTTTCAGGGCTGCCGCTGGTGAGGCTGCCCGGAGCCCGCCGGGTTCGCTCTTGGCGTCCCCCTCTGGCGGCCGCTCGGGAAGCGCCGCCCAGCCTGGCACCATGAGCTCCCTCACCACCGCCCCGCTGAAGGTCGTCAGCAACCTTGCCAACATCGATGTCAACTATATCATCAAAGAGCATTACAATTACACAGGAAAGCTAAATGAGAATGCGGACAGTGGAATAAAAGTGACTTCGGTGGTTTTTATTATCATTTGCTGCTTTATAATCTTAGAGAACATTTTTGTCTTGCTCACCATCTGGAAAACCAAGAAGTTTCACAGACCCATGTACTATTTCATTGGGAACTTGGCTCTTTCAGACTTGCTGGCTGGGGTGGCTTACACTGCCAATCTCCTGCTCTCTGGACACAAAACTTACAGCCTCACCCCCTCCCAGTGGTTTGTAAGAGAAGGCAGCATGTTTGTTGCCTTGTCAGCTTCTGTGTTCAGCTTGTTGGCCATTGCCATCGAGAGATATATCACCATGTTGAAGATGAAACTCCACAATGGCAGCAACAGCTTTCGCTCCTTCTTGCTGATCAGTGCTTGCTGGGTTATCTCCGTGATACTGGGGGGACTCCCGATTATGGGCTGGAACTGCATCAGCCTCTTGTCCAACTGCTCCACAGTGCTGCCTCTCTACCATAAGCACTATATTCTCTTTTGCACCACAGTTTTCACCGGCCTTTTGTTATCTATTGTCGTCCTCTATTGCAGGATCTATTCCATGGTGAGGACTAGGAGCCGTAGGCTGACGTTTCGAAAAAACATTACCAAAGCTACTAGGAGCTCAGAGAAGTCCTTAGCTTTGCTCAAGACAGTGATTATAGTCCTGAGTGCCTTCATTGCCTGCTGGGCTCCTTTGTTCATCCTGCTTTTACTGGATGTGGGGTGCAAAGTGAAAACCTGCCCAATCCTCTTTAAAGCAGAGTATTTCTTAGTGCTGGCCGTGCTCAACTCAGCCACGAACCCTATCATCTATACCTTAACAAACAAAGAAATGAGGAGGGCTTTCATCAAGATTCTGTGCTGCTGCAAATGTCCCCCTGCAGATTCTGGGACCAAATTCAAGAGGCCGATCATCGGAGGGATGGAGTTCAGCCGGAGCAAATCTGACAACTCCTCCCACCCACAGAAGGAGGAAGGTGACCGTCCTGAAACCATCATGTCTTCAGGCAATGTTACCTCGTCGTCTTAGGCGTAACCACGGGGGCCTGTTTCAGAGCCTTTCCTCTGAAATCTGACAGCCGGGACGCCTCCTGCTCACTATGGCAGCGTTGGGCTAAGTGAGCAAGTAGCATTAGTTATAGAGAGGCAAACGGTGCACTTGCAAGGCTGGAGGTCAAGAAATGGGACAGACTGTTCTGGCTTGAAAATCTTTTTCCCTGGAGCATGTTTTGTCTTTTCACTGAGGCAGCTCAGGATTGTCAGGCGCATTCATATCCTGAAATCTCCTTAGTAACTCTGAAAGACTGATGCCTTGGTGAAATGATGCCTGGTGCGTGTGAGAGAAAGAGAGTGGGGGCGGAGAGAAAGGGAGAATGAATTTTTTTTTTTTTTTTCCTGTGAGAAGAATGTGAAGTTATTTTTTCTTTACTTGCAGCAAACCACTGACACAAAGATCCTTCTGTACTGAGTTTAGTGATGGCTCTGGTATACTTGGTCAGAAGTGTTTGTTTAGCACATAGCAAGGAAAGAGATCACACAAATACAATTTGGACCATGTACAACCGTAATTTTGCATCACTTTCCAGAGCTTTTAGTTAAGTAATAAGATTTTATTTGCAGAGTCCAAAGTTGTTGGGGTTTTATTTAGCAAGATCATAGCTGTGAAATTTTGCTGACAGTCCACATCACATTTGAAGACCAGGAGCCAGACTCTGCAGTTACTTTTCACTTATACAATTCTGTTGGCTGCTTCAAATTTTATGGAGTAGCTCAGAGGAGCATTTGGCCCTATACGTTGATTGCCTTGTTAGTAAATAAACTGCATTATCATGACAAATGCAAGGTAGAGCTAAAGGTCATTTCTCTTTAAGATGACTGAAAGTAAATCTAACAGTATAGAATACTATTGACAATAGTAAGATTTTTGCCTGAGTAAAAACTGAAGGGTAATTTCAGTGTTAGGTCCATAGTATTTCCAAAGGTAAAGATCAGTCAGGAAATCTGAAAGGAATACCTTGAGTTTCAGAAAAATTAAAGGAAAGTTTAAGTGAAATGATTATAGATAAATGCACTTCCATAATAAAATGCAATACACAGTTTGGCACATTTTATTAGCGTTTATAATTTCAGCAAAGATGTCTGTATTTTATCAGTTCATGGAAGAAGTACCTTTAATTAAATTGAATGTATTTGTTTTACAGCATCATTTTTATTCCTCTGTTTTTCTAACCTGTGCTAATGGGGTTGAATGTGTACAATGTAAATAATTTAAAAAGATGCAGGAGACTTCATGCACCTAGAGTATTACTGTAACAAAAGTGGTATATCTGGGATAGCTGAGAGCAATTGACTGATTTACAGTTATTGGCAATTCTTAGAAATGTTTTTTGTAAAAAAATAAATAAATAAATAAAAAATATTGCCTTTGTAGTAAGATTTCCAGTGCAATTAAACTGATTTTTTTTCTGGTTTTAAAAATAGTATTTAAAATGTTTCTGACTTTTATTGTTCAATTTGCACATAGCTTTATTGACTTCTAAACATTAATAAACTGATTTTTTTAAAGATTCTGTTTTCACAAGACTAATAGTTTTGTACTATTATGGGCTTGCACGACGGGTTTGGTTTCTTGTTAGTAGAAGTCAATAGAAGAATTTCTTATATCAGTACCCGTTGGATTAAGCCTATTCTGTGGGATCTTCCCGACCAGGTAAGACATAGATGCATAATGCCACTTAGAAGATCATGTAGAATACAAAATTAATGCTAGAATGTTTTTTTCATCACCACATATGCTATACTGATGAGATGCCAATAAAAGAATCTAAATAGTAGCATGTTGGCAAGCAATTTTTCTCCAATAAACAACAAAGTAGAAACAGAAGAAAAATTAGATACCTGTAAGTTCTGCCCTACCACCTGGAGTGTAGTAAGTGAAAGAATAGTATCCAACCACCAATATCAGTCATCAGTTTTAAATTTTGTTTATTACAACCATCATTTAAGTTTACAAAATATGGAACTGTGGCCTCAGTTAAGTAATTGCTGTAGCCTCACTAGGCCCACCAAGAAAGAATATGGCTGTGTATTTGAATAGGTACTGTATTACTTCTTCTAAAGGTTTGACTTCCATTTCCTCTCTTGCAGCCATTCTCTCTAGGTATTACTTTAAACTCTCATGGAGCTTATACAGGATGCAGTTGGAGTGTAAAGATAAACCTCACCTTCTCGTACTGTATGTCATCACTGTGCAGGGTTTACTGTGGGAAACCAGAGCCTACTCACAGAGGAAGGCTTTAGGTCATAACCTCACTTCCTGAAGGAAATTCCAAAAATGCCCTGAAGACAAAAGAGTGGAAACAGGCTGGAATTTCTCTCCATCTGTCTGCCTGTACGGAAGGAATGATTTCATGTGTGCTCACTTCCTAGGCTTTTAATTAGTGTCCTGAGCAACGTTGGAAAAAATGTCAAATCTGTATTTGTGCAAAAGATAAAGTCTGCTTTGGCTCAGGCTGTCATTTGGGCAGTGATGGCTTATGTAAGGTACTGACAGTCATAAGGGAAAGCATGACTTTAGCCCAGGGTTGAAATCACTTCTATGCAGAGCACCAAAAGTATATAAACTACGAAAGTCCAAGTTAAGCCCTTAAAGTACTATTGGTGAGTAAAGAAAGGCAAGATATAGGGACATGGGTTTTGGTCTTCATTTTAGCCCTGATCTGCCTTTGTAGGAATGTTTTTATTCAAAAGACTCCTCGGACTAGGTCCTTTCTGCTCTTGAAGCCTTAAGGGCATTAAGGTTGTTTGTCCCATATGGGCTGGAGATCACATAACAAGGGATGAGCCATGTCCAAGGATGCCTATGTCACAGTTCCCTCGTGACAATCAGCCTTTATGTATCTGTAGGTGATAGCCAACAGGTTAGTCACTTCCCTTCTTTGTCTTGGTTGCTGTATCCCTCTCTTATCTACTTTGTTTAATTGCAGGGCAAGCCTTTGGGGGGGAAATGACTCTTTCCCACTACGCATTTGTTTGATGGAAGCCCAATTTTGGTAGGTAGCTCAAAGCACTAAAGTAATTCATGCAATAGAAGAAAAAAAATGCAAAGGCCATAGTCTGGGAAGCATTTCCTATGCTTTTGATCAAGATGACTGAGATCCATTTCCTCCATGGTCAGGCCACATCTATGCATGTAGAAAAGCTTCAGGCAGGGAATAATAATAATAATAATAATAACAACAACGACAATAATAATAATAAAAAGTTAGGGTTCCTGACGGAAAGAAAGTCAGGCTGTTGGTATCTCTCTTCGCTTCCTATAGGAGAACTCTACAACTCCTTGACCACTGAAATCTATTATACTAAATCAACAGGTTAGGCCAGATGCACAGTGCTCAGTTTTGTGATGTGTAATGTAGAAAGCACCCTTTCAAGGCGCTACAGTGCCTTCTGTATGCAATGAGAGGGCATATAGCTTTGCCCTTTTGTTGACCATGTGCCAAACTGGCAGAGAAAATGAACTGGGAACTGAAAAGGTACATTATACCAAATTTGTAAATGAAATAAAATAGCCTGAATTCTCAGGAATGACCTGGTCCTTTGATTTATATTCTTTTTCCTAGGCGTTCTTCCAGTATCAGGAATTGCACAGGGATAGAAAATGATCATAAAATCTGTCTGTTGCTCCCCTGGTGACTGCCTAAATATAGGTATGCCAGTGCCCAGGTATAAACAGCACTATGTATACTGGGCAGCAGAAGGGCTGCAGTCAAAATCCCCCAAAGACTAGGCGTTTTAGGACACAGGTTGCATCAAAACTGTTACAAAGAGGAACAAACCTTAGGCCTCCTGTATAGTGTACCAAAACTAGAGGAAACAGAAAGGTAAAAATACTGTTATCCATCCTCTTCTTATTCTGCCAACTAAAAGCTACAGGGATTGCTCAACTGTGACATTTCCTAACTCGTAATTTGGCCTGGAAGACGCTAATACTGATGGCATTTTATATGGACTGAGGTATTATCTAATGCTGTAAAAGGGCCATATTGACTAAGCATCCAAAAATGTGGACACTTAGAATTGATCTATGCTAAGTCTGTTACCTATGAATTTCTGGAAACTCCCGAAAGACAGGCATCATCATTTATGGGGTTTTGAAATTCCCCAGGAATAATGTTGTTACATTTTAATATTTTTCTCTTCTTTTTCTTGGAAAACAGAAAACTGTATGACTGAACCTTCAAGGATTTAAGAAACAAATGAACAAAAAAATCCATCTAAGTTCTGTTCCCATTATACGCTTTCATGAGCTTTTCTAATCCTACCTTTGCATCTATAGATGGAAAGAATTTCTTCATTCTCTATGGTCTAATTTATTCTGATAGAACATTATTTCTTTTTACGGAATCTGCAAGAATTGCATTGGGTCGAGAGCTCCCCCTTTAATTATTGCTCTAGGCATGGCATTTTCTAAAATTCTGTCTCTATAATAACTGGCAGTAACCAAATCAAGTTTGCACACAAGAGGTGGATGCAAGTCTGTTGGTACAGCTGATTTGTTGCAGTAAGAGGTTTATACTGAAATAAACGTCTAGAGATCTGAAACTCAAGCATCTGAGATACATGGAGATACTAACGAAAAAATGTTTTTTACGGGGGAAAGCTGAGAACATAATTTGTATAGACTTACATGATTTACTAAAGAGAATTATTTTCATGTCAAGGATCGTCTCCCATGACCCTTGCTGCTGGCTGGCTGGGCAGGGAGAAGATGATATATTCCTTGTGTGTGTTCTACTAATCTACATATTCTGAGTGCTGTGTCAAAGCAGCGTTTTCCAAACAAAACCCCAGAGGGGTCTGCATAGCCTGATCACTTACCATACTGAAAAATACTATATTGGAGTTGAACAGTAACTGTTTTCCTGTATTCAGAATTCCTAATATTACCTTCATAGTACAAAAAGGCAGGAAATCAGATTAGCCACACTCAAGACCTCTCCAGGCATTGACAAGTCCTAAGCTACAGCAAAGTTGACAAAGCTCTGTCAACTTCCTGCGAACATTTAAGACTGGTTTAGTAATTACATAATGGGAACCTCGCACGAAGGCCAGCTAAAATGGATTTTGAGCTTATATGAATGATCACTTGGAGAAGATCCATTTTTAAATATATAGTACAACAATTATATATCAAAAGGGCTCATTGGAAAAGCAGGTGACAAGAGCCAGTTAGTGTCAGCATACATATGCAACATTTACAATGCTTGTTCATGATCACTCCTCTCACTTAAAAGCAGGCTCAAAATACAGACTGAATAATTTTTGATAACTAATGCACATTTTGAAATCACAGGCTAGAGGGAAATAACTGAATAAATACTGTGTTAAAATTATCTTCTGGGCTCCATGAAATCACTGATGAAAGCATTATCACTCTCCGGGAAAAGTTTTTGGTTTGAATCCTAGCTGACACCTGAAACTACAACAATGAACTACTAAACCTAGTTTTGCTCTCTTCAGCACAGATAAGCTTTGCATGGGCCAAGACTTCTTGACTTAGCAAGACACTGTGGTATAAATTGCTGGGATACTATCTCATATAAGCAATCTCATACAATCTCATGTCCATATGAAGCACCTACAGTTGAATAATGTGAAGGTGGGACACAAATTGATACAAGCAATGGAAATAGAATACATGTGGTTGCAGAGAAAATACAGTAACAAATAGCATGATGTGCAAACTGGATTGTGATACAGAGTGAGAAAACAGGCTTCAGGAACAATATGGGATTGGTGCTGTAGTGGCAGTAGTAGAGGTAGTTCTGTGGTAGCAAAGGCACAAGGTTGGGGCTTTTCAGTTATGGACTCTAACTGCAGGTCAGCAGTTCTCTCCTGGGCAACTCTGGGCAAATTCTCACGAATTCTCACCTTCCTGCAAAGAACTACATACACAAGGACATTCAAAAGTGAGTATTTTTAATTTTGTGGTACTATTCAAAAAGTTGGCATCTGTGGCATTTTGGCTATGGTAGATGGTCTCCCAGCTCATTTAGTGCCCAGCTGCTTGAAGTATCTTCTTGTGCTGTGACGATCTCATGCTGCTCTATGACAATTCCGATAGGGTGGGAAATTAATTTGTTTTTTAGTAACACTCACTGCATGTACAACTCTCTCCAGCTTCATGGTTGGAATAAACATTGAGATCTTGGCTGAAGAAAACATTTTTTAAGAGCAGCTATTATTGAAAAACAACTCACTGAAGTCTGTATGATTATCTTTTTTGCTGTCGGGGAAGACATAACCATGGTCTAACGGATTCTTCTAATCTGGTGTCCACTTAGATGCCTGTTGCACAACGAATACATTTGAGCTATTTCCCTTTTAGATGTTTTGTATTTGCACTGCAACTCCCACTTTTACTGCTGGTTTAAATAGTTTGTAGCTGGCGTGCAGGTTCTCTCTCTGATTAGGGTAATTTGAATTTCTTCTTTTGAAGAAATCTTCTACATTAGCATGAACTATTACTTCAAAACAGACTACAAGTCTGTGTTAAAAACTTTTCTTTTTTTCTATTTTTTCTAGAAAATCAGAAATCCGGTACATGTTGTGTCTTATCAGCTTTTGTACTACTTTGTATGTCACATGCAAATATTCCTTTAAGAAATCCAGAAGATTAAGTTTCATATCAGAGGCTGTCCATTTCTCATGTTAAAGTGACAGTATTTTGTAAGAGTTTATAGAGCTGTCAGGGAGAGGAACTTGTCCGTACAAATGAAACTGTGGAGTAATACAGGACCTTTTAACTTGTAATGATTCATCAGTGAAAGTGGCTCTAGTCAGAATTCTTTAATGATACAGCGCAAAGTTCTGCTTTTCACTAAAAACCTGCTGAAAAATGCAGAGGCCTCAGAGAGGGTTCAGAGAAGGACAACAAAGCGAGGTGCTCTAATAGGATGAACTAATATAAAAGGCTCAGTGAGCAAAGCCTTTTCCCATCACAGAGAAGCGGGAAACAAAATATTCTGGCCTACAAACTACGTTATGGAAGTGGATGATAGAGAAATACAACTGTTTAAACTTCAAGACAGAAAGCAAACTATGCCTTTGGAAACCAGAGCTAATTAAAACATGGCAAGTATTTCAGATCAGAATTTATCTGAATTTTGATATTTGTACACTCAACATACCTCAGTGTTTTAGAATAGAACGGTTTGCTTCGTTTAACTAACATGACTGCAGTATTTGAACCCGACATCTTTAATACAGCACCCCAAATCTGCTCACAAATACTAACGCCGCCTCCTACACGGAAAGAGGAGTTATGTGAAAGGCGTATTTAAACGCTCGCGGAGGCGCCGCCCCAGCCGCCCGCGGCTCCGGCAGCCATTTTGCGTTTGGGCGCGAGCCGCCTGCAGTCAGCAGGTAAATCACCGCCGCCCTAGCACTCGTCAGGCCCTAGGGGCAGGCCGCTAGATCACCTCCAGGGGAAAAATGGCTCCCAGCCATTAAAAAGATTAGCAGTGGCTCAGGGTTGCTTATTTTGGGACGAAAACCAGCCTCTTCTCCTCTTGAGGCCCTTTTCGAGACCACTCAAACCCCTCCCGCTCCTGTGGCCGCTTCGCTCCCCCGACCCCCCCCCCCACCACCTTTTCCTCTACGCTGTCCCTGCTCTCTCCTGGGCTTTCCTGCCGTCTCCCCGGCCCAGGCCCTTCCTGCGCTGCGCTTCCCTTCCCCTGCGCTTCCCTCTTGTGTTGTTTTGTCTGGGCGGTTTTGTTGGCAGAGGCTGAGCTTACCCGAGCGGCGCGGGGCGGGCGCCTTTGAAGCCGGGCTGCGCTCGCTGGTCGGCCGCTCCCCTGCGAGGGCGGGCGGCGGCGTGGCGGGTCTCTCTCACGCGGATAAAACACAGCAGTAGGGAAAAAAAGTAACTGAAAACACTTTTTTTTTTTTTAAGCATGCTGTAATGGAGAGGTAAAGTTTAAAACGTCTGACTGGTCCTGAGGCAAGGCAGTAGGAATCGCGGGGTTCGGTCCAGGCTACCCCGCGCCACAGAGGCCGGGGCCGCCACCGGACAGGGCGGTTGCGGCGGGGCCGTTCCCGCGCTTCCCGCCGAGCGGCGCGAGCCGCCTCGCCCCGCCGAGGGGAGTCGCGCGGCCGTTGGCGCTGAGGGGGCCGCAGCCCCTAACCGGCGTTTGAAGCTCTCGGAGAGTTAAAACAACCGCTTAGAAAACGTGAAATGCCGCTGTGGCGTCAATGAGTGTACGGTTAATGGGTGTTAAGCCTGAAACTTAAAGGTGATAATTTACATGCGGTAACTAGGCTTGTAGGTAGTCATTTCTTTTTTTTCTTTCGTGTGTGGGGGTTATTCAAATGCTTATATTTCTTACTGATTCTTTCACCTGAAGCATCAAACCATCCACCTTCAAATAGATAGTGCCTTTAAAGTGCGGCGAGGAAGAAGGTGAGATGAAAGGATGGGTGTGCCCTTGCAAAAAAGCAAAACCTGATTTCCTTGCTGCGGGCTCCAACTGCCTGCTGCTCTCCAGGTGGCAGCAATGTGGGTGTTCTCTCCCTCCCCCTTAAAATCTCCAGCTCCTCCTGGCAATTTCTCTATATTCTCAGTAGAAACAACACATGGGGAGCTTCTGAGCAATATGAAAACAACTAGAAATATTCCTGGCTCACTGCGAATCTTGGATTGTTTATAAAATGATTTTTTTTTTGAAAGCTCGATTTCGTACTTAGCTGAAGCAGCACCGACCTTGCTTCTGGCTGCCTGAGGACATGGCTGAGGACCTGCCTGGCAGAGCCTCCCAGGGTGCCGCCCTGAAAGCCTGCCTCAGCCCCAGAGGTCTACAGCACAGGCTGTCTGCAGCGAGGAGAGAGCTTAGAGAGAGTAAAGAAGTGTATTCCTGACCTTCAGGGTGCTGGGCATAGAAAATGGTATGTTCCTAAGGTTGTGAGGTGAAGGAGGGCAGCCTCTCTGGGTGTTGTATCAAAGGGGAAAGAGGACCCTGGGTCTAGCTCGACTTTTCTTGCCAAACAGCATGGCGGATTCTGCTGTTTGTAGAGGAACATGTAGACCTACAATAGTTGCTCTGTATGTGTGTTATGGAAATTAGGCTTGTCGGCCTCCATAACAGGGCTCGACCCTAGGTTCCCGCAGAAAAGTTCAGAGTCAAATCAAAACAAATCAGATAACTTTAATCACGTGCGTGCCGTAATTACAGCTCGAGCTGGGTGCCTCCAAAGAGGCACCCCAACATAAACAAATAATTATAGTCTTTTCGACTTACATTTCCCACCCCTCATGTGATAGTTAGACCAATGGTAATTTTTTGGTCTGGGGTCTCCTGCTCCTCATTGGGTCTCATCGTCATTCTGAGGCAAGATGTTTTTCTCCTCATTTTTGTTTTTTGCAGTTTCTGATGACGGTTGTACTTCCGTTTTTGTTGGGTCTGGCGGTTGTCTCCCAAGGTCTTATTTTCCCAATTGTTTTGGCATCTTCCCTCTTGGAGGCAGTGACACAGGTGCACAGACTGTGTGTGGCTTCCTTATTTTCCCAGCCTGAATGAGCTCTGAGGCACTTTTTTTTTATTAAACTAAGTAAAGATTCATTACTTTTCCCAGGCTCGTCCTAAGGCTTCAGCAAATCTAGCCACTCATGCTAAGCAAGTTTTATATAAGTTGTGGTAAGCAGCTATTTCTAGACAGTTTCAATTCACTATTCTTTAATGTGTGTGTGTGTTCGTGTAGGTGTTGCTGTAAGATGGCTCCCCTGTTGAAGTATGTTGAGAGAGCATGATGTTATGCACCCTTGAAGTCTGAGCTAACAAGGTCTTGGTAGCTGGATTTTAATTTGATCACAAAATCCATTATAAAGTGCACAAATTGTCGCACAGATTGTACACAAAGTGCTTATTTCAGTCTTGCATTTACTGTAATTCTATAAATGTATTTGAGTTATTGTCTGTTCCCAACCTCTGTTTGGCCTTCTGGAAACAGGTTATCAAAGAAACAAGGCCCAGAGCAGGCCAGCATCATGCCAACTTGACACATTGGTAATTATAATATGAATCAATACATAGGAAAGTGGAAGACCCAACCAAGCAACCTTCGGGCCATCATCTCCAGTGATCTCCTATGTATTTGTGTAGGCAATTTATCAATAAAGTAATCAGGGTTTTGGTCTTTCTTCCTGAAGACATTTCCTTGTGATTTGCTCAATTCATCAAAGCATTTCTCTGCAGGGATGGAAGGGACTGCAAGCAATCAAATACAGTCAGGTACACTGAAGAAAGTGCAAGTATTCCTAGAGAAAAAGCTTTTCATCCTGTTTCACTGGGTCCTTCCACAGAATGAGATTAGTATGACTCTGAACCACACTCGTTTTCAGAGCAAAGTGGAACAAACAACCAACAAAGTATTTTTCGTTGTATTTAAGGCATTTTAATGTACACCACTTGCAACTGTAGCATTGTGTGTGGCCTCTACTCTCTTACTGTTATGGGAAATCAACCTAATAAAACTTCTCCTTCTCTTCTAAATGAATGTCATTGTTTTAATACAATGAGTCAGAAAAGAAACAATATTAACTATAAAATAATGACAATCTAACCACCAGCATGAATTCTCCCTTCCCCCATTCATCAATCAACTGCAATGCCATTAAGCATGTTTCCTCATTGTAATCATAATCTGGCAATAGTTTAATGAAGCTGAAAGTGGAGGAGTTCCACAAATCAGAAATAGGATTTTCATTGATATAGTTGCAAGCATGAGACCTTGTTTTCCAAGCCAGAGAACTGGAGAGGAAGAAAAAAAAAAAAAGGTTACTTATGAGTCTTGCTTATATATGTTGAGCAGCTTAATGTCTGTCTGTGTTTTTTTAGCTAGTACAGTGTTGGCTTTAACATGTTCAGAGTTTGATGACTTAATGAATGAAACTGATGGCATTCTATAAACCCCTTGTATGGAGGCAAAAACAAATATTTCTGCTTTCTTCTACTGCAATTTAACTTTTTGCTGTACTGGCTTTGTTCTATGAATTTCAGCCTCTTTGGCATGTGATGTTTGGCTTAACGTTACCAAGTTATCTGTTATCTGAAATTATTTTCTAGAGTTCAGGCTAGAAAACTGCTTTGCCATATGGGGAAATAATTTGTTGACCTGGGAATATTCTATTTAAATTGAGAGTCCTTAAAGTTTAATAGTACTCTGCTGTTAGCCCTGCTAACAGCCTGTTATAGAGTTGATCTAAAATTCCACAGCCAGCAAGGTGAAGGTAACAGAGAGCTAACGTGAGCCTTACAATTAAAATCGAATATTGGTTTAGGAGAGATAGGCGCAAACATTATTACTATGTTAATATGAAGTTCACAGATCGATTTCCCACATTGCCAGAATGATACTTAGGGGTTCAGGCATGTTCATGCAGGTTGTATGTTACTGCTCTGTGTACCAAAAAAAAAAAAAAAAAAAAAAAGTCTGGCCTGTTTGACCAGTTGTGGTTAAGGTACACCAGTTTCTGTCACTGATGATACATGAGAAGAGAATGTAAACACCATCAGTCCTTTGCCTTTAATTCCTCCTCCTGAATGGCTGTGTAGACATTTGCATTTGAGTTAACTGGGGGCAGCATGTAGAATGATTTAGGAACAAGGCTTGAACTTGTTTCTTCCTTGATCCTAGCAATCTTTGAAACTCTGCCACGGTACCCTGTGAATTTATTAGAGTTCACAAAGGTAAACCTTGTGAATCTATGAGACAAAAAGCAAAAGCAGACCAGAAGAACAGGCTGCCCTTCTTGTTTCCATTTGTAGTTTCATGCGTTTCTGGGTTGTGGTTGTGGTGTTTAATTTTTTTTTTTTTTTTTTTTAATTTAGCTTTCGCACAGAAAGTATGTGTCAAGTGCAGACACAGCTCCTCTGTCTGTACTTTAACCTGGTCACCTGTGAGCCTGAAAGCTGTGTAACCACAGGGCAGCCAAAGCTAACATACTGTATTTGCTGTGGCTTACTAGTTTCAGCAATGCTAACATGGCTAGCTGGCTTCTGGACCTGATCTGTCTTGCATCCTGCCAGCCCTAGATACTCTCATTTATCTGCCCCCAGGCATGTAGATGTACCCGGAGCTGTTTTGATTGCAGATATATTACTACAGTTCCGTTTGTGGTTGCTGTTTGAATTTCAAAAGAGTGCTTTTATATGTAAAGTGTTGGGGAAGCTGAAATTACACTGTTTACTTGTCTTCTCTGGAAGAGGATTGTAAATGCAGAAGACTTGTCGTCTTGCTTTTCTTCAGGGGTGTGTGTGGCCTTTTTTTTTCTTAAACAGGTCAGGTATCATTCTAAAGATTCCCATTACTCCTTGTTAAATGTCCTGTCACAAGATTCAGCTGGTTGGTCTCTAAACTTCACACTGGCTTAGTCTTTGTTATAATATCACAATTAGCAATGGGATTATGAATGGTAAGCAACTTAAAGCAGACTGCAAGAGTTACTGTGATACTCATTTAATAAACATCCTATGCTGAGATGAACTTGTTCCTGGTGAAAGTTGGTGGAAATTCCATCAAAGTTGTTAAGAGTTCAGCGCACTTGCACTAGACCTGCATCTGACCCTCTCAGTGGTCTCAGCTTTACATATTGATTCTAGCTCTGGGTCAGACCTTGAACTGTTGCTGTCGATGGAAGAGTTACCATCAGCTTCCCTGGGAGCAATATTAGAATTGTAGTGAAAAATGAGTGATTGTAGCACTTTTTAATTTTTTCCTGGGCTGCTGCTTGCATGCTGGCTCAGTCATTGCTCCCAGCATGAAAGGGAAATCCTGCAAAGTTGATCACGCCTGTGAGTTTCAGAATGACAATATAAGATTTTTAAAAAAACAAACTTCAGCCCCACCCTTCCAGGCTACAGTTGGATGTTTATTTAAGCAAACCAGAAAGTCTGCATCAGCAGAAAATGAACTATTTTGTTCACTCATTGTTAAGAATCCAGAATAGTGCAAAATGAGTGAATGGCAGCTGTGTGAGTGTTTCTTTTACTCCATGAAATGGAATTCATGTCAGAGTTATAGAAGTATTTTGAAGTAAGAATTGCCAAAATTTATGGCATAGAACACACTTAAAATAATGTGATTCTTTCTCTGGGAATAGTAGTACCTAAAAATAGTCCATAATGAACCCAGTCTCTGCTGACTAAGTTAACTTGCACAAAATCATTACCAGAAGAAAGGGGAAATCAGTGATGGGGGACAAGGGGGCAGCTGGGCAGCTGAAAGTTTTGAGGATCGAAACAGAGCTGCTTGTTCAGAATAGACCCTTATATGGGTAAACTTCCCATATAATCCATACAACTATAGCCTACTTTGCTGCAGAATTACAGGATTTTTTTTTAGTAGACATTATTTCATTTTTGCGTATGAAACCATGGTTTCTAATAAGGTCTGGGCAATTAATATTGTGATGTGTTTTTCCTTCCATGTACCTTGAAAAAATAAAAAAGGTGAGTCCAGAGCGCTCACAGCTCATGTTTTACAGGAGACTGAATGCTTAGCCTAATGGCGATTTTAGAGGTGGAGAAGTTGAAGGCTTCCCTGTTGGTCATGGGCATCTGCACCCTCTGTCTGTGCTAGATAGAATGTTTTCTCTCTAGAGTCTTCACATGTCGTGTGACTGATGGGACTATCCAGTTATATTTAATTTACTGAGAACCAGTAGAAGTGTCAGTATACTAGATGAAATAAGTTAATCAGTATGGATAATAGTTTCATAAGTGAGTGCTAGAGTGCTGAGAATATCATCTTTTATACCTGTCTGGATAGACTCTACTGAGCCTGATTTTCACAAGATATGTTTCTATGCTTTTCTGCAGATGTAATTAGACATATCTGCACTAAAGCATCCAGAATCAATGGTTACCCTTACGGGTGGATATCTGGATTGTAGCACTTCTCAGATGAATATATTTTCCATAATCCATTGTATTTTTCTTAATCTCACAAAGAATGTGCTAGAGTCTGGATAAAACCAAGATATTGGAGAAGATAAACCACTTCTTGAGTCTCTTGAACTTTTCCTTGTTCTAAGATGTAGGTAATTCCTAGAACTTGGTTATGTGGGGTTTTTTTAGTTTCTTGCAACCTGCCTCTGCATTTCTTGATTCTGCCAGGAATGGAAAGAGAAATGGTGAAAGCTGATGAGAAATAAGGGTTCCCACGGGACTGTAGCATGACTGGAAATATGGAATGCTGGGTGTGCCATTAGGCAGCAGTCAACAAAAGTTACAAACTTATATTTTGTGAAGCTTTCAGTTTCTCAAAATCTTAGTGTTGCACAAAATCACAGGCCTGGAAAAACCAAAGAAAGTCATCTAATCTACTGCTGTACTTTCAATCATAATGAATTTTACAAGGTCATCCTGGAGAAATGTTTGACATGTTTGTGATGACCTCTGTTGGTGAGGACTTAAAAATTTTCCAAGCAATCCATCCTAGTACTTTGTTATCCTTACCACTAAAATGCCTAAAATTCTTTTTTTGCAATTTAAGCCCATCACTACTTATTCCATCTTTTCTGCCCACAGAGGTTAGTCTTCCATTTCTTCTTGCAGAAGAGTTTTATGTATTTGAAAACTGTCAGGCTGGCCACCTTGTTCTTCTGTTCTTTAGACTAGCCAGTCCCAGTTCATGTAATCTTTTCTCAAATTTTTTTCTAGGCCTCTAGTGACTTTTTACTTTTTTCTTCTGGATTGTATTTAATTGGGTATTTCCTCCCGTGTTCACCACCTGCCTGCCACTCATCTATATGCTTCTTCTAGGCTGTTCTGTTTGTAGTTTTCCGTTAAAAAGTGCTTTGTTTGTATGGTAGAAGAGAGCTGCCAGAAAGGGAGGCTAATAGTGTTGTTTTGGGGGCGAAAATAAAAAGGAAGCGCATTATCACCCTGGAGTAGGGGGAATGACGCTACCCAAAAAGTTCTTCTTCCTCTGGACCTAAAGCAGTTATTGTTGGTCCTTGTCTCTTTTCTCTTGTATCCCCAATTTATCCTCCCACATCCCCTGAGTTCTGGCTGAGTGAGAATAGTATATACAGTATCTAATTTGGACTTATTTTGACACTGACTGGCCAATTTACGTACCCAGCCAAAAAGAACACAATTATTGAGCCCAACCTGCAATCTTGCTCTCAGTTGGGACATTGTTTTGGGTCTTCCTCCCATGCTCCTCCATTATGACACCTGTGGAGAACTTGATACCTCTGGGATGTCTACCTTTCTTTCATATTTTATTGAAATAGAACACAGGATCAAAAGATTGGGAGTAGGGGTAAAGGGTGTCAAGCTACGGATAGCCTGGCAGCATCCACCTAGGAATACTGATGCTTCTAGACTTTTTCTCTGAGAACAGCACGAGTCAACAGAATGCCTGAAATAGTAATTGTGAAAGTATCATGTTCAACATAGTGTTGACTCTGAATCTTAATGATTGCCTTTGAAGTGATTGCCTGATTAATTCACTTACAAATTAGGATCACTTACAAGGATGTATAGGTGCTCTAGTCATAATGCCGCAAATAAATTTGTTCTGTGATAGCAGTGGCTATCATGAGCAGTGCCGTAGACGTAGCAGAATGACTAAGTTTAATAAGCAGATTAGAATGACAATACAAAGCTAGGCCAGAGGTCCAGCTAGTCTAGTATTCTCTATATGATGGGTCAACAGCTGGTGTCTAGGAAACCATGTAGGAGCAGAAGTATTTAAGGATACTTCCACATATACCTTTGCAGCTTGTAGCTATATATGAGAGAAACAACAGTGATGTCTTTGTCTTTAAACCATCTTCCAGACTTGTTACAAGGTAATAAAAGTTTAGACATTGTTGCAAACTTAAGGATACTTTCTAGTCAGGTTTATGGAATAAGGAAATTCCCCTGTTAATGAGACAAGATGGCCATCTAGCGGCTGCTCACTTGATTCTTGTTCAAAGAAAGCAACACAAAAAGCAATGTTTGTTTTGGATTGTTTGACTTTCATGAATGGATGCTAGCTAACCTAACTGTTTGACATGGGAGTTTTAAAATGTTCCTTCCCCTAATTTGGATAATTGATAATTAATGCCATAGACAAGGCATTCTGTGGTGCAGTAACTTGGTCCCATGTGATAATTTGGTAGAGACCAGTATGATACAGTATCAGAGTATGCACTAAATGGATTTAAAATAGCTGACAGGTCTTACAATGTAATTGTTTACAGGGGGAGCTTTCAGGTTTGTATTCTTAGACTAACAATATTTATTTATTTATTTTTGTTAATGACTTGGCAGAAAACCTATGGTTATTGCTAATAAAATTTCAGTTATTAGCTAAGAGAATAGGTAGATAATGAATTAGATAAGTAGTGAATAACGAACACAGGGTTCACTTAGTAACCTGAGTAAGAAAATCAGATTATAAAGCCGTAAAGGATTATTATAAGTGTCTGGTGCAGGTCTGTGAAGGCCTCTAGATCATTGTCTGTGGCATCCAGTATGCAATGCAGACAGAAAAATATTCCACTTCCTTTCTCTGAGACTATACCAAGGACAGGTCTACACCTTCATGTAGAAGGAGATCCGTGCTCATCTCCATGTATCCTGAATTATCTGGTCAGTGCAGTGGCTATGGCAGTTTCTCTAGCTAGTAAGTTATCTGCTCATTTCCATGAATGTCATACTAAGGTGTAACAGCATCACCTTTTGACATCTACCATAATTCATATTGCAGCATGTATATATATGTGTGTGTGCGCACACATGCGTGCAATGTGAATTACCGCTCACACATTCAGAATAGAACAATCATGCTACTTTATATACTGAAGTATCCGTAGAAGAGAGGGTTAGAAACTGAAGAAAGATGGATTATGTAACTCTTGTTGTTAATGGCATGTTGTAAGCTACTTCCTTGTAAAAATGACCTTGAAAGGGACAATTTCCTCTGCCCAAAGTGTATACTTGCTGCCTCATTGCTCCTGTAGGAGAGAAAAATTAAAGTGATTTTTTTTTTCTATTTCAGTGGAAATAGTAATAGTTTAAAAAAGTTAGCCCAGCTATTTGAAGTTCATCTGTGTGTACTTCTGATCATCTTCAACGAGTGTTTGCAGAAGAACAGATTTTTATGGCTGCAAAGAACTTTACTGAGAAAAAGCAGATCTAAATAATGAGAGCAGCTTTACTGTACGTGCCTTATTTTTGTTCTAGCTAGAAAACTGAACTGGAAAATGAACTGCTCTTTCATAGCACTGTTCTGGTATATTTTTGAACAAACTTAGAGATTCCCAGGAATCTCTTCTTCCCTTGAATTAGTTATTGATAAAGAAGACAGATTTTTTTTCTTAATGTTTGTTTTGGCCATGTGATATATATCCTGTATGGCACTGGCTACTGCAAGCAAAAGTCCATTACAAATAATTTACTTGAACTTACTCAAGCATTTAAGATAAATCCATTTGTTTGACCAGCTAATAGCTGTCTGGTCATGTAATGACTGTGACAGTAGAGTCTACTTGTTTTTCTGTGACAGGGTATGGCCACTTCCCACTGTAATCAAGGATTCCCACTGTAATCAAGGATTCCCACTGTAATCAAGGATTCCCACTGTAATCAGAATACATTTCTTGTATTCTGAAGATGAAGAATAGCATATTCTGTTATTCAGCTCTGAAAAAGAGCTGAAACAGAGACATGAATAGAAGATCTGTGCGAGCAGCTGTAAGTATACTGAAGCATGGTTTAAATTTTAGAGATGGATTTTCTGGAAAACATAGCCAGAAAATACATCTTGAATATTAATAGAATTCATGGGGTCTATAGTTAAGCTGAATGTGGGGAAATACCGTGATAAGGGATGTAAAAAATATCATTGGACTTTCCTCTTCCTAAATTGCCTTGTGGGAAGACAGCTAGAGGAATGTCCTTTCTATAGTCAACTTTTCAGTCTTTATGGCAGGGTCTTTTAAGTATCTAGGCAACTGGTGAAGACACATTACTTTATGTAAATTATGGATCTTTTTCAGGGGCTGTAACTGAAGTTAACTTGGGTAGCTAGATAGAAATATTCCATCCTGTCCTCTAGAGAGGATACTACCATTTCCAGATTTTTGTTTGTGACAACAGCAAAGAGGAGGCAAGGGTTTTTATAATTGAACTGTGGGGCTGAGATTGCAAATCTATGTCTAGATTAGTGAAAGTTTGCTACTGAATCTTATGGATTCTGAGTCTTCTTGGAGACGATAATTGTCCCAGATCCCTAGAATTTTTATGGAGAATATATATAAGGAACCTAGAACTTAGTGGTAAACCGCAAATTAAAAATAAGTGTGTGTGTGTGTATGTGTGTATATATACAATACATAAAAATATATATTTATATATATATTTATATATATAAAAATCAACTGCATGCCTCTGCTGATGATATTTCTCAGTGTTGCTATGGGCCACTGTCTTCCCTGAAAACAAGTAACGTATCTTACTGTTTCCCCATTGGGAATAGTCAGAGATAGTGGTCATTTTGAAAAAGACAACTTGTAGTGAAATTTTTTTAAATTAAACTGGTCACCTCATCTGCAGGGGAAAAAACAACCTGTGTAGAAAATTGACTTGGTATAAACATTAATAGTAAAAAGTTGCTTTTAAATATTACTCACATATCCAATTTCAATTAGATTTAACTGTGTAGAAGGATTATTCTGCTTTTATTAAAATCATTTATGGCAAAAATAGACATCGAATTTCATAATGGGTTAACTTCAGTTAACTAACTCCAAATTAGTAAGTATGTAGGAGGTGATTAAGAGAAAAAATCCTCATTGCTAACCTAAATACAGAGCAAACAGTCTTTTACATTGGTGCACAACCTATGCATAGAAAAAGATGTTTAAAAAAAAAAAGACATTAAAGATATCAAATTTTAATCAGTTTTCGGAAGAGAAGAAAGTAGTCAGTGCAGATATACAACAATACAGAATCCTATACACAGCATCCATCTTCCCCTGTTCCAAATTTAAGGAAGGCAGACATGTAACAATAGAAAACAAAAACGGTATGTTAAAATGCCTGTCTGCAAATTTCATACAGACTAGCAATCATGTAGGCTTATTGTGTGATTCAGACCCTATCTGAATGTCAGGTAGAAAGCATGACCCTGTGTTAGTCTGCGCTAAGTCAGAGTAGGCTGATGGCTCATAGACCTGGGAGAATTCCTTCCAGCTCTCCACTTCTGCAGCATCTCCTGCTCCATCTTCCATGAACAGAGAAGGGACTGGAGGTATTGCCTTCTGTGCCTGTGCAGAACTTCGTGCCTAGAGGTTGCTGCTCCTGCTTTCCTACGGACCAAAAAAAAGGGGCAGGGGAAGGTATCCCACAACTAGTATCTGGCCCCTGCTACTAGAAATTTTGGGTAATCCTAAAATGGTTATTTATAGCCAATACCTTACAAATGTAAGACTTTCCTGTCCCTACATCCCCTGTGAGGAAAGGAGATACTGTTTTCTCCATGTTACTGAGATGAGACCCTCTATGTGTATGCACTGTTTACTCATTTTAAACGTATATACATCACGGCTTGATGTGTATATAACTTCTGTTCCCTGTGAGCAGTTGAAACATAGAAATTTGCATGTGCGCAAATAGAGGACAATAGAGGTAATACCATGAAATTAAAAGGGGAAAGTTTAAGCTGAACAGCAGGAAAAATATCTTGCCAGTGAAGTGTATTCTGTAGCAAGTCCAGCCTCCCAAGGGGAATGGTGAAAGCTTCATCCCCTGGAGTATTTAAAGCTAATGTAAAAATCAAATATGCACTAGGAACTGTTTTGCCTTGGCAATGAAATAGAACAGATGGCTTAGTAGATGTCAGCCATCTCTAACATCTGTGATTTTGTCTAAAGTCTCTAGAATATCCTGGACAGGGCTTGTGTCAACTGAAACTGTATAGGCCACTAAAAAATCCGTATGCCTCTGGGGTTTATTTCATTTTCCTCTTGGAACAGCAATAACTGTTAAAGTACAGGGTATACACTGGAAGTGGCTGGAATTAATGATGCTTGGCTGTTTGCTGGGCTATTGGGTTTTGTCAGCTGATTGTGAATCGAAAGGGTATGCCCTCAGCCTCAGTCACTATCACTTAGAAGAAAATACTTCTTTCCTCCCTTCCTGGATGCAGGCAGCCTGTAAGTAGCACATGTTCACTTTGGTCCAAAATTGTCAAGTCATAGGTTGGATCCCTGTTGTGATTTTATTTGTATAATTTGCTTGGCCCATGCATCCTTGGCTACTGCTTAAAAATGTACTGCTATAATAAACAGTCTTGTCAGGTATTTCACAGCTTTGTCCTAATGGAATAAATCTCTACTAAAGCCCCAAATCTTTTGCTTGGTCTTACCCATCAGTCATATCCTGCCTGGCTGCAGATAAAAAGATGGGGTTTGCATTGCATCCTGAAGATTAATACATCTATGCTGTAATAGACTAAAAGCGGGCAAGCAACTTCCAAAAACAAGTAGGTCTGCTGCAGGACATCTTACAAGATACCTTTTCTTTTCCTTCAGACAAGCTGCTCCAAATCACTATCCAGATAACATGGGCACAATAATATCCCATGGTCTTTGTAAAAATGCTGTGCTTTTTTTGCACTCCTGGAATGTGCAGCAACCAAGCGTTGAAGGCTTTCACCATTGCTAACCGGCACCCTGGCCCTATTGATTCATCATTGTCATTCACCATCATGCCACTGATTTAACTGAATTTCCCTCCACTTTAATTTTCTTTAATGGCAGCATGTTACTGAATATAGTATATTCATGATTTCAGCTGTTAATTACTGATTTTCTTTTAAATTAAGAAAAGAGAAAGTATAAAATGATAGAGCAAAAGGATATTTTGTGAGTGATTAATCTAGCTGTCATTTTGAAGTAGGCATGTGATATCCAAGGATTATGTTGTAGGATTTGTAAGCAAAGCAATGTATAGTGTAGTAGAAGTAACACAGTTGTTTATTTCAAGTAGGTTCTTTTTCTGATACATAATGTGTTATGTGTAATGCATATCATTACACGTAATCATGCATATTTTTTAGGGTGATGTTCCATTTGTGTGGAATTTATTTGTGTCTGTATGTAGTGTTCTTGGTAGAGAAATCAATCTGTATCATATGGTCTGCAGTGTCAAAAGGTTCAGTAGAAGGGTTTTGCTGTTCTAAAAGAGTTGTTAACCTGAAATGTTTAATTTTACTAGTGTTAATTTTGCTGGCAAGGCTTTAAAAGCTTTACATTGGTAGTTGACCTTGTAGTGAAACTCACATAATTATTCATAACTATAGCATTAATCTTAAAAATTTATGCATGTTGTTTTTAGGCATTTTTATATTGCTATCATGTATTATGCAATTACATAATAAAGGCTACCTTGAAATAATGTTAAGATTGTAAAGCCAAACACTCAAATTTAGAAAGCCTAGAATACCCCTTGCACCATAGAGGGTCCCTGGCTTTTGAGAAGCAGCTGCTGGGAGGTCCCACCCACATGTGGTAGCTCTGTCTGTAGGTTGGTGTTTTCCTGGTTCAGTTGTCTGTTCTGGTGTTCCATGAAGTGCTGGAAGGGACTCCTCAGATAGTTCAGCTCCCAAAGTCCATTAAATCTTTACTGAGCTGGCTTTGGTTAAGGTTCTTGGAAGATTTGGCCAGACTTTGGTGGTGACAAAGCATGACATAGTATACCTCTTAATCGGGCCTACTTCAAAGGTAGACATGGTAGAACATCCTTGTGAAAGTGATAAATTTGCAATTCTGAGAAATGGATGATTTTGATTAGGTCTTTTTCCAAAAAAAGTTAGCCTGAGGCAGACAGCCTCATGTTAAATGAAGGCAGAATGCTTAAAGTTTGGCAACTGAGAAACAGTTGAAGAGTTTACAATGAAAAGGCGATTGCAAAACAATGTTGGTTGTATAATATATGGCTGTTTTTCACTTATGAATTATGAATCAGGCACCTTGTCCTGTCCGTATTGTAACAGAAGTTTCAGTCATATAGAACAGGATGGAACTTTATAGTAGTGTAGCTAGCTGGGTTTTTCGTACCTGTATGTTTTAAAAAAAACAAAATGTTAGGGCAAACTTTCTAAAAATACATGAAGGAGATGTATTCCTTACTGCTCTTTGGAGCTTTGAAAACTTCCTGTGTAATACAGAAACCCCTTTCAGTAAGCCCAGAAGGCAAAAATGGATTGTAATCCAAAACACAGCTCAAATACATATCTATGAGCCTGTGAAAAGGAAGAACGCCCTGCTAGCAAGCTGATACCAGAGATAAATGGGAATAAAAGCGCATCTAAGAAGCGGCTTTGGCAGTGTGTTTAAATAGCTCTTTCAGAAATGCTTTTAACAGTGCATGATAAGTGTATGTTTAAGGGAGGAATGTATCTGGGGTAGGAAATGATTAAAAATTAATTTACAATAACAGCATGAAAGGTGGAAGGACAGGCTGTTGTTTTATTTTAAATGGCTTTACTGTCCTATGTTTCTCTATTATAGGTTTTGTTATAAATGTTATTCCTGTAGGATGCAATTAATTCAGAACCTTCATGGGGATAAAATGTTTCATTGAGGAATGCACTTTTTAAAGAATTTCTTTTGTAGATATAAGACTGACAGGATCAAAGCATCACATAATAAGGCAATAAAATTAGGAGACAATTGTGTTAGTTTTGAATATGATACTATTTTCCAGCAGTGAAGAAAAGAACACAAAGCATGGGACTAGGTGAAGCCAAGCCCAGAAAAAATGTATCAGCATGATGACTAGCGCAGTATTTTTGATTATGATCATATACACTCTCAAAATACTGAAGGTCTGCTACTACACAGTGACTAGCCAAAACAATGTAAAATGCATATAGTGCGAAGCACAAAGAGCAGTGCTGTAGCTATTCTTCATAAACCTAAAGGTCACCTTCAGAAAAGCATCAGGGTTCTTTGAAGTTTTGCTGGTCTGAATCAACTTGTACTAGGCAAAGAGCTGAAGGCAGAACAGGTAAAAGCAGTTGGTTGGTTGGGTTTTTTTTTTTTGAATACAGTCTGCATGCTAATTAGTGGATTATTTCTGTTAGCTTTAATTATGTGCATTCCTGTATGCTGGCTAGATTTTTGAGGTTAGGGTGAAAGTCCAACAGATATCAGGGCCAGAGGTAGGTTTAAAAAAAAAAAAGACTCAGAAGTAGCATTGCAAGAAAATCAGTCTTGTCACTGCCCCATCACTGATAAGTAATTGCAGAACTGCTGGAAAAGCATAGGTTTCACTCAGGTGCTTGAATCCCCATATGAGCTCATTTGTCCTTCCCCCTGCCTCCCCCAAGCTAAAGCGACTGATAGAAGTCAACAAAATAAAGGCAAATACTTAAGCAAAAATAACATCTTCTGGTAACACTGATTGTGAGGAGGAATGATTTCAGAAGAACAGAACAACATGGTAGTAGGGCTGGACATAGATAGTGTTTTTGACAAGTACTTTGTTTCCTCACTGTCTTAGGGATAGCTTCCTCACTGTCTTAGGGATAGCTTCCTCACTGTCTTAGGGATAGCTGGTATAGCATAGGCCCATCTTCCCCTGATTTTGATTAACAGCAACAGTTCCTTTCTGAATATAGATTTGTAGAGTCCTCTTACTTGCTACGATCTCACTTCATCTTTAAATCCATTAGTCATTCTTAATGGTCCTCTAACATGTATGCAGAAGCATTTGTGAACAAGCTGGTTGGGCTCAGACACGCACAGTGTCTGCATAAAGTATGTTGGTGTGTGTGTGTTTTTTGTTTGTTTTTAAATTCTGGTGAATAATAATCAGAGTTTTTGGTATTTTATTTTTTTTTCTTTTTAATTTCTGGTGACTTAGGATTTCGTCTGCTTGGATCAATATTTTCTTTTCACAGACATGGAGGTAGTCTGTGTAAAATGCCTGTAACTTGGGACATAGCAATCCATATTTTACCAGATTCATTTCTAACAGTACAATTCTGCTGTCGTTTAGTAAGTTTTGTAATAGTATAATTCCGCTGACTTTCATTTACTGTGGTTTAAGTGGGATTAGGTTGGGCCCACATGAAATACTGAAATCATCAGTATTTATATAGCAGGGTGAAATTGGTACTGGACAATTTAAACAAAGTTAGGTTGACTAGATATATAAATCAAAATCCACCATTCATGTAACCGCTGAATCCATGATGCAGCTAGTGTGCTATATTTGTAAAGGAAAGACACCATTTCTGTTTTGTGTGCATAAAACCATGCTGACAATGCTGTATCTTTACTATCTGTTGCCAGCAGAGGGTAGATAAATACACCTTTTTCAGCTGCTGTAATATTTGCAAAGGAAAGTTCCACTGTAAATACATAAGCAGCAAGTTTTATATATTGCAACAATAAATTATGACTCTACAAAAAGAAGAAATAAAATCAAAACAAAACAAGCTTTTCATATAAAAGGAAAGCCAAACAGAAACCAGAATTTTTAACATCAGCTTTTCACTTGATGGTTTAACATCATCCTTCATTATCTTTTTCTCTTGATGTATTAATCCATGATATCTACTGTTTTCTTTCCAGGTTTTTCCTTTTTGGTTAGTATTGTAATGTTCTCACATTATATAAATGGTAGATAAAGAGAAATTACGTATACTGTCAGTGTTCTCTGTTGTGCAAGGTCTATTGTTTCTTCTCCTTAGCAGCAGTTTCCGGTTATCCATAAGATTCTTGCCAGATTTCTTCCAGCTGGTACTGCAGCACTCATCATGTGACCCAGACACAGTGTATTCTGCCCACTCGAACCCCCATTCTTTCCTGAAGCAAAATCTTAAAAGTCTCTGGATATGAGAGTTTCAGTTTAGTTATACACGATTTATCTGATCTGTCCTTTCAAGGTCTCACCAGACTGGTCATTTAATAAGCCCTGTCATCTTCCAGTCCACAAATCTGTGGCCTCAGGGAGAGTGGGAGGACACCACTTTTGCCATGTAAGCCATTTCTTTCCTGCAGAAAACTGATTTCTCCAACCAACAAAATCTCTTCTTCAGGATCAAATGGAAGAAAAATCTGTAACTACTGATGTTTCACACGCCTGCAGTAGAAATTGCCACATGGAGAAATTTCAGAGTTGCCAGTACAGTTTAAGAGAGTTCATTTGAGCCCAGCGATACCTGATGCATACGTCTCAATCAGTTTCATTGTCTCTTGCATGCAGAGCACTTTCATTTTCCTGTCATTTAGTGGGAAGACCATGCAACCCTTAAATTGGATTTAGCTTTGAGGAAAAAGATTTTGAAGAAGCATTTGTCTGAAGAAATTTGCCTGTTTCTCATACTCAGGTATGGCATGAATGCATACAATGTGAACATTATGTTTTTTGCAAGGCTGTTGCAGTTTGCTTCATAGGTCCTGAAATATGACACAAGTCCTATCATTTATCAGAGACATGATGGTATAGCAATGCCCATATGGTCATTTTGTGTGCTTGAAATACATCTGAATTCTCTGTTAGTATTTAGATAATAGTAAGAAGTATATCACAATAAGAAGGAAAATATTTGACATACAGCCCTTAAATGTCTAGATGCAGTATAGTTGTATTTGCATTGCATTTTACATCTCCCAGGTTGTGTGCAGGGACTCCCAATCAGACTATTTTATCACATGGGAAGAATTCTCTGACTTTCTGTGAATTAAAAGCATGTCACATCACGTAATAGCTGTTGTTATAATACTGATAAATGAGAAATTTCTAAATCCAACTGGCCTTTGCCATGTTCGCCTACATGATGATGTCACTGTTTATAACATCATAATGTCTTTCAGTGACAGACATCTCTATCTAGGTGCAAGACAAAGAACTACTGACAGAGCAGTGTATCCATGTATCCATGGCTACTGAGATAATCAGAGGCTTTGACAACAAATTGATTATCTTGCTGATCAAATATTTTGCCCGAACTGATCAGCACTCTGAAAGTCATGACTTTTCCCCTCTCGGAAGAAAAAAATGGCATATCTAATCAAACTTCCTTTGTCTTTATAAAGTATTTATACAACATAGAAAAGGAAATAAAAAAAGCCTGGTCTGGATTTTCCACAGCTAGTGGTCACACAGGATTGCTATTGAAGGGGAGTGTAGGCTATAAGTCACTGTGATTCTAATCTGTTATTAGGTCAGAAATAGTGTCACCATGGGCTTCTCACCTGTAGTCTTTTGTTGAGCTCCATTAAGTTGCTTCACTCTGAATAGTCAATGAAGTACTGAGTCTGGAAAGTGGCAGCTTTTTTTTCCCTTTTCCATTTACCCTGTTGTTCTGTTTCATGTAATTATAATACAAAAACAATTACAGTGTAAATTACTAGACCTTTACTGACAATTTTGTCTTTTTATATGCTATTCTTTTCCTAATGACTTATTCCCTCCTGCATGGCATTTTAGATTGTTCCTGGAGCTAGCCATTAATGCAGGGGCCAAACCCTCAAATGAAGGCTGAGACAGAGGATGCATGCTGGAACTGGCATAGGAGGAGGACATTTGACTTGCCATATTCCTAGGCTGCTGTCCAAGGAGAAATTGGGCGCTAAATATAAGAAGAGTCCTCCCACCAGAACCAGTCTTCCAGCAGTTTTACTTTACTTTCCTCATGGCTCTGTTTAGTGTCACATTCAGTTTCATGGCTTAAGAAAGCTGAAAATTGAGTAATTGCATGTTTTCAATTCTTGAGGCATTCTGACTGTTTCTGTGAAGATAAAAGAAGAGTAAAATCTATTCTGTAATAGAAGCAGATTCCTTTGGTAGAAGTGAAGAGTATTTTTATAGGGTGATTGAACAGTTGGACATTAACTCATAGATGTATTCCAGTTGCTTGTGTGACAGAGACAGGCTGTTTGCAATCCATAGGGCATGTGTGCATGCGTTTGTCCTAAGTGAAGAAAAAAAATGCTTCACTTAGGACAAACAGGGCCATTTGGATCGTTTTGTCTGGCTTCCAGCAGGGGAGTGGTGATTTCTTTGCTAAATGGGATGGTGTTTTGAACTATTTAGAACAGATGGAGAGAAAATTAGACTGTTGTGATAAGAATGGAGAGTTGCAATGCAGATAGATTAACAGGTCACCTTTATACTCTAGGCTGTTTCTTATTTTTCTCACCTCTGGCCAGCATGCAGTTAAATTCCTCATTTGTTTGACAAAGCAAATAGTTGAAAGGTCCCACTCTTCTCTGAACTAATACATCTTCAGAATTATCTTCCACCCTGTTGTAACCAAGAAATATTGCTCTGAAAGTGGAGGAGGAAGATATTTTAGGAATTATGGAAAAAATGGATGTTCCTGTAAAAGATTTTTTTGTTTGTTTGTTTGTTTTTTTAATCAAAAGCAAATGAGACCATTTAAAATACTTCCAATTGCCCTATACTTCTGCAGCTTATTAACTATCAGGTGTAAACTTGGCTTCTCCTGGTTGCCATTAAGGGAACACACTTAGATGGATTGTTAGAAAGTTCAGTCACTATTGCACATTCTGTTTAATGATTTGCTGGTACCATTATTCTAGAGTCATAAAGACCATAAAGTAAAGGAAAAGTCATAAACACATTACTTTCTTCTCAGTTAGTGGTGTTCTTTGGCAGCTTAGGATATCTTCTTTTATGGAATTTACCTTAATTCCCTAGCTTGGCTCTTAAAATATTAGCCCCAGCTAAGTGGTAGGAACTGAAGACAGTTGGCTGACTTTTTTAATTGCTTCTTCACAACTGAATATAGACTTCTGAACAAATTTCCTGTAGCTTTACAAGATCTCAATTGCTACTTTGTTTTTTGGGGCTAAGAAAAAAAAATATATTTTTTTTTCAGCGTTTTTTTCCCCATATCTAGGGCTTTTCAGATTCATCCACAGCAATTAGTAAATATTTGAAAGTGTTTGTAGAAATTGTAGGTTTGGTTGCTTGGCAAAATTTCAGGGGCTTTTTAAGCGCTTTTTAGATTTTCTCAATCTGGATGCCTGGAAAAAGACAAACAATAATATTCTTGCATATCAGCTTACACAGTAGCACAAAGTCTTATTGTTTCTATGACAACAAATAGCATTTTCATTTCCCAAATTCCTCATTTTCTGTGAGGTACGATAGTCTGTATAACAGATGAGTGGGAAGATGGCAAACCTTCTGGATTTGAAGGCATGTAGGTGCCTGTGAAAGTTCATATTTGTCAGACTTTGGTTATGTTACTGCTGTACCAAACCTAACTGCAGTGCAGCATGGAGATGCCTGAATGAGCTTCAAATTAGGTATCTCAGGACTGGCAGCAGTCTGACCAGTGCATAAGCAGTTACCCATGAGCTCCTTTGCGCTGCTGTCAAGTGACTTAGGTGTGTTGGTTTGTTCTGTTCAAATGCTTCCCAGTGAATTGCGAAGAAGCTATAGTACAGAATGGAGTTTGTCTTAAAGAAACAACTGATTGTCTCCTTCCCCATCAGCATTTAACAGGCTCAAATATCACACTAAAAGAAATGACTTTGGATTAGGAACAAATTTTTCCTGTATTTCTCATTTCTTCCCATGCCTTTGCTTCCACGTTTTTGGAGAAACCTTTATACAGCCTGTTTCTCAGCTGTTCCTGAATCACCACTGAACATGTCTTTTGCAGTTTTACTTCACCAAACTTTCGCTTCACTGCATTTAACAATTACTTCTTTAATGGTCAAGTTCCAGGTTGTCTTGCCCTTCCAGTGTCTTTTCTGCTACCCTTGATCCTCAGTATTTCTTCCTCATCTTTCAAGACTCGGTGTCTTTGGTTATCCCTTGAACCTGTCTTTCAGCATCTTCTCTCTCTGTGTCTGCTCTGAATCCAAAGCTGTGATAGCAGCTTGTGTAGAATTCCTGGCTGTCCTTTACGCTTGTTGGCATGGGGATAGGCGGCATACTACTGTGTGGTGATAGTGTGGGCTTTTTGTCCTTCAAACGCCTCCTCTAAATCTAGTTCATGGAGCTGCCAGAGTAGTGGCCTTTTGTGGGCGCCTTCTGTTTTGAGGGGAACAGAGTTGCCTTCTTCGGTAGCAGCAGTCAGTGGTCATGGCTACATTTACTTACTTTTTTTTTTTTTTTTAATCCTTCTTTGAGGACAAAGGCCCTTCTCACCCACCTGTTGTCACAGCTTTAGGAAAATCTTTCTCCACTGCCTGCCGGAGCCATACTACTAACAGTTGGCAGCAGAAGAGTACCTTTGTTTGCATTGTCTGTTGTTTTTTAAGTTCCAAAGGGAAGGGATTGTATCTAAGATGCTGCTGCTGTTCTTACTCAGTTGGCAATACTGTGTCCTCTGGACACACATCTGTGAGTGTCTGTGTTTTATGGAGAGAAGCCTCTTTTTTCACCTATTTTGCTTTAGCAGTTGGTATCCTGTATTTACTGAAGCCCTTCCAAATTGTAACCTAAATCAACAAAACAGCTTTCCTTCAATGTCTTTTAAACAAGCACTCTCTTTTATTAAAACTGGATTACTTTACTGACAGAAGTCATGGAGGGCCAAACCGAACCAACAGCATAACGCTATTGAAGGCTTTTCATGGAAAAAGTGCAGTTAAAATTCCAGCAGGGGATGAGTTTGACTCCTGTGTAGATGGTATTTTCTGAAGCGCAAATTTGCCAAATGTACTCTGCATTATGTTCTGGACTTTGTGCCTCATAACGGCAGATTGCCATTAGCAAACGGACTGGAATGCACAAAGTGAAAACCATTGGTATTCCAGAAGTAGTGATGGTTTGAGGTTGAAATACTCCTTGTTCCTGAGGGAGCCCCAAAGTCATGCTAGCATCTAACTGAAATTCAGGTCAGGTATTTAGAGCCTGAATGTGAAATGAAGACACAACAGGAAGGTGAGAGATAGATATTTTGGTATTCTTAATCAAAGTCTCTCTTACATGAACCTGGCTACACAATTGTTTAGGAAGAAAAATAGTCTTACAGTCTCCTGTACTAGACTTTTATATTTGAAAATTTTGCCCAACTGTAATTGAACTGCATGGAAATGAGAAGGGAAGTGTTGAATCACAGTGTGAGAAGGGAAACTAACAAAACCTCCAATTTTGTTTTGCTGTTTTCCTGCCCAAAGGGCTCAGGAAGAGCATGTGGTCACAGCGTGTGGATGAGGAGGGCCGGTGAGGTAGAAGCGTGACACAAACAAACATAAGGTGCAGTGAGTAGAGGACCAGCCTGTGGGATTGGAGTTTGCTTCTTATCTCTGCCTCTGACCTAATTTTCAGAGAAGATTCCTATTTGCATGTAATATTAATATGCTAAGAGAAAATAATGAAACATAACTAGATAATTGAATGCAGCCAGCAATTTATTAAGTGTGGGTGGAATATCTGTAAAATGGCAATTATGCTGGTCTTTAACATATGTATTTTTAAACAGCTGGAGACTGTTGCTGATAGAGCAACAGGAGTAGTGCTGAACCCCAGGAGTAGTGGGTTTTTTTGGGGGGGGGAGGGAGGGTTGAGATCTTCTGATTATGTAATTAAATAAGCAACAGATATCTGTATTATGCAGAGAGCAGAATTACTGGGGACAAATGGCATTTACCCACACTGGGGATGCTACTGGCTGTTTGCAGTCTTGAAGACCACTGTAGATCCATTCTTAGCACCAGAAGTATTTCCATTGGCTTCAGTACTGCTCACACTCCAGGAGCAAACCACCAGTGTTACAGACCTTATGTACTATTGTCTAATTGCTCCGGCAGATCACAGGGATGGACACTTGGAGATCTTTCATGGCTGTCTGATTGCTGTAAATACTGAGCTATTAGACATAGAGATAAAATGCCACGTTCTTCTATGTTTTTGTGGAGACTGACCTGTTAGGCATGCTCGATGAAGCCCTACTGTTCAAGCTTGCATTGATTTAAGTGGAAGAAACTATTGTTTGTGAGTAGCAATGTATCTGACCAGCTCCCACCCATGTGACTGTGTGAAATGAGAGCTGGGCTTAGTATTTGGGCTTTAAGGTTAAGTTAGAAACAAGCCTGCCCATTGTGTTTCAAAATGCTGATGTATTGAAGATGAAAACCAATTATTCACATCATTTGTCTCTCTCTGACCCAACAATGAAAAATCTAATTGTTTTTAGCTACAAGAGAAGAAACAAATGTCCTTTAGTAGAATTAACTTCAAACGATGTCAACCCGAAGATGTCTTTTGCTGTCATGTCAGCAAATTTCAGGGAGATATTCTAAGATGGAGGAGGATTGATAGAAAAGGAATTGTCAGGGGAGATGTAGCTGGAGTTTAAAGAACAGTGTGTGGTAGTAAGCATATTACACTTTTTGATTTGCCTTCTGCTCAGAGACTTGCAAAAAAAAATCAAAGCAATTTCTGGCTGCAGCCTAGAACTGTAAACCTCGTGAATACAAAATATGCAGGTAATCTGAACCCATTTGCAGTCATGGTTTGTACAAGCAGATAGCCTATTTCTGTGAGCCTCTTCAGGAAATTTGCAAGTGCTGTGGTAGGATTTGACCTTGCCCATGTATCATACCAAAACAAGGAAAGCTGTAATTAGGCATTGCAGACTCAAGAGGGAAAGGTCAGATAATACACTAAAAACACTATTTAATGTGCAGTTCTTTGAGCACAAATGCTGATGTATGAGAAGTACTGTTGATTAAATGTTATGGTATTAGCAGGGATTTGACACACCAGATTTAATGGATTACAACAGGAAATCATAAGCAAGAAAAACCCCAGGAAGAACAGTGTAATTCTTTAATGCAAGCAGTAAAAGGGTAGACTGTATTTTTCTTAATCAAAATTACTATAAACTAGAGAAAATACGAGTTATTGTTGTTTTATATGAAAGTAATTGTTTCTTAAAAAAGAAAAAAATACTTCTTGCTAATGACCAGTGCGTGACACTGAAACATTCAGCAGGCTGGTGTGAGTGGAAATAGGGCAAACACTGCTACCCAGCACTGAGACTTGGCTAGT
Source organism: Dromaius novaehollandiae (assembly GCF_036370855.1). Taxonomy (NCBI): domain Eukaryota; kingdom Metazoa; phylum Chordata; class Aves; order Casuariiformes; family Dromaiidae; genus Dromaius; species Dromaius novaehollandiae. Next base: position 20,091,035 of record NC_088105.1, on the reverse strand, counting down.
GGATCTTGTTTCAGTTTCCCTCTGCTACAAATAGTGTTAATAAGTAATAGTATGATGAACACCTGCTTCAGCACCCACTACCACATTTGACATAGTCTTTATTACTTACTAAATTAATAATGAACCAGATCTGAACTGACAGTTTAGGATTTGAGCCAAAGTCTATTCAAGTCTCAATATCGCTCTGCTCAATATCGGGGCAGAGAAGTCTGTAGCCCACTTACTCAGTCTGGTTGTGCTTAAAAGGTGCATAGGCCTGTGCAACCTCTGTGATATGACACAGATTAAAGCAAGCTTTAGCTGCAACCTAAGCCCGATAGAGAGTCATTTATCTGTACATCCTCGGTGTATACCCTATGGTATATTCAGTCCTGCACTTACCACTAAATTTGAGACAAGCTCTGCTTGAAATGTAAGGCTGCCCCTCAGCCATTACCTCCCAAACACCGCCATCATATTTTTCAGCATGTCAGGCTTTCTCTTGATGTTGTACAGCATTTGACAGCCAAATGTTGTATAACACTGCTGCAGGGTTGTTCTAATTTCTACAACAGATATGGCTGTTCAAGTCATGGTACAGTTCTGCATTGTTGAATGTATTTGTAGCAGAGGCTGAACATTTCTTGCTGTATTATTGTTAAATGGGACCTTACTTTGCAGGAAGTGCTCTAAAAGATGCAGGCCCAGTCTTTGCTGACTATTTGTCCTTATAAAGAAACGCTGTTGAATATATTCATAAAGTCCAGAAGTGAGAATTTGAGTATAAAGATGTCTTGAACATAAACTGAAAAATTAATGCTAGCATGGTTTTGGAAAAATACCTGTTGTTTTCTCAATACTTCTAATTTTGACATTGACAAAAAAGTTATATGGTATTTATCCAATTTTAACTTTAAAAGCAAATTATAGTGGAACAGGGAGGTAATGGCTTTATTCACGCACTAGCAATTATGTTCTGTTTACCACTACTCAGAATATCCTTGAGCCATTTGTTACATCTGTCTTCCAACTGTGTTAAAAGTGGGACAACATTGCACTGAATTTTGCATGCAGACAATTTGGTTGCTTTGTGCTAAGTCAAGATATGAGTATAGTCAAGCTAAAATACAAATGGTTAATAATATGTGTGAAATTAAAAAAGACTAATTTCAGTCAGAAAGGTACTGGTAATAAATACTGTCTATTAAAAATGGCAATACAGAATGAAAAATATGTTCACCAAATACTGTAAATATGTGGAAAGCAAACTCATTTGAGCATCCAAACAAAATTAACTTTCCTCCATTTGTGATGCATATCACTTTTGGACATAACAGTATGATATGGCTAAATAAAAATCTGCCTTCAGTTATAAGTGAAAAGCACTAGAGAAAGAAAGCTGTTGGAAATGTTTATAATTTTTAGTTTTACTAATGGTTTCCTAATTGGGATTTAAAAATATCTTTTTAATGAAGTCAAATGATGAAATCATCATTTGAAAATCATGTATGAATTAGATCCTAATTGATCTTAAATTACAAGCACTTGTTTATAAAATGTTCTAAAACTGATGAGCTGTGAAACTGTCTGCACGCTCTGCTCTGTCATTTCCAAAACACTGAAGTAAACTGTTACTCCAAGTTAATTGCTCCAAACTCTACAGATTTAAGATGCTGAGTGCTGCTAATGTTTTTACTGATTGGAGTACGACCTCCTAATGTTCAAAAAGCTTGTTTGCTGTAGAGGTAAAGAGGTAGAAAACAGGGAAAAAAACAATTAAAAAATGCACTTGAAAAGCCAGACTACATTAGACTCCAATCAAATCAAATTTTGCAATGGATTAAAGTTAGCCTTTTTGTGCTAAGAGAGATTTGGTTTAGGTTTTGAGTTTTTCTCCTTTCTTTCTTTGCTGTGGTAATTCACGATTTACAGTCTCAGGACGGTTCCAGCAGTAGGGTTCTGAAAGCACATAGGGCTGCTAATAAGGAGGTGACCTTTATTCTTTGGCCCCAGCCAGATAGCTTGGATTGCTGTTACAAGCGTGTGTTTTGCTAGAAACAGGGCATGAGTCACCATGCATTGAATAGTGGCCATGTTACACTTACGTGTGTGTGCTCACTTGCTCGCTCGCTCTCTCACTTGCTTTTTCCTTTTTTTCCCTACACCATTTGAAAATAAACTCTGCTGTCAACTAAGCCCAGCAACTGAAAGGAAGAAGATAGTAAAGGACATACTGTTAGGATAGAAGGTAGTATCAATAACCTGAGTCATCTAAAGAGGAGATGTGTGTTTCTTAGAGAAAGTTCTTACTGGCAGATATCTCTGAGTTCTGTTGCTTTTCTTGTTGGTGCAAAGCAATTTCCTTCTGCAGAGACTTAATTGATGTAGGAAGAGATTGATTCTCCTTGGGTTGAGATGACTTGCAGGTTTTTTTTCTATTCATACATGAGCATGGTCTTAGCTGCATTCTGGAGGTCTTCTAGATACAGAAAATCACTGCTTGCTTAGGACCTCCTTCACCTCCTCTAAGAGAAGTTTGAAGTACTGGTTACTTTGTCAGGTTGCATGTGAAGCAAAACATCCTTTCCCACTTGTCATGGAAATAACAGCTGGACTGTATTTTGTTCTAATTCCCTGGCTTGTGATTCTTTCATTAATGATTTCAATGAAGATTGATTTGGATTACTAAGGTCTTTGACCTTCCTCTTTTCCCCTCACCCCATCCATCTTTGATGTGAAAGGCCTGAGAGTTCTGTTGGCATGATGTAGTTGAGTCGAGCTTGTAACCTGCGTGACTTTGTAAAGTTTTGTGGTATAAATTTACTTATAATTTGTATGGATGTTTCTGCTGGCCTAGTGAGTTGAACATAACAATTTCACTGCCTTTTACAGCTGAATATGCATATGAAGAAAAGTTGCAGAATTAAGTCATTTGATCCTTGGTTTATCAACTGTTATTGGTATATCTGGAATCTCGTAGAGGGCAATTTGGAACATATCTTTGCCTAATTACATCACTACTCCATGTGTTGTACAAAAACAAATCTAATGGAAACCTCACTAGTTTAGAAAGAGACGATTTTTTCCACTTAATTCAAACAGAGCTATGCTGTTCTTTGAGCAAAATTCTTACCGTGCAAATACTGAGGAAAAGTTATCTTAAATATTAGCATGGCTACTAAATTGGCATGGATGAAAGGGTTTAGACAGATTGAGAGGTATAAGCAACTTCACTTGCCCCACTTTGACAAAAGATTAATTTCCTGATTTCCTTTAATGATCTCATGATGAATGGGAGATATCAGATTAAGACTTCTTCCTTAATGTGTACAGTTCTTCAGGATGAATCATGTGCTTCTTGAGACAGTGAGATTCAATGAAGCAGCTTCCCACTGATTTCAGGCAATCTTCTGTCAGGCCCTGAGTGTACTAATAGGCCTTAATGGTCCTGACCAGCCTTACCTGGGGCTTCCACCCACACCTACACCAATGGCCCAGGAGTCCTGTTTCAGCTCAGCCCAGGGCCTTCAGTCCCTGCCTGAGCTATGCTGTAGGAGCACCAATCTCCAGTTTGACTACGGCCACATCTTTGCCTGGCCAGGGACTGCACCGATCTGGACTCTGACTTCTTGGCTTGGGCTCAAGTCTGTCTTGTCACTCTGGACCTGCTCAGCAATCACCGAACTGTGTCTGACCCTCTCACCAGACCTGATCCTAGTCCTGGCCTGCAGACTGACTTCCTAACTTGATCTCAGACCTGCCTCATCACCATGAACTTGCCTGAAGATCTGGACTCTTGGCTGAAGCTGGCTACCATCTCCAGACCTGACCAGCTTGCCTTCCTTGGGTACTGTGGGATGGGCCCTGGTAGGTGAGGCATCTGCCCTGCTGTCTAGCACTTGGCTTCCTGGCCCTTAGGGAGCAGTTGGCCCTTGCTGCTCCCTGACACCTTCACTGGCTTCTGATTTGTGAGGGACTGCTGTGTGTTTTTTACTTAATTTTTTTTAAAGACACACCTTTATGTCTGTAGACCTAGTATCTGCTATTATTTAGCTAGTTCATATGTACATAAAAACACATTTACTAGAAATCAAGACCTCAGGAAAATAATTCTTAATTTCTTCTTAATTTAGGAGCACAAGTAGGCAGTATAGCATGCACAAATTGCAAGAGACAGCTACTGGATTTCAGTGAGAATTAAAGAAAATTCCCTGGCATACCTGCATTCTAAAACTATAAAAGTTCTAGCAGTGGAAAAGTTCCACAATTCCAAGTGTTTTGAAGCTTATGCCATTCTGGCAGCTATGTTGGATTCTTTCATATTGGAGCAAAAAATTTCTTCTGCACAGGAAAATCTAGCATCTGTTTCTGATTTGATTTTCAGAAAATTTTAACTCATGACACTGTCTAGCTGAAAACAATAAGATGTTCAAATATAAACTGAATCACTAGAGGCTGAAATATGCCTTTATGCTGCTAGTCTCCATGGTTTAATTCCTAGAGAAACATCAGAAAAAAAAATACCACAATGCAACTTCATAATTGTATTGCAAACTGAATTTAAGGCAACTTTAGCTGAGCAAAGCATTCATAACAAATATGATTTAGCTATAAAATCAGAAGATGTTTGAATGCTGGGCTTTAATTTGATTTGTTTTTAAGAGGTTGAATGATGTTTTAATTCTGTCAGTAAAGATGTTAATTGTGACCGAAGAGCGAGAGTAGTTTGTGCGCGCGTGTGTGTGTGTATATGTGTATATGCACATTTTTAACAAGTGCACTTGAGTTTATTCATGTGATAACCTGCCAGATTTCAGAGTATTGCTGAACAGGACTGGAACTAGAAAGTCAACTAGAACTGGAACAGTGGCTATGAGAACATATGCTCCAGAAAATGCCAGTGGTCTTTGAGGAGCAATGAGAAAGCTTGTGATTTATTTTTGTAACTTCTGCTAGCCTGGCAAGGTTTAGTGGTTCTAGACTTGAGGCTAAGATCAAAGGGAACCTTTAAAATGCTGGCATAGGGTGGGGGAAGGATTGAGCAATTTGTTGAGGGCTGCTCCATGAGTGTCTTTGAGGGCTTACTGGAATACAAAGAGAAATAAGAATGACATCAAGTGAAGCATGCAAGCTGTCTTTGCCCATGACCAAGGTGGAGATAACTGGACTGAATAGGACTTAGTAGTACTTCCAAGAAAAGACTGAAGTTCAGGAAAGGACGAGTATGCAGAATATGAATAAATATACAGGAGCAAGTGCAAGTATACTTTGGGTTGAAGGCTTAATTGAATGGACTACTAAAGCATCTCTGCATATCAGGATAATTCCCCTTGTGAAAGGTTTCTCTGTGATCAGTCTTGTTCGATTATAATATTGCTTCTCTTTATTTACAGTGAAAATTTGCATGTGTTCACTGTCCTTTCTATTTTATCACTTAATTGCTTCATGGCTCTGACTTTTGTCCAGAGAAGCATTTCTCTCCTAGAAGAGAGGAATCTCATCTTCCATGAAAAGGTTGTGGAGCTCTTTTCCTGGAACTTTTTTTGGAATGGATTAGACAGGCATTTGTCAGGAAAGATGTATGTATAGTTGATGATTTCTCGAGGTCCCTTTCCAACCCTGTGTTTCTAGATACATTTGTAGTTAGAGCTATGCATAGATTTTTTTTTTTGAATGAAACTTTAAATTAAAATCCTTGTTTTGTTGGCTCAAAGAATGTTCTAATTTGATTAATCATTTCAGCCAGAACTGCCCTCTTCATTCACTAAATTTAGATCAGCACACTGAAATGTCATTTATGAGTACAGCTCTATACCTGGCCCATGCATGAGGAGAGAGAAGTGTAGGCTTTCAAAGATGCTGAAACTTGAGAGCCTGTTTCACACTGAATTCGTCTGGATTGTGTAGGTATATGAAAAGATAGGGCCAACCAGAAAACCCTACTACAGTCCTAATGTTTGCTACCAAATGTAGGGCTTTATTTGTTTTAATTTCTTGGTATTCTTGATTGGCATCCTACGGTTTCTTATCTTTCTGATCTTTTGTGTGTTATGTGATTTCCCCCATGTGTAACAGAAGCTAGCTGCAAGCACTTTTATTTTCATATCTTGGAATCTCAAATTCCTAATGGTTTCTCCTTTGTCATCTCATGGGCACTAGCCCTGTCTTTCTGATTGACTCACTGGCCCTGTCTCTGGCACGACTGAAACAGTGCGAAACAAGACTAGTTGAGACAAATACAGAGACTTGTAGATGTGTATTTGAAATTCAGCTTACAGCTCGTTATTGCTTTGCAAGGCAATTGCAGCACTACAGAAGAATTTTTGCAGCAGCCCTCTCAGGGGCCCTGCCACAATAATAGCAGGAGGTTGCAAGAGGGGAGGGAGCATGTTTTCCAGCTCTCCCCCTCGTTGCAGCTGACTTGCTGAGTCAGCTTTGGCCAGTGAGGTTCTGCTGAGTCACTTCACTGCCTTCTTGCTTCTCAGATCCAAGAACTCTGCCTCACTGAGCTGTCTCGCCCCAAGACTTTGGGGCTATCGTCAATCTCATTTCTCCTCTTCCACCTTCCCCCCACAGATCCCTGCACAATTTTTCAAGCACTAGAAGGCAAAGCATTGTGTCAGTTCGATATAGGGTCCACAAGAGATGCAAAAGGAACAGATGATTATTCTTCTAAATTTCCATCAAAGATTTTTTTTTTTGAACTAACATCCTCATGGACTTTTCCCAGTGTTGAGATATTCTAGAGATTTTATGTTGTTCTTCACCTTTCTTCTCTTGTGACTTAGATTTGAAGTTAAATTTACCCTTTGTGTCTTCATACGGTGTTTGAATAGTATGCGTGTGCTGTTCAGGGGAATCTTGCAGTGAAATGGGTAGCAGGGCTTTGAGGGACTTGTTAAGAGGGAGGCAAGGATGTGAAAGACTCAGTATTTTGCATTAACAGGGTTAATAATTGTATATTACTGATTTTTGTGCCCAGGAAGCTGGAAAAATATTTGTTTAGATGTCAAAAAGAGGTACAAAAAGATACAGAATGAAGTAATTCACCAGAATAGTTCCAATAAGATACAGAAAAACATAGCTGTCTAGTCTAGAATAAATGACAGGGCAATTCTGCCTTCTAATGTTACTGCCAATATAAAACACTAAATTCCATTTTACATCTTCTGCAAATGCTGTAAAATGGAGTTTTGCAATGAGTGTTTTGAACATGAGGCATTAATAGTGTTCCCAGCTTCCTGCCACACTGATACCTCTCTACTTTTGTGAATTCTCATGTGAATGCAAATTAGCGTTGTATAATGTTCTCTCAAAGGAATCTCTCTCCTACCTGTTAATACGCTGTGCCATCTGGAATGCCTTGTTAAAATGCTATGAAATACACCTGTTAAAACACTGGGATGAAATGCTGTGGCCTGTGCTCCCTAATGTGGAAGGGTGCAGTTCTATGAAATGTCCCCCACAACGTGCAGTGAAACCTGTAGTCTTAACGGAACACACTCAGCAAAATGCTAGGTTTCACAGACTGTTTCTGGCTGTTGTTTTCAGTAGAGAATGGGAGTAGTAGTTAATATATTTATTTTTCTGTCAGTTTGGAAGTCTTCATGTCCTCAGTGACCTATGTGCTATGCAGCTCAACTTGGAGAGGATTCTATCTGTCTCCCCATAATATTGACAAGTAGCCTCATCACTGCCAGAAGACTGTTTTGATTTGTTCTTGGCTGTCTTGCAAGTGTCTTTTAGTTCTCTGATCTCCAGGGCTTCCTGTCTGTGACTTCTTGCAGCCATCCCGTTAGTAGTAGCTTGGTATGTGCCCTTGTGCTGATACTTTTCTGAAAGGCTTCTTTTTAATCCCACAGGTTTAGGAAGTCCGTATTTCAGCCTGATTCCAGTTGAATACAGTGTTGCAGTGTCATCGTGATGACTGTGGGTATGAGCAATTGCAAATGGATTTATCCTGTCTGTGTCAACATGACTATGAAGCGGCAGCCAGCATAGAGGTAAACTCTGAAATGAGTTGTAAGAGGATGTAGAGTACTATGTAGTGGCAAATGTGGGTTTGTACCACCATAAGTGATCATCTGTAGTAATTTTATGAGCAGAGAACTTAACAAACTCTCTAAGGGGAGTTTGGAAGACAGAATATTGTGGCAGTGAATCTGCCTGATTGTGTTATTCAGACATAGTTCTTTTCAGTGCAAGTAAATTGAGACTTAGGCAAGCAGTCTCTTCCCTCCTTTGACTTCAATAAATTCTTTGTATCACAACTAAGGCTGTGATGCCAGAAAATGGCCCTTGTTTTTATGTGTTTCTACAGTCAGGTGCAGCATGTAGAAAGTGTTATGCAATTCTTAGAACAGATGTGCTTGTCTTTTTGATGTGGCTTGCATATATACTGGTTGTCATTGAAGTAGTCTCAAGAGGAATCACATCGGTGCTTGCGTATGTTGTGAAGGAAGAAAGGCATACAGGTTTCTTTTGTTCTTTCTCAGTGAGGATATTGTGTTTATTTGAATCACTTACAAGGAGAAGGAGGCATCTTCTAGGAGGATGTTGCTTGTGAAATGGTTAAAAATCTGTTCTGTGGAACCTTTATGTAGGAGACTGATTTCTGTCGAGAAACAACTCCCTCCAATAGCAAGTTCTCCTTTTTAACTGACAAAACTAGCAGTGCCTCAAACCATTTCAGACAAGAACCAATGACAAGTAGCTTATCCATTTGTTTATTGCAGAGTCAGCAGGCAGCCTCTCTCAGCTGTGTGTTGGCTATTTCCAAGACCATAATAATACCATCAGCCAGAGGATTTGTGCTGCTTTGACAAGATGACTATTGACTTCTTAGCTGTTCATTTTCATCAACAGAGATTTTGTCACTGCAGTAACTTTGAAATTTATTTCATGTTTCCAGCACCCATTACATATTGTTCTCAATGTTCATTCAGCAATTTGTGTTGACATTGCTAGCAAAGTCACTTCTGTGACCCTAAAGCTGAATTTTTCTCACAGTGCAAAGCTATACTATTTAATTAAAAGATACAGGAAACTGAATGAGACAGAAAAATATAGAATAGAATTCTAAAACCTTGACCACTTTAGGAACTCTTACTGAACCTCTTCGGGCCTTTTCATAAACACTGAATAGGTCAAACACAAATGTGAAGCAAAGTGTCGCTGTATTCTCAGTTACTAATGTCAAGAGGTCTCTAGATGGTTTACGTCAACTAACAATCTTTCTCCAGATATGAAAGTATATGTCATCTATTCATTACAGCAGCAATAACTGCCTATTGAGAACAGCACTGAAATAGTAATGTTTCTTTTTGATTATGCTGTGAGTAATGGAAAACAGGTTTTCAGCATGAGGGTTATTACTAATAGAAAATAAAGCTATTCAAATTGTTACAGATATTTATTAAGACTCTGTTTTTATTTGATATATCATTTGCCATCCTTTTGTAATGCACTGGTTGCTGCTGAACAGATTCAGCAGATAACTTTTGGCTTGCTGTTGGTCCAGGAACTATCCAGCTTGACTGTTAGCTGACCAATCACGCTTAATAGAAATAGCTAAGTAGTATAGGATTGGACTTCTAAATATGGTTATTTCTTCTAGGTGCCTCAGTATTTGAAACTTCTGCTTTTCAAGTGTTGACAGAGTTTGATTTTCAAAAAACCCATGCTACCTGCCTAGTTCTGATAAGTAAATATCAGCTTTTTTTTTTTTTTGGATGAAATTTAGTGAAGGTTTGTTTAGCAAATTTTTTTTTAATTTTGCAACTTTTTTTTGCAGTGATTGAAACTGTAGGTGGATATATGTGGCATCATTTCCTCTGATTTGATGGAATCTGAGGAACAAAGAAATCTTCCATCTTATGTCACATCTCAAACTTGGTTCACATTGTGCTAAAAATACTCTTGAACGTTTGAAGTCTGTTTAAAATCTCTTAATATTCCTGTTTTTAGAAATGGCATGATCCAGCATTTGTCTGCCATGTTTTAATATACAGAATGAAAATTAAGAATACATTAAACTTTAGGTATACATTTAGATGTTCATATTTTGTTTTTTAACTTCTTTTCAATGAATGCTATGCTATCTCATAATTTCTGAGAGGGGCAAATTCTGTGCAAAAGGTGGTTCTTAGGGCTGGTTATTCCCATGGTAACTTTGTACCTTCATATGCTAGCTGGCCAAATTGCTTTGCAAATCACGTGTTGCCTGTGAGCTGTAACCTGGGGAATCCTGATCTAGATGTTCTCTGATATTTGTTCATCTAAGCTGCTCTTCAACTCCAATGTAAAGGGATCCTGTCGCCTTTGTAAATTGTTAATTACACCTTCGTAAATCCAGTTTTCCAATGCTTCTTTGTTCCTGAGAGATGGAACACTTTTTTTTTCCTCCTAAAATGGATTTCATGCTCTATTTTTGCAGTAATCCAAGCCACTTGTTACCTGTCTAATATTAGCTAATTCTAAAACAGGTTGTCACCAGTCTGGTCAGTAGACTCTGGCAGTTGCCTCTTCCTTCAATTGCGGGAGTGTGCACACAGATAAATGGTCCCAGCTGTGCTGGGGAAGGCTGCACTGACTGTCCTTAGCTTTGAACACAGGTACTTTGCCAGGCCGGGACTAGGGAGGTGGCTGTCATTCCTGTAGACTCCTCTGGTACATCAGAACCTTGAGATGGCAAAAGAAGGTTTAAAGATTTTAAGGCAAATTTTAAAGGACATAGATTTTAGAGGGGAAATTGCTTGACTTACAGCTAAGGCAAGTTGTAGAAAAGTTAGCTGGCCCTATGGTTCATTTCCTGCCCGAGCACCTAACATGTAGCTGTTTCCTACAACAGCTAGATGCGCAAAGTAGTTTGAGGGTGGCAGATACCTCCAGCATGTTGGCTTTTAAAAGCAATCTATCACATCCTTTGAGTATCACGGGCAGGCAGCACAAGAAAAAGCTCATTTGTGGTTTAAACACAGAAATTGTTTGAGTACTGTGTATGTAACTCTGAGAAAATGGCTCCATATTAAATCATACAAACCCAGTAAGTGAGAAAATTGATTTTAAGATTATCTTTAAAATGGATCCCTGTTTGGTCAATTACAGAGGTGCTAACTGAAGATGAATATGCTTTATCAGACTATCATTCTTTTAGTGTGCTATTTTAAGTAGCTGAGTTACTGTTTCTTCAGTTATGGCAAGCTGGCAGATATTTAATCTTTAACAGTTGCAGGACTTGGGAACCCATAGCTCCTCAATCCGGTAAGAATTTAACCTACGGAATCCTTAAAATTCTTTTACCTGTGCTTCAGTTTGGACTCTGGTTTAATTTTCACCACCTCCCAGATCAAAGCCTCAGAACAAGCAGCTTAGATCTGACAATGGGGTAGATATATATAGATAGATAGATAGATATATTTTTTTCTCCTGTGAAATCTGAAGTGGATTGTAAAAGCGATTCCTGAATTATGACACCTGTGTTTTTTGCAGCTTTCTGCACCCTTGAGTCCTTTCGCTTACAACTTTCTCCAAAAAAGCAGAAAGATAGTCCAATAAATGTAATTTATCATTCTGTCTGCCTTCAATTCCAGGGCATGCTGCACCAGGTAGGTAGTGGCACACTATGCAAAAGTAACTCTGTGCAGAATTTAGTTGTCTAAGCATAGTTGTGCAGTGTCACTCCAGGTGCTGTGGAGCAGCTGCTAGCTCCAGCTGCTGCTCCAGACGGTTGCTGATTTCTTGCCATATCTGCCTGCCTTTTATAGATGTCCAAGACACATTTGGGTATCCAAAATGACACTGTCTGTATTTCAGTATATATAAATATATACATGTCGGTATATTCAGCATATATAAAAATACATGTGTGTATTTAGGCAACTGAATCCCATTTTCGATGTGTATGTAGTCAGGAAGACTAGGTGGTAGGACTGTTGATTTGGGTAAGTGTTGGGGTCCTTTAAATAAATTAGGAGCAGTACCTTAGGCATACAAGTTGGTAAACACGTAGGGTGGTAAGATTGGCAGGCTTAAATATATTTCCTACAGTATCTGTAATCTTTAATACTGTGACCAATAGTTTTAGAAAAAGGTTCCCCATCTTTTAATGAACACACAGATTTCTGCTTTGAAAAGGTCTTCACTATGTTTTCTTCTGCTTTCCTAAGACCTTTAGAAGCTTTGTTTGTCATAGAGCATTAATAACATGTTTCAATAACATGTGTTCAAATAAACAGTCTACACAAGCAATCACTAAAATAGTTTACCATATTTCAGGAAGAAAGGTGTTTAGAAACAAAACCTATTAATACAGTCTGCAGTTCTGCTCAGTTAAAGTGCATATTTCCATAACTTTCCATTGCTGTGAAAGTGGGCTGTTTAACCATACTGTTAAAACCTTTATGCATTAATAATGGGACAAAGCTGAATGGTGCAAAATTGTTAATGTTATGATGCTGTAGCAGTTGACTAGAACTTTGGTCAGCATTTTGGAAGTACAGATAGGATAGAATCCATCCTCATAAAATCATAAATCTTCACTGTTCACTATATATTAAATACATATAAACACCAATTGCACATTGTGTGTGAGAAAGAACACTGTATTTAGCTACACAGCTGAATTTGAAATTCTGATTCTTTTTTTTGAGTAGGTGGCAAATTGGAGTTTACAGACCCAGCTCTGTGGAATATTGGTTGTTTATTTCTACTTGCCTCTTGAGGATATTGGTACCTTTTTATGAAGCAGGCCTGACTTTGTAGCCTGTATTCTTTATTAACCATAACAACAGGGCATTTAGAAAACTATTTCTGCCTGAGGATGGCTCAAAAGACCCCTAGAAAGAATCTTTGTCCTTTCCCATGCCTAGGGAGTTGTAGATGAATTTTATAAAAGCTAATTACATTTCTGTAGAACTCTGTAGGCTTCAATTCTTACTAAATTTCACAGAACTTGCCTGTTTGTGTCCAAGCTGCATTTAGATCTCCAGCCAGGGAAAATCAGTGTACTTTTGCTGAGGTCAGTGAAGCTGTGTAGATTTCTGCCAAGTAGGAATTAAATTTAGGGAGCCTAATCTTTTCAATGGCTTTATTAAAAACCAATCAAACAAAAAAACTACTAGATGTTAGTTCTTGTAATCACTTAGCAATCTGATTTTTTTGTCTTTGGCCAGAACTTGGTCTCTTGACATGCTATTCAGAAGCTTCAGAATTTTTCTCACTTAAGCTGCTGCCTTCTCAGATTTGTGTGATGGATGCAGTCCTTCCAGAGGAGAAAAAGCAGCAAGCTTTCCTTCTGAGCCTCTCCTTGCTGTGCCTTGTGCAGCTTGCTAAGTTAGTGACATGTCTTTGTCCCAAGGGGTGTGGACTCTGCTGCCATGCCCAACACTGGAAATCAGGGAATAGTACTTGCGCTAACATTGTGAAGCAGCAAGTTGTATGTTCCCTTATTGTTTTATTACCATGAGACTTTAGTTTAACAGATAAGAAACATCCCTTCAGCAACTGCTGATATGAAAAATATAATTCGGTATATGTGTGTTCATTTAATTTAGGGTTGTTGTACACCTGAGTCGTCTTGGATGTATCTGCTTTTTCTACCTTGGTAGATTTTAAAGATGGCATAGCTTTGATTAGGGCTTTCAGATGTCTGGGGCCCTGCCAGTCTGGGTGGTTCCAGCACATCTTCACAGAGGTAACGCTGGGATTTTTCAAATAGGCAGCAGCCCTCAAACGCTACTGCAGTTGATGTGATGTGCAAGAGGCCAGGCTATATAGGGGTTGTGGTACCTGGCGCATTGAAATTTATACTTTGGCAAGTGCAGTCAAAGGGTGTGAATGGTACATCTCCCTATGAGACCATTGTATGGAGAGAGGAACTTGATGTCCATTTTGTGGTCATGATTTGGGTTCTGGAGTCAATACCCTTGGCATTTGGAGGAGGCTGGTAGCCACTGGATCCTGTGATTCCTGTTCCACTCTGTTCTTCTATTATTTTTCTTTTGCCATTTTGGATAGTATTGTGTCTAGATCTATCAGAGGCTTGTTCATATAGACACACAGATAAACCGTCTGTTCAGCATCTAATTTCTTGACTAAACATCGTTAATTGTAATTTCTGTAACTAGGCCAGGTTCCAGGATGTGATGCAGTGTGGATTCCACTCTCTCATGATGCTCTGTTATCAATCTGTATGAAACTGGCTTAACTCAACAATCTCAACAATACCAAAGCTTGGGAGCTACAGAAAATAAGGTGTCCTAGAGTCATCAAGGAGTTTCAGAGGCCATTTAATGTGCTTTTCTATCTTCTTTTGCTGTTCATAGTTGAAATAGATGCATAAATCTGTACAGGGTTTGTATCCTTCTGCTTTTTTATGTTAAAGTACATCTGTGTAGGTTTACAATATTTTTTCAACAAGAAATGCCTTTTGTCTCTTATATTTAAAAAGTTGTACTTTGAAAATGGTACAATTCATGTTGAAGTCCAAGGTCAAGTGAATATAACTATAAATTAGATTATACAAGCCTCGTCCAACGCTGGCTGAAGATGATGGGACATAACCCATGATACAGTGGTGGGTTTTGTAAGCTCTCTTTATGACGATGAAAAAAATCTGCTTTTTACAATAAGCTGGTACCTCTTTCAGAAAATGTCATCCTTGTCTGCTATCAAGTTGAACTGGATTTGAAAGGAAGCCATTAGGTTTGTGTTCCCAACTTCCTATATGGCCTCGTTTAGTAGAGAGGAAATGAACAGCACAGGTGATAACAATGTTTGTAGGAGTTATTTACTGTGAACACGTATGTATTGCGGTGGGATTTGAAAAAGCTATACCACAATAGCTGCGACTGTCATTTTTGTTGAGCAAAAACAAAGAGGGGAAAAAATGAAAATCCTGTGGAGATAATCGAAGCTGAAACATTTCTTATGCTCTTGAGAAGAGCTGCAGAAAGCAAATTGTATGAAAAGAACAAAGGGGGAAATGTCATGTGTCAGCCCTCCCTGTTTCCTTCTTGGCTGCAAGCCCAGTCTGTAAGCTTGTATTAAGCTTTGCCATAGCAACGATATCAGTAAAGCATTTCCCAAACTGGAGCGTCCCTCTTGCTGCAGGTTTAGGGAGGAGAGGTCTTGAAACTGTCTGTAGTCTTATACCTTGCTAAACATGAGCCTGTGGAATAAGTGGATTACTGGCAAGGTGTGTTTTTATAAAAAAACCCCATAAGACAAACACCCCTTGTTTTTAAACAAGGAAATAATAATAAAAAAAAAAATTGCAGAGTTGCGTTTAAGTTTGAAAAAACTCAGGAAACAAGAGTAAGTTGGAACTCCCCTGTATTCCTCACTGAACAGAACTACAGCAAAGCATTCAGGAGAGCCAGGGTTTGAGGATCACAAGGTTGTCGCAAATTCATTAAGGATACAGCTGGCACCAGAGGACTTAACGCTATTTAGACGCATGTTTTTTTTCCATGAAATTGGCATTGCATAATCTTAAGGCTAGATTCTTGCTTTGAGTCACTCTATGAAACCTGGTAAGTCAGACTTCAAAGATGCCAGAATATAGCTCACTACATGCAAGTGAATTTACTTTGAGGCTGTGATCCGATAGTATTATTTCCTTGTGATGTTAACTGGCATGTCAATTAATTGATGGAAAAAAAAATTAGAAAGCAATGGTTACCACATCAGATTCCCCAGTCAAAGTTTCAGTTTATACCCCATTACAATAAAGGGAGACATAGTTATAGCTGCACAGCTGGCTGGAACAGTGTGCTCTGCCCTCCAGAACATCCACTTCTAACTTCTATAATTATGTGAATGCTGCATCACGGCGTCACTTGTGCTGCCATTGCCTTACTGTCTGCCAATGCCAGGTGATGAGAGACTCCGGGACCTGCCAGAGCTGTGTATCTTAGAAGGAAAGCTAATGATAGGAGTGACTTTTCCCATTTCTTCCCTTGTCATTTGGGTCAGTATAATTACTCAAGGAAGTCTGTAGTGAATTGGGTCAGGCAAGTAAATGAGGTTAAAAAATAGCCTTTTTTTTTTTCTTCCCCCTATGGGTCATTTCCTGACCTGCATGATTTGCAATACAGTCACATGCACGGTTGTACCTACATAACTGAGGGGGCAGGACTAAGCTGAAAATAAGTGTAAGATATCAAAGATTGGTTATGCTGGTGCTGCCACTAGTGAAAGATGCTCCTCAAGCTGTTCCTCACAGAGGAATAAGTTCACCATGGATGAATGTGGCTCTTGAAGGAGAGTACAGGAAGACAAGCTGTGGATGGAAAGGATAGGATTTTGAGGGGGAGGGGAAGAACAGAAAATATATTCAGTATTTGCAGTGGAATATGAATGCACAGTTTAAGCAAGTACATATTGACATAAAATAGCAATTTTATATTAATTTTGAAACACATATCCTTGGTAAGAGGAAATTAATTGATTTCCCCCCCCCTCCACTTTTCAAATATATACTTAGAAGTCTTCTTGTACTACCCATAACTTGGAAATTACTATCCTACAGGTTTAGAACCCATAAAGCAGGATACAGCTGAGTACAGGTACATTGTTGTTGCACCTGGGTAATGGAATTTCATTGAATGTTCAGTCAGACAGGTTATTAGCAAACAAGATTTGATGTTGGGAAAAATATCAATTCTAGTTTGCTAGAGTTATTCTTTTACAGAATAGCAAATTGCTCTGTTAGCACTATTTTAGGACGAGAGAGAGGGGTTTTTTTATCTAGTTCAGTTGTCAAAGCGAATAGTTGGCTTCTTGTACAGCATTAATTTAGAAGAATGCCTCTGGAAAGGCTGTAGTTCAGGACATCAGAAAACAGTCACAGAATGGTTGCGGTTCTCCATTCCCTGTCATGCCCTCAGTTGTGCTGTATGACCGTTCATACAACTTGGTAGTAAATTAGAACAGAGGATCTGTTTTGAGTAATCTCAGGATTATTGTATGCTTGAAACGATATGTAGGCACTGCACAGGCTGGATCAGGCAGCAATGACTGCTTTCAGTTGATTCTCTTTGAATTAAGGAAGGTTCTTGTCATCTCATGAATCAGAGCCCTAGTATGGCTGTCTGGTAGCAGCAGCGAGATCTAAAGTACGACCATGTGTTATATTACACACTAAGCATCCTGTTTGTGTCAAACTACAACCTTCTGGTCTTACTCAAACCCTTGGTTTCTGATGGGGAAAGATGATGTGCAGGGATCTTTAAGTGTTCTACTGTTTGACATCAAGGCTCTGTGTAGTGCTTGACCTTTCTTTTAACCACAACCCTCTACTCATGGTTGAACCACACCACAGTAGATGTGTTCCTGATTGTGTATTTTAGGAGCATGGTCTACCTGATATGGATGATAGCTTCTTCGGTGTGGCTTGTCTCATGTCCTCAGTCTATTTTTGATTAATACTACTCTGGAAAAAGCTCATTTGCCTTTATAGTTTGTGATAGGAGACACAAAGCTAAACAAATTACCTCTTAAAAAAAATTCATCTTCCCTGTAAATTAAGCCTTAAAAACAGTTTTTAAATTTTTATCCTTGCATTTGCAAGCCATGCTTATTTATTTTTAGGATTAACATTAACACTCATTTTCTTGCACTTGAACTTGGAATGCTGTGGTTTTGTGTTGCTCAGTATTTCCATTTCTGACATAAAACCAGATACTTCCTAGTTGTTTCTGACTAGTGATTCCTAGAAGTCACGTTCAGCTTTACGTAAACTTGACCCCACCAAAGTTAACTGAGATGTTTGTTTAGATTTTTATTATCACTTTATCTTGTTATTTAACAAAGTCCAGTGCTGAGCTGGACGCAATAAAATACAGGCTGTTCCAAAAGAGAAGGTAGGAACATTCAGTATGACATCTAACATTTAGAAAGTAATATTCCTCTTAATGTACTTATTTATCTAGAGGGCATGTCTATGGTAAGAGCTCTGGATATGGGCATGAGAAATATGGGTCTCATTCTGAGCTCCATCTTGTGCTTGCTATGTGCCTGAGGGTGGTAATGTATTTATGCCTCTTGAGTCTCACTGTTCTCAGCTGTAAAATGAGCATAATGGTATTTTCCCACTTGTTAGCACTTTGTGATCCACTGGTAAACAGTGTTGTTTCAAAGCTAAGCATATTGGCATTACTCATTAAATTAAAAATGTTACCAACCATAAAGCTATTTGCTTCTATAATCTTTTCTTTCTGAGAGCCCCTGAGTGACTAGCATTATTTTGAGTTAGAGTGAACACCTACTGGCATTATCAAAACTTTTTCAAAATACTTTTCCAATGCAACTTTATCCTGATCCTGTAAAATTGCTACTGATTTCATCTCATCTTCTGAACGAAATCTGCCAGCTAGGGGAGTTCTTGTGACAGATATGCAGCCAAGGAATAGAGGGGCTGTATCTGCACTGCAGGGCGGCCGTGACTTCCTCTGTCCCTTCCCATCTTGGTCCCTGGAAGTTGCGTCTCAGCTCCTGTCAGCCAGTGTCATATCTACCAGCAAGCTCTCCTTTCCTCTGGAAGCAAACCGAAGCATCTGAGCCAAAAGATGATGAGGGACAAAGGAGCCTCCTCAGTTTTGTAATATGGATGCACTTAAAATATGAGTCCACTCAATTTATTATTATTATTTATTGCATTCTTTTAAATTCATTGGTTCACAAACATCTTCGTCACCCTGTCTGCTATTTGTGTTGAGGCAGCTTCCAGAAGTGCTAGTGGGGATCAGGGCCTCATAAGTTCCGCAAATAGAGTTAAAAGCTGCTGTAAATAGCTGTTAGTTCAGAGTCCGACCATTCCAGAAAACAAGAGGTAGCAGCTCCAAATGAGAGCTCAAACCTCTTCAACTCGTAGTAGCATAATAAAATTGCTCTTTACAAATGCTCTGTGCTTGCATTTGCTCAAAAGGCATAGTACCACAGGAGAGGAAGAACAACAACACTTCACTGTATGCTTACAGCTCTTTTCTGATGTTTAAAATTTGCTCATTTCATTGCAAGTCTGAGCTAATTCTTTTCAGGAGATTCAAGGACTTGTATTCACTGCAATGGAGCATAATACAAGCAATGTCGCCACAACAGGAGGAGACAGTAGTGAAGCCAGCAAGCCTGGGTCGATGGCAGAGCCTGGCGTGGGTGTAGTAGAGTAGTAATAAGGGCTTTTTGATGCTTCACTGTGCAATATAGATCTAGCTAATGTTTCTGCTACTTAGATATCTCTGCATTGTCCTTTACTTTGAGGTATAGGCCTCCACAGAATAGTGTGACAGTAAGTCTGGGATGTTATTTTAGTTGTGCATATTTCAGTCTATGATGCAGATAGTTCTGGCAAGAAGCACTGTAAAATTTGATGTTTTGGTGCTGCTCCTTGCCTGGGGAAAAACCTCTTTATCCATCATTTGAACATATAAACTTTTATTGATATATTAGAATTAGAGGAAAAAATAAGCAGTTGAGATCTTAGGAGTTACTTCAGGGCTGGATAAAGGACATGGAGAAGGCTGGCTGGTGAGTGGAAACAATATCTTGCTTAGATTAGATCATTCTGTTTTAGAGATTTTCTTTGATGTGTGTGGTAGAGATTTTTTTTGTTTTCACTTTTAGATTTCCAAGAAAAGGTGTTTTGAATGTGAGTGCCAAAAGTTAGCCAATTAAGTCCATGCTAAGGCATCTAATTAAGCAGCTTATTTTTCAAAAAACTGCTGAGGCCAACAAGAGCAGATGGTTCTCAGCACTTCAGAAATTCAGGCTGTTTATTTCAACTCCTCAGTGCAGATGGAGATGTCTAGCTTTACAGTCTACATTTGAAAATATTAATCTTGCACATTAAAGATACTTCTTTTTAATATTTAAATACTCTTTTATTGAATATTTGTATATTAGGCCACTGTTGCAGAGTATGGTCCCGCAAAGCCTCTAAGGAGACCCTGTGCATGAAGAGACTCTGTCACTGAAGAATCTTCAGAAAGCTCTTTGCCCTTTCTTTGTGGCACTGGTTCCGACAAGGTGGGTGTGTGGCCCAGGCAGCGCTCGGTGATGACGGCCCTTGGCTGCTCTGGCTGCTCTGTGGAGCTGAGGGTTGCCACGATAACTCGGAGCAAACTTTAGCGTGTTTTAAGCTGGTGTGCATGTGCGTGTGGAGTTGGTACCAGGCCTGTGAACTGCAAAGGTGGTATAAAGATAAGCAAGTCAAATAAAAGCAGCAAAACAAGGTCTTACGTCTAGGGTTTATGCTTATTTTTCCCCATGCTATCAGCTATATTCATTACCTAACTTACTGTTTTTGACAGCCCTACTTCTGTTAGATCCAGCCTTACTGCATGAGCTGAACACTGAGGTCGGGTTATAGGAGAGAGTAAACGCTGCTGTAGCAGGATATGAGCATCAGATTTAGCTCTGAGGTCAAGGATTTGGTAATTTACTTCCGACTTTACAAGTCCTGATTCTGTAGTGTGTAAGCATGTTGAATAGTACCATATTCAATGAGTACTTGGGAGTGCTCCAGTGGGGTCACTTGTATGATAACGTATCAGTCAGCACAACAGAGTAGGAGCACTGAGTTCACTGAAACTGTTATCTGAAGCTGGGATTTTGGAGAGCAGCAAGAGGCTGAGAAAGGAATTAAAAGATGCAGATTTCAGGGGGCTGTAGTGAGGGGAGGGAAGTGAAGAGATGAGGCTTCTGAAAAGAAGGCTCAGGAGACTGCTAACAGACAGAAAACATTTAGAATATGAGGGCTGATAGCGTGTGACTTGTTCACAAGACTATAAAAAGAGGAAGACGTTGCAATCGATTGCAAGGCAATGCAGAAAGAAACAAGGTTGGAAATTGGCTCCTAATGTAATAGCATTGCTGCTTATAACCAGCTCCTGCTGTTAAATCCTATCAGGTTCCACATTTACAAATTGTATTGACATTCTTTGTATGCAGTGCGCTCTGAATTCATGATGGTATGAAATCTGTACCATTAACACTGTGTCTCAGGACAAATGAAAGTGTTGAAAGTCTGTTTTTAAGATTATTATGCTACTTGGAAGTGATTAAAGTGCCTTTGTGGATCTTTGTGTCTGTTAGTATTGGTCTTTACAGTTATGTTTTCAGATATGCAATGCGTTGCCACAATAGTGTCCAGTTATAAATAAAATTGTTTGCATGAATTTGTTAAGATCTAAGTGACTGATATTAATGATAGTGAACTATATGTGTGTGTGTGTGTGTGTGTGTATATAAAAACATGTTGACTCATCCTGTAATACAGAATGTTTTAAATATTCGTATAGTGAAGAAAATACAACAAATTAATTCAGTGTAAAATATCAATAGTGGCTTAACACTTGACATTGATAGCAGTCTGTATCATTTCTGGCAGCCATGTAGTTGTTACTCAGGATGGTTTCTTTTCAGCAGCTTTTAGAGATGCAGTTAGTGATGTCCTGAATTGTAGTTATTTCACTCTGTGTTCTTCAGTTAGAAGTGGTGTCTTTTCTCCAAATACGTTGATAACGCACTGAGAGTCACAGTGCATCAGATCTATTATTTAGATAATCTTGTCTGCCAGAGAAGAAGAAAAAATGTCATCAGATGCTGTGGATAATGTTCTATGATTTTACCCTTGGTGCTGATGCATTTCCTGATTACCAGTTAACATCACTTCTGTGATGACCGCAGTTTTGGCTTGGAAGATTGCTCCCTGTCTCTGTATTGCTGCACTCTTTATGTATACGTACAGAGCCCAGTGATTCAGGTATGCTGATGTAGGGAAGAGCAAGGTACAAAAATTATAATCCCGTTGTATTGCTGCTGATGAAGAAAGGTCTGTACTGCATCAGAACTTGAAATTTAGTGCAGAATAATGTGGAGATTGAGCATAACAGCTCAATTCTAATTTTAACAAAAAAAGTCATTTTATTTTAACATAAACATGTGTATTTTGCAATTTTCAAATCTGCTCTAAAGAATCAGTTAAACTGATGGACCATGATTAATAAAGTCATGGGGGGCTACTGGTGGAAGGTTTTACGCATCTTCCCCTGAAACAACTGCTATGAGCTGCTGTGAAAGAGAGGTTCTGTTAAGCTGCCGAATTATCTCCAAAGTGGCTTGAAGTTTATGAGCCGACATCTGTGTAAGCATCCAAGAAGGAACCATCAATATCTCTTAACCTGTGATGAAAAAACAAATTACCTACATTTCAAAATATAAATCAATTTGTAAAGTTCCCCTGTGCGTCCATCATTCCAAAACTGTCTTTGAAGAATTTCATGTCATCTTTGTCAGTTAGTCCTGGCCACTATCTGAAATGTAGTCTTCACAGGTAGTTCAGTCTGGTTCTCTTTTCCTTTTTATTTTTTTTCTTGCAATAAGCCAAAGAAAATTGTGACAAAAACTTCCTAGCACCTAATGTTCACAGTCCTCTGCAGCTTGCATAACCGCTTTAATGTATGTCTGTTGCGAAGTGCAAGGAAGACATGGTAAGTTCCAGGGCTGCCTACAGAGGCAGATCACCTCATAAATGCTTGTCGTCATCATACATAATGCATTTCTATAAGCTATCTGGTTTGCACAAAGAAACCCAGCAGTGGTGAATTGCAGTTCATTGCTTGTCAGCAAAGGAGGCCCCTTGCTTCTTCTATTCATTCTATATTATATGCTTAAATAGGTTGCATTCCTTTCATGTTCTTGATAACTGTTTTCTGCCTTCTGAATAATAATAGGACTGCTGCTTGGCTGGTAATGTCAGGAGGAGTATTTCAGTTTGTTTAGGAAAAGGACAAGAAAAGAGCTAAGGAGTGGAAGGGGGGGGGAACAAATCACCCATATGCTAATTTATCATGAAAAGCTGTGTCAGAAAAGTTCATCCTTATTATGTTTGTTTATTATACCTTGCAGCTTTCAGGAAAATATATTAATTTGCTCCTAGTTTTGCTCCCTCCTTTGATCCCCTAAAAGATAGGAAAATTAGGTTTGATCTGGATTTTGTGTGCGCCAGATTTTGGGCCCAGATAGCTTCCTAACTGCCATCTCTCAAGGGTTTGCTGTTAATTCCTATGGACGAGTCAGTATGGACATGAGGTCTAACTGTCAGTGGCACGCGTTATCTGGGCCAGAACACGTTATTTTGCGTTGACTGTTCAGCTTTTACTCTAGCTACATTCTGTCATTTCGTGCATGCTGCATATTCCATCGAGCTAATAACGCAGCTGTTCATTATGCACGACCTGCTCTGTAGTGTGACTGACTGATAACTGTAGCATTTTAAACCTTGCACGGTATTATTAGACCTGCTGCCAGCTCCTTGGTTATATTTTAGGAATATTTCTTGCCACTGAAACTTCAGAGGGATGGGAAGTTATTTTATAGGGTCATTGTGAACTTCTGTGGTGTAAAGTGCTAGGATCTATCGCAGCTAAAGCATAACTGCCAAACTTTTGGGTGGGGAGATGTGTTTTCTTTGGGGTTTTGGTGTCAACATGTATCTTGCCTGGTACTGTGTAATTCTGTTTGTGTTGGTTATGAAATCACTTCAGCTTTGCACTTTGGATTTAGCTGTAAGGTGGCTTGATTGTATTTTTAGTATAGCTACCTTAATGCAAGGCAGGTAAAATGCTGTTTGGGGGAATATAGGATGACTTTTCATGGTTTGTGACCAAAGAATGTGTTTACTTAGGAATTTTCAATGGGAACTCAGTCCATTTGGTGCATTCTGAAGGAATAAGCCTCTTCAAAGTCATCCTTACGAATCTTTTTAATGACCATACTTGGCAGATATGATTAAGTACTGTCCGTTACAAGATCCAAAGATTGCTGAAACCACAGTGGTGTTATACCTTAAGCCAAAATGGTTTAGGTTCTTCCTACTGAAGAGACCATCTCTTTTCCTCTGGCATACTATCTCAGCTGAGATCCTCAGGGTCAGGTACTAACTCAGACTTCACTGAGGATGAAGTGCTATCTTTTGGGGAATGATTGCCTGGGCAGCCATGCTGAGGACAACGTAGAGTCTGTTTAGTAACATCCTTCACCATCTTCATTGTCTCAGCTTGTGAAAAAAAAAAAAAAATCAGTAAAATAGACTAAAACGAGCAGGTAGACTGAATGCAATGTGAAAAGCTTACACTGATTCTTCATGGTCAATAGTGAGAGGTTCTGAGTAGATTTTTAGGTGCATATGGCTGAGGAAAAGGACCTGAGTCTGTGTTACCTGAAACAGCTATCACGATAGCTGAAGCAATGAAAGCTATCATGATTCACCAATCATTTTATGATCACTGTGTGCTGCTCTCATAGTAATCCTACATCAGCCCAAATAAGGCCTCATCTCCACTGTCGGAGGAGGTGATTTTTTTTCTAGGGCCAAACAATATATCAAAACAACTTCCCGAACAATCAACTGGAGTAGGGAATACGGCACGAGGGTACTGTGGCACTGAGAGATACACGGGGAAAAACAGCAATATGCTGGAGCAAGGAGATAAATGGAGGTGACTCCTACATGATTTCTGTATCCTGACTTCTTTCTAGTCATTACTATTTTCTAATGTAGAAAGACTTGAAAGGCGGACTTGAAAAATGGCACCTTGTTGCTGGTTAATAGTTTATAGTCACTGATAAAGAAAGGTGCTAACAGGTAAGTAAAGTGCGAGGAGTAGAAGATTACACACGTATATATACAGAAAGAATCTACTTGTAGCAAAAATGACATGCAACCAAAGGTTGAATTAGGTAGGATGAAACTTTGATCTCTCTATGCAACTGTCCTTTGCTTGTTACCTTGGCATGTGAGTATATTTTGCACATTCTAAAGGCAGAGGTGTTAAGTGTATATATAATATAATATCCTCATAATAAATAATACTCTCATCATCCTGTTATGGACATTCTGGAAGACCTGTCAGTAGTGCAGTAAGAATGCAAAGTGGAACACCGATAGGGGATTTCTGAGCCTGGGGAACTGTTACAGAAGCAGGCATAATTTGCCTTCAGTTACTAACATCAGACTTGACCCACTTGTTCTGGATGGCTTATGTTTGAGTAAGGCAGATAATAACACACCATAAAATATTTCAATCCTGTGTTCCCTGTAAATACAGATAATTGTATAAAAAAGTTAGTATCAGAGGCTGAGACTCAGAAGCAGCTTTGGATGCTTTGGTTTCTGGGTGTCCAATGTCACATGCTTGAAATCTTATTTATTTTCAGGAGTGCTGTGCAGAGATGTACCTTTTTGCTTTGTTGCAATGAATGATGGATTTTGAAACCTTAGCCAATATTCATCACATTTTGCTGCAAGAATTTATTTCATGTTAAAAATGGTATTCCAGTTCGATACTACTTTTTGTTACAAGCCTTCTGAATTCTAAAAGTTGCAGAGCACAGTAATTACACTGTATTTTGAAGAGTCTTATTTCTCAGCATGTGGAACAATAGTCTCTTCAACTTCCCTGCAGGGGCTACAAAATGAGCTAATGAATCTACTTGAAAAATACTTCTGTAGAAAGTGTCTGACAGTGAAGGAAAAAATGTCACTTTTCCTTAGACAAGAGTAACTGATTTTATTTTATTTTATTCTTTAAAATTTCAGTGAGAAGAGGAGTAATTCAGTTTGGTCAGTTATGAGGTGGCAGATGTTGTGCAAATGTAGAACAAAGACACAGTCCTTGTTCCAAAGATTTCATAATCTACGTGAAAACTCACAGCACTACAGCTGCCTGCTCGTTGTTCAGGTTTTAGATGGGTACCATAGCAAAAGACAGTTTGAGGCTATTTGAAAGAGCATAAAGAGTTGTTTTGCGGGGTTGTTATTTACTGTGTCACTTACACTGGGCAAACTTTATTAACAATTCAAAGAAGAATTTAAATACAGGTTTAACACTAGGTTTAACAATCTGTTTCCAGCGGGGGCGGGGAATATTTCTTTTACCTGTTTGGTGGTTTGGGGGAGAGCTTTATGGAATGACCTTCAAAATTAACCCATCGCTCTCCCAGTTCTAAAGATTATTTACGTAGCATTGGAATACGCTTCTGATATAATTGTGTAATTTGTAATTCTTACCTGCAGCTGTTTGGACAGTTTATCTTTCTGAACTATGAAGCTGTATCTTACTATGATCTGTCTTACAAAGTTTACATTTCTGAATCAATATATTGCATTAAAGAATATTACATGATGTTTAGATCATTAGTTATCACAGCCAAAAATTACACTTAATTACTTATTCTTACATGCTCTGTTGTGTCCTTCTGAGTTTCTTTTGCAATTTGTTTTTGGTTCCTCAGCAATCATGAAGATTAAAGTCTTAAACATCTGAATGCCCAGCTTCTCATGTAACCAGGCAGTTTCAGGAAGGGAGACCTCCTTTCCTGTTTTTTGTTTTTTGTTTTTTTTTTAAAGAAAAGGGCAAGTCTTGTCAACTCTCACGTCATTCGATATGACTGATAAATTGTATTTGCAATAAGTTAGAACTGTTTAGCTGTCTGTCGTCTTTTTGTGCCAAGATCCCATGCCTCGTTCTGGGAGATGACATCTTCTCAGTCTGTCTTCTCATCCTTCCTTGTTTCTCTTGCCATCAGACCTCCTTCCTGCTCCTTGCTATTTTGCACTTCAGGTTCCTTGTAAATGCTATCTATACCCTGTAATCTTATTGAGCTGTTAGAGTTATTACAGCATTTGTTTTCGCTTATACATATAACTAGAAAATTGTCTATCCCTTATACTAAATGTTTGTGATGCGTCTTTAATAATTTGTGAGCATATACTTTCCAAATCAGCTACACACCTCAGTGGTAATGCTTTTCAGTACTATGAGAACCTTTTCGCTTTGGGTTTCTGTACTAATATATAGAATGAACATATAAAAAGCAAGATATGCAAGACAAAAAGGGAAATATTCTCCTACTATCTCAGAGTTAGATTGACATCTTTCTTTAAGCTGCAACGAGTTTAAAGTCTCCCTCATTTTTGCATGTCGCATAATCGGTGTCACTATTCAACACAGTTAAAGCTGCCTATTGCAGGATACTCAGGGTTAGAAGCCCCTAAACTGAACTCTTGGAAGTTGAGAGAGTGTTTAGGGGAAGTATTGCTGTATGCTTATTCCATTTTTGTATTTTGCTGGATCTGTATTGTTGGCCATTGTTGTAGAGAAGATACGGTTAAATGAACTTTTGTTCTGATCCAATGAGGCTGTTCTTACATTCTTGATCAGAGTGTGCTGAGAGGAGCAGAGATGCGTTTTACAGCTCTGAGAATATCTAGATAAAACTTCACTGTACTATTTTCATTTCAGAGTATTGGAGTTACCCTCTCATTTTCCTGAGCAGAAAACTTTTTTGTAAATCTAACAGTAAGTAAGTTAAATGAGTGAAAACAAAGGAAGTGGAGAGCAAAGATGATCTGGGGTTTGAAGCCTTGCTCTGAGGCTCAGGGGATCTGGGGTTAGTGGTGAGCTCTACAGTAGGCTCTATATACTTGGAGAGTCCTAATTATTCTGAGCTTCAGTTTCTGATGTGTAAAATGTGCATAATCATCCCTTTCTCACTTTCTTTGTTTAAAAACTTCTCAGATAAACAGCTTGTTTTATTAACTGCTATTTCAAGTGGAGCCTGGAAGCTCCAGTTTAACGTAAGTAATTATAGTGACAGCAAAGTACTTTAACGATTGTTTAGGGCATGGAGTGTAATCTATGCAAAGCAAAGGACATTGTTTTTCGTCCCATCCTTAGCTTAAACTTCAGGTATTTTGGCAAATACTAAACCAGGTGCTGCAATTGTAATGCAAAGAAAAACTTTTCCTATGAGAAAATCTATGTAGTCAGGACAAATCCTGAACTACTCTGTCCTTACTCCTGTCAAGTCATCGGGAATTTTATCTGAAGAAAGACTTCAGCATTAAGCACAAGGAGACATTTCCCAAGAAAAAGGGTTATTGGGGTGAGCAAAGATTGCAGGACCAGAACTATTACCTGTAACTCCCAGGTAAAGGTAGCTGCAGGCTTTGCAGTTGAAATGGAGTAATAACTTTAATTCTGTGTTTCTGCTTTTTTGTCACTGATTCTAGACCTTGATGTAAGGTTTACGTTACATTACCTCAGTGTAAGCTTTGATGGTGTATATTAAACGTATACTCACGGTCACTGCAATACTCTGTTCCTTTGGCGAGACCACAAATACTCAGAGACAGCAAGCAGTAAAGAATGAGTTGACTGCTTTTTACAGTTCTAACAGCTGTAAGAAAGATAAAAGCTGGCAAGCTATTTTAAGCACTCATTTACACCCATTTTAAGGCCATGTAGGAGAGGTTTCTGTATCCCATCTCTCTCTTTACCTATGTATGTTTGTATCTACACATACAGTAATGAATTCTGGCTCAACCTAGTGCCAGCATTTTAAATGTATTCAGTTTTGCACACACTCAGATATACCAGTATCTGACATGATATTAAATTATTTTTAGTGAGAGTAACAGCTGAAGCAGATTGCTGCCATGCTGTGATTACTGAGAGGTTGAGAGTTGTCGTCCCCCCCTTGTCAGTACTTTAAGAGCATGCCAGGGTCTGCAGCAGCCACTTAGCCATAAAATAAGATAGAAATCATATAATGTCATTTAGGGTGCCCCCCCATCCCCCCCGAATTTCATTAAATGTTTGTGTCACCTTTATTCTGGGCAGGTGTATCTTAGAGTGGTAACAGCATCTGTATTCCGGTCAGTACGACACTATCCTCGGCTGCTCTGGTGCGGCAGGGGATGCCGCAGAGGAGTCAGCGGGGCCGTGGCGTGTAGGGAAACCTGGCTCCGGACGCAGGAGGAGAAAAAGCTGCAGGCTATTAGGGATGTTGGTTCTGCAGTATTGTGAGCGAGAGCAGTGAATGGGCAGGGTCTTAGGGAGAGCTAGGCTTCTGATATGTAAAATAAATAAGAGCAAGCAACTGGGAGAGTAGATCAGAGGACCTCAGCTGCAAATAAACAATACTCTTTCCTTTGGTTTCCCTAGTTACCCCTGCACCACAGCAGTGTTACTTAAGGAAGTGGGATTTTACTCCAAGGATGGGAGGAGGAGGGCATAATGTGAGGTCAAAGATAGCTTACGAACATGGTAGAAGCTGTCAAGCTTCATAGAGTTGAATATCTGCTCCCAGTTCTGGTTAACCTTTTACACATACTCATTTATGATGCAGTCATACACGGTATCAAAACAATGGCTTTGTGAATCCCATGTGAAATTCATGCATAAGCATAACATCTTCTAGAAGAATTGTTTTCTCTTGGAAACAAATCATTCATTGTATCTTTATACTTGTTGTTATTCAAATTGAGCATAATGCTACAGTTTCATCACAGGATATAAACCTCTGACCCTTAAAGACTGAGGGATGTATTCTGTGCTTGAGATGTACATATAACCCCGTTAGCACTGATAGCAGTATGCCATGCATCAAGGGGACAGGAGAATAATTCCTGGAAATGCTAGATTGTGCTTACAGAACCACATCATGCCTGATTTATTTGTCAAAAAGGAATAAACTAGAAGCTGTATTTATCTGAAGAGGGGGAAAAAACTCAAACCGTATCCTGAAGCCAACATATTAATTTAATATAGAAACAAGAACCAGGGAGCAAAAAGAATTTCAGTTGGCAAAAACTGATTTACCAACTCGGCCTTCTGTGGTTTGTTTCAGCTGTCACTATTCCACTGGTCTTTAGTATCATCTTTGCAGTCCTCTGGTTTAGTAGGCCAGCGAGCATCTCTGTTTTGCAAATCTCTGAAAAATCTGCCATTGTTTGGTTTATGTTTCTAAGATATACACTGGAATTAAAGTTAGATTTTTAACCGTGTTCCCCTGGGGTGGACTAAAACTTTCCTGTTGTTGGCAAAGGATTTTGTACATCTCGGTGGGAAGAGCTGCAATGCAATGATAGGTGTCAGTTGTCAATATTTTCCAGATAGAAAATGGCCGAGTTGTTGTGAAAACAGTACCCCTTGCCATTTCTAGGCAGCAAAAGCAGTAAGCTTTTCTTTTGCAATGCTGACAATTTCCTGAACTATTTTACCCTAATGAAAACTCCAGATTTTTTTTTTAAGAGATCCAAATGTTAAAAGGTATTTAGGCATTGAAAATGCAGATAGGTACATAGGAGAATTTTCTACAGAACTGCTTTCTGTCTTTCAGTGGGACTTCTGCACCTAAATACCTTTTACAAGTTTGTATGCAGGTACTTTTATGTTTCTATAAGTGTCCGAATGCCCTTTTCAAATAGGGTTCAAAAGGCATCGTTAACTCTGCTCTGTTTCCATCTTTAAGGATGCCAGTACAGGAAGCCTAGTGGAGTGCAGGCTGGGGGAGAGGTTTAGGACTCTGTGGTTGTCTCGTCGCAGAGCCCTGGAGCCCAACTGAAAGCTCATTGAGGTCAATGCAGAGAATATCCTTAACACTGTAAGCTCTTTATTTAGCTCAAGAGCTCTTTAGGACTGTAGCTGTCTCTTAATCTTGTGTTTGTACAGGTCCAAGTGCAGTGAGAGTCTATTCTCTGTCGGTCTCTGGGCACTGTCACAGCAATGTATCACATTAACTTCAAGGTATATTTATCAATTTTTACAAGCATGTTCATTACCTATCTTCTATCATTTCCATGGTGTTTCTGTTGCTTAGCTGTACTTTTTGTTGTGTACTAACAGTTTGGAGGGACAGGTGGCAAGAGAGGCTCAGCTTTCCAGTTCCAGTTACTCCGACCCCTGATTTAGGTTCCAGAGACCACTTTTTGGGTCATGAGGTCAAGGTCCGGGAAATCCATGAAACAGTGCCTTCTTTTATTGGACGCTGGAATAAAAGTGGACTTTGTAATGTATCTGCTGTCTTCTAGTGGAATGGCTGCCTAGCGCTAAGAAATAGATGCACGTTGCCAGGATCTTCTGGAATCAGATGTAGTTCAGTTTCCCAATTTATGCAACATCTAGAGCAATGGATAGTTGGTCATGGCTTCTGGACACTGCCATAAGACATGTATTATTCTAAAGAAGTATTAGTTTTCTTGGAAGCAGTGTGCTTCCATGGAGAAAGCTTGGCACTGAGAACATCCCTTGTTTTGCAGCTGCCCTGCTCTATACCAGGAGAAGAACACTTCACCTCGTGCTGCCTTAGTTTCTCTGGCATAGTAAGGATAAATGAGGCTTTCCTTTCCATCCTGACAGCGGGGAAAGAATACTAGAGCTGCGTGCTATTGAATGGTTACTAGAGACTCCTGAACTTCCTTGTGTTTCAGTGAGTGCTCTGCGCTGTGGTGAATGCTGGTCAGGGTATTCAAAGTGGCGAAATGAATCGGCTACTGGGGAAAGCCAGGTTTTGCACCCCTGCCGCTGTGGCCTTTGGCAGTATGCAGAGGTGAAGTTAGTTGTTGGTTACTTACTACTATGCGGTAACACGGGGAGAGAAGGAAGAAAAACCAAGAAAGGGAAAAGTATAGGGCATGATCTCCAACAGCTCAATTTGTGTAGGATCACAGACAGCTCTGGAAGCAAATGCTTCATGGCTGGGCTCTGAATAAATGTTTGGTTTATTCCTGGGCTACTTGCTAAAATAACTACACATCAAGTAGCCAATCTGATCTGACACACGCTGCTGTGGCAGAGGTTTTGACAAGTTGCCAGATCATAACATCCCTTTCATTGGCTCAGCTTCATTCCGACAATGTGGCAAGGCTGTAAAGTAAATAAGTGCACATACGTGCACCATCCAAATCTCTTTGAAGTACTGAGACCTCGGCCTTGTTTATAAACTGGCAAGACTTCTCTTTGCATCCATTGGTGTCTGGATGAATTTTTGTCTGTCAGATCTTATCCATCTCTTCCGGCCGTTGTGCGCAGCCACAGCATTGCCAAACAGCCTTGCGCTGAGTCAGGCATGACTGAGCAGCTACTGCAGAAGGCTTGCACTTCACTGCTGCAGTGACTTCGCTGTGCTCATCGCCTACTTGTAATCTGATTCTGAAACAATCCTTTATAATAATGCATAATCCAAAGAACTTTTCTATAATACCTTCAAAAAAAGATGCTTAAAGCACTGTAAAACCTTAACACCTTCATCCAGACAACATCCCGTCCAGGAGGGGAGAAGAGGGGAGAACTCCCCACAGAGTTCCTCAGATCTCCTAAGATGGCTATAGTCTCATGACCCCTGGAGTTTCTTAGTAGTGGTTTGTGGACACAAGGGTTGGCAAGAGGGTGAAACAGCCTAGACAGAATGCCATGCTGAAGTAGATACATTGCTTTGAGGATGTGGACTGTCCTTACTTGGACTAATTTGCTTTTCTCTTTGAGGGAGTATTTCTATGCTGCCTGGTAGGCAGCTGCCTGTTTCGTGTGTTGATCTTTAAATTCCTAGATATCCTTCTCTTTGCCTTGCCGTTCTTAATCATAGGTTGTGCCATCGCGTGTGACTTCTGTAAATCAGTTTAACCTCAGAGCATGAGTTTATTACACTGTGTTCTCTAAGCTGGACTAAACAGAAACAATCCTCAGATTCCCTAAATATGCAATCATACAAAAACTAAAGTTAGAATTTGCTTCCTGTCTCAGAAAATGGAACTTGTGTTAAACTACCCTGTGTTATTTTTGCCTCTTCTTTTATGCCTATGAGTACTTATTCACAACTAAAATAAGGTTAGAATTACCAAATTCTGCCTTCTGTTACCTTCATCTGGTTCCCATGGGTAAGGAGGTCAAAGCTTTTACGTCAACAGTGAGTAGTAAAACATAAATGTGTGAAAGTAGTTCTGGAACGGCTGTAAGATAAAATGTCGGTGGATCGGATAAATAAAAGCATGCACAAAAAACAGTGCAATTCCTACTGTTTTCTTTTTCACGTGAAACTCCCCAAATTCCAGGAGGTGGCAGTGAGCGACAGCCTGAGATCAGAACGCTATGAAGTGAAGAGTAATTTTCATCACTGAAACTGAAAGGATACTGGATTCATTTAGGAACTAAATGGCCCAGATGTGGCAGAAACATGAAGGCATCTAAACAAATGAAACACATTTTTCACAGACTGGTAGCTTTTAAGTCAGCCTTAGAAGGTGATGTCCTCTTGATCTCCACATTGCCTCTTTGTATCTCCTCTTCGGGCAGGCATTACAGCTTTACGCTGTGGTGCAGCGCCGTGCAGGCAAGGGTCGTTAGCTTTACAGTATAGAAAACAATTCACTCTGTTAGATTAATAGAAATGCAGAATGTGTTTTTGAATAGCTCATTTTACATCTAAGTCTTTTTTCATGGAAGGCATAATGAATTGAAGTGGGACAGGCAGTTTAATTCATTACAGCTGTCAACTAGTGAGCACTGCAGTGCTTGATTTGTTTTGGTGCCTCTTGCAGGTTGCTGTCGAGGTGCTAGCCATTACACTTCATTTTCTGAACTACCCAGGTGGTGAAAACAAATAAAGGAAAAGGTTACAGGGTAAATTGGGAGCCGAGCTTCCTTTTCTGTAGATGTGAGGAAACCACTGGAAGAAAAAGCAAAGTTATATGCCAGCCAGACCCTTGTGCACTGAGGTAAAGATTGAGCCTTTGTTTCAATACGGGATGTTAGTGGTTAAATCAAGATCTAAATGCCTCTGCTGTCCTCCTTGTGTAGTTTACTTTCCTTTGAAGAGGGGAAGTAAAATACTTTCTGAAATAAGCAACACAGAAACCTGCAAACATAGTTTATTTACAAGCCATGTGTAAAATCCATCCCTTCACTTACTTACTATCTCAAATCTAAAATCAAAATCTTGGCAGTAATTCCTGTGACTGTAGAGGTTCCTATTTTCCGTTTCTACTGTTGTCTATTCAGGGCATCTTGTCTCCTGTTGAAGTGAAAGGGACTTTGAGGTGTGTCCAGCCATGTCACCAGCTTTTAAGGATCCACACAAAACCCCTCATGTCTTGAATTGAAAGCAGCTCTGTGAAGTGATACAAAATGTCCCAGAGATGCAGAGAGCTGAGGGAGAAGGTCCCTTCTGCTGACTGGTGCTTCAGAAAAGGGATGTGGGATTTCTACAGCTGGCTTCCTTTCCACATTTTGTTGGGCAAAAGCAGCTTCCCATTTGTATGGAGCTTTCCTGAAAGTCCCACCAGTATGTGCTTCGGTGTGAATGTGCTAATTAGCTCATCCCATAAAATGAGCTCACGCCTGACCCTGGACAGAGTTGAAGTATGTTTGAACCACACTTGGAAGAAGCAAGAGCAGCTTAAGGCAGAGCTAACTACAGAGTTAAAGATGAAGGAAGGGGTTCCTTCTCTTCCTGTCAAATTTAGGCGAGGGGGAAACAGTGAATCGGATGAAAAAGACATTTGGTGTCTGCTATATGTCAAATTGTGAAGCAAAAGCTGCTACTACTATGTAATGATGCTGTTGGGGGAGAAGAGTGATGCCAAGAAATGGTATCAACAAAAGTTGGCAACTGGAGCTGGGGCTGTTTTGAAATCAGGATATGATATGACTGAACATCGTCTAAAGGTTCCTGGAGTAAAGGGGGTATAGTATTTATTTTGTTTTACTTTGTTCCTTATTTACTTTGTTTTACTTTTTTATTTTATTTTATTTATTTATTTATTTTTTTAAGCATATCTGTTACTTAGGAATGTGTGTTCTTGAAGTGATTTGTTATAGCTCCTGGTCTCCTGTGTATCACTGGAAAAGTTCTACACCCTGTGGTGGAGAGGAAAACCAAACATTTCATCAGAAGAGATTTTGTAGTTAGAAGTGTAGCCCTTCACCTAAAGAAGGGAGATTTGAGATGACTTGAGGTGATTTTTGTGAATTAAATATAAGCTTTTTTTTTTTTTTTTTTTTTTAAAAAGTTGTTTAGACTGGAAAAAAGGGCAATTAAAGTAAATGCTTTTATTTTGGCATGTTTGAAGCATTTTCAATATTCAAGTTTTATTCTTATTTTGCATTTATGTATGCAAAAAGATGGAAGGTGCAATGGGTAAATCACTCTTAAATGAAACAAAACCTTTGTGGCTTGATTTGAACAAAATCTTTCAGATTGAACCCGTTCAATTTTTTTATGGCTTTTTATACTTGGCCAAAAACTAAGAAGTTTTATTTCAGTTCAGTCTAAGATAGCGTGCTTTGGATCTTTTGCTTGGCCATTATGACAGGGAAGAAACATAAAATAGAAGAAATACCTAACCAAACAGCCTAACTTACTACATAACAGTGCATTTGCTTTAATCTGGTTAATTGATTTACTTGTTATTGAGAAATATATCATTATTATGCAGAGTATTAAATAATACAGTGTATTTATTGGCTTCCTAAACAGATGCAGTTGTGAAGTAGATAATGCCTCACGTTACAAGGAAGGGCAATCCTGATGGTTCTGACCACAAATCGAGTGATAGGTTCAGTTCTGAGCATGTAACCAAGGTACACTGTGCAGGTATCGGGAAGAATTTAAAGCTGCTAAGAGTACCAGAAGTCCCTCCCTGCAATCCTTTATAGGTGTACACACCTTTCTTACTGTGACTGATTGCCAGGGCTTTGGAGAGAAATAAACCCCTCCCTTTTCCACTGGGAGCAGTGGGAGCCTCTCCCTTCTCCCACTGGTAGCCAGCAGAATCACTGCGTGTGGGGTAAGCTAAGCAGAAATAGAGTGCAAGCAAATGGTCAGGTAGTGTCTGTACAGTCCTCCTTTCCCAGACCCACCTGGGTATCCCAGTGCTCTGGATATCCAAGGCATCATGCTACAAATAAATCCATGGGTAGCGCTCAGGGAAGACTCTCTCTCCCTCTGTCTCTCTTTAGTGGCCAAAACTGGTACCTCAGGAGGAGCATGAGAACAGGGCAGGCATGAATGGTACTCTCCCAATCTTCAAGCATTTGCATGATTTACATCCCCCCCGGAAGGGAACGGAAAGTTGTGTCTTCCTCAGCATGAGCCTCTTCTCTTCCAGTTGTGCTTCGTATTTATTTTTTGCTTGACACCAGCTGAGGATAATTCCCAGTCAGAGATGGCAGATGCAGTGCAGCAGTTGGATAAGACTTGCGTATTATTTCTCTCCTTGAGGCTTCCTGTGGACCAGCCTTTGTTTAGCCAGCAGACATAAATGGTAAGTGTTCAAGTTCTCAGATAGACCTACTGATAATTCCAGTATTGAGGAATATATAAATACTTTGCAGAGTGTTTAAAAGCACACAAAATGAGTTTGTTGGCACTGTTTGTTGCTATGACCTGATTTCATAGTACAGGATGGGAAAATGACAGTGCCGTAGCTCAGTTAGCTCCAGATGCTGCTGTTTCTGTTGCCAGAGAGGTGGCTGCCCCAGCAGCGGCTCATGCTGTCAGTAACGCATCCTCCTGGGTGATGGATTGAAAAGTGCGCTCCGCATTTTCACATGTCAAAATAAACAAAATCAGTTTCACTCTTTGAATACAGCAGCTAGTTTGGATGTAAAGAGAAAAGTGAATTGTGAGAGGTGATTTATGCTACTAGAGCCATCACAGTGGAGCAGGAGTTGGTATTCTCTTCTTCAGCTGGAATACCAGAAAAAGGACAGTGAAGAAACCTGTTTATACAGACCCAAGTTCTTCCGTCATTTTCACCCATGTGGTTCTGACAGGGCACCAGAGAGATGGGTGGATCCCTGTGTGTACTAATCCAGCACAGAATGGGATTTGGACCTTATTACACAGGAAGGGACACTGGTTTATGTGAACTTCAAACATGCATAGAGAGTCTAGGTTTGAAATTATTCAAGGGATTCGCATCTTTTGATGCTGGTGGGAAGAGAGCAGGCTTTATCACCAAGTTGTTGTAGATTAATTAAAAAAGAAAAGAAAAGAAAAAGGGAAACTAACATCATACTGGTAGATGTGCTGTCCTCTATATCAAATAAAGTATTTGATTTCTTCAGTCATATACAAGAGTTGTTCCCACTGCAGTAAGCTGTTATTCTTCCCTGGAATTTAGTTGAAGTGCCAGGCAATTCCTTTGCCTTTGATGAGCTGTTATGAGATTTTAAGGCGGTGTTTTGGGCTTCTGAGAAAATTGAAGAGTGTATCCTTTATTGAACCTGGCAGATCAGTAGGGTTAGTCTTTTTTTTTAATTACATATTTTACATTCTAAAAGAAAACAGAATCAAACCCTTCCTATAGTTTCTAGTGAAGAAGGGCTTAAAAATGTTTTAGATAGCTCTACAGCTTTAATTTTGAGAAACATTAAAAACAATGAGCATCCTTAAGATCTAAAGAAAATGGTTCGTTATACAGGAGCTAAGTGAGGGCCTGACACTGTTGAAACTATTAATTTCTATTTTCTTCTAAAATGAAATTAATCAAAATCAGCATCTTTTTAAAGCTATTTTGATTTTTAACTAAAAGTCAGTCTTGTTTCTGTCACTCTAGTTTCAGTTAAATATTACGGTAGGCAGTAAATGGAAACCTGAACATCTCCGTATAGGAGAGAAGATAAGCTTTTTCCCATTTACTTCTCCTTTCCTGAGTGCAACGCTTGGGTTTACCTCTCCTGTGCGGAAACTCTGCCGTTTGCTCATTCCTGGACCAGGACCTGCCTGCAGCCCCTTGGGTGTGAGCTATGGCTACTTCAGCAAATCAAACACAGATGTTGTGGTAGCAGCTGATCAAAATGTCTCGAAGTGAATGTGTTCAAAGCATAACACTATTTTTCTATTCCTCCAAGGTAACAACAAAAAAAAATCACACAGGACCAAGGGTGTGTTTGAAGTGCATTGTTCTTCACACAGATTAACCTCTTGGCAGACTTGGGTCCAGTTCATTTCCTCTGTCTGACTTGACAAGAGCTTAAACTGACTTGACTGTTCTTTGCGGTAAGTTTCTTGTCTTTTAAGCGTTCCCAGCATGTTAGCTTTGCATTGACAAACCCTGGAAGCCTCTCTTAGCTTACTCAAACCTCCTCCATTTTCCAGGACCTTGAGGTTTTTTCACTCTGATTCCTGGCTTAGCCAGGAAAAGTAGTTCATTTTGGTCTGGATGGAGCCTGCTACTGTTAGCTTATCCGCTGTGAAGCTGTGTGCCTGGAACTGATTTGTTTGTGCCATTGCTTGCTGTTTCTATTGAGGTAACCCCTGCTGAGCGAGCCTCTTTGACTGAACTCCATGGATCCATGTGATAGCAATACAGAACTGAGGAGACAGGATTCCCCACAATATTCAAAAAATATACATATGTTTTCCAGTTCATCATACAGTATAAAGGCATTTGAAAAGAAAAAGATGAAGAAAAAATGAAGACTGAATTGCAGCAGTGTAGATAAGTAAGCTCCCAGTCATTAAAAACCTAAATTTTCAGCATGCTCCAGTGCATTTGTGAGAACAAGAAATCTTGTTTTTGCAACTTCATAAATTAGTACTTGAAAAGC
This sequence comes from Dromaius novaehollandiae, assembly GCF_036370855.1. NCBI lineage: Eukaryota > Metazoa > Chordata > Aves > Casuariiformes > Dromaiidae > Dromaius > Dromaius novaehollandiae. The sequence goes on along the minus strand of NC_088105.1, from coordinate 20,052,660 downwards.
ATAGCGGATTTAAATAACATTGGACAAAATATTTTATGTCGAAGATAAACTATACGTTTTGGTGAATATAATCTTGGAACTATTTGCGAATTGAGATCAATTATACAAGTAATTTTGGATATACTGATCAAGGGGGGAGCTGTAGAACTGCTGGAGCTGCTGTCTCATGTCTAACTATACTCCTGTGATCAGGCTGCTCATCCAGAGAGTGGGAGACCCAGATTCTGTCAGTTTTGAGAGGGTTTGAGCTGTTTCTTCTCACTCTGGAAGCCGTGAGCACCAGAATGCGTTTGGAGGTGCTCAGTCTCTTTCCTTCCACCTTTTCCAGAATTTGAAAATAGAGCAAGAGGGAAGGGATGCCCCTGGCACCTTCCAGTGACGGCGCTCATTTAAGAGATGAGATACTTGGATTCCAGTCAGCGGCAAATTACTTATGCATCAAGTGATGATATCAAAAAGTTGAGAGGATGGGTTCTCAGCTTGTAACGCTCGGACAGCTTGACTCGGACTTGTCCTCATTTATCCTTCTTTCCTTGGAAATGTCTGAAAGGAAAGGTTCACATTGTAATGAATGGTATGATTTATGTGACCAAAATAAAACTTTCCTATTTTCTGTTTCACTGAGGAAACAAAAGAATATTAAATGTGATGTGATCCATACTGCGTTTTTGCTGGGCTGAAACCTGGACCTGTCTTGTTCAAGGTTGTTTTGAAATCAAAGTAGAAGTGTTTCGAACTGGTAGAGAAAATCTTTTGTCTATCTAAATTGCTGTTTCACAAATATACATATAATCCTTTGTTTATTGGTGTGTATATAGTCCTTGGTTTAAAAATTAAGAAGTGAAACACTTGTGGTCGCATGTCACACTAACTGCTGATTAGAGAAGGAGCTGTGTGGTTTGCCTCATTTGTCACTAGGGAGGTGGGGATCCAGCGTGCAAGCGTCAGGGTTCTTGTGGCACCAGCTGCAGCGGTTGGCATCTCTGATGCACAGCTGAATTAACTGCCCAGAGCGGCTGAAATGCTAAATATTTTAAAACTAAAACCAGAGAAACCATTTCACTACTTAGGCAGTCTTGTTCTAAATACTTTCTGAATGGCCTGATAAGAGTCCGATTTGGCTCTAGGCTCACTCACGCTTTGTGTGAGGAAGTCTGTAGCACGTCTGTAGCCAGGTGTGCTATGCTATCATCTCACTGGACAAGTAGTTTGCTGGTAGGTTTAGCAGGTGAGAAGAGGGGGTGAAGAAGTGTTAAAAATCAGAAAAGGAAGATGAGAATCTTGTTAGATTTTCTGTCACTCTTTTAGTCTGTCTGCTACCCTCTTAAAAAGAATAGGTTGATTGCAGATGCCTATGTTTTTATGATTAACATTGCAGTGTGATGTGAAGAAGGGAGTCGAGCACAGCAGGATGGATGCCAGTCAGGGTTGGCGTTTTTGGCCTGCTGACGTCTTATTGTAAGCAGCACCTTCAAGAGCTCATTTATTGCACCACTACTTCTAGAAGTGATTGTCAACTAGGAGATTGTGTTGGGGTGTTTACAGCACCAAGGGGAGTTAGGGTAGTTCAGCCTTCTCTCTTTTTTGAGGAATGGCTGGCAGTCTACAGTGCTGTCCGGTGTCAGACTGACGGCTGCTCTGTAGCTGCTCCCTGTGACTTTTGAACTGATACGGACACCTTGATGGCTGGAGGCTTGCGTGGGTGCAGTACCTGGCTAGAGTAACTCCCTGGGCTTTGTTTATGTATTTGCAGATGAACTGTGTGTTGACTGGTTTTAGAAATAATTTTATATCTATTGGTTTGGATTGCCCAGCTGCTTTTTGCTGGAGGCTTTCTCTGCAGTTAGTTATAGGATTGTAATTGCCAATGAAGTGATATGCCACAAAGAGCTTGTATTCCTGGGCTTCTGGTGCGTGCGTTCAGTGTGGTGTGCAGCACGAGTGGCCCAGGGTGTGACACAGGCTGCTCGTCCTCGCATGGCTGGTGGTTTTTATATGACCTCAATTTTGCATTCTATTGTGCATTGGAAAAAAAAAAAAAAGAAGGAAACATTGAAGATATGAAATAGAGGTTGGGTTTCTTTGTGGATAGTGCAATTAAAAATGGCAATAGAAATGGGAGGAGAAAAAAGAATGAAAACTATTTCAAAATTCTCCTTCTTCCCCTTGCTGTCTCAGTCTTTTCTTCTTTGCAATTCAGTTGTAGCATGTGTCAGCTCGGGGTCAATTCTGTTTATAATCCTCATTTAGGGTGGAGTTGCTGTATAGTTCTTAAGTTAGCTTGCAGTGGTGAGAAGTGGAAGTAGTAGAGGAATTGTCTTCAAATCATGCTCTGTGTTCTTTGAAGCCCTATTGCAACAGCTCAGCTGGCGTGCTCCAGAGTGAACCAGGAGTGACAAACTGCTGTCCCACCTCAAAAGTAAAATTTAACTGAGCTGAGCTGTTAATTTTGCATTTATTTCTTCTCATAGGCTGCAGAGCAATTTATCTGGAATGCTGCGTTGGGGGAATGTGGCATTTCTTAATTGTAGCACGAGTTGGAAAAATAGCTTTCCAGTCCTTTACACCTTTTAGATTTAAAAATGTATATTATTCTGCATGTTGATCATAAAGAGATGTTTTAGCTTGGCAGGAAGTGATCAGGAAAAACTTAGTCCTGAGAAGTTTGTTCAGTATAAAAGACTAGCATTTCATATGAGTATAACTTAAAGACAGACAGACAGACAGACACACTCTTATAAACATATACCCATATGTATATATATATACACACATATATAATGTGCGTTTTATGTATAGGTATGTATGTGTATAATGAGAAAGAGAGAGGGTGAAGCTACTCTGTCATCCAGAACAGTAAGACATTTCCTTTTCTGCAAGAAAGGAAAGCAGCCTTGCAACTTTTGCTGGGTGGGAATGCTTCAGTTGTTTTCACGTCATTACTGAGCAAAGTCAATTCTAGCAGAGTTTAGTTCTAATGAGAATATAGCCATCGTAATGTGATAATAAAGCTGCATCCAGATTTACAGCCAGTCCTCTAAGGCAGGGTACTGGACCAAACACCATTTCCACTTTGTGTAGGCTAAAGAAATATACTTGAAGCTAAGAATTTATTGTTAGTCTAATTAAAGTCTTTACAGTTTAATCAAAGAATTATTATTAGTCCAGTTATAAAGATACTAACACTTAATGTCCAGATTATCTAATTATTACAGCTCATTCTCAATGATGATATTGTTCGAACTGAGATGTACAAACTTTTTAGCATCTACCGCCATCTCTGGTGTTACCCTTTGCCTGCCTATGCTGCTTTGGCTCCTAAGTTTCATGAGCTAATTTTCTTGAGAGGAAGAGGATATTTTTGCAATGAGTTGTCAGGATCCTGAGTCCGTTGCTGAGAGAAGTATGATGTTGACAGTTCCTTCCTCCTTAGTCTTGGATCTTCTTGAGGTCATTCATTTTTGCATATTTGTTAACACAGTCTACTCACTTGCTCTTTCTTCACTGATTCGTAATTTGACATTATATCCAAGTTTCATTATTTATGGTATGTTTTACGTATGCTGGATACTTGTTCTTTGCTATCCCTAAAACCAGTTTTACTCAGCTCCCAAAGATACATTCACATAGTGATGGTTAATCACTCCTCTGTGACTTGTTTTGATAGCCCTGCAGTCTCTGTTAGCATCCTGTGCTTGCCTTTCCAAGGCCTCCGTTATAATCTTCTGCTTGTACTTTTTGGGGCCACTGTTGTTACCCTCTGTTTTTCTCGGACATCCTTCAAGCTGTGGTTAACTAATGTTTTGTGAATACAACCTAGCCATAGGATCCAGTTCTAGGGTTGCGAAGAGTTCACTTTCCAGTAACGATGATCCACTCGCACACAAATGTGCATATACAAACATACAGCCGCAGTGCTCTGGTAACTGTTTGCTACCAGTATCTTCCAGTTATGGCAGTATCACTGGTGTGTTATAAAAATGACAACAGTAAGTGATGATATAAATTCAGTGATAGTGGGTAGGCAATAGAATTAATATTTTAATAGCATGATTTTATGCTTAGTAATAAGGATATAAAAGAATAAAATTCTTATCTAAGTATGTGGATCTTTGGAGTTTTGGTGATGGTGATTTGGATGATTTCACCATGTCAGCCTTCTTTTTCTAGGCCTTATTAAGAAAAAGAAGATAAAACAACCCATTTTATTTTAGCAGTAAATAATTTTAACTCTGCTTCTATTCTGGTCAGAAACAGGCCTAGTAAAATTTACCTAATCTAACATCAACCTGATGCCATGTTTCAGCCTGAAACCAAGCATTTTCAAGATTTACATGAAACATGGGACAAAAAGAGGTCCTGCAGTAACAACAGTCTGTTGAAAAGGCCATTCATTTGGGATTTGGAGGGAATCCAGGATAAAATCCATAGTTTAAATCAGGCTGCCTAGAGACTTTATTTAAGATCTCCAGTTCTTTGCAACAACAGAATACGTGTCTCGTCCCAGAAGGTATGCTCCTCCATGAAAGTTTCATCAACATTAATATATTATTGCAAAAAAATCCTTCAGTTTCTATGAAGCAACGTTTGCTGAAAGAACGTTTTGCTACAAGATTCTGGTCTGGTCTCAAATATATATTTTTTTCCTCTGGAACTGAATTGAATTCTCATTAAAAGCAATAAAAAGGTATCCACAGTTTGAGCAAGCCTTTGAATAAATCAAGAAAATAGATTTCAAAGGACATGAGCATATACCTTTTTTAGCTGGGCCACAAAGCTTTATAGGCTCTTGGGTCTCTGTTAGGTGATGCTGTTCCAGAAGCAGACAGATAAAATGCTTTCTGTGTTAGGATAGATAAGTGTAAGTGTAGAAAGCTCAGCACAATTTCTCTACTGTGGAGCACTGAAGTGGTAGAGTTCGTATTAGAATGAGGATTTCTTATGGCCAGTTATAAAACATGGATTTTTAAATCAATAATTCTGCTAGAATGGAGAGAGCAAGGCATTTTAAATGCCTAGAGGAACCCAACTTGGAAGACAATACTCATGGAACTTACCAAGAGAAACTAGTTTTTTAAAGTCTATGTTTGAAAAAAAATAAAATAAAATAAATCAAGATGTCCTGTTTCATTGGTGCCTGAAATATCATAGCATGTTGAAATTAATGGTGTCCACTGCAGTCTCACTGATTTTGGCAGGACAAGGGTGTTTCTCATTCTCCAGAAGAACAATCATATCAGCATCTGTTAACTGAACTGTGCTGGCTAGGAATGTGCAATGGCTCATATCTTTTATTTTCCACAATCTGTGCCGTTCTCTAGGGTTTTTTTGCTTTAACAAGAAAAGATAAATGAAGTCTCCTGTGTTTTACCTGGCTGTTGGAGTCCTTGATTTCTTAAAAACATTAGTAAGAAAAGAGATGATCCCATCTGATCAACTGAGTCCCTCCATGGTCCTACTGGCTTTGGTTCAAAATTTGTTGAAGTCAGAGGAAAAATTCAAAGACTTTCATGTTGAATAATATAGGAAATATAGGCCTTATTCTGAAAATACTGCCAAAATATCTTCCCTCTCCCATTTTTCACTTTGTTTTGTTGCTAACCTCCATGCTCTCCCTAACCCATCTCTACACAGCAAGCACAATTCTACAATGAGAATGAAAAAGAAATCACAAGTTCTGCGACCTCTTCTTAAAAAATTCCCCTTATTTCTCTTTTGCCTACTTTCCTTTTGTCTCAAACTTTTGTTTATGAATGATCAATCGTGTATGTTCTATTCATGAATACCAGATGCTTCTCAAGCAAGTGTTGTGCAGTTTGTGTAGATTGTAGGGTGTTCGGAGCAAAGAATTTAGGAGTGGAACCTCATCATCTTGAGTCTTGGTATATTTATATGTATGCTAAGGGAGTCTGAAAGAATTACGCAACATTACCATTCAGATCAGGTAGTACTGTTCTCCCACTTGCATCGTAGGGCATTACAACAAAAAGGGCCAGTTACTCGAGAACCAGATCCCGTGACTGTGAAGTGTAATGGCAAAGCTGTAACTCTATCTAAATATTGAATTGAAGGCTGCGACAGAGTACCAGCATGGGATAATATATAAACTTCCTGAATTTCACTTAGAGCATGCCAATGAGAAATGAATGCAAAAGCTACAAACAATTGCATGTTTCATCTTTCTGTGTTCTCCATTCCGATGATGCTATCTCGTTTCAGTCACTTTGCATGGGGCAATCCTATACACCCGAAGATGTGTCAGATAACTGCAATCAGCTTTAACTTTGAGGCATTTTATTTTTTTTTTCCTACATCAGAAGAGGACATTAATTTCGTTACGGACTTCTGTTACATGTTTATCCTTTGAGCAATCCTTTTAATGTCTTCTATTTCTAAGCAGATACGAGCAAGAACATTTGTAGCAGTGTCAGATCAAGTATGGCATACTCATCTGTTTTAGTTCAGCAGAACAATGCTATCCATCACAGCTCTGGCACATGCCATTAGTATTACGAGCAATAAGAGTGTGTTGCATCTGATTTTTTTCCTACTGTAGGATACCATGATATTGTGGGAGTAATAGATTTCAAAGGGAGAAGGAAACATGATCACCTACTCTATCTTCTTGCATGACACAGGTCACAGTATTTGAAAACTAATGATGTCCTGTATGGAGAGAAAAAATACGGGTGCCAGTCCTGACCCTGGGATTGCTCAGCTGATGCACTAGGGCACTCGCAGTGAGTTCACATCCCCTGATAAATTCTTCATGCTGTGTTGCATGTTCTGCACTGCTCTCTTCTTGAGCCAGTGGCTCAGTGCCGTCTTCAGGCACGTGAAGAATACTATTATTTTATATACTCAAAACATTAATAATAGTATCTACAGGATGAAATAGATGCTTGTTTGGTTTGTCAATGTCAGCTTTTCTGTTTCAAGCTTCATTTTACCTCTAATTTGATTGTGGACATTTTTCTTCTAGCAATAAACTAAGGACATGGAAGAATGATGACTAGGTGTCTGCTGTTGGCAGTCACGCAAATGCCCTGGGAAAAGAAAATCTTGATGACAAATCTGTTAAAAGGATTTGCTAAAATACTCAAACTTTTGGGAATTTTTGCTAGCAAGAAATACTTAAAGATGTTATAAAAGAATTGCTGGTTTTTAAAGCTGTAAAAAAAAAACCAAACACCTCCCCACCCCAGCAAATCTGTTTTGGAGTAGATAATTTTTGTATCATGTGCCGTATCATCAGATTTCATAGAGGACCTATACAGGTGAGAAGTCAGATGCTCAATCAGTGTAAATTAGCATAGCATCATTGACATTAAATGGAGAATGTTCATTTTATACCCTCTTCATAGGAAATGCTATATCTATACTTGGGGAAGCTACAGAGAGCAAGATGCATATGTATGAGATTAAGGGTATGAATGTGTATCAGTATTGAAGGATTATTCAGTGAGGTCCTGTCTTGCTGTAAGCATCATACCAGTTGCACCAAAAACTTGCATAGAGCTATGTTGATTCTGGTGGAGGTCTGGCAGAGGCAGAGAACCCACCTGAGGGAGTCTTGTAGGAACGGGGTAAAGTTTGCCCTTAGTCCAATCTATCTCAGCAGGAATTTTGTTGCAGACTTCAAATGAATTAAGACCACATCTTGGAATTGGGGACAAATGTGGTGTTTAAAAGTGGTTGCAGTTTTTAAGTGGTGTTCAATATTGTCAAGCAGGCCGCATTTATCACATGGGCGTTTTCTTTTATGAACTAATGGGAAAAGGCATCTCATTTGCTATATAACATACTTCTAAAAGGGATGCACTGCAGCAGAGGAGCCGAGGGGCAGCATGTGGCGGGGCCGCAATGCTGCGCGATGAGTGCTGTGTGCCAGTGGAACAGAAAAGGGGAGAGGGAAACAGTGGTCTAGGAACATGGCACTCCTTGGCTGTATTTGAATGAGAAGCCATTGGTTTTAGACCATGTTCATCTCCTGAATAACACTGTTTGTAATTCAGGACCTTTGCGGGAAGTTTCTTTCTAAAACATAGGAATGTGAAGGAGTTAAAGCATTATCTACAGCTGCCGCAAAATAGCAAAAAGGCACTATAGCGGTGTCATGGATTGTGAGTAAAGGTACTGTATGGTTATAGAATAGTGAGGAATTCTTTTGCTGAAAATATCTCGTTACTCAAAAAGAAAACTGCTTGAAAGGGTCCTTTTTGGTAAGAATTATTTGCTGATGGGAATTTATTTTTTTTATTTCTTAGTTCAGTTCTGAAATAAACATATTCTTTAACATAATTTAGTTTGGAAGTCTTGTGAATGAGGGGGAAAAATTGTTCGAAATGACCAAATTAAATAGTTCATTTGATCCTTAAAATATATGCTTTGATTTGTTAGTTTATACATAAAAGTAACTTTTTATTTCACTTTTCAATTAGAAGTATTTTACATCTCAAATTCTTACAAGAGTGGGAAAAACTTCCTGCCCATCCATATCAATCCGATTAAGTCTGAAAAGCAGAATAATGCAATTATTTGATAAATAAGCATGAATTTAGCAATATATTTATCCTAGTTATCCTAACAATCATGACCTACACTGTTTCCAAAAAAAAAAAACCCCAAAAAACAAAAAACCTTCAACCTTCTGACTGAATTACTGTAAAAGTACTTAAAATCTAATCTGGAGATCAGTACCACTCTGGAAACTAAGCAGAGCAGGCTTTCAAATGGCGGCTGTTAGTAGGATAGTTAAAGAGCGCACATGTCTGAGAAATCCCACACAGATTCTGAGAACTAGTTTTATTGGCTATTTTACAGCAGAAAAGCACTGTATTGTCAATCAGAGTTAAGTTGACAGCCAAACTGGTGACCTGCAAAACTCGTGTTTACAGACAGTAATAATAGGAAAGAGTATCTCGCCAGTTGAACCAGAGTTAAATATCTTTTCATGGCTATTGCTATCAGTTGCATTACTAGGAATGGCAGTATTTGATCTTTAGGATTTGAAGATCAAGATATCCAGCCTCTCACTTTTCTGTTGATTGTGGGCGAGGCTTGGATTAGCTTCCTGCTAAATTTGTTTTATTCAAGTTTTTTTTTTTTTCAATGTTGTTAATCCTGCTAAACTTCTGCAGTCACTTGTTCTGTCTGAGTCGCAGGATGTTGTAATTTACTTCTATTAATCAATGTTACACCTATATATGTGGGGTCTGAACAACAGAAAGGGATAAAGAGGCATGATATTTACTTTGATGCATTTTGCACGAATACTCATCTTTGGAAGAAATGAACTGAAACTTCTCTCAGGTAGTACCTATTAATGCATTTCACTGAATATGCTTTTTCTGTTTTACCTCCCTTAGGAGAAAGCTTTTTTCCTTTGGTCAATTGAGTATGGCACAAGGGTAATAACAAGTCTAATGGATGCTGTAAACCACCACTTTTTAATGCATAATGTAATTGAGTCAGAATATAGTGTCTACACTGATGGAGTCCCTGGTGCTTTAATAACTGAAATTATGATTAGAAAGATCCAGATAGTGCTGACTTCTAATACAGTAAGCCCACATTATACAATTTTCTTTCTACAGCACATTCACTTTTACTTTTGAATTATGCAATATCATTTTAAACTGTTCAATATTACACTGGAATTGAATTCAAAGCTTCAAGAGGGCTTTATCATTTTTGTGGAAATATACAGACTAAATTTTTAGTGGTGCTGTATGACTAATATTTCCTCTAAACAGCTCTCATATCAAATTCCCCATTTAAACTTGCATTCTTTGGCAGGAAGTTGATTGGAAGGGGAACACGTCTGTTCCTAGCCCAGCGGTACTGACCGGAGCGTAGAGCAGCAAGTGGCTAACGGGTCGTGCCCAGAGTGCGGGTCAGAGTGGCTTTGCAGGCCCGCAGGTAACCGTGCTCTTCTCTTGCCCTTCTTTGAAGTACAAAATCTGAAGACTCTTTCTAAACAGAAGTGGATTGGAGAAGCTGCTCTTAAGTGTGGAAGGCACCATAACTAATATAACCAGTGGGCTGTATGTGAAATATGCTGTCTACACTTGCAGAGAAAACTCATGTATTACTAATAGCTGTCAAGATGCTGTATAGAAACTCCAAAAATAGAAATCTTTTAAATATGCTTGTTTTGTCTCATGTGGTTAAAATATTCATTTGCCAAATGGGTAGAGTTATATTAACCTTATATTATCCTTATTTATGTTAACAAACCCTGATATGTAATGGTTGAGCCGAAGTAGTTACATGAGATAGAAACCCTGTTGCTAAAACATGGTTCCCCTTTGCTGATACAGCCAAGGTATAGAGTGCTTCTCTGCAATCAATTAATAACGTGGGTCCAGATCATTTGGTTTGAATTGTATCCAAAACCCCATTCATCTCATCATGGCTACATGATATGTGTTTTTGTTTGTTTGGTTGGTTTTTGTTTGTTTTTTTTTTTGTGTTTTTTTAACAAAAGACTAGAAAATTTTAGCTGAGGGGAAGATGAGAGCAGCGTATGAAGTAAAAAATAAGGAGGAATCAGTGACAAAAAATTGTCTTGGGCTGCTCTTGATCATTGCTCAGATGCAGCTTCTTTTGAGGAGTCAGTGTCTACCCTCAGGTATAAAGCTGTCTTGTGGCTGTGGCATAACGTAGCCAGTATGCCTGGGGAGAAAACGTGCACCTTGGAGCATACGTTGGGCAGTGCCAGCATTTCATGGCAGACCATCCAACCAGACGTCTCCCAAGCACCTCTGTGTCTCCTGTACGGCACTGCAGTCAGGTGACCGGTGCTGGGCAGCCACGACAGCCTGGCCTGACTAGTTCAGGCTGCCTACAAAGCAGCATGAACAAGGGAGGCCAAGAAACTCTCTGGGCATCGGGCTTCTCTTGGGTCTGGACAGCTCAGGTAAGAGTGGATATAACCAAGAAGGTGTGTGGGTAACTTCTGGCTGGGTCATGCACAGAAACCTGATCTAGAAATACTTTGATATTATAAAGCTGGCTGCAGATGCCAGAGAGCTGGTATTTCTGCGTTTCATAATAGATTTTCAATACTCTCCTCATGAGGGAAAAAAAGCAGAAACTAATAGCAAAATATGTGATGAATGAATTCTAACAATCAAGTCTGTCCTGAAACTCCTGGCTTGGGCTGTGTCACGTGGGCTGCTTCTATACTGAGGGGTTTTCTTGAGTTTTTATATGCTGTGCTTAATTTCATCACTGTTTTCCCTGGGGGCTGGAAAATGATACTAGGGAAGAGTTGGATATATGCAGAGCTTCCTCTGGCTTGGGCAGAAGGTTTCACTGTTTAGATGGCAGCTGTGCTTGTGGTATATGCAGAGCGGCGATACTCTTTGTACGTGTTCTTGAATCCCATCTGGGTTCAGAAAATCCAAAGGTAACTTCTGTCCTGAGTTCTGCTCTCCTATCTATCAGACTCATGCCAGTGCTTGGAAGAGCTTTTCCCGTATCCACGAGCTGTCCATCGGTTTGGTTTCTATGTATGAGGTTATTAGATTCCGCTCCATATTTCTTCACTATAGCTGCAAATAGGTGTCTTTTTAGACAGGAAACAAAAGAAATGGATAATCAGTGCAGCCTGTGAAGAATTTTAATTTTATGAGTGACTTCTTCAAGGGTTGCTCGTTAAGAGGTCGTACCTCAAAAGGCAGTAGCCAGAGCAGCAGAAGCTGTGTTGATTAAACTAATCCATGACTTGCATTAAGTCATAGATTAGTTTAGACATAAAGGCATGCAGAAGGACCGAATGTAACGTCTGGGAAGAGCCTAGTGAAAAACATGCCAGGTCAGTGTCTTCTCTCTGTTCAGAGCCTTCAAATAACAATTATATAATTAAAATAATCTTCTGCTCATGTTTATTTTGAGTAGAAGATATGCCTCTTTCTGTTAATGTAGTCAGTGAAGCTGCAGTGAGATGAAAGTGAAATATGTGCTCAACTGCCTGCCTTTCAGAGCAAAAGCAGCTGTACGTCTCCTGCATGGCTTTGGGCTAGTGGGGCTATTGATTCTGTGGAGCCACGGAGGCTGGTTGCAGGCACTGTATGAAACGAGTGAAGAAAACAACCCTTTGCGACACAGTGAGGTGGAGTGTGCCTTGCGATTGCTGTATTTCCTTTGGTGTCTGCTGTGAAACATAATTATCAGGGAATGAAAAATAGCTTGAACAGATTTTCCTGGACCTTAACACTTCTGTAATTTTTGATCCCACAACAGTACTAAAATACCACAGCTCAAACGGATCTCTAAAATTGGGCCCAAACAGAGGCCTTGCCTTAGAGGGTTATAGAAATCCAGTGGAAACTGGATTTTGCGTTTCAGACCCATCCTGGCACAGAATTCAGCTAGTTGTAGGAGTAAAGACTTGCTCATCTGGGCAAAGGTTGCAGATTCAAACCAATGGTTCTTTTAAGCAGAGCCAGGAATGGCAAAACCGTTATCTTCAGGTAACAGCCTTGCCTAGTACAGCCAGCACGTAGCTGTGTGCTCCTGCCAAAGAGCAGAAATACGGGAGCATTCAGAACAAAAGTATTCCTGAGAAGAGCCATGTTTTGTTGAATTCAGGACCCCCCCCGCTTTGCTAACTCATGGCAGTTTGGCTGTTTGCTTGCAAGAGGTTGGGTAGCGGTAGAGTTTGGAGCTGCCTGGTGAGAAGTGGTGCGCTCCAAAGGGATCGGACTCCAGAGGCAGGGGAGCGTGTGCAGCCTTCGAGAGAGGCAGCAGGTCTGCGGGAGTCTTCACGCGTCAGTGCTCCGAAATTAAACTGAATTCCAATGCGAAGTGGCACATAACTGTTATAATAACACAAAATCTATTGCACCCAAGAGGGTAGACTTAAACTGTGTAGTGTTGCATATTCTTAAAAAATTGAGCATAATGGAGAGAGGCTGAAATTTGTACTTTTTGATCTTAAAACATCTAGCATTGATTCAAATAATTATTTTCATTGTTTTAGTGGACAGAACCAAGCTTGAATGAAAGCAACCAAAAGAATATATGAACATTTGAGATGCCTGAGAATGCAAAAGAAAATAGTAAAGGAAAATGTTACAAAGTATAGCTGATTGCATTATAGTTCTTCATATCCTAGCATTACCTGTTTCCTTCAGAACTGGCAGACATGTCCAATTAACACACTCTACCTCAGAACACTTTGATTATTCTGTGGATCATGTCAGTCCTTTCTGAAAACCTTAAAAAGTCCTAAGGATCTCTGTACTGATAACAAAAACAAGAAGCTTCGCTGAGCCCAAGATTCGCCAGAAATTGAGGCTGACAGAAACTGTTCTTTTTCTAACTAAATTGTCTTGAGAATGTAGAGGTCATTTCTTTTTTTTCAGAGACACAGATGAAGCAAAGGAAGAGAATGATACAGAGACAGATTGTTTCTAGCCTGATTTGTGTATTTTGGATTTATATCATCAGTGAATAGTGAAAAGGGGCAGTATTAGGTAGAAGCTGGAAATCTTTGAGCAGCTCCAGTATTTTGATATAGATCCAGAAGTTTGTGATCTAACCCTAGAATATTAATTGTACTAGATGTCAGAGAAATAATTCAGGAAGAAAGTATTAAAAAAAAAATCCCCTCTGCTTCAATAGAGCAGTGTTTTATGGATGAGAGCCTTTCTTTCCTTATTAACGGATCTGAATGACATAGGCTGGAGGAGACATTTGACCCATGCCAAAAACAATCAGCCAAATAGCTTGGAGAATGTTCTGATAAATTGTTCTTGTTGGCAATGGTTTTGTAACTTTAAATGAGTCTTAACTGAATGACAATCTTAATTCTTGAAGTACTAGCTGGAAACAAAGGTTTTAACTACATTGCACATTCAGTACACAGAAACCTAGGACATCAGTAATGATGCGTGTGTGTACAAATTGATTCAAATCACTGCTTAGTACATCTGGGATCATAAATCCCTCTCCATTGACTCCAGCACCAGCATCACACAGCACAGATGTTACTGTCTTTGTTTGGACTTCTACAGGTTTGTTATATGTTATGGACTATCTTGGGAGGTTTTATTATATTCACAGCACTTATCCCAAATGATTTCCTTTGTAAAATCTTGTCCTTTTTTGTTTCTCAGCAGCTTTTGTTCTCTTGCAGTAATGAATTTCCCTGATGTCAGCTGTCATCAATATAATTTTTATCTACAAGGAAATGCATATGCCCTTGGTGAGATGGCTTGTGGTGCTTTCTAGGCCTCTAACAAGTCTTAAATTGTTAATTAAACACAAGTGGAAATTAAAGATAGACAAATGTTGCTTCAGATTAATGAAAGAAAAGCAACTTCATGCTCATGCTGCAGTCCATGTCTAGGTGAAAATTAAAGGATAAATTAACACTTGACAGTCCAGCCTGCTCCTAAAAAGTTGCTGTAATTAGAAACTTATTTGTTTTTTTCCTAATACCCGAGATGTGGTGATTGGACTGTGATAACTTGCATCTTCGGTCATTCCTATTGGTGCTAGCCTTCTCCCAAGAAACAAGTACATAAACCAGGTCACGAGAGGATGCTTGTGGTGATGGTAGAAGTGACTTGGGTCAGCACTAATTTGAGAACCAAACTCTACTAACATGTTATAGTAATAGTGGCAAAAATCCATGTATTCTGCTTTTAATCAAAGACAATGGAGAAAAAAACATTTATACAAAGGACACTTGCAAGCACAGAAATAGAAAGTTCAAAAGAAGGCAGGTAGTACGTGCTGCTTGTTCCCGCGTGTCAGGCCGTTCTGCCTTGACGGGCCGTTGTTCAGCGGGGTTCTCCGAGTCCGACGCAAAGCCGAGGCAGGTAACGGGAACGGCTTCTGGCGATTCCAGCTCCGTTTGCACGAGGGTCTTTGAATGTGTTAGGAACAAACTTACTTACATGCTGAATCTTAAATAAAAATGACAGAATGGGTATACAGAATTTATTTGGGAAAGTTCAAGCCCTGTAAACACACTGGGGAAGAAGAGGGGTAAGATTGTTTGAATTAGCTTTTATTTCCCTTCGTGATAACTTTTCTCTCATGAGAGAAATTAAAATTAAAGACAATTTAACACAGAGCCATTTGTGCAAAATAAATGCAGGTAGAAACGAAAGTAAAGAGTGTGTAAAGGATGGGGAAAATTGTCCTGAAGAGAGGTTGAAAGGAGGTCTGAGGTCTCGTAAGGCGTTTTGGGCTGGTGTGAGGGAGAGCCACCTTGCAAAGAAAACTGCTTGCTTTCTAGCAAAGTCGTGGTGCGGTGAGAGGGCTGATGTGAACAGAGCCTCCAGCGCCGTTCACCGGCTGAACGCACTTCTAGGGGCTTGGAAGCTTGCAAGGGTCTCTGGCGTTAGACTAGCAAACAGCATCGTTATAACGAGGTATGGCAGGATTCGTGCCAGGGGCTTCTCCGAGTCTTTGGAAGCCTTTCTCTGGCCTTGTCATCCCAGAGGAAGGCCAGATTCTGTGTGCCCAGGGCTCTTATCAGTTATATTTTTTTTCATTAAAAGAAGCTATTTTCTTTTCTCCTCAGTTTCTACAGAGCCTTTTTTTCCTTCCCTCTGTGTGCCCAGGGCTCTTATCAGTTATATTTTTTTTTCATTAAAAGAAGCTATTTTCTTTTCTCCTCAGTTTCTACAGAGCCTTTTTTTCCTTCCCTCTGCAAATATTTTCTGGGCTATTTTGTCTAAATAGCCATTGTTCTTTTTATGTCTCTGGAGAGGTGTGGGGTAGAGTCTAGCCCAGCAGGCAATGCTGTGAAGATTTGCTTGACAGTGGAACATGTTAAGTTTGCTACAGGAGAGAGTCTGAAAATCAAACCTGATTTGATTTGGCAAGGTACCATCCCAGGGCGCTGGGCGGGAGGACAAGGGAAAGAGCTGCAAATCTCTACCACTTTCCCCGTTCTTTTTTTCCACGAGAGAGAACATGAGAGCAGCCTGCAGAGAGCTAACCCATTGCCTGTTTGCAGTTTGGGTGGGAGCATTTTTTCCTAGCTTCTAACAGAGATCTCCAGGTGCATCTGTCTGCTCAGACCTTACCCTGCATGATGAGTTCTCTGTATCACTTTGGTTCATATAAGTTGTCTGAGCTAGAACAGTGAGGGAACGAAACATGTAGTTAAAAATATATACACTAAATTGAATGGTGTTATAACTACTGGGAAATGGCACATTGTGCCTGTTCACACAGATACTGCCTGTATTTGCCTGTTTTAAATATATTCAGTGGCATTTAATTGACATAAAAAGCTGTGGTGAGCATAGCCAGAGTATTTTATTGGATTTCGTGGTGGATTTCATGGTCCCTAGAGATTGCCCAGCCGTCTCAGACTGTGTTCCTATAGAGCCTGGCACAGGAGAGTGGTGCAGTTTGGACACTGCTGACTGCAATAATTGTATCAAGTCAGTATATATCCTTAATCATGAGGGGAAAAATAGGGGGGAAGAATAAAGTGAGGAAGATGCACATCTTCTGTTCTTTGTTGCGTTCCTTGGGGTACATTGCATTAACACTGAGTTTATTTCACTGTAAGATTACAAGAGCTGAGGAGTGATGAGTGGTGAGTGCAGTTGCGTTCTGTGCAGCGAGCCGAGCGAGCAAGGTTTCCCTAAAAGTTCTGTTCAGCCTTGTTGGGAAGTCTTTTCATTTTTATAGCACTGCATTGGCAGCAAACGTGCATGTGTAAGTTAACAAAAAGTACAGAAAGTTTGTCTTTTTTGATGCTAGTCTTGAGAAGCTTAATGCTCAGGTCTTTTTTTTGTTTTTTGTAAGTGTGTTGAAGTTGAATAGCAATGTATGTCTGTTACTCCTATTAAAAATGCTGAGATTTTGGCTCTTATTAATGATAAATTATCTGATAATAGCATTGCTCAGATGGCAGAATAAAAATAATTAAAAAAAGGAGAAAATCTGCAGTGAGAAATATGGAAATCAACTGTCAATCATTTGAAATAATAAAACATCTCAGGAGATGGTAAGTATGTAGAATGGGGTATAATTGCTACGTATGATTAAGTTCATTAGGTGATCTTAAACAGTTGACCCGTATTCTTCTTACTATCCCTTAATTATGTTAATAAATAAATACCTCAAATTGTGTAAGTTATATCCTTCAACCTGCTTTGCTTTTGAGTAGCGCCTTGAAGTTGACAGGGCTACTCATGCATAGTGTTAAGGAATATTTTGGTGGACTGTGGTGGGGGATTTTAAACTTAATCTCTAACAATGACTATTCTGCACACAGAACTATTAAATCATAGGTATTGTTGGCTGTTCATCTCTATATGCTCTTTTGTTTGAATAATTAAGTTTCTTATTCATGACTCATCCAGAAAACTTTGTAACAGCTGACTTTCGTAGGGACAACTAATAGAGTTTATAACATTTCTGAGCCTTTCCAAATACAGTACTTTTGTCTGTGTACACATGCATGTATATATGCATAAGTGTGTGTGTGTATATGTATGTATATGTCCATTCACAAAGAGAGTTAAAATCTTCATGCATATGAATGTATTGGGCTCATAGAAGTGAGCAGTTATTTGCACTTTTACAGGGCATATTTATATCCTCCTGTATGGTTACAGTTCTGGAATAATTATTCTGTTGGAGCCCTGAGTTTTAGTACATCTGTTTTTCCATCCTGAGTTTTTTTCAGTTATGATAATTAGATGGTAGCATGGTGTTTAGTGATAAGTTAAACATGGTAAGTCAATATGAGCCTGTAGCCAAGACTGATGAGTGCCTTAAATTTAGCTCCTAAGTTAGATGCTTCTCTCTGAAAATCTTGGCTTCAGGTTATAAGCTGTAGTGGCAATCAGCCGGTTGACACTGATTCATCATATGCTCAGAACTTGTCTCACTTCCACCTGAACTGCAGCCAGGTTCGTTTTTCACAGGATCCCTTTTCTGCTTTGCCCTTTATTTGGCCTGCGTTCGGGGCCCACATGCTTTTGTTTAGTGTGATGTTCGGTTATGGAATTCAATTCCCATTTGTATGGGAACTGCAGAAGATCTCTGCATTTCTAGCTATAAAATAAAGCTTATTTGTTTGGCTTGACTTATTAATATTCAGTTGCATTTATTTTTAAAGTGACTTTGTTCAGTGCCCCGGAATGCTTTCACAAAGGCTGCTTTATAATGTAAATTTGATTTGATTGAAAGTTCTGTAAGAAGCCAGCCGCATTTGGCACTGATCTCAAAATCGCGCATCCTGAAGTTAAACCACAGCTGACATCAAAGTGCTAGGGTTGTGTGTGGGGCGGTGTTTGGAAGTTCTTCCGTGGGTATGAAAACCAGGCGACACATAATTCTCTGTAGTATTCATTGCCAGTGTATTACCAAGGAAGTCATATCCCTTAATTCAATTTTTTAATTAAGTAAGAAAGACTGTGATATTTTCTACAAGTTCTGTGTTGTCTCAGACTTCAGCAACTAATTTCATTTCGCTACCTCATCATAAAGCTTTGCCAATATCAAGTAGAAGTGAAAGCGGTGTGGAGGGTCCGTACCAGTAAATTTCTGGGTAGAGTGGTCAGAGGGACTACGAGCATGAAGGAAGTGGGCAGCTTTTTCTCTTTCTTGTAGTAGACTTTAATAGGGAACTTGTGCCTTTTTCACCTCTGTATTTACCTTTTTCTGACTAAACTACATTTTTGAAAGTCTACCTTCTCTACCACACGAGCTGATTAAGATGAATGTAAAAACTGGAAGTAATGAATAGTAAGAAACTGTAGAGGAAGTAGCTAATTTCATTCTCATCGGCTCCGCAAGGCCATCAGCCTGAGCGAGAGCAGCCCTGGCGACGTGTGTGCTGCGTCACGCGTGACTGGCACGTCGTGTGCCGGCAGTGACTTCACGAGGAGAGCAGCAGCGCACCACTAAGAAATGACGGTCCCGCTTGGAAAATGGTAGTTGCGGTAATAATGGCGGTATTGGAAAGCTGTCAAGTATACGAGTGCAATGTAGATCCATATTGAAACACTGTGGGAGTATGGGAGACATAAAAGAATAAGGTGTTTTAGTGTGCAATGCAGGGCATGAGCTACTGGGAAAAACTGAATCCTGCTGGGACGATTCTGCTACAGTTCTGTTGTATGATATTAGGACAGGCAAATGCAGAGAAGGAGCAATAACACCGTATGTGGCAAGTTATTTTAACACTACCAAGCAATAAACTTCCTCTTAGGGAATGATATTTAAGCTCTTTATTAGAGAGAGGGAATTAAGGATGTAGGAGAGATGTTATTATTGTGTTCTACAGATAATTGAGGCTTGAAGGCATAGAAATGAGAAGTCTTTGGTCTAACACTAACATATTCAGAGCTTCAGGGTACTGGAGTCCCAGGGGAGTTTTAAAGAGCAAGAAAATATTGGGCAGCAAATATCAGCAACATGCAACATCAGCCTGCTTTTAATATGTCATCCAATCCATTCATTAAGAAGCTAATTTTTTTATTCTTTCTCTCAAGAGGTGAGGCCTACAGCAAGAAATATTTAAATGTAACATTTTGTATTGACTGTATTATTTGGTCCCTAGAGGTTTAATTGTCAAAATTCAATTATGTAGAAGAGTACTTGAGAATCTGAAAAGAAACCAGAATTAAGGTATAAGAAGTGTTTTCTTTAGAAAAGAAAGAGGCAGAAGTGGCAAGCACTTCATCCAGAGAGGCTCTGAGGTGAAAAGCAAAATACTAAGAATAGAAAAGAGGGAGGTCACCAATCATGAATGCTTAGCTTCAAGAAGAGGCAAGATAAATAGATTTTACAGACGAAGCCTGGAGCTTCCTGCTAGTGCCTGAATCATTTGTAAATCAGCTGATTAGTTCCTGCGGTGTCCCTCTTCTCGGTTTCTTTCTACTGTGCTTCGCTGCAGGTTCAGGTCACTCCTGTCTCTTCTCTCCTCTGCCTTTTTCCTCTGCCTTTCTCCCTATCCTTTGGTGTGAAAGAGGACCAAAAAATAGCATGAGAAAGGTTCTTCATTTTTCCCCAAGCCTATTTTTCTCTTGGGCTCAGCTCTTTTGATTATTTTCTTTTTGTAACAACATCCAAATAAAGTTCATGAGGATCTTAAGGTTTCTTTTTAGGAACAGTGACTCATGGAGTTTTTTATGCTTTTACTGTAGTAGCAACTTGCAAATACAGTGGAAGAAAACAAGTTGTCTCTTTTTTTTGTAAGACTATTTGTCAGATGGCAGTTTCCCTTCTCAGTAAGCTGGATAGCTGAATACACTGCATCTACTAGAACTGAATGATTTGGGGACAGTAAATGTCACCAGTGATGCTCAGAAAATGGAATTTAGGAATAAAGTTTCATGAAGGCCTGTGTTCATATTCTAGAAAAAAGGCAAATGGCATTGACTTCTCCTGTGTCTTTTCCAAAAAAACTCAACTCCCTCCCCTCCCCCCCCCAAAAAAAAACCCCACAAAGGCAAACCCACAGAACAGATTAATTTTCCCAGTTCCTTTCTTTAGGATATTGGAGCAGCCTAATTTTGGGGCCTGTCCCACCCAGTGGACACTTGACCCCCATGCAGTCGTGCTCAGGCGATCAGCACCTGTGTAATGCCAGCACAGTCTGCTCACCTACGAGAGCCGGGAACATAGGCTGGCTAGCTGCCAGGGACTCGTTTCTTTTGATGTTGAAGTGCACTGCCTTGTATGTGCAGTTTATGGATATTATTAATAAAACATGTAAATAATTGATTTCACATAAAGAAAAAGAATCTGAAACAAAGACACTCAAGGAGAAGATGAAGCCTGAAAGCAGTACTGGCTTAGAGCAGAAAACAAATAAGTTATCCTACTGTAGGATAACGACATCAAAAGAGGCAGTGCACTTTTAGAGCTCGACCCAAACTAATGTAAATTGGTGTGGTCCTGTCGGTTTCATTATTTCTCATCTTTTACGGCACTGACAGAAGAACTGTGAAGGTCTTTCCTAGTGATAAAATAGCCGAGCACAGTTAGAAAAGGTAACTGTTCCTCTAGCAAACTAACAGTAACTCACTGAAGTTTCTGAAATCAGAGGGGAAAAAACCTTGGGAAAGTAGTATTTTATGAGTTTTGTGTGGGAGAGAAAAAGTTCAACACAGAGTCCCCAGAGTAAAGCTAAGGGGACAGCCATTTTGGGTGCTTGGAAATGCCGCTCATGCAGCTGGCTGTTCAGCCATTTCTCTTTCTTGAAAATCTAGATTTCAAAAACAAATGCAAGTCCAAAGCTATATGCTACTGTGTTCATAATACTGATAGCCCTGGGAAAACTGGATCCAGGGTTGTACTTGCTCATTAGTTTCAGTAACACATTCATGTCAAAATGCTATTGCTTATCCACAGGAAAATACTTAGCTGTCCTGGTAAATGACAAGCTGCAGCCGTGCTTCCTTTCTGGGCACTGGTGAGAAGAGCTGTGCCGAAATCCCTCCAGGACAAATGACAAAGTCGTACTGCGTGGCTGCAGCTCTGGACAACAATGTACTCTGGCTACGGCGCAATCGGGCTGCATCCGCAGAATTTGCATACTTAGTTTTACTCCTGTACCTTGTGAACAATGTACATAGTTTCTAAAATGGACACTGAATATATCGTTTCTGTTTCTAAACATATTGGGGAGATTAGAACCCAGTGATTACCTGCTCCGGTTAAAAAAGGAAGATGTTTAAGATACTGGTTAAGAAAGAATGTCTTTTCTTCTTCTCTTTTTTCCTGCAGGTTTCTCTGCTGCAGAGAATTTCTCTTTGCAATCAGAATCTTGGCTTACAGGTCCGCAGCTCTTGTATTGGTTATTTTCTTCACTCCTAGAGAAATAGGTGTGTGCCTTGGCTGGCTGGTGCTGTAAATCTCCCACTTGGCTAGAACAGAGATAAGCGAGAGTGCGGTTCGGGACTCAGACTTACTGAAGTTGAGTGAGGTCAGATTTTTGGACAGTCTTTGGCTCCACTGTTCGTTTGCATTGTTACTGTTAGAAATAGCAGATCTGTTCAGAATAGTTCTGTTATCAATTTAAATATTTTTTGACTGTGTGAAAATGGCTGTTGATTTCTACAGATCTATTTGTTTTTTAAAAGTACTCACCGGATAGCCCAGCCGATACATTTCAGTGATTAGGTTGCTTGGGAGCTGCTGATTTTGAATTTTCGTGGTGTGTGACTAGTCACCTAACTCTCGTGTTACTGCGTTGGTTTCATTTTTCAGCAGCAGGCTTTTAAAGAGCAGGTAAATAACTGGAGGGAGGTTTATAGCCTGTACACAGAACCCATTTTCATGTGATCCTCAGATCTTTTTGGGTACAGTCTGTGAAAGTTGTCAGGCTTAGATATTTCCATGAATAAATCCAAGGTTAGTTACAGGAGCAATGAGTAATAGCAAACAAGAGCAGGCTTTTTTATCTGTATTTCAAAAATGTTGGTAACTTGCTTGAGGAATTGCTTTGCTTAGCTGAATGGTGAGCTGGAGCATATCAAAATGCTTAGCACGGGTGACGTACTAGTCTGATATTTGGATATTCTTTATAAATTTATATATAAACGTTTGCAACTGAGAGATCAGTCGGCAGATTACCGCATCATAAGCTGTTTTACAGCTATTTGTGTACAAAACATTAGCAGGGACATGGAGGAGAAGTGATTCAAACTGGATTTTAAACATCATGCAGATAAAGCTAATCAGGAAAGGGTGACATCTCATGGTGCTGGTTGGGTTTTGATCCCGAGCTTGCTCATCTTAGAGGAGAGAAAATGCTAAAAGTTTCTGGGACTTACCAGACCGGTCACAGCTCCTGAGTGTCCGGGTTGCAGTACTTCCAGTTAAGCAGGAAAGCTTCCATAGGCTAACCCACGTCTCTGAGGCCTTGGTCTGAACGCCCCCATCCCACCCCCCGCTTTTTTTCGTTGTTGTTTTTTATACGGAATGAAAGCTCTGCTGAAACTAAACGTGCTGTAACACGAGTTTGTCTCCCTAAAAAGTGGTTGACATAGGAAAGGGCTGTCAACTCAAACTCTCGGGTGAGTTTTCAGATCCCTTTCAAGTTCTTGATCCTTTTTTCTAAGTGGCCAAAGACCTGATTTATGCCACTAACTACTGCTTGCTTTCCTTATCACATCAGCTGAGTTTGCCAGGGATAATTCAAACAATTGGCTTGTAAAATGGGAATCGGAGAAGGTTATTTTTGCTGGAGCTCATAGCTGCTGAAATCGCTGGACTACGCTGAAGTCTTCCTGTGTGGCTGGGGTGGGCTGAGGAGGAGCTCTTGGAATGGCTCCCAGAGCGCTTGGCGTTGGTTCCCTTGTGTGCTGCTAACGCGCTCGGGAAATGGCAAAGAGCTCACTTGCTCAGAATTAGTCCAGTCTGTGAGATGCCCTCATACCGCTGTGGTAATAAACACGCTAAAATTGTGTGTAACTTGCAGGAAAAGCTCCGTCCTACAAGTGCCCATGTAACTTGCCTGTTTTACCTGAAAATGCTTATTTTGGCATGTGTATTTTTACTGTCAGCCTTCTTTACAAGTGAGCTTTTTGGGGAAAAAAAGAAAAAAGGCATTCAATTAACTGTTGTGAATATGGGGTAGCTATGTAGACTACAGTAACTGTCATAGTGATATATTCCTATAATATCTCTTCTTTTTGTAGTATGATATTTGTACTCATGTGACAACATGGTTCACTAAAACAGTTCATTAGAGACCATATTTTTAGTTGATGTGTCAGCATAGGTCTGTGAACTTCTGTAGGTCTCACTCGTTTATACCAGCTGAGGATCTGCCCTGCAGGTGCTTGGAGTGTGGGTTAGTGGGTGTTAGGTTATTTTCTTTGTCTACTTCCCTTTAAATTTATAGCATTATAAAATGCCTGGTGGAGAAATATAATAAAATAATCTTATAAAATTGCACCTGCACTTCTTTTTGTTTTCCCTGTTCTTCAGTTCTTTATATTTTTGATTTCTTTATTGCATCCCCATCTCTTATTCTTTCACATTTTATTCTCTTGTCTTTATTTTCTTTTCTCTTCGTTTCTGCTTCTTGTCTTGTTCCTCCCTTACCTTTGAGAAGCAGCGTCTCACTTCCCCTCAGCCCTCCTCTTCCTGAGCCGGGCCCCCCATTTCTTCCCTGCTCGGCTGCTTTGTTTTCTCTCCATTCAAAGACGTGTAACCAGGGGCCTTGTAGGCCTTAGTGCCTGCCCCTGCTTGAGCTTTTCTATGCCCACGAGCAGTGAGCTGTTGAAATGATGATGCAAAGTCACCTTTAAATGTTAACACCATTCTCTGCCCATGGTAGGAAATTCAGCTGTTTCTCCTTTGTAGTTTTAGTTGTGTTGAGACACAGTTATAAGCTGTGCTTGTCTATATATACATCTGTACTGTCTTATTCACATCAGGATTTTGTTATGTATTATTTGTAAAATCTCTTATATAAATTGCTATATACTTATATAGAAATGCTGAAACCACCATATAATATAAAAAATAGGAAACCTGTCAATCTCTTGTACATTTTTTTTGGATGAGTTGGACCATAATCTAATAAGAAGAGGGTAAAACTCAATAGAGAGTTGCTAATATGCTGCAAATATTACCAACAGGATATGAAAGTCTTAGATCATGAAAGTGAAATGATAAACAAAGTCTATAAAGTCTCCTTTGCAGAATGTAAAAGTTTTAGAAGGGAAGGTTTTCTGTCATTTGTTTTCATTAAATTTGCCATGGTGACTCCTAATGTTAAAATATTAGGGCTCTTTTAAAGCAAAAGTGGTTCCTTTCTTCCTAATTTGTTGCTCAGACTCTACTTGCTTCTGAGCTCTGATGAAAGGCCGTCTTAGAAAACCTCTTGGTAAATAAAGTCCACCCTGCTAAAAAGCAAGTCACCAACCAAATGGGAAAAAAGTCCTCTTCCCCGGCTACACCGCGTGCCCAGGAGAAGCCCTGATGTGGGATTTATGCTGTAGCTGTATTCTTCCATCCTTTTCATGGTTTGAGGGGGCTGTACTCAAGTGAGGTCAGCTAATGAGATGGCTCAATAGATACAAATAATAGATACAGATTAATTTCTGTTTGGCTCAAACCAGTTAGTTTCTGTGCCATTATATCAAATTGCTCAAGGACTCTGTGCGTTTCTGAACTGAAGGTGATTTCTTGTCACATCACTTTCAATGACACAACTAGGAATAAGGCAAGGAGATAGCTGAAAAGAACTGTGTGTTGGCCCAAGCAAGTGCTGAGATGAGCGCCAAAGCACAAGTAAGTCAGGGAGGGACTGGTAACAAGCAGGAGATTGTGTGGTTGAAGAGATAGCAAGAAAGTGGCAAGGGGCTGAAAACACAGCCTCCTTCTGGGAGGGATTCTGGCAATACATCTTGTGTTGCTGCCTGACACAGTTTAAGGATTGATTAAAGCTGTCGCCTGAGCAGAAGCATGTATATACAAAAGAAATAAGTCATGTAGGTGTGACAAAAAGAGCGTAAATAAAAGAGACAAAACTTAAGAGCTACCAATCAAGCATTTTGTTTGAGTTGCTACAGGAGCGCTGTTTTGTTACAGGTCCTTTGAAACTCGCTTGCCTAGCTTTAGTGGTTTTCATCTCTGTTCATATAAATTACTCTTTCAGACTGTGATCGAATCCTCCTTTGTTGAGCAGCAATCACTGGAAATGGGAATCCAAGCTGGTAGCTAAGTCTGAGAAATTTAGGTCATACCTATATGATGGTCTGGCTAAGACAGTTTCTATTTCAAGCAGCAGAGAGAGACTCATCTGAAGACACCATTGCAGTTTGTTAACACCTGTGATTTGTAGAAAAGTTGCAGCTTTTTGTTGCTCTGTGGGGTGCTATGACATTGTTCTGTGAGGTACTTACATAGCCATAAAACACAGATTTATGGGCATAAATCAGAAAACAGATTGTAGTGTGGTCTGGGATAAGAAATCTTTGAATGCCAGTATAGGATGAATGAAACTTGTAAAGAGTTGAAGGAAGCCTCCCTTTTTCTTGGCATGAAAATGTAACTTGACTCACTCCATTCTTCTGTTCCCTACAACTGACTTCCAACTTTCCATCCCCTCAGGTGAGTCCTGCCGCGTTTCTAATTTCAGAAGTGAGCATTCCTGAGTGCCAGATCTTTCAAGCTTCAAAAGGGAACTAAATGATAGTACAAGAAACGGAGTACTGGTCTGTAAGCAGATATCTTAGAGACAGAACATAATTTGGGCATATAGACAATCACTTTTCAACTTATGTGCCAGGAGTTTTCTGGTTGTGTATAATGTAGGGATGATTTAAAGGTATTTACTGATGAGCTGAGGAAAAGAGATGTAGAAGTGGCAACACTTAAAATCAATAAAAAATTCTGTGTTAATTGTTAAGACTTGCAGAAATTCTGAGTTGCCAAAGAAACCTAAAAGGGTAATATGACAGATTAAAATAATTTTGAAAATGCAGAGTAATGCCCAGTGTGTATGAAGATTTAGATCAGTCTTCTTAAAACCAGAAATATGGAAAGATGACTACATTTGAATTCCTTATGTATCGGCATTTTGATGTTACAAAGAATTGCAGAGCTGTTGATCCCCATTGTGCATTGTAGATTAGTGGGAAAGGGTGCAAAGTCAACTTTTTGGTCTCCAAGTATAGTAATGAGCTGCTGCAGAAGGTAATTACCCAGGAACAAGATGGATCTTACTACATTCCTTCTCCTGGAATAAGGGACGGCATTACCCCAAAGTCCCTGTATATGTCTGACATTCAAGGTCAGTGGACTGTCTATGGGTTTTGAACACCGGGTGAGACTTTCTTGCACAACGAAACTAGACATAGGAATATCAGTAGTATGCTAGTGATCAAATGATGTAACTGGGCAATTTTTTTCAAGCGTAGCCTTCAGCATGGAACTGCTAATTCTGTTTTCAACGCTTCCTTTTTGCTGCTTGAAAATGTAAAGGTGTAGGATTGCCGTGCTCAGAAGTGTCCTGTAGATTTTGGTGAGAATTTTGCTCAGATAAACACTACAGATGTATCATGTTACTTGATCGTTTTCTCCAGGCTTTCTTTTTAAACAGAAAGCACAGAAGTATTTTAATTTCTTATAGTTTCCTCTGCTTTATTTATTATTAGTGGTCCTGATTCTTAGTTGTACATATTTTATAAATGTTATTGTCCACTGAAGATAGTGTGCTGAGAAAATACCAATGGTGATTTAATACGGCAACAAATGGAATATTTTTGACTATGAAAAATTCCTGCTCACTGTACTTAATGTGAAACATAACTTTCTTCCTTTTCTTTAATGATCTAAACTCTGTGTCAGTGAAGCACTTAACAGTGCTCTGGTACAAAGGGCTGATAGAGAAGACGAGCGCAATCCCAGCAAAATTGTATAAAACCCAATTAACTCAATGCAATTCTATATTTTCTGTTGTAGCAGAAATTTTTATTATGCCCCTGCATAAATCCAAAAAGCTGCAAAAAATAGTTTTGGAACAGATGATTTTAGCGTCAAGTAAATGTCATGGAGAAAAACATTAGACTGGCTTAGAAGCTGTAATTGCTGTGCCGTTCCCAGGATTGGCACAGCCAGAGCGTACTGGTTCTCCTCAGTTTCATGCTGGCCAAATTTGGGTGTTTTATAGAACTGCAAAAGTGGCGAGCAATAAACGTGACAGTCCTCCTACAAATCCTGAGAGAATTCCCAGTATCTAACTGAAAACTGCTCACAAGCAGGAAGCAAAAATCCCATCTCTTACTAAATTAATTACACTTATTTGCAGCAAGGGGAATTCCAGTCAAAACAACAACAGGACTTCCTTGCAGAAGAATGAATGGGTATAAGTGATACAATCATTAATATACTTATAGAGAAAATTGGAGGAAGGTTTCCAGCAATCAGGGAAATTAGGTTCTGGAACAGCCTTGTAGTCAGACGATCGAGGCAGAACCCTTCCTGGCTATGAGGTAAGTTCTCTGCACGCGACTGTGAGGAGACCTTTAAGTTTCCTTAATGGATGAAAAGATAAGCCATCAGTGACCAATTTCTGCTCTGCATTGCCTTTCATAAGGAAACGTTTGTCTCCACAGATAGCCATAACGAAGTAAGCGCCTGGGGTGTGAGCAAGGCGTAGCAAGAGGCAGGACTTGATATTCCAGTCAGTCCTTTTCCAGGCCACATGGGAAGATAGTTTGGGGGCAGGGCAGAACAAGTGTGCAAAGACACAGTAACGATTCAGATCGCTTATAGTGCTGCTTCTGTGAAAATCAAGTAAAATTCTGCAGCCTTATGGCTACTGTAGTTATGCAACGTTTTTGCAACTACCCTATGCCATATTAGGAGAAGCTGCTGAGGTTGCCTCGGGCTTCGTGAAATTGGTATGGGGGTATGAGCTCTGGGCAATGGACCGCTGAACGTACCTGACACTCAGCAAGCAGCTATTGCTCATCTTATTGACAGGTACTCTTTTTAGGGGGGAACAGAGGGGAAGCAAATGAAAGCCTTTAGTGCAGATGAAAAAGGTGAGTTTTGAAGGCTCAGCAGTTTTGCTCCAGGAGTCTTAGGTAATATTATTCTATTGGATTTCATTATTTAATAGCGATTCCTCTGCTTGTGAGGTTCAGTGTTATAAAGGGGACTTCAAGGACAGTCACAGCATAATGAAGTAGGCTCTTGAGCATACACAAATGGGTCAGTGAGTGTTCCAGATGTTGGGTCTTATTACCTTTTACTTGCATTAGCTTTAAATCAGTGCAGTTCTGCTGTCGTCTTTGGCATCGCCCCGATTTCTGTCAGTGTGAATATTGGAGCTGGCCCTGATGATGTGCAATTTCACATGCAAAATGGAATCCTAATTGCTTATCAAACGGAAAAGCCTTTACTCACATTTTTGAGTGAGTTTTTTTTTTTTTTTTGTTTCTCTCCCAACTTCTAGAATAAATCTGCAGTGTTGTGGCTGGGCTGTTGTTACTAAAGGCTGTAAAAAAAACTTAGTTCCAGATCATTGTTCACAGACAATAGATTCTAGAAGAAATTTCCAAAATGCAGATTTATAGATCAATTGTTATGTGTTCTGAAATGTAGTTGATGAGGAAAGATACAGGGAAAAAAAGTGATGATATTGTCTTCCTCTATGTCATAAATTAATTGCTTTTTCTCATTCAATGCGTTTTGCATTTTTGCTCTGCTCAGGTACGTTTTATAAAAATGTAATGGTAATTTTGCCATTTTATAGTCATTTACTTGTCTTTCACTACTTTTCACTACTTATGCAAGACTTTAAGGATGGTTGAATGGTTCATAAAAATAATAAATTTATTTCCACCGAAGAGAGTAGGAGGAATCCAGAGATCTACTGTGCATGAACTGTTTTTCGGTGCGTTGACAAGTTCAACGTGCTTCGCACTTGCTGAGTATGTCCGTACCGCTACGTGGTGGTGGTTGCTGCACTACTGCTCTGCTCACATGCAGCAAATGCGGCAAGTTCTGGATGCACTGGACTCCCTGTGCGAAGCCCACAGAGCTGGTTTTTCATATGCAGTTAGTCTGAGACAGCTGGGGACAGCGCGCGGGTCAGATGAGTTTGGCACGTGTATACAGTTTGTGGGAAGGTGCTGCTCACGCTCAGCGACCTTGAAACCAGCTTTCTGTTATAGGTGGCAGAATGACACATTCTTCTCCTGCCTTTCCCATATTCCTAATTTCACTCCTGTTTTTTTTTTTGATGGTTCATTTTCATTTCTGTTCTTGTGCTATGAGTAATTCATATTTAGACAGATTTTATTTTTCCGTTATGCAGATTTCTTACCTCAGCTTTGTGAGGTAGTAGAAAAAGCAAGACCTTTTCTTTTTCCCTGCCATTAAATCCCACTGATGTCTTTTAGAGCACTGCGGCTGTCTGAGGTTGCTGTGTCAGATCATCTGCGGCTCTGTTACACAGGAATACTTTTAATAATCATAAGTGCCCCTGTGTCTTATGGGTTTTAATACATATTCATTCAAAATTATTTGGATTCTCTAAATAGTAATTTAGTCTGTTAACTTTGGTTTCTTCTGGAAAGTCAGTGTCATTAGCAGTTACATTACAGCAGTACTACATTAATCTTTCAAGCAATGTCTTAATCGCCTAATATTTTTGAATTCAGTCTCTCATGTCCTAGCTTTCTCTCTGAACTATTCGCAGGGTGCCTCATCAATACACTTTGAGTGCAATGTGAGCAACACTGTGTTTGGACTGCAGATATTCCTGCAATTCAGTTCTGGCTGTTGATTTTTGTAAATCTCTATCTTCTCCATTAGCTACTGTGGCCAAGTAGACATTGGGACTGCTCTTCCTTAGGCTTAGTGTCTGACGGAAGGTAGTGGGGGATTTTCCTAGCGGTTATATAATTCTAAATTTTGCTTCCCCTGCTGGCTGAGCTTATGCAGAGTCTTGAGTCAAGTTTTACAGTATTCTTCAGAAAATGCAGTTTTATTAATAACAATATTTCATTAATAATTTAATATTGAACGTGTTCACAGAATTGACTGGAAAAGTCTACACAGATATTTCAAACTTGTTTCATTTTGATATTGTTGAAAATTTTATTTTTCCACCTTGATCCCTTTTGGTTAGGATTTTATTCTAAAATATTTGGTGTTGACGTACTACTCATAACACATATCATACACGTAGTTACTATCACAGGTATAGTGTATATAGATATGAAGTCTGAATGTATGCTTCCTTTATTAAAGTACGTCTCTTAGTCCAGTCATCATATAATTGGAAAAATATCCGCTATAGATGCTATTTCCATGCAGAATTCACCTTACATTTAACAGTGTCTTGGGGGGAAAAGAGTATTTTCATTACCTATTCAGCTGATCCCTACTGCAGTTTCAGTTAATATTTTTATCAAGCAAATAAAGATCGTTTGCTATCAGTGGCATAGATTACTGGATATTCAAAAGTACCGTGTAGTTAGATTCTTCCAGTTTTTCCTTTCAGTTTCTTTTTAGAGTGTTTGATTTTAAAACAGTAAGATAAGCAGGCCTCTGTCTGCGGAGATGCCTGCTCAAGTCCAGGTCCGACTGAAGACAATGCCTTGTGTCACCGCACTGAGTAGCGTGGGCAGAATTTCCTTCTTTTCTCCCTTTTCAGCACTGAGTCAGTCTATAGTGGATGAAGACCCAGTGTTTATGCTTTCTATGCCTAAGTTAACTGAGCTTTTGCTTCCAAAGGAGACTTTCTGTTTTGCAGCATATATTACACTGAACTCAAAACCCTGCATTCTTCTTATAGGTCCCCCGAAATCTCTTGATAAGCACTTCTTGCTTAATAGGGTTGTTTTTAATCATCAGACAAGAAGAATAAAAGCAATCAGGTATAGGACACACAGAAAGATCGGATTTTTAAGGTTGGTTAGGTGCCTAGTGTTGTAAAAAAGCATCACGGTGGGCTTTTCAAAACACTTTTACACCAAGGGAGTTACCTACTAAGATGTATCTGAAAATCCTTTCTGTCCCTTGTTTTCATCTTTAGACATGTAAGCACCTTTGAAAAGACAGCACCAAGCCCATCAGCAAGTCAGAGGTAAAGAAGCTGACAGACATGAAAATACAAAATGACTCTCGAGCGAGACAGTGATTAAATTTAAACATACCAATGCTCCACTTTTCTACCTATTCCTTGAATATTTGCTTGACTCTTTTTTTTCTGGTCCAAAAGTCTGTGCTGGCATTTCATTATTTGCTGTTCACTGTTCATCATTTGTTATTCTTTTGTTTAAAATGTTTCAGTCATCCAGCCAGAGTGCCAGAAACGCTGTTAGATAATTAAGTTGGTCAAATTGTTCCAGAAATAACGAAGAGGTAGGTACTGAGGCGAAGACTGTGCAAGCATCCCCAGGACCGAAATTTGTTGACATAAAATATTTAGCAAATACTTGCAGATAATGAATGTTTGAATAAAATTATGGTCAATACATGGAGAACTTGTGATAAGAAGAGAAAGGGCTGAATTCATGAGAATATTATTTGCAACAAATAATTCAGCCAGGTATAGTTAGCACAGAACTGATGGCTAAAACCTCGATTTGCTTTATATTTCACAAATTTCACATTCTGCCATTCATTTATCAAGAGTGAATGTTTTAATTAGCTTTCTAGAAATCTGAGGGCTTGTAATCAATTACATAAGCTTAAAAAATGTTTGTCTACAAAGCAGTTGTTTTGCTTTGAAGTTAGTTCTGCGTTTTCATGTGTATGAAAATGTCTTAATTAGTCCTACTGAGGTGAAAAATAGGTATTTACACAAGTCTGCAGAATGAATGTGCTAAAGAGTAAATCCCAGAACTTTGGGGCCTTAGGCGTCTTGCTCAGCCTAGTTTGCCCTCGGACAGCTTCCGTCTTGTTCAGCAGAAACATTTTGGCATCTCACTTCTTTGTAGGCACAAGAGGTTACACTTGGATTGCTGTTCACAAAAATGCATGTAATTTTGAGATCCTGACTGATTTGATAACAGGTAGAGGAGCTGGTGTTTTATAATGAACACAATGTATTTTGGGTAGTTTGTCCTCTTTACAACTTATGAATTGTCCATGAACAGGTTAGTTTATTTGCATTTTGAATTATTTTCTAAATAGTTCTGGTTCTGTAGAGAACAGAGGATTTGGTGTTTCCAGGTTCCTAATTAATCCTGAGCAGATATATGGTATATTAGAAACCAATCACACTTAGGGAACGGTAGTTTGTTTCATAAAAGCAGGATTCGGGTGCAAATTCTTTCATGGCACATTCAAAACAAACTCTCCAGAAATATGTTGTAGTAGTAATTTATGATTAGTTTTCAATAGCTCTCCTGCCCTTTTTTCCTATCTACTTGCAGAAAATGCTCACAAAAGAAATATGGACAAAGTGAGAATTCCTGGCTTGGTGTGATTTTATTTTATTTTATTTATTTATTTTTGATGTAAACTTCAGGTGAGGTTGTCAGCCTTTGACTAACTTCAGATAAAAAGGTGCAAGAGTTTGTGTTAAGTACTGCCCTGGCTTGTCAGTAGAAGGTTGAACTGCTTTCTGTAAAACATATTGAATAAGATTTTTACTGAAAATATGGAGAAATTAGTGCTTTCACTAGGATAAGTGCTTAATGACTTTTAATAGTAGAATATCTGAGGGAAATTGTACTGAAGAAGTGACTGTCATTTGCTGCACTTATATCATTGGGAATTTTGCTACTGGTGTTGACTTGGATATACCAGGATCCAATGTTATAATCATTCCTGCTGATGGCAGGGTAGGGTAAAACATCGAAGGATCACCAGGTAGGGAGATCTGCGGGGGAAGAGGCAGGTTTCTGCAGTGCTTGTGTCAGACCTGTGGGACTGGATCTTCACATGAGAAATGAAGTGTTGGAGCAGGCCTCAATTCTGAGGGTGCAACAACAGTACTAGCAAGGAACACCGTAACTGTGTGTTAAAACAGAATGGGTTTGTATCCGTTAGTCCAACAAAGAGATAGGAGCCTTGTTGGGCAAGCTCCCAGGCTTGGAGTTGCGATTTTTGCTGCCTCCCCTGCTGCCCCCTGCTTGCTTCCAGCTGCATCTTATACTTCCTTTGGAACTGGGGAGCACCTGGGATCATGGGGAGACTGAGCAGCTACCTGGCATATACAGAGCACGGCTGAGGAAACACTGATTTAAGACCCAGACTTTGGCCTAGCGCGCTGCAGCGTATTGTTAGGTCCGCTTCTCTTGCGTAGCCAAGCAAAAGTGGGAGACTGAACAGAAACCGAGTGGCCTCAACTTTGAGGGCTAATGGAGGGCGTCCAGCGAGACCTGGTCTTTCCTTCTGCCGTCGTTTCAGGCACCATGAGTCGCTGTTGCTCAGATAAACCAATACAGAGCATATTGCTGAACAGGGTAAGAAACGATCATTTTCTTCAGAACGGTTGTTCTGATGCCTCTTCTATACTCTACTCTGGGAGCTTTTCAGATCTTTGAACCTCTAGTTCTGATTTTTTTTCCTAATTGCATAGCAAGAAAATATATGAAGTTTTAGCCAAATGTTTAAATACAGTGCCTTTCAGAAACAATTTCAGCTGAACTCACTGAACATTAAAAACCTACTTCAGCTGGCTGTGAAGAGAGTCCCGGCTGATGTTCTGTAAGA
Source organism: Dromaius novaehollandiae (assembly GCF_036370855.1). Lineage (NCBI taxonomy): Eukaryota > Metazoa > Chordata > Aves > Casuariiformes > Dromaiidae > Dromaius > Dromaius novaehollandiae. Next base: position 20,018,526 of record NC_088105.1, on the reverse strand, counting down.
CAGGGTCTGATTTGAAAGCCAGTGATAGCAGCAGGAAACTTTCTATTTGGTTCAGGAGGTTTTGGATTAAGCCTTTTGTATGCAGACATTTTAATGAGGGGTGTACATTTTCCTGTCCCTTGTATGCAGCAGCAGGTATTGGATGATTGGGCTGTACAACACATTGGATTTCATAAATATTCTCTTTGGGCTAAATTACTTGTTACACATTATTAAAGTTTTATCCAAACTTAAGAATTCCTGTGAGATATTTCAGAAGGCACCAAAGCAATGCATGCTTGATGACACAAATTTTAATTTCTCCAGATACACAATATATAATCAATAAAAAAAATTCCTGTTTATGAAGCTTTCATTTTGGAGAAGATAGGGATTTTTGGATATACCAGAATGATATCTGGACATTAATTTTGAGAAATGTAAAGCCTCTACTGGGAGAAAAGAACTGCCTTGAGGGTTTGGAAAGACGAACAAGGAATGATACTTTGGACTGCTCATTGCTTCCAGCATCCTCAGATCGAGTGAAGTACACTTGATCCTAAAGGAAGATAATTGCTAATTCTCTATACTCCCAAAGTGGCAATCTCCTTATTATAATGCTAGATCATATACCAGTTTGTCCCTTATCTAATGCGGCTGGCTAATTATTAAAATACTCCATTTTTCTCCAGCTGTTGTCTTCTTTGGTAAACAAATTGCTAAGTTCAATTGGCTTCCATTTGCACTTCAGTGCTTCTTGACAGTAAACATTCTGCAAAGATGAGGTGCCTCAGGGTGTTTATAATCTCCAAGGGAAGGCGAAGCACATGTAGGCGTAATTTCACTAATTTTTTTTAATATTGGCTTCCTCAAAGCATAGCTTTTAAAGCTTGAATGAAAACTGTTTGCCCTCGCCCCTGCCCCAGTCCAATATTAACGTTGCCTACTGCCCCTTCTGCGCTGGGCTGCAGCTCGCCTCTGCCGCAGCGGCAGCTGTGTCCTCAGGAGCTGAAGGCGATTAAAGTGCAAAAAGTGTATTGTTTTAGTCGTGTGCAGCATTTCATTTAGAAATGGCTCAACCTGAGTTAGAAAGTGAACAAACTGTGCTGAAACAAGTTCTCATCAAATAGTTTTTCTTTCACTCACACTGCAAAGAAAAAGTGGTGGCGGGTACGAGATGGTTAGTGAGCATAAGCCCGTAGAGGAGTGCATTGGTCCTCTGTGCTACCCCTCTTCCTCTAAGCATTTGTGTTGTGAGCCGTTTCAGTCACATTTCTTCTGCAAAATAGCAATCTGTTACAAGCCTTCCAGCTCGTCGTCTTTACATGCAAGGTCAGAGGTAGATAATTAGGAACTAATGGGCCTCGAGGAAATGTTCTTTAAAAGGTTTTCAGACTCTCAGGCAAGAAATAGCTACGTGCTCATGGTTTGTCCGAGCAATTATCTTACCTTCCACAGGACTTTTTAAAAGGTTTTTTCCAAAAAAGAAAAGCCTGCAGAGTTTTAAGAATTGCCAGATTATTACATATGGTTTTAGTCCACGCAGCATTTTTGTGATCACTTCCCATGTGGCAGATTTTACAACGGAAGAGGAAGTAGCGTGAGAGCGCCGCGATGCTGGAGCTGCCGCCTCGCCTCTTTCCGCGCAGGCGTAGCGGGAGCCAGTGGCAGGGCGGGCCGCGCTGTGCCCTGCGGAAGCAGCTGTAGCGAGGGGGCTCCCCGCATCAGTTCCGTGAGTGTTAGCATCTGTAAGATGGAAGGGGTGACAACAGGTCCTCCTCCAGCTCGGAAAACAGTCACTCTATCCGGCCGGGCGGTCAGGGTGATGGACTTGTTCTGGTTGTTACGTTCTGTTATGTTCTATAGCATGATAATTTTGTTGGCAAATTGTAGTATTCTGTTTCAATAAATGTATACCGTGGTAAGAATAGCTTAGAAATAATTGGCTTGTTTAGTGAATTTTCTCACCTTTAATGAAATAGCGATTTAAAAACTCTAGAGAAGTATGTTTGTCCACATTATTTTAAAATGTGATTTTTTTGGGGAAAAAAAGATTTTCTTTGGCAAAAAATTGAAGTTGTCATTGAAAATATATGAGATATCCTACTCCTGTAATAATAGTGATGCTGAAATCAGTAGACTCAGAATACGAAGTTATATCATACTGGCACTTCTTAGAAATTCATACCAGCAGAGTAGGCAAGAATCTCATTGAGTCAAATATATCCAGGTTTTGCAATTGTCTTTCATTTTGTATCGGAAAGAAAAGTAAAAAAAATGTTTGTGCTGAGGGCATGAAAGAGAGAAGGGCGCAGACCGCGAGCTGCTCGCCAGCCTGAAGGGCAGGGCCTGCAGAGGGGCGCCCGCGGCCTGCCCGGCCTGCGCCCCGCACAGAAGGGCATCGCCTTCTCTCGCGCCCCGGGCCGGGGCCCCAGGATACCGTGGGGGCTCCTGGCTGCCCTGTCTTTACCTCGGGCTCTGCTTTTCTGACACACGCTCCACCCCAAATTGGAGACATCTTTGCACTGAAAAAAATATGCATTTGGAAAAGGTCCTGACTGGTTAGCTTAAAGTGGTAGGGAGATGGCACATTGACCTGAACAGGCCAAACGTACGTATCAGTCCAGTTTTAAAACATTGTTCTCAGCACCAAAAGGTAGAAGATAAATTCGAGTGCTGGCAGGAGAAACACACTGTGCTTTTACCTTTCTTAGGTTAACTGAGCCACAGAATGGAAGACTTGGGTTCTCCAGCTGTACTATTGTTATTTAATTATTCAAGAGGCAGGAAGAAAATTGAAAACAAACATCTCTTTGGGGCCTATTAAACAGAGAGAGCGCGCGAGGGCAGGGAATACTGGGAGCTAATGAGGTTACTGCAGTGTTGCGAAGGCGAAGAAGCAGAGAACAGCTGTGATGGGAACTGGCAATGTGAGCGCAGCAATTCTGGGATATTTCAAGGCTGCAGTGGGTGCTCAGGGGCGAGACTTGATAAGCTAATGGAAACAATTGTTCATTAACATTTTATTTAAAATATTTATGAAATTCATGTGTTTCTAAATATTTCCAGACTAATTCTATGAGGTCAGACTATAATGAAGGGGAAGAATTAAGGAGAAATAATGTATCTGAAAGATGTGACAGAGTTTGTTAATCACATTCAATCCAGATTGGCCACTTGGAGCAGTATAAAGTGAACGAACTCTAGCTAGACCGTGGCTGTTTCTTTGAATACAGGAAATTTCTGCAGGTTCTGTATCTAAATGATCCCAGAGTTTGCAGGGGAAGATGATGTGTGCTGTGAAAGAGAAGTGCATCAGCGCTGAGGGATTCCTGTGTAACGCGGCACGGCTGTGACATGTACTTCCACTGAGATTAGTCTCCGAGAAGCCTGTGCAGGAAGATTAACGCTAATTGTCAGTGGTAAAAATGATCAAAATCGGCAACAGCAAACTGAATTGCTGGATTGCCCGGTTGCACTTTGTAAGTCATAGGCATTCTGGATCATAAGAGCTTAATATTTAGGAGTGAACTCTTTAACATTTCATTAGACATATGTGGTAGAGGCAAGAGATGGGAACCTTTTTCCCCTGCTGCTTGGATGTTCTGTTTTTGAGCAAGCTGTCATAGTAATGGCACGGTACATGCTCAGACTTATGTTAACAGCTTTCCGCAGTTGATATACTATTCCCTTTGGGCAGTCTGCGTGCCAGCATTTGGCATGTGCACAAAGGAGGGAACTGAGACGGGGAAGGTGGATGCTCCTTGGTTGGCAACTGTCTTAGAAAAGATAAGACATCAGACTATTTCATATGATTTAGTGATAGCCTGAGATTTTTCCAGCCTTTTCCTAAAAGGTATAGGTTAAACAGTGCAGATCAGACTTCAAGTACAGATTATGTTTTTTAAAGAATAGTGTGAAAAACGTATGCGGGTTGCACCAGCTGCGTTCTGGGATTCTTTTACCGCAGTGGAGCTTTGTCAGGGTTTGGAAAAGACCTCTACAGAGTAAAGACCAATACTCCGACAATATTATCTGAGTGTCTAATACTGTAAAGCACGCTTGTCTGAACTGTGGTGCAGTATGCCTGAGAGTAATGTTGGCCTATAAACATGCTTAACTCTGTGCAGCTTCCCTGAAAGCTGTAACTGCTGGTGAATTTACCTACTCACATAATACCCTAATTAGTAGTTTAGTATACTTTTTTTCCTTTACAGATATGCAAACTGACGTATAGGTTAGTTGTAGCTTTACGTCAAAGTTTGCAGGAGAAACAGGAAAACAACTCGGATTTAATTCTGCTCTCTAGCTTCGGGAAGAGAACAACCTTCATCCAATAATCTGCTCTTTCCACTACATTCACTATTATGCCCTGGTTATTGTTCATTTTATTTTAAGGTATGTCACTGAAGATGATGTTCCTAGCATAGGTGTGCAATGTAGGTATCCTCTACAGACGGGGACTCTCTGCCTCTCTGACAGCAGAGCGGCCGTCATTTATTTCACATGCTCTAGAAGCTGCAGCCTTGTAAGCTCCCTGTAGCCAAAGTTTGGGATTTCTAGATAGAATAGTCAAAGTTCTACTGGTCTGCTGTTGTCCAAAATATTCAGTCTTTTTCCACATAAGTATCAAAAAAATTTGAAAAAAGGTTCAGTTTTGGTGCAAAGCGTTTCTTCTCCTGATTTCGTCTCTCGGCAGCTCAGAACTCAGTATACAAAGCACCTGTGACCATGCTCAAAGGCAGGCAGTAAACACGGCTTATCAAAGGCATTCAGATTTCTAAGGTTTGTTTGTGTCAGCGGAAGTTATGAACCTTTACTTATCTTCAAAGCTCTGACCTCCCAATTGATTCCAGAATGTGCCAAAATATTATTTTCTTCATGAATAGTCTTCTAAAAGCAGAAGAAACATACCTTTTTCCTTGCTTTGTTTGGTTCTGAGAAATTTAGCAGTTCCAGAACAGCAATTTTTAAATAGTAGGCATCTTAAAAAAAAGTTTTGACCATCATCAGGTAACAACAGCTTATTTTTACAAAAGCCATAGATGGCAAGCATTATCTGTTATTTATGTGCTCCAGTAAGATTTAAACTTCAGTGATTTCACTGTTTCAGTCTTGATTTATACTAGTACTAGTGAGATCAGAATCAGCATCGCTGGATTTCAAGACGCAACATAACTCATAGATTTAGTATAGCGCAGAATTAACTTTAAAAATTCAGAGTGCAGTGGCACACAGTAGGTTAGAGATAAAGACATGGTTTGGCAGTGAGTAAAACTATACGGGGACAATACTTGCTATCTGTTCCGCTGTCTTGTAAGAAAAGGCAGTAACGCGTATATGTAGGTGGTATAATTGCAGTTGCTATAGGAACCTGGCTTTAGTTAGTAAGTTCGCTGAGTTCTGTGGATTAAAATTTCAATCTCAGCAGTGCATTAACATAATATTTTGCATAACATCTCCTTAAATTAAATCCCTCAAGATGTCGTTGATAAGACTGCCAAAGATAGTATTCATAAAATTATCTCCTCTGATGTAATCCTTATTAACGTAGTGTGTACACTGCTAGTTCGACTACCTCAAAGCAAAAAATTCCACTGAGTCTTTCACTTTAATGTGTCTAGATTTTTAAAATATTTTTATTTTTATATATATTTATTTTTTACAATGGATGTTTATTTCTAGAAGAGTGCTGGATAGGCGTCAACTCCCTGACTTAGTGCCTGTTGCAAAGTAGCTTAAGCTATTATTACTTTTTAAATTTTCAGACAAAATGGAAATATTTTTTTCAAAATGATTCTAATCAGCTAAGAAATATGTTTTAAAAATAATTCAGAGGAAACATTCCCAGTGCTGCTACCTGAAAAGAAAGATGCCTTTTTAAAGGCTTTTGGGATTTTCCAGTGTAATATTTAAAGTTCAGATTTTTAAGAGAGTTTTGATTTTTAGGTTCTGCTTACCCACAATTTGGGCCAAATTTTCAGAAATAGATCTGTGCTTCCCTGGGTACTTAATGATTATCGAATGAAAAATGAGTGTCTGCACACAGTAATCCCCATCGCCGTTCTTCTGGACGGTTATGTAAAACAGGCCCTTTGGAAGGGTCACTTGTGCTTCCTGTTCTTTCCGCAGACCCGGCCGGGAGAGGCTTGCACTGACGCGTGGTGGGGCGAGAGTCGGTGCTGGTGGCACAAACCTGCTGTGCACAGAAACACGGCTTTTAGCTGGGCGAGACCTCTGTCCAAGGGGACCCGAGCATCTTTCTCGTCGGCTGTGGTTCTGCTCTGTAGGAATGAGGGGTGGCAGCTGGTCCTGTCACGTTCTGTGTGACGGCATTAACAAGGTGACCATCACAAAGGCATTCCTAATTTATTATCTCAGAGAGAAATCATGTAAATATAACCCCTGAAAAGTAATTGCGTGTGTGCTGCCTCGCCGGTATTTTGCGTCACGGTGAGGGGCGCGCAAAGCGATGGGGCCGCGTGGGTGAAAGGACTGAGCTCTGTGGTGGTGAAGCACCCTGCTCGCTCTGACTCCCACGCTGCGTCATCTTCCCCAGAGCGACTACACTGTTTTTTGGTTGTTGTTGTAAAAGGAAGTTAAAAATATCAGGAGATGATCATCAGGAAAAAAAAAAAGGTAGAGAAATTAAAGTAAAACAGCCTATAGGAGAAAATGTGATCCTGTGAGGGCAAGAGAAGCGAGGGAGTGATGGCAACTGCAGCTTCCTGACCAGCGCGGTGTGTGGCACGTCACGCTACCTGCCAGCCGCCCCCCGAGTTTAGCGCGGGCCGCTGGTGCAAAGGGAACGGGAGAGCGTTGCTAAGCTCGCTCCCTTCCTTCCTACTGAAAAGGCGTCGGTGAAGATGGGCAGTAGTCCATGCTTTACCACTGAACGTGGTTTCAAAATAAGCAAGGGTTTTGCGACATCTAGTGCTGTTAAGTTCAGCAAACTGTCAAAATGAAGGCAGTAATTTTTGTCCTTTGACAAATGCGAAGGATTTAATTTGCCGGGAGGAAGTGCATACAGGCAGAGTTGTATGCAGTAGTAGCAGCTGCAACATAGCCTTTCCTCCAACGTCGGACTTCTTGTCAAGTTATGACCTTCTCAAAACCCAATGATATCGTAAATTATTTTAATGGCAGTAATGCCTGTCTAAAAATATTTTGCACCTGTACTGAGCAGCAATATATAGCATGGACACAGTACCAAGTACATGGGGATATATAGTATGTGTTAAAATCCAGCAGACTTAGAATGAACTGTGTCTTATAGTGCAAATACTTCCATTTTAGTGTGATCATCTGAGGAATAAGATACTGCTGATTTTGAATAAATGAATCAGAATTTGGTCCAAAATACATGATCATAAGTCTGAAGCTTCAGTTTTCAGATTGCTGATGTACACTAGTTTCAGGACTCAACCTGACACTTTGCTTGTGCTTGGAATTTCTTATTTTCATTTAGGATTTTGCAGCCGAGGTAGGACAAGCAGCACTTCTGCACAGTTTGCAGCAAGTGGTGTTCTGACGCTGCAAAGGCTGCATTTTTGACAAGATCAACATTTGTGTGTAGAAATAATTGGGCTTGGCAGGATGCCTGCTTTTATGAACTAAATCTTTTTTCTCTAGAGCACGATTAAAAGTAATGCAAAATGCCTAATTTTACTGGTGGACCTGGTGAAGTTAGTGGACTGTTTTGTGAAATAAAATAAAAAATGTCCCCATGAATTAAGAAAGAATAATCCTGAGCAATAGGTCTGATGTTGCACAAACTCAGCCCCTTCAGAGGCTTACTCCTGCCAGCTTCCTTGAGGCCATGTTGGGTCCTGCCAGAAATGGAGAAGGATGAAGATCCTAGTTCCTTCTCCATAACTTCTACCTAATCCTTACTTCAAGGATTCAGCCATGTCAGATCCTGCTCAGGCATTTGTAGTGTACTCGTGGAGCCAGGAAACACTGGAAGCACGGACTTTTCAGTCCTACAAAAGATTTTCAAGAGAAATCTTAATTTCTGCTGTGCTATGAAACACTATATAAGTGGTCCAAACTTGATAGCATAAATGTTTGTGGCAATCTCTGTAGAGGTGCTTTTCCACCCAGCAGTGTTTCTGCTGTGTTTCTCCTAGGCTTGTTGCAGTGTCTCTTCAGGAGTCTGAAATGGACCCTGGACCGCTGCACGTAGCCACAAACACAAGGCAAGGTTTTCCTAAAGGAGTTAGTGCAGCTGAAACTTTGTTGAAGTGATTCATTTTCACTGCAGTCTGGCATCTTTTAAACGAGCTGTATTCTGTAGATGAAAGTAAGAAAGCATTCACCATATAGCCTTTCATCACACCCTTGTTCATAAATACTCATGTTCAGAGTTGGGGTGCTAAATAACATATATTCGATGTATTAAAAAGCAGATGCTAAAAAATTCCTGAACAGGGCAGCTGAAGTTGCACACTGCTAAGAAGAATACCTCTCCAAAAAACAGGCAGCAGAATAGCTGTCTGCTCTGTTTTTCATGCTTGGAGCATGCTGTGTGGCAGCAGCCTTTGGCAGCTGCGATTTCCCTGGTATTACTGACAGGCTGGGATGGAGAGGAGCTCTGAAGCTGCTCTGATTTACGTGAGAGAATAAGTTTGTTCAGCATGTCCCTGTAGTGGTTATTTTAGTGGGTTAAAATAATCCACTTTGACCTCAGGCCAAAACCTTTTTGAATAGCACAATTGTTTGAATCTTTCAGGCTTGGTCACAATGAATCTGTCTCAGAAACTGTAAAATTCTCTCCTTACTTTACAAAAAACAAAATCAGAAGTCATCCTCAGACATTGCACTTTCATTTCCAGTTGTCAAAATAAAATATGGCAAGTCTGTTGTGTCAATGGCATGTACAGAAGAAATGCAAACTGAATTTATTGCAGTGGTCATCCTCACCATAAGATACAGCTGGGGCCAGCTAAGTTTCCTGTTTTACAGGTCAGATGCTCTGTGCGTGTGCGTTTGTAAGCATCAGTGAACAGACAGAATTTTCCCCTGAGTTGTTTTACTTTGCTGTCTGAATGATCAGTTCATTTCTACATTTTCTGTCTTTCTCCATATCTTGAAGCAAAGACTATTTCGATTTTTCAATAAACTGGGAAATTTGGATGTATAACTTGAAATGGTGGGAAAGGTCTTTGAATGAACTCTCTCTATCAGAATTTTTTTAAGGTGTCTCACCTTGGCCACCCACAAATGGAGATGGATGAAGTCATTAATCACTTTCTAGCCGAATCATGGACGGATATGTGTTATCGCTTTGATATATTCTATTTGTAATGAAGTACGACTTCAGCCGCGTATGTCTGCCTGGGCAGCTGAGACTTTCAGACACCCTGGGATAAGGGTGAAACTTTTATGAGCAGAGAAGAGCTGGCCAAATCACGTTTATAGTTCTGTTAATTTTGGATGAGTCTGCAACTATAGCATATAGCATATGGATAGAGGGCTGTTCTGGCAAGGTTGGGGAGGAAAGGAGCAAAAGCCAACAGGCAGCAAATAGCTTATTTGCAATCTCAATTTAAAACCTTGTTTTAATATTACAACTACAGACATCTTGGAAGATTTTTATACTAAGCAGTTTCCATTTTTGCCAGCATCAGAGTTTCTGCTTATTATGCTTTAAAATTAAGTCTAATCTGTGCATCATACTGAAGGGTGCCGAATGTCACAATAAAACACATTTACACGTGTTTCTGCTGAGATTGTGTGAAAGTGTTTTGTCAGCTTCTTTAATTTGCTTGTAGACAAGTATTTTTATCAACATTAGAGTGCTTTTATTCATGTCAAGTTGCACCTGCCTCTTCGTCCAGTCCTGTGCCTGCAATATTCATGCGTGATTAGCTACCCAGCAAGTGAGTATAGTCTCAGGTGTATGCAGGGTCTCCACTGCAAATTTTGCTGTTGAATTGAATGAAGCCAGGATTTAAATACTAAAGGCCAGGATGTGGTCTCCTTGCTCACTGTTGATTTGTCCTTTGCTGTACTTGTAATGCCCCAGAGAGCAGTACATCATGCAACAGCAGTGTCTAGGTACTAAAAGTGTGAATGGAGAAATTGCTGGTCCTATTTAAGGCTATTGCCTCCACTTGTAGAGGGCATCAAGAGAAAGAAGAAGAGCGCACATCTTGCAAAATATTTGTTGTTTAAGAGGTGAGAATTGCTCTCATCTCCTTTGCCTATTTCTTGAAGGAGAAATAGGAGTGACTAGTATCTCCAAGGAAGCATTCAGTATAGTGGAAAGTAATTCATAGAATATTATGTCTAGAAAGGAATCCATTTTTCTTTGATGTACCGTGGCAAAGCATGACAGGTCATCTCCTTTCATAGTCTTTTTATTACATTTAAAAAATAAAACTCTTTAGCATTATTTGATTAGCTATGCAAATTGCAGTGTAAGGGACCCTAACTAAAGAAGTTTGGGGGCAAACTGTAGAGGATTTTAAATCATCACATTTTAATGTCATAGTGCTACACTGCTTTGAGAGATACTGATTATGGTCAGATTTTGCTGATGTTAAATGGAGTTGCGAGCAGTCACATGCGGGACAGGTTCTTGTCAACTCGTGGGAACAACTACTTATGTTGGTTGTTGCACAGGGGGGGATCTAAACAGACAAGTAGGCCCTGCCTGTGTTTCAAAACCTGTGATTTCTTTTAGTGTGTTTATAAGCGTAGTGTTGTCTGCTCAGTTGAATGCAGATTTAGAAGTTTTTAATTGTGAATTCTTTTTATATCGTCTTGGCTGAGATCTGCCTTTGTAAAATTCATAGAGGAATCTGCTCCTTTACTTTCACTATGCATGCGGTAAGGATGAACTTAAATATACTCTGTAGACTGCAAGAGAAATTGTGTTTCTCTCTCATACTGTCCTCATTTCAGGTTGAAAAGTATTCAGATAGAAAGGAGATGGACTATAGCACTGTGCACTCACTAGTTATGTGCCAGTTCTTATTCTGCTTGCCAGGGAGTATGAAATAGTGGCACAGCTGACAACTTCAAGGCATCTCATCCTGGATCCAGCTTCTGCCAACTGCCTCGTACTAGCTGGTCTGCACACAGGTCTGGTGCAGCCTTTCTGCTCTGCTGTCAGGCTTGAAAGGTCATTTCCTAGCAAAGGGAAAGCATCATCATCTTAAAAAAAAAAAAAAGGCAATCTTTCTCTGTTAAAGAGAACTCTGGGTCCCTGGAGATAAATAAGCTGAACACAGTGCCAGCATAGTAATAACTTGCAAAATAATTTCCTATGAGAACAAACAGATCTCGGAGAGTCTGGAATTTACCCATGTTGCTTCTGCGGCTCTGTTCTGAAGTTCTTATAGCAGTTTTTCACCTTTAGGTTCCTATTAAGGTTTCGGCTGGAAGGATTTGCTCCTCTTTCTTGCATCTTGAAAATTATTTGGGTGTGTAGTACATCCTGGCAGGTGCTTCAGTTTATTTGTGGTATGATTTATTTAGATGCTGTTTAATGTCCCCTGGTCAATATTGCAAGTTAGGGATGTCTTTCCATAGTCTGAAACAATTGCTTAATAATCATTCCAGGATGAAAAGCAAGCACATTTGCTGGCTGATTGTTTGACCCTGTACATACATTATATTCAGTATGACTTTCCTCAGCTGTCAAATCAAATATCTTTTGATTAAATAGTTCATCAGAAAGAAATGAATTATGATCTTGGTAGTAGTACTGGCTCTTATTCTTGAATTGAATTCAGACTAAAGCTATCGGGTCATGTAGTGCTATGTATGCAAAAACAGTGAAAATAAATCCATTCGTGTCAAGTGTGTGTGTGTGTTGGAACAAGTTGCCATAACGTTACTGCAGCTTAATTATTTCTAACATAGAGTAACAAAGTGGTACTTCATTATGAAGTTACACAGAATAAAGACTAATATACCTGGATGAATGATATATAACTATAGAAAATCAAGCATCTCTGTCTCAAAAGAATCTGAAGTTTAAATAAATCGGATAGATTGGCCCCATGTCTCCACAATTTATTGATTAAAGAAGCAGGTAAAGTACATGAAAAGACCTAATGAAATGCTACTCTTGTGTACAAGGTTTTTCTTTCCATATTGACTGAATTCAAAAGAACATGGCTGGGTTTGTTTTAGCAATATTCACTAAAATCCCTCTCTAAATGATAAACTTTGTTACCGTCTTTGACAAAATATTATAGTAAGTATAATTAACATACAAATGATAAACAGTATTCTGAAAGCAACAGAGGAAGTGTTTCCTGAAAAAATTTCAAATTTGTGGGTTTTATACCCTCAAAGTGAAGACATCCATCCAGTTAAGCTGATATCATTTCAGACTTGCAGAAAGAATTTACAAGTCTAACGAAAGGGTGGAAATGGAAATTATTGTTTTCATTTTACAGGTGAACAGCAGTGGCAGAGGGCGCAAAATCCACAAGAGGATTATAAAATCCAGCCTTCATTTGCAAACAATGTGAGGTAGGTGTGAAAAATGTACTTATACAAACCTTATGTCATGCAAATAATCAGAAGCAGATGCTAAACTAAACTTTGATAAGGTCCAGTTCTCAGCATTAATTAGCAAAGAATACAGGAGATCTAAATTAAAGCCCAAGAGGGATATTTGTTATACTTACATAACATCTGCAAGCATAATTTTCTTGCTGTGTTTTAGCAGTCACAAATGTTCTTTGTAATCCTCGTACATAATCTCGAATCATCACTTCTTCACCAGTAAAATATCGGTGTGGGGCAGCGTGACACAAGCGTGACCCAACAGCATGATAAATTGCTCAAAGAGGCAAGCTTACATCTGTGACCCCAGTGTCGCACGGGCTTGTATGTGTATTTAATTGTTTGAACTCTGGAATCTGCTAATCGCAGTAAGTGTTTTACTTTGAGAATAGGTTAAAGTATATATCAAGTCTGTGCAGAGTCATGGCTAGTTAGCCCCAGTGCAGGGCTGAGGGGAACACCATATCCCTTCTCACAGCAGCTGGTTCAGCTGAGCGCAGATTCTCACTGACGTTGCCCCGTCCATTTGAAAATATAATGGAAACAATTACTTGGCCGCGGCTGCTGTAAGGCAGCAGACAGAGGCAGGCACTCCTGGGTACCATCTCCATGCGAGCCACCCTTCAGGAGCCGCGTCTCTCTCAGCGGTCAGCATGACACCATGGCTGTGGGAACCTTCAGGCGACATGAGTCAGAGTCCAATTCTGTCTTGGTTTAGCTGGGATATCTGCTTCATGCATGACTACAATAGCTGAAATAAAGTAATACGACCACCAGTTTAATCTATTTTAATTCAATTGAATATTATAAGATAACTAAAAATGGGAACCATTGCTTTAGGCATCAAGGTTCATTGTGCAGTTGCAAGGTTTCAGCATGTTGCTAATTTATTTAAGAAGTGCCTCCTCAATTGTTTCACTGTGTAATCTACTATACTAAGTTGCTATTTTTCATGTTTAAGTATCCTTTATTGTTTGTTGAATCCCCCCCCCGCTTCCACAAGATTAGTCAGTTTATTGTCTAATAATTCTTTGCACTTTCAAAGAAAGAGAAATATTCAAGTCACGGTATTATAGTTGGCAGTATGCATCCAATCTGCTCCCAGAATGGAGTTTTTTCCACTTATAAATTCAGGAAGGCAAGTAATTGAAAACCTTTTGTAACAAAAATCCCATCAGTTTTGAACTGATAGCCCAAGCACAAACTTTCAGCCTGAGCTGATTTGAAATTGCCTGATAGTAAATGTACAAAATTGGGGGTGAAATTGTTAAAAGCTCACAGAGCATATCTGTTGCTCTTCCCCAAGTTTTCTCTTTACTTTTATCTGTAAAATATTGCTCTTAGTGTTGCTGCAAAGTGAAGACAATTATTCTGTAACACTGTATATTTGCTATAGCAGCACAGGGCTAGGATTCATAGCTGATTCACTCAATTACTGTTTTCAACAATATTCTTACCAGGATATTGCTTTTTGTACACCTAGGAAAACTGAATAAGATTAGATTGTATGCAAGATGAACTGTAAAGAAAAAAAAAAGCAATGAATAGTTATTGACTTTAAAAAACATAAATTGTTAATTTAAGACTTGATGTTGCTTTTTTTTTTTTTTAGTATCAGGAAAACAAAGGCATCTGAAAACAGTAGCACAGTCAACATTAAATCTATTACACAGCATATAAATTGCCTTTTACATGTTTCAAAACACAGCTGTGGTTCTAATTTTAGGAAAAAATAATCACATTTGTCTTATGCACTACATAGTAAAATATTTCTTATTCTGCCTCTTTTTTTATACCCATCCACACAGTAAAGAAAGAAAGAAAGTACAAATAAAGATGTATCAGCATTGAATCTTCTTAGGGGGTGAAGTCCTGAACTTGCAGAAGTCAGTGGGATTTTTACTGATGTCTTTAGTGAGCTAGGGTTTTGTGCCTGATATATTTTTATTTTTTTATTAATTCATACATTTCACAGTACATGAGAATTGACCACATATATTAAATATATTCAACTGATAGAAGAATAGACATTGGAGTGAAAGGTGGTTTGAGGCAGAATCAACTTTCTTATACTACTCTTTGCAGACTTTTTTTCTGACTTGTTCATAAAACCCTTCATAGATGGAGGTGCCATGTATGTCTTTGGCATGCTGTTCTTGTACTTTATTACCTTTTTAGTGAGAATATTTTACATAACATGTAAATAACTTGCAATTTAAGCCTGTTACTTCTTGTCCTACCCACAGTAAACACGGAATACAGTTCATTCCTGTTCTTTTCACAGCAGTCTTTTACAGTCACCTCTCACCATGAGATCCCTTAATTTTCTCTTCCATTCAGTAGAGGAACCTAAGTCTTCCAATCAGAGGTCATATTTTCTAGATTTCAGATGACTTGATAATCTGCTTTGGGCTTTGTCTAATTGACTGTCACCTTTCATGAATGTGATGCTCTTGAATCAGCTACAGTAGTAGCTACAGTACAGCCTATGTAATAAATTTCCAGAGTTCATAAGGTTTATTTCATGTATTTATGTCCAACGCCTCTGTTTGTACATGACATGTACAAATGTGCATATCGGTACAGTTGATTTTTTTTTTCTGCAGCAAGAAAATTTTAATTGCACTTTCAGCTGGAGGAGCATAACCCCATATTCTTTTTTTTGCAGAACAGTTGTCATCTGTATCCTGTATTTTCACAGTGGACTGAAAGTGGCACTTTGCACTTGTCCTTATTTGACAATATTGAATTTCTTTTCAGACTATTTCCTTGCTTTTCCAAGGTTCTTTTATACTATAATGATCTCCACTGAAGTACTACTCATCCATCTAATTTTATATCTTCTGCAAATTCAGTAAGCATATTTCCCATCATCTTAGCCAAGTCGTTAGTGGAAAATACTGATTAGTACTGGCCAAAAGCAGACCTCTAGGGAATCTCACTTGAGGCTTCCTTTCAGTTTGACAGAGAAGTACTGATAACTAATTTTTGAGTAACAACTTTTTGTGTACCCATTTTACAGTAGACCATGTTTTCTTAGCTTGCTTACAAGGATATTGTGAAAGTGTTAAATGTCTGACTGAAATCAAGATACATCACCTCTAATGCATTTTTCCCATATCTTAAAGGCCTGTTACCCTGCCACACAAGGAAATTAGGTTGGTTTGACATTATTCTTGATAGAGCTATGCTGGCTATAACCTACCACTGTTATTTTTAGGGGCTTATAAATCATTTATTTTAATGATTTGTTCCATTGTTTGGTAGAGAAAAGAAATTAAACTTTATAATATAAAATTGCAGACTTTGTTTAATCTCCTGGGTTTCACATTTTCAATTTCTAAATATAAAATGAGGTTAGAGGGTCTTTCAGAATCGCAGAATAGTTGGGGTTGGAAGGGACCTCTGGAAACCACCTGGTTCAACCCCATTTTCAAGCAGGGTCAGCTAGAGCAAGTTTCCCAGGACCATTGTCCAGTCAGGTTTTGAATATTTCCAAGGATAGAGACCCTCCAACCTCTCTGGGCAAGCTTTTCTGATGTTCAACCACCCTCACAGTTTTCTTATATTCAGACAGAATTTTCTGTGTTTCGGTCTTTGCCTGTCTCATCTTGTCCTGCCAGTGGGCACCACTGAGAGGAGTCTGGTGCTGTCACACCCTCCTATCAGCTAGTTATAAACATTGATAAGATCCCCTTGATCCTTCTCTTCCTCAGGCCGAACAGTCCCAGCTCTCTCAGCCTCTCCTTGAATGAGAGATGCTCCAGTCCCTTAATCATCTTTTCAGCCCTTTGCTGGACTCACTGCAGTATATCTATGTCTTTCTTGTACTGGGGAGTCCAGAACTGGACATGCCACTCCAGATGTCATCTCACCAGTGTGGAGCAGAGGAGAAGGATCACCTCCTTTGATCTGCTGGCTGGCAGTGCTCTGCCTAGCACAGCCCTGTTGGCCTTCTTTGCTGCATGGGCACATTGCTGACCCATGTTCAACTTATTGTTCACCAAGACTCCCAGGTCCTACTCTGCAAAGTTGCTTTTCAGCTGGTTGGCCCCCAGCCTGTATTGGTACATGGGTTATTTCTCCCCAGGTGCAGGACTTTGCACTTCTCTGTGTTGGACTTCATGAGTCCAGCCTGTTGAGGTCCCTCTGAATAGCAGTGCAATCATCTGGTGA
This sequence comes from Dromaius novaehollandiae, assembly GCF_036370855.1. Classification (NCBI taxonomy): domain Eukaryota; kingdom Metazoa; phylum Chordata; class Aves; order Casuariiformes; family Dromaiidae; genus Dromaius; species Dromaius novaehollandiae. Next base: position 20,001,846 of record NC_088105.1, on the reverse strand, counting down.
ATCAGCTGCTCCTCCCAGTTTTGTATTGGCTGTGAACTTGCTGAGGGTGCATTTGGTCCTATCATCTAGGTCGTTAATGAAGCTGTTAAATTATAAGCCCTAATATCAACCCCAGGGGGACACCACTAGGGACTGGCCTCCAGCTGGATTTCATGCTGCTGATGACAATCCTGTGAGCCCAGCAGTTCAGCTGGTTTTCAGTCCACCTCACTGTCTGCTTACCTAGCCTGTACTTCACCAGCCTGTTTATGAGGATATTATAAGAGGCAGTGTCAAAAGCCTTACTGAAATCAGGGTAAACAACATCTGCTGCTCTTCCTTCATCCACCAAGCCAGTTGCCTCATCACAGAAGGTTTTATTGTTGGTTAAGCGTGATTTCCCCTTAGTAAATCCATGCTGACTACTCCTAGTCGCCTTTCTGTCTTTCATGTGTCTGGAAATAGTATCCAGGATTAGTTGTTCCATCAGCTTCCCGGGAATCGAGGTGAGGCAGACCAACCTACAGTTCCCTAGCTCCTCCTTGCCCTTCTTGAAGATCTGGGTGACATTTGTTTTCTTCCAGTCCTCTGGAACCTCTCCTGATCACCTTGACCTTTCAGAGATAGTCAAGAGTGGCTTTGCAATGACATTGGCCAACTCCCTCAGCACTCGTGGGTGCAGCCCATGGACTTGTGTATGTCCGGTTTGTTTTAAGTATTCCCTAACCTGATCATCCTCCGCTAAGGGTACATCTTTGTTGCTCCAGACTTCCTCTCTGGTCTTAGGAGCTTGGAATTCCTGAAGGCCGGATATATCTGTTATAATGTCACCAGAAGAGAATCTTACACTTTCCAAAAGTATCCCAGCCTTTTTTGGGTTCTCTGGGATCTACAGTGCTATAAACAACAGTAAAAATTTAGTAAGTCTCGAGTTTGTGGTTTAGCTGAAATAGAAGTTGTTATAGTATTGAGAAGATAACACTGATTCCAACTGAATTATTCTTTTTAACAATACAGAATATCTGCCAAACAAATGGAAACCACTCACCATGGAGGAAAACTTCCTTTTAATTTTTAAATACAGCCTCACTAAATGGTAAGGCTGCTGGCAGGGAGCTGTCTAGTGCTTGCCAGAAGACTGTCAAGGGAATGGTAAATTAGCTAGTGACTGAGTTGTGCTATCCAGCAAGGGTAGTGATTCCCCATAATGACACTGCACATTCAGTGCCTAAGATATTACAGTAAAAAATGGCATAGCTCTTCAAATAACAAAGATATACAACTGCCGCATTTGCCAGTACAGAGATTGTTACTTCTGACATCTAAAGGGACTATAGATAGGAATTAAGTGAATTGCTTCAAGAGCTACAGTACAAATGCTCGGTGCCTAACAAACCAGAAATGAAACCAGAATAGAAGAAGCGTTTCACAGTAAGGACAGAGGATAGAGCTGAGGCATCCAAAGGGCCAGCTCTTCCTTAGAAATGTGCTGTTCCTCAGTCTTCAGAGGCGTGGAGTCACTGCGTGCCCAAAGTGGTGCTGGGAGCAGGTGAAGGCAGCGTAGGAGATGTTCTTGGCAGCTCTCAGTAGGTGACAGAGAATAAGTCAAGTAATTGCCAGATAGTTCCTGTGTATGTATTAATTAGTAGGAATAATACAAATTTTATCAGTTAAATGATATTACTTGTGTCTTCTCTTTTGCAAAACATCACGGTTAACTTTTCCTGGTATGTTTTGATAATTGTATTGTTTTCAGGCACATCTAAAGTGTGCTGAATTGAATGTGAACAGGTCTCACCATCACAATTTCTTGGTGCTTTGTATAATTCCATAATTCCTTTGAAGAGGATTAACCACAAAACATGGATGAAATGTATGTACGTGCCCTGAATCTTGTACTGATACAGACTGGAGATCGTTTAAGCTGACCTATCTCTAGGCAGGTAACTGCAGCACCAAAGTTAGGATTAGAGCTCCCTAAAGTTGCTATTCTGAGAGATTGGACAGACTGATATTTATGTACAGTTTAGGATAACCAGATATCCAAATTAATCACTTTGGTTAGGTGCTTAAGGAGGTGAATGGATCTGGGTGCTACTGACCAAGATCATTTTACTTTAATGAGGTTATGTCATTGCATTTGAATTTGGCAATGTTTAGTGGTTCTACCTCTTTGGGTTAATTTGTGTGTGTGGAATCCAGGGTCAGAAATATTTTTATGTTATGGTTATGCTTCACCTAATGATGGAAAGTCAGATAAAAGTGTCTTCCACATGTAGGAAGATTTTTCAACAATAAAGAGCAAAGTCAGTGACCAAGGAATATGTCTTTTCAATGACCTTTTTGTACACTGTATTCGATACAAACAAAGAGTGCTATACCAGCATATGTTTTCAGCACAATGCATGGTTTGCTAATGTTAACAAGAGCAGGAACTACTTGTGCAGTTCACTTCAAACATTGCAAAGGTGTCTCTGGTAGGACAGTTTCCAGATATTGCAACTTTAATTCACTTAAAATTTGTCTACAAGCAATTGTCAGTTGATACTGGCTTCAGTACATATATAAGAATGTTAAATATAACAAAGCTTTACCTGAAATCATTTGTATCAACTTTGTTTATGAGAAATCAGTAATAGGATAGACTTTAATTGAACTTTGCACATAAGCACTGATATTCTGCATATGAACGCATCAAATTTTTTGAGTTTATATTTGCTCCAGAAAAAAATGTTTTATTTATGTCACTGAGCCCAGAAACAGCATATACTGCAAAATTGATTATATCTGTCTTTGATTTACCTTGGGATTTACTGCTCTAATTTTTTCCTAACTCATTGTCAACATAAGATTTTTTGCGACTCACAATACTGAACAGAATTGGAGAGAAGCACAGCAGTGCTTATCTGCATCCTGGGAGAGCCTGTGCTTGTACGCCTGTGGTGTAAGCAGTGGGACTGCTCTTACAAGCTCTGAAGCAATTTGGCCTCCTAAAACTGAATACTTGTGTGGTGAACAAAGAACATGAACAATGATATATACAATGCCAGTATAGGTGGTAAGCAAGCAGTTTTTAGAAGCAGAATAGTTTTATGGGTGATACACTAGAGAGATGTCTTTGTAATACCTCGTTAAAGATTCTCCTTTACTTTTTCCTCAAGGCTACATGTTTGGAACAGCTCTCATTATGCTTGGATCTAACATTTCATTCAGCTGTGCAAACTGAAAGGAAATGAATAAACATTGACTGAGAATGAGATGGGTATTTTGTGTTATCATATCAGACAAGCAGGAGAGACTGAGTGTTGCTGAAATAATTATTGTTGGTATGTGTGCATACTTATTAGAGACACAAATCTGAAAAACTGAGAAAGCTCTAACTAGAGGTGTCTGTTGTTTGATAACAGCAGCTGCAGATGCCTCACACCCTTTAAAATGATCTTTACATTCTTACTGCTAATGGATTTTTTCCTATGGGAAAGCCAATGAGCTATCTAAAACAATGAAACCGTAAGGCTGTTTTGAGTTTCTTCAAAAACTATGTTGTTCTTATAAAATACCTTAACTCTTCTCCCAGGCTCAGACACTTCCTTGTATTCATCCTGTTGAATTATTATTTGTTAGATATTCTTGAAGAATAAGCTACTTTCACATGGCTAAATTAAGAGGACTGGAATCCTTCATAGTTACTCTGTAAAGACTGAACTGTTGTATAATTGGTGAACTAGGAGAATACCTGAGGGTGCTCTTTTCATCTTCTGAGGGATTGCTATAGCAATCTGAATGTCTCTGCCTTAAATTGAAAATATTATAATAAAACTTAAATAGTGGGCCAATTTTTGCACTCAGGAGAACTCAAAAAGTCATACCGCATTCAGTAGGTAGTATTTTTAATTAAAATTTTTGGTTTTTGGAGCCAAATATTTAACAACATTGTAAAACAGTTTTAAAGGTTTTTGTGTATTTGATACATACTCTGAATTAAACAAAGGTTCAAAACCTCTGTTGAAGTAAAGTGATGCTATAGATCTAGGGAACTATGCTAATTCCTACCAGTTGGACATCTGATATAATGTATTCCACAAGTTCATCCCCCATCACCGAAAATTAGTTGTACCATTGGATGTGATTATTCCAGAAGTCAGATTAGAAAATTTCAGTGGCCAGAAGTCTCGTGTGGTGTATTCTTGGAGGTTTAGTTCCGAGCGGAGAGAAGTGCAAGTTACTCTTCCACTGCTGAGGAAGTCGATGCCTCCTAGACAGGCTTTAGGAGAAATTCCAGATTTATAACTAAGTGTATAGTAACATCCAGAATTTATCACAAAATCTCTGTTCCTACTCTTGTGTTTGGCTATGGGAGGATACTTTAAGTGGTTGTTACTACACCACAAGTGCCTGTTGGATGGAAATGTATCTGGGAGTGCCATAGTCAAATGAGCTACTGTCTCAGTTGCTTTGGCCAAAAACCCTGCTTGGAGATTGGGCCTGATGGTGCCATTTGGACTTTCTTGTAGGTGCTTTGTGGGCTTTAAAGGACCCCTTCCTCCAGTTAAATATGAGAGTTAGATGCCAGCATCTTTCTGAAAATATTACTGCAACTTCTCTCTGGGCAGATGCTTCATTACCCCATGTCACTTAACATGATTTACGTTAATAGTAAATAATAGCCTGAGAGCATTCAAAGTGGTTCCCAAATTTTATGATGTTGCTTCTCAGTGTCACTGAAAAGTATTTGAATATGATTTTTTTTTGTTTTCAGATATTCTCTAGTATGTCTATTGTAAGAATATTAATGGTATTGCTTTGTGTCCTCTTAGATTTGAATAATGAGAAAAACAGAATGCGTATCATTCTGAAGATATGTGCAGGGACAGAGGTGCCATTCCAGAGGTACCGAAGCAGTGCTTTTTCTATAGCTATTTACTATGGCTCTGATGCCTTGGCAAGGTAACCATGCTAGCTCACATTAGGGAGGCAGTGCGGTATTGTTTCTGTGTATCTGACTATTGTTCTGTGAAGTTATACATAGCTCTGATTTTTTCTTTGTTTAAAAAACAAACAAACAAACAAGCACACTCTATTTCAGCTCCAGAAATAAAGTCTGCTAACTGAAGAAAAACCTCTGATTTCTGTGCTGACTGAGTAAGGGATTTAAAGGATTTTGCATGGAATACTTTTTCCAGGCATCTTCATAGCTTGTGGCCCATGTATCCATTAACCACTCTCGTAATACTTGAACGTATCTGAACACAAAGTTTATGGCCAAACAGAAAAACCCATGGCCTGCTGCTGTTGCATGATGAAAAGACATGCTTGTCTTGAAACTATTCTTCAAGTAATAAGCAGAAACTGTAGCCATCAGAATCTACAAGAAAAAAAAGCGGGGGGAGGAATTTGAGCTTTAGGATTTCCATGCTACTATTTGATTTATTTATTAGTGGCTTAGAGCAAAATCTGGAAGCAAGATAAAGCTGCAAGGCAGTTCTAGTTGTAGGAAATACAGATTTTATGCTGGGCTAATGCCATCCATTCGTCAGTAGCCGTATGTGGAGCATGTATGTACAGCGCTCCAGAAAGAAGAAAGCAGTCACCAAGGACTTGCTTTGATGCAGCCATATGTAGGAGGATCTCTCAATAAGTATCTAGCTTTTGAGCCTGTCAACAGACTATAAGTTTTATTCCTGAGGACTTTGAATTTACAAAACATTTTAGATGCCTGTAAAATAGACAATAGATATCAGTCAAGACAATCTATCGAAATACTGTTTCAGTTTCTACCTTTTCTTATAGATTTCAGTGGGGAGGGAACAGAATTGAAGCTTTTGATTGTTAATTTTGCTTTTTGATTATCTTTCAAATATGAATCATATGATTATTGAGCTTCTGTAATGATTAATTCATTATTCTGTGTTTGGAAAACCTGGACATTAATTTTAGTCTATGCCTTAAGCATATCTGTATATAAAAAAACTTACATTTCCATTTTACATTTGAGATGTCATCATTTAGTAAGTGAATTTGAAATACATGTCTATGAAATGTAAAAGGTAAGTTACTAACACGAATGAAGTCTAGTCTCCTTTCTGTATTAGTTAATCAGAGCATCAGATGTTCAGTAATTTGTTTTATTATAAAACTATCAGTGGTTTGTTTTTACCAGAGTCTAGTGAGGGGAAATGTTTCCCTTGGCTTATTATGGAATATAATTTTAATAATCCCCTTCTACTGCAAAAAAACTTTCTATAGGAAATGTATAATTACAATAAACTGTGTCTATTTCCACAGGTCTCTTTCTGTAGATGACAGATGATCTGTGCAGCATATCCAGAATGTTAATAAGTGTACACCTGCTACACAGCCATGGTATGAAATGTAAATATAATTTCCATTCCAGGAAAACAAGTAAGTGTTTTGGAAGTTTGCCACATACTTAATTTTAAGCCAAGCTTGATGAGGTACTGGGTTGCTCAGGGACTTTCAACATATTCCTACCATTTAATGAGGTTAACAAAATCGTTCACCATCTAGAAAAAGTTCCTTTATCATGTAGACCCAAATATATGTGCACAGAGGCCAATAGACCTACTCTAGTGACTGTAAATCAATGGTTAGCTGTAGGGAAGTAGGGCAAGAACTGTCTTTCAGAGTCTTTATTGATCTACTGAAATATGAGTGAACAGATAATGGCACAAAGCTATGTATTGCCCACTGTCCTCACAGGAAAATAGGAGCAAGAGGCAGTGTCTCTGGGAGGAGATATGGCACATGTATGTGAATGGCTGTTCTTCAGTATTGTTTTCCTTAATTTATCTGATCCAGTTTGCACTTTGTAGTCACCAAGGTGCGCAAATAAAGTGGAGTTAGAAGAGGAGAAAGCAGTATTCATTTTTGCGGTAGCCTCTTACTCCTTTCTTCTCTACAATGACAAGGGAATTCCAGGTTGCAATGTTTAGCATACATGTATGCTTATTCTCCCAGGATGTAGGAAAACCTACTCTGGAGATGTTAACCATGATTAGGAAAACAATCAGACTCAGAGTAGGCTGGAGGTCATTAAGGAAGAGGAACAGAGTGTACAGTTCTAAGTTTGCTGTATAAGAATGCAGTGGTAAATCACTCTTCATTCCATAGCTAAGGGAAAGGCAGATATTCATCCTCTGCATCTTTTTGTAGTGAGAAATGAAATTCAAACTGCCTAGGTCTCCATCATGTACTCTAATGCACAGAAGTCTAGGAAAGACAGTATGCAATTGCAAGAAAGCAAATTAGCGGTGACACTCTAGAGCACAGGAAAATCCAGTTAATTAGAAATGGATTTTGTGAGACAAAACACTGACTGAGTTTGAATTTATTCAGATTTTGTTTGACATACAACACTGTAACTAACAGGTTAAAAGGAATCTATTTTCTTCCTCTTTGCGATTGGATCAATAAAATAATTTTATTGTCTGTCACCTGATACTTCATCGCTAAATAATACGTTTGTTCAATAATATTTAGTATTTCATAGAGGGAAAAGGAAAGAGTACAGCTTTTTTCTCTTATATAGAGCTTGTAAATTTACCTTTTATTTTTCTCCAGATGAAAAATGACTGTGATAGTCTCTGACTTTTCAAAATAATTTTTATGCAATCTTCTAAAGAAAGCCCAGTATTACAGCTACTGTCTCTTCTAGTTCAAAGAAGCATAAAAGAAAGCAACAAGGAGAAAGGATAGATACAGGAGGAGGCAGTTTTTTCTGACTATTCTTAATACATTATTTTTTCTTCATACTGTGACAGTTTAAATTTATGTACATTGGTACTGTCAATGCAATACGTATCCATCATAAATGCTGTATAAAGTCTAAAACAGAAAAACATTACAGCTTTAGGAGGGAAGGATTATGAACATTCATCTGAGCCTGAGTATTGATGAAAAGAGATCTAGATTTGTTCCAGTCACAGTTAAAAATAGTGTCAATTACAGTTTAACTATATATTTTGATGAAGTAATTTCAGATAACCAGACACCATGCAAAACAAACTAGCTATTTTAGTGGAATGCATAAAGTAATCACAGTTGATGATTTTACAGTGAACTGAAGTGAATGAATGAACTTTAATATTAGTAAACCTTCACTGGACTTCTTGTTCTATGAATATAATTAACATTACAGTGCACATTTAATCTATTTGTCTTATCTGTCCCAACTGTCAATGCTATTCAAGGTACAGAAGTTCAGATTCTTGTGTTTCTGTCTACAATATGGTACGTCCTGAAGCTATCAGGCATATTTCCCTGCTTCTCAAATAGTCGAAAAGGGCTTGGGTGAGTGCTAAGGAATACTTGTCCAGCGTCATAAGAGTCATAAGAGTCTGAATTGTTTCCTGCCAGAAATTAGAAGAAGTAGCGAGTGGAGACCGTTGCTTTAATCTAGAAAAAGATGGAGGCATTAAATTTTGGTAGCCCTTTTCAACTGTAATATATCTCCTGGGGCTGCTGTGTTCAGGTAGTGATTCCCCACATTATTGAATCCTGTGCTGTGTTATGTTTGGCTGTTGTGGTATGACAAGAACAAAACTTACCCTGAGCCAGCATATGGTTCTTTCAGGACTAAATGAAAAGTGTTCTTGGCACTGATGGGCAACATGTGCGATGCACAGTAATCAGAAGGTATCAACTCCCTGCAGTTTTCCTAGTGAGGACAGTTTAGCTTTTGTCCTATTACGAAGTAGGCCTGGCTGTAAGACTGGGAATTGCAGCTGCTGTCAGACTTAGCAAAGGCAAGTCCTGTTCTTTGCTGTATCCTGCTCTCTGTTGCTTTTCTTTGAAATAGTCTCTAAACTATGCTGTTTACTGTATCTTATTACCTAGTCATCTAGTTACTTATCAGGTGCTGCACCCAACACCAGTGTATTATTTAGTAATGACTTGCAGTACTAATTTCTGTCAGAGCTGAATTTTTCTTTGACTCTTACATGGGAAATGAGCCCAAATAAGAAACTGAGTCCATACTGTTAGCTTAGGTACAGCTTTAGAATGGTTAAGAAAAGAATACTACTAGGTTCATTAGAAAATGTGCCCTCACTCAGTGAATTAAATGTTTTTTAGTAGCTTTATGAATTTGGAAACTGTTGCAGGAAATGGGCTAAGAGCAGGTCCATACAGAACAGTAAAAGGCTCCTGTGAGGTCAGGAAGGAGAGAGCTGTTCTTGAAATCACATGCACCGGCACATTTCTCATTCATTTCTCCTTTAGTATTTTAGAGACTAATGCTATATCTCCTGCAGAGTTTTAGCTCCATCAGCACAGAATATAGTATTGAACTATGTTTTCTAGGCTAAGCAGATAGTGTAGGTGTAAATTCAGGCCTGAGGCATTTATACTGGTGAATAATCTGATTTGTTACTGTACATGGTGTTCCTGTGTGGTACGATGCATTCCCTTTCATTGTAATGTTCGGTCTTGTGTAATCTGAATTCCATAAAAGCAAATTTTACTTTTCTGTCTTCTTAATCCTGTCTTAAAACCAAACAATCTAAAAATCCCCCAATCATTAATTGAAAATACTTGTTGCTAAAAAATGTGAAGAAACTAAGAAAGCCATATGAAAAAACAGAGCATTTGAAATTGCTATAATGTTGAGGAGGATGCTGTTAAACTAGCCATCAAAATGAAACAGCAAAGGTACATTAAAATATAAAATATGAAATGTTTAACTATGAGAAGTCAACATAGAAAATGCCTTAAGGAAATTCCTCAAAAAGCTGAACAGTTACACCAGAAATGTTATATGTACATCCACCCATCTTTATTCATGCAACAAAATTAGACTGCCTCTTCAGCCACCATCACTCCTTCATTGGAAACAAAATGCTCTTTCACTATTTGTACAGCACTGAATATTTGCTAAGCCCACTGAGGATGGCAGATATCCCTAGAGAAAAGAAGGAATAGGACCAAATAGGACCAAAATAACATTATCTTTCCAGGACACTGGGACTCTTCAATGCGTAATGCATGCACTCAGCAGCAAAAGTTCTGAAGCCCATATCAGACAGGAAGAGAACTAAATGAGAAGCTATTGCTCTAGGTGATATATCCTTAAATTAACTTTCTCAGAGAATAGCACTGAACATAATTGGCATTCTAATGAGCAATGAAAGTATATCAAATATCTCAGTATCTTAGAGAAACAACTTTAATATTTGATGATGTATATAAATTTAATGACATCTGAATACTGAGTCTGCACCTCTCTGATTTTGAGAGGTGAAGAAGGAGGATTGGTTCCTTCTGAGATAGTAGCTTTTTCTTTGTTCTGCAGCCTATAGGGAATATTTTCCTGTTTCAGGATCTACCCTGAGTGAGTGAGTGCAGGTTTGGCTGGGTAAAGACAGAGAAGTATGCTGGGACCAGGCACATTCTTTCCTGCTGCCTTTGTGGGATACAATGAAATACTAATTAAGGTTGAAGTATCAGAGTAGTATGTTTAGACTTAGAAATAGGAGTCCTGGGGAGTATACCTTTCGAGGACTTAACTTTCTCTTAGTGTGAGCTATCACCAAGTTTGATTAGCGAGGAGCAGAGAGAGATGGTGAGATACCTGTGTCTGGTCCCCGAAGCTGCTTACCAGTGATGTGAATGGGTAAGAACCTGCTGGAAGAAAGTGCTGCCTAAGAATGGAAGCCCACAGTCTGCTGTTGGTAGTGCAGAAACGCGCTGTTCCACCTGCCTTGATAGAAGAATCCTTGTGGAGATTAAGCCAGTCCTTTTGCAGTGGAAAGATGGCTAACTAGCACTGATGAGCTTATATCTACCAGTTCCTGAACTGCGAAATTCCCAGTATGCTGACTGTGTCACCTGCAGTTTCTGCCAACCAGTGCAGCTGTGGCATGGATGACATGATAAAGTTAAGAACTGTCTCTCATTCATAGTGGCATGGCAAATCTCTCTCACTTATTTACATGAAGTGAAATGTGCTAGCTTTGTGGTAGTAGTTCTGAAGCAACAAGGTCCTCATTTAATGATACCAGTCTGTATTACAGTTTTAATATTAATATTTCAGTTATTTTGAAATTGAAAGTATTTGATCCTATTAGTCTACAATTTCAACCTCTATGTGCAAAATATATTTGGGGTGAAAGAGTCTTCTCATGTTTGACGTGGATTTGTTTTTTGAAGCTATTGAAATATTTTACATCTTATGTCTGCTTTCTTCTCCTTTTAGAAGGTGTTTTAGAAGAAATATTTTCTCTGTCTGTTGGGTAAGTTCATACAACATAGCACAAACTCTTTTCATAATCTTTTTATATTTGGGTCTGTATTTATTGACATCTTTCATTTTCTACCAATACTGAGATAGTTTTAGGGCAGTTCTGATGTAATCCCCATCTTGTATTCCTAACCATTGTGTTACTTGCATTACAAGTTACACTAAGAAAAGTGCTCGTCTCTGGGAATTTTTCTCATGGTTTGATCTTGCTAAAGTTCTTGAAAATACTTAAGTGATTTAAAGTAGGCTCCTCAATATCCTCTTGACTTAGGGAGATTAAAACTAATTTTTTTAAGAATCAGCAAGTTATTTTGCTAAAGAGTGCGCCAAGAATGATAGCTGATAGTTCTTTCACAAACATAATCCCTTACAGCATTCTTTCTATCTATGTATGCACAGAGTTGCTGATGACTGAATGAGAATAGGATTTAATGGGATTTAGTAGTACTCTCAGTCGCAAGGCTGAACTTAGTATGCAAGTTCTAGTGGGAATTTTCTTTCCAAAAGATATTTTTATTAGTATTAAGCATTTTAAAGTGTATGAAATAGAGATCTAGCTCTCAAGTAGAGAAAATAAGTCTTGTAAAAGTATTACTGCATTTAAATGTAGGCCTTTATAGAAGCTGCATACTAAACTCATAAAGATAAAATGTGAGGTTATTCCTCTTAAGGCTTTGAAGTATCTGTCCTCTCTCTTGTTATTGACTATTTTATACAGTCTTTGAATTTATGCTTGATAGTCTCAGGAAAGCAGAATATAATTATCTGTGACTAGTCAATTGTAAAGAAGGATGAAGTAACTGTCAGCTACTGGGCATTTGTCTCCATAGAGTCTGAACCTCCCGCATATTATGTCTAATTATTATCAGTGGTCCCGAGGATGTCCTCTACTTCCATGAGTGACAGCTTTGACACCGCTTCCTCACCCTCATCTGACAAAGCAGATATGATGTTAGCTATAAAACTGACTAATTGGATTAGGCTTATACCACCTCAAGACACCTTTGAAGCTGGCCCACCATCTTTTCCTAAAAAAGCCTTAATGACTGTGAACAACACAACTGACACTGGTTTAGCAAGTTTTGCTTCTGTAATGGATTATTAGCCTGAGAATACCTTTTTAGTACCTCTGAAAATTGTAGCTGAATGCTAGGATAGCATCTCAGACAGTATTAAGCGATGTTAATAGATGGAATTCAGTAATTATTTTTGTGTTAAGGACAAATGGTTAAAAATTAACTAAATGTTGATATCTTATATGTATTATCAAAAGACAGCCTATAAAGTAACCACCTCTTAAGAATCCGTATTATCTGCTTTTGAATAACACAAAGTCATGCTATGTGTGGACTTGTTTTTTAAAAATCTGAATGGAAAGAGCTGCAAATGCTTCAGATCTTAATATATCATAGAATCATGCAGTCGAAGAGTTTTAGGCAATAATGAAGAATGCATTACCCAATATGACCTTTCCTATTTCACAGACCATTGCACTTCTCCAAAAGTGACTCTGTGTGGAGTCCCACAGCTTGGGAGTGACTGAGGCAAAGCTGGAGTTCACACGTATGTTGACATCACTGGGCCAGAAATCTTCTCAGTCTGTTCTTTTACAACTCCATTGATTCTAAGTGTTCTGTCTTTAGAAGTTGTTCCTTAACATCCCCTTTTAAATTAATGCAGTGTTGCCTACCTAAGAGTGAAAATGGAAAACAGACCATTTACTAAACTGATATCTAATTATTATGTCTAATTACTTGAAATGCTAAGTGCCCTTGTCAGTAATTCAGTGAAGCACCTTGTAAAAGGGGCTCAGAAACGATATAGAAGTGGTCCTAGTACTGTTAATTACTGATAATTCCGCTGATAATGTTGATAGGTGGATTCAGACAAGGCCATGTTCAAGCATGACAGTGGAGCCAATTTGTATGTCAATATATGTAAATGTACGCTAATTTAAATGGGTTATTTGGCAAGCCAGAGGAATCCCTGTTTAGCAGCAGATGAGCAAGGTATCCCGAAAGAATACAAATTAGAATAAAATTTTAGAACAGCCTGATTAACTTTATTGAGGCCTGCTGTAGCTGTCTGCTCATTTATCAAAATTTCTGCAGTAAATCTCTCCTGTCTCCCCCAACTAATTTCTGGGAGGTCATGTGGCAAATGTTTAAAGATCCCGTTAATGAGGTTGTGCCACCAAGCGGACTAGTTAGGCAGCGGCATGAGACTTTGGCAAGCAGGGTTTATCCTTTCAGGCAGAAGCTGCTTGTGCTTAGTAAGGCTGTTTTCTTACAAAGCTTATTACACTTGCAGTTTGCTTGACTGTGTTAAAGATGATCCTTTGATTATTCTGGTGAGCAAGGGAGGAGCGTTGTGACCCCTCAGGAACAGCTTTACAGCTTCCGTAGGACGACTGTATCCCCATTCCGACCTAGCAGTGGTGCTTCCAGGGCAGCGGGGTCTGTGGCCGTCCCCTTACCTGTGGTGGGCTGCAGCCCCTGCACGGCATGACAGACTCTGCTCAGGGAGGAAGAAACATCTCAAGTTCTGGGAGTCGGACTAGCAAGGGGGTAGTTTTCTTGTGTTCTGTGTTCTTGGATTTTTTTGCTCCTTCTGGTTGGTATTGCTTCATTGAGTGTAAAAGCGTTTGCCCAGAGCTGCCAGATCCTCTCCAGGCATGGGCTTAAACACTGTGTAGAATTGAGGTACAATCATGTATCTATATTTACATCTGCATCTATGTCTATGTCTGTATTATCTGTAAAATCAATTCTGTGCTTTTTCTCTCTGCAAGCTAGGAAGAAAAACATAAATGTGAAATTTATTTAGCTCTTTTATCCAGATTTATGTGATGCACTGCATATACCAATTTCTAATTTGCATCTTCAATGTAAGATCATATTACACTGGGTGGTGTAAAATATTCCATTTCCTTATCTGTTTCCTAACTCTGTTTTAATATTATGAAAAAGCAGCATTCCATGCTCATAATTGTATGATATTCTGGGTGTTTTTTTGTGAGCCAGTCTAATGACATAATAAATATCCATTTTTATAGGATATTTTTATTTTATATGATACATAAATATCCAGTTTCATAATTATCTAGGCATATGTCCCACATACTGTCTTTCAGTAAATACTAATAAAATCAACTGAATTGGTATTTACTCTAGTATATTTTGTTGAATAACTATAATGCAGTGCTGTTAAGTTAGTGTATTGTGAAACACTGTCCATTGGGATCACTTCATTTATTTTAATATGTTACATTTTACCATGTTTATTGTCTTTCAGATTGGGGGCTATGCTGTATACAGTGCCATTTGTCTGTTATGTGTAGTCATACCTCCATACTGTTAAAATAACAGCATATTAACATTTGACATAGGAGTGCAATTTAGTCTTTCAAAGTGAAATTCATTCCTGGGCATAGGGCCAGGATGAGGCCTGTGAATCTCCCAAGTCCTACTTCAGTTCTCAATCTAGTGTAAAAGCATACAAAAATTGTCCTGTTTTCCTCCCTCATTTAGCCTGGTGAACAGAACCGCTTTTGTGTACATTTTGCTGATGAGGTCTGTACTCTGAAGTGAAGGGAGCTAGTCCAGAGATGTAATAGCCCAAAATACATGTAGATACCCAACTCTCCTTCATTTTGAGTCACAAGACTCAAGTAACTCAAGAGAGGCAATGACTCCAGTTACATCACATATGCACCCTATTTATCAACCTACCTCAGCTGTTTATGGGGCATCTTTTCTTCTTTGGGAAATAGATCATTTATTCGAGGGAGTCACCTGAATATCATGTATAATCTTCAGTCCACATGAAAAGAAAGCCCTCTTTCATCGTGTATCTTTGGTTGCTGCTGTATTACTATGACTCGATATGTTTGTGGGAAAAAAAAGATCATTAAATCATTAAAATTAAATCACTACACAATTAGAGTATACACTAGAAAACATTCCCATCTGGAAAGGAATTCTTCAAGAATTCTCTTCCTTGCTGCTTTCAAACAAGCTCACAGTTTTGCTAAATACTTTGTCAGGAATAGACTTCCTGGACTCCAAACTGAACCAAAAAGGACTAACTTTAACATATCTACGACCATCAAAAGAAATCCATTCATCATACAAATCTACCAGCATATCTCTACAATACTGCAATACTTCTTTCTTCTGCAACTCCCTTGCCCCCCAAATTCCCAAATCCCACATCTGCACTTCCAGGAATAACATTCAGATCAACCAAATGCCACTGCAAAAATGATGCTGGTGAAACTAAACAGCCACTATGCACCAGAATGAAATTATAGACAATCTGTGAAGGGCAGATGCATGCAGTTATAGTCGAGAGAATATCTTTCCCAAACAACCATTCCTTCACTCACCCCTCATTTCCTTTCCTCAGGTAAGACCTACACAACATTTCAAAAGACAAACCTGTGAACTGGAATTACAGCTCTGCTAGACAACAAAAAAAGGAAGTGCAACAGAAACACTGTTTTCATGGCACAATAATAATCTCTAACATATCCCATCACACTTCAATCCCTCCTTAGTGAGCTCCATCTTCCACCACTACTTCCTCTAAGTTTTGGTATTGTCCCTTCCCTAATGCCATTGCTGCCCTCCACTTGTATCAGCTCTCAGATATTACCAGTTTAAGCTCAGGCCGATTGTTCTCAATTTGTACTTAATGCTGAAAATTGCTGTTCTATTTCACACATGAAGAAGGACTTGTGTACCTTCTATTGTTAATCTAATGAAAAATATTACCTCTTCCTACAGGACTCCACTTGCAAATCTGTCAAGTTTGTTGTATTCAGGTAAGAAATATCTCTTTCATTTGTTCCATTCTAAAGGATTTATGAAAGTTGCATATCATTAGTATTTGACCACCAAAAAAAATTCTCTTAAATTTATTGTGGAGAATGAGAAACTTGTATGCATGTGGAGTTTTCAAATATAGATGCAGTGTACTTCCTGGGTTTTTGCTGTGATTTTATCCTGTGAGAACTCCCAGAGTTAGAACAAGGAACCAGACTGGAAAGGCGAAGCAAAGCCAAGGGTTTATGTTCTGAAGGAAAAAAGGAAAACTGGATCTAACTAAGCAAAAAACACATTATTTTTCAATCTAGGATTCTGGAAAACCTGAGTTAAAAGATAGTGCCCCTGAAGGGTGAGCGAGAGATGACAATCTGGAGAAGAATCAGTGCAGTGGAGCTTGCAGGAAAGACTAAGGGCAAGGTAAAAGGGAAATACATACAAGAACTTAAATTCACTTAGTGTGTTTTGTACTTTAGCGAATGAATAAACAATGCATAATATTTTTTTCTAAAGAGGCAAACTGAACTGTGTCTGAATCATTGAAACTGTTCGTAGTTTGAGCTGGTCTCCTGAGTGAAAGGACTTGCACAGGCTGCAGCCTGCAGAGGTACAACATCAGGTGATTCCAGCGTGTGCTGCAGGAAGCCATAAGGTCAGGGAATTCAAGAAGGTTTAAAAGAGATTTATTGGAGAGCACATTTTCTGGTTGTGGCATGTGAACTGAGGCACTTGAAACTGCTGTTTGTAAGTAAATATTAAAAAGCTCTTTTGTGCCTGGTTAACTGTAGTTGCCCCTGGTTGATGAGGCATTCAACAGGGAGAAGAGATAGAAACGTAGAGGCAACAGTGTTACAGGATACTTCTGTGTCTGGGAAAATTCTCAGGGCTTCAGGTCTTTTCTGTAAATGTTCAACATTTAATGTCCTGACTTCTCAGTGGGTTTGCATTTCTGTTGGGGGTCCATAAGAATTAAATTCTCTTCTTCTCACCTTTCTTTTACTTGCCTTTTGCAGTGTTGGCAAAGATGTGTAATAGAGCAAGTGAAGCTTTCCAAAATCTTAAGGGCTGTGCATAAAAATATCGTCTCCTCAGGTTCTGAGGTATTGTGAGTTGAAGTCCAAAAAGTTTATCAGTGGTGATTACAGCCCTTGGAGCTGTTCGGAGGCCAAGAGAAGGCTGGACATAACTTGATACTTACACGTTGCTTACTCATACATTTTTGTTAACTGGCCTGTTTTTGTTACTCTTAATCTGATTCAGTTAGAATCATTATAATTTAAAAGCCTCAATTATCTCATTTGTATCAAACAATCTAATACAAGCTGGTTGAATCCTGACTACTAAGCCATTTTGTGTAATTTAAGAAAGAAAAGCCTTCATTTTGGGGTTTCCAATTGGGGCATAGGTTCTAGGTCTGATTCTCACCCACATTAAATCCTCTTTGAACCACTCCTTGGGTGGCAAATGTGTTTTTTTAGCCAACCCACTGTTCTTTCACCAAACATATGTGCTGCACTGTGGGTCAGTGCTAAGCTCTCTAAGGGCTGTGTGGTAGGTTAAAACCCTTCCCTTTTACTGCCCTGCAATGGGAGGGTCTCAGATTGGGTCAGATGCCCTGCACTGAGGCTTATCTTTGCTTTCCAGCACCAAGGGAAGCTAGTAAAGTCCAGCAGCGTTGGAGCTGCTGTAATTCAGTCTGGAGGCAAGATAGACCTTTGCAGGTGTGCAAAATATGGCAGCATAAAAGTAGTCATGTACAGCACCCTTTGGATCCCTTCTCTGTGAAGGGAAACAAAAGAACTCTGAATAGCACTGCTATTTTTCTTCATAAATCATTTAGAGGCAGTTGTCCATGACAAGCATGTGCCATTATAAATTAACCAGCTACATCTGCAATATAGGCCATTGAGACCGAAACTGTTGCATGAAAAATAATACCTTGCCAATATGAGAATGCTACTTTACTAGGCTGGAAACAAAATAGAAAAAGTCATAAAAAATCAGTGTAAGAATGCAAGAACTGAACCTGGGCACAGATAACTGGTTCTGCAGGATTGCTAACAGATAATACACTGACATGAGATTGGTGAGCCGAAGAAACCCTGTATGGCTTAAGCTGAACTGTTCTTTCTGCAGTTGCTCAGTCTGAAGAATGAGGATCGTGAAAGTTTGATTTCTTTCTTGATGGATTATGGAACTTCATTAATTAGCATCTGTAAATTGCCTTGCAGTCCTGAGGTGGTGGCTGTTGTAGTAAAGTCAGGTGGTGTGTGTTCTTTCTCCCAAGTGAGTTACTGTTAAAGAACTGTAGAATGAGTTAAAGCAGTTCTCTTTTTTTTTTTCCTCCAAAAAACTACTTGTCTCTTGAAGTGCTGCACTGACAGTGATGGTTCTGAGTGACCATTAATCTCTAATGTCCTTCAAGGTGACAGTAAGACCGGTTTACCCAGATGAGGGAAGCCTGAATAAATGGCTTGTCTGCACGGTGTGACAGAGTTGGAGCTTAACTCAAAAGGCATAAGCACCTTTGACAAGATGCATACTCAATTACTGTGTTGCCTGATTTCCTGGAGATAGAAATGTTCCTGAACACCTTGAGGAAGGGATCCAGAAAGGAGAAATGAATGTTTAACCTGCTCTGGTGAAAGATGATTCTAATCTAATTTCTCACCATTGGTGATATGAAACAAAATATTTCTTTAAAAATAAATAAATAAAAGGGAAGAAAGCTATCCTGAATCTGTTTTAAATCATTTCTGTAGACCAGCCCATGATATATAATCAGTACTGCTTGCAGGCAGTTTTATGGACACACTAGAGCTAAATTTTACATAACTGGGAAAATAAATTTAGGCCTTCTCCAGATGAAGCTTGCTCTGCTATAAATCTGTGCAGTTTTAGTTCTGCCTAAACAACCCTGCATTAAAATTCACTCTGCAAGATGAGCTGGCTTTAAACAGGTTAAGTGAAGATCAAGAAGATTAGAATAAAACAAACAAACAGAAGAAAGAAAACGCCAAAGAGTAGTAGTCTGGAATGCTTTGCACATATGGATGATTCATGCAAGGGAAATGAAAAGTGTGACTTCTCGAAGTTTAACAAAGTGGAAGGAATATCACAACTCAGTAATACAATATGGTATATTTATTTCAGATTGGTTTAACTTTGCATATAGGCATTTTCCTCTCCAATTGTTTTCCATACCCTCATCTTTCCAACTAACTTAATGTATACACAGTGTGTATGGCAGTTGATTTCTGTTTACATAAAAATCCCTTTTCCTCATTCTCACAGAAATTCAGGAGCAGTTAGAATCAAGGCCATCAGCTCTTTGATGCAGAGGAGTTCTTGTCTGTATACACTCAGATCCCATCACCTTGGATTTTTAGAGTGGAAATGAATGGCTACAGCTTGACGGTGCCTCCTGTTTCAGCAGACCAGGGCTGGACTCAGGCCTATGCACCTGCAGAAGAGAGCAGCATGTAAGTGCTCCGTTCCTCCCAGCCGCAGACAGTTGCCCAGTGACCCTTTCTGGATCCTGGTCTCTTTTTCCCTTCTCCACCTCTTCATGCTCTAGGTGGGGTAATAGCACATTCTGGAAAGCTAAACTGAGCTGTTCCCTCCACAGGAGCAGAAGGGAGTAGAGAATGCTGTGCACTATTCCTTACAGAAGTCTGAAATTAGGGCTTCTTTGATGCTTCAGTGTCTCGCATTAACAGTAAAGTTTTCATCCTAAAGGACTCTAAACCAGGCATGTTATAAAAAAGAAGAAGTACTTGGAATCAAACCTAGTATAGAGTAAACATACAGCAAGTACTTCCTCTGCTACTGGGGAAGATTAGAGCAGCGGTTTGTGCAGTGCATTACATCTATTTATCCTCTTCAAGAAATGAAGTGAACACCCAAAATGAGTTGGAGTTTGAATGGGACTTGGGGACTAATTTTTCTCTTCCTGGTGAAAACAAAGCAGTATGGAATCTTCAGTGCCCACCTACGTTGAAAACCAAGATCTGCTTTATGTCTTACCTGCAACGCAGTAGAATTATGCTCTTGTGGACTGAGCTCTTTTAATACTAATAACAAGGAGATACACTCTTTCTCCTGCATAAACAAATTCACATACTTTGCAGTGATCAAGCCTATAAACTCATCTCTTGCCATCTCTTGACATCCCTGCTCAAGGTAGAAAGCTTGTAATACTTACAGGTTGCTTTGCTTAATTTCTTCCATCTGAAGGTTAAGCATCAATAGGAGAGGGTTCCCTAATAACTGCTTAGGAGGGAATTAACAAAAATGCAAATACAGTCATGTGTTGGTGGTATTGTACAGTGCTAAGAGCGTGGGGGCCCTTAGATACTGAAGTGAGGGGAATGGACAATTGTGTAACTCCAGAACACAACTACGTGCCTCCCCCAAACATCTGTAGAATTAGATAAAAATAAGGAAATAGGAATATTCTTGGAAAATGAACTGAATTACATTAGGCAATTCAGTTGCCACCTTCTTCCTGAAAGCTTTATCTGTAGAGAAGCAAAATAGATGTACAGAGGAGAATGCCACAGCAAGCAGGTGCTCCTTTTAGGTTATGGTCTAGTAATTAAAACTGAGACCAGGATATCAGGATTGCTGGTTCTTTCCTGACTGTACTAGTGAGTGACCTTCTGCTCATTTTAACCATTCCCATCTTCACTAAAGTAAAGTGAGTTTGAAATAAGATCTTCCTAACAAAAGTCTCATGAGTCCTAATGTATCGTCGAGCAATTTTAAGTTTTTTAATAGATGCTTGAATAAAAGGTACTACATGCTGTTTACCATAATTTCAGCCAGTGTTCTCCTTTCCTGTCCTTATAAGTACAGTGACTTACACTTTCTCTTTCCTTTTTTATCTAGAAATATACTGTGTTGCCTAGTGGACATCTCAGGAACCAAACTGAAGGATCAGTATGAGCACTCAGAAGAGGTAATCTGAATATTTAAATGGAAAAGAAGTAAATGATCTTTGGGGAATAAAAGAGTCACAGTTCTATTGTCTGAAAGAAAGCATTTTTTGTACAATTAGCAATATTTGTCTTATCATGCAGGCAGTGGTTTTTTTTTGCTGGATTATTAGGAGCTAGAAGTCAGTATAGTTAAAATTGTATAGATATGCCACTGTAAGTACAGTTTTGGTAGTATGAGTTCTTTCAGATGAAGAACAAAAATAATCCTGAATGATGTGAAGCATATTTAACTATTGGTAACTGTTTTGGCAGTAGAGCTTTTTTGGGTGTAACAGTGCTTGAAGATACTTGACTTGCCAATAAACAGGCAGTTGCAACAATGTGGAGGCTCACATGAGCTCATGCAGTCTCCTTCAATGGAAAGCTTGGGCTATAAGCGTGTGTATTCCAAAGTAGTCTTGCACATTCTGATCACCAGCATGAGAAGAGTCTTTGTCTTACCTTTGTGATACTGGGTTAGCTGTTGTAAATACTAAACAAAAATGAGAGAACTGTTAGTGAGAAACATTTCATTAGCTTCATAAAGATGTAACTGCTGTTGAGAGTTAGTGCAAGCTTTGATGAGGAGAGTTACTGCAAGCTTCTCTGGGGAGATGTCATCTGCACTCTCTGCAGGGGGCCAAAGATTGGGAATATCTGTTTAGGGTCCAGAGTCCGCAACATAAAGCAATGTGAGCACTGTGTTTTATCTCTGCAAGTTGAAGTAAAGTGAGTGTTTCTGACCGAGTGGATTCTTACTGTTCACAGGGTAGGTGAGAAATGGGTACTGTGTAAATATGAATTCAACCTTCTATGTGAAAAGCTCAGTAAAATGGATTGTGTGTTGAGAAGCAGAATCTGATCTTTTAAGTATCAGTCTTTCATGTATCTTTGTATACTTTTGTGTGCTGCTATGGTATTTCAGTCAAACAGTTTTCAGGAAACCAGGGTTTCTATACCGTGAACTCAAATGTGGGGGCAGAATGCAGCTAATCTGAATATTATCTGCATTTATAGTGGGCTGTGCTTCAAACTCTACCATTTTTAAAGCAAATAATCCTGACCAAGTCCAAGTTTCACTTGGACTGCTGAAATGTTTCTGCAATGTAATTGTTTTAGTTGAGTGGTCTTGAGCAATAGATACAGGCAAAGCTCCACAGGCTCTGCTGCTGATGCTTAGCTGACAAGCTGCATGCAAGTCTAACAAAAATTTCTGATTCTAAAGAAAATGTGAATTTTCCTCCCTCCCTCTATTTCAGAGATACAAACAAACATCTTCCTTAGTCTTTAAGAGGCTGAACACTTTTATGATGAGCTTCTGTAGCTCCCATTGATATAAAATCACTAAACATGATTTGTCTTTTAAGAGTGAGGATTTCCTCCATGCAGTGTTTTCAGAGGAAATACACAGATTTAATATCTGGGGCCACTCTCTACGTTTATGAATAAATGACTTCAATGAGAGCTAAGCACATGGTAGCTGCAGAGAGGATGTGTCCCTCGTGTTTATCACCCTTGCAGTTTGTTTGACACACCGTCCGCTAGTTATGTGAGACATGTCTGAGGAAGAAGAAAAAACTGTGGAAAGGTTAGAAGTTATCTTGAAATGCTTACTAAACACAGTGACTGACAGCCACCGAAAGACTACAGGAGTTCACAGATTATCAGAGTGGAGATTAATCATAATACTAAACTAACCAAAGCCTGATGATCTGTTTGCAATTTGGACAAAACTCCTGAACATCTTAAGATTTGCGAATCTGTAGTAGTATCTGTCAAATTGAAGTGGCATGTCTGCCTTTGAAAGTCCAGCAAAACCCATACTGAACAAAACTTTTGTTTTTGTATAGTTTCCAGAATTTGGTGCTGGATGACTCTTTGTCTTCTCAGTTGTACAGTAACTAAATGTAAACCCCAGTAATAATGATATCTCTCTAATCTAAATGGTCTGTTGTCTGTTTTCTGTTCTCTGTAGGAGAAATAACTTCACTGACTCTGTGGTTAGTTTACCTTTACTTTTGAGATGGTCTCTGTTTATTCTTGGGTGGGGAAGCAAGTTTCAAGACTTGGCTCCGTGATCTATGGCAGTTAGTCTTTGCATGCTCGAATCCTTTCGATGACTTGGAGTTTCTGGTGGAGCACAGTTGTTGCAGGGTGTCGTGGAGCTGGAGTCAGTCTCTTCAGAATTAGGGCAGTGGAAAGCTCGTCAGCACAGCAGTCGGACACGCAGCTCAGTGCCAAAGTGCTACAGGGGCAGCGCTCATCAGCACTTCGTTATAGAGACCGAATACCCAACCTTGCTTCCCAGATTCCACGGTCTTAGAGTAAGATTTGCAGCAAAAAATGTGCAAGTGATTTATAGGGAAAAATGTCCATCCAAGTGATTTCCTTAAAGATTTTGACTAGCATAGAAATCAGTACAAATCATAACCATTCCCTGGTGATTCTTGAACTGGAAAAGGATAAAATTTAACCGATGAATAATTTGCTGTGCATGGTTTGTTCATCTCTGCCCCGGTCTTTTCTAAGCAATTAGATATCATGACAAATTACTAGGTAACAGGCTGTGGTTTGACACATAGATCATGTCTTCCTTTGCTGTAGATCCAGCCTACTGAGCTGAGTGACAGTTAGTGCTGGGTTTGTCTGGAAATGCATATTCTCAGATCTGAGCAGTCCATGATTAAAGCATTGCATCATCCTGTCTCACTCAATACTTAAATTTTTTTTTTCAAATTGATTACCATCCCCTGCTAGTAGTGACTACAGTGCCAAGTAGACTACAGAGTCACTCTGCCAGTGGTCTGCTTAACACACTGCGGCAGATAGGACTGGCTGAACAGCCTGTGTGCATAATAACAGACTGGATAGTTACCCACTGGAAAAATTGCTGGAAGGGACTATAAAGGATGCTTACTGTCCAGGAAGTGGAGGCTTGTTCTACACATTTTGTCGTGGCGAGGGCCAGCCTATTCCGGGGAGAAAGCTGCGGGCTTTGCACTGTGCATCGTTCCCATTCCTCTGGCTCTCTCAGGAGAGACGTACCCAGTGGGTTGACAGACTTGTGTTTCTGTGCTGGATTTGTGGTCCTTGTGCCTGCCTTTCTGCCAGCTATGTGGAATTTAAGAATTCCTTTTTTGGGTGCAGGAATGATACGATGCTTTTACATTCTCACCCTTGTTCTCACTCTTGGAGCAGGAGTCTGTAATTCATCACTAAGATATTAAAACAGGCTCTACTATTACTTTTCCCATATTTAAAGAGTGATTATTTTTCCTACAGTGTCATTACCTTCTCGTAACAAACTGCCTACCCTTTGTCTATAAAAATAAATTTTTACTTGCTGACATGTAGGTTTATGCCATATTATGAAGATATTCTGCTTAGTTATGAAGACAAAGTTTGTAACACTTAAATGTGCATGTATTGAGCGACAGTGTTTGCAGCCTTTTAATATGACTTTGGAAAAGACATTCAGGTGATCAACACAGATTCACAGAAAAATGAATACTCATCAGCAAGAAGCAGTGTTATTTACTTGATAATGTCTCACTGATCAGATTTGGTTGTACTGATGCTGCATAGGCTATTATTTCACATTTAAAGGTATTGGAATCCAAGCCCCTGTTACTTGTTTAGCAGGGCAGGATTTATCTGTGTGTGACTTTTATGCTTTAGTGCTGTAGCTTCGTCAGTAAGACGAATCACCCTTCAAAGGTGCCTATCCTTCTTACCCATGTCTGTAGCACTCTTTAGTGTCATATCTCTGTGTCTCTCCCTTGACTAATAGAAGGAGTCTAGATGATTGTCTCAGTGTAGACATGTTAGCTTCTAAATGGCTAATTTAATGGTGTTAAAAACAGGTGAGATTAATCTTACTATAAGAACTGTTACCTGCCTGTACTAATTAATGTATTTGTACTAATTACACTGTAAAAATTCTGAAATTCTTACAAAAAACATGGTAGTAACCATTTTTTTCAGACGAATTAATCCCCATGACATGAGTATTAGTTTCTGATAATAAATGAGAAAAGCTTAATTTCTCACTATGATAACTTTAAGATTAGTGTTTTTAAGAATGTGGTATTTGTGGGGAAAAAGACACTTGGTTCAAGTTAGTCAGTATGGAGGAAAAGTCAGGGTTTGTTTAAGGGCATTTGATAAAAATCTGAGCACACTTCATTTTCATAAATCATTTCTATATCACATAAAATACCTTTTAAATCAGTAGTTGCAGACAGGGAAATGTGCAAGCTGTCGTGGTTTAACTGGTGTATTTACCTGGAGTTAGTGTCTCCAAATCCTGTGTAACTGATTTTAAGGAATAGCAGCTATTGTTTGAGCTAGACAAGAAGGAAAATGGAGGTAGGTCTCTGGTCCTGTTGTAGTTTTTTTCCCCCTTCTCAGTTCTTGAAACCTATAAATAGTTTTTTGTTTTGCAACTGGTATGAAAAATAAGACAATTTGTTGTGCAGCTCCTCATGGGCTTAAATTGTAAAGTAAATCTATGTAGACAGATGTATTTTTAATAATGAAAACATTCCTGAGACTTGGTATCGGCTGGTTTGTTGGAAGAATAAATGAAATGGCTTCAGATAGATTTGCCAAAATGTCAGTGTGTTTAAATTTTTTTCATGTTCTTAAATGGGAACATATTTGTAAATGTTTTTGTTTTTCTATGCGCTCAATTTCAAAGGGTTTAAAAGAGGAGAAATGAAGAATTTGAGAGGAACAAAGCTTTAACACAGTGCATTAAATACCTGGCTTTTCCAGTGTATGCCAGCCCAGCTGAATACAAAATCTTTACTATTTCTTAATGTTAGCATTTATGCCAAAATAGACAAATAAATAGCACCTAATTCTTTTTTCCTCAATAATATGTCCACATCTTCCCCGCCTCCCCCCCCCCCCCCAAAATTTCTAACAAAAGCCACATAGCTTTCATAAATATTGGTTTACGAAGTCATCAGTTTTGGCTGGAAGTGATGATATGATCTCTAGCAAAACCTAAGCCTCTTTGCAAGAGGCTGGCCTCAGTGTTGTGGCTGCTTTCTCCCAAGTTGGCTATCAGGTGTTGCACTGATCATTTCAGCCTCAAACTTTTTTCTTTTTCTTTTTTTTTTTTTTTTTTTCCCGTCTAGTTACTGCCATCCCAGAGAATCCCTTTGTCAATCCCTGTTTTTGTTTTAAGGGTGAGACGATAGGTAGATTTAGCAAAGCAGTTTGCCTTACAACTCTATTCCTCGCTGCCCAGAACAGAGGCAAATAGAGGACCTGCCTGGATGTCCAGGCTGGAGGCACAGGTGGCAGCCCACACTCAGGAGTCTCTCTCCTGCAGCCCACAGCAGGGAGTGAGCTTAAACACGGGAAAGAAAATGATGGGAGGAAAGAGAGTAAGAGAGAGAGAAGAAGGGGCATGGGATAGAAGTTGGGCAGCGGGAACAATTGTAAAGTTGGAATTGGCGTGAGGCTTCAGGGTTGCAGACTTGCCAGTAAGTACCAAGGGTGAATGAGAAAGGGTCTGCCAACCACAGCTGAGAACAGGGCTCACACACCTAACAAACTATTGATCTGTCTTTCTCAGAAATAGCAGCCTTTTCTCAGATTTACCTCTTTCAATTGACCCATAGCCAGAACTCAATTGAGCTTCAATAGATTTTATAAAAAATAGTACTTAGTTTACTTTCACATAAGTGAAGAGATACAATTGCACAATGGTGGTTACAATGGTAGAAATACATACTGTCAATAAAATGTTTGCAAGAGATTTAAAAACATACTGTACAGCACCACATCTGAAATTGGGTGATAGCAAAATGAATCATACTCCATGTTTAAGTAAATTAAATTTCTAAGTCTTTCATTTGGAATAAATAAAAAATAGAGTGTGCAATTTGTGTCAGCAACCAAAAATTTTCCTGAAGTTGAGCAATATATAGATGAAAAAAAATGATGAGGTAAAGAAGACATTCATGCATTTAAGCCACCATTAGTCTCTGACTCTAATATAAGGCAGATCATAATCTTTTTAAAACTATGTCTTTAGCCACTTAAACTCTCTCTAGTGCTTTTCATGACAAGGCCTCGATAGACCTTGTAGAATCATGAGTTAAGATGCTTTTATTTCCAACAGGTCTGTTTGACAGGCTCAGCCATGTTAGAAATGCACTGCATGGTAGAAAATGTTTTTCCTTAATGGAAAAAAAAGTAAATTAAAAGAAACCCAGAGGGATGGATGCTTTAGAGTTATCACAAATGACACTGTTCAGAAGTGGGGTGAGGAGAGGGAAAGGGGAAGAAAATTATGTGTCATCTTCAGTCTTAATGACGTGGAAAAGAGTGACATTAAACAGGACTTGGTGTCCATTATTCCAGGCATAGAGAGCTCTATCTCTTGCATTGTAGTCAAGCATGGATATATGAAAATACTGATTATGGAACGGAATGTCTGTATACTCGTAAGTGGAGGTTTTTGTGGAATAAGAGTAGTAGACCTTGGCTCCTGTTAAGTGAGAGTTAGTAACATATAAGGTGCCACAGATCATGAAGGATTCTCCAGCACTTCTCTTTGGATAGCCTGTACTCCAGCTCTTCAGCACTTCCAGTGTATCCGGGTTTAGCTGGCTGATGACAATGTTGCCTGCATTCTGGTTGGTGGCATACACAGCCCATAGCCCAATTTCATCTGCCATCAGGTCAATATCAGAAAAGCCACCCCAGGTATAGGGGTAGACATTGTGAAAGCCAGCGTACTCAAGGCTACGCTGTGCAAGCACCCGCCCAGTGTCAAAGCTGTATTTGATGATGATGTTGCTCTGATACTTGTTGAAATAGAGGGAGCCGTTGTAGACAACATGGTTGGTTCCTGCCCATTTGAATGGAAGGTTGTATGTCCTTGATTCAGCCCCGCTGACAAAGTCTGCAATTGATTTATATTCACGAACAATTTTATTATTAGTATAACTATCCATGTACCAGACCTGGAAAGAAAACAAAGATTGGGAGTGAACACCTGGAACACAATCTGTGATACATGGTCATGAGACTGCATGACTGATACATTACCAAGAAAGAAAGGAAAGGCTTTTAGGCATGCAGAAGGCTAGTAAAGTACAATATTGTTCACATTTCTGTTACAAAGTCATGAGGAACTCTTGAATTTCTAAATCAGAACTTACCTATAAAAATGAACTTTCTAGGAGACTATTAAAACTACAATATCTACAATTTCAGATAAATTCAATTTTGGATTATTTAATGTTTAGGTCTCTGCTATATGGAGCTTGCTTAAAGATATTTCTAGAGACTAATAATCTGAGAGAGAGAGAGAGAGAGAAAATGTTGTGTGAGCCAAGCTTGGTCTTATGCTTATGAATAGATTTGGTTGAATTTTCTTCAGCTGAACCTCTAGTCAATGCAAACCAGTGAATTTTGAGGAAAGAAACCATGTTTTGAGGAGAGAAACCAAATTTGAGGAAAGAAACTCTGATGAAACCAGCAGAGTTTTAGGAACACTTTTCCCCCTTAAAACAAAAGAAAACAAAATCGGTTGATTTTTTTCATTTCTGTGTGCCAACTACCATTTTCTCCTGTTTTTCCTTCATTTCTTTTGCCTTTTCTCCTTTTAGTTTATCTCAGAGGAAAATCAAATCCTGACTAATAAAAGAACAGATTAATTTTTGGAGTTCATTTGTCTGCCAATTTGAAAAAAATTGACAAAATATTTGTTTAGATGCCGGTTCAGCTCCCCGTGTTTCTAGCTGCTGAGATGCTGTGTGGGATATGGTTTGTTTTAATTTGCATGCACGCGGGGAGTTTTGGGGATGTGGAGTGTCCCTGGGGAGGGCGTTGCAGGGCTGCAGGGTGTGCGGGAGGGGGCTGTACTGGGGAGCAGGCCCTGCAGAGGCGAGAGCCCACGGCGAGGGGTCTCGAGCAGCCACCGGCCCTCTGCGGTGGCAGAAGAGACGTCCTTGGGACCGATGGGGCTGGGCAGGGTTTGCTGCCCTCCAGAACGTAACTGAGATGGCTGGGGCTGGTAGTGAACCTGCAGGGACTCAGTGGGCAGGGGAGAGCTGCACACAAACCTTTAGTAATGCTATTTCTATGTTGCCTACCCTAGTTGCTTTGGTCTTTTTCTTTATTTAAGAAGTTTTTGTGTCTTATACAAATGAAACCTAGTGTTTTGACTTCAAAAGCCCTTTGGTGCACGGAACACCTGCACACAGCTCTGGCCAATTTGGAATCCTATCACAGATCGAAACGATAACAAAACTTTGATCTGAGCAAGTACATGATCTGAACACAGCTCAAATTGGGCTTAATCCTGCAAATTTTGACTGCCCTGGGTTATGGATTGTGTTCATGGGTAAAATTATTCGTTTTAGTGTTAAATTACTTGGGTTCTTAAAGATAGTCATTAAAATATAATGTAAGAAAGAAAAAATTTTCATAGTGATTTCAGATAAGCATGCATCATCCATGAAACAGTTTAAGGAAATGGCACAGTAAGCTTAGCTAACTTTTGTCTTTGAATATTTTTGCACAAATGCTTTTAGCTTTTTCTAAAGATATTAAACAGTGAAAATGACGGAAGTACAAGAAACTTGCTTGCAATTGTGACCTAAGGGAAAAATCTCTCTTTATAGATTAAAAAAACGCAAGTGAAACTCCAGGACACAAAGGTATTTAGTGCTTTAACGTACTCTGTTATTTTTCTCTGATGCTAATGGATCTGTCATCCAGGCTCCAAATCGAGTTCCGGATATCTTGACTGTAATGGGGCCTGTAATTTTCATCAATTTGCCACATGCTGAAATTAGAAAAACAAATGCATTAATGCAAACAATTACACAACTCTCCTTGACATCACTCAGAGCACAAGACCAATTGCTCTGAACTAAATAGTGGCTCCAGGGGATTCAGGCTTAGGCTAAAGATGGATTGTCATCTTCACAGTATGAACTTTTCTGTGCTGAGTAACACAGATAAGTAAAAGCTTAAAAAATATACTAATAAAATTTGTTTATTTTTTCATTTGCATATATTTAAAGCACAGATACATTTTCTGGGCATAAATACAACTAATGAAATATCTTTCCAGATGCAGTTAATAAAATTTAATAATAAATAAAAAGAAGACATAACCCCCCAAAAATTTAGGCCTCCGGAGGGTCAGAGAAATGTTAGAGTTGATGGGTGTTTGAATTTTCCATTGACCAGGGTAACAAGAAGGTTAGCGGTAGACCAGAAAAAAATGGTTTGATGTGGGAATAGGTACCCAAATGCCCATGTCTGACTCTTCGCTATAGTTACACACACATAGCTCTTCCATGCCCACATACAGTATTATGGGCCTGTTTGATGTTAAGAACGCAAATGTGAGAATTATTCAGGAACTGTGGCTGTACCAGTTGGCTTCCAATCCATTAGACTATCTGAGAGGAAATAATGAGAGTCGATATGATCTTGAATGCTGACCTTCCTAACAATCCAAAAATCTATATTTTAGGGGACATTAATAACATACCCATTAGCAGCAAGCCCCAGGGGGAACTCGTATGTTTGCCTAGGGGCTTAATATCACGCAGTGGTGTAGGTGATTAAGTGAGATAGCATGTAGTTGAAGAAAAGATTTTCCATATGAATGTAAAAAAGTGATGCATTTCATTTCTTTTAATTTAAAAATAAGTACTTCTCCATGATACATGGTTGTGCTATAGTGTGTAACACAATCTATCTAGGAAATGTGACAGGCAAACTGTATATAATTTTGAGAGTGAATTTATTCAGTTCAGAGGAGAAGGTCACATCATGCCTGGGTTTTCTACTTTATGCAGCTGGCGGGGAACGTATCGTACCAGGCTGCTTCAGTCAATTAGCGTGGGGTAGTGCTGCGGGGACAGCTCAGGGACTGCTCGTGGGCATTTCGTTCATGGCCAGGGAAATGGGCGGTAATGAAGCTGACTGAGTACATGCTGAGACCTCAGTGAGCAGTGCAGGTTGTGCCTGTTTTCTGGGCCAGCTTAAAGGCATTATTATTTACGTATCTCGATGTATGTGTCTTAGAATCTTTTGTTGATATTTTGGAGTTTAGCGTTTTGAAGAATCTTACATGTTTTTCACCAGTTACTTATCATATTACAAGACATCTTTATTTCAGAATTTTTTGAAGATAATGCCGCTAGTGTTGCATGCTGAGTGCTGTTTTTCTACTATGCTGCTCTTATTCTGTGCTGCGTCCTATTTTTCTCCAGCAATAAACTGCAGTTAGTGAGTTTGGGAAGCTGAGAGCTATATCCTAGCAAGGTGTCTGTCTGTCTGTCTCTATTTGTAGGTGGTATGTTAGTAAATAATCTCAGAAATGGGCATGAGATAAACTCAAACTTTTGAAGAGGGCTGAAACAATTTGGAATAAGATTTTTAAAAAAATAACAGAGTGTAGAAAGAAATCAGAAAAAACTAATCACTTCTGAATTTGTAGTTTTTAAGATAATTAAAATACACATGGAGTGAATGTGTGAGTTAGAAGGGTGCGCTAATTAGTATCTTTAAAACATTGCATTGAAATCGGTAGTAAAACTAAAAGTAGGAAAGAATTTGGAATTCTAAAACATCACATTTTTTTGTTAAAAAAACAAAAAAAATCCCGGGAGCTAAATATGGAACCAGAAATGAGCCCTGAAATTTTGCTTCTGGAGTGCCAAAACGTGAAGAGCCCACCGCGGAGCTGCGGGGTGCTTGCACAGCCCGCCGCGGCCTGGGTGCCGCCTCTGCCTGGGGCAGGCCCGGGGGCGCGCACGGCGTGCCTGAGCTCGGCTGGCAAAGCTGTCTGCGAGGGCGGCTGTCCGAAACGCAGCCTGGCGAGGAGGAAGATGGAATAAGCCGTAACGGGGGAGTTACAGAGAGACAGCAGCTGTCCAGACCTGGTGTGACCCTGCCACTGAGAGCGGCCGCCCCGCCGGCAGCACAGCCTCTGCCCACGCCAGGCAGAGCACCCCGTCGGACGCCGCAAGCAGCCGCTTTTGGCTCGCGGCGGCAGAGGAGGGGGGCAGCGCGCAGGGACCCAGCCCCTGGACGGGAGCCCCGGGGCTTTTGCAACAGCTTGCCCAGTGCTGGCTTGCAGGGAGCAGCAGAAAGAGCTCAAAGCCCCATATCTCCAGCAGGAGGGGTGTCAAAGTAGGGGGGTGCTTGTCGCCCACGCTGTCCGTGGGAGGGGGTGCGCTCCTGATTCTGCATGTGCACCTGCGGGTGCGACTGGAACTTTCTGAGATGAGTTAGAGAAGGCTGTTCAGAAATTTGTAGGTTTATTATCATTTTGTAAGTGTCTAGTACTGTGGTTTATCTGTTGTATTACTTGTATTGATCCTGAGTGTATAGTTCACTGATTGCCAATTAATTACTTGCCATTAACAAATCAATAAACCTCTTCAATCCTGATTTGGTTTAAACTATGTGAGCTGAGCAGTTTCCTCCTGTGACAGGAGTTAGATGTTGTGGGAGAATGGCCTTTCAAAATGTGTTGAGATATCGTTCACTGGGAAAGAAGAGATGACGTTGTACTTCAAGGGCTAAATGATCAGCAGTTTATGAGTCCAGGGTATATTTATGTGATTAAATATTTATTCCTAGATAGAAGGTAGTAGTGTCAAGAAAAGAAGACTGTACGGAGAATTACTGTTTAGCTGAGGGGCAGATGACTGAAAAAGTGACAAAACGTCTCTTTTTCAGCCTAATAAAACAGAGCATCTTCTGAGAGACGCAAGGATTTTTCTTTCTCCTGCGCTATAGTATGTCCCATCTTTCCTTTTCCCTGTTCATTAAACAGAAACCCACAGATCTGCTTATGTGATATAATCTGATGGAATAGGTATTTAGAACTAAATAGTAATATTATATATACTGTTTCCACCTATGGTAAGTCAGTCCCATTGTAGTGATGATTTGCATCCCATCAGCAGTTTGTGCGGTAAACCTCAGCAGTACGCAAGGGCTGTTGGCTTGCTTAGGACAACATGGGCGGGAGAGTTCTCTTCTGTGATGTAGAAGGAAGTGGTAGAGCAGTCAGTGCCCACCTCCAGTGACTAAAGGCTCTGGTCCTTTCGTGTCCTTCAGAATAAGTCTTGTCCTCACAGCCCCCTTACAGCTGGGAGATACTCTTGAACAACAGCTTAACATATGAGGTCTCTTACAAAGTTCTAGGCCAAGTAGGTCTACTTCCCTCCTATTGCAAACATTATATTTGTCTTGCTCTTCATAAAATTAGTAATGTGATTGTAAAACTGAGGAAATATTTTTTGCCCTTGCCTACCCTCACTCTTACTCCAGCTGAGTATTGTTTTAGAACTTCACTCTTCTGTTCATTTGAAAACCTTTCCGGACCAAGTGTATGGGTGGTGTCCATCTTCTCTTGTTTTGAGCAGTCCGATTGATCTCAAACCATTGCTTTTAGAAGCCTGTGGACCAGAATCCCTTAGTATGTTCTCTGAGTTGAGACAGAACTGCTTGGAAGAACAGCACAGGCCCCAACGTGTGTCTCAGCTGGATGGTCAACTTGATAAATCAGCTTATATAATTTTGAACTGTTTAAGGCTGCCACAGGTAACCTTTGCAGAAGAACATTATCCCAAGTATTCCACAGATGACCTGGCTTGCTAAATACTGGTCTTGAGAACAGAGTGAACATACAGGCTGATTGATAATCAGAAGAGAATTGTAAGACTAGGAAAAGGTAATTGAGGCCAAATCCTCCTCCTCCTCCTCCTCATTGAAATCCCTCTGAAATTCATTTCACATTTTATTCTGTCAAACCCTGGGACAGCCTTCTAATGCAGTGCTGCTTCTTCCAATATTTGAAGATAAGAGAATCAAGTGAATGCAATTAAGGAAACACTAAAACTAAGTTATTCTTTTTCTTTGAGACAAAGGTATCATTGTTTTCTTCAGTTCTGTCTTTTGGAGCCTCACCTTCAAATATGTTTGCCCATTTGTTATAGCAGAATTATAAAATATTGGCAGAATCAGGGTCGTTTATGGTTTAGCTCATTATAAAGTTGCAAGTGTGTTGTCTGCGCTGAAGTCTTATTGAATTACTATTACAAGTAAATAATTTATTCTAAATGAATCACGCAGCATTTTGATGATGTTGCTACAAAATGCAGTTTATTGATCTGTTTAACACTGAAATAATTAGTGATACTGACTTTAAAAAGATAACAATTTCCTTATAGCTTGTCCAAGCCTGGGCTTGCATTTGTTGCAGAAGTTAAATGAGAGCTCTTTCAAGACTAAAACCCAATATAACATTTAACAGTTCACTAATAAAGCAAGGTGAGTTTTCTGGGCAGTTGTAAGCACTTTGAATTTTGCATTCAGTGCAAGAAATTTCCTTTACCCCTCATCTAGTGTTGGAAACAGCTTCTTCTTGAGTGTAAAAAGTGTTGCTATAATGCCAGCCTATACTCTCGTCTGCACCACAGACCCTGTAGTTGTTCATGTGGCTGTATTAGAATTCATCTTGTGTGCTGAGGTTTCTTGCTAGGGAATGGTGACACTAATATACTGAAAAAGCAGTAACATCTATGTAAAAGTTCTGTGACATGGCATGTTCAGGTTACTTTCAGAGTTTCACTTTGCAAATAAAATACAGCTCTACGTCATGTCATACCTTGGAGCTAACACAGGAGAATAACAAAATCTGGGTAGGTATTAAGAGAATGGGAGTCTAAAAAAAAAAAAAAATTCCTAATAATTTCCAATTAAGAATTTTCTTTAGCTCATTTTGTATCTGGGGAGATGGAACATAGACAAATGTCATGTGAAATGGGAAGCATTCTGGCCTAGCATGTGTTAAACCAGTTAGGAATTCACTTCTTTGCCAACTGGTGGAAAAATTTTGGCTATAGAAAGCCTCTGCTCTTTAATTCCCTGACAGGAGGAAGACCGGACGATAATGAGAAGGTAAGTCCTATGCATCTCCATACTAACAAATGTCAGGAAGTTCAGAAATGTTTAAAAAACAAACAAAAAAAGTTTTGTGAATTTTCTAGAATTTTTTTTCTAGCACAGAAAGATTCAGATGTGGTTACACACTCTTTTAGGGTGGGGTGATTTGAAGCCCTCAGTTATTGCCTCTTTCTCTTGACTTCAAAAGAAGCAGTTCACCAGGTTAGAAAATCCCAACCATTACTGCTTATAGCAGTTGGAAAATCAAACCTCTGAGTGTTCATCCATTCTAAATGAAACTGTACAAAAAAATCATATAGTGCACAGTCTGAATGTTTATGGCTTGATTCTATCTTGCAACAGTTTTCTACCATGGACTTAGTAAGTCTACTTGTGCTTTCCTGTGTTGTTATTAAGGAAGAAGCTGAGGAGCGTGTGGTGGCCATTAAAAAAAAGCAGATGTACTGCCTCTGTAGTCTGGGAAAGTCTGTGGGGCAGAATGCATCTGAAAACTTGCTCCAAAGTGAGCAAATACCAGGAGAAGGTTGTGAAGACCAATTGGACAGGGAACTATTTTGAAAATAGGTAGGAATGGATAGTAGGTATTCCCAATCTCTGTGATGTCAGTGAATACTGGTGGCTGCTATATATACCAAGCAAGTGTATGAATTATTGAGGGTCTTGCAAGGGAAATAAAATCCATCCCAACCAAAACATCCTCCTGTAATGATCACAAACATTATTATTCTATTTATTGTAGGTAATAAACAGGGGAAAATGAAGTGAGCGGTTTTTTTCAGTGCACACAAGCCACTTCCATGTGTTTCACTTCTTTCACTTTCCTACTTATGATCAAATTTGTCACAATATTACTTTATAATATGATGGAATGAAGAATTACTTCTTACTTAATGGCTGTATTTCTATTCTCCTACATAATGCAAATCCAGGAAACATTATCTACTACTTAGAGTTTGCTAAGAGGAAACCTGTGGACTCTACTTCAAGTGTGCAATGTCTTGCTGTGTAATCTTTCGGAAAGTGACGACTTCTTGCCTTTTTGTTTCTTTATGTACAAAATGGAGATAATATTTATCTCCTTTGAAGAGTTTTGTACTAAATGATATTTGTAAAGCTCTTCAAACTCTGAAGGGAAAGATGCTTTGGAAGTGCAAGTGTCACTGCAGTCAGTAAACGCTTGCACTAATACCTCTTTTGCCGTGATGTAACAGCATTCCTTTGGCTAAATACAATATTCTACTTTTTGAGTGCTGAGGAATAATGTTAGTGTAACATGTTTTTTAGATTCTACATTAAATTAGATTTAGCTACCAATGAATCCAACGGGTATCTACTCTAATTACTTTTTCATGTTTCATAAGGAATGGTTGGCAGAGAGTACTGGCTTCCATGAATGCTAGCCATATCTTTTTTTTTTCCAATTTATTAAACAGATTATTACAAAAATATGAGTCCCAAACATAAAGTGCAACCTGCATTTTCTTATGCGTGCACATACCTCACAGGTCTACCTGCTAAAGATTTACACGTGCATAAGTGCATGCAAATTTGTAGTATGGGCAATTATATTTCTATTCTCTATTCCTACATGTTTAATAGCATGCACCCTTTTAAAGTTCTGTGGCCAAATTTGTTAGCAGCTTCAACTGAAATTTTCTCCTATTCCAGGGAGAGGGAACAAGTCTGACTCATCACAACTACTATAGTAATCATTAAACTTCAGTGAAAGTAAGAAAACTGCTCACTGTATGCTAATGACTGTTGCAGGGGTTGCCAGTGCAGATGGAAGATCCCTTTTAAATGGCCATGACCAAATAAATAATGCATTATATAGCAGCTATATTGCTGAATAACACCTGCTAGGGAGAAGAATGTCAAAATAGCTATTACACATACTGGTTAGATAATTATATTGTGAAACTCAACACAAATCTTTAACGATTCAAAACAGAGCCTGCGGCACATTGTGGCCAGTCTGTCTTCTGCTGCCATAGGTTTCTAGCCATCAGATTGGCATGGACAGCCTTAATTGGATCATCTCCGGTGTGGTGAATGTGGCTGGGGAGAGGGGGTAGGCATGAAAGCCTGTGTGCTTGCTGATCTGTACACACACTACCTACTTTCATAAGTTACTCACAGTAAGCCTGACCTAAGGTGTTTTTAGAAGAGGCAGATGGGTGGACCAGAAATGCAGCCAGTCGCTTATTAGGAAGGCATAAAAGTCATTTAAGCATATAAGCCCAGAGAATAATACCAATAAGGATGAATAAATCTGTATTAGAGCTTGAGAAGGCCATAACCCTTTTAATACTTGGTCAGAAGCCCTACTTTTGATCATTACAACATGTGAAGAAGCTCTAAACCTATTATGAAATATCAGAGCGGTAGTAGTTCTCCTTAAGTGATGCTGTCTACCATTGTCGTAACTTCGAATTGCACTTGTATGGGTACTGGAAAATGTACTTTGTTAGAAGACTTTAGAAGGTTTAATGGGGAAAGGAAGATGCCCAGGGGGCATCAACATATTAGAAAAAGGGTATCATGTTTATTTGAGTGCACTAGGGGCATGGATGTGTATAGTAATCTGTTTTGTACAAATATTTTCTCTTATTGTTAATATGCATAATTTTTATAGCTTTTTTTTTACATTAGCATACTGAGAGAAATAGCATGTTTTGCAGGATTGAGAGGAGGGGAGACTTGGATAAAAAAAAATTAGGGAAATAATTAGAAAATAAAAGGCAAACATCTGAGAAGAGCATCTACCTGAATACACCTGGTCATTCTGATGTTTCAAATGTATCCTGTACTCTAGTTACTTTACTGATCAGTGTTACAAGTACACACTGTAAAAGCAAGGAAAAACAAGATACTCAGTAAAGATGAGATGAGGATCTTTTTGTGCCTAATACACTTACTGGAACATTCAGAAAATATTGTCTATTTATACCATTTTTCTTGTTTGCTGCAGTAAGTATTGTAATGCAGCCATTTTCTTTTGACTGCAAGTGTGCCTCCAGTCAATGCAATAATGTGCTATTATGTCTGTGTACTGAGGGGAAAATAGGATCATAAGAGATTTCTGTTTGAAGAATTCTTTCATGTCTTTTTGCCCATCATTGCTATGCTATTTCTAGTGGAAAATAAGGAAATTGCAAATAAATAATTTACGAGGATAACCCAGCCTAGATATTTCTTATTCTATTGCCTCACAAAAACAAAGAGGCACTGCTTATTACCTTAAAAACATGTTTCATGTCATGCGTAGCCTTTAAAAGTAAAAGCCCCAACCTGGTAACTGAGACAGTGATCACAGGGTTGAACTTTGTAGCTTCTATTTTATTCAAGTTCAGTTTTAACTTGTAAAATATTTATTTCTCACAGAAGGGGCTGGATTGTTGGCTGTAGAAGTCAAGATTTTACTAGCAATCCATTCCAGTTTCTCAGACTGGTTGGAATGATTGATTTCCTAGTGAACCACTCTGCACCTGTGTGCTGGTGTGTGCTTTGTCCCTGCCTTTAAAGGAGACCAGGCCAAGGGGGTAGACTTTGCATCATGGTTGCAGAGTAGGTACTTACTGATTACCCCTATTTGGGAAATGGAAATTAAGGTTGGCACTTAATAATGATAGTTATGGCTTCTAATTTTGGTAGCTGATATGGAGCTGCTGCTGATTTTCAGGGAATGTTCATGCTGAACATTCACTTTTCCTAAATAAGTCAGCATGAGAACAACCAAGGCGGAGACTGTCTGGTTGTCCTGCAGTAAATCCGCAGCATTGCTCAAAATGGATTGTTGCTGTGCTTCCCGCAGAAATTGTGCTTCATTCCTCTGAGTTAGGTGTCATGCTAATTATGCTGTATTGTAAATTGCAGAAAAGCATATCTCTGCTAAATGCTAATGTTACAGGTCTAAAGACAGTACAGTCTAAAAGGCTTCTCAGATGTTGTAGCGGCATTTGAATCAAGGTTGTGATGTGGACACCTTTAAACTTATCCCAGTCTACTTTCCACTAAATGTTTTTCGTGCTAACATCCCGAAGATGACTGAGTAGCAAACCTGCCTGAGCTAGCGTGAACGAACTTTTGTAGCTCCCAACAAGTCGTAAATCTCTTAGGGTTTAAAGTTGCTGTCTTTTATAATTTTCCATCTTAATTCCTCCCGTATATAGTAGGGCAGATTCTCCTCTAAGATACAGTGGTGTAAACGTAGAATGATATGCTTGACTTTGATGGAGTTGCTCTTGATTTTTATTAGAGTAGCCCAGATCAGAATATAGTGTAGTCTTTCTTCAAACAAGAGAACAGAAAACATCATCTTTCTACAAAGCCTACTAAAAATACACAGTGAGGGACCAAATTTGACAAGAAATTATTAACTTACTGAGCTTTTTCATGCAGTCTCGAAGCCTGGTTTCTAAACTGAGTACCCGCTGGTGTAGTTCCTCATAGTCATAGGCACCAATTTCTTCCTGAATCCCAGTGAGAACAGTAGACAGATTCCTAATTTCCTCCTTGAACTGGGTGATTAATTTGGCATCAGTTTTGTATTGTTCCAGAACTGGGATCAGTGGTAAGAGCTCATCCATCTTTTCCTTCAACTCCTGTAAGAGGCAATCATGTGCATTAGAGCAGTTTAAAGGAGTTCAATCCTCTAACTCCCATTAAAGTAATATTTATGCATGATTGTTAAAATGACTTGAAAATGCTTATTGATTTTAGTTACAGATCTATTATTAGCATATTGTGAAAGTCTTAGAAACCTCAGGATTAATGGCAGTAAGCAGTGGATAAAACGCCTGAGAGAACAGTTAGTTTCTCCTGGAAGTACTCAACTACCTTCAAGTGGCCCAAACCAAACCTCTTCAAGGTCTGACTTGCCATGGACAGCGTGTAAAAGCCCTAGTACCTTTCAGGAGAGAAGGTGATTAGGCCTGAACACACAGTGACAGTCAAGGATGTCATACCTGTTTTACAGTGCTGTCATGGCTGGTGAACTGTTACTTTCTTTTTCATGCCTTCAAAATACTGAGTTTGCTTTTTCTGTAATGGCTGTTAAACTCTGTTTAGTGCTGATCTGGCCACAGTGATATATCCATCCTTCTTCTGAAGTAATAAATTCAGAACCTATTATGCATATGTATAGTTCAAAATATACTTTTCTTAACCATGAGTTGTGTTTGTCATCCTGTTGTATCACTACATGCCTTTGAAATTCCTCAATTGTTCTTTGTGCTTGACTATCCCAGATCATTTTATTGTCACGCGCAGTTGGTGCTGCCTTGCCAGTCCTATTCTTAAATATTGATTATACAAAATAAGGCTCTACTTTGCAATCTTGGGTTGCAGTCTCTTTGCAATCTCAGATTTCTGCTATGTCATGCACTTTGAGAATTTGTCTCAATGAGTTTGTAACCTATAATGGCTGCTCATCTTTTGTCTTGTAATTTTTTTTTAATGTGCATATCTTAGAGACTTTGTTAAATTAGTTTAGATAGTTTGAGGGGATTTTTGTTTGTTTGGTTATTATTCTGTAGAACCCTCAAAGAATCCTTGCAATCAGAAAGCTTTGCTTTATGAAGAGCATGCAGGTTTGCCTTGATGTATCATCTGTATTTAAAGATTTGCATATCTGTTTGCAATTTGAGGAAACAGCAAGACTTCTGTGAGCAAATGCCAGAGGGACCAGAGGAGATGCAAGCCTGGGCAGAATAAGAAGAAGGTGGAGATAGAGATTTGTTAGGTGCTGGCATTTGGTGATAATAGACACGGGGAGCAGATGAGGACACCTGGGGAGAGGCTATCGAAGGGATTAGAAAATCAGGTCCTGAAGAGTAGATGGAACAGTCGGCAGATAGAAGGGAAAACAGGAGAGAACTAAAATGGAAGCCCCAGCAAGAGAAAGAGGTGCAGAAGCAAATGTGGTCAGAGGTGCCAGGTTAGCGCCGTCACTGAGATGTGCGGAGACATGCACATAGTTTTAAATATCATGTGTATTAAAGGATGTAATAAACTATAAAACATTTCCAAAATAAATAATATTATGATGCCAAACAGAATACTTCTCTGCTAAGATGTGAAAGAAGCTGATAGGCATGGTCAGCATTAGAGCTGCTTGAAGATCTACCTCTGAATTTTTCCCTCTCAGACATTTCTATAGAGAGTTTGAGAGTTCAGCAGTATCAATTCATCACCTAGATAGTATATTCATACAGTTTTAAGAAATGCTTTCATATGGCAATCATTCTTTACTCAAAATGAAGACTTGCCTGTTTTGTTAGGAAGTGTATTTTACACATGGGTCATCTTAATAGCTAGAAAACTGCATTTTAAATTACAAGCAGATATGTTATAAATGGATCTAACAGTTCAGGAGTTCTCTTTGTATCTTTGGTTCTATTTTCAATTATTGTAGGTTAGCACAATTACTGAATTGAACAGAAAGAAGTGGAGAGTCGGTTTCATCTGCTGTTAAAACTATTTTTATCTGACTGTTTTTATTGAAAACTTAACTTGAGCCTAATTTATACCTGTTAAAAAGAACAGTTATGTTGCAGGTGATGGTAATGAGAGTAGGTTTCATGAGTTAGAGAGCAGAGGTCCAGAACCCAATATTTTTGGTATTTAATTTTGAAATGAACTTAGGCTTTGGTTCTGTGAAGCAGTATGTTATCAAAAATCATGGTTAAACCATGATGGAAAAAAAGAACAAAGCCTGTAAAAATTCAGCAAGATAAAATGTATTTAAGAGGATTAGTAAAGGTAACTTTTTCCTAGTAGGATTTATGCCAAATAAGGTATCTTTTGACCAAACTGCTCTAACTTTTGGGGGGATCAGGTATCTTGTGCCTGGCATAAATGCTGATTTGATGGAAGTATGACCATATGCTCAAGTGTGATCTGGATCAAATTTGTACTCTTTGGTTCTCATAAATGTGGAACCACAGTGTCGAAACATTTCACTTTCGTAGAGGACGTACATATGTTTTTGGTATTTTCATGGCAAAGACAATAATTTTCTTGGAATCTGCTGGTACTCTTAGCTTGTTGCTATGATAACTGGTACAAGAACTAATTTGCTTTGCAACACTGATAGGTGGTAGATGTATTTTGGCACTTCACGCCTGCTGGTATGAGGGGTAATGCTATATCTAGAATGAGTTTCTTTGTCTCAGGAAAGATAAAGCACTGGGATTTTAGTAGATGAAATTTCAGAAAGCCAACAGCATATCATATGGTGTTGACCTTTTAAATTACTCTATAATTTAATTGGTTGGAAATCTGTTTTATACTCCTGCCAAACTGTCAAACTGAAGTTAAATGACTGGCCAATACAAATATCGAACGTTTAAAAGGTTAGAGTAGTGCTGAAAGCTGCTACCGTTGACATCCTATATCAGACATTCAAATTTTGATATTTTGTTCCCAAGGAAAACTATAATGGGAATGTAGAATATATGATGGCCCTATACAAATGTGTTGCTACTGTAGCGAAGAGCACTAAAGAAAGTAAAGTTGGAGACATTTCTTACTGTCTGAAAATGGCTGGGAGTATATACTCAAGCTCTAAGCTGAACTAAGAATGATAACATAGACAATAAAGTTTTGTCATTGGATCATTAGTATACTTAATTCCTGGCGTTATTGAGACCCGTTGGATATTCAGTGGCTCTGAAGAATAAATTAGACCCCTTAGCTATGTACTTGCTGATTTAGGTATTTAACTTCAGCACTGATGAGAAAATTAAGTCCATAATTGTGTGAGCTTTCATGAACATTTCAAAAATATATATTAGGTTAACATAATTTAGTCCTCAGAATATATTTTCTAGATCCTATCTGGCTTTCTTGCAGGCTTGAAATATCCATTTATCAGAACTGATATTTAAAGTACTTGAATATGCTCTTGTAACATTTTCTCCTTAAAAGTACTTCAGATAGCTTTTTCAGAATACACAATGCTATTTCATAATTTCTGCAACACCTCTTCCTTGCAAAATGATCAGCTTATGGTTTCTCTTGTCATTAAAATTCCTTGGAAGTCTTTTTTTAATCACTCAAATGTGACTGGGGTTGATTTCCCTCCTCCCCTATCCCAAACCCAAGATAGCAAACCTTCAAACATGAAATTAGATCTTAATTGTACTGGATAAAAATTACAATAACCTGATTTGTTACAGGCTTTGTTCCCTTCAGCTGTACTAAATGTCAGGCAACAGTAAAATTGCAGAACTCTCTAGCTGTTTGCTGTTAATTCCATTGGATCACCACATTTATCACTGTGGCTTGCATGAATATAAATTTCTTAGTATGACATGCACATTGATACAGAAGAAAACAGGAATCTGTTTATAGTGACATTTCTGTAATGTCTTAATAATTAATGGTTACTCCCTATTACAATTAAATTAAACAGAGCAAAAGATTATCATCATAAAGGAAGTTTTATTACGCTTTTCTTTTTAATGTTGCCTTTGTGTGAGCATTTCAAGCTGAGATCTTAGCAGTCCATGCATTGCTGCTTAGTACATTATTTTCAGCAGGCTTTCAAAGTTATTG
The DNA here is from genome assembly GCF_036370855.1 of Dromaius novaehollandiae. Classification (NCBI taxonomy): domain Eukaryota; kingdom Metazoa; phylum Chordata; class Aves; order Casuariiformes; family Dromaiidae; genus Dromaius; species Dromaius novaehollandiae. Next base: position 19,958,281 of record NC_088105.1, on the reverse strand, counting down.
TTAAAATAAAACCTACTTGAAAATGCTTTGTCATTAATGTCTTCCGATCATCTTCAATTTGCCGAAACTTGGCCTTCAGCCCTTTCATTTGTGTTTCCATTTTTAAAACATACTGGAAATCCCTCTGAGTCCGTAGATTTAAAACTTCAATAGATTGGGACATATTCTGAACCTGTTAAAGAAGAACACTCTCTAAATGCACTTTTTGTTGCTTTACTTTTTTTCCTGGTTAGGTAGTTAAATGTCAGGCGATAAAATGTGCTTATGTCCATGCTTTATTTGTGAGTCATTTATACCACATCATAGTTTTAAATTCCATAACTGCATGATAGTACGAAAACTGAGCCACAGGGCTAACAGAGGACTAACAGGAGTAAGACCTTAAAGGTGGAGAGAGGGAGGGTGGGAGAGAGAAAGGGAGAGAGGGAGAGGTCCTTTCAGCCCCCTTATAAAGATGGGATCAATAGAGGCTGTTAAGCACTGGAAGCTACTTTATCCTTCTCCTGATCCTGACTGTCCTTCAGGATGTGCTCTGTAGCCTGACTTTTCTCCCAAGCACTTCAGGAGGGAGGGCACTGAGAGCTGGAGGTATTTTCTTGGTTAGTGTGAAGAGCATTACTTTTATTGCTAGTAGACGTTTGTGTAGTAATTCAGTACAAGCAATCCATGAGACTGTTCAGATATAAGACTGGATGTCCAATCATTGGACAGGTGTTTGGCTATGATTTCATAAGGAGATAGAAAATTAGAAATTTTATCAAATTGTCTTACTGGTACAAAAATGCATGAAGCGAGAAGTAAATGTTCGGGTAACTGTTGCAGAGTAAGTGAATTTGTAGCTATAGCTAGCATTTTTGCTACAGTGAGACATGAATAGAAAAAACAATACATGAAGAATAGTTTACTCTCTTATCTAGAGTAAATTATATATGTTGAAGTTTTGGCTCAAGCCAAAAAAAAATACACCTTCCTAATATAGGACAAAAACAGTAGTATTCCTGCTGTTTACAAGATGTAAACATGTAATGTTTGAACTTACATTCATGACTGTAATTATTTATTTTGATAAGGACTATAGTACATTGCACCTACTTGTTAAGAGAACGTGTGGATTTAGTATGATGTGATTCCGTATGATCTAGAGCTCTTAAAACAGTATAGATTTGCTATTAGACAAGTGCCATTGGCAGTTCTAAGAAAGCATTTTTAATGGAGAAAGTTAATGTTTCTCTTTGCTTTGCTTTATAATTGTTGAAAGCAAGCAAATAAAGTCCTTCAGGACTTGGAAGAACTTTGAATGTTTCCTTTTGACAGAAGCTGCATTCACAGAGACGCTCTAATTAAATGACTGTTTGGATTTAGTGGACTAATAATATAACACTACATACCCATGTTTACCACAGGCCTAATCAGAAGTAAATAACTTTTAGAGACTGATGATTTAGGTTCTTCTCTGTGACAGCTCAAAAGCTGTGTTGTGAACTTAACCTGTCCCCCTGCCCAAGAGAAAGTTTTTTGCATTATCATTTTAGTGTTTGGGAAACATGCTAGAGCAAAGACTCTGGGGATTGCAGTCTCCCTGTGTTTTGTTAACTAAACAGGTACAGTATGAGGGGGTAGCACATCCTCTGTGCTGTCCCTGGGAGCTGAAGGGACCTTGTGTCGTGACAAGAGCCATAGCTTTTTTTCTGAGACTCCTGATGCAACATTTTATACCAGTTCCAAAACTACATCTGCTGAACGCCATGAAACTGTTAGGAATGGTGAGTCTAGCCAGGCGTTCAGGGGGCTTACGGTTAAAGGTAAAGAGCATAAACTTGGCTTAAGAATGAAAACCAAGCTGATTGTCATTTATTCTGGAATTCAGTGATCACCCAGGTTGACTTCAGTGATAGAGTTACCTGGCTCTTATTTTCTAAGATGTTAGTACCATGCTTTTGTAGCATGTTAGCTTGATTTGGTTTGGAAACTTGATGTGCAGGCAGCCGTATTTAGAAATGTAAGAACTTAATTTTTAACTTTGGCAGTCATAGCTGAAACATTTATTGAATCAGCTCTAATCCTGGGTTCTCTCTCCTGCCATGCATAGTAAGTGGAAACCCAACTAATTCAATTTGGTTGAGATTTTTATCAGGTTCAGAATGCTACTTGGGTGATGTAAACCCCGTGTAGGAGATTCTACCCTCACCAAGTCAGAACACAGAAGAAATGTAATTTATTTAGCTGGGAAAAAAGGAGGATGATGTATTATTTCCCAGGGATTCTGAGATCATAAAATGGTTCATTAAAACCTGTTAATAGTCTGTAGAGAAGAGGAGAGGGCAAGGAGAAGTGACTGAAGTTTTGTGCCAGGAGCGAATGTGCCCCCTGATCTTTACATTTTAACTTTCATTTGAAACAGGGACTGTTTGCATTTGAAGTGTTTCCAAATTAGCTGAATCTCATGCTACGGACTGCTTTACAAGCTGAAACTAAGCCTCTGCTGAAGTTCACAGAGGTTTATGGAGGGAAAACTTGCAGGATCTGGCACTATAATTAGCACTGGCATGATTTTTCTATGGATAGAAAAGTATTGAAAAATGTATGCTGAAAAATATATTTTTAGGTCTACATTTTATGATAGATAACTCTTGAATAACTAGTTAGATAACTCTTGAATCCTCCATTATGTATTAAATTTCAAGAGCAAAAGGAATAGATTTCCATGGGACGCTTAATGATCAAATGGAGGAATTTGATGGGAAGACTTACCTTCTCTAGCAGCTGTCTAAGTTGTCTGCTTTTGGCATCTCTTGAACATAGGTTTTGTTCAGGTGCGACAACAGTACAAATGCATCGGCCATCAGGATCCTGGGCTGAACTATAAACTTGCCACCCTTCCTTGGGGCTAATCTGAGTCTGTAACAACACAATAATAATAACAAAAATAAAGGGAATTGAATTGATGATTTTGTTTGACACCCCCCCCCCCCCCCCCCAGAATAGTTTTGTTTATTTTTGCGGTATATGTTTGGAATGCAGTTCCTTCTGTTTATCATTTATTAGTAACTTAACTAATTAGATTGGTGATTTCACACAGTTTTGTCATATCTCACACCCTTGTGTTATTTCTCTAGAAGTGCCCTGCAAACATTGTTTCCGGTGTAGATGAAAACAGTCTTCTCCTTGTGATTCAGCACAAGTTGGTTGATTTAATTCTTTGCAGAGTGATGTTATGGTTTTTCATCAACAGAGAACAAATATGTCCTTTCAGCCTGAATGACTTTTACTTTAGACTAATGGAAACAACAAAGACGGAAAAGAAAAAATATGAAATCCCGAAGAGATAGCAGGGTGTGTGTGACTGATGCCATAGGGACTTGGCTCAGAAGCAATTCTGAACATGGGTTAGCAGGTTTGCTCTTAAAGGTGCAGCATGCAGCAAGCTCTTCTCCATTGACTTTAGCTATAGATACAAGAAAGGGGAGGGAGGCTTGCTGCCAGGTAGTACTGAAAAGTGTCTGGGGGCCCATGGCAAAATAAGGGCCATTACACTGTCTTTCTCGGGGACTGAAGGAGGCTAGCCCTGTTCTTTTTTGAGTGACCAATGACAGCAAGAAAAAAGCAAAAAAATCATGTTTGCTTGCAGAGCGGGCCAACACCTCACTGCCTTGGAAGTTTGTGTGATTCCTTGTGAGACTAGTTATCTGTGTGTTTAATGGGATGTATAAAAATATACAAGACTAGAATAAGAAAAGCAATATAATTAGATGATTGAACAGATTCAGGTGATGGAATTAAATCTAATGGATACCAGCAGTATATATTTTTCCTTTCTCAATCTGTAATTTAATATTATGCATTACTCTAATATCTAATAATATAGTATTGACCACTGAATTTCATAGTACAGATGCTAATGGATTACCACTGAAATAATTTTGCTCTGGATACAGTTGAAATCAATTACTAGCTATATTTTAAAATTGTATTCAGCATCAGGACAAAGAGTGATTATTAAACCTTGCAAGCTTTGATATCAATGCTTTACTGGGTTAGAATATGCAGTTGCACAGTTCCTCCCTTCAGGAGAGAGGCAGTATCTCTATAGACTGAGGTTAGACGAAAAGGTGGCAATTTTTCCCTGCATGTCCACTCAACGTTAGAGAAAGAGCACAGACTTTTTTCCCCACAAAGACTCTTCTGAAGAAGTCACTGAAGATAGCAGTGACCTCGTCTACTGTGGAGTTAATTGAAAAATCAAAACTGTATTGTTCCCCAGTTTTGCAAGGAAAACTAAAGGATCATAATCTTGATGACTGTATAAAAAGGACAGCTGAACTTGCCTTAGGCTTTGATACAAAGGCAAATCCAAAGTTCAGTGCTAAATTATACCACTTCTATGATGTTCTTAGCTATATTTTTAGGGCAAAAGGATTTGAGTTTAAGAGGTGGAGAACAAAAAACCCCCAAATTTGCTGCTGCAGAGACAGTTTAAATTGGTTTTGAGTAGCTACTAAAATTGTGAGCTTGAACAACTGAAGCCTCTCAAGCCTGGTAGTGCTTGCAAAGTGTAGGCTCTGTTTAGTCCAGCAGTTTCCTTGCACCAGGACAGTGATGTCATGCAATAGCAAGGAAATGAAGTTTGTCTTGAAGTTCAGAAACATCTACAGACCTAGCGTTTGCAATTAGAATTTTTTTAGGACAGAAAAAGTTAGTCTGAGTTTATGAACAAATGGTGAAATTTGGGCCTTGCACCTGGTATGTTTAGACTGGTAGCAACTGATTGAACTGTATTCAAGTGAGTGGCGTTGTGTAAATCCTAATGATAAATATGTCTCTCTCGATTTTTCTAGAAAAAAATGTTTATTGATTAATTCGGCAGGTATTTTCTTAAGATGCCTAATGTACTGCTAGATTTTTAAAAAGTAGATATTGGTTGGGAAAATACTTCTCTCTGTGAGAGACCTTCTGGCTCAATACGAGTGCATTGGGATTGGCTCCCGTGCACGAACGCGTGCTGAGATAATATCCCACCGCTTAGGCTACTGCTCTTTGCAGTATTCTGTCTTTCCCCATATTTGGGCCATTAGGGTTCCTCCATTAATTAGAAGGGCAATGTGAGTGAATATAGATAGAGAAAAACAAGTAGGTGTGTATAGGTGCATTTCTTGGCCTTTTTTTCCTTTCTGTTATTTTTTTACTTTGACATTTAATGCCTACCTCAAGCAGAAACTGCTGTGCCACCCAGGGAAAGAGCTAGAAGGCATCAAAACCTTATGAAAGCTACTGAATCTAATCTTCAAATGCAGGCTTACTGCTGACAGGCCTCAGTAAACAAACGAGAAAAGAAATAACCAAGTGGAGAAGAAGAATGCTGATAATAAATTATGCTAGTTCTTAAAAATCTGGGGGAAAAAAGAATCCCTACAAAAAACAATATTTATTGCTGTCTTGGCAGGCAGCTGGGGTACAGACTCACTTCACTTACCTCAAAAAGATTTATTTTTTAACTTGCATTTCTATATAATCTGATAAAACTATTATAGCTGCCTGTGTTGTTACTAGGGGCAGGGCAAATGGCAGTACATATACTTAATATGATTGCTTAATATAAACAATATTTTTCAGTTTGTCTTGTGATTTCAGTCCTGGGGCTGTTATAGAGCTGAAAAGACCAGATGCAGCAGAGGAGCAGCCGCCCTTTCCCCTGACCCCACCTCATCGTACAGTTCTTCCAGTTGAGGGGAAGAGAAGGATAACAGAGAGCTGGAGTTCTTGCTCTTTTTTCCCTTTTTTTTCAATTTTTGAGCTGTGTGAGTGCTAGGAGAGAGCTTTTGGAGAACCGTATGTGCTGCACTGTTCACTGGGGCAAGTGGCCCATGGATGATGGTACCTCGGAGATCCCTTGCTGGCAGGTAACAGTCTGTTACTGATGACCACAGTATTACTGAACACCGGGGACAGAAAGCCCCTCCACCAGCATCAGAGGTTTAGAAAAAAGTGGCTTTGGGATGCTCGTTAGTTTAATGCAAAAGAAACACATGATTGAAGATAGTATTTTTTTCACTATAGGCAGATGTTGCCAAGCTCAGATCCCAGCTTTTTGTGATTGTGTCCCCAGCTCTGCAGGCCCTCCTGCTACCCTCTTGAAACAAGACATGTGCAAGTAACTCCAATTTAATGACTGCATGGCATTAATGACTAAATGGCATTATTGAAATAATTCTTTGGAGGCATTTATATCATCAGTGCTCCGTTGAAGCCAAGGGAGGCATGACAGTTTACTCAGAAACTGGTGCTGTTGATATAAATATATATATATATATATATATGTATGTATATATATACTCACATACTTGTTGTTATAACTAGTGTGGGCTTCTTAGCTACTCAGTTGCAACTTTAAACTTGGACTTAAATGAGATAGGGAACTTTATTACTTGTGACATATTGCCACAAGAACTAGTAATATGTTCTGTAGTTCAATGGGAGAAGTAGTTACACTTAAAATAAAATAGAGCTTTTCCTTGTCTCCTCACATTCTTGCTGGTCTAAAACATAGCAGAATTCTTTCTCATAACCAAATTTAATTTATTTAAAAGTAGCAATGTTTAATCATCTTAATGCAGTGACTTTTTCCAGTAATGTTTTTCCTGCATACATATATTCAATTAATTAAATATTGATTAGTAAACTCATCATTTTAGTTAAAAAAAAATTAAGTTCTGAGAGTAATGAGCTATTATACAAGTAGTGAACACTGTGGTTTACATAACATACTATTATATAAACATCTGATTGCAGTTACACTAAAAGTACAGGTATGAGAGTTTATTTTACTAAGCATTTAGAAAAATTGTATTCCAGTTTAATTTCGTGTTTTATGAATACCAGTATAATGTTCCCTGTTGTCCAATTAAACTCCTACTTTAAGTTTACACTTCTCAGGAACAGTTAATCTCCTGATTTCTTTATCTCTTCATTAACAGAGGCTGCTGTATATGAGCATCAACCATACAAAGTGGTATTTGTGTCATTTACATTGTTTCCATATCAGCCTTTCTAGAAGTCTGGCATCCAGCCTTCTAGTGCCAATTTTATTCTAACAGCTATTTATTTGCTTAACTGTACTCCAACACAGAAGAATAAGAAAGAAACAGACTCTTTACATATTGTAGAGACTAGCTAATATACAGTATTCTTTGGACAAAAATTAAAAAGAAATCTATGGTCTGATCTCAAATTGTTTTTCTTAATACTATATATTTTTCTGGAGCAGTAGCATAGGAAAAAAGTCTAGGCAAGTAAAACAATATTACTTTACTATTTTTAGTGTTTCACCCTCAAGATGAAGGCATTTGTTCTTAAATATTTAAGGATGCTATTTTAAAACCTTTCCTTTCATAGTAAGACCACAACATGTTCACCAATATGCAGTTTTATAATGCCCAAAGAGAAGCATGCATTAAGTGATGATAGGAAGATTAGTAGCTTAAAAAGAGATTTACAAAGAAGCAACAAACTAAAGCTTTTGCTGTCGCTTAAATAGTAGTTCAGCATTAAGACGGCTTGCAACACATCACAGCTACTTACTAGAGTATCTGACGTGGAAAGTCTGGTGATATTTAGTCCTACCAGAGATGGGAGAGTTTGGGACATCCAGTTAGAGATCATTGCCATGGTACTGAGAACAGCACCAAGCTTCAGCAGTGAAGGACTCATTGCTGTGGAGCTAATGAGTTTTCATAGTGACTGATTATCATCCCAGTGCAGGCTGGCAGGGAGAGGCGTGACTGCAGCACACAGCAGCCACAGCAGGAAGGGAGATCAAGCTACCCAGATTTAATCATCCATTAGAAACACTCATATCCTTATTTGCTCTCTTTCTGCCTTTCCTAACAAATACTTACACAGACTACCTTATGATGCTGACCACTAAATAAGCATCCTTTGTATGCTAATAGTCATTGCACCTTTCCAGTGGGAAATGGGGTGGGCGAGTTGCTTCTTTATAGGTACTACAGAGTCAATTAACATTTAGTTAGATCAGCCCTTGCAGAGCGGTATGTGTTCTTGTCTGAAATGCAAAAGCCCAATTGCAAAACCAAACACAAATAACCCCCACCTTCTCCTCATCACTACTTTAGTAGAAATATGCTCAAGTGTATTTCTAAATACAACGTTACACTTGTCCGAGTGGCTAGGGGAAGAGGGAGGATTCTCAGCATGGCCAAGAGAACACAAAAGCTGTCACTCTCCCAGACCTCTCCAGCATTCTGTGATCTGTTGTCCTCACGTAAATTATCAATATCCGTGACTTTATAACTTGTAAAGCTTGCTATTAGCATACATGTTGTTCATGAAAGAACACTGAAGGAGTAAAGGTTCACGTTTCCGAGCATTCCTGTTAGTCTGCATGTTTTCATACTGAGAGTTATTGCATTACATACCCTGCTGGCAGGCTGAGTGTGTCTTCATTGCCTTTTGGATGGGAACAGAAAACAAATTGTAGGTGGCTCAAATAGCATTTTGGCTCTAATCTGCTGTTAAATCTGCTGTTCTCTAATGCTGTAGTATATGATCTCCAGGTTTAGTGGCAACTTAGCTTTTTTGTAAATTCAGTATTTAAAAGTAGATGAATCCACTGATTTCCTTGGTACAAGATATACCCAGTTAATGTAAAAATAACAGAAAAAAGAGTGTACAAATCATTGTGCAGTTGGGGTAGCTTTACTTTTTAAAATTATTTTTAAAAGAAGAAAGGCAGATAGAGGATTTCTAACACCTGTTATTTTAGAGAGAACTTGCTTAAAAGCTCTCTAAAAGAGGGAGAGAGTATTATATTTGTTCCCAAACACAATTCTGGATTATTTTTGGTTCTGAATTTGCTTCCAGGGAAGTATATTTTTCTTAAAGTATTTTGGTACTTCATATGAATGAAAACTATAATGAAATTGAAAGGGATGCGTATTTATAGGAGTGTGTGTGATTGGAATACATTTATTAAACTTAATAAAACCCTGCAGAATATTTTTCAGATTCTCAGAGCTTGTATACCAAATTCAGGTTAAACCTCTATCTTCCAACATTCAGTCAGAATTATTTCAGTCATCTCTGCTGTTTAATCAAGACATAGAGAAATTTCTCAATTTTTCAAAGTCAAGAAATACAAAAAAACCACAATGAGAGCTAAAGTATAATCTTATAAGGGGTTTTTCAGCAAACAGATTCAGCAATAGCAGAGAAATTCTGTGCATCCAGATATTAAACATTTTCCTGGAATTGCACATTAATGTGAGCTGGGAAATATTTCAGATTTTCAAAAGAGATAATTCACTGAAAAGTGCATTTGAAAACAGTATTAAAATATGAGTTTATTTGCTTGTATACCAACTCTGCACAGCAAACTGTGCTTTAATGACTTACTGGGCCAGAGGTTTGTGTTCAACAGCTTTTCTTGAACATTTTTCAAGTCACTTTTTAACCTGTCTTTACTTTTGGGATGCAAAACATCCACTGGCATGGAGTTCCACAGTTTGATTATGTCTTGTCTTAAAAATGTACTTACCAAAAGTCATGGCTAGCCTGAAAATTTAAGAAATGCTGTGTTCAATCCAGATCTGCAATTTTCTAGTGAAAGACATTTCTTGAAATTATAGCCTTGTTCTGTCTCCAATAATCTGGATTCCTTTCAGCTACTTAACAGAAAAAAAAAAAAAATCCTTCACTAATGCGTTTGGCTACTGCAAATACGGTATTCAAGCCCACCAACGAACTCAGTTTTGTTCAATTTAATGACATGGTTGACACCTTTCCAGAGCTAATGGTGACTCTTTCTGTTGTTCCATTGACTTCAAAGGACTGGTGCGGTATATGGAAGCGGAATTAGATTTCATAAATCACCTTTCGAAGTGGTGTCTGCGCTTTCCCGCGGGGATGTGCTCCAGGGCCTTGGCCAGCTGTCTGTCCGGAGCGAGCACGTGCTTCAGCCAGGCCCCTGCCTTTCCTTGCTGTGCAAACCGCAGCGCCACGGTGGCGGGTGCGCGCCAGATTTCAGCCTAGCGTGGGCTTGTGGTGGTGTTGGGATGTGCCGCTAGATCCAGCGGTTTGGAAACACTCCCCTGTGCAATGGTCCTTTAATGGCAACTGCTGTGCATTTTCTGTATTTCAAAAAATAGCTTTCTTAATAGCTTACCTTAATATGAACATAAATATTAATGTGTTGTGCGATGGGAGCCGTTATATCTTCCTCTGGGGACAGAGACCCTGTAGCAAGACACCCTTGCAGTGTTTGCTCCATTTCAAGACAGAGAGGCTGCCCAGCCGTTGCCTCGGCACGCCGCAGGGCCCGGCGAGTGGAGGCGGTTTGAGCTCATGCGTCGTGGAGCTGGGCTCAAAGCTGCCTTTCGCGCTGAGGTGCAGATGGGTGTGTGCACGCAGGCTCTTGCTTTTTCCCTCTGCACATGAGGTCACTGTATAAACTAGTGTCATACAGGAAGTACACATACGTTCTACTTACACCAGCACTTGAAGAATCAACCATTACTACTTCCTAGAGCAGCAAGAAAGATGCAGAAAATGTAATCAAACATCGCTGAGTTCAGCTTTCAGCATTGATGTGTTTCTTTTTCCTCTTTAGGCTCACACATAAGTTGCATCAAACGTTAATGCAGAAATCTAAGACTGTAGAGTACATGTGAGAAGGCCACGTCACCAAAATGCTGAAGACTAGATGAGACAGTAGCGAGTTTGGTCCTTTCAGACCTTTAAAGCTCTAAGTAGTGTTGGAAAAGGGGGAGGAATTCAGAGCCAGTGACGCAGACGCATCTGCTGTTGCTAATGGAGTATTAGAGGGCCTCCTCTGTGGTCAGCGCACATTGCAGGCCGCTTCAGAAATACTTGCTTCTTATTGACTGCTCTAGTGTGTCACACAGGATGGCACCATGCCTAACCACGTACAATCAGGTGTAGACAGCGCAGTGTTTTAGAAGGCAGGTGAGAATAGGGCATTACCAAGAGTCTTCAGGTTATAGGGAGCAAAGAAATGACATTGCTTCAAATTTTAGGCTGACTTTTATCTATGGAGAGTTCTTCCAAGCCCCTGGTTTGTTTTGCTTTTAGCCTGCTCAGCGTGCCAATAAGGTAGGAGGGGTGAGAACTGTGCTGAGAAGCTCAGCTTAAGTGTTTAAGGGAAGCTGCTCTGTACTTTGCTTACGATCTCCCGAGGCAGTTGTGTAGTATAAGGAAGAAGTACAGGAGGAAATGTACTGATCGGTTAATATGATTATGGGTGCAGGATTGGAATTTTGATGTCCAGGACCTAAAAATGGGAGGAAAATATCCCGGACTTCTTTCACTAAAGAAACAGTATGCTCCTCAATGAGAAAACTTTACAGTTAGTTTAAAATCATTAAGATTACTGAGTGGTGGGGAAAAGGTTTGTTCTCAAAAAAGTCCTCCCCAGCATGCAAACGTATTTGCCAACTTTGCTGTGTTAAAACTGTTACAACAAATGATCCAAGGCTGGATGTTTGGCAAACAATAAGACAGCATATTCTAAATGTTTGATAACCCGAGATACCAAGAGCATAAGAGGAGCCAAGACAAAGCCCTTATGGTGTGTTGTGTATGTATATATAGACACGTTAATATGTCCATATGTTTAGACATAATAATTGCAGCCCTTATATTTATCTATGAAAATAGAATATCATTAAAATTTTATCTCCCCTCCCAAAAGAATAAGTGAACATGATTGAGCATGGTAATGAAATTCACAGGTCGGTTACTTAAAAAATCCTTACTTACGCTTTTTTTCACATCAGTATTACGTCTATGTTTTGTAAAATGTGGAATTCTAATTTTTTAAAATCTTCCTTTCAAGTCTCTGGATATTTTGGGTTTTTGGAGGGGAGATCTTTTAAATTGTTCTGGTTAAAGAGAAAATTTGGATACTGTGAGGGACTTCATTCATGATGAAGGAATGTCATTAATTTATTGCACAAATTACCATATTATTCCATTATCATTTTATTTTACAGCTTGTCTGTCTCTTTGGCCATCAGTAACCACTGAAGAGACGTGCTTATGGAGCTGCCGAGTCAGTCCTTTTGCTGAACTGTTGCACTTGATTGGTAATCTGTCAATTTCCTCAGTAATTCAATTTATTATTTCCAATATGAATTACATCTCATTTGGCATTGCATTGCATAATTTTCTAGTTTTATTGGGTTCTTCTGAAGTGCCTAGGCATCCTCTCTAGTCCTGACTAACATAAAAAAAATTCTGTCATTCATGAGTTTTATCACCTTTCTTTTCCCTCCCTTCTTTTAGAAGTTTAATAAGTACATAAATTCCATTAGTTCCAACACATTTCTTTGGAGAGTCATGTTATATTTCTTTTTTTACCACATTGAGCTGCAGCTGTTTATATTTTTGGTTTTCTTCCCTTAAATGTTTTCTAATCCACAACAGAACATATTTGTCCTCTCTGTTAAGGACAAATTCCACAGACAATAAAAGGCCCTTCAAAAGCCCAAACAGATTATAACTGCTGTTCATCCTTTATCCAGTGTATCGTCGACTCCCAGAAAGAATGCTCTTTGTCCAGGGGCACGGGATTATTCCTGACAGATGCCATGCCAGTTGATTCTTATCCTGGAATGTTCATTAAGGTATTTGAGAACTTTATTGTTTTCCAGCTAGTTTACCTACTGAAGTAAGGCTTGCTGATGTGTGATTCATGGTATTTCGCTAGTCACATCCTCAAAGATAGCATAGCAGGAAATGCCCCTCCAGTATTCTCGGCTGGTTGTATAATTTATTAAAAACCATATAGGTGGTATTTGCATTCCCTATGGCACTGGCGTTAGTTCTGCTACGCTCCAAAATAAGTGCCTAAGGGCTTTCAAGTGCACTTGTGCTGCAGTGCAGGGACATGCCTGCAGCTTTGAGAGGCATAGGCGAGCCTGCTAATGCAGCCCTAGCCCATGTACGGGCAGTAGTGCAGCTCCAGTGAAAGCTGCAGGAAAGTCCTCCCCGGGCTTTTGGCAGCCTTGTCCAATGGTGCTGCAAGTTTAATACCTAACCTGGGGTTGTTTACACAGGCTACGCCTTTCTTCTAGACAGGAACCTCATCTTTTCAGTGTAACATTCAATATTCAGTGTATCTAATAATCTTCATTTCATGCATCCATTTGTCAAATAGAAGCTTTGGAGTAGTATTGCAAGGGAACACGTCACTGAGAACATTGTATGTCTCTGAAAACAATTTTTTCCCGACCAGTGGAGACACTCACTGGAACTGTATTTTGTTTCTGTTAGTACTACAGAAATGTCCAAACCCCCTTTCTGCTAAGGAAATAAAGCTTCAAAATCATTTTAGTTGGTTTTATGCCATAAATATTTTAAGAAATTAAAAAATGGCAAGCAAATGTTAGAAAATTGTAGTGAGAAATATACCTGAAACATAAATACAAAGATCTTACTAGAAACTAAAGAATAACTGAAGAGTTATTCTCATCTAGTTAGAAAGTAGAAAGAAAACCTTACAATATTTTATGTCCACTCTGTGTTAAAAAACAAAAATTTACAATTTCACATTTCCAGTTCATGATATGCTGCTAAGACATAACTGTAGGAACAAAAACTAGAAAGCAACAGCAGTTCTAATATATGAACATTATTCTTTTTAAATAAGTTACGCTAAAATTTTCACTGGCATGGTAACTTCTTGTTTTCATAGCTAAATTCTCTTAAAGTCAGTGAAAGGTAAAATATTTTTATAGAAAGACTCTAGAAGCAATATTTTGCTCTCATGTAGAGGTACACAAATTTGTAACAATTTCAGTGTTTTCAGTAGAGTTGCTCTATACCAGCACTGTGATATTCAACTATTATATTTTCAATTATTATCAAGGTTGTTATATAAATGTTCTTACTTATTGTAATTACACGAGATGAGTCTCTGATATTTACTTTCACTTTGAGACCCTGTTAGACTTTCATAAGGGTTAAATGAAGCCTAATGTAAATGAGAATAAGGCCCAAAATTATGCACAACTGATGTATGATAACCTCCATACTGTAAAAAGTAATTAACCTCAGTATTATGAATCTCAATAAAGTAAATGTCTTGAGAGTCAGCAATATGCGAACATGTACAGACAAACATATTAAAAATGCGTACGTGCCTCCTAGTTGGGGAAAAAGGGACAGTGATTGTAAGGAAAGGGAAATAGTGAAGATCTGTAGCAGTTATTTAACCTTGATGTCAGCTTATGTAATGTGTGCAAAAACATGTGAGCCCACTCCTATATATTTCTTAGAATTCAAAAACATATTGATGGGTAAATGCTACAAAACCAGTTTGATTTGGTAGGAAAACATACTGACTCCTCTGTAAAGCCTTTGCCTAAAAGCTTGCATTTTGTGCAGATGGAGATCAAAGCAATGACACACTCATAGCTCAGATGTCTTAAATAGTTTCTTTTGAAGCAGTGCATAGACAGGAATCTTAAACCTCAGTAAGTTTGTACTTTGACAGGTTAGGTTTTGAAAGTAAGCTCATGCATAGAAGTCGAAGCTTCACTTGTTATAATGCTCTTTTTCTTCTATCGTGTCTATAGTTTTCTTTTTATTCATGTGATGTATTCTAGTGATGACTCAGTAAATTGGTTTCAGAAATGTGTGTTAGTGCATTAGTCATGTTCCCGAGCATTATTATTTATTCAGGTAAGTTTAATGCGTGTATAAAGCTAGTTTTCAGAATTTGGGTTACAGTTCAAATTCACAGAGCTGAGTGTGGACTGAGCAAGTGCAACTTTGCCTTTTCAACTGCCTTCTTCATCTACCCCTACATTTTTGTTCAACAAAAACCTCTGGCTTTGCAGTGTTACCTGAGAATAATAATATCCAGGTTCTCTTGTAACAGCAGATTCAGAGGAATGTGCCCATTCTGTAGAATATCCTCTTACCAGCACATCTTTATATATATAATAACATTCTCGAACGAGGCATCTCCACTGATAGTAAAAGGATCGGGCAAGGGATTATTTTAAGTCTGTGGTCCAGTACATGCTTCTAGTCTTACTGTGCTGTTGAGGTGACATTCTTCCTGAAGTGGTCTTAGCTATCTCCCTGTTCGTTTTACAGGCTTTGCGGAGCTCTAGGACCCTTTGAATGGAGGAAGACATTGTTCTTAGAGAGCATTTCCATGTTTTCTTCCCACGTATCCTCTTGTGTTCAGTTGCTGGCAGTTCCCAAGTGTAGAGAGTGACAAATAATGTCTCTGCAGTGGATTTAGTTCATGATGTGAATGGTCTGGAACTAGGAGGAGGCTGAGTAGTGTGCTTTTGGGAAAGTCTGCAGCTAATTGAACAGCTGAAATTGAAAAAAAAGGGCAAGGAAGGACTTACTGAAATGAAACAAAATCTTGTTTTCAGTTAATTTCCTGCCACTTTAATTTTCAATAACATATATATAAGATTCTCAGTAAAACTTCACAATTTCATTTCCTCAGATGTACAATATAATGATGGATCTAGTCGGAGAAAAAAGAGTTTAGTGGGATCATCCTTTTCCGTTCTGTTTCTTTTATTTCTCTGGGTGATCAAGGTTACTCACGCTTATTTTAAAAGCTTCTTTTCTAAAATATAAGGAGACATTTAATTATTTATTAGACAATGACTGAAGATTGTGCAAAGAATCCTTTTCACCTCAGCAGAGACTGAGAATCTGCGTGCTTTGAAAAATACAGGGATCTCTCCTGTTGGCATGAACAGCCACAGACTAGCAGGGCAGGTTGTGGACGGGCCTGGGCCTGGAATTGGTTGGGCATGACAGTTACTGCAATTTGGATGCTCTTTTCAAAAACGCAGGGGCTGGATATAAGGATTTAGGCATAACCCCTCCTGGAATACTCCTCATGCTTTTTCTGTTGAGGGAGTGAACAAAGCCTCATTCATGCTGGCAGGATAAATTAAATAAAAAGGAACTTAGTTCTTCTAAGGTATTCAGCAGCTGAAATCCACCACCAAGGCAGATCATATGTAATCCTGGAGTAGGGCTTGAGCCGTGAAAATCAGTGAGTTCTGTTGTGGTTTAATAAACTGAGAGGTTTCAAAGGGCTCTGAATGCAAATAAATGTCATAAAACAGAGAAATTCCTTACTCAGAACAGAGGTCCATCTAGACCCTCTGCAAATGGCTGAACTTTCCTCTGGTTGATGTACGCTTCAAGCTTTTGGCAGTCAGTGGTTACATACCCCTAAACTGGAGGTTGCTTGTGGACTGTCATGTTTAGTGGTAGATTTGTGCAATCCCTATTTAAAATCTCCCTGATTCTTTGCAAATGAGAACAAAAACAGACATGTGATTGAGAAACAAGTAGAAAAGTTTGAAAACCAAAGACTACACTTGTAAAAGTGTGATTTTGGCTTTTGGATAAGACTAATGGCTATGTCTCTCCATGTAAATGAAACAGGCTCACGGGATGGGGTTGGGCACTGGCTCATAACTAACCATACTGTTCATTATTAACGCACTCCCTGATAACCTTTATGCCTGGGCATGGTTCAGAAGTTGGACAGGTTGGACATGGTCACTGTATTTCAGGGAGGAAGAGAGTAGTCTTGGTGTGTGGAAAGGAGCTGTGCTGTGCCTTGGGGTCAAGGG
The DNA here is from genome assembly GCF_036370855.1 of Dromaius novaehollandiae. Lineage (NCBI taxonomy): Eukaryota > Metazoa > Chordata > Aves > Casuariiformes > Dromaiidae > Dromaius > Dromaius novaehollandiae. The sequence continues at coordinate 19,941,626 of NC_088105.1, read as the reverse complement.
AGCAGTCCGTGTCCTTTTTTATTTAGTAGTAGGGATGTACTCGCATTTTGCCAAGTGCTGTCTTTCATAACTGTCAGCAAGGAAACGATCTCCTGTTGTTTGATTTCTGCTGTATTCTAAAGAACAGGTCTTTGTCTGTTCTTTGTAAATAAGCAGGTTTGCATTATAGAAACACTTGGCTTCATCCTTTATTTATTTCCTGATGCAGATAATTGTCAAGACTATAAGCTGACTAATGAAAAAGTGAAAAGGGGAGAGTTATCCTTTGACTTGCCCTTCACCCTCCCATGTTTGACATGTGGTCATATCCTCCATAAGGATGAAATATGGAAATTTATCCAGAAGTCTAAACAAGGGCTTATTTCTAGCAGTCTGGAGTTCCAAGGCTATGCTACCTTTAGATACTACCCAAATTTCATAGGGTTAACTAGCATGGCACTGGTAATAGCATTTAAATGTTGTAGCATGTTCCTGTTGGAATTCTATAACAACAGTAGCATTAACAACATTTCCTGAGAGATGAATCTGTCTTTCAGCAGGCAGAAAGACAGAAAGAAAATTATGTGGCTTTTCAGAAAGCACTGCATGTTTCCTGCAAAATCCTCAGCAGATCAGATTTTGAGAAGGTGTCTCATTATAAGTGACTCCATTTTTATTATATATTGTTTCTCAGCACCATTCTGGAAGGACTTCTTCACTTTTGGACAGGGATGAAAGCATACAAGGAGTTTATGTGAATATTGAAAAATCCCAAGGGCATTCTTTCATGCAAGACAGAGGTGTTAATCTGAGCACGGTGGCCAAATTCCAATAATTCTAGTTAATTACGTTCTGTCTAGCAAACGGCTTCCTGCAGTTTCAGCTGGATACTGTAATCTGTCCTAAAGTGTTGTATAGTGCTTTGAATACAATTAAACAGCTGCAGTGTTTCACCTCAGAGATGGCTATATTTCAGTAGTGGGTAAAATGAGCCGTGTTTAATACCACAAAGCATGATTCGAGATCAAAGACACAATAAAATACTTTTATTTTTAAATAGGTGTATAGAAAGCAAACACTTATTATTTTGCAAGGCTGACAAAATCATGAAGGTTTTTGATTTGAACAACACTAAGAACTAACCATATTTATTTGGACATGTATTGAAATTCTATTGCGGAAAAATAATGCCAACCTCATTGAAATTTTGACATACTATATAGATAGTAGCCATTTTTATTTCCTATTTATCTTTTACTGAATAGAAATAAAAGTTCTAAAGCATATTTCATTTTAAAGGATTTACTTGCTCAGTTTTTGAAGTTTGCCCTTTACCCTGTTTTCTGTCTTTGAGAGCATCAAACCAGGCATTACTGCTCCAGGCGGCTGAGCAGGTTTCGCGGCCATGCATGTGAGTGAGTGAGAGTGTCCCCTGCCGGCCTGCTAAAGGGCCTAATCCGAACAGCAACTGAAGGAGTTTCTCATGGGTGAGGAATCGGTTTTTCAAGTTTGAAGCTCCGAGGTTCCGTTCCCAGCCCTTAGTGAGCGAAAGAGAAATTTATAAAACTGTGGCTGTTGTCTCGAAGATATTACCTTATGAGAAATACACTTTTGTAATGCACAGCAGTGAGCAAAAGCAAATGTAAACATGAAAAGCATAGAAATGTGTCCCAAATTTTGTCAAGATTAGTGCTCTTACCTCTCATGCAGCAATGCTGCCTTGTACAAATAACTCCAAAGCTACATAAGATGTATTTTTATCTTGGCTACCGATTTCCTGCAACAACAAAATGTCGACGTTTGTAATATTTGATATGAATGAATGAGGTGTCTGCACATGGGTGAGAGGTAAGATTGTAAAAGCCAGTTTGAACATGAATAGTTTACAGCAACTTTGTAAAAGGAAGAAGAGGAAGACAGAGGCAAAAATGGAGCTATACATACTGAGAAATACTTAATGGTGAGATAGTGGGGATTGCTGCCTCTGGGCTCCTAACATATCATTTGAATGCAACAAAAGAAAGATACCTAGAGGAAAGGTAATCGAAAGTGCCTTTTATAGACTTCGTGTTTGCACATGGGACAGTGGCAGTCATGCCTGTGCCCACGCTCACACCAGTAGTTCTGTCACATCAGGAATACTGGTTGCTGTGTGCGGGCTGATTCCCTTGAAACTTAACAAAAGCGTGAAGTGCTAAGAGTTGATTTTAAAGGACAGCATGACATTCCCATCTACTGGAAAAAAGTTCATTGAAAAACTCAGTATTTGCTATTCAAAAACAGTGGTTTAATTGTGTTTAAAGAGTTCCTAATTAATGGTCTGACCAAAAGTTTGCTAAAGCCAGCAGAAAACTCTGTTGACTCCCTTAAGCTCTGAGTCAGGTTGCAGATGTAAGTCAAAACAACCAGGGCAAGTATTCAGTTCCAAAAGTTTAAAATGAGGTTTCCAAGGTTACTCACACTTCACTGCAAATTCTCAAGACTAACTCTTTGAGCATTTTTGTTGATAAATGCATTCTTTGCAAAAAATAAACAGGGCTTATTAGCACAATGTAAGCAAATTCATCCATGTGCCTGAGTCAGCACTGGGAGAAATACTGAACAGTATTTTTGCTTCTGTATTTCAGAATAGGTACCTGTTATATATTGTGAAGTTGTCAGTGTTGATTCATATGTGTATACATTTTCCAGATGATTTCATTGGTTACCCACAAACAGATGAGGTACGCAGGATGTTGTATAGCACAAGATGAACTGGTTAAAATCCTTAGTATCAGAAGTTGCCTCTTTTCCTGGACTAGTAGGGCCACTCTACTTCGTACGGCTTACGATTTTCCAAGATTCCAGGCCCAGCAAGAGTCCCGGACAGCTATAGATGTCCATGTTGTTTTGAAAGAAATCATTCATGATCTGACTCCCCTTCCTCTCCATTTCTACCAGCAGTTTGCTTTAGATGTGACTGACATACCACTTTGCTGAGGCTTAGCATTTTTAACATTAGCTCGATGCTCAGAAAAATCTATATGTGCAATAGGTAGCAACTCAGGAGAGACCATTTCTTATTGATTAGAAAAGAGGTGTATACATTGGAAGTACTCTTAAAATTAGGCACAGAAAATTAAGAGACCCAAGGTAAATGCTGAGATAAATGTAGACTATTTCTTCAAACTTCTGGAAAATAAAATCTGGAGAGAGAGTCTAAACAACTAGATTCCTGATAAGGTTATTTATTTATAACTATGTGGCTTGCATGGTGGTACTTAAAATAATTATATTAATATTGCATTAATCATTAATTTTTAACACAATGTTAGATAAGGCCTCTTATATTTGCATTTCACACTGTGTTTGTAAGAAATAGATGAGAAAGAATATGTCAGGAAATACCCAAGTGATAAATAACCCTGGAAGATTCAGAGTTTGATAGAGCTGCTTTGGTGAATATGATATATTCAAAACAAATTTCCAATAGACATAATCTCAACTGCCTGCTATATTATTAAAGGTGAACATTTAAAGTTTTGACTTGGCAAGCACATCGCCTGCTATGAGTGGAATGTAATTCCGTCTCACCTCTCACAGTGTCTTTTAGTTCTTTTTTATCCTAAAATTTTGAACTGGTGGTGATTCCTGTGACTCACACTTACAAAAACAAAATACAGTGGTATCAGTACAGGTCTTCATTACCACGTTTAATAATGGAAGGAGACGTTAGTCTATCAGTGCTTGTGATTCTTCACCCTACAATGTGTTATCCTTTTCCCCCCTTTTTAATGCATGTCTAAAACAGGTATTAAATGCTGTTCTTTGTGTTGGGAAGTTGTGGTCTCAGACTAATGATGAGTGATTCTTCAGTTGTTGCAGCAGCTGGGGAGGCCTGGGGAGATGGTTAGGCTTTGTGGTGTTTTGCAGTGAAGCAGTGGAATAGCTGATACAGGCTATGGCAGTGGAAGAGAACAAACCTTTTATAACATAGTAAACAGTTCTGACATCAAACTGATGAATGACTTTACACATACAAAAGGCTCACATCTGAGCTTTCAAATGCAAAATAGTCTAAAAAAACCTGTACACAGCATGTCATATTACAGGCATTCTTTTAAAGTGGCATTTTATGACCAAGGAAAAGAAACAAGGTCATTCCTACTTATGAAATAATTGGAATTTCACAGAGTTTTGGGGGATTCAGTAAACTGACAACCGAAGGATATAAATGATGAATGATGAAGACTCAGATGATACCACGAGAAGCATTCTGTTTACTGACATTCCCCACACAGAGTGTAACCTGCATGTTTAAAATTTCTTTTCAACAATTTAATACTAAGGCTATTTTTTATCATCCCCAGCTGCTTATTCCTCATGTGCAGTCTTAATCCTCTGTTTATAATAAAAATAAAAATGGCAAAGAGGACTATTATAGGAGAAATATGAAATGTGTGAGGAGCAGGTATTGATGAATAGTTTAGCACCAAAGATTTCAAATCGAGAGAAAAGTGTTTCTGTCCAAAAAAAGTTAAATGCAGGCATTTTTCTTCCTAATTAGAATTAGGGGGAATTCACCAACTAAGAATCACCAAGTCAATGAATCTTTCAATGACTGCTGGGCTACGTGGCTGTGAGGAATTAAATTCACAGGCAAAGCTTATGAAGTTTTATATGCAGTTTTAGATCTAATAAAACAATTTGTAAGCACCAAGATTTTGGTTAATAAGGTTGTTTACAGAACTTTCTAGACTTGGTGTTAATTTTACAGTGAGGATTACTGCTAATTCATTAGCAACTGACTGAGAAATTTAATAAAAGATTTCTACAAACCTCGTAATTCACTTCTGCAGCCCAGCTAACATAGTAATGCAGAATGTGAAGAAACTATTTGCTCAAGGGCAAATGATCATTTTGGACACAAAATTTGTGCTGGAGTTTCTGAAAGGTCTTTTCAGTCGAAACCACTGTAAAGGTCATGAGGTGAGACCTCTTAATGTTGAACAGCACACAACATTTTGAAGGTAAAGTCACTATATCCTTCACTTCTGTTGAAACCTGAATGTTTGCAGAGGAAAAGAAATTTTAATTCATTTCTGTGATGTCACCATATCTTTAAACTAAACTATAGCCAATGAATGTGACTGCCTCTAAGCAACTCCCTTGAGACTTAAATAAATTACTTGGATTTCACAGAAGTCTCATGCTCTCTGGTATATACTTTTCTGTAATTTAAAAGGAAGAAACCTAGTCATAGAGTGGAGTATAGAATATAGTATTCAAGATCCAGATACATAAATATAGTCTTCTTACAGCCAAACCATACATCTGTCAGTCCTTCATACACTGAAAGTATCTGAGAATATAAATAGTCCTTACCGTAAGAAGAGGAATGGCTCGATGCCCATATTGATACTTTGATTGTCAACAGAGAAAATCTCTTAAATTGTGTCATCACTATTGCTGGAGCTAAAGTACAACTTCTTTAACTGTGGGAAAGCATTTTGCTGTAAGGTTTTTGTGAACTGTCCTCAAGTATTATGTGTCATAATCATGCCTTTCATAAACAAATAAGGCATCCTAATGTTGGTTTTCACAGTGAGCAGGAACACTTGAATTTTCATCTGGAAAGCCATTATGTCCTTGTTTATATACACATCAGAGACACAGTGTGTGTTCTATGTGACATGTTGCTTAATGGGGTGAAACTGTCTTCTTTCAGCACCTCGATAATAAGAGAGAGGTAGAAAATGCTGTACAGAAGTAGATCTTATATTTTCAGGTTTAGTTTAGGAGGAGTCTTTTTAAGTATTTAATGGTTGCAGTGAAACCTATGTGAATCTCCTGGCTGCTTTTCTCTTCATTCAAAATCTTAATTCCAGTTGAGAACAGTGGAGATGGTTCACTCGTCTTCTGAGCCACATCTGGAATTCTATTTGCTACCTTTTATCCTGAGCTGAGTAAAAACATATTAGGATTATATTTTTGAATTGTATGTGAACCACTGAGTACTTCCAAAATGTCCCATAGGGAAATGATTCAAGAACAGAATGAAATACATCTTTTCGGGCACTTCTAAATGTAAGGGGGTTGTTGATTGCTGTTGAGTTTAAAATATTTAGTATTTGAAACCTAATAAAATTATCATAGCTTTCCTTGCCTAACCTGCATTTATTTTTAAAAAGTTCAGTGTTTATTTTTAAACTATTCAATGTCAGCAGAGGGAACAAATGAAAAAAACCCTTTGAACATCTGGGGTATAGAATAAATACATAGTTTTTTCTCCAACCTGCCTTGCAGATTTGAGTTTCATTTTCTGCAGTCATAGATTCCAGTAGATCCCTGTTTCATATTATATGCTTGTTACGCACACAGAATTTTTATTGGCAGTAGTGGAAACTCCACTCATGAAACAAGCGTAGAAAATACAGTATTAATCTTGCATACAGATACCTGAGCTGCAGTGCAGCTTGCAGAAAATGCTGGTTAAACTGTAGTGGACTATCAGCTCCCTTGTTCACAGGCAGCATTCTGTTGGGAGCCAAAGGAATTTCTTCCACATTCATTTGCAGAAGTGAGCAGTAAATTGCATGTTTAATGAATAAGCATGTGCTTAATTTTGACCACTGTAAAATATCATTTATATGACTATTCCACCAATGGCAAAGATTTAGTTGAAGATTACACTTTGGAAAGAAGGTGAAGAATATTTCTGCATGATATGTCTTTAAACTTATCAGTCACACCTGGTAACCTCTGCTTTGAAGCAGCAGATGCTATATTCAGAGATTTTTAAGGCACTCAGGCAGAACTGTAGCAAGACATTTTGGTGCCAGGGACAAAATGGCAGTTTGGTGCCCCTGCTGCAGAGTGGCCGTGGACAGGACCCCTGCGCCCCCCAGCCTCGCGTGCAGGCTGCCAGGAGAGGCAGGCTTGCTCGGCCGGTGCTACCGCCTTGGCTGCTGCCTGTCTCTCACGTTTGGCATGTTCCTGAGAGGGGAATGTAGCTCGTCTCGCCACCGCTTTTCCCCAGAGGTATCAACATGGGACTCTTGGCCCATAGTCAGGAGTGCGGGGGCTGAAGGGTCAAAATGGCAAATGTTTAAAGCTTCTATAATCCTGTGTACTTCAGGGTTATCAGCATTCAGACTGATAAGAGATTAGCTGTAAGGAAGGATGGATATGAAGAAGGAACAGATACTTAATTACCCACTGTTAAGGTAACCCAGAAAACCCTGTGTACTTTGCAAGTTGTAGGTAAGGTGCTCTTCCAGTTTTGAGGTCTGATTTGCCATTCCGCTTTTTAATGGGTGTAATGCAGAAGTGGTTAGAACTATAAAGGTCTTTTCTGCATTTTACAGCAGTGTGTCCTGATCAGGTGAAAATTCTGTTCTGAGCTATTTGTCTTGCATTAATGTCTTCTCAGACAAGGTTCAGATTTCCTGGCACTGAACACATTACCAACTATAGAGCAACTTTTTAAAGGCACCAAGAGGTTAAACCATAAGAGCAAAGACTATTATTAACGTGAAACTGGAAAAAAATGATAACATCTTAGCCAATTTGTCAAGGTACTGGCATCGTTAAGGCTATCAAATAGCAATAAGAAAGCACTAACTCCCATCATCGTTAGCCTTGGAGATCAGTTTTAATTTTATAACTAAAATAAAATGATTTAGAATCTATATAAAAAGAGATGGTTTGAAAGAAATAGCAACATGCTGAGGAAAATAATTCAGAGGTCAAAACTGGGAAGCTAAAGAAACCATATATCACAGATAATTTCTTGTTAATTTTTTGCTTTTGATGGACTAGCAAATTATTGTTTGTTTTCTTATGAATATAGCACATAGTGTGTCACATATATGAAGAAAAGTGATGCTAGATGGAATCCTCAGCCGGTGCTTACAGACAATTTTGTATTTTTGGGGCCAACTGGGACAATTTGCAAGAATTAGTTTTTTTTTCTCTTTAATGAAACATACAACGCAAAAAAAAAAAAAAAAAAGAAAAAGAAAGTGAAAGTACTCTGAATTTAAAACATGATTGCTCCCTGTGTTCTTATTTCTCACAATTTTCTTGTAGTAGAGGGGGAAGAAAAGGGCCAAAGGAACAAGGAAGGTAGAAACAATAATGCATGAATTAAATGATCTGTTACTAATTACAAGAAAAAATGCATAATAAATAAACAGATAATTTCAAAGGCATTGGCTTTATCAATAGAAACAAAAGTCAATAAACCAGTAACTAGCACCTTCTCTCCTATTTTAGACTGTTTAGGAAACAGACTTTGCAGATTTTAAATTTGCTGCAACGGATGACCACTTCAGGCTGAAGGCTGTTAATGGTATTTTTCTAAATTATCTCCGCTGGGAGCTCTATTTCTTTTACTGCCACACATACATTTTCCAGATAATGTAAGCCATTTCCTGAAGGACACTTCAACAAAACTCAGCTTGAATTTATGCCACATTTTCCTGGAAAAATTTAAGTGGAGTTTTAAAATAATGTACTAAATTTTAGCTCTGGAGTAACTTAATTAAATGACAGTCACTTTGTAACCGTTTTTTGCTCATTATAGTGCAATAATCAAAATCATTTTAAAGGTGAAGTGTGACTTGCATGATTTGCACAAGATGTTTATCACAATTCTTTTTGGCTTGGATAGATTATCTTTACTCATGTTAACCTGCCTTTGGCTTGTGAGATTTTTGGTTCATTTCTAAGTGTGCTAAGCGTGCAGATGAGTTATTGTCACAAATGCGGAGATGATGCTGATAAAAGGTAAGCTCAACAGATAAAGTTAGTGAGGTGCATGTTTTTTTCTTCTGTAGTATGACATCCATATTCTGGACTGATACTGACCAAAGCTGTTCAGTTCTGTCAGCTGTCTAATGGCTGTTACACTGTACCTGCTGTAGGTGTACAAATATTAACATCATAAATGTGCCAGAAGGACTTCCAAAGCAGAGAGCGAGCTTTGGGCAGCCCCCAAATGTGTGTGTTATAGCCTCTGTTTGTGCTGCTGTTCTGCTCCAGCATGAAGTAGTAGTTACCTTTGATTATGTGTCTTTTAAAAAAAGAATTGAAACACTATTCTTACAGTTTCTGAAAATCTCAGCAAAAGCCAAGAAAAAAGACTGAATAATCTAGTTATAAAATTATAATCAGAACTAATGGTTTTATTGGAAAAGTTTAGCTTCTGATTATGTTTTCAGCATTTAACAAAATGGATTTTCAAAATACAAAGTATTTCAGCTGGGGGAAACAGTCAGGTTTTGGATTACAAAAGCTGCTCTTTAAGATCTGAAAAGCAGTAGCAATCTTCAGAATCTCAGCTGGTTTTTAATTTTGGAGATTGTTGTTGCCACTTCAGACCTGAAAAAGAGCTTGTATTCCCAAGGAACAGTTTCTATATATATAGAATTTTTTTCAGTGATGTCAAAGAATGGGTCTAGCAAAAAAACCCAGATTTCCCCATGAAATTACTGCAATCATGTCTCTATACGTGAGTATAGACATCACGGCTGCAGGAACAGTACTGCTACAGCATGGAAGCTGGAGTGACACTCACTGCTGTTCTCTAGTTATGACTGTAGTGGACTTCAAGTTACTTCCTTTAAAGTCTCAAAATGCAAATAATTAAAAGTCTTATTTAGAAAATAAGCTATTTTAAAATTATGGTACACATTTGCAAAATAATTGCAGGCTTGTTATTTAAAGGCAAAAATTGGGAGAATTGAGACTGAGTATTGCTTCTTAATATAAGAGATTGAGAAGTTTAAATCTCTCAGTAGCAGAATACAGAGTAACTCTGCTCAGCTAGTTTAGCACAAGTAAAAATGTCATATTAATTTATACTGCCTGAAGGAATGCAGCGTGGCAGGATTTTATAGTAAAAAAAGACAGTTTTTTTTTCTGATCTGAATAAAAACATATGTGATAGCCTAGAAAATGTGCACTGGTATGTTTAGGTGTATGTTTATACACCAGATGTTGTTTTAAAAATACGAGGCATCACATCTTACAACAATTATTTTTTTAAAAAGGATAATCAGTGCATGGTCACAGTATGTAGCTATATTTTAGGCAGGGTAGCAAAAGCTATGCCACAACAGATGAAACATCTGATTTTGTTCAAAAACAGTCAGTCAGCTCCATCCTCAACAACATTCTCCAACGAACATGAAGTTTAAAAATTATAAGAGAACTTCTCAAATAATGATATTCACTTAGCAAAGAATATAGGAAACACTGAAGGACAAAGCTTAGCCATTTGGAAACACATTGAAAGAGAACTATATTGGGACTTGTTATATGATTTCTGTTGTGCAAACAGATGTTGTAATTAAACAAGGACTGTATTTCAAATTAATAGAAGAGCATAGAAATATGGAATTTTAGAGAGCCATATAAATATAATTTGCAAGGATATGCAGATCATTTAAAAAACGTGAAAAACTCATTTCCTAAAGATCACAAAATAAGAAAAGGAGATTTGCGTTATCATGGAGACACAAAAGTCCATGGTCCCATGTCCCATGGTGACCCAGCTGTACCTGAATTTCTTCCAGGCAAGAGGAAATTCAAGAAATAAGGTGATGTGGAACTTGTGATGCACATTAATATAAATGCCATAGATATAGATATGAAAATGGATGAGGAATTACACTTACTAGTGAAAAAAAAAAAAGATCTAACAGCAAGAGAAAATAACTAGTGGTGACTGTCAGAAACCAGTAAAGGTAAAATACCAGATTGCCTATGCAAATTTTTATGTGATAGTTGATCATATGGAATGTGGATGGATGTTTATTCAAAGTAACCTATCACTGGACATTTTGTTAAACAAAGTGGATATGAGAAGAAATATTTTGGAAAGCTGCCTTTTAATTAATTGTTAGTATTTTAAAGAAACAAGTACCTAGGTTGCAAATGACACTTTCAGCAGAGAGCTTGCAAATTGGGTCACTGCACATATACTCAGTGGTTTATTAGTAATTTGAATGGATATTTAGGGCAGCAAAATATATTCTCATTTCAAAGGGTTTAGAATAAATACCAGCTTAGATGCTTTAATACTTCTGAAAAATTGGTAGAGGCTTGAAAAGTCTTTAGTTCATTGTTTAAGAAGGTACTGGATATTGCCATGTTCTAAAGCAAAAGTGATCCTATGGGAATGATTCAGAGTCTGGGAAAGTAGACCTTACAAACATGCTTGACTAGGGACATTCATGCAACCTTTTTTTATTCTGGAATCTAACTGCACGTTTTACTGCTGCCAATTTTCATGTTTATTTATTGTTAAGATATATGTGTATGAAATGTACAGAAGATGCTGTTTGCAGTAGATGTTTTCTGATTCTTCAGGAATTATGGTTATAGTTTCTTAAGCACTACAGATTGCCAACTTTATCCTTAGCAAACTGTTTTCTTGAACTGTATCATTGGTTTAATAAATGACCTCTTTGTACAACTTTTGCATGATTTATTTACAAAGAAGCACTCCCTTAACAGGTATTAGTTGTTTGTGTTACAGCTTGCTTTCTGAGTTTAGAACAATTGATTGCAGAGTCAGATTCCCAAATCTAGACCTCTTTTAGGCGAATTCTGGGTAATTCAGATCTGGCTCCAGATTCAGATTTTCCTTTCTTGCTAGCAAGGTTCAATACCTAGTTTGAACTGCGAGAGCTGTAGCATGAGGATACCTGTATTAAGAAATGCAGGCATCTGAGCATGGACTTGGATTTGTTAAATCCTTCTTAGTATGGACTTTCCTAGTAGTCCCTTGAAGGTATGATTAATTGCTTTTAAATAAAGGGTTGGACTGTGCAGTATGTTCAGAGGCATCAGCAAAACATAAAGCAGTGTCCCATAGCCCACAGGGACCTTTGAAGAGATATTTTTCCTCAATAATTTTCATTCCTTCTGTGAACTCCCAGGTGTACAGGAAAATGTCATGGCCCTAAATCCCTTGAGCTGATCAGCAGTCCCAGAGACGCACAGAATATAAGGAATTTGTAAATATTTCTTTTAAAATATGAGATGTCTTATATAAGTGAGTGGGATTGGGTGATATTATCCCTTCTCGATACATATAGTTAACTTAAAGCACACAGGAAATGAAATGGTGATAATGGTAAGGCCGAGGTAAACGGCTTCAAGTGGGTTAATATAGCAACAGCTTGATCATAGGTGAGAAAGAAAGTATGTCTTTGACTCCTGCAGGCTGGGATGGGGTGCTTTTCTCAAGTCTGATGTGGGATCATAGACAGTTTACATCTGAGACACCATCAGAGCAAGGAGGTGGAGTGGAGGAGCTAGGAAAGGACTGGCTTATGCAGGAGATGAGAGAGAGCAGCTTCAGCGGAACTGCTTTTTATTGTGCTCTAGCCGTAAAGTTGGAAAGCTAAAGTTGAATGTATAAAGGTTACCCATACTACCTAGACACAAAGGCCATGTATTGTTTTTACTCTTTCTGTACTTTTTGCCTGGGAGAAACTAGTATTTAATTTGGCAGGTGTTGTTCCTGTATGCAAGTTTATACTGTCCTGGACTTGGCAAGAGTGCTGGAACCAAGTGAAACCAGTATGGGAATTAAGGTTGGGAATTGGGAGATGCAGGCAAGAGATTCACCGCAAGAATAGGCAGATCTCTTGCTTTGACTCAAAGTAAGGTATTAGAAGTCAGATGCATTAAGGATGCATTCAGGAGGGATTGAGTGGAGTCTCCAGGGCAGCTGGCTTGGCAGTCATAAGAATGCAATTATAAGGGCTTTTAGTGGGGTGGAAATGTCCAGTTTCCCCAAAGACCAGTCTGGCTTAGAAATGCAGACTTTCTGACTTCATATTCTAATGCTTACTTCACAAGATACCTTGTTTCTCCATATGTAATGAATTGGAAACAATTGTGTTTCAGTGCACAAAATGCAGTACTGCTCCATTACACAAAACAATTCTCCAGGAATTTACCGAATAGAAGAAGAGAGAACAGGCCCTACAATCTATAACGAAGAATTTCAAGTTTTAAATATTAGATAACTAGAGAGAAGATAATTAAACATATTACCCATCACAATCTGGATGGAGAATCTGAATAAAATAGCTTGGCTAAGATGACTGTATAGATCCTTTAAAAATGAAATAGGAATGGAAAGGACTGACAGTTGGGAATATGATGGTCAGTATCTTTGAAAATAATACCTGCAGGAGAATGTGGCTTATCAGATGTTGAAGGACAGAAGATAAATTTAATATTACTTAAGGCCGTTGCTTATGCCAAAAGTATATGAACTACAATGTAACTGTAACACATTATCTGTATTATATGCCTATTATATTATACTGTTTTACGTGTGTGAATGCATTATACATGTAATCAATAAGATAAGAGTGTTTCAGTGTTCTGCCCAGAGAGTTACCTTACTGCACAAAGTCAGTCAGTTTTTAGTAGTTAGGAAGAATCTAGTCATAGTCTATATTCACAGTATAAGTTACATCTTCTGGGTTAGGACACAGTAGTGGGCAAGCGGAAGAAAACTCCTGCAACTGAAAATTGAGCCCTTTCACAGGGAGAACAAAACAGAAGACTAAGAACTAAGACTGTCATAGTTCAAGAAACAGGCACTTGCTAGTTTATATTAGGATGCTTTGGGATTGTTAAGCTGGCCTGAGCTGGCTGAGAACGGATGTCTCAAAATGAGGAGATCTCTAGGTTATATAATTTGACTCCTTTGCTCACTGTCTTCCTGGACCTCTCAGGCAAACACGGGTTGGCATCGTAGGCTACAGTCAGCTCTGATTTATGTTAGGATGAGCAGGTTCTCTTGGCAACACCAAAGACTGGAGTTGTGCAAGTGATTTATGATCATACTAGCCCTTCTCCTCTGGTCTTTTACTGGGTACATGTCAGCAGTTCCTGAAAAATGAACCTGTAATCTTTAGGAAATTGCAGCAAAAATGCCAGGTTCTAGTGTTACAGTACAGTTTTAAAATAAAAAAGTTTGGCCTGTTGCTGTTTCTTCTGAGTTTCTTAGCAATAGTAAAGGAGGGTGCAAATATCACTAAAAGACCTTGTATCCATCCAGTGGTGCTTTCTGATTGTTTTTATTCCGTGCATGAATTAACTACCCTGCTCAAGTCTGATTTAGTTTTATTGAAGCACAAGGGAATTTAAAAATGAATGAAAATTCCTACAACTAGTCCCTAGTGAAACCTCTTTCATTCCAGTCAACAGTTGGAGAGAATTTCCTGCCACAAACTGACTGTATTTCATCAATGAAATTCTAGTAGAAAACCTCTTATCTTACCATATGGAGCCACTGATTATTTATGCAGCATCAAAGTATTGCATTTAATATTGTTTTTTTTCTTCTTGTGATACAGATTCATGGATATTTTGTAATTAATGGAATATGCTCAAGAATGCTAATATGTTTTCTGCCTCTGTGCCTGAAGTGGTATATATATTAGTATATGTAAATTATGAGTTACTCATAGGAAATGGAAAGAATTGAGAACACTGCACTGTAACTTTTAAAAGAGTTTTGTAAAACATGTGAATATCTAAAAATATGTGGCGTCATTTCCATCAAGTAGTACATTGGTACTTGCAATTTGGTCACATGACCAAATATCACTGACTTCAAAGATATTTACTTACATTTTAGTGGGTCCCTGAAATAAGAGCACTGAGGGAAGGCTTTCCAGGCAAATATGTGTCCTGTCCTGTGCAAAAGAGAAGAGCACTTCCAGAGGGCAGCAACACTCTCACTTGCTGCCCCAGACCTTGCACAGAGCTAGAAGAGGGGGGATGCTGAGGGTGCTTATACACAAGTAACACCTATCAGTTGAAACATAAGTAGCCTAGGAAACTCTTATGGGAAATAGATGGAAATTCATTGCTTTGTACTATGATTTTTTTAAGTACAGTATAAGCTTTCTTCTTTTGTAATTGAGGTAATAACAAAGAAACTAATGAAGTGAAAGCGACTTACACTGAAGTCCTAAAGTGAACATAAGGTATGCCAGCTGCGTGTGTTCAAAGTATCATTTTTGAACTTCAGGCCACACATAGTTTACTACAGTTTTCACAGAGCTGTCTTGATCACTTTTTTCTTTTCTTTTCCATAGCACAGTAGTGTAGGTCTGCTCAATTGCACTGGGGTACTGCATCAGGTACCCCCATGCATAGTTGCAAGTTATGGGTGAGAACTGTGTAATATTTAGATGATAAATTCAATAAGCTGATTTCTGAGAGTCTAGCGCAAAAGGGAAGAGATGCAGGGCCTGTAGTCTGTATTAGTTTGAGGCAGATTTTGTTCATTTCAATTTTAAGAAAAAAATCTCACAACATCCTCTATAAACATAAAGCACTTGAAGGTAATTCATTTCAACCATGTTTCTAGGACTATGCCGGCCTGAAAGTTTATGAGAAAATGTACCTCCACTTTTTTAGGTCAACTAGAAATAACATTGCATTATCTGTTTCTTCTCAACTGATATTCCATGGTTTCAAAAATATATCAATTTCTTTTGTTAACATTATTGAAAATTGGATTCTTTGTGGACGTGATTATGAAGGACTCCTAGATTGTTATAGAGCTGGAGAAGATTTTGATCAAAAGGTTTTTGACAAGAAGTTGAATATTTAACACTATAGAATATATGTTGACAGGCAGTGTTTGATTCCTCAGAACATTTTCAGTCTTTATTGGAAAATCAGAATCCTCAAAGCAAGCCTTTTTCATACTTCTGCTACTTAAACAGTCTTTTGGTCAAACATTGAAAATATTTTCAACATTCACGTGGAAGAATAAACTGATTTTCGAACTATTGCTGCATACCTGATAGTTCAAATATAGCTGATCTTGAGTTGGTAGAGAGGATGGACTGAACAAATTCTTCTGCTTTGATTTAAATTTGCATTGCAGAAAAATGTTACAGGAAAAAATTGAGGGACTTTTTCTCTTTTCACATAAGATGAAAGGGGAGAAAAACCCGAAGCTTCTTTTAATGAGCTTTGTTCTTAGAGGAGAGCAGAATTTATAGGAGTGAGAGAAAGTGAGCTCTTCTGATAAAGCTGACAGGAAACCAAGACATGAAAGTCAGAAACTAAAGACTAGTCTCTGGTCCAGTAAAAACAATCAAATAGAAGAACTGTTGTATCTGAGTATGTTAGCTAGCTGTACCTCTTAGCTTCTCCTTAACTGGTTGTTCCTTTGATACATTTTCTTCCCTTTTTTAAGACTTTCTTGTTGAAGTGTATCTCTTTTGTCTTTGTGTGTGAGCTTACACTCTGAAATGCAGAGATGGCATAATGAAGGTTAATGCAGTTCTGAGATTGATATAACTCATATGAATTAGAAGTAACTTACTAAAATGGAGGAGATTCAACAGAATCAGTTCTAAAAATACTTCATGCAGAGTTCATAACAGACTAAATAACAGTTCCAAACAGCTGCAACATAGTTTTGCCAAACAGAGGTAAAATAAATGCCAAGGAAGTGTCAGAGTGAATGTAGGAGGCATCGGTTTACAAATATTTTTTCTACATTATTCCTCCAGAAAACAGGAATGGAAGAAGACTGTGAAGGGAAAAGAACATCAGAAAACAAACAGCCTTGGACCACTCCATTCTTCTTCCAGTTGACACTGGAGTATATGTTCCAGAAATCTCTTATCACTTGAAGTGAAACACTGAAACAGCATTCTCTCTCTTACTTTGGTATACATTGCAGGCGTTACAAACTCCACATTATATTGTGAAATCAATATAATGTGCCTGCTGAGGAGAATAAGGAAGAATGAGTCCTGCTTCTTTGTTCTTGCCACAGAGAGCTATGCAGAATTTCAGGGCAAGGAGGAATATAAACATGCATACAGCTTTGCCTCTTCTCCTCTCAAGATACCTGCCACTGCAAATGAGCCAGTGTGACAAGAATAGTAAATTCTTGTTTATATTAATAACAGTAATTAATATCTCTAGGAGGAAAGGGGGAAACATTTTTTTCTTTGCTGTTCACGTAATAGCAAAGCAATCTAATTCTCATTAAGAATTGTATCCTTAGGGCATAATTTAGATGTGGAAAACCTATATGGTTTTCAAAGGTTTAATCTTATAAACAGAGGAAGAATGCTCTTACATCATCTGGAAATGAACTGGACCCTACACACTGGAAAAGCCTGAAGGGTTTGGAACACAATTTTTATTAAGGACAAGGGACCAATTTGTGCCACTTGGCAAATAATTATACTGCACTTTCCTCTTTTCAGGTTCAGGCAGTAAAGGGTAAACTAATTTTACAGTCAGGGTTTCCTGATAAGGTGCTCTGTGGAAAATCTAAGTCCCAACAGCCCAGTGGATCAGCCATCTCCCAGCTGCTTTCTGGACTCTGCAAAACTACTACTCCACATGGATAAACTGTAGGTTATCCGATCTCAGTTTCTCTCTTCAACCAAATTTTAATTCAGAGAAAGGCATTAAATATTTAATACCTTAATGAGTCTCACTGAACTCTTATCACTTCCTTACACTTTCAAATTGCTCCTTTATTTCTCTTTGGTAATAATGATGATTTTAATTTAGATAGAGACTTTAATCTAAGGATCTCATAGTATTTTAACATGGCTAATTCACAGCCCAGCAAAAATAAGGAGTTCTAAAAGCCTGTTAGTTTCCATACAATATGAACAGTGTGTATTCTTGTGATGCATATGAAGCTACAATTAAATTTCTAAAACACTGGAGTGACTGCAGTAGAGGCAGAACTTGCAGAATTGTTTGCGTATTATGCTTGAATACCTCTCTGGTGAAATCTAGTCACAAAGGTGTAGGTTTGGATTAGAAAGGATATCTTATATATCCTGTATATATGACTCTCACTAGCATGCCTATATGCTATTTCATGACATATGGAGAACATATGTGCATGTGTGATACAACTTGTCACCTAAATGCACTTTGTTTCTACATTATGCACAACAAATACTAAACATTAGGTGACAACAAATTATCTCATCATTAAAAATGATAGAGGTAGTCATGTATTTATGATGCGAAACTCTTCTTACATACAGATAAATACTTAAATTTTTATTCCATTTGACTGATTAAGGATTGAGGATTTTGCTCCATATTGTCTGTTCACCAAACATATTTTATTACAAGTGTGCATGGTACGAGAAATTGTGTCTCACTGTGTTTGAGAACAAAAAATATTAATCTGTTTTCACACCTTGCTATTGTACTGTCCTCAAAATAGTCTTTAACAATAGAGCTGAGAAAAAACAGTCAGGGATTCTAAACTAACATCATCATGTTTTGTAGGTTCCCACTCCTGATATTAGGAGATAATGAAACAGCATCTGCATGTGACTAATAGAAAAATAATGGGCAAAATCCTCAGCGAGTATAAATCATCTTAGCTCCACAGGCTATACCGTGTATGAAATGCAACTCTGAGACTGCCTTAAGGTGATCATCAGTGGTGTCACTGAGTATTAAGTGGCAGTGGATTATGCAAGTTTAGGTATCTTCTCTAAAAGTACAGAACCCTGTTGTGTCTTTAGATATCTAGGAACAAACCTGAAGTGACCCAGCAGGTGTCATCGGAATAGTGCTTTGTTTATACCAGTTTAAGGGATGTCAGAATTTTGTTCTCTGGACATTGTTGTTGCTCAGTGGTTCACCAGATAGACAGATTGAAAAGGCTCAGGGTGATTTGTCCTTGCCAAAGCATAACAATTCTGTTTATTGTTTAGGGGAAAAATTGTTTTCATACATACTTGGTCAACTCAGAGCAACCTGCAATAATGGACAAGTGTTTGTTGGAGTATGCTGATTTATTCAAATATCAAGGTCTTACCACAATAAAATATTTATGTAGCAGTTTTATTTCTCTAATGATGAATAGGGAGTAAATAGCAGCATGACTGCCTTTGTTAAGAACCTTTCAAGCAGAAGAGAAATGGCAGTCAAGAAATTTCACTCTTTAGCACTAGAATAGGACCAGCTCCTAACTCAGACTAACCTCTCTGAGAAGCTCTGGTGACAGAGATGACTCCAGAAAATTTCATTTGGCATGGCTTGGCATGGCATTCCTTTAGTGAGGATAAGAGAAGGAAGGCAATGGGGGCCAGGAGGCTAAATAATGGTGGCCAGATTCTGTATCATCCCCATAGCTCTGTAGTGCTGTGTGGGTGGCAGTCCCAGGCATGGCCAGTGATCACTGGCTGGGGGATGGCAGGCTTTCTCCAGGACTAAGCAACACCACAAAATTAAGGCAAAGAGTTTAATTAGGGCCAGATCCTCAAAGGATGTAACTCCGGCCCTTGGATATTCCGAACAATGCCCAGGTGCTGGAGCAGCTCCCAGGTAAAAGTAGGGACAAGAGATGAAGTGATTGTGTGTTACTCTCATGCCTGCTGTACAGCCTGAATGGGCAAAGCAAAATGGCTGATCAGAGGGGTGGCAGGTTCTGGCATCCTCGGTGCAATTCTGTTCTGCTCTGTGGAAATATCTGAGCCACAGACTCATCCCAGCAATGCGCTTTCTGCACTGATCTGCACTGGCTAGATCCTCCGCTTAAGGTACATTTTGTCTGGTGAAGAGATTAACTTTTATTCCCATTTTCTCCTTCCTGTAGCTCATATATTGATTTTACAGTTCTCAGCATCAGATTTTTTTTTTCTTGAATCTTTGGAAATGGCAGAACAGAAAAATCTAAGAAACCCAAAGTTTGAGAAACTTCCAAAAAGTTTTTCTTTTTTCTGGCAGTAAAAGACAAAGTGTTCTGAAATAGGAAAATAAGAGCATTCTTTTCCCCAAGGACTTTCTTTGGAGTGCAGTATGTTTCTATTTTTTCTGATACAATGTCTTTACAACTTTGTAGCATGAATAAATAAAAACTGTAAAACAGCTCAGGCCCTGCCTCCCCTGGGTAGACATGACTTTTAGGATCAGATGCCTCTCTGATGTTCTTTGGTCATAAGTCAGTTCTAATTCTTTGCTCTTTATTTAACTACTGCAGTGCAGATATCGTTTGCATTTATATTGATCCTTCAGCAGAAACATTGGCCTAGGTGAGCTAATGCTTTATAACTGTACCTCAGACTAATTTAACTCACAAACCATCCCTATTCTAGCTATAGAATAAGGGAATTTATGGCATCGGAACTGTATTTACAAATCCCCCGTGGACCCCAAAATAAGAGTCATGTTTTTTACTCTGTTTACTCTCTCCCATACTGAAGTTACTGGTTGTTTCTTCTGCCTACTGTATGATTTCCTCTAGAGAAAAAATGACCGGACATAAACAGAAGAGGATGGCATAGCAGCTCCCAGGATGAAAGATTCACTGAATAGCAGAGTTCAAAGCAAAGCCATATGCTGTATCCGTTCATAATTATTTATTTATAGTAGGCCTACAGCATGATATTTTTCTCCCAGATAAACAAGAAGACATGGACATTACCTTTAGAAGCTCTAGTAACATTTTATGTTACTAAAATGCTGTTAGATCTCATGAAGTTGTGCAAAGTGCCTCTTGGAGCTGGCTGGACTGTTTGCAAAAAATAACATCTGATGTGTTTGCATTGTCTAACCACAAAGTAACTGCCATCAAACTGATGTCCTTAAGTGTCTTTGTCTGGCCAAAGCCGTGGTGTCGGCCCAGCTGAAAGCTTGTACTAAAGCTTTATCACAAATCCATTCCTGAAAGCATCCAGTATTCCAGTTTAGATGGTTGATTCTGACTGGTCAGATTAGTTGTATGTGCTTATTTCTGTATCCTGACTGGACAAGTATTTCTAGTGTAAGTAGCTGTCTGTATTTAAGAACATGCGTTTCTGCAAACACTCAAGGTTGTAACTTTGAATTATATGTATATCGATGCTATTGAAAATCTAATAGCAAAGATAGTCTTGAATAATGAATGAAATGAAAGTGTAAGTATGGATTATATATATATATACAATGTGACTAGAATGTGAGAGAATACTAAGAGTTAGAAATGCTATTTCCCATCTTTGTAGCAGCATAGAAAATACCATCTCACCTTAATATATTATTGGTATTCTCATTTATGATGATGATTTGTTCTTTCTGTTCATGTGCATCCATCTGTCTGTCTATGTTTGTAGATATCTACCCATCTTTCAAAGATTTATGTTTACAGTAGGAAATAACAGCAAATAAAACAGAAAATGTTTTAAAATCCAAGTAGCTATTTTTCCCACTTGTCCTTGAAATGCATTTATGTAATTGTACACAATATTTAAAGATATGAATAAATAATTTTAAAATACAGTTAATGATTGTGCATGTAACAATATAAAGCTACTAGGAAAGAGCTTTTTTCTTTGTTGCACACTGCTTGGGACTGATGGCTACTTAAGGAGAGTGATAGAACTTGGGAACAGCTGTAATTCACCTTGCGTAGGATTTTGTTTCAAATATACAGTAGCCTATTCCTTGTTTTGTTTGCTTTCTTACACACTTCTCACACATATTTTGAAGGAAAACTAATCTTCTCTTAGTCTTTTACTTGCTCCTTGCCATGGAATGCTACTTGTTATTTTTCTGTAAGGCTCCAGTGACTGATCCCTTTCCTTCCCTGTTTGAATCTTTTCAAGGAGTCAGACAGCCCTTGCCATTTTCTCTACTGTTTGTCATGATTGTATGGAATGACTTTTTAGCAAGACCAACAAGAGCATAGATTTACCCTCCCCAGTAATCAGTAAACCAGACATTGCTTTGTAAGTGTTACTTAACCGATACTTATGATTTTTGATTTTGACCCAGTTATTCGAGCAGAAAGAGGCATATTTGGTTCCACATCAACTTGAGGTAGCGCGTGGGTGTTTTTGTTATAAGCTATAGTGGGGACTGAATCTGAGTACGAAGAACTGTGAAGAAAAAAAGTGCAGTAGTGTAATGTATTGGGTTACTCATATTCTTCTGAGAAGTACTGAGAGCTCCATTGCTAACATAAACAGGCTTCCCTATATACTCAATAGTAGGGTTAAGCAGATAATTTGACCTAAACAATTTAATAAAATTAGCTTCCTCTTTTACTAGAATCAATCTACAGATAGAGTACTATTTTCAGAAACATTTCTATAAACAGTTCCTGGTCTGTAGCTATTTTATGAATAAGTCACCATCTGAATGCTAAAATTTGGGCAACTCTGATTGGACTGATAAGTCATATAATATATTGGTACTTCTTAAATGAATAGGCAAAACTTTTTATCCTCTACAAATGCAAGTACAAATTATAAACTCATTTTCAAAAATGTTTTACAGTATTCATTTAACATTCACTTCTGTCATCAATTTTTCCTTCTTAGAAAAGGGGTGCAAACACTTTTAAAGCTACCTTTGTTTAGAAGTTGGAATGAGTATTTGTGGAGTATTCTGTTTTTGTTCTTATCTATCAGGGAGAGTGCATTAGGAAACAAAGACATTGAATCACTTAATCTTTTTCATCATGACTTTTTTCAGGCATCTTGCACTGATGTGCTTGTCCTGTAAGAGAGAATCGTTGATGGGCATTGGCCTGCTGACTTTATTGTAGTCACAGACATGCTAACCGATTCGAGCTCATGATTGATGTTGCACATGAGAAATGAACCTAGCTTTGCTGCTGTGCCTATTACTTTTTCTTCAGAGATTTTCTGCTTTTGTCCTTGGTGGAAGGCAGATGAAGGTAGAGCCAAAGGGCTCTACCCTCTACCCCTCAGGCAAACAGTGCTTTTTAACAAAATATATTTTTTAATGAAATAAATCTCAATTTCAATCTACGTGGATACTATTAGTCATATTTTTAATATGCTCTTTTATTAATAGGTCAGTACCTTTATGAAAGACAAATAGTCCCCAAGATATTATCATGTTTTTTCAGATACTTCAGTTTTCGTTTTTTCCAGTGTGTTCCCAGTAGAACTATTTATTTTACTTTCACACTGCATATCATTAGGGTTTCCTGTTATCTTCCATTCCTAAGCCTGTTCTTTCTACTTTTCAACGTACTTAAGTATGCAGCCCATTCTACTGACTCCTCATACTTGCCAACCTTATTCCCATCACAAGCTATCACTGCATCACAGTCTGTCCACTTGCAGTAGATTTTCTATTTTACCCTATAAGGAGGATGTATCTCATGCATTTAGCATTTTAAATATAGGCATTTTTCTATACAGAATACTTCGGAATAAACAGTTTTCATGTGCCACAGTACAACTGAAGTAGCAAAGAAAGTATTTGGGTGCAATTATCTGCTCAAATCTGACTTTCTAAGCTTGGGTTCCTGGGAGTACTTGCAGACTGTTAGCTCTGGGAGAAGGCTTTGGCTACAACTCCACATCAGCCTAGTTAGGGGCATCTCATCAGCTTCTCCCTGTACCTTGGTTTCATTGGGAGACAAACCTGAGCATGAGAGCTGGAAGGAAGTCCCAGTTCCCACTGGCCAGGTCCCTAACTGGACAATGAAAGAGTCAAGCTGCCAGACATACCCTAACATACATCTGCTGTCCAGTCTAGAAGCAGCCTTTGTCATCTTGAGATATTTTCACTTGTAGGAAACAGATTTTTAAAGGGAAAGGTACTGGAAACAATACCTATCATACTAATTCCCACTTCCGAATCAGTGGTGCAGCTCAAAAACTTCTTAAGAATACCAGAAAATGTGCAGGGTCAATGGAAATTTTTTTCAGGAAGCTTCAATGGAACCCTAGGCATGCATATAATTCCATTTTACAGTGATACAGGCTTCTACCCTGATAGCTGGTTTTATACTATTTCCGTACATGTAACAATTATTAACTTAGTAACAACCCAACAAATTAAGAAAATTGCAGCGAAAGAAGTGATGTGCTTGCCTCTCAACAAAAAAGAGTAGTAGCCAGCTATCCAATAGAAACTGTATTCTTTCAACCACCATTATTTTTCAGCCATCCCATTCTTCAAAGCTTTTTTATATATATTTTAAGGTATGTATGTGTTTCGATTGATTCTGGGAATGTTCACACTGCAACTAGGTAAATGACTACATGGTTTACTGGAAGGGTTTTCCTCTGGCATGCCTCGAGGTGAACAGAGTGGGTGGTCTAGAATATACCTTTGGACTGGATTTAGAAGCTGCATTTAAAAATCAGTAGTGACATAGCCTGTATCCATAGTTAGGCATTTAAGGCATTCATTCTGAAGTTCTCATTAGTTCCAGTGTTACCTTTGGTCTTTCAGACAGTTACTCTTTAAGCAAGTTAATCTTCAAGCAGAGTCTTACAGTGAATAGACATGATGGCGCACACTTGCATCATGGAATCGGCCTTCTCATTTTGTCAGGCAAGAAATCCCCCAGCATCAAGGACTGTGGGTCTGTGCACACTATGTCCTGATGAAAACAGAAGTACAAAGCCTTTTGGATTGGAAATTGGGAGGGTATGCTCTGTTCAGTGTTAAAAGGTCTCTGACAGGATGTTGCTGATTTTAAAATGGCATGGTATTCAAAGATGAGGTGGGCAGAAAATGCCCAGATTCTGAAGTAAATGTGCCTGATCTCCAAATGTGAACTGTGTATGACTAGATAATTTTATATTGAAAATAATGAAGTAGATTATTTAAGACGTTTCTTAAGTTCATGCTTATATTGATGGTGGTAGGTATGCTAATAATCAGTTTCTTCTGCTAGAGTCAATGCTTTGTAAGAGCAGACTCATTAAAAGACAGCCTCCCTAAAGCAACCGATATAGAAAGAAACAGGTACCTTTGGGCTACCAAACAGAAAAGTGTTTCTTTTCCCTTTTTTTTTCCTTTTGTGATGCCTGTCATGGAACATTTTAGTTAAACTGATACTGATCAGAGTAACAACTCCAGGATTTGGATATGTGCCCTTGCAAGGATAGCCCAAAGTCTTTCCAGTCCGATGAACAGGTTACTAGATCTGTCCGTATTGGATTTTTAAGTAAAATCAGACGTGTATGGCGCATAAACCAGAATCAGGTGAATTCTTAAAGTCTTGGGATGTTAGTAACAGGCTTTTAATATTTTTAAGATAGAAGAAACATTCCACTGACAGAAATAATTATCAGTGTTGTCAGCGGAAATGCTTTTATTAGCTTAACAGTGAGTTTGGCTTGATATGCAGTTACTTGTAGCTCAGAGAATATGTTTTTAGTTATTAATAAAAATAATAATAGTAATAAAAAATTCAGCATGTGAAGTGATATAGAGGGGACTGAAGGAATTTGTCCAAACTTAGCAAAACACTTACAGTCTCTCAAAAATGAAAAATATTGAAAAGAGCCCTGGAAAAAGAAGCTGTTGTCTAAAGGGAAGTGAATATGAGAAAAGGAAATGCCTAGCAGTTAATGGGTTCTTTAAGGAACATGGCTAGTGAGAAAGCATTCCAAGTTGCAAACCATGAGTACGCTGATACAGAATAGCAGCATTTTGGAGGTGGAAAAAAAAGGAGAAGCATAAGGGCTTTGGCATAAAATTAACGAATAATAGCATGTTTTCTTCAGAGGAAGCAAAAATATTAGAAAAGAAAGATACTACATATACTAATTTACTTTTTTATAACTGTAGGTATTTGGGAAACTAATGATGGCACAACACAGCAAGTCTTCAGAACTGTACTTGAAGTTTATGATAATGGATAAGAAAACAGTGATATTTTAATAAGAAAAATTTTGCTTAAGTGGAAGGGGTCCGGAGAGAGAGAATTTAATTAATTAATTAGAAAGTGACAGGATAATACAGTTGGTTCCTAAGTGTTAGAGGCCATTAAAACATAAAATCAGAAGGTACAAGTATCATATGTCAAAGAATACTAATGAGAAGGGAAAAACAAATGTTAGACAAAATCTACATGTATGTAGTTCAAGAAAATCCCAAAGGAAAAAAAAATTACAAGGTTGTTTCTATTTAACAGAAGAATTAGGCAGTTAGTTTTTATCAGGAAATTTTTCAATAACCACCAGCACTGCTACCACCCATTTAGAAAGTAGTCTGTGGAACCATATGAGAAAACTGACTTGTCATGTCCCTTGTAGGGAGATGGACTCAGTGACCTAATCAATCTTAACCATATTTAATTTCTGTGGTAACCAACCTCTAACAGGAATCACAGAATGACTGAGGTTGGAAGGCACTCTAGAAATCGTCTAGTCCAACCCCTGTGCTCAAAGAAGGGTCAGCTAGAGCAGGTTGCTCAGGGCTGTGTCCAAGCAAGTTTTGAGTATCTCCAAAGTTGGACACTCCACAACCTCTCTGGGAAAACTGTTCCAGTGTTCAACCACCTTCACAGTGAAAAAGGAAATAAACTGCTTAATGGAGCATCGTATTTCATTTTAAACAGATGTAGTGGCTTAGAGGAATGTAAGATATCACACTCTTGGACAGTAAAAGGATTAAGGTTTATACTTGAGGTACTAGCTAGAGGGTAAATAGCCAAGAGATAGACTCTGACCCTTAGTGTCCCTAATACTGATTCATCATTTCTGGCATGTATCAGAATTATCTTCTGTCAAATGAGCCAGAAGGTTTTGGAAGGAATCTGTTAGTTCTTAACAGTTCTTTTCTCTTTTAACAATATGTTATGGGAATGATAGCCAAAGCGGAAGAAGTTTTCAAAGTTGAACAAATCACTCAAGAATGTTTAGAAATGAACATTCAGGGGCTGTTTTAATTGCATACTTTGAAATAAAGCTCATTTCTAAATGAGAGACAGCTATAAGCAATATCAACTCATTCTACTCCTGACAGACATCTGTGAACCTAATCAGAATACCAGTGGCATCTAGGTAAATTTTTCTTCCTTATAATTAGTAGTTGGGAGCTTTAGCCATCGCTGTAGCTTTCTCACTTGACAAATTAAAACCTGGCAAATCTGAATACTACAGCTACTGCCAGTATTGCATCAAAATCTCTTTTCTTTCATTTTTTCCCAAAGGCAAAATTCAAGGCTCAGTACAATGTCCATATCAGACACATCAGGGAAGCCACGTCATTCTCTCTTCAGAGAGAGTCACTGAAATCTCCACAGGAAGAAGACTGTCTCTTGAGTTCTCATTCAACCCAGGGGAAATACAAGTTCAGCCAACACATACATTCCCTCTCCTTGTGCATCACAGAGAACAGGGATAATTTCATTGTCCAGACCAACAAGTTGACAAACAGATCTGCCTGTGCATCCCTCAGCATGCAGGTTATATGGAAAGGGCTGGTAAAGCAGATGGGTAGTGCTTGTGTCCTTCCTCACGTGCTGGTCTCTGGAGCTGGTAGCTCAGAGCAGGAGGAGGAGGAAGGGAGGAATGCTAGTACAGACTGCAGTACCAATATAGGCTTTTTGGGAGGAGGGACTGCATCCACTGCAGAACTCCCTAGTCCAGTCACTGGTGGCACTCACAGAAGCAAAATTAAAAAATGTCCAGGAGATGCTAGGAATTACCTCAGTATCTAACTAACAAAATAATTAAAATTTCCAATCACTCTGAGTTGACTAGTCGCATTTACTAGAGTCCATGCTTGTAGCACTTAGTTGGGTGATGATAATTTTTAGAAATACGAATTCAATCTTCAATGGCTTTAGGATAAGAACTGTGATGTGGAAAAATCAGCATCTGTTCTTTGAATAAAAAAGGTAACGAAACAAATAATATGATTATGTTATCCCAATCTCAATTGACCACTATTATTTATGACAACATTACACTGGAAATACATGTAGAAAATGAATTAGACTTAAATCATCACAGTGTAAACATACCATTATTTGTTTTTGATATAGTGTTTTATAAACGTCAGTATTTACTGAAAGATATTTTAGGAACTAATGGAAACAAGCTTCCAAGCAAAATTATATGAGCTCACAATACTCTTTGCATACACGTGTCTGTTTTTACTCTAGGAATGGACTTTAGCCATACCCAACAGAGCCTGATTGAAAAGTAGTAACAGAAACAAAGAAACCACTGGGTATCTCAGATTACCTGAACCCTGAGCAGAAGATGTCATTTTGCTAAGGCTTTTGACATGGTTTTCTACAGCATCTGTGCTGTAGTCAAACTGGGGCGTTATGAACTGGATGAGTTGATTACAATTCTGCTCCTGGACAATGGAGAAGAAAGACACCAAATTGGGGGAAGTGGTTGACTGGCTGAAGGCTAAGGCTGCTGTTCAGACAGGCCCCAAGATGCTAGAAGAATGGGTTGACAGAGGCTTCAGAGGTTCAGTGAATGCAAATACAAAGTCCTGCATCTGGGGTGGAATAACTCCATGCAACAGTACCAGCTGGGAGCAGACTGGCTAGTAGGCAACCCATACAAAAGGACCCGCGGTGCCTAGTGGATAGCAACTTGCACCTGAGTCAGCAGTGTGTCACTGTAGTGTGAAAGCTAATGTCATACGGGGACTGCATTAGCAAGGATGCAGCCAGCAGATGAAGGGAAGTTATTAGTCTCCTCTACATGGGACTTATGAGGCTGCATCTTGAATAATGTGTCCAGTTTGGGGCTCCAAATACAAGAAAAGGATTGCCATAATGGTGCGATTCTAGCGAGGGGACCCACAGATAGTTAGGGGACTAAAGCCCATGACATACAAGGAGAGGATGAGAGAGCAGGGTGTATTCAGTCTTCAGCAGAGGCAGCTAAAGGGGGATCCGATTCCTGCCTAGAGCTATCTAGTGGGTAGTTATAATGTAAATGAAGCCAGACTTTCCTCAGAAGTGTACAGTGAAAAAATGGAGGCAACATCTAGGAGTTGCAGTGAGGGAAATTCTGATCAGATACTAAAAAAAAAAAAAAAAAAAAAAAAAAAAAAAGAATCACAATGAGAAAATATGAAAACCCTGGAACAGATTCTTTCTTGGGAGAGGTTGTGGAATCTCCATCCTTGGAGATACCCAGAACTTGACTAGGAATGGCTCTGAGCAATCTGATCTAAGTTTAAAGTTAGCCCTGCTTTGGGCAGAGTATGAACCAGAAGATCTCCAAAGGTCCCTGACTGTGCTAATAATAAATTTTCATGAATTGTTTTGGATAAAACATCTTCAGACTATTCAGGTAATTCACTAACAGGTTTTTGTCATTTATTTAAAGATGAATTTTCCATGGATGAGTAACTATTGGGTATTATTCTAATTCAGTATTGAACAACTAACTGAAAGGTTCATATCATTCCCTTTTTCATACATTTTGGGTGATGTATGCATTAATATGATGGTCAGTGAGTGTGGACTCCTAAAATATTACTACTTAAAAAAAATTATTTAATGGTTTAATGAATATTTTCCCATTTTCATTCTCATTTAGGAGCAAAAGATCACATAATGGCTCCAGAATTCAAACACAAAACGATGTAAATTCAAGGTTCCTATTTTGGTCTCTTTTGTACTACGGTCAGGATGAATTAACATTTCAGTAAGCCTACTGTGACTGAAGTTGTTTAAAAACACACAAGTAGTTAGTCTCTTAGCAGTGCCGATGAAGAAGTAACTTTGGGATGCCAGAGGCAATGGTGGCTTTTGAAATGGAAGCTGGGGGGGGGGAGGGTCAAGGAGAAAACAGTAGGAGTGATCGGCTATTAATGGATATATTAACTGACTTAGTTTGTTAATGTTTGTATTTTATTTTAAAATAAAGGTATTTAGAGTAGAAGATGCCATTATTTACATTATAAATAAGTAAGGGATGTGATTAATAGGAATAGCAGAGAACCAGCTGTGTTCTGTCCTTTTTCTATTAGGTGCTGTCAGTATTTTGAGAACTAAGGAGCCTATGTTGCAAAAAAGGAAACAGTAAAAAAGCAGCAAACGTTACCCCTATTTTACTTAGGGAAATAGAGATTAATAACATAGAGGAAACTTTGAAAAAGTCAGAGGTTTATCCTAATTCACTTGGGATCTTAACTCCAAAACTACCTTTCAGTCCTCCTTTCTTTTATTTCTCTGAATAAGCTGACAAAAAAATCAAGGCAAAGAGAATTTGGTAAAAATCCTGTGCTTCCTGTCAGGAAAACAAGTAGTATTACACTCCCAGCTTTAGATTTCACTGTGATTTTTTTGTGAGCTGCACTTCTATTTCATTTATTTTCTACATATGTGTATCTTGAAGTAATTACCAGTAACCACCAAAAGGGTAACAGGACTTTTTCAAGGTTCTGATTGTTGCTGATTTCACTGTTCTTTTGTGATGAAGAAGCAGTGCATCAGATTGGGAAGCCAGAGCCATAGAACAGATCTGGGAATGCGTTGAGACTAACAGTGGGGGAGATCTGTACAGCCCCTTACCCCTTTGTGGTAAAGCCATTCCTGAAAACATGGTAAGTGAATGCTGTTCCATATAAATCAGTAACCAGAATAAAAATGATGTTCGGACTGAATAAAGTGAATATAATGTTGTAACCAACATCTTCAACAAGGCTTTTTCTGAATCTGAAGAATAGCTACTGATTTAAAAAGTAAATCAACAAGTATATTAGGAAGGATAATTCAAAAGAAAATAATCTGTTGAATTATTTGGTCCCATAGGAGATGTAATTTTACCATCAAGCAAACAACCACAATTTTGAACATCCTTTGAGCAACGAAACCCGTATTTTAAAATAATTTCTTGGCAAAGTTGAGGTGGCAGAAGTAAATTTCAGACTCAAATCTATTTTGTAGAAATCTTTTCTCTGAATAAGGTATATCTAAAAAAGTTCTCAATTCATTGTCAGTTTGAGTACAATTTGTGCAATTCCAGAACTTAACCATTCTGATTTTGTTAACCAGTTTTCTGTCATTCATTTCTCATAATTTATATAATATTATTATTGATAGAATAATTTGTATATTACCTAATATCTTTGGGTTTTCATATTTAATACAGTTGTAGCCTTGTGGGATATGATGTCTGAGCTTATCTGACTTCTTTGTAATAAGGCACCAAACTGAGTATGTAGTTGATTTCTCCAAATACAAATTACTGACAAAATAGGAGAAGTTCCCAGCTTTATGCTTTGGAAGGTTCTCATTTGTTACTCTACCTGACATGCATCTCGGTATATACTTCATGCAAGTGCCTGTTATGACAGCAAATAAGATTGATCTGATATCTCATTATAAACTTAAGTCTGTCATACACTTGTTCTGAGAAATGAGAGTGCATATATCTACACCTGTGTCTAAATTTTTCATACCATCATCCATATGGTAGTTCATATCATACTCAAAGCTAAGATCCTTGTCTTCAAGGTGTTCAGCAGAACTGAAAGGACCTTCAGTATAAAAATTAGAGGGCAGCAGGGTCATATTCAGTATAAGTACTATATGCACACCCTTACAATGACAGGATTGAAGAATTAGACAGATCTTGCTAATATACAAGAAACGAGAGAAGCAAAGAAAGAAAAAGGACAGCTAAAGCAAATAATACAGCATTAAGTGGCTATGTAAGGTATGGTGTATAAGTGATGTCCTGCCTGTAAGATTTTTTTTTTTAACTTCTCTGCCAAACTCTCATGACATAGTAATTGGAAATTTTATAAATTTGTGTCTGTCTGTGCAATCAGAATGAGTATCATGTATTGACCTATAAGTCCCCTCCCATGTATCTTCAGAATTGCTTAGGAAGTTGAGAGTAGTCAAATAGAAGACCATATGCCAAAATAAACAGGGTCATTTTCTATGGATTTAGTGCATTAAAACGGCCAGTTAAAGGTCTGATGCGTCATGCAAAGGAGAGAGCTGGAACATACAGCCAAGGACAGGGGATGATGCTGGATATGGGGCAACTAGCAGTTAATTTGAGGGAAACTGCTGGGGAACTAAATTATTTAAGAATCTGGGTTCATTAAGGTTATTCTCTGCCCATCTGGCTCTCCATTAAAAAATGAAAAAGCAGACCTTGTTTTAAACTGCTGAAAAAGAAAAGTAATCAGGAGGTTTTAGTGGTACAAGAATGGAATTCTTAAACTTTTATCATATGTCTTAAAAGATTTAAAAGCACAATCCTTTCACAATGTGTGCTGGACAGTGATTCCCTGTTAAAAACCTCAATGCTGAGTTAGCAATGGATAATTGAAAAGTAATGGGCTGCCAAAGAGCTACAAGCTACAACTAATGCATTTTCTTTACTTCTGTGAAAGGAAAACAGTGAAATGCCTATTCAGTTCAGTGGGAATAGGTCTGGTTCATTTGGATCCAGGAAAATCAACAATGAAAGAAAATTACTGACACCTCACACTCTAAAAACAGATCAGGGTAAGCGTTTATAAAATTCCACATCCAGAGGCCTGGTATTTCATATGCAACCTACTTTTGGCTATAACTGAAGTTCCAATTTATGATTGTTTAGTGACTTGTAAAATACAGTTATTTCTTTTTTTTTTTTTGCCCTAATAATTGTCTGTCATCAAATTGAAGAGGGCATGGGATGGTATGACAAAAAGTATATACTATGTGTGATACCATAACGAAACTTTAAGTAAACAAATTACTCTGTATACTCTTGTACTCCTTACTGATACAGTTATCTCCTTAATGTTGTTAACTGCTTGTATCACCAGGATTTTGTGTTCTGTTTTTCTTTCCCTAAGCACACACATTTTATGGTATATTTGGCTCATTAATGTATTGGTCATATCTTCCAAAAAGGCATTTTATTAGGAAAATATTTGTAGAAGTTGGCCAGTAAAGATGAAGACTAGAGATCATGTAGTGTTAGTCAACAAAGAGCTAGCTAGACAAATGGTATTGGCTTTCCTTGTCTGATCTTCTAAGATGCATTAAAAAAAAGTGATACATATGTATCAGTGGTGTGATTTATAAAAAAAATCTTTTAGCATTATTGCCAATGAGATAATCTTTTGAATGGGAATAAGATAAACCATATAACCACAAATAAAGCTATATGCCTGTTGTATTGGCATATTAAACAAATCATCGATATTCTTCAAACGCTTGGAAACTCCTTGTGTTAGGATAATAGTCTAGTCTGTCACAAAATGAGCACAAAAATACTTAGAAGAACTGTATAGGAAAAGCAGAACATATCCAGAAAAGGCCTCACTTTACAGCATTCTGATGCTTCTCGCAGACAAAAACATGCATTCTCCAATGCCAACCAACTCTAGACTTTAAACACCTTTAATGGCGTGAACAAAAGAATGACAATAAAAATGGTAATATTTTTGAAAAAAGTTTCAAGTGTTCTGATAATTTATGCTGATGAATGCAGTACAGTTGCCTTTAAGAAAAGATGGAGCCATTAGTATGGAAAAACCTGATGCTGCTTGGAGCAAAGTATCAGATTCTTGGAAATAATGTTCTGATACAACAGGTAATGTCCAGTCTCACATTTTTCTCTCATTTTTTGACACAGTGTTATACACAACATTAAAAAACAATCTCAGAATTGTCTTTGGGCCTCGCTATCACCCAAACCTTATAATATGAACCTTATATTCATGAACAGAGACAAACACTTTCTTAACTGTACTAGTCATGCTGTTTTCCTTCACCTTGAAATGACTTTATCTCATAGAGGGAAAGTTATCAAGTGGCCATCAATGATGGACAGGAGTCCTTCAAATAAACAGATTATAATGTGCCATAGCCAGAACTGTCAAACATGCAACTTTTCGTCCATTTCTGAATTAGAGTTCTGTTCAGCTGTCATTACAATGCAGCCACCTTGCATTTTTAATTCACTTATATTCTTATCTCTTAGGTAATATACACTGTCCTTTGGAGTTAATATTCAATACATTGCAGTGCAAGTATGATAACAGAAGAATCAACCTACTGTGGTCAAGATAATTTACTATTTAAGTACGAGGAGCTGTGTCCTCTATAAAATACCTTTCTCTCTAGTGTTAGGAAAGTTACCCAGGTGACTGAATCAAGGAATGGCTAAGACTTTTTTTTCATCTTTTCTTTTTTAAGCAAACTCACCCAAAACTATGATTAATGCCAAGGCTATGTACATGAAGATTGATGCTGTGTAGTTTGAGAGTTCTTAAGAGATTTCCCTGTGAAGGCACAAAGATAATTTTGTTTTAGAAAAAAAGCTGAAAGGGATCTGGAGCTGTTGTTTTTTGTGAAAGACCTTCTTTTTAAAAATGAGGCCAGATCAGGTGAACAGTAAACTATTCTGTTCTGCAAGTGCACCAAGTTGCATATTTATTAGCTGACCATGTGTGATGTAGTCCCCACTATATCCTTACATTAAACAAGTACAATTTGAACTCTTTAGTCTTCTTTCAGAATTCTTGAAATACATAAAAATGTTTAACTCCTGAATGTTTTTCTAACTGTAAAGTACTCAAAATATCATTTTAAGGGTAGCATGCACTGCTGCTATATTTCTGCTTTTTACTGGCTTGGAGGACTAAGAATTTGGCTGGCTATATTGTGAGGTGGAATGTTTAATGTGCACAGAAGCATGTGCTTGTGTCACACGTCTTGGTATAAGAACATCTGAAAAACAAATGTAATCTGGAACTCACAGATATGTTCTTTCTTTATGTGTTTATGTCATATAGACTTAAAAGCAAGAAATTGTGAAATTTTCAGTTCAATTCTATAGGTAAGGAAAGTTTTCCACTTGCTCCAAAATGCTGGCATGAAGAGGGCTCCGTACTCAAACCTGGCACTCAAAGTCCTTGCTTCTCTCAGCTTTATCATGCCTTAGGGAGAAAAGCAATAGGACAGATTGTTGTTCTTATGAAAGATGGTCTTGGAGAGGGCTCATCCCAGACTGCTGCTGCAAAAACTTAAGCAAGGATCTTGAATTTTATCTGATTTTCACTTAAGGTCCATCAAGAAGCCTAAATAATTCCCTGAAGCATTTATATCACAGTATGCTATTGAAAATGGGGATTTTGGTGCCCAAAATAAGCTGGAGACTCTCTGAGAACTCCCAGTTCATTTCTTAATAGGCCCCTATGCCTTTCAAGGAAGGAGAATGCCTTTATAGTATTTATAACTGTGCTAAGTGTACAGCCATGTAGTAACAGCATCTTTGGAGCTATAGCTGGATGTTTTTTTAATAGCTGTTATACTGCATTTCCTGTTCCTGACAGTCATCTTCTCTTCTTCAGCTCTTTCTTTGCTTATTTTGTGAGTCATTCCTCCTTTATTGGCTTATGACCTGACCAAACATAGAAGGAAGGTGGTAGCCTGGTTACCTGAAAGAAAGCTGCATCTAATGGGAAAATAATTACTTAGTATATGTATATTCATGTCTGTGTATACATATATAAACTTTTGAAACCATTTTTATATATATATACTGCATATAATCAATAAATGAATGCATTCGAAGAAGTAGTGGCTATATTGGTAGTGAACAACAGAGGAAACCATTTTTAGCTAGAGAAAAAAGTTTTCTTCATATAGCATCAATTTAAAAATAACTTGAAGAACACTGTGATGTTTAATAGCACCACAAGAGTTGGCAGTCACACAGGTGTCATTCACATGCATGTCATCTCATAGTCTCTTCTAATATCTTCATATATGTTACTTAAAGTGAAACAGAGAATGCCTTCTTGTGATTTTACATAACGTTATTGAGTGTGGATGAGAAGGAAATACATTAAGCAGTCACTTCTTCCAGGACACAAAGGCAATAAGGTATTGTATTAACCACTGCAGAGAGAGATGGCAGGGTTAATAACAGTCTTTGGACCTTACCCACTGATTGAAGTTACTAGAGTAACAGTAATGCAGTTGGAATCCCAGCTGGGAGAGGGCCCAGGAGATAGACAGAACATGGCTGTTCTTCACTGGCATTTGAATCACTTTGCTCAGAAATGGGAGACCAGACAGCAGGCAGGAGTTGACCACATTCAGCAATTAATGATTTAGAGCATTCTTAAATCCTGCAGGCTAAATAATTAATACAAGATTTTCATATTGACCAACTACTGATACTGTAGGAAACAGGGTAAATTAATTTCCAAGTGGCTAAAGAGATTTCACTTATAATTTTGCAGTGTCTCATAGTACTATGAGTCATTATTTCCAATCAAAATGTGCATAATATTCTTGTTATAAAATCTCATAATAAGGACAAATTAACAGTAGCATGAATACAATCTTTTCTTAACAACAAGTTCTGGAAGTCTCTGGGGAAAAGAAAGAGGTTTTAGTGCCTGGTTGTGTAGTCTGATTGTGTGTGAAGATAACTTTGTAGATTTTTGAAATGTAGGAACACAGTCATTAATAAGGTCAAAATGGAAAGATTAAGTACGCATTCAAAAGTGGTTTCCAATTTGCTTTCATTTTTTTGATGTTAATATTCCCAAACATCCTATTATCTCAGGCAGTGAATATACATAACAATTGTTTTCTGTAACTGTCCTTATTGGCAGTATACATATCTCCTGTTTGGGACTATACTTGTCAGTTTTTCTTCTGAAATACTTTTTATCAAATTTCAATGAATAAAAACCCATCACATACAGGACACAGAGCCATTATGAATGTTAAAGGCATAAAGGTCACATAACTGTACTGAAAACCGTACGTATCTTTCAGATCTATTCAAATTTTCAAAATTAACCTTAAAAAGCACCACGTAAAAAGAAGGCAGTCTTTGGAACCTGCTGTGCTTGTTTTCTATGTGGGTCAGCATTACATCACCCCAATATGCTTACTCGGTTATACTACAGTGATTATTTGGTTATAGTGATCAAATGATGGCTTGCGGAAGTGATCCATATAAAAAAAATCCACTTTACATACTGTGAAGGTCACTACAGAAAACTCATGGCTTGTAGAAAAGCAGCACAGAGATGCCATCTAGCAGTAATTCTTACAAATATCCTAATATTTAATAGTTTCTTCTTTCAAGATACTGCATTTGAGTGTAGGAAAAAGGAAAGACTTTATATTTCAAGTCCTTTCCCTGCAGTTGGTTTCCTGGTGAATAGATAATCACTCTACTGAAAAGAAAACTTTACTGAAATACATTATCATGAAGAATTATGTTTTCTTGTATTTCTTCTATATAAATGCAGAGCAGAATTGGAATCTAATTAACAGGTATGACTTTTTAATAAGTTTTTTTAATTGATATTCTGCACTTAGCATTAAGAGTATTTAAAATCAATCAGTAATGAGCTGTCTTCATTTGTTAAAGAAGAATTTCCAGAGGTAGTCAAGATTCTACATCATGTTTAGCAGAAAAAAAATGAAATACAACAGCATGGACAATAAAATACTGTAGTAGAAATAAAATCTTAATGTGTCAGAAATATAAGAAAAAACTATATATATTTTGGTTATATATCTTACCATAAGATGGCGATACTTAAACACTTTACAATCAGTAGATAAGCTAGTAAGTTTAACATAGAAGCCCTGTCATAATAAGAGTACCTGTGCACAGTAGTCCTAGGGTCAGTGATGGCCTGGCACGAAATCAAACATTTTTATTTGTAGGCATTGTTTTAAAGTAATTGATCAGTAAAATAAATTATTATTCAGATATTAATTATCTAGGACATGAATAGGATGCCTATACTCTGAAATGTCTAGTGTGATTTATTTTGATAAGCTCCTAAGTTTGTCAGTGTCAAGGAGAGGTAAAAAGCTGTGGGTCTAGTCATGAACATATTGCACAATTCTTTCTGGAAAAGAAAAAAAATTAACATCCCCTTGTCTCCTGCAACGAATCTCACATGATACATATCCTTCACAACCTTCAAGGCAGGAAATTGTTATTACATTTCCATTTAGCATAAAGTAAGA
Organism: Dromaius novaehollandiae; assembly: GCF_036370855.1. Classification (NCBI taxonomy): domain Eukaryota; kingdom Metazoa; phylum Chordata; class Aves; order Casuariiformes; family Dromaiidae; genus Dromaius; species Dromaius novaehollandiae. The sequence continues at coordinate 19,903,918 of NC_088105.1, read as the reverse complement.
TAAATAACTGAACACTATTTCCAATCACAGCTTGTAGTTATTTGCTAAAGGCAACTGTATACATTTTCCATACATCATTTTCTACAGAAATATAAAATCTGTTTTTCATACCCTACAAAACTAAATGATTACCTGCCATATGGCATCTTTTTGTATGCTTAACCTGGTGTAGTATCTTAACCAAGGATCTGAGTAACCATTCCATCTTGTGTTTTTATTTCTGAAAACTCAACTTAGCTCTGTTAAATAGCAGACTTTGATTAAGAGCTCTTACTTTTACATAAACTTAAGGATTTTTGAGCTTTCCAGCCCAAGATCCCTTCACAAAGTTAAAATAGCCTGCAACGAACATTTTAATATCCCGTAAAATGTCACATATAGTGATAAATAAAAGGCCATTTTTATGCCCTCAGAACATTATGCCATATCAAAAAAGCCTAGAAGCAAAGTTTGAAAAGTTAATTTATGCCATTTCACTCCTGCTTTTCAGTGCTGGATGGTAAGAGACACATAAAACAGAGTTTCTTCCCACTGGTGTTTTGGGGCATATCTCTGACACCTGAACCAAAAGGAAATGCTGCCAGCTGAAGCTCATTTGTTTCATTAGTGGTTTTACTCTTCTGTGAATAGACAAAGTGATACAAATTTTGCTCTTCCTGCTTTCAGGCAGTTTCTTTGACTTTAATAGATCTGACTAAGGTAACTGAAGATAGAAAAAAAAAATCAAGAAAAATGAGCATGTGGAAACCCATAATTATAAAGTGACCATGTGCTGCTATACACACAGATGTAGAACTCCTGTGCATTGCCTCATGAGTCTCTTTGCAGAACACAGCAATAGCTGATACTTTTAAATAGCTCCTATACAATAACATAACGCTATAATTCATTATTCAACTAATGTTATTAGTCCCATATCACCTCCTGCTTTTTTAAGTTGTCATTGTATGTTACAGATTAAAGAGCAGTCAAAATACTACAGCTGTAAATCTGATTTCCACTGAATTGCTTTCTAAGTTCTATCTTGGTATTTTTGAAGAGGAACATCCTTTCCATATTGTTGGAAATGCAGTATTTTTTTTATATATGATTAATTTATGTGGTTAATTCCTCTATTTAAAAAGAAAAAAATGTCAGAAGAGCTGAACATTGCTTCCTATAGTTGTCTGGTACTTAAATGGTATCATTAAAATGACATTCACCAACACACAATATAAATTGTGGCAACATGCTATGGACTACTGGTGGTAATGGACTGATATGCTATAAAAATATTTTCTCTCTCATTACCGTTTTATAATGCTGACAGTCACAAGATTGCATGACACACAAAAAGATGAACGAGACAAGTTCTAAGTTTATGCTGCACAACAGACATCTGCAGGCCTAGTGGGTTTTAGTCATCATTGCTATTAACTGGTGTAGGGCATGCCTGATTTTCAATGATTTAATCTAAAATCACTCTCACAAGGCAGGCTGCATGACTGGAGAAATACTGTTTACTTTTATGTTGCTGTTATTTCAGAATCAGATTTGATCTTGTGGCAATCTGAATGCATTTGGAAGTAATGAAGCTGCCGTAGCCTGGAGCAGGGCTATTGCAGGAGAAGCAGTGCCTTCCCACGGCACCTCGGTTCCCCGCTAAACAGCTGTGTTTGACTCGGAGGCTGCCGCTCCCCGCTGGGCTGCTGCAGTCGCTGAGCACTGTAAATACCTCTCCGCCGTGGGTTCAGAGAAATCCCTGCTCATTTCAGTCAGAACTGGACAGCGATCAGAGTTCAGCGGCTAATTGTCCCCACAGTGATTTACCGCCAACAGTCCCAGCGGTCCCGTTGTCCACCGCCTTTTACATGCAACGGGGAAAGAAAATGTGTGCGGCGGGGCGAGGGCGGCGGGGCGGCCGGGCTCGCTGACCGGTGACAGACGCACGCGCTTCCCCGCCTCAAGCGAGGGAGACGGGCGGCTCGGGCCGTCTCCTACCAACTCCCCAGCCCTGCCGGCCGGGCGACAGCAGGACGCGCAGCCGCCTCCCCCGCGGCCCCCTCCGCCTCGCTCGGCCGCTACGGGGCTCGGGGCGCTCGTCCCCTGCGGGGCCGCGCGGGCAGCAGCGCGGCGGCCATGCACAGCGCGCCCGGCCGCCTCCTACCTTGGAAGGGTCGAGGCCGGCCAGCAAGGACAGCAGCAGGAGGTGGAGGACGCTGGCGGGCGCCCGCATGGTGATCCCGGGCTGCCTCTCCGCGCCGCTCCGCCCGGTCATTCTTCCCGCTCCGCCGGCAGCCGCGCGCTCTGCCCGCCCGCCGGAGCCCGAGTGGAGGCGGCGGCGGCGCCGGCAGCCGCCCGGGGGACGCTCATTCCGCAGGCAGCCCGGGCGCGGGGAGGGAGGGAGGGCGGCGCTGCCCGTGCTGCCGGAGCGGCTCCGCTGCCCCGTCCCACCCCCGCCCCTCCCCCGCGCCGCCGGCCGGCCCACCCCGAAACTTCGGGCACGGGAGACGGCGGCGGGCGCGCGGCGGATGTGACATCACCGCTGCCGCGAGGGGCCGCGGACCGTTAGCGGCGACCGTTAGCTGCGCGCGGTCGTTGCCGCCTCGGCGCCGGCGTAGCGGGAGGCTCCCGGAGCCGCAGGCGGAGGAGAGGCGCGACACGGGCTGCTAAAGCGCACGGGGTCCTGGGTCACAGGGCGACGCTCCGTACCCCTCTACACAAGCTTAGCGTTATTTTCCCTGCTGGCGGTGGCAGCCAGGGGCACTTTCCGTTGTGGAGAGCACTGCGCAGACAGGCGCGGCTCTCCCGTTGCTAACAGGCGGGTAGGTGTGGGTCTCCCTCCAGATCTCTCCCCGGTATACCCGGGCTAGGTACTGCGGAGGGGCAAGGGCAGCCCGTTTTGGGGAGCTGGGGGGGGCGCCGCAGCAGAGAGGGGCAGCCAGAGGAGAGGGGTTTTGTTTGGGGCTCCTGCCTTTCCCATGCGCGGCCTGTCGCTCCCCCACCTAGAAGGTCAGTCACGGCTTGGCTGAGCCCTGATGGGAGGAGGGGGGTGGCAGAAGCCACCACTCTGTCCTTGTGGACCAGCATGGGACGGTCATGTCTTTCTCCTTTGCCTGTAAAGCTATGGAGGAAAGGCCTGCGTAGGCAAGGGTCTGTGGAGCTCGTGTGCCAAGGGGTGCCTTGGTAGCCCTCCCAGGGGCATGGTGCATTTCATGTAGATGTAACGTAAGAATTTCTTTTTGACCACTGTAATTATAGCAGCTGGTACTGTTTTGCCAGCCAAGGCTCTAGGCAAGTTCCTGTCTGCCTAAATGGTCACCCTTTAAGGGCTACAGATGGGGAAATACAGGCAAGGATGTGATTTGGTTTTCCTCAGGGCTGTATGCTCAGCCCACAGCTAAGCATGGCCTAAATGTAAACCACATTCACCACAGCGCTATCCTGTTAGCCCTGGGAAAGTACATTCAAATTTTAATTGTTTTCCCCCTCATGACCCATTAACCTGACTATGGTCAGGTTAATCTTAGGTTTCATATTTTATTAATTCTCAAATAGGTTGGGACATACCTGTGCTGGAGTTGGAAAGTAACTGACCTGCAGCTCAGTTTCACCTATAGGTAGATTACCCCTGTAGTGGCTTCTAAAGATCTGAATGGAGATACAGTGCTAATTGTAGCACTTCACATCTTTTGGTAATTATTACAGCAAAATCACATGCCCATGGTCTTGGTACTTTCCAGTTCTTTGTTTTCTTAAGGGCTTCTCTTCTACAACTATTGCTGGTGTTGATTGATTTTAAATACCTGCTCAGTGAGGTTATTTTAAATTTTTGAAAATCTAATCTATAGTTTGGTTGGAGAATTAGAGCCCAGCTGATACCGGAAAAGGTGAATCTCCCTGCCTACTTTGCCCTGAATAGTTGAGGACCAAGAACCATTTCTTCACTCCATCCTCACAGCTCTTTCCCATAGTTGCAATTCTAGAGAGAGAATCTTGAACCTAGCAACATTTCCTGTTATATTTGAAAGAGCCCCAGTACCTGTAGGCTGTGTAAGAATTGCTAGCTTTTATTAAAACATACATAGAATTCCTAGTATTCAGTGATAGCAAGTCCCCCCCACCTTAAAACTAACCTGTGTGTGGTTTAAATACTCGCAGAAGGAAACGCAGAACTTTAAGATGTTGTTACTTTTAGGGGACTAGCCTATCTTCACTTGTGGCTGACAGTGGGGCTGATCAGGAATAAAGAGCAGTAGAGTTTCCTATTTGTACATGTACCCATTCCATATTTTCCTATTACAGTATGATATAGCTTAAGTTATTCTGTTCCTGCATCCTGTTTATTTTCAGCACCTGACAATGAAGTGTGCACTTTAGTATCTTTTTGGGGCCAAAACTACAGCCCGGCTTTCTTTTTGCTTTTCACCATTCCCTTTTATCTTAACTCTCATTTGCCCAGTTTCACACAATTAGAGTGAAGAGGTCGTGGTTCAGTTCTGCTTCAGTCCTAGTGGTTGTGCTTAAGTTCTAGTGGAGAACATGGAATTTGGTGCCTCCTTTTATGAGAGGTTGCCTCAGTTTTATGTATAGACTACGGGGAAGATGGCAGCCTACTTTAGCAACGATTGGCACCGAAGCCACAGGTTATAAAAGGCTGGTGTTTTGACGGAGCATGACGTTTTAGTTTTATGATCATTTTTTTTTAAAGGGAAGAAAATAACCCCGAACACTTATCCTGTGTCACACTTTATTCCCTTCTTGAATTTCTTAGTTATCTTTTCTACTAGTTTTTCCCTCCAAGCTACTTCATACTGTCATGAATTAAGAAGCAAACGTGCTGGCCATCTAATCCTTGCCATTTACAGACTGCAAGGGAGGAGAATAGGACATCGTGGCTGTGTGCCTGGAAGCTGTGGGGATAGTTTTTAGTGCATGGAAGGAAAGGACCTTTCTCTCTGCTCGTAGCCCTCCGTCCGAGTAGAGTGTCGGGTTGCACAGGCCAGTCATAGTATGACTGAGAACCTCATGGACTGGACCTGAAGCTAAACCTCATTTTCTTACTGAAAGGGAAGGAAGGGGGGTAAAAAGAAATGACAGGTAGACAATCAGACAGACAGGGATAGGCCAACTGGATTACCTTTATCCTCTCTTTAAGGACTTGCCGAAGGCTCCTTTTTCATCTTCCTGTGAAAGGAAAGAAAGAAACCACTGCAACCCGGGGACTGAGCTCCTGTGTGCACGCAGTAAGAACAGTAAGTAGTTAGAAGATTATTTGGCTGCATCCATTGCTTTGGTTTGGTTTAGTCTTATAAGTTGTGGTTATAGGAGATGAAATAAAGAGAAACTTCCCTTGTATCAGGATTAGATCAAGAGGGGAGTGAAAGGAATCTGATTTGGGGAAATTAATAAGCTGGGCTAGTCATTCTGTCATGGAGTATAAATGAATTCTTCAACTTTGCATGGTAAAATACATTAGTTTTACAGTTGGCGCTTTTTTTCTGTCGTGACTAGATGTGAAGTTCTCTGGGGTCTCCATTTTTTGTGTACTTTTTCAGCATCTAGAACAGAGAGGCCCACAGCTGTCCTGGATTTTTAGGTGTCATGTAATCTTGAAAAAAAATAGGGTCAAAATATCTGTATAAAGGGAACAACATTTCATTGTAAAACATAAAACAAAAATGCAAAGTATTAATCAGCTAGAGTCCTCTCATACCTGCATTTGGCTTGCCAGCAACTGGCAGTGGGCAGAACTGTCAGCATACTTTCCATTACTCTGAGGTCTGTGTAAGAGAGACTGTGCATAACAATAAGTATGTGATTGAGGCACAAGTTCTCATGGTTTTCTTACAGTGTTTTAGGTAGAACGTATGAATGAATGCTCAAGCCTGGGATGGCATCTTGGTTGAGTGTACATTAGTTTTCTAACCTGATGTCTCCAGGTCTACAAGTCTGATCTTTTGTCTTCGAGAGTTAAGACCACTGTTGAAAGACAAATGGAACAGAAACTTTTCTGTTCACATGCTGTCTGAAAAGATGGCATATCATTGGCATAATGTTCCTGGATCAAGGATGCCAATTTTTCCTGTTGTGGTTTATTATATTTTCGAATTCTGAATTTCTCTCAGGAAAAAACTAACTAGGTTTTCTTTTGAAGTGAAACAAAATTTATGTTTTATGGTGACATTAAAAGTACTTTGACAGATTAATGAAAAACACAGCCATGACTTAGGAAAGACCCCTTTCAGCCAACATTATCTTTTACAACGATCAAGTCTTCCATTTCCATAGAAGGTACATCTACAGAGTGTAGTTTCTTATTCCAAAAAGAAAAAAAAATATGGAATTTGTGAACAGACTTTCACTGAATTTCCAGGTTCTACAATGGAAAGAAACTTTCCCTGGTACAGACTCAGTGATGAATTTTCTTCTACAGAGCATACAGAAGGGAAATCAATTTAGTTAAATTTTTCTGTAGAAAAAGTGTGAAAGGTGTATTCTCTATGGCATAAAGATAAGAGCATATCAAAAAGGACAGCTGCATATATTAGTACGGGTTTAATAATAACTAAAGCAACAGTACCAAAGCACTGAAAATCTGAGATTCTCCAAAGGAAGAAGAATAGCTAGTGTTTTCAATAGAAAAAACTTCTTATAAAAAAGAACGTAGATTATAAAATCACAAGGGCAGGTATAAGAATATTTATTTAAGATCTTTTTTAGAGTACCTCAGTCACTGGTTCTCTTATTTTCCTTTGTACTTCATCTTCCCTTTTCTCTCTGTCCTTTCTTCAGTCCATCATAGATAAAATTGACAAAATTCGTGAACTGTAATCACAGGATGCAAACTTTTTAAAGAGCCTTTGCAAAGCTGTATGTTTGTTTGCATATTCCTCATGCTGCTTGGAATATCTGTCTTTGAAATCACTAAAATATTGAATAGTACAAGTTAAAAATAAAAAAAATGGTTCCCCTTTCCCATGAAAAAAGTGAGACTTCAGATCTCCTGAACTCCTCAGATACTTCCACCTGTTTCAAAGTAATCATTTGTTTGATATATGGAAAGGCACAAAATGTGTTTTAAAAGGGCATTGCATAAATGAAGTGACCCAATCCTGTTCCCCTTGATTTTAACAGTCTGTTAAGGGGAAAGAGAAAATATATAATGAACTTACTTACCTTCTACCCTCCAGCAACATGACAAGACAACTCTCTGAAGAGTAGTGAGAATCACTAGCAATTAGTACCTGAAATAATTAGGTTTGTAAAATGTATCTGAAAAAATAAATGAAATTCAAGTGAATTTGAGAAGTTTTTATTTCTGCTGTGTATGCCAAAATGGCAAGAAAATGCCTGATTCTACAGATCTTTTCTTTTTACCAGAGCTTTTAAGCATATCCTTAAAGCCTAGGAAAATCTATATGAATTACATTTCTTCTTGAATTCTCTGCAGGGAAATGGTTGCAGTCAGGGTAATATACTCAGTTACGAGAGAGAAGAAAAGAGATATTAAAAAGTTACCTGCAGACCTCAATGGCAGAGTATTTGCAATATGATGGCAAGCTAAATACAGCTTGTCTAGATAGTTGGAGGATATGCTCAGCATGTGGCTAAAGTTACAGTAACATCTTTTTGACACCATATTGCAAGACTTTCTGCTAGCAGTTGGAATAAAGACAGGTGCTTGTTCACTTGGGTACACTGGAAACTGAAATTGATAAATTGGATGTAGATATTGAATTCTATATAAATGAGTTCCAAATTCTGCAATCTGAGTTTGATGGCTCCAAAGTACTGATGGGAGTTTTGATAAAAGACAGTGCACAAATGCATCAGTAGAACGACACCCTTAAAATTATTTATACCAGGCCACATCTCAAAACTGTGCCTTTAATCGCAGTACTATCAGAGGTCCTTTTAGACAAGAAAATCTATTTTATACTTACACTGAGTATTTCTTGGGTGTTGAATTTTCCACTAAGTCTGTAGTTATAAAGGTGGTCTAAATTTGGACTATAGACTTCTAGGCTTTTTCCATATTTATGATAAGGATGAAATGTTTGGGGAATTGGGAAGACAGAGTTTAAATACTAAGCCTGTTGACTTTAATGGAGCTGAAATATCCTTGGAGAGCTTAAATATGTCTTTTATTACAGATAAGACTTTTTGATATTTCTATGAGATTGAAGAGAGAAGATAAAAACAAAATTAAACTGTCAATGATACTGAAGCTAAACTTTTCTGGTAGGAAGATGTTATATGTGACTATACTTGTAAGGAACATGAGGGAAACATTACTCAAAAATGTTGTAAAATCAGGTGAACAGAAAAACCATCAGTGAAGTACTAATTTATTCAATTCGTTCAGTGAAGAGTTTGAATGTATTACGTAATATATAGGGATACTGGAGATATGGTACAATATTGAGAGCTAGTGTAAATTACTAGATTTGCCTATATTTGGATAGATTTTGCCATCATATTCAAATATGATTTATATTCATCAGTCATGTAAGGAGAGTCATTTTTGGAATCTGTCAATGCCACAGCGTTGCTTCCTAATCCACATTACTGTATTAGTTGCTTATAATACTGAAAAGGGATTTTAGAAGCATATGTTATCACTGTAGCTGTCCTAGTGACAATTGTACTAAATAGAAGAGTACACTTAGGCCAACACTGTGTATTTTTGGAAATCCTACAGGCCTGGCAAAATGTATTTTGTGTTTCTGTACAATATGAAAATAAGTAAATTGAAAGGTGATTAAAAATAATTAGAATCAGTCAACTGTTGATATTTCTCCTACTCCCCACTCTCTCAAAATGTTCACAAAGTGATTTTCAGTCTTTTAAAATTTTTTGTTATTTTTTGTTTTTCAAGAACTTTTCTGTGACAAATACTTTGTATATATCTTAATAAGAGTGCAAAAATAGTTAAAATTGAAGTTTCTGAAGAAATGTGGTACAGATGTTTTTTCTCAAGGATATAACTGTCAGTTGAATGTTAATATTAAGTGTACTGTAGAGTTCAAGTAGCTGTAAATCAGCAGAATTGTTACTGGCTTTTATGAATATACAGAGTTGCACAAGACATATACAAAAGTATTAGGTACTGGGTGAAGTAGATAGGTTTCTTACAGAAACTGTGTCAGTTAAGCACCTCTTTTAGATCTTTAACTGGTCTGTATTTGGAATTGACTTTTGTTGAATTTTCAGTTTGATCTTAATTTTAATTTGTGAAGAAACTGTCCTAGTAAAGTATTCCCAGATATTTAAAATTCAGATGAAGTACAAAAAGGACTTAAACCCTATGGAAATGCAAATTGTTTTAAAGCTAATGTGAATATTTGCAAATATTTTCACAAAGTGATTCAGTTCAGTTTGTTTTTCTATTGGATATCATTTATGCTTTTTAATTTCAGTCCTTTATTTATGCATTAAAAAAATAATAAAATCACTAAAAAGTCTCTCCCTCTGTCGTTTTAACAGTTAACATCATCTTTAGAGCACCATATGGCTCTGGAATTTTCAAATTTACTAATCAGTTATATTTAACTATAAATTGCTGTACAATAGAAATGAAAATATGTAATTAAAGATTATATCAGATTGATATGTAGGAACAGCATTCTTCATGAAAGTAACAACATATATGAAAAATTCAGAGCTGCTTATGAGCCAAAAATGCTTTTCTTAGATGGTTGTGGAACTCTGCTAACACAAACTTTTTGATAATTTCCCTCCAATATAGGCAATATATCCCGTCGGAATGGAATTTAAGTGTATTATTGGTTACTTGTGACTTTTATCATTTTAAATATCCTAGAACTTGAAGACAATCTTAAGGATTAAGATTTCTTTTAAGAGAGATCATGAAGAAGGCAAATGTATTCTTTATGAGCTCTCGTAGACGTTCTTAAAATTGCATGCGTACGTGAAACCTAGAGAACTAAGGATGAAACGTTTTATTTCTAGGTTCTAGTGCAGATAGTAAAATCTAGTCAGTTATTTAATAGAAATTTGGTTTGGATGACAGATCTTGAAAATAAAGATGGTACAGTTACTCAATATGAATATGAATAGTATCATTTTTAAACACTAAAATATTCAGTTGCCATCATTTAAAATTAAACATTACCTCTTAAAATACATAACTTGCAACCTGTCAAGTCACAGTTAAAGTTGATCTAAGTAGTGGATGATCTGGAAATTAATTTCCCAGCTAAGGCCTAGGAATCTGAAGAATGTTTTAGTATTAAGTATTTCTTCCAGTTCAGAACAGAAAGTACTTTGCAAATACATACTGCCCAAAATAGCAAATTCAGGACTATATGACATAAGATGACACATTTATGAATGTATTTCAATAGTAATTTTTATTCTCTAAGCCTTTAAATGCAAGCAAAATTCAACTGTGACTCATAACATATATATGGATATTTATTGACCTCAGTGTCATAGTAAAAAGGCTGCTTGCAATATTTCTGTGTAACAGCATGATATGTCTTTGTGGGAAGTAAAAGGACCTGAGTATCCCCAACTGTTGATCATTGGGGAGTTCCTGGGCCTCAGCATCGCACAGGACTGGCTCTCAAAATAATAAGAGTAATAAGAAGGACTCACTCATAAAAATTCAGTTGCAGTACCAATCTCTATCATAATCATTTAAGGGCACAAGTCCTTAAAAGAAAGATTAGGTCATGAATATAAACTATAGTGCAAACATTCTGATGAATTTTCTGTTCTGTTCAATTCTGATTTTTTGTGCGTTACCTTCATAACTGAATTTTTTCCCCAAACAGTAATCAGTATATGTCATAGCTCTGTTTTCAGTGAAAAAAATACTGCTAGACTGAAGAAAGAAAAGTTTGCATAGGACTTGCTGCAAAAACAAATGAGCTTAAGAGGAGTGTATTTTCTGTAACACAGTAGTTCATCACTTTAATTTTGAATCTGTTTCAGTTTTAAAGTGCATATAATAGCATGGTGCTATTTGTGGTTCTACTGCAGTATTTGTGGTTCTGTCTCATGTAGCCAGAGAGTATGCTTGTTACAAGCTGAAGACACATGCTATGTTAATTATATGTCTATGTCATGATAATTTTTTGTTAGCTGGCACACATTTGATATTTTAGTTCTACCTGGATGCTAGTATGTAACTAATCTGAAAAAAATCATCCAAGCTTATGCTTACTGGCATGCCCCTGGTGTTTCTGTAGCATTAGATTTTGAACCCTGGTGTAGGATCATAGTTGTGAACATAGTCTGACTTCATAGCTGTCCTTGCTTTGAGCAGGAGGTTTGACTGTAGTCCAATCTCCAGAGGTCCCTTCCAGTCTGAATTACCCTATAATCCTGTATCAAGCAAACCACAAAATTTGAAAGCAATGGCAGTCTTCACAACTGGTTTGGCTCTCTTACTGAGTGTGGAACCTGGAGCCAATTACGATATCCCTTAACATTTGTGAGAAAAGCTGGGCACTATATTGCTCATTAGTATGTATATTGAAATTTTGGACCAATTTGATGCATATTGTGATTTACAGGAGCAGTAGTGTAGAAATTATTCAGTTTTCTAATTTGATGTGGTTTTACTGAAAATTGAAAAGAAAAAAATGTATGGGGTTTTGGTGAGCTTCCCCCTTTTTCAGGAGATAGAGGTGGTCTTTGTAAAAACAATGTCAAGCTTTTTCATAATTAATTAAAGAAAAAGTCATTCCTCTGTCCTGGCCCCTGACCAGCATGTTACAGTAACTTCAGTTTATATAGTATTGCCACTTTTTTATCTTAAGCTGGGGGAGAGTTCTTTAAATCAGGGAAACACTGAGGGTTGTCAGTGAAATATGAGCCGATACCCAGACAGTTAACATACATGCTGCCACAGGGATTTGTACTCCTCTCTCTGAAAGAAAAGCTGTGTACTGCCTTTAAGAAATATGCTACTGATCACCTCATTCATATCCTATCGTCTCAGAAACCAAGTAAACACTTTGCTCTAGTTCTGTGAGAGAATTTGTAGTATATTAGGTTTGCTTGACCAGCAGATTTAAGATCAAAAAGGACACCTTCTTTAAGACTCTTCTGAAGCTTTGGCTTTGAGCCTCTTGATGGATGGAGCTAGGGTATATTCAACAAGATCTTTAGAGTTGTGTGAACATTCACACAGTGCAGACAAGAGCAAAGGGGTTCATAGTTTATGTACTTTAAGCTGCCATGACATTGACTAGCACAGTAATTAATTTGTCAGTGTCTTTAAGAACAATCATACTGGAAGCTTTCTGTGTGTTAATGTAGCAAATCATCTTCATCCATACAAGGCACTGTCACAGCAGGTAGGAATTAACTGTGGAATTATATTACTTCATTCCTGGTATACAACAGTGTTGGAAGAAGGACAACATAAAAACCACTAGGGTGCAATGCAAGACCCCAGCGTTGGAAATATTAAAGCATGGGTTTCACATTTCCACATAGGCATATCCGAACACTACCAAGGTCGGGGCCTGGGTCTGCAAGATAATGCAAAAAACATATGCCATGATCAAGCAGCTGTTTGTGGGTGTCTTTTCAGTAGGACTTACATCCTTTGATTTAGGCCAGTTTTTTAATATTGCCAGATCAAGTGTGGTGTAGTTGTCATATTATCAAACCCTTAAAGAAGAGCAATGAAGGCGTATGTTAACTGTGTGAGACAAATTGTCATATCAGGTCAGAAAAGTTAATTCTTTGATCTACACAGGAGTTTGCAAGTCTGGTGTTTTCCATCGTAGTGTTCCTATCAGACTTGCAGAAACAGTAATAACAGGGTACTGAAGACAAAATCTGGAATGCCATCTGAATTTTTCAGCGATGCTGAATTTTGGCCAGGGCTTTTAAGTGAATGTCTCTATTTATAGGAAAAGTATGATAAACTTGTAATTGTTGCCGAATATTGGGAAATTGTGCTTTATGTAGAGCTGAATATATTGTAAGAACATAATTTACTGTTATCTTCTATGTGCAACTTTAACTGTATTTCTTTTTAATTTCTTTTTTTAACTAATCAAGGAGAATTTCTTCTGTTTGTGTGAAAATATGTAGAAACTAAATTTTAAAGCCTCTTGGCAAGATTTGTGTAAATATGAAGACCAATATGTGTCTTAAATTTATTTTGGAAAAGTTAGTGAAATATTAAATCACCTAAGAAGAAAGGATCATTATGATGTGATTTATAAAACCAGTCACACATGCTACTATTAATTTGTTACAGTACATTACTAAGTAATAGAGTGGGCTGAGTATCTCCCAAGAAATCTTAGAGCTAAAATTTGTTCCTAAAACTCTGTGAAAATTTAAAAATTAGTAGATCTTTTAGCCTGGTTGCAGGTAATTGGCAATACATGAAAGTGCTAAATTTTCTAAGTAATTTGTTTTTTGAATAAATTATTTATTGCCAGTTAAGCACTTTACAGCAGCCTAAGTTCCTGATCCTGCAGAGATTTATATGCGTAGTTATCCTTATACAAAATGGGTAAAATCCAGTGAAGTTGGTAGGGATGTGGTCTGTATTTCTATGAGTATGAAGTGGTGCTGCTGTTTGTTGTGTATCATGATAAATGTGTTCGTAGGTCTTGGGAAGAACAGTCTTTATTTAAGCTGGGATTTCCCAGCCCTTAGACGCACTTGGTTCTGTGTTGCTTGTGAAACGTTAGGAAATATTAGTCCACCATTTTCATAAACTTCGGTTTCTTAATACTTTCTCCTTTCTTTAAACATAAAAGCAAGTTTCCATTTTCTTTTTTTCACTTTTAAATAATTTTCTGGTCCCAGACTAAAAGGTATTTGTTTTTATTTAGATTAATATTAGTCCCAGGCTCTTCTACATTTGTATGAAGTCAAACCTGTCTCATATTGTGTTCCTACTCACATTCAGCTTGCTTGGTCACAGCACCAACAACTGGCATTCTCCAGAAGATTAGAGCTTGGTGATTGACTTGCTCAGATGAAAAATACAAGCCTACTACTGTAAGGGTTTCTCTTAAAATAAGAGAGGAACTTTTCCCAAACCTGACTATGTTATTATTATATATTAAAATTATGGAATTAAACTGTTCAGGTAATACAGTCAGAGATCCTCGTTCTAAACATTAAATATCTGTAAAGGGAAACATGTCCCTTAAAGCCAATTTAATTTGTAGACAACAAAAAAAGATGTCAAGTGAATTATTTCCTAACGAGCTTCATTTTACTTGCATTACATTTTCAAGTTCACACCCGCTTTGTGTTAGCTTGCCCTTCATCTCTGAACTTTTTTCGGTAGTACAGAAATAGGAGATTCATGTTGCTGAAGAAAATATGATCCAAAAATGACTCTTTAATTCTTTTGGAGAGTGGTTGTTTTTTTTACAATATTCATAAGGGTGTATGGACAATGATGGTAAAGTCCTGGTAAACAGGATATAAATTGATCTTGTAAGCTTTGTGGTTCTGTGTGTGTGTGTGTATGACTTCAATATCTTACTCTTTGTAAATCATGATGTACTCTACTTTACTGTTTGCAGTCAGTATTAAAAACCACAACTTTAAAATGAGAGACATAAGATTTTTGTAGTGTATAAATTTTTGATCTACCATTGACCTCATAGCAATTTTGTGAAGAAAAAGCAATTCAGAAAGCTATGAAAATCTCTCTCTTTGTAAGCTACTGCATTGTTGCTATCACTTTATGAGAAATACTGACATTTGAATGAGAACAAATTGAAACTTTTGGAATTTCTGTTTCATGGAAAATTGTCATTTTGACATTTTTTTCATTCTGAATTGACCAAAATTTATATGAAATGGATTTCATTCAAAACCACATTTCAGTAATTTCATAATGTTATTGATATCCCTGGGAGTTATCCAAGATGTCATACAAACAGCTCTCATGGCTTGTATCCTACTAGGCACTTACGAGGCACTTCACTGGAAAATTAAAGAATTAAAAGGAAGTTAAGTTTGCCATTTTAATAATGCTCCTCAGATAAAGTTCTGTGTGAAAATATGAAGAACAGCTGAAATGGCTCTTCTCTGTAATGATTAAGTGAGAGCTATTATATCATACTATGCTTTTAAATACTGACCTTGGAAGGAATATTATATAAGTAAAATTAATTTGATGCTAATTTGACAGTGTAAGTACAAGTAATGCTGCACAAACACTGTAGTTTTAAATTCTTTATAAAAACCATAAGAGAAATATGTATCTTGAACTTGAGTGAAACAGCTGCAATTGATTGAAATTTGTCAAAATCAGTCATTTTAAAATTAGAATTATTCTAAAAACTATTAAAATTTTCTTTTCCATTTTAAAAAATTTTAGTGAAGTCTTTCCATAAATTAATTATTCTGTCACTCAGCAGAATATTTTTAGGTTTGGATGTTGTTAATCTGGCTTGCTAGGTTGTGTTAACCCTTGATTCTTGTGCTGATTGGTCATTTCAGCCAAGGGATAAAATATTTTAATAATTATATTTAAAAATTCTGAGTTTTTAAGTGACATTTTTACCCCTAAAAAAACAGATTCAAAAGGTACCTTCCAAACTCTGAATAAAATATATTTTGAAATTGGAAATGATTGCTATAAAAATAAAAATGGATAAATAATTCGCTTGTACATATATTTTATTTCATACTCATTTTGCATGTGTATTTTAAAATACATGTGATTTTTCCTTGTATTTTAACAAACTCTAAAGGTTGAACACACTGAGATTCAGATATTTGCCAAAAACATGAAGAGAACCTCTAGATGGCTTCATTAACATGAAAGTGAACTCACCAATTTAAAATATGGTATAACACTGTAGTACCTTACACCACTTAGCATCACAGGTTTTAGTTTTTTAGCAGAATCCTAAGCACTAACGCAGTTCAAATAATCATGCAATATTGCTTTAGTTTGGAATTTCTTCTCAGTATTACAAAGAATATATATATTTTTTCTTTTAGCAGAGAATTAGATATTGCTAGTGCTTTTAGGTAGATATTGCTAGTGGTAGGCTAGTGCTTTTAGTGTCATCCTTTGTTGATGCAAAGCTTGTTGGAAATAACTTCTATTCTGATTTCCTAGTGAAGAAACCCAACTGGAGTGTATGGTGTTCCTGACCTTATGTTAAATGGCTGAAGTCTGATCAAAATTTTTCATAGCTCTTATTTAAAGATCAATAATTAATAGCATAGATCATAACAAATTTTCAATGATTTAATTGTTTACAAGAGGAACATGAAAGTGGAAAGGTCACTGAATCCTGGCTGTAGCACTGCAGGTGACCCTTTTGCAAAACAGTCAAGCTCCATTCTGAAACTAGCTGGAGTGTTTAAAGAGTTAGATGTCTTGAGTGTGTCAGCCTGTGTGTGTCTCTGCACTTCGTAGTTGATCTTTGCAAACACAGTGGCTATTTGTTTAGCAGCCACTTTGGAGTGGCTCTGAATTCAGGAATTCCAGACAGATGATTAGGCAGCTGCATCTGGAGCTGGAAGGCCTTTCCCACAGCAGGCAGAGTACTGTAACTCGCAGTGGCTAAGCTGGTTGGATAGAGTGGCATGATAAGGAGTGCTTAGGCTAGTAGCCTGGAAATCTTCCAAGGGCTAACTCTACTTCTGCCATTACTTTGCTTTGCAGCCCAGGAATACCACTTCTGATGACATCATGTTCCTCACACTGTTAAAGAAGCATTGCTAATTATTTATTAAATGGTTTGTAAATAGAAAAACAAAATTTCAAATCTGGTAGCTCCAAGAGGAAAAAAGAACAAACAAAAACCCCTTGTGATGAACCACACATCAGGAGTATAATTCTCCTTTAGAAGCGATAAAATAGCTAACATGATCACTTTTAAGCCTGGGCCATAGATAACTGCATTCAAAAGCTTAGACACAAGATTCCTGTCATCCTCTCTCTCTGTCTCTCTCTCTTTTTTTTTTAATACTTTGCTGGATGTGCTAATTATAATTCAGGCCCTGAAGCTGAATCCAAATAGAATCTAGTTTTTGTTAGTGCCAGACTCTAACAAGAGAACTTACACTCTTTGCTGTCCTCCAGTAGACCCCATACACCGTAAGGGAATGCTTCACTGTGTTACATTAGAGGCTTCCCTTCTACACCTATTCATTAAGAACTTAACTTCTGTAACATGGGATATAATGTTTTTCCCAAGTAATTGATTTCTGCAGTTAATATGGAGGGTGACTCAGGCGGATTCTCTGTAATAGTCAAGAACAAACTATTATGATGTCTTTGACAGGATTTAGAGAATACAGTGCACATATAGGTGTTCTTGTCTTTATTCATGTGTATTAGTTTATAAACTGCTAAAAGAAGACTGGAGAGAAAGGAAAGCTTTATTCACTTAATAGCTTCTATTTTTCATTTATTTGTGTCACAAAAATATTTTTATATGTATTGAAATAATAAGGCAAACATTTGCTTTCTCATGTTTGAGGTTCTTACAAAATAAACACCATATGTAAAACCACAGCTCAGAATATTAATATAACATTAGCTCTCTGAAGAATAATATGAAGAAAGAAAAACAATTATTTACAGACTAGGATGTCTTAAAGCAAGTTCATGGTTTTGGCTAATTTTTTCATCCAAGAAAAGTGAGAATTGGACCACTGTAAGCTCTCAGTTTGATTCCATTAGCGGTCACTAGGACTGAGAGGTATACAATAAAATTATAGGTTATTGGTACTGTCTAGAGCAATTGTATTGAACATTTTGTGTCTAAGCTCATTGCAGTGGAAATTATGTATGCAGTAAAGAAAGGGTCAAAACTGTCTGAATTATTATAGTCAGCCTTGGGTATAAACATTTCATACTTTTTATATAGTTAGACACAATATGAAAAAGGAGGAAAATTTCTAATTGGGCAGAATTGCAAGATGAACTGAGGAAGAGAATGGTAAAAGCTTATAAGTCTGTAATTCTTTACAAATTCTGTGTGCGAGTTATTTCTTTGGGAAGTTACTGAATTCCTTGCTGTGTTAATAAATGTTTACTATGGGCATATATTGGTATAATTTAACATAGGGATGCTTGAAATCACAGAGAATGAACACAAAGGCACTAGAGAAGTAAACTTGTAATAAGCATGACAGGAATTAAAATAAATACTCTGAATTATTAGTAGAGAAGATGCTGTTTCCATGTACCAGGGAACATATATACGACTGTTGTTGGTGAGGTATGATGCATAAATTCAATTTGCTACAGCAAGACTGATGGCAGGGCAACTTTTTTGTCAGGGCCAGGAATGGGGCTGCTGGGCTGCGGTTCGGGCCCTGCCTGAGGCGATATTTAGCGTTCAAGTTAGGTTTAGGAGAGAGAGAAAGGGTAGAGGCCGAGGTGGAGTGGGGCTGCAAAGGGCATGCGAAAGGAAAGGTGGGGCTGCAGGAAGAGTGATGGCAGGGCAAGATTTTTGTCAGGGCCAGGAATGGGGCTGCTGGGCTGCGGTTCGGGTGCTGCCTGAGGCGAGATTTAGGGTTAGGGTTAGGGTTAGGAGAGAGAGAAAGCGTAGAGGCCGAGGTGGAGTGGGGCTGCAAAGGGCATACGAAAGGAAAGGTGTGGCTGCAGGAAGAGTAATGGCAGGGCAACTTTTTTGTCAGGGCCAGGAATGGGGCTGCTGGGCTGCCATTTTTGCCTCTCCTGAGGCGAGATTTAGGATTAGGCTTAGGGTTCAGGTTAGGGTTAGGGTTAGGAGAGAGAGAAAGTGTAGAGGCCAAGGTGGAGTGGGGCTGCAAAGGGCATGCTGAGGGAAATTTGGGGCTGCATCAAGACTGATGGCAGGGCAACTTTTTTGTCAGGGCCAGGAATGGGGCTGCTGGGCTGCGGTTCGGGTGCTTGCTAAGGCGAGATTTAGGGTTAGAGTGAGGGTTAGGGTTAGGGTTAGGTTTAGGAGAGAGGGAAAGCGTAGAGGCCAAGGTGGAGTGGGGTTGCAAAGGGCATGCGAAAGGAAAGGTGGGGCTGCATCAAGACTGATGGCAGGGCAACTTTTTTGTCAGGGCCAGGAATGAGGCTGCTGGGCTGTGGTTCGGGCGCTTGCTGAGGCGAGATTTAGGGTTAGGGTTAGGGTTAGGGTTAGGGTTAGGTTTAGGAGAGAGGGAAAGCGTAGAGGCCAAGGTGGAGTGGGGTTGCAAAGGGCATGCGAAAGGAAAGGTGGGGCTGCATCAAGACTGATGGCAGGGCAACTTCTTTGTCAGGGCCAGGAATGGGGCTGCTGGGCTGCAGTTTGGGCCCCGCCTGAGGCGAGATTTAGGGTTAGGGTTAGGGTTAGGGTTAGGAGAGAGAGAAAGCGTAGAGGCTGAGGTGGAGTCGGGCTGCAAAGGGCATGCGATGGGAAAGGTGGGGCTGCATCAAGACTGATGGCAGGACAGCTTTTTTGTCAGGGCCAGGAATGGGGCTGCTGGGCTGCAGTTCGGGCCCCGCCTGAGGCGAGATTTAGGGTTAGGGTTCGGGTTAGGGTTAGGGTTAGGAGAGAGAGAAAGCGTAGAGGCCCAGGTGGAGTGGGGCTGCAAAGGGCATGCGAAAGGAAAGGTGGGGCTGCATCAAGACTGATGGCAGGGCAACTTTTTTGTCAGGGCCAGGAATGGGGCTGCTGTGCTGCGGTTCGGGTGCTGCCTGAGGCGAGATTTAAGGGTTAGGGTTAGGGTTAGGGTTAGGAGAGAGAGAAAGCGTAGAGGCCGAGGTGGAGTGGGGCTGCAAAGGGCATGCGAAAGGAAAAGTGGGGCGGCAGGAAGAGTGATGGCAGGGCAACTTTTTTGTCAGGGCCAGGAATGGGGCTGCTGGGCTGCAGTTTGGGCCCCGCCTGAGGCAAGATTTTGGGTTAGGGTTAGGGTTACGGTTAGGGTTAGGGTTAGGAGAGAGAGAACGCATAGGGGCCGAGGTGGAGTGGGGCTGCAAAGGGCATGCGAAAGGAAAGGTGGGGCTGCATCAAGACTGATGGCAGGGCAACTTTTTTGTCAGGGCCAGGAATGGGGCTGCTGGGCTGCAGTTCGGGCCCCGCCTGAGGCAAGATTTTGGGTTAGGGTTCGGGTTAGGGTTAGGGTTAGGAGAGAGGGAAAGCGTAGAGGCCGAGGTGGAGTGGGGCTGCAAAGGGCATGCGAAAGGAAAGGTGGGGCTGCATCAAGACTGATGGCAGAGCAAGTTTTTTGTCAGGGCCAGGAATGGGGCTGCTGGGCTGTGGTTCGGGCGCCTCCCGAGGCGAGATTTAGGGTTAGGGCTATGGTTAGGGATAGGAGAGAGAGAAAGCGTAGAGGCCGAGGTGGAGTGGGGCTGCAAAGGGCATGGGAAAGGAAAGGTGGGGTTGCATCAAGACTAATTGCAGGACAACTTTTTTGTCAGGGCCAGGAATGGGGCTGCTGGGCTGTGGTTCAGGTGCTGCCTCAGGTGAGATTTAGGGTTAGGGTTAGGGTTAGGGTTAGGGTTAGGAGAGATAGAAAGCTTAGAGGCCGAGGTGGAGTGGGGCTGCAAAGGGCATGCGAAAGGAAAGTGGGGCTGCATCAAGACTGATGGCAGGGCAACTTTTTTGTCAGGGCCAGGAATGGGGCTGCTGGGCTGCGGTTTGAGCCCCGCCTGAGGTGAGATTTAGGGTTAGGGTTAGGGTTCGGGTTAGGGTTAGGGTTAGGAGAGAGAGAAAGCGTAGAGGCCGAGGTGGAGTGGGGCTGCAAAGGGCATGCGAAAGGAAAGGTGGGGCTGCATCAAGACTGATGGCAGGGCAACTTTTTTGTCAGGGCCCGGAATGGGGCTGCTGGGCTGCGGTTCGGGTGCTTGCTGAGGCGAGATTTAGGGTTAGGGTTAGGGTTAGGTTTAGGGTTAGGTTTAGGAGAGAGAGAAAGCGTAGAGGCCGAGGTGGAGTGGGGCTGCAAAGGGCATGCGAAAGGAAAGGTGGGGCTGCATCAAGACTGATGGCAGGGCAACTTTTTTGTCAGGGCCAGGAATGGGGCTGCTGGGCTGCGGTTCGGGTGCTGCCTGAGGTGAGATTTAGGGTTAGGGTTATGGTTTGGGTTAGGGTTAGGAGAGAGGGAAAGCGTAGAGGCCGAGGGGGAGTGGGGCTGCAAAGGGCATGCGAAAGGAAAGGTGGGGCGGCAGGAAGAGTGATGGCAGGGCAACTTTTTTGTCAGGGCCAGGAATGGGGCTGCTGGGCTGCAGTTTGGGCCCCGCCTGAGGCGAGATTTAAGGTTAGGGTTAGGGTTAGGGTTAGGGTTAGGGTTAGGGTTAGGGTTAGGGTTAGGAGAGAGAGAAAGCATAGAGGCCGAGGTGGAGTGGGGCTGCAAAGGGCATGCGAAAGGAAAGGTGGGGCTGCATCAAGACTGATGGCAGAGCAACTTTTTTGTCAGGGCCAGGAATGGGGCTGCTGGGCTGTGGTTCGGGCCCCTCCCGAGGCGAGATTTAGGGTTAGGGTTAGGGTTAGGGTTAGGGTTAGGGTTAGGAGAGAGAGAAAGCGTAGAGGCCGAGGTGGAGTGGGGCTGCAAAGGGCATGCGAAAGGAAAGGTGGGGTTGCATCAAGACTAATTGCAGGACAACTTTTTTGTCAGGGCCAGGAATGGGGCTGCTGGGCTGCGGTTCGGGTGCTGCCTCAGGTGAGATTTAGGGTTAGGGTTAGGGTTAGGGTTAGGGTTAGGGTTAGGGTTAGGAGAGATAGAAAGCTTAGAGGCCGAGGTGGAGTGGGGCTGCAAAGGGCATGCGAAAGGAAAGTGGGGCTGCATCAAGACTGATGGCAGGGCAACTTTTTTGTCAGGGCCAGGAATGGGGCTGCTGGGCTGCGGTTTGAGCCCCGCCTGAGGTGAGATTTAGGGTTAGGGTTAGGGTTCGGGTTAGGGTTAGGGTTAGGAGAGAGAGAAAGCGTAGAGGCCGAGGTGGAGTGGGGCTGCAAAGGGCATGCGAAAGGAAAGGTGGGGCTGCATCAAGACTGATGGCAGGGCAACTTTTTTGTCAGGGCCAGGAATGGGGCTGCTGTGCTGCGGTTCGGGTGCTTGCTGAGGCGAGATTTAGGGTTAGGGTTAGGGTTAGGTTTAGGGTTAGGTTTAGGAGAGAGAGAAAGCGTAGAGGCCGAGGTGGAGTGGGGCTGCAAAGGGCATGCGAAAGGAAAGGTGGGGCTGCATCAAGACTGATGGCAGGGCAACTTTTTTGTCAGGGCCAGGAATGGGGCTGCTGGGCTGTGGTTCGGGTGCTGCCTGAGGTGAGATTTAGGGTTAGGGTTATGGTTTGGGTTAGGGTTAGGAGAGAGGGAAAGCGTAGAGGCCGAGGTGGAGTGGGGCTGCAAAGGGCATGCGAAAGGAAAGGTGGGGCGGCAGGAAGAGTGATGGCAGGGCAACTTTTTTGTCAGGGCCAGGAATGGGGCTGCTGGGCTGCAGTTTGGGCCCCGCCTGAGGCGAGATTTAGGGTTAGGGTTAGGGTTAGGGTTAGGGTTAGGGTTAGGGTTAGGGTTAGGAGAGAGAGAAAGCATAGAGGCCGAGGTGGAGTGGGGCTGCAAAGGGCATGCGAAAGGAAAGTGGGGCTGCATCAAGACTGATGGCAGGGCAACTTTTTGTCAGGGCCAGGAATGGGGCTGCTGGGCTGTGGTTCGGGCCCCTCCCGAGGCGAGATTTAGGGTTAGGGTTAGGGTTAGGGTTAGGGTTAGGAGAGAGAGAAAGCGTAGAGGCCGAGGTGGAGTGGGGCTGCAAAGGGCATGCGAAAGGAAAGGTGGGGCTGCATCAAGACTGATGGCAGGGCAACTCTTATGTCAGGGCCAGGAATAGGGCTGCTGGGCTGTGTTTCGGGCCCCGCCTGAGGTGAGATTTAGGGTTCGGGTTAGGGTTAGGATTAGGGTTAGGGTTAGGAGAGAGAGAAAGCGTAGAGGCCGAGGTGGAGTGGGGCTGCAAAGGGCATGCGAAAGGAAAGGTGGGGCTGCATCAAGACTGATGGCAGGGCAACTTTTTTGTCAGGGCCAGGAATGGGGCTGCTGTGCTGCGGTTCGGGTGCTGCCTGAGGCGAGATTTAAGGGTTAGGGTTAGGGTTAGGGTTAGGAGAGAGAGAAAGCGTAGAGGCCGAGGTGGAGTGGGGCTGCAAAGGGCATGCGAAAGGAAAAGTGGGGCGGCAGGAAGAGTGATGGCAGGGCAGCTTTTTTGTCAGGGCCAGGAATGGGGCTGCTGGGCTGCAGTTTGGGCCCCGCCTGAGGCGAGATTTTGGGTTAGGGTTAGGGTTACGGTTAGGGTTAGGGTTAGGAGAGAGAGAACGCATAGGGGCCGAGGTGGAGTGGGGCTGCAAAGGGCATGCGAAAGGAAAGGTGGGGCTGCATCAAGACTGATGGCAGGGCAACTTTTTTGTCAGGGCCAGGAATGGGGCTGCTGGGCTGCAGTTCGGGCCCCGCCTGAGGCGATATTTAGGGTTAGGCTTAGGATTATGGTTAGGGTTAGGAGAGAGGGAAAGCGTAGAGGCCGAGGTGGAGTGGGGCTGCAAAGGGCATGCGAAAGGAAAGGTGGGGCTGCATCAAGACTGATGGCAGAGCAACTTTTTTGTCAGGGCCAGGAATGGGGCTGCTGGGCTGTGGTTCGGGCCCCTCCCGAGGCGAGATTTAGGGTTAGGGTTATGGTTAGGGTTAGGAGAGAGAGAAAGCGTAGAGGCCGAGGTGGAGTGGGGCTGCAAAGGGCATGCGAAAGGAAAGGTGGAGCTGCATCAAGACTGATGGCAGGGCAACTTTTTTGTCAGGGCCAGGAATGAGGCTGCTGGGCTGCGGTTTGGGCCCTGCCTGAGGTGAGATTTAGGGTTAGGGTTAGGGTTAGGGGTATGGATAGGAGAGAGATAAAGGGTAGAGGCCGAGGTGGAGTGGGGCTGCAAAGGGCATGTGAAGGGAAAGGTGGGGCGGCAGGAAGAGTGATGGCAGGGCAACTTTTTTGTCAGGGCCAGGAATGGGGCTGCTGGGCTGCAGTTTGGGCCCCGCCTGAGGCAAGATTTTGGGTGAGGGTTAGGGTTACGGTTAGGGTTAGGGTTAGGAGAGAGAGAACGCATAGGGGCCGAGGTGGAGTGGGGCTGCAAAGGGCATGCGAAAGGAAAGGTGGGGCTGCATCAAGACTGATGGCAGGGCAACTTTTTTGTCAGGGCCAGGAATGGGGCGGCTGGGCTGCAGTTCGGGCCCCGCCTGAGGCGATATTTAGGATTAGGGTTAGGATTATGGTTAGGGTTAGGAGAGAGGGAAAGCGTAGAGGCCGAGGTGGAGTGGGGCTGCAAAGGGCATGCGAAAGGAAAGGTGGGGCTGCATCAAGACTGATGGCAGGGCAACTTTTTTGTCAGGGCCAGGAATGGGGCTGCTGGGCTGTGGTTCGGGCCCCTCCCGAGGCGAGGTTTAGGGTTAGGGTTAGGGTTAGGGTTAGGAGAGAGAGAAAGCGTAGAGGCCGAGGTGGAGTGGGGCTGCAAAGGGCATGCGAAAGGAAAGTTAGGGCTGCATCAAGACTAATTGCAGGACAACTTTTTTGTCAGGGCCAGGAATGGGGCTGCTGGGCTGCGGTGCTGGTGCTGCCTCAGGTGAGATTTAGGGTTAGGGTTAGGGTTAGGGTTAGGGTTAGGGTTAGGGTTAGGAGAGATAGAAAGCTTAGAGGCCGAGGTGGAGTGGGGCTTCAAAGGGCATGCGAAAGGAAAGTGGGGCTGCATCAAGACTGATGGCAGGGCAACTTTTTTGTCAGGGCCAGGAATGGGGCTGCTGGGCTGCGGTTTGAGCCCCGCCTGAGGTGAGATTTAGGGTTAGGGTTAGGGTTCGGGTTAGGGTTAGGGTTAGGAGAGAGAGAAAGCGTAGAGGCCGAGGTGGAGTGGGGCTGCAAAGGGCATGCGAAAGGAAAGGTGGGGCTGCATCAAGACTGATGGCAGGGCAACTTTTTTGTCAGGGCCCGGAATGGGGCTGCTGTGCTGCGGTTCGGGTGCTGCCTGAGGTGAGATTTAGGGTTAGGGTTATGGTTTGGGTTAGGGTTAGGAGAGAGGGAAAGCGTAGAGGCCGAGGGGGAGTGGGGCTGCAAAGGGCATGCGAAAGGAAAGGTGGGGCGGCATCAAGACTGATGGCAGGGCAACTTTTTGTCAGGGCCAGGAATGGGGCTGCTGGGCTGCAGTTTGGGCCCCGCCTGAGGCGAGATTTAGGGTTAGGGTTAGGGTTAGGGTTAGGGTTAGGGTTAGGGTTAGGGTTAGGAGAGAGAAAGAAAGCGTAGAGGCCGAGGTGGAGTGGGGCTGCAAAGGGCATGCGAAAGGAAAGTGGGGCTGCATCAAGACTGATGGCAGGGCAACTTTTTGTCAGGGCCAGGAATGGGGCTGCTGGGCTGTGGTTCGGGGCCCTCCCGAGGCGAGATTTAGGGTTAGGGTTCGGGTTAGGGTTAGGGTTAGGAGAGAGAGAAAGCGTAGAGGCCGAGGTGGAGTGGGGCTGCAAAGGGCATGCGAAAGGAAA
This sequence comes from Dromaius novaehollandiae, assembly GCF_036370855.1. Taxonomy (NCBI): domain Eukaryota; kingdom Metazoa; phylum Chordata; class Aves; order Casuariiformes; family Dromaiidae; genus Dromaius; species Dromaius novaehollandiae. The sequence goes on along the minus strand of NC_088105.1, from coordinate 19,878,512 downwards.
GGTGGGGTTGCATCAAGACTAATTGCAGGACAACTTTTTTGTCAGGGCCAGGAATGGGGCTGCTGGGCTGCGGTTCGGGTGCTGCCTCAGGTGAGATTTAGGGTTAGGGTTAGGGTTAGGGTTAGGGTTAGGGTTAGGGTTAGGTTTATGAGAAAGAGAAAGCGTAGAGGCCAAGGTGGAGTGGGGCTGCAAAGGGCATGCGAAAGGAAAGGTGGGGCTGCAGCAAGACTGATGGCAGGACAACTTTTTTGTCAGGGCCAGGAATGGGGCTGCTGGGCTGTGTATTGGGCCCCGCCTGAGGCGAGATTTAGGGTTAGGGTTAGGGTTAGGGTTAGGGTTAGGGTTAGGAGAGAGAGAAAGCTTAGAGGCCCAGGTGGAGTGGGGCTGCAAAGGGCATGCGAAAGGAAAGTGGGGCTGCATCAAGACTGATGGCAGGGCAACTTTTTTGTCAGGGCCAGGAATGGGGCTGCTGGGCTGTGGTTCGGGCGCTTGCTGAGGCGAGATTTAGGGTTAGGGTTAGGGTTAGGGTTAGGGATAGGAGAGGGAGAAAGCGTAGAGGCCGAGGGGGAGTGGGGCTGCAAAGGGCATGCGAAAGGAAAGGTGGGGCTGCATCAAGACTGATGGCAGGGCAACTTTTTTGTCAGTGCCGGGAATGGGGCTGCTGGCATGCGGTTTGGGCCCCACCTGAGGCGAGATTTAGGGTTCGGGTTAGGTTTAGGGATAGTAGAGAGAGAAAACGTAGAGGCCGAGGTGGAGTGAGGCTGCAAAGGGCATGCCAAAGGAAAGGTGGGGCTGCATCAAGACTGATGGCAGGGCAACTTTTTTGTCAGGGGCAGGAATGGGGCTGCTGTGCTGCGGTTTGGGCCCCACCTGAGGCGAGATTTAGGGTTAGGGTTAGGGTTATGGTTAGGAGAGAGAGAAAGCGTAGAGGCCGAAGTGGAGTGGGGCTGCAAAGGGCATGTGAAAGGAAAGGTGGGGCTGCATCAAGACTGATGGCAGGGCAACTTTTTTGTCAGGGCCAGGAATGGGGCTGCTGGGCTGCAGCTCGGGCCCCGCCTGAGGCGAGATTTAGGGTTAGGGTTAGGGTTAGGGTTAGGGTTAGGAGAGAGAGAAAGGGTAGAGGCCGAGGTGGAGTGGGGCTGCAAAGGGCATGCGAAAGGAAAGGTGGGGCTGCAGCAAGAGTGATGGCAGGACAACTTTTTTGTCAGGACCAGGAATGGGGCTGCTGGGCTGTGGTTTGGGCCCTGCCTGAGGCGAGATTTAGGGTTAGGGTTAGGGTTAGGGTTAGGGGAGAGAGAAAGCGTAGAGGCCCAGGTGCAGTGGGGCTGCAAAGGGCATGGGAAAGGAAAGGTGGGGCTGCATCAAGACTGATGGCAGGGCAACTTTTTTGTCAGGGCCAGGAATGGGGCTGCTGGGCTGCGGTTCGGGCCCCGCCGCAGGCGAGATCTAGGGTTAGGGTTAGGGTTAGGGTTAGGGATAGGAGAGGGAGAAAGCGTAGAGGCCGAGGTGGAGTGGGGCTGCAAAGGGCATGCGAAAGGAAAGGTGGGTCTGCATCAAGACTGATGGCAGGGCAACTTTTTTGTCAGGGCCAGGAATGGGGCTGCTGGGCTGCGGTTTGGGCCCCGCCTGAGGCAAGATTTAGGGTTAGGGTTAGGGTTAGGAGAGAGAGAAAGCGTAGAGGCCGAGGTGGAGTGGGACTGCAAAGGGCATGCGAAAGGAAAGGTGGGGCTGCATCAAGACTGATGGCAGGGCAGCTTTTTTGTCAGGGCCAGGAATGGGGCTGCTGGGCTGTGGTTTGTGCCCCGCCTGAGGCGAGATTTAGGGTTAGGGTTAGGGTTAGGAGAGGGAGAAAGCGTAGAGGCCGAGGTGGAGTGGGGCTGCAAAGGGCATACGAAAGGAAAGGTGTGGCTGCAGGAAGAGTAATGGCAGGGCAACTTTTTTGTCAGGGCAAGGAATGGGGCTGCTGGGCTGCCATTTTTGCCTCTCCTGAGGCGAGATTTAGGATTAGGCTTAGGGTTGAGGTTAGGGTTAGGGTTAGGAGAGAGGAAAGCGTAGAGGCCGAGGTGGAGTGGGGCTGCAAAGGGCATGCTGAGGGAAAGTTGGGGCTGCATCAAGACTGATGGCAGGGCAACTTTTTTGTCAGGGCCAGGAATGGGGCTGCTGGGCTGCGGTTCGGGTGCTTGCTAAGGCGAGATTTAGGGTTAGAGTGAGGGTTAGGGTTAGGAGAGAGAGAAAGCGTAGAGGCCGAGGTGGAGTGGGGCTGCAAAGGGCATGCGAAAGGAAAGGTGGGGCTGCATCAAGACTGATGGCAGGGCAACTTTTTTGTCAGGGCCAGGAATGGGGCTGCTGTGCTGCGGTTCGGGTGCTGCCTGAGGCGAGATTTAAGGGTTAGGGTTAGGGTTAGGGTTAGGAGAGAGAGAAAGCGTAGAGGCCGAGGTGGAGTGGGGCTGCAAAGGGCATGCGAAAGGAAAAGTGGGGCGGCAGGAAGAGTGATGGCAGGGCAACTTTTTTGTCAGGGCCAGGAATGGGGCTGCTGGGCTGCAGTTTGGGCCCCGCCTGAGGCGAGATTTTGGGTTAGGGTTAGGGTTACGGTTAGGGTTAGGGTTAGGAGAGAGGGAACGCATAGGGGCCGAGGTGGAGTGGGGCTGCAAAGGGCATGCGAAAGGAAAGGTGGGGCTGCATCAAGACTGATGGCAGGGCAACTTTTTTGTCAGGGCCAGGAATGGGGCTGCTGGGCTGCAGTTCGGGCCCCGCCTGAGGCGATATTTAGGGTTAGGGTTAGGATTATGGTTACGGTTAGGAGAGAGGGAAAGCGTAGAGGCCGAGGTGGAGTGGGGCTGCAAAGGGCATGCGAAAGGAAAGTGGGGCTGCATCAAGACTGATGGCAGGGCAACTTTTTTGTCAGGGCCAAGAATGGGGCTGCTGGGCTGCGGTTTGGGCCCCGCCTGAGGCGAGATTTAGGGTTAGGGTTAGGGTTAGGAGAGAGATAAAGGGTAGAGGCCGAGGTGGAGTGGGGCTGCAAAGGGCATGTGAAAGGAAAGGTGGGGCGGCAGGAAGAGTGATGGCAGGGCAACTTTTTTGTCAGGGCCAGGAATGGGGCTGCTGGGCTGCGGTTCGGGTGCTGCCTGAGGTGAGAGTTAGGGTTAGGCTTAGGCTTAGGCTTAGGCTTAGGCTTAGGCTTAGGCTTAGGCTTAGGAGAGAGGGAAAGCGTAGAGGCCGAGGTGGAGTGGGGCTGCAAAGGGCATGCGAAAGGAAAGTGGGGCTGCATCAAGACTGATGGCAGGGCAACTTCTTTGTCAGGGCCAGGAATGGGGCTGCCGGGCTGCAGTTTGGGCCTGGCCTGAGGCGAGATTTAGGGTTAGGGTTAGGGTTAGGGTTAGGGTTAGGAGAGAGAGAAAGCGTAGAGGCCGAGGTGGAGTGGGGCTGCAAAGGGCATGCGAAAGGAAAGGTGGGGCTGCATCAAGACTGATGGCAGGGCAACTTTTTTGTCAGGGCCAGGAATGGGGCTGCTGGGCTGCGGTTCGGGTGCTGCCTGAGGGGAGATTTAGGGTTAGGGTTAGGGTTAGGGTTAGGGTTAGGTTTAGGAGAGAGGGAAAGCGTAGAGGCCAAGGTGGAGTGGGGCTGCAAAGGGCATGCGAAAGGAAAGGTGGGGCTGCATCAAGACTGATGGCAGGGCAACTTCTTTGTCAGGGCCAGGAATGGGGCTGCTGGGCTGTGGTTTGGGCCCCGCCTGAGGCGAGATTTAGGGTTAGGGTTAGGGTTCGGGTTAGGGTTAGGGTTAGGAGAGAGAGAAAGCGTAGAGGCCGAGGTGGAGTGGGGCTGCAAAGGATATGCAGAAGGAAACGTGGGGCTGCATCAAGACTGATGGCAGGGCAACCTTTTTGTCAGGGCCAGGAATGGGGCTGCTGGGCTGCGGTTCGGGCCCCACCTGAGGCGAGATTTAGAGCTAGGATTGGGGTTAGGGTTAGGGTTAGGAGAGAGAGAAAGCGTAGAGGCCGAGGTGGAGTGGGGCTGCAAAGGGCATGCGAAAGGAAAGGTGGGGCTGCATCAAGACTGATGGCAGGGCAACTTTTTTGTCAGGGCCAGGAATGGGGCTGCTGGGCTGCAGTTCGGGCCCCGCCTGAGGCGAGATTTAGGGTTCGGGTTAGGGTTAGGGTTAGGGTTAGGGTTAGGAGAGAGAGAAAGCGTAGAGGCCCAGGTGGAGTGGGGCTGCAAAGGGCATGCGATGGGAAAGGTGGGGCTGCATCAAGACTGATGGCAGGGCAACTTTTTTGTCAGGGCCAGGAATGGGGCTGCTGGGCTGTGGTTTGGGCCCTGCCTGAGGCGAGATTTAGGGTTAGGGTTAGGGTTAGGGTTAGGGTTAGGGTTAGGGTTAGGGTTAGGAGAGAGAGAAAGCGTAGAGGCCGAGGTGGAGTGGGGCTGCAAAGGGCATGCGAAAGGAAAGGTGGGGCTGCATCAAGACTGATGGCAGGGCAACTTTTTTGTCAGGGCCAGGATTGGGGCTGCTGGGCTGCGGTTCGGGCCCCGCCTGATGCGAGATTTAGGGTTAGGGTTAGGGTTAGGTTTAGGAGAGAGAGAAAGCGTAGAGGCCGAGGTGGAGTGGGGCTGCAAAGGGCATGCGAAAGGAAAGGTGGGGCTGCATCAAGACTGATGGCAGGGCAACTTTTTTGTCAGGGCCAGGATTGGGGCTGCTGGGCTGCGGTTCGGGCCCCGCCTGATGCGAGATTTAGGGTTAGGGTTAGGGTTAGGTTTAGGAGAGAGAGAAAGCGTAGAGGCCGAGGTGGAGTGGGGTTGCAAAGGGCATGCGAAAGGAAAGGTGGGGCTGCATCAAGACTGATGGCAGGGCAACTTTTTTGTCAGGGCCAGGAATGGGGCTGCTGGGCTGTGTTTCGGGCCCCGCCTGAGGCGAGATTTAGGGTTAGGGTTCGGGTTAGGGTTAGGGTTAGGAGAGAGAGAAAGCGTAGAGGCCGAGGTGGAGTGGGGCTGCAAAGGGCATGCGAAAGGAAAGGTGGGGCTGCATCAAGACTGATGGCAGGGCAACTTTTTTGTCAGGGCCAGGATTGGGGCTGCTGGGCTGCGGTTCGGGCACCGCCTGATGCGAGATTTAGGGTTAGGGTTAGGGTTAGGTTTAGGAGAGAGAGAAAGCGTAGAGGCCGAGGTGGAGTGGGGCTGCAAAGGGCATGCGAAAAGAAAGGTGGGGCTGCATCAAGACTGATGGCAGGGCAACTTTTTTGTCAGGGCCAGGAATGGGGCTGCTGGGCTGTGTTTCGGGCCCCGCCTGAGGCAAGATTTAGGGTTAGGGTTCGGGTTAGGGTTAGGGTTAGGAGAGAGAGAAAGCGTAGAGGCCCAGGTGTAGTGGGGCTGCAAAGGGCATGCGAAAGGAAAGGTGGGGCTGCATCAAGACTGATGGCAGGGCAACTTTTTTGTCAGGGCCAGGAATGGGGCTGCTGGGCTGCGGTTCGGGCCCTGTCTGAGGCGAGATTTAGGGTTAGGGTTAGGGTTAGGGTTAGGGTTAGGTTTAGGGGAGAGAGAAAGCGTAGAGGCCGAGGTGGAGTGGGGCTGCAAAGGGCATGTGAAAGGAAAGGTGGGGCTGCATCAAGACTGATGGCAGGGCAACTTTTTTGTCAGGGCCAGGAATGGGGCTGCTGGGCTGTGTTTCCGGACCTGCCTGAGGCGAGATTTAGAGTCAGGGTTAGGGTTAGGGTTAGGGTTAGGTTTAGGAGAGAGAGAAAGCACAGAGGCCGAGGTGGAGTGGGGCTGCAAAGGGCATGCGAAAGGAAAGGTGGGGCTGCATCAAGACTGATGGCAGGGCAACTTTTTTGTCAGGGCCAGGAATGGGGCTGCTGGGCTGCGGTTCGGGTGCTGCCTCAGGTGAGATTTAGGGTTAGGGTTAGGGTTAGGGTTAGGGTTAGGAGAGATAGAAAGCTTAGAGGCCCAGGTGGAGTAGGACTGCAAAGGGCATGCGAAAGGAAAGGTGGGGCTGCCTCAAGACTGATGGCAGGGCAACTTTTTTGTCAGGGCCAGGAATGGGGCTGCTAGGCTGTAGTTCGGGCCCCGCCTGAGGCGAGATTTAGGGTTAGGGGTAGGGTTAGGGTTAGGGTTAGGAGAGAGAGAAAGCGTAGAGGCCGAGGTGGAGTGGGGCTGCAAAGGGCATGCGAAAGGAAAGGTGGGGCTGCATCAAGACTGATGGCAGGGCAACTTTTTTGTCAGGGCCAGGAATGGGGCTGCTGGGCTGTGGTTCGGGCCCCGCCTGAGGCGGGATTTAGGATTAGGGTTAGGGTTAGGGTTAGGAGAGAGAGAAAGCGTAGAGGCCGAGGTGGAGTGGGGCTGCAAAGGGCATGCGAAAGGAAAGGTGGGGCTGCATCAAGACTGATGGCAGGGCAACTTTTTTGTCAGGGCCAGGAATGGGGCTGCTGGGCTGCAGTTTGGGCCCCGCCTGAGGCGAGATTTAGGGTTAGGGTTAGGGTTAGGGTTAGGAGAGAGAGAAAGCGTAGAGGCCGAGGTGGAGTGGGGCTGCAAAGGGCATGCGAAAGGAAAGGTGGGGCTGCATCAAGACTGATGGCAGGGCAACTTTTTTGTCAGGGCCAGGAAAGGGTCTGCTGGGCTGCGGTTCGGGCCCCGCCTGAGGCGAGATTTAGGGTTAGGGTTAGGGTTAGGGTTAGGGTTAGGAGAGAGAGAAAGCGTAGAGGCCGAGGTGGAGTGGGGCTGCAAAGGGCATGCGAAAGGAAAGTTAGGGCTGCATCAAGACTGATGGCAGGGCAACTTCTTTGTCAGGGCCAGGAATGGGGCTGCTGGGCTGTGGTTTGGGCCCCGCCTGAGGCGAGATTTAGGGTTAGGGTTAGGGTTAGGGTTAGGGTTAGGGTTAGGTTTATGAGAGAGGGATAGCGTAGAGGCCGAGGTGGAGTGGGGCTGCAAAGGGCATGCGAAAGGAAAGGTGGGGCTGCATCAAGACTGATGGCAGGGCAACCTTTTTGTCAGGGCCAGGAATGGGGCTGCTGGGCTGCGGTTCGGGCCCCACCTGAGGCGAGATTTAGAGCTAGGATTGGGGTTAGGGTTAGGGTTAGGAGAGAGAGAAAGCGTAGAGGCCGAGGTGGAGTGGGGCTGCAAAGGGCATACGAAAGGAAAGGTGTGGCTGCAGGAAGAGTAATGGCAGGGCAACTTTTTTGTCAGGGCAAGGAATGGGGCTGCTGGGCTGCCATTTTTGCCTCTCCTGAGGCGAGATTTAGGATTAGGCTTAGGGTTGAGGTTAGGGTTAGGGTTAGGAGAGAGGAAAGCGTAGAGGCCGAGGTGGAGTGGGGCTGCAAAGGGCATGCTGAGGGAAAGTTGGGGCTGCATCAAGACTGATGGCAGGGCAACTTTTTTGTCAGGGCCAGGAATGGGGCTGCTGGGCTGCGGTTCGGGTGCTTGCTAAGGCGAGATTTAGGGTTAGAGTGAGGGTTAGGGTTAGGAGAGAGAGAAAGCGTAGAGGCCGAGGTGGAGTGGGGCTGCAAAGGGCATGCGAAAGGAAAGGTGGGGCTGCATCAAGACTGATGGCAGGGCAACTTTTTTGTCAGGGCCAGGAATGGGGCTGCTGGGCTGCGGTTCGGGCCCCACCTGATGCGAGATTTAGGGTTAGGGTTAGGGTTAGGGTTAGGGTTAGGGTTAGGAGAGGGAGAAAGCGTAGAGGCCGAGGTGGAGTGGGGCTGCAAAGGGCATGCGAAAGGAAAGGTGGGGCTGCATCAAGACTGATGGCAGGGCAACTTTTTTGTCAGGGCCAGGATTGGGGCTGCTGGGCTGCGGTTCGGGCCCCGCCTGAGGCGAGATTTAGGGTTAGGGTTAGGGTTAGGGTTAGGAGAGAGAGAAAGCGTAGAGGCCGAGGTGGAGTGGGGCTGCAAAGGACAAGCGAAAGGAAAGTTGGGGCTGCATCAAGACTGATGGCAGGGCAACTTTTTTGTCAGGGCCAGGATTGGGGCTGCTGGGCTGCGTTTCGGGCCCCGCCTGAGGCGAGATTTAGGGTTAGGGTTCGGGTTAGGGTTAGGATTAGGGTTAGGGTTAGGAGAGAGAGAAAGCGTAGAGGCCCAGGTGGAGTGGGGCTGCAAAGGACATGCGAAAGGAAAGGTGGGGCTGCATCAAGACTGATGGCAGGGCAACTTTTTTGTCAGGGCCAGGAATGGGGCTGCTGGGCTGCAGTTCGGGCCCCGCCTGAGGCGAGATTTAGGGTTAGGGTTAGGGTTAGGGTTAGGGTTAGGGTTAGGGTTAGGAGAGAGAGAAAGCGTAGAGGCCCAGGTGGAGTGGGGCTGCAAAGGGCATGCGATGGGAAAGGTGGGGCTGCATCAAGACTGATGGCAGGGCAACTTTTTTGTCAGGGCCAGGAATGGGGCTGCTGGGCTGTGGTTTGGGCCCTGCCTGAGGCGAGATTTAGGGTTAGGGTTAGGGTTAGGGTTAGGGTTAGGGTTAGGAGAGAGAGAAAGGGTAGAGGCCGAGGTGGAGTGGGGCTGCAAAGGGCATGCGAAAGGAAAGGTGGGGCTGCATCAAGACTGATGGCAGGGCAAGTTTTTTGTCAGGGCCAGGATTGGGGCTGCTGGGCTGCGGTTCGGGCCCCGCCTGATGCGAGATTTAGGGTTAGGGTTAGGGTTAGGTTTAGGAGAGAGAGAAAGCGTAGAGGCCGAGGTGGAGTGGGGCTGCAAAGGGCATGCGAAAGGAAAGGTGGGGCTGCATCAAGACTGATGGCAGGGCAACTTTTTTGTCAGGGCCAGGATTGGGGCTGCTGGGCTGCGGTTCGGGCCCCGCCTGATGCGAGATTTAGGGTTAGGGTTAGGGTTAGGTTTAGGAGAGAGAGAAAGCGTAGAGGCCGAGGTGGAGTGGGGTTGCAAAGGGCATGCGAAAGGAAAGGTGGGGCTGCATCAAGACTGATGGCAGGGCAACTTTTTTGTCAGGGCCAGGAATGGGGCTGCTGGGCTGCGGTTCGGGCCCCGCCTGAGGCAAGATTTAGGGTTAGGGTTCGGGTTAGGGTTAGGGTTAGGAGAGAGAGAAAGCGTAGAGGCCCAGGTGTAGTGGGGCTGCAAAGGGCATGCGAAAGGAAAGGTGGGGCTGCATCAAGACTGATGGCAGGGCAACTTTTTTGTCAGGGCCAGGAATGGGGCTGCTGGGCTGCGGTTCGGGCCCTGTCTGAGGCGAGATTTAGGGTTAGGGTTAGGGTTAGGGTTAGGGTTAGGTTTAGGGGAGAGAGAAAGCGTAGAGGCCGAGGTGGAGTGGGGCTGCAAAGGGCATGTGAAAGGAAAGGTGGGGCTGCATCAAGACTGATGGCAGGGCAACTTTTTTGTCAGGGCCAGGAATGGGGCTGCTGGGCTGTGTTTCCGGACCTGCCTGAGGCGAGATTTAGGGTCAGGGTTAGGGTTAGGGTTAGGGTTAGGTTTAGGAGAGAGAAAAAGCACAGAGGCCGAGGTGGAGTGGGGCTGCAAAGGGCATGCGAAAGGAAAGGTGGGGCTGCATCAAGACTGATGGCAGGGCAACTTTTTTGTCAGGGCCAGGAATGGGGCTGCTGGGCTGCGGTTCGGGTGCTGCCTCAGGTGAGATTTAGGGTTAGGGTTAGGGTTAGGGTTAGGGTTAGGAGAGATAGAAAGCTTAGAGGCCCAGGTGGAGTAGGACTGCAAAGGGCATGCGAAAGGAAAGGTGGGGCTGCCTCAAGACTGATGGCAGGGCAACTTTTTTGTCAGGGCCAGGAATGGGGCTGCTAGGCTGTAGTTCGGGCCCCGCCTGAGGCGAGATTTAGGGTTAGGGGTAGGGTTAGGGTTAGGGTTAGGAGAGAGAGAAAGCGTAGAGGCCGAGGTGGAGTGGGGCTGCAAAGGGCATGCGAAAGGAAAGGTGGGGCTGCATCAAGACTGATGGCAGGGCAACTTTTTTGTCAGGGCCAGGAATGGGGCTGCTGGGCTGTGGTTCGGGCCCCGCCTGAGGCGGGATTTAGGATTAGGGTTAGGGTTAGGGTTAGGAGAGAGAGAAAGCGTAGAGGCCGAGGTGGAGTGGGGCTGCAAAGGGCATGCGAAAGGAAAGGTGGGGCTGCATCAAGACTGATGGCAGGGCAACTTTTTTGTCAGGGCCAGGAATGGGGCTGCTGGGCTGCAGTTTGGGCCCCGCCTGAGGCGAGATTTAGGGTTAGGGTTAGGGTTAGGGTTAGGAGAGAGAGAAAGCGTAGAGGCCGAGGTGGAGTGGGGCTGCAAAGGGCATGCGAAAGGAAAGGTGGGGCTGCATCAAGACTGATGGCAGGGCAACTTTTTTGTCAGGGCCAGGAAAGGGTCTGCTGGGCTGCGGTTCGGGCCCCGCCTGAGGCGAGATTTAGGGTTAGGGTTAGGGTTAGGGTTAGGGTTAGGAGAGAGAGAAAGCGTAGAGGCCGAGGTGGAGTGGGGCTGCAAAGGGCATGCGAAAGGAAAGTTAGGGCTGCATCAAGACTGATGGCAGGGCAACTTCTTTGTCAGGGCCAGGAATGGGGCTGCTGGGCTGCGGTTTGGGCCCCGCCTGAGGCGAGATTTAGGGTTAGGGTTAGGGTTAGGGTTAGGGTTAGGGTTAGGTTTATGAGAGAGGGAAAGCGTAGAGGCCAAGGTGGAGTGGGGCTGCAAAGGGCATGCGAAAGGAAAGGTGGGGCTGCATCAAGACTGATGGCAGGGCAACTTCTTTGTCAGGGCCAGGAATGGGGCTGCTGGGCTGTGGTTCGGGCCCCGCCTGAGGCGAGATTTAGGGTTAGGGTTAGGGTTAGGGTTAGGGTTAGGAGAGAGAGAAAGCGTAGAGGCCGAGGTGGAGTGGGGCTGCAAAGGATATGCAGAAGAAAACGTGGGGCTGCATCAAGACTGATGGCAGGGCAACCTTTTTGTCAGGGCCAGGAATGGGGCTGCTGGGCTGCGGTTCGGGCCCCACCTGAGGCGAGATTTAGGGTTAGGGTTAGGGTTAGGGTTAGGGTTAGGAGAGAGAGAAAGCGTAGAGGCCCAGGTGGAGTGGGGCTGCAAAGGGCATGCAAAAGGAAAGGTGGGTCTGCATCAAGACTGATGGCAGGGCAACTTTTTTGTCAGGGCCAGGATTGGGGCTGCTGGGCTGCGGTTCGGGCCCCGCCTGAGGCGAGATTTAGGGTTAGGGTTAGGCGAGAGAGAAAGCGTAGAGGCCGAGGTGGAGTGGGGCTGCAAAGGACATGCTGAGGGAAAGTTGGGGCTGCATCAAGACTGATGGCAGGGCAACTTTTTTGTCAGGGCCAGGAATGGGGCTGCTGGGCTGCGGTTCGGGCCCCGCCTGAGGCGAGATTTAGGGTTAGGGTTAGGGTTAGGGTTAGGGTTAGGAGAGAGAGAAAGCGTAGAGGCCGAGGTGGAGTGGGGCTGCAAAGGGCATGCGAAAGGAAAGGTGGGGCTGCATCAAGACTGATGGCAGGGCAACTTTTTTGTCAGGGCCAGGAATGGGGCTGCTGGGCTGCAGTTTGGGCCCCACGTGAGGCGAGATTTAGGGTTAGGGTTATGGTTATGGTTAGGGTTATGGTTAAGGTTATGGTTAGGGGAGAGAGAAAGCGTAGAGGCCGAGGTGGAGTGGGGCTGCAAAGGGCATGCGAAAGGAAAGGTGGGGCTGCATCAAGACTGATGGCAGGGCAACTTTTTTGTCAGGGCCAGGAATGGGGCTGCTGGGCTGCGGTTCGGGCCCCGCCTGATGCGAGATTTAGAGCTAGGACTGGGGTTAGGGTTAGGGTTAGTAGAGAGAGAAAGCGTAGAGGCCCAGGTGGAGTGGGGCTGCAAAGGGCATGCGAAAGGAAATGTGGGGCTGCATCAAGACTGATGGCAGGGCAACTTTTTTGTCAGGGCCAGGAATGGGGCTGCTGGGCTGCAGTTCGGGCCCCGCCTGAGGCGAGATTTAGGGTTAGGGTTAGGGTTAGGGTTAGGGTTAGGGTTAGGGTTAGGAGAGAGAGAAAGCGTAGAGGCCGAGGTGGAGTGGGGCTGCAAAGGGCATGCGAAAGGAAAGCTGGGGCTGCATCAAGACTGATGGCAGGGCAACTTTTTTGTCAGGGCCAGGAATGGGGCTGCTGGGCTGCGGTTCGGGCCCTGCCTGAGGCGAGATTTAGGGTTAGGGTTAGGGTTAGGGTTAGGAGAGAGAGAAAGCGTAGAGGCCGAGGTGGAGTGGGGCTGCAAAGGGCATGCGAAAGGAAAGGTGGGGCTGCATCAAGACTGATGGCAGGGCAACTTTTTTGTCAGGGCCAGGAATGGGGCTGCTGGGCTGCGGTTCGGGCCCCGCCTGAGGCGAGATTTAGGGTTAGGGTTAGGGTTAGGGTTAGGGTTAGGAGAGAGAGAAAGCGTAGAGGCCGAGGTGGAGTGGGGCTGCAAAGGGCATGCGAAAGGAAAGGTGGGGCTGCATCAAGACTGATGGCAGGGCAACTTTTTTGTCAGGGCCAGGAATGGGGCTGCTGGGCTGCGGTTCGGGCCCCGCCTGAGGCGAGATTTAGGGTTAGGGTTAGGGTTAGGTTTAGGAGAGAGAGAAAGCGTAGAGGCCGAGGTGGAGTGGGGCTGCAAAGGGCATGTGAAAGGAAAGGTGGGGCTGCATCAAGACTGATGGCAGGGCAACTTTTTTGTCAGGGCCAGGAATGGGGCTGCTGGGCTGCGGTTCGGGCCCCGCCTGATGCGAGATTTAGGGTTAGGGTTAGGGTTAGGGTTAGGGTTAGGGTTAGGAGAGAGAGAAAGCGTAGAGGCCGAGGTGGAGTGGGGCTGCAAAGGACATGCTGAGGGAAAGTTGGGGCTGCATCAAGACTGATGGCAGGGCAACTTTTTTGTCAGGGCCAGGAATGGGGCTGCTGGGATGCGGTTCGGGCCCCGCCTGAGGCGAGATTTAGGGTTAGGGTTAGGGTTAGGGTTAGGGTTAGGAGAGAGAGAAAGCGTAGAGGCCGAGGTGGAGTGGGGCTGCAAAGGGCATGCGAAAGGAAAGGTGGGGCTGCATCAAGACTGATGGCAGGGCAAGTTTTTTGTCAGGGCCAGGAATGGGGCTGCTGGGCTGCAGTTCGGGCCCCGCCTGAGGCGAGATTTAGGGTTAGGGTTAGGGTTAGGGTTAGGAGAGAGAGAAAGCGTAGAGGCCGAGGTGGAGTGGGGCTGCAAAGGGCATGCGAAAGGAAAGGTGGGTCTGCATCAAGACTGATGGCAGGGCAACTTTTTTGTCAGGGCCAGGAATGGGGCTGCTGGGCTGTGGTTTGGGCCCCGCCTGAGGCGAGATTTAGGGTTAGGGTTAGGGTTAGGGTTAGGGTTAGGAGAGAGAGAAAGAAAGCGTAGAGGCCAAGGTGGAATGGGGCTGCAAAGGGCATGCGAAAGGAAAGTTGGGGCTGCATCAAGACTGATGGCAGGGCAACTTTTTTGTCAGGGCCAGGAATGGGGCTACTGGGCTGCGGTTCGGGCCCCACCTGAGGCGAGATTTAGGGTTAGGGTTAGGGTTAGGGTTAGGAGAGAGAGAAAGCGTAGAGGCCGAGGTGGAGTGGGGCTGCAAAGGGCATGCGAAAGGAAAGGTGGGGCTGCATCAAGACTGATGGCAGGGCAACTTTTTTGTCAGGGCCAGGAATGGGGCTACTGGGCTGCGGTTCGGGCCCCACCTGAGGCGAGATTTAGGGTTAGGGTTAGGGTTAGGGTTAGGAGAGAGAGAAAGCGTAGAGGCCGAGGTGGAGTGGGGCTGCAAAGGGCATGTGAAAGGAAAGGTGGGTCTGCATCAAGACTGATGGCAGGGCAACTTTTTTGTCAGGGCCAGGAATGGGGCTGCTGGGCTGTGGTTCGGGCCCCGCCTGAGGCGAGATTTAGGGTTAGGGTTAGGGTTAGGGTTAGGGTTAGTAGAGAGAGAAAGCGTAGAGGCTGAGGTGGAGTGGGGCTGCAAAGGGCATGCGAAAGGAAAGGTGGGGCTGCATCAAGACTGATGGCAGGGCAACTTTTTTGTCAGGGCCAGGAATGGGGCTGCTGGGCTGCAGTTCGGGCCCCACCTGAGGCGAGATTTAGGGTTAGGGTTAGGGTTAGGGTTAGGGTTAGGGTTAGGAGAGAGAGAAAGCGTAGAGGCCGAGGTGGAGTGGGGCTGCAAAGGGCATGCGAAAGGAAAGGTGGGGCTGCATCAAGACTGATGGCAGGGCAACTTTTTTGTCAGGGCCAGGATTGGGGCTGCTGGGCTGCAGTTTGGGCCTGGCCTGATGCGAGATTTAGGGTTAGGGTTAGGGTTAGGGTTAGGGTTAGGAGAGAGAGAAAGCGTAGAGGCCGAGGTGGAGTGGGGCTGCAAAGGGCATGCGAAAGGAAAGGTGGGGCTGCATCAAGACTGATGGCAGGGCAACTTTTTTGTCAGGGCCAGGAATGGGGCTGCTGGGCTGCAGTTCGGGCCCCGCCTGAGGCGAGATTTAGGGTTAGGGTTAGGGTTAGGTTTAGGAGAGAGAGAAAGCGTAGAGGCCGAGGTGGAGTGGGGTTGCAAAGGGCATGCGAAAGGAAAGGTGGGGCTGCATCAAGACTGATGGCAGGGCAACTTCTTTGTCAGGGCCAGGAATGGGGCTGCTGGGCTGCAGTTCGGGCCCCGCCTGAGGCGAGATTTAGGGTTAGGGTTCGGGTTAGGGTTAGGATTAGGGTTAGGGTTAGGAGAGAGAGAAAGCGTAGAGGCCCAGGTGGAGTGGGGCTGCAAAGGACATGCGAAAGGAAAGGTGGGGCTGCATCAAGACTGATGGCAGGGCAACTTTTTTGTCAGGGCCAAGAATGGGGCTGCTGGGCTGCGGTTTGGGCCCCGCCTGAGGCGAGATTTAGGGTTAGGGTTAGGGGTAGGGATAGGAGAGAGATAAAGGGTAGAGGCCGAGGTGGAGTGGGGCTGCAAAGGGCATGTGAAAGGAAAGGTGGGGCGGCAGGAAGAGTGATGGCAGGGCAACTTTTTTGTCAGGGCCAGGAATGGGGCTGCTGGGCTGCGGTTCGGGTGCTGCCTGAGGTGAGAGTTAGGGTTAGGCTTAGGCTTAGGCTTAGGCTTAGGCTTAGGCTTAGTCTTAGGCTTAGGAGAGAGGGAAAGCGTAGAGGCCGAGGTGGAGTGGGGCTGCAAAGGGCATGCGAAAGGAAAGTGGGGCTGCATCAAGACTGATGGCAGGGCAACTTCTTTGTCAGGGCCAGGAATGGGGCTGCCGGGCTGCAGTTTGGGCCTGGCCTGAGGCGAGATTTAGGGTTAGGGTTAGGGTTAGGGTTAGGGTTAGGAGAGAGAGAAAGCGTAGAGGCCGAGGTGGAGTGGGGCTGCAAAGGGCATGCGAAAGGAAAGGTGGGGCTGCATCAAGACTGATGGCAGGGCAACTTTTTTGTCAGGGCCAGGAATGGGGCTGCTGGGCTGCGGTTCGGGTGCTGCCTGAGGGGAGATTTAGGGTTAGGGTTAGGGTTAGGGTTAGGGTTAGGTTTAGGAGAGAGGGAAAGCGTAGAGGCCAAGGTGGAGTGGGGCTGCAAAGGGCATGCGAAAGGAAAGGTGGGGCTGCATCAAGACTGATGGCAGGGCAACTTCTTTGTCAGGGCCAGGAATGGGGCTGCTGGGCTGTGGTTTGGGCCCCGCCTGAGGCGAGATTTAGGGTTAGGGTTAGGGTTCGGGTTAGGGTTAGGATTAGGAGAGAGAGAAAGCGTAGAGGCCGAGGTGGAGTGGGGCTGCAAAGGATATGCAGAAGGAAACGTGGGTCTGCATCAAGACTGATGGCAGGGCAACCTTTTTGTCAGGGCCAGGAATGGGGCTGCTGGGCTGCGGTTCGGGCCCCACCTGAGGCGAGATTTAGAGCTAGGATTGGGGTTAGGGTTAGGGTTAGGAGAGAGAGAAAGCGTAGAGGCCGAGGTGGAGTGGGACTGCAAAGGGCATACGAAAGGAAAGGTGTGGCTGCAGGAAGAGTAATGGCAGGGCAACTTTTTTGTCAGGGCAAGGAATGGGGCTGCTGGGCTGCCATTTTTGCCTCTCCTGAGGCGAGGTTTAGGATTAGGCTTAGGGTTGAGGTTAGGGTTAGGGTTAGGAGAGAGGAAAGCGTAGAGGCCGAGGTGGAGTGGGGCTGCAAAGGGCATGCTGAGGGAAAGTTGGGGCTGCATCAAGACTGATGGCAGGGCAACTTTTTTGTCAGGGCCAGGAATGGGGCTGCTGGGCTGCGGTTCGGGTGCTTGCTAAGGCGAGATTTAGGGTTAGAGTGAGGGTTAGGGTTAGGAGAGAGAGAAAGCGTAGAGGCCGAGGTGGAGTGGGGCTGCAAAGGGCATGCGAAAGGAAAGGTGGGGCTGCATCAAGACTGATGGCAGGGCAACTTTTTTGTCAGGGCCAGGATTGGGGCTGCTGGGCTGCGGTTCGGGCCCCGCCTGAGGCGAGATTTAGGGTTAGGGTTAGGGTTAGGGTTAGGAGAGGGAGAAAGCGTAGAGGCCGAGGTGGAGTGGGGCTGCAAAGGACAAGCGAAAGGAAAGTTGGGGCTGCATCAAGACTGATGGCAGGGCAACTTTTTTGTCAGGGCCAGGATTGGGGCTGCTGGGCTGCGTTTCGGGCCCCGCCTGAGGCGAGATTTAGGGTTAGGGTTCGGGTTAGGGTTAGGATTAGGGTTAGGGTTAGGAGAGAGAGAAAGCGTAGAGGCCCAGGTGGAGTGGGGCTGCAAAGGACATGCGAAAGGAAAGGTGGGGCTGCATCAAGACTGATGGCAGGGCAACTTTTTTGTCAGGGCCAGGAATGGGGCTGCTGCGCTGCAGTTCGGGCCCCGCCTGAGGCGAGATTTAGGGTTAGGGTTAGGGTTAGGGTTAGGGTTAGGGTTAGGAGAGAGAGAAAGCGTAGAGGCCGAGGTGGAGTGGGGCTGCAAAGGGCATGCGATGGGAAAGGTGGGGCTGCATCAAGACTGATGGCAGGGCAACTTTTTTGTCAGGGCCAGGAATGGGGCTGCTGGGCTGTGGTTTGGGCCCTGCCTGAGGCGAGATTTAGGGTTAGGGTTAGGGTTAGGGTTAGGGTTAGGGTTAGGGTTAGGGTTAGGGTTAGGAGAGAGAGAAAGCGTAGAGGCCGAGGTGGAGTGGGGCTGCAAAGGGCATGCGAAAGGAAAGGTGGGGCTGCATCAAGACTGATGGCAGGGCAACTTTTTTGTCAGGGCCAGGATTGGGGCTGCTGGGCTGCGGTTCGGGCCCCGCCTGATGCGAGATTTAGGGTTAGGGTTAGGGTTAGGTTTAGGAGAGAGAGAAAGCGTAGAGGCCGAGGTGGAGTGGGGCTGCAAAGGGCATGCGAAAGGAAAGGTGGGGCTGCATCAAGACTGATGGCAGGGCAACTTCTTTGTCAGGGCCAGGATTGGGGCTGCTGGGCTGCGGTTCGGGCCCCGCCTGATGCGAGATTTAGGGTTAGGGTTAGGGTTAGGTTTAGGAGAGAGAGAAAGCGTAGAGGCCGAGGTGGAGTGGGGTTGCAAAAGGCATGCGAAAGGAAAGGTGGGGCTGCATCAAGACTGATGGCAGGGCAACTTTTTTGTCAGGGCCAGGAATGGGGCTGCTGGGCTGTGTTTCGGGCCCCGCCTGAGGCGAGATTTAGGGTTCGGGTTAGGGTTAGGGTTAGGAGAGAGAGAAAGCGTAGAGGCCGAGGTGGAGTGGGGCTGCAAAGGGCATGCGAAAGGAAAGGTGGGGCTGCATCAAGACTGATGGCAGGGCAACTTTTTTGTCAGGGCCAGGAATGGGGCTGCTGGGCTGCGGTTCGGGCACCGCCTGATGCGAGATTTAGGGTTAGGGTTAGGGTTAGGTTTAGGAGAGAGAGAAAGCGTAGAGGCCGAGGTGGAGTGGGGCTGCAAAGGATATGCAGAAGAAAACGTGGGGCTGCATCAAGACTGATGGCAGGGCAACCTTTTTGTCAGGGCCAGGAATGGGGCTGCTGGGCTGCGGTTCGGGCCCCACCTGAGGCGAGATTTAGGGTTAGGGTTAGGGTTAGGGTTAGGGTTAGGAGAGAGAGAAAGCGTAGAGGCCCAGGTGGAGTGGGGCTGCAAAGGGCATGCAAAAGGAAAGGTGGGTCTGCATCAAGACTGATGGCAGGGCAACTTTTTTGTCAGGGCCAGGATTGGGGCTGCTGGGCTGCGGTTCGGGCCCCGCCTGAGGCGAGATTTAGGGTTAGGGTTAGGCGAGAGAGAAAGCGTAGAGGCCGAGGTGGAGTGGGGCTGCAAAGGACATGCTGAGGGAAAGTTGGGGCTGCATCAAGACTGATGGCAGGGCAACTTTTTTGTCAGGGCCAGGAACGGGGCTGCTGGGCTGCGGTTCGGGCCCCGCCTGATGCGAGATTTAGGGTTAGGGTTAGGGTTAGGGTTAGGGTTAGGAGAGAGAGAAAGCGTAGAGGCCGAGGTGGAGTGGGGCTGCAAAGGGCATGCGAAAGGAAAGGTGGGGCTGCATCAAGACTGATGGCAGGGCAACTTTTTTGTCAGGGCCAGGAATGGGGCTGCTGGGCTGCGGTTCGGGCCCCGCCTGATGCGAGATTTAGGGTTAGGGTTAGGGTTAGGGTTAGGAGAGAGAGAAAGCGTAGAGGCCGAGGTGGAGTGGGGCTGCAAAGGGCATGTGAAAGGAAAGGTGGGGCTGCATCAAGACTGATGGCAGGGCAACTTTTTTGTCAGGGCCAGGAATGGGGCTGCTGGGCTGCGGTTCGGGCCCCGCCTGATGCGAGATTTAGGGTTAGGGTTAGGGTTAGGGTTAGGGTTAGGGTTAGGAGAGAGAGAAAGCGTAGAGGCCGAGGTGGAGTGGGGCTGCAAAGGACATGCTGAGGGAAAGTTGGGGCTGCATCAAGACTGATGGCAGGGCAACTTTTTTGTCAGGGCCAGGAATGGGGCTGCTGGGATGCGGTTCGGGCCCCGCCTGAGGCGAGATTTAGGGTTAGGGTTAGGGTTAGGGTTAGGGTTAGGAGAGAGAGAAAGCGTAGAGGCCGAGGTGGAGTGGGGCTGCAAAGGGCATGCGAAAGGAAAGGTGGGTCTGCATCAAGACTGATGGCAGGGCAACTTTTTTGTCAGGGCCAGGAATGGGGCTGCTGGGCTGTGGTTTGGGCCCCGCCTGAGGCGAGATTTAGGGTTAGGGTTAGGGTTAGGGTTAGGGTTAGGAGAGAGAGAAAGAAAGCGTAGAGGCCAAGGTGGAATGGGGCTGCAAAGGGCATGCGAAAGGAAAGTTGGGGCTGCATCAAGACTGATGGCAGGGCAACTTTTTTGTCAGGGCCAGGAATGGGGCTGCTGGGCTGTGGTTCGGGCCCCGCCTGAGGCGAGATTTAGGGTTAGGGTTAGGCTTAGGGTTAGGGTTAGGGTTAGGGTTAGGGTTAGGAGAGAGAGAAAGCGTAGAGGCCGAGGTGGAGTGGGGCTGCAAAGGGCATGTGAAAGGAAAGGTGGGGCTGCATCAAGACTGATGGCAGGGCAACTTTTTTGTCAGGGCTAGGATTGGGGCTGCTGGGCTGCGGTTCGGGCCCCGCCTGATGCGAGATTTAGGGTTAGGGTTAGGGTTAGGTTTAGGAGAGAGAGAAAGCGTAGAGGCCGAGGTGGAGTGGGGCTGCAAAGGGCATGCGAAAGGAAAGGTGGGGCTGCATCAAGACTGATGGCAGGGCAACTTTTTTGTCAGGGCCAGGATTGGGGCTGCTGTGCTGCGGTTCGGGCCCCGCCTGAGGCGAGATTTAGGGTTAGGGTTAGGGTTAGGGTTAGGGTTAGTAGAGAGAGAAAGCGTAGAGGCTGAGGTGGAGTGGGGCTGCAAAGGGCATGCGAAAGGAAAGGTGGGGCTGCATCAAGACTGATGGCAGGGCAACTTTTTTGTCAGGGCCAGGAATGGGGCTGCTGGGCTGCAGTTCGGGCCCCACCTGAGGCGAGATTTAGGGTTAGGGTTAGGGTTAGGGTTAGGGTTAGGGTTAGGAGAGAGAGAAAGCGTAGAGGCCGAGGTGGAGTGGGGCTGCAAAGGGCATGCGAAAGGAAAGGTGGGGCTGCATCAAGACTGATGGCAGGGCAACTTTTTTGTCAGGGCCAGGATTGGGGCTGCTGGGCTGCAGTTTGGGCCTGGCCTGATGCGAGATTTAGGGTTAGGGTTAGGGTTAGGGTTAGGGTTAGGAGAGAGAGAAAGCGTAGAGGCCGAGGTGGAGTGGGGCTGCAAAGGGCATGCGAAAGGAAAGGTGGGGCTGCATCAAGACTGATGGCAGGGCAACTTTTTTGTCAGGGCCAGGAATGGGGCTGCTGGGCTGCAGTTCGGGCCCCGCCTGAGGCGAGATTTAGGGTTAGGGTTAGGGTTAGGTTTAGGAGAGAGAGAAAGCGTAGAGGCCGAGGTGGAGTGGGGTTGCAAAGGGCATGCGAAAGGAAAGGTGGGGCTGCATCAAGACTGATGGCAGGGCAACTTCTTTGTCAGGGCCAGGAATGGGGCTGCTGGGCTGCAGTTTGGGCCTGGCCTGATGCGAGATTTAGGGTTAGGGTTAGGGTTAGGGTTAGGAGAGAGAGAAAGCGTAGAGGCCGAGGTGGAGTGGGGCTGCAAAGGGCATGTGAAAGGAAAGGTGGGTCTGCATCAAGACTGATGGCAGGGCAACTTTTTTGTCAGGGCCAGGAATGGGGCTGCTGGGCTGCAGTTTGGGCCCCGCCTGAGGCGAGATTTAGGGTTAGGGTTCGGGTTTGGGTTAGGGTTAGGGTTAGGAGAGAGGGAAAGCGTAGAGGCCGAGGTGGAGTGGGGCTGCAAAGGGCATGTGAAAGGAAAGGTGGGTCTGCATCAAGACTGATGGCAGGGCAACTTTTTTGTCAGGGCCAGGAATGGGGCTGCTGGGCTGTGTTTCGGGCCCCGCCTGAGGCGAGATTTAGGGTTAGGGTTCGGGTTAGGGTTAGGGTTAGGGTTAGGGTTAGGAGAGGGAGAAAGCGTAGAGGCCAAGGTGGAGTGGGGCTGCAAAGGGCATGCGAAAGGAAAGGTGGGGCTGCATTAAGACTGATGGCAGGGCAACTTTTTTGTCAGGGCCAGGAATGGGGCTGCTGGGCTGCAGTTCGGGCCCCGCCTGAGGCGAGATTTAGGGTTAGGGTTAGGGTTAGGTTTAGGAGAGAGAGAAAGCGTAGAGGCCGAGGTGGAGTGGGGTTGCAAAGGGCATGCGAAAGGAAAGGTGGGGCTGCATCAAGACTGATGGCAGGGCAACTTTTTTGTCAGGGCCAGGAATGGGGCTGCTGGGCTGTGGTTCGGGCCCCGCCTGAGGCGAGATTTAGGGTTAGGGTTAGGGTTAGGAGAGAGAGAAAGCGTAGAGGCCGCGGTGGAGTGGGGCTGCAAAGGGCATGCGAAAGGAAAGGTGGGGCTGCATCAAGACTGATGGCAGGGCAACTTTTTTGTCAGGGCCAGGAATGGGGCTGCTGGGCTGCAGTTTGGGCCTGGCCTGAGGCGAGATTTAGGGTTAGGGTTAGGGTTAGGGTTAGGAGAGAGAGAAAGCGTAGAGGCCGAGGTGGAGTGGGGCTGCAAAGGACAAGCGAAAGGAAATTTGGGGCTGCATCAAGACTGATGGCAGGGCAACTTTTTTGTCAGGGCCAGGAATGGGGCTGCTGGGCTGCGGTTTGGGCCCCGCCTGAGGCGAGATTTAGAGCTAGGATTGGGGTTAGGGTTAGGGTTAGGGTTAGTAGAGAGAGAAAGCGTAGAGGCCAAGGTGGAGTGGGGCTGCAAAGGGCATGCGAAAGGAAAGGTGGGGCTGCATCAAGACTGATGGCAGGGCAACTTTTTTGTCAGGGCCAGGATTGGGGCTGCTGGGCTGCGGTTCGGGCCCCGCCTGATGCGAGATTTAGGGTTAGGGTTAGGGTTAGGTTTAGGAGAGAGAGAAAGCGTAGAGGCCGAGGTGGAGTGGGGCTGCAAAGGGCATGCGAAAGGAAAGGTGGGGCTGCATCAAGACTGATGGCAGGGCAACTTTTTTGTCAGGGCCAGGAATGGGGCTGCTGGGCTGCGGTTCAGGCCCCACCTGAGGCGAGGTTTAGGGTTAGGGTTAGGGTTAGGGTTAGGGTTAGGTTTAGGGGAGAGAGAAAGCGTAGAGGCCGAGGTGGAGTGGGGCTGCAAAGGGCATGCGAAAGGAAAGGTGGGGCTGCATCAAGACTGATGGCAGGGCAACTTTTTTGTCAGGGCCAGGAATGGGGCTGCTGGGCTGCAGTTTGGGCCTGGCCTGATGTGAGATTTAGGGTTAGGGTTAGGGTTAGGGTTAGGGTTGGTAGAGAGAGAAAGCGTAGAGGCCGAGGTGGAGTGGGGCTGCAAAGGGCATGCGAAAGGAAAGTGGGGCTGCATCAAGACTGATGGCAGGGCAACTTTTATGTCAGGGCCAGGAATGGGGCTGCTGGGCTGCGGTTTGGGCCCCGCCTGAGGCGAGATTTAGGGTTAGGGTTAGGGTTAGGGTTAGGGTTAGGGTTAGGTTTAGGAGAGAGAGAAAGCGTAGAGGCCGAGGTGGAGTGGGGCTGCAAAGGGCATGCGAAAGGAAAGTTGGGGCTGCATCAAGACTGATGGCAGGGCAACTTTTTTGTCAGGGCCAGGATTGGGGCTGCTGGGCTGCGGTTCGGGCCCCGCCTGAGGCGAGATTTAGGGTTAGGGTTCGGGTTAGGGTTAGGGTTAGGGTTAGGAGAGAGAGAAAGAAAGCGTAGAGGCCAAGGTGGAGTGGGGCTGCAAAGGGCATGCGAAAGGAAAGGTGGGGCTGCATCAAGACTGATGGCAGGGCAACTTTTTTGTCAGGGCCAGGAATGGGGCTGCTGGGCTGCAGTTTGGGCCTGGCCTGATGTGAGATTTAGGGTTAGGGTTAGGGTTAGGGTTAGGGTTGGTAGAGAGAGAAAGCGTAGAGGCCGAGGTGGAGTGGGGCTGCAAAGGGCATGCGAAAGGAAAGGTGGGGCTGCATCAAGACTGATGGCAGGGCAACTTTTTTGTCAGGGCCAGGAATGGGGCTGCTGGGCTGCAGTTCGGGCCCCGCCTGAGGCGAGATTTAGGGTTAGGGTTAGGGTTAGGGTTAGGAGAGAGAGAAAGCGTAGAGGCCGAGGTGGAGTGGGGCTGCAAAGGGCATGCTGAGGGAAAGTTGGGGCTGCATCAAGACTGATGGCAGGGCAACTTTTTTGTCAGGGCCAGGAATGGGGCTGCTGGGCTGCGGTTCGGGCCCCGCCTGAGGCGAGATTTAGGATTAGGGTTAGGGTTAGGGTTAGGGTTAGGAGAGAGAGAAAGAAAGCGTAGAGGCCAAGGTGGAGTGGGGCTGCAAAGGGCATGCGAAAGGAAAGGTGGGGCTGCATCAAGAATGATGGCAGGGCAACTTTTTTGTCAGGGCCAGGATTGGGGCTGCTGGGCTGCGGTTCGGGCCCCGCCTGAGGCGAGATTTAGGGTTAGGGTTAGGGTTAGGGTTAGGGTTAGGAGAGAGAGAAAGCGTAGAGGCCGAGGTGGAGTGGGGCTGCAAAGGGCATGCGAAAGGAAAGGTGGGGCTGCATCAAGACTGATGGCAGGGCAACTTTTTTGTCAGGGCCAGGAATGGGGCTGCTGGGCTGCAGTTTGGGCCTGGCCTGAGGCGAGATTTAGGGTTAGGGTTAGGGTTAGGGTTAGGAGAGAGAGAAAGCGTAGAGGCCGAGGTGGAGTGGGGCTGCAAAGGACAAGCGAAAGGAAATTTGGGGCTGCATCAAGACTGATGGCAGGGCAACTTTTTTGTCAGGGCCAGGAATGGGGCTGCTGGGCTGCGGTTTGGGCCCCGCCTGAGGCGACATTTAGAGCTAGGATTGGGGTTAGGGTTAGGGTTAGGGTTAGTAGAGAGAGAAAGCGTAGAGGCCAAGGTGGAGTGGGGCTGCAAAGGGCATGCGAAAGGAAAGGTGGGGCTGCATCAAGACTGATGGCAGGGCAACTTTTTTGTCAGGGCCAGGATTGGGTCTGCTGGGCTGCGGTTTGGGCCCCGCCTGAGGCGAGATTTAGGGTTAGGGTTAGGGTTAGGGTTAGTAGAGAGAAAGCGTAGAGGCCGAGGTGGAGTGGGGCTGCAAAGGGCATACGAAAGGAAAGGTGGGGCTGCATGGAGACTGATGGCAGGGCAACTTTTTTGTCAGGGCCAGGATTGGGGCTGCTGGGCTGCGGTTCGGGCCCCGCCTGATGCGAGATTTAGGATTAGGGTTAGGGTTAGGGTTAGGAGAGAGAGAAAGCGTAGAGGCCGAGGTGGAGTGGGGCTGCAAAGGGCATGTGAAAGGAAAGGTGGGGCTGCATCAAGACTGATGGCAGGGCAACTTTTTTGTCAGGGCCAGGAATGGGGCTGCTGGGCTGCGGTTCGGGCCCCGCCTGAGGCGAGATTTAGGGTTAGGGTTAGGGTTAGGGTTAGGGTTAGGCGAGAGAGAAAGCGTAGAGGCCGAGGTGGAGTGGGGCTGCAAAGGGCATGCGAAAGGAAAGGTGGGTCTGCATCAAGACTGATGGCAGGGCAACTTTTTTGTCAGGGCCAGGAATGGGGCTGCTGGGCTGCAGTTTGGGCCCCGCCTGATGTGAGATTTAGGGTTAGGGTTAGGGTTAGGGTTGGTAGAGAGAGAAAGCGTAGAGGCCGAGGTGGAGTGGGGCTGCAAAGGGCATGCGAAAGGAAAGGTGGGGCTGCATCAAGACTGATGGCAGGGCAACTTTTATGTCAGGGCCAGGAATGGGGCTGCTGGGCTGCGGTTTGGGCCCCGCCTGAGGCGAGATTTAGGGTTAGGGTTAGGGTTAGGAGAGAGGGAAAGCGTAGAGGCCGAGGTGGAGTGGGGCTGCAAAGGGCATGCGAAAGGAAAGGTGGGGCTGCATCAAGACTGATGGCAGGGCAACTTTTATGTCAGGGCCAGGAATGGGGCTGCTGGGCTGCGGTTCGGGCCCCGCCTGAGGCGAGATTTAAGGTTAGGGTTAGGGTTAGGGTTAGGGTTAGGGTTAGGGTTAGGAGAGAGAGAAAGCATAGAGGCCGAGGTGGAGTGGGGCTGCAAAGGGCATGCGAAAGGAAAGGTGGGGCTGCATCAAGACTGATGGCAGGGCAACTTCTTTGTCAGGGCCAGGAATGGGGCTGCTGGGCTGTGGTTCGGGCCCCGCCTGAGGCGAGATTTAGGGTTAGGGTTAGGGTTAGGGTTAGGAGAGAGAGAAAGCGTAGAGGCCGAGGTGGAGTGGGGCTGCAAAGGGCATGCGAAAGGAAAGGTGGGGCTGCATCAAGACTGATGGCAGGGCAACTTTTTTGTCAGGGCCAGGAATGGGGCTGCTGGGCTGCGGTTCGGGCCCCACCTGAGGCGAGGTTTAGGGTTAGGGTTAGGTTTAGGGTTAGGGTTAGGATTAGGGGAGAGAGAAAGCGTAGAGGCCGAGGTGGAGTGGGGCTGCAAAGGGCATGCAAAAGGAAAGGTGGGGCTGCATCAAGACTGATGGCAGGGCAACTTTTTTGTCAGGGCCAGGAATGGGGCTGCTGGGCTGCAGTTTGGGCCTGGCCTGATGTGAGATTTAGGGTTAGGGTTAGGGTTAGGGTTAGGGTTGGTAGAGAGAGAAAGCGTAGAGGCCGAGGTGGAGTGGGGCTGCAAAGGGCATGCGAAAGGAAAGGTGGGGCTGCATCAAGACTGATGGCAGGGAACTTTTTTGTCAGGGCCAGGAATGGGGCTGCTGGGCTGCGGTTCGGGCCCCGCCTGAGGCGAGATTTAGGGTTAGGGTTAGGGTTAGGGTTAGGGTTAGGGTTAGGGTTAGGGTTAGGAGAGAGAGAAAGCGTAGAGGCCGAGGTGGAGTGGCGCTGCAAAGGGCATGCTGAGGGAAAGTTGGGGCTGCATCAAGACTGATGGCAGGGCAACTTTTTTGTCAGGGCCAGGAATGGGGCTGCTGGGCTGTGGTTCGGGCCCCGCCTGAGGCGAGATTTAGGATTAGGGTTAGGGTTAGGGTTAGGAGAGAGAGAAAGCGTAGAGGCCAAGGTGGAGTGGGGCTGCAAAGGGCATGCGAAAGGAAAGGTGGGGCTGCATCAAGACTGATGGCAGGGCAACTTTTTTGTCAGGGCCAGAAATGGGGCTGCTGGGCTGCAGTTCGGGCCCCGCCTGAGGCGAGATTTAGGGTTAGGGTTAGGGTTAGGGTTAGGAGAGAGAGAAAGCGTAGAGGCCGAGGTGGAGTGGGGCTGCAAAGGGCATGCGAAAGGAAAGGTGGGGCTGCATCAAGACTGATGGCAGGGCAACTTTTTTGTCAGGGCCAGGAATGGGGCTGCTGGGCTGCGGTTCGGGCCCCACCTGAGGCGAGGTTTAGGGTTAGGGTTAGGTTTAGGGTTAGGGTTAGGATTAGGGGAGAGAGAAAGCGTAGAGGCCGAGGTGGAGTGGGGCTGCAAAGGGCATGCGAAAGGAAAGGTGGGGCTGCATCAAGACTGATGGCAGGGCAACTTTTTTGTCAGGGCCAGGATTGGGGCTGCTGGGCTGTGGTTTGGGCCCTGCCTGAGGCGAGATTTAGGGTTAGGGTTAGGGTTAGGGTTAGGGTTAGGAGAGAGAGAAAGCGTAGAGGCCGAGGTGGAGTGGGGCTGCAAAGGGCATGCGAAAGGAAAGGTGGGGCTGCATCAAGACTGATGGCAGGGCAACTTTTTTGTCAGGGCCAGGAATGGGGCTGCTGGGCTGCGGTTCGGGCCCCGCCTGATGCGAGATTTAGGGTTAGGGTTAGGGTTAGGGTTAGGAGAGAGAGAAAGAAAGCGTAGAGGCCGAGGTGGAGTGGGGCTGCAAAGGACATGCTGAGGGAAAGTTGGGGCTGCATCAAGACTGATGGCAGGGCAACTTTTTTGTCAGGGCCAGGATTGGGGCTGCTGGGCTGCGGTTCGGGCCCCGCCTGAGGCGAGATTTAGGGTTAGGGTTAGGGTTAGGGTTAGGAGAGAGAGAAAGCGTAGAGGCCAAGGTGGAGTGGGGCTGCAAAGGGCATGCGAAAGGAAAGGTGGGGCTGCATCAAGACTGATGGCAGGGCAACTTTTTTGTCAGGGCCAGGAATGGGGCTGCTGGGCTGCGGTTCGGGCTCCGCCTGAGGCGAGATTTAGGGTTAGGGTTAGGGTTAGGGTTAGGGTTAGGGTTAGGAGAGAGAGAAAGCGTAGAGGCCGAGGTGGAGTGGGGCTGCAAAGGACAAGCGAAAGGAAATTTGGGGCTGCATCAAGACTGATGGCAGGGCAACTTTTTTGTCAGGGCCAGGAATGGGGCTGCTGGGCTGCGGTTTGGGCCCCGCCTGAGGCGAGATTTAGAGCTAGGATTGGGGTTAGGGTTAGGGTTAGGGTTAGTAGAGAGAGAAAGCGTAGAGGCCCAGGTGGAGTGGGGCTGCAAAGGACAAGCGAAAGGAAATTTGGGGCTGCATCAAGACTGATGGCAGGGCAACTTTTTTGTCAGGACCAGGAATGGGGCTGCTGGGCTGCGGTTCGGGCCCCGCCTGAGGCGAGATTTAGGGTTAGGGTTAGGGTTAGGGTTAGGAGAGAGAGAAAGCGTAGAGGCCGAGGTGGAGTGGGGCTGCAAAGGGCATGCGAAAGGAAAGGTGGGGCTGCATCAAGACTGATGGCAGGGCAACTTTTTTGTCAGGGCCAGGAATGGGGCTGCTGGGCTGCGGTTCGGGCCCCACCTGAGGCGAGGTTTAGGGTTAGGGTTAGGTTTAGGGTTAGGGTTAGGATTAGGGGAGAGAGAAAGCGTAGAGGCCGAGGTGGAGTGGGGCTGCAAAGGGCATGCGAAAGGAAAGGTGGGGCTGCATCAAGACTGATGGCAGGGCAACTTTTTTGTCAGGGCCAGGAATGGGGCTGCTGGGCTGCAGTTTGGGCCTGGCCTGATGCGAGATTTAGGGTTAGGGTTAGGGTTAGGGTTAGGGTTGGTAGAGAGAGAAAGCGTAGAGGCCGAGGTGGAGTGGCGCTGCAAAGGGCATGCTGAGGGAAAGTTGGGGCTGCATCAAGACTGATGGCAGGGCAACTTTTTTGTCAGGGCCAGGAATGGGGCTGCTGGGCTGCGGTTCGGGCCCCGCCTGAGGCGAGATTTAGGATTAGGGTTAGGGTTAGGGTTAGGAGAGAGAGAAAGCGTAGAGGCCAAGGTGGAGTGGGGCTGCAAAGGGCATGCGAAAGGAAAGGTGGGGCTGCATCAAGACTGATGGCAGGGCAACTTTTTTGTCAGGGCCAGAAATGGGGCTGCTGGGCTGCAGTTCGGGCCCCGCCTGAGGCAAGATTTAGGGTTAGGGTTAGGGTTAGGGTTAGGAGAGAGAGAAAGCGTAGAGGCCGAGGTGGAGTGGGGCTGCAAAGGGCATGCGAAAGGAAAGGTGGGGCTGCATCAAGACTGATGGCAGGGCAACTTTTTTGTCAGGGCCAGGAATGGGGCTGCTGGGCTGCGGTTCGGGCCCCACCTGAGGCGAGGTTTAGGGTTAGGGTTAGGTTTAGGGTTAGGGTTAGGATTAGGGGAGAGAGAAAGCGTAGAGGCCGAGGTGGAGTGGGGCTGCAAAGGGCATGCGAAAGGAAAGGTGGGGCTGCATCAAGACTGATGGCAGGGCAACTTTTTTGTCAGGGCCAGGAATGGGGCTGCTGGGCTGTGGTTTGGGCCCTGCCTGAGGCGAGATTTAGGGTTAGGGTTAGGGTTAGGGTTAGGGTTAGGAGAGAGAGAAAGCGTAGAGGCCGAGGTGGAGTGGGGCTGCAAAGGGCATGCGAAAGGAAAGGTGGGGCTGCATCAAGACTGATGGCAGGGCAACTTTTATGTCAGGGCCAGGAATGGGGCTGCTGGGCTGCGGTTCGGGCCCCGCCTGATGCGAGATTTAGGGTTAGGGTTAGGGTTAGGGTTAGGAGAGAGAGAAAGAAAGCGTAGAGGCCGAGGTGGAGTGGGGCTGCAAAGGACATCCTGAGGGAAAGTTGGGGCTGCATCAAGACTGATGGCAGGGCAACTTTTTTGTCAGGGCCAGGATTGGGGCTGCTGGGCTGCGGTTCGGGCCCCGCCTGAGGCGAGATTTAGGGTTAGGGTTAGGGTTAGGGTTAGGGTTAGGGTTAGGAGAGAGAGAAAGCGTAGAGGCCGAGGTGGAGTGGGGCTGCAAAGGGCATGCGAAAGGAAAGGTGGGTCTGCATCAAGACTGATGGCAGGGCAACTTTTTTGTCAGGGCCAGGAATGGGGCTGCTGGGCTGTGGTTCGGGCCCCGCCTGAGGCGAGATTTAGGGTTAGGGTTCGGGTTAGGGTTAGGGTTAGGGTTAGGAGAGAGAGAAAGAAAGCGTAGAGGCCAAGGTGGAGTGGGGCTGCAAAGGGCATGCGAAAGGAAAGGTGGGGCTGCATCAAGAATGATGGCAGGGCAACTTTTTTGTCAGGGCCAGGATTGGGGCTGTTGGGCTGCGGTTCGGGCCCCGCCTGAGGCGAGATTTAGGGTTAGGGTTAGGGTTAGGGTTAGGGTTAGGAGAGAGAGAAAGCGTAGAGGCCGAGGTGGAGTGGGGCTGCAAAGGGCATGCGAAAGGAAAGGTGGGGCTGCATCAAGACTGATGGCAGGGCAACTTTTTTGTCAGGGCCAGGAATGGGGCTGCTGGGCTGCAGTTTGGGCCTGGCCTGAGGCGAGATTTAGGGTTAGGGTTAGGGTTAGGGTTAGTAGAGAGAGAAAGCGTAGAGGCCAAGGTGGAGTGGGGCTGCAAAGGGCATGCGAAAGGAAAGGTGGGGCTGCATCAAGACTGATGGCAGGGCAACTTTTTTGTCAGGGCCAGGATTGGGTCTGCTGGGCTGCGGTTTGGGCCCCGCCTGAGGCGAGATTTAGGGTTAGGGTTAGGGTTAGGGTTAGTAGAGAGAAAGCGTAGAGGCCAAGGTGGAGTGGGGCTGCAAAGGGCATGCGAAAGGAAAGGTGGGGCTGCATGGAGACTGATGGCAGGGCAACTTTTTTGTCAGGGCCAGGATTGGGGCTGCTGGGCTGCGGTTCGGGCCCCGCCTGATGCGAGATTTAGGATTAGGGTTAGGGTTAGGGTTAGGAGAGAGAGAAAGCGTAGAGGCCGAGGTGGAGTGGGGCTGCAAAGGGCATGTGAAAGGAAAGGTGGGGCTGCATCAAGACTGATGGCAGGGCAACTTTTTTGTCAGGGCCAGGAATGGGGCTGCTGGGCTGCGGTTCGGGCCCCGCCTGAGGCGAGATTTAGGGTTAGGGTTAGGGTTAGGGTTAGGGTTAGGGTTAGGAGAGAGAGAAAGCGTAGAGGCCGAGGTGGAGTGGGGCTGCAAAGGACAAGCGAAAGGAAATTTGGGGCTGCATCAAGACTGATGGCAGGGCAACTTTTTTGTCAGGGCCAGGAATGGGGCTGCTGGGCTGCGGTTTGGGCCCCGCCTGAGGCGAGATTTAGAGCTAGGATTGGGGTTAGGGTTAGGGTTAGGGTTAGTAGAGAGAGAAAGCGTAGAGGCCGAGGTGGAGTGGGGCTGCAAAGGACAAGCGAAAGGAAATTTGGGGCTGCATCAAGACTGATGGCAGGGCAACTTTTTTGTCAGGACCAGGATTGGGTCTGCTGGGCTGCGGTTCGGGCCCCGCCTGAGGCGAGATTTAGGGTTAGGGTTAGGGTTAGGGTTAGGGTTAGGCGAGAGAGAAAGCGTAGAGGCCGAGGTGGAGTGGGGCTGCAAAGGGCATGCAAAAGGAAAGGTGGGTCTGCATCAAGACTGATGGCAGGGCAACTTTTTTGTCAGGGCCAGGAATGGGGCTGCTGGGCTGCAGTTCGGGCCCCGCCTGATGCGAGATTTAGGGTTAGGGTTAGGGTTAGGGTTAGGGTTAGGAGAGAGAGAAAGCGTAGAGGCCGAGGTGGAGTGGGGCTGCAAAGGGCATGCGAAAGGAAAGGTGGGGCTGCATCAAGACTGATGGCAGGGCAACTTTTTTGTCAGGGCCAGGAATGGGGCTGCTGGGCTGCGGTTCGGGCCCCACCTGAGGCGAGGTTTAGGGTTAGGGTTAGGTTTAGGGTTAGGGTTAGGATTAGGGGAGAGAGAAAGCGTAGAGGCCGAGGTGGAGTGGGGCTGCAAAGGGCATGCGAAAGGAAAGGTGGGGCTGCATCAAGACTGATGGCAGGGCAACTTTTATGTCAGGGCCAGGAATGGGGCTGCTGGGCTGCGGTTCGGGCCCCGCCTGATGCGAGATTTAGGGTTAGGGTTAGGGTTAGGGTTAGGAGAGAGAGAAAGAAAGCGTAGAGGCCGAGGTGGAGTGGGGCTGCAAAGGACATCCTGAGGGAAAGTTGGGGCTGCATCAAGACTGATGGCAGGGCAACTTTTTTGTCAGGGCCAGGATTGGGGCTGCTGGGCTGCGGTTCGGGCCCCGCCTGAGGCGAGATTTAGGGTTAGGGTTAGGGTTAGGGTTAGGGTTAGGGTTAGGAGAGAGAGAAAGCGTAGAGGCCGAGGTGGAGTGGGGCTGCAAAGGGCATGCGAAAGGAAAGGTGGGTCTGCATCAAGACTGATGGCAGGGCAACTTTTTTGTCAGGGCCAGGAATGGGGCTGCTGGGCTGTGGTTCGGGCCCCGCCTGAGGCGAGATTTAGGGTTAGGGTTCGGGTTAGGGTTAGGGTTAGGGTTAGGAGAGAGAGAAAGAAAGCGTAGAGGCCAAGGTGGAGTGGGGCTGCAAAGGGCATGCGAAAGGAAAGGTGGGGCTGCATCAAGAATGATGGCAGGGCAACTTTTTTGTCAGGGCCAGGATTGGGGCTGTTGGGCTGCGGTTCGGGCCCCGCCTGAGGCGAGATTTAGGGTTAGGGTTAGGGTTAGGGTTAGGGTTAGGAGAGAGAGAAAGCGTAGAGGCCGAGGTGGAGTGGGGCTGCAAAGGGCATGCGAAAGGAAAGGTGGGGCTGCATCAAGACTGATGGCAGGGCAACTTTTTTGTCAGGGCCAGGAATGGGGCTGCTGGGCTGCAGTTTGGGCCTGGCCTGAGGCGAGATTTAGGGTTAGGGTTAGGGTTAGGGTTAGGAGAGAGAGAAAGCGTAGAGGCCAAGGTGGAGTGGGGCTGCAAAGGGCATGCGAAAGGAAAGGTGGGGCTGCATCAAGACTGATGGCAGGGCAACTTTTTTGTCAGGGCCAGGATTGGGTCTGCTGGGCTGCGGTTTGGGCCCCGCCTGAGGCGAGATTTAGGGTTAGGGTTAGGGTTAGGGTTAGTAGAGAGAAAGCGTAGAGGCCAAGGTGGAGTGGGGCTGCAAAGGGCATGCGAAAGGAAAGGTGGGGCTGCATGGAGACTGATGGCAGGGCAACTTTTTTGTCAGGGCCAGGATTGGGGCTGCTGGGCTGCGGTTCGGGCCCCGCCTGATGCGAGATTTAGGATTAGGGTTAGGGTTAGGGTTAGGAGAGAGAGAAAGCGTAGAGGCCGAGGTGGAGTGGGGCTGCAAAGGGCATGTGAAAGGAAAGGTGGGGCTGCATCAAGACTGATGGCAGGGCAACTTTTTTGTCAGGGCCAGGAATGGGGCTGCTGGGCTGCGGTTCGGGCCCCGCCTGAGGCGAGATTTAGGGTTAGGGTTAGGGTTAGGGTTAGGGTTAGGGTTAGGAGAGAGAGAAAGCGTAGAGGCCGAGGTGGAGTGGGGCTGCAAAGGACAAGCGAAAGGAAATTTGGGGCTGCATCAAGACTGATGGCAGGGCAACTTTTTTGTCAGGGCCAGGAATGGGGCTGCTGGGCTGCGGTTTGGGCCCCGCCTGAGGCGAGATTTAGAGCTAGGATTGGGGTTAGGGTTAGGGTTAGGGTTAGTAGAGAGAGAAAGCGTAGAGGCCGAGGTGGAGTGGGGCTGCAAAGGACAAGCGAAAGGAAATTTGGGGCTGCATCAAGACTGATGGCAGGGCAACTTTTTTGTCAGGACCAGGATTGGGTCTGCTGGGCTGCGGTTCGGGCCCCGCCTGAGGCGAGATTTAGGGTTAGGGTTAGGGTTAGGGTTAGGGTTAGGCGAGAGAGAAAGCGTAGAGGCCGAGGTGGAGTGGGGCTGCAAAGGGCATGCAAAAGGAAAGGTGGGTCTGCATCAAGACTGATGGCAGGGCAACTTTTTTGTCAGGGCCAGGAATGGGGCTGCTGGGCTGCAGTTCGGGCCCCGCCTGAGGCGAGATTTAGGGTTAGGGTTAGGGTTAGGGTTAGGGTTGGTAGAGAGAGAAAGCGTAGAGGCCGAGGTGGAGTGGGGCTGCAAAGGGCATGCGAAAGGAAAGGTGGGGCTGCATCAAGACTGATGGCAGGGCAACTTTTATGTCAGGGCCAGGAATGGGGCTGCTGGGCTGCGGTTCGGGCCCCGCCTGAGGCGAGATTTAAGGTTAGGGTTAGGGTTAGGGTTAGGGTTAGGGTTAGGGTTAGGAGAGAGAGAAAGCGTAGAGGCCGAGGTGGAGTGGGGCTGCAAAGGGCATGCGAAAGGAAAGGTGGGGCTGCATCAAGACTGATGGCAGGGCAACTTCTTTGTCAGGGCCAGGAATGGGGCTGCTGGGCTGTGGTTCGGGCCCCGCCTGAGGCGAGATTTAGGGTTAGGGTTAGGGTTAGGGTTAGGAGAGAGAGAAAGCGTAGAGGCCGAGGTGGAGTGGGGCTGCAAAGGGCATGCAAAAGGAAAGGTGGGGCTGCATCAAGACTGATGGCAGGACAAGTTTTTTGTCAGGGCCAGGAATGGGGCTGCTGGGCTGCGGTTCGGGCCCCGCCTGAGGCGAGATTTAGGGTTAGGGTTAGGGTTAGGGTTAGGCGAGAGAGAAAGCGTAGAGGCCGAGGTGGAGTGGGGCTGCAAAGGGCATGCAAAAGGAAAGGTGGGGCTGCATCAAGACTGATGGCAGGACAAGTTTTTTGTCAGGGCCAGGAATGGGGCTGCTGGGCTGTGGTTCGGGCCCCGCCTGAGGCGAGATTTAGGGTTAGGGTTCGGGTTAGGGTTAGGGTTAGGGTTAGGAGAGAGAGAAAGAAAGCGTAGAGGCCAAGGTGGAGTGGGGCTGCAAAGGGCATGCGAAAGGAAAGGTGGGGCTGCATCAAGACTGATGGCAGGGCAACTTTTTTGTCAGGGCCAGGATTGGGGCTGCTGGGCTGCGGTTCGGGCCCCGCCTGAGGCGAGATTTAGGGTTAGGGTTAGGGTTAGGGTTAGGAGAGAGAGAAAGCGTAGAGGCCGAGGTGGAGTGGGGCTGCAAAGGGCATGCGAAAGGAAAGGTGGGGCTGCATCAAGACTGATGGCAGGGCAACTTTTTTGTCAGGGCCAGGAATGGGGCTGCTGGGCTGCGGTTCGGGCCCCACCTGAGGCGAGGTTTAGGGTTAGGGTTAGGTTTAGGGTTAGGGTTAGGATTAGGGGAGAGAGAAAGCGTAGAGGCCGAGCTGGAGTGGGGCTGCAAAGGGCATGCGAAAGGAAAGGTGGGGCTGCATCAAGACTGATGGCAGGGCAACTCTTTTGTCAGGGCCAGGATTGGGGCTGCTGGGCTGCGGTTCGGGCCCCGCCTGAGGCGAGATTTAGGGTTATGGTTAGGGTTAGGTTTAGGAGAGAGAGAAAGCATAGAGGCCGAGGTGGAGTGGGGCTGCAAAGGGCATGCGAAAGGAAAGGTGGGGCTGCATCAAGACTGATGGCAGGGCAAGTTTTTTGTCAGGGCCAGGAATGGGGCTGCTGGGCTGTGGTTTGGGCCCTGCCTGAGGCGAGATTTAGGGTTAGGGTTAGGGTTAGGGTTAGGAGAGAGAGAAAGAAAGCGTAGAGGCCGAGGTGGAGTGGGGCTGCAAAGGACATGCTGAGGGAAAGTTGGGGCTGCATCAAGACTGATGGCAGGGCAACTTTTTTGTCAGGGCCAGGATTGGGGCTGCTGGGCTGCGGTTCGGGCCCCGCCTGAGGCGAGATTTAGGGTTAGGGTTAGGGTTAGGGTTAGGAGAGAGAGAAAGCGTAGAGGCCGAGGTGGAGTGGGGCTGCAAAGGGCATGCGAAAGGAAAGGTGGGGCTGCATCAAGACTGATGGCAGGGCAACTTTTTTGTCAGGGCCAGGAATGGGGCTGCTGGGCTGCAGTTTGGGCCCCGCCTGATGCGAGATTTAGGGTTAGGGTTAGGGTTAGGGTTAGGAGAGAGAGAAAGCGTAGAGGCCGAGGTGGAGTGGGGCTGCAAAGGGCATGTGAAAGGAAAGGTGGGGCTGCATCAAGACTGATGGCAGGGCAACTTTTTTGTCAGGGCCAGGAATGGGGCTGCTGGGCTGCGGTTCGGGCCCCGCCTGAGGCGAGATTTAGGGTTAGGGTTAGGGTTAGGGTTAGGGTTAGGGTTAGGAGAGAGAGAAAGCGTAGAGGCCGAGGTGGAGTGGGGCTGCAAAGGACAAGCGAAAGGAAATTTGGGGCTGCATCAAGACTGATGGCAGGGCAACTTTTTTGTCAGGGCCAGGAATGGGGCTGCTGGGCTGTGGTTTGGGCCCCGCCTGAGGCGAGATTTAGAGCTAGGATTGGGGTTAGGGTTAGGGTTAGGGTTAGTAGAGAGAGAAAGCGTAGAGGCCCAGGTGGAGTGGGGCTGCAAAGGACAAGCGAAAGGAAATTTGGGGCTGCATCAAGACTGATGGCAGGGCAACTTTTTTGTCAGGACCAGGAATGGGGCTGCTGGGCTGCGGTTCGGGCCCCGCCTGAGGCGAGATTTAGGGTTAGGGTTAGGGTTAGGGTTAGGGTTAGGCGAGAGAGAAAGCGTAGAGGCCGAGGTGGAGTGGGGCTGCAAAGGGCATGCGAAAGGAAAGGTGGGTCTGCATCAAGACTGATGGCAGGGCAACTTTTTTGTCAGGGCCAGGAATGGGGCTGCTGGGCTGCAGTTTGGGCCCCGCCTGATGTGAGATTTAGGGTTAGGGTTAGGGTTAGGGTTAGGGTTGGTAGAGAGAGAAAGCGTAGAGGCCGAGGTGGAGTGGGGCTGCAAAGGGCATGTGAAAGGAAAGGTGGGGCTGCATCAAGACTGATGGCAGGGCAACTTTTATGTCAGGGCCAGGAATGGGGCTGCTGGGCTGCGGTTCGGGCCCCGCCTGAGGCGAGATTTAAGGTTAGGGTTAGGGTTAGGGTTAGGGTTAGGGTTAGGGTTAGGAGAGAGAGAAAGCATAGAGGCCGAGGTGGAGTGGGGCTGCAAAGGGCATGCGAAAGGAAAGGTGGGGCTGCATCAAGACTGATGGCAGGGCAACTTTTTTGTCAGGGCCAGGAATGGGGCTGCTGGGCTGCGGTTCGGGCCCCACCTGAGGCGAGGTTTAGGGTTAGGGTTAGGTTTAGGGTTAGGGTTAGGATTAGGGGAGAGAGAAAGCGTAGAGGCCGAGGTGGAGTGGGGCTGCAAAGGGCATGCGAAAGGAAAGGTGGGGCTGCATCAAGACTGATGGCAGGGCAACTTTTTTGTCAGGGCCAGGAATGGGGCTGCTGGGCTGCAGTTTGTGCCTGGCCTGATGCGAGATTTAGGGTTAGGGTTAGGGTTAGGGTTAGGGTTGGTAGAGAGAGAAAGCGTAGAGGCCGAGGTGGAGTGGGGCTGCAAAGGGCATGCGAAAGGAAAGGTGGGGCTGCATCAAGACTGATGGCAGGGAACTTTTTTGTCAGGGCCAGGAATGGGGCTGCTGGGCTGCGGTTCGGGCCCCGCCTGAGGCGAGATTTAGGGTTAGGGTTAGGGTTAGGGTTAGGGTTAGGGTTAGGGTTAGTAGAGAGGGAAAGCGTAGAGGCCGAGGTGGAGTGGCGCTGCAAAGGGCATGCGAAAGGAAAGGTGGGGCTGCATCAAGACTGATGGCAGGGCAACTTTTTTGTCAGGGCCAGGAATGGGGCTGCTGGGCTGCGGTTCGGGCCCCGCCTGATGCGAGATTTAGGGTTAGGGTTAGGGTTAGGGTTAGGAGAGAGAGAAAGAAAGCGTAGAGGCCGAGGTGGAGTGGGGCTGCAAAGGACATGTTGAGGGAAAGTTGGGGCTGCATCAAGACTGATGGCAGGGCAACTTTTTTGTCAGGGCCAGGATTGGGGCTGCTGGGCTGCGGTTCGGGCCCCGCCTGAGGCGAGATTTAGGGTTAGGGTTAGGGTTAGGGTTAGGAGAGAGAGAAAGCGTAGAGGCCGAGGTGGAGTGGGGCTGCAAAGGGCATGCGAAAGGAAAGGTGGGGCTGCATCAAGACTGATGGCAGGGCAACTTTTTTGTCAGGGCCAGGAATGGGGCTGCTGGGCTGCAGTTTGGGCCTGGCCTGAGGCGAGATTTAGGGTTAGGGTTAGGGTTAGGGTTAGGAGAGAGAGAAAGCGTAGAGGCCAAGGTGGAGTGGGGCTGCAAAGGGCATGCGAAAGGAAAGGTGGGGCTGCATCAAGACTGATGGCAGGGCAACTTTTTTGTCAGGGCCAGGATTGGGTCTGCTGGGCTGCGGTTTGGGCCCCGCCTGAGGCGAGATTTAGGGTTAGGGTTAGGGTTAGGGTTAGTAGAGAGAAAGCGTAGAGGCCAAGGTGGAGTGGGGCTGCAAAGGGCATGCGAAAGGAAAGGTGGGGCTGCATGGAGACTGATGGCAGGGCAACTTTTTTGTCAGGGCCAGGATTGGGGCTGCTGGGCTGCGGTTCGGGCCCCGCCTGATGCGAGATTTAGGATTAGGGTTAGGGTTAGGGTTAGGAGAGAGAGAAAGCGTAGAGGCCGAGGTGGAGTGGGGCTGCAAAGGGCATGTGAAAGGAAAGGTGGGGCTGCATCAAGACTGATGGCAGGGCAACTTTTTTGTCAGGGCCAGGAATGGGGCTGCTGGGCTGCGGTTCGGGCCCCGCCTGAGGCGAGATTTAGGGTTAGGGTTAGGGTTAGGGTTAGGGTTAGGGTTAGGAGAGAGAGAAAGCGTAGAGGCCGAGGTGGAGTGGGGCTGCAAAGGACAAGCGAAAGGAAATTTGGGGCTGCATCAAGACTGATGGCAGGGCAACTTTTTTGTCAGGGCCAGGAATGGGGCTGCTGGGCTGCGGTTTGGGCCCCGCCTGAGGCGAGATTTAGAGCTAGGATTGGGGTTAGGGTTAGGGTTAGGGTTAGTAGAGAGAGAAAGCGTAGAGGCCGAGGTGGAGTGGGGCTGCAAAGGACAAGCGAAAGGAAATTTGGGGCTGCATCAAGACTGATGGCAGGGCAACTTTTTTGTCAGGACCAGGATTGGGTCTGCTGGGCTGCGGTTCGGGCCCCGCCTGAGGCGAGATTTAGGGTTAGGGTTAGGGTTAGGGTTAGGGTTAGGCGAGAGAGAAAGCGTAGAGGCCGAGGTGGAGTGGGGCTGCAAAGGGCATGCAAAAGGAAAGGTGGGTCTGCATCAAGACTGATGGCAGGGCAACTTTTTTGTCAGGGCCAGGAATGGGGCTGCTGGGCTGCAGTTCGGGCCCCGCCTGATGCGAGATTTAGGGTTAGGGTTAGGGTTAGGGTTAGGGTTGGTAGAGAGAGAAAGCGTAGAGGCCGAGGTGGAGTGGGGCTGCAAAGGGCATGCGAAAGGAAAGGTGGGGCTGCATCAAGACTGATGGCAGGGCAACTTTTATGTCAGGGCCAGGAATGGGGCTGCTGGGCTGCGGTTCGGGCCCCGCCTGAGGCGAGATTTAAGGTTAGGGTTAGGGTTAGGGTTAGGGTTAGGGTTAGGGTTAGGAGAGAGAGAAAGCGTAGAGGCCGAGGTGGAGTGGGGCTGCAAAGGGCATGCGAAAGGAAAGGTGGGGCTGCATCAAGACTGATGGCAGGGCAACTTCTTTGTCAGGGCCAGGAATGGGGCTGCTGGGCTGTGGTTCGGGCCCCGCCTGAGGCGAGATTTAGGGTTAGGGTTAGGGTTAGGGTTAGGAGAGAGAGAAAGCGTAGAGGCCGAGGTGGAGTGGGGCTGCAAAGGGCATGCAAAAGGAAAGGTGGGGCTGCATCAAGACTGATGGCAGGACAAGTTTTTTGTCAGGGCCAGGAATGGGGCTGCTGGGCTGCGGTTCGGGCCCCGCCTGAGGCGAGATTTAGGGTTAGGGTTAGGGTTAGGGTTAGGCGAGAGAGAAAGCGTAGAGGCCGAGGTGGAGTGGGGCTGCAAAGGGCATGCAAAAGGAAAGGTGGGGCTGCATCAAGACTGATGGCAGGACAAGTTTTTTGTCAGGGCCAGGAATGGGGCTGCTGGGCTGTGGTTCGGGCCCCGCCTGAGGCGAGATTTAGGGTTAGGGTTCGGGTTAGGGTTAGGGTTAGGGTTAGGAGAGAGAGAAAGAAAGCGTAGAGGCCAAGGTGGAGTGGGGCTGCAAAGGGCATGCGAAAGGAAAGGTGGGGCTGCATCAAGACTGATGGCAGGGCAACTTTTTTGTCAGGGCCAGGATTGGGGCTGCTGGGCTGCGGTTCGGGCCCCGCCTGAGGCGAGATTTAGGGTTAGGGTTAGGGTTAGGGTTAGGAGAGAGAGAAAGCGTAGAGGCCGAGGTGGAGTGGGGCTGCAAAGGGCATGCGAAAGGAAAGGTGGGGCTGCATCAAGACTGATGGCAGGGCAACTTTTTTGTCAGGGCCAGGAATGGGGCTGCTGGGCTGCGGTTCGGGCCCCACCTGAGGCGAGGTTTAGGGTTAGGGTTAGGTTTAGGGTTAGGGTTAGGATTAGGGGAGAGAGAAAGCGTAGAGGCCGAGCTGGAGTGGGGCTGCAAAGGGCATGCGAAAGGAAAGGTGGGGCTGCATCAAGACTGATGGCAGGGCAACTCTTTTGTCAGGGCCAGGATTGGGGCTGCTGGGCTGCGGTTCGGGCCCCGCCTGAGGCGAGATTTAGGGTTATGGTTAGGGTTAGGTTTAGGAGAGAGAGAAAGCATAGAGGCCGAGGTGGAGTGGGGCTGCAAAGGGCATGCGAAAGGAAAGGTGGGGCTGCATCAAGACTGATGGCAGGGCAAGTTTTTTGTCAGGGCCAGGAATGGGGCTGCTGGGCTGTGGTTTGGGCCCTGCCTGAGGCGAGATTTAGGGTTAGGGTTAGGGTTAGGGTTAGGAGAGAGAGAAAGAAAGCGTAGAGGCCGAGGTGGAGTGGGGCTGCAAAGGACATGCTGAGGGAAAGTTGGGGCTGCATCAAGACTGATGGCAGGGCAACTTTTTTGTCAGGGCCAGGATTGGGGCTGCTGGGCTGCGGTTCGGGCCCCGCCTGAGGCGAGATTTAGGGTTAGGGTTAGGGTTAGGGTTAGGAGAGAGAGAAAGCGTAGAGGCCGAGGTGGAGTGGGGCTGCAAAGGGCATGCGAAAGGAAAGGTGGGGCTGCATCAAGACTGATGGCAGGGCAACTTTTTTGTCAGGGCCAGGAATGGGGCTGCTGGGCTGCAGTTTGGGCCCCGCCTGATGCGAGATTTAGGGTTAGGGTTAGGGTTAGGGTTAGGAGAGAGAGAAAGCGTAGAGGCCGAGGTGGAGTGGGGCTGCAAAGGGCATGTGAAAGGAAAGGTGGGGCTGCATCAAGACTGATGGCAGGGCAACTTTTTTGTCAGGGCCAGGAATGGGGCTGCTGGGCTGCGGTTCGGGCCCCGCCTGAGGCGAGATTTAGGGTTAGGGTTAGGGTTAGGGTTAGGGTTAGGGTTAGGAGAGAGAGAAAGCGTAGAGGCCGAGGTGGAGTGGGGCTGCAAAGGACAAGCGAAAGGAAATTTGGGGCTGCATCAAGACTGATGGCAGGGCAACTTTTTTGTCAGGGCCAGGAATGGGGCTGCTGGGCTGTGGTTTGGGCCCCGCCTGAGGCGAGATTTAGAGCTAGGATTGGGGTTAGGGTTAGGGTTAGGGTTAGTAGAGAGAGAAAGCGTAGAGGCCCAGGTGGAGTGGGGCTGCAAAGGACAAGCGAAAGGAAATTTGGGGCTGCATCAAGACTGATGGCAGGGCAACTTTTTTGTCAGGACCAGGAATGGGGCTGCTGGGCTGCGGTTCGGGCCCCGCCTGAGGCGAGATTTAGGGTTAGGGTTAGGGTTAGGGTTAGGGTTAGGCGAGAGAGAAAGCGTAGAGGCCGAGGTGGAGTGGGGCTGCAAAGGGCATGCGAAAGGAAAGGTGGGTCTGCATCAAGACTGATGGCAGGGCAACTTTTTTGTCAGGGCCAGGAATGGGGCTGCTGGGCTGCAGTTTGGGCCCCGCCTGATGTGAGATTTAGGGTTAGGGTTAGGGTTAGGGTTAGGGTTGGTAGAGAGAGAAAGCGTAGAGGCCGAGGTGGAGTGGGGCTGCAAAGGGCATGTGAAAGGAAAGGTGGGGCTGCATCAAGACTGATGGCAGGGCAACTTTTATGTCAGGGCCAGGAATGGGGCTGCTGGGCTGCGGTTCGGGCCCCGCCTGAGGCGAGATTTAAGGTTAGGGTTAGGGTTAGGGTTAGGGTTAGGGTTAGGGTTAGGAGAGAGAGAAAGCATAGAGGCCGAGGTGGAGTGGGGCTGCAAAGGGCATGCGAAAGGAAAGGTGGGGCTGCATCAAGACTGATGGCAGGGCAACTTTTTTGTCAGGGCCAGGAATGGGGCTGCTGGGCTGCGGTTCGGGCCCCACCTGAGGCGAGGTTTAGGGTTAGGGTTAGGTTTAGGGTTAGGGTTAGGATTAGGGGAGAGAGAAAGCGTAGAGGCCGAGGTGGAGTGGGGCTGCAAAGGGCATGCGAAAGGAAAGGTGGGGCTGCATCAAGACTGATGGCAGGGCAACTTTTTTGTCAGGGCCAGGAATGGGGCTGCTGGGCTGCAGTTTGGGCCTGGCCTGATGCGAGATTTAGGGTTAGGGTTAGGGTTAGGGTTAGGGTTGGTAGAGAGAGAAAGCGTAGAGGCCGAGGTGGAGTGGGGCTGCAAAGGGCATGCGAAAGGAAAGGTGGGGCTGCATCAAGACTGATGGCAGGGAACTTTTTTGTCAGGGCCAGGAATGGGGCTGCTGGGCTGCGGTTCGGGCCCCGCCTGAGGCGAGATTTAGGGTTAGGGTTAGGGTTAGGGTTAGGGTTAGGGTTAGGGTTAGTAGAGAGGGAAAGCGTAGAGGCCGAGGTGGAGTGGCGCTGCAAAGGGCATGCGAAAGGAAAGGTGGGGCTGCATCAAGACTGATGGCAGGGCAACTTTTTTGTCAGGGCCAGGAATGGGGCTGCTGGGCTGCGGTTCGGGCCCCGCCTGATGCGAGATTTAGGGTTAGGGTTAGGGTTAGGGTTAGGAGAGAGAGAAAGAAAGCGTAGAGGCCGAGGTGGAGTGGGGCTGCAAAGGACATGTTGAGGGAAAGTTGGGGCTGCATCAAGACTGATGGCAGGGCAACTTTTTTGTCAGGGCCAGGATTGGGGCTGCTGGGCTGCGGTTCGGGCCCCGCCTGAGGCGAGATTTAGGGTTAGGGTTAGGGTTAGGGTTAGGAGAGAGAGAAAGCGTAGAGGCCGAGGTGGAGTGGGGCTGCAAAGGGCATGCGAAAGGAAAGGTGGGGCTGCATCAAGACTGATGGCAGGGCAAGTTTTTTGTCAGGGCCAGGAATGGGGCTGCTGGGCTGCAGTTCGGGCCCCACCTGAGGCGAGATTTAGGGTTAGGGTTAGGGTTAGGGTTAGGGTTAGGGTTAGGGTTAGGAGAGAGAGAAAGCGTAGAGGCCGAGGTGGAGTGGGGCTGCAAAGGGCATGTGAAAGGAAAGGTGGGTCTGCATCAAG
Source organism: Dromaius novaehollandiae (assembly GCF_036370855.1). Classification (NCBI taxonomy): domain Eukaryota; kingdom Metazoa; phylum Chordata; class Aves; order Casuariiformes; family Dromaiidae; genus Dromaius; species Dromaius novaehollandiae. The sequence goes on along the minus strand of NC_088105.1, from coordinate 19,836,285 downwards.
ACTGATGGCAGGGCAACTTTTTTGTCAGGGCCAGGAATGGGGCTGCTGGGCTGCAGTTCGGGCCCCACCTGAGGCGAGATTTAGGGTTAGGGTTAGGGTTAGGGTTAGGAGAGAGAGAAAGCGTAGAGGCCGAGGTGGAGTGGGGCTGCAAAGGGCATGCGAAAGGAAAGGTGGGTCTGCATCAAGACTGATGGCAGGGCAACTTTTTTGTCAGGGCCAGGAATGGGGCTGCTGGGCTGTGGTTCGGGCCCCGCCTGAGGCGAGATTTAGGGTTAGGGTTAGGGTTAGGGTTAGGGTTAGGGTTAGGAGAGAGAGAAAGGAAGCGTAGAGGCCAAGGTGGAGTGGGGCTGCAAAGGGCATGCGAAAGGAAAGGTGGGGCTGCATCAAGAATGATGGCAGGGCAACTTTTTTGTCAGGGCCAGGATTGGGGCTGTTGGGCTGCGGTTCGGGCCCCGCCTGATGCGAGATTTAGGGTTAGGGTTAGGGTTAGGGTTAGGGTTAGGAGAGAGAGAAAGCGTAGAGGCCGAGGTGGAGTGGGGCTGCAAAGGGCATGCGAAAGGAAAGGTGGGGCTGCATCAAGACTGATGGCAGGGCAACTTTTTTGTCAGGGCCAGGAATGGGGCTGCTGGGCTGCAGTTTGGGCCTGGCCTGAGGCGAGATTTAGGGTTAGGGTTAGGGTTAGGGTTAGGAGAGAGAGAAAGCGTAGAGGCCAAGGTGGAGTGGGGCTGCAAAGGGCATGCGAAAGGAAAGTTGGGGCTGCATCAAGACTGATGGCAGGGCAACTTTTTTGTCAGGGCCAGGATTGGGGCTGCTGGGCTGCGGTTCGGGCCCCGCCTGATGCGAGATTTAGGATTAGGGTTAGGGTTAGGGTTAGGAGAGAGAGAAAGCGTAGAGGCCGAGGTGGAGTGGGGCTGCAAAGGGCATGTGAAAGGAAAGGTGGGGCTGCATCAAGACTGATGGCAGGGCAACTTTTTTGTCAGGGCCAGGAATGGGGCTGCTGGGCTGCGGTTCGGGCCCCGCCTGAGGCGAGATTTAGGGTTAGGGTTAGGGTTAGGGTTAGGGTTAGGAGAGAGAGAAAGCGTAGAGGCCGAGGTGGAGCGGGGCTGCAAAGGACAAGCGAAAGGAAATTTGGGGCTGCATCAAGACTGATGGCAGGGCAACTTTTTTGTCAGGGCCAGGAATGGGGCTGCTGGGCTGCGGTTTGGGCCCCGCCTGAGGCGAGATTTAGAGCTAGGATTGGGGTTAGGGTTAGGGTTAGGGTTAGTAGAGAGAGAAAGCGTAGAGGCCGAGGTGGAGTGGGGCTGCAAAGGACAAGCGAAAGGAAATTTGGGGCTGCATCAAGAGTGATGGCAGGGCAACTTTTTTGTCAGGACCAGGAATGGGGCTGCTGGGCTGCGGTTCGTGCCCCGCCTGAGGCGAGATTTAGGGTTAGGGTTAGGGTTAGGGTTAGGAGAGAGAGAAAGCGTAGAGGCCGAGGTGGAGTGGGGCTGCAAAGGGCATGCGAAAGGAAAGGTGGGGCTGCATCAAGACTGATGGCAGGGCAACTTTTTTGTCAGGGCCAGGAATGGGGCTGCTGGGCTGCGGTTCGGGCCCCACCTGAGGCGAGGTTTAGGGTTAGGGTTAGGTTTAGGGTTAGGGTTAGGATTAGGGGAGAGAGAAAGCGTAGAGGCCGAGGTGGAGTGGGGCTGCAAAGGGCATGCGAAAGGAAAGGTGGGGCTGCATCAAGACTGATGGCAGGGCAACTTTTTTGTCAGGGCCAGGAATGGGGCTGCTGGGCTGCAGTTTGGGCCTGGCCTGATGTGAGATTTAGGGTTAGGGTTAGGGTTAGGGTTAGGGTTGGTAGAGAGAGAAAGCGTAGAGGCCGAGGTGGAGTGGCGCTGCAAAGGGCATGCTGAGGGAAAGTTGGGGCTGCATCAAGACTGATGGCAGGGCAACTTTTTTGTCAGGGCCAGGAATGGGGCTGCTGGGCTGCGGTTCGGGCCCCGCCTGAGGCGAGATTTAGGATTAGGGTTAGGGTTAGGGTTAGGAGAGAGAGAAAGCGTAGAGGCCAAGGTGGAGTGGGGCTGCAAAGGGCATGCGAAAGGAAAGGTGGGGCTGCATCAAGACTGATGGCAGGGCAACTTTTTTGTCAGGGCCAGAAATGGGGCTGCTGGGCTGCAGTTCGGGCCCCGCCTGAGGCAAGATTTAGGGTTAGGGTTAGGGTTAGGGTTAGGAGAGAGAGAAAGCGTAGAGGCCGAGGTGGAGTGGGGCTGCAAAGGGCATGCGAAAGGAAAGGTGGGGCTGCATCAAGACTGATGGCAGGGCAACTTTTTTGTCAGGGCCAGGAATGGGGCTGCTGGGCTGCGGTTCGGGCCCCACCTGAGGCGAGGTTTAGGGTTAGGGTTAGGTTTAGGGTTAGGGTTAGGATTAGGGGAGAGAGAAAGCGTAGAGGCCGAGGTGGAGTGGGGCTGCAAAGGGCATGCGAAAGGAAAGGTGGGGCTGCATCAAGACTGATGGCAGGGCAACTTTTTTGTCAGGGCCAGGAATGGGGCTGCTGGGCTGTGGTTTGGGCCCTGCCTGAGGCGAGATTTAGGGTTAGGGTTAGGGTTAGGGTTAGGGTTAGGAGAGAGAGAAAGCGTAGAGGCCGAGGTGGAGTGGGGCTGCAAAGGGCATGCGAAAGGAAAGGTGGGGCTGCATCAAGACTGATGGCAGGGCAACTTCTTTGTCAGGGCCAGGAATGGGGCTGCTGGGCTGCGGTTCGGGCCCCGCCTGATGCGAGATTTAGGGTTAGGGTTAGGGTTAGGGTTAGGAGAGAGAGAAAGAAAGCGTAGAGGCCGAGGTGGAGTGGGGCTGCAAAGGACATGCTGAGGGAAAGTTGGGGCTGCATCAAGACTGATGGCAGGGCAACTTTTTTGTCAGGGCCAGGATTGGGGCTGCTGGGCTGCGGTTCGGGCCCCGCCTGAGGCGAGATTTAGGGTTAGGGTTAGGGTTAGGGTTAGGGTTAGGGTTAGGAGAGAGAGAAAGCATAGAGGCCGAGGTGGAGTGGGGCTGCAAAGGGCATGTGAAAGGAAAGGTGGGTCTGCATCAAGACTGATGGCAGGGCAACTTTTTTGTCAGGGCCAGGAATGGGGCTGCTGGGCTGCAGTTCGGGCCCCACCTGAGGCGAGATTTAGGGTTAGGGTTAGGGTTAGGGTTAGGAGAGAGAGAAAGCGTAGAGGCCGAGGTGGAGTGGGGCTGCAAAGGGCATGCGAAAGGAAAGGTGGGTCTGCATCAAGACTGATGGCAGGGCAACTTTTTTGTCAGGGCCAGGAATGGGGCTGCTGGGCTGTGGTTCGGGCCCTGCCTGAGGCGAGATTTAGGGTTAGGGTTAGGGTTAGGGTTAGGGTTAGGGTTAGGAGAGAGAGAAAGAAAGCGTAGAGGCCAAGGTGGAGTGGGGCTGCAAAGGGTATGCGAAAGGAAAGGTGGGGCTGCATCAAGAATGATGGCAGGGCAACTTTTTTGTCAGGGCCAGGATTGGGGCTGTTGGGCTGCGGTTCGGGCCCCGCCTGAGGCGAGATTTAGGGTTAGGGTTAGGGTTAGGGTTAGGGTTAGGAGAGAGAGAAAGCGTAGAGGCCGAGGTGGAGTGGGGCTGCAAAGGGCATGCGAAAGGAAAGGTGGGGCTGCATCAAGACTGATGGCAGGGCAACTTTTTTGTCAGGGCCGGGAATGGGGCTGCTGGGCTGTGGTTTGGGCCCCGCCTGAGGCGAGATTTAGAGCTAGGATTGGGGTTAGGGTTAGGGTTAGGGTTAGTAGAGAGAGAAAGCGTAGAGGCCCAGGTGGAGTGGGGCTGCAAAGGACAAGCGAAAGGAAATTTGGGGCTGCATCAAGACTGATGGCAGGGCAACTTTTTTGTCAGGACCAGGAATGGGGCTGCTGGGCTGCGGTTCGGGCCCCGCCTGAGGCGAGATTTAGGGTTAGGGTTAGGGTTAGGGTTAGGGTTAGGCGAGAGAGAAAGCGTAGAGGCCGAGGTGGAGTGGGGCTGCAAAGGGCATGCGAAAGGAAAGGTGGGTCTGCATCAAGACTGATGGCAGGGCAACTTTTTTGTCAGGGCCAGGAATGGGGCTGCTGGGCTGCAGTTTGGGCCCCGCCTGATGTGAGATTTAGGGTTAGGGTTAGGGTTAGGGTTAGGGTTGGTAGAGAGAGAAAGCGTAGAGGCCGAGGTGGAGTGGGGCTGCAAAGGGCATGTGAAAGGAAAGGTGGGGCTGCATCAAGACTGATGGCAGGGCAACTTTTATGTCAGGGCCAGGAATGGGGCTGCTGGGCTGCGGTTCGGGCCCCGCCTGAGGCGAGATTTAAGGTTAGGGTTAGGGTTAGGGTTAGGGTTAGGAGAGAGAGAAAGCATAGAGGCCGAGGTGGAGTGGGGCTGCAAAGGGCATGCGAAAGGAAAGGTGGGGCTGCATCAAGACTGATGGCAGGGCAACTTCTTTGTCAGGGCCAGGAATGGGGCTGCTGGGCTGTGGTTCGGGCCCCGCCTGAGGCGAGATTTAGGGTTAGGGTTAGGGTTAGGGTTAGGGTTAGGGTTAGTAGAGAGAGAAAGCGTAGAGGCCGAGGTGGAGTGGGGCTGCAAAGGGCATGCGAAAGGAAAGGTGGGGCTGCATCAAGACTGATGGCAGGGCAACTTTTTTGTCAGGGCCAGGAATGGGGCTGCTGGGCTGCGGTTCGGGCCCCACCTGAGGCGAGGTTTAGGGTTAGGGTTAGGTTTAGGGTTAGGGTTAGGATTAGGGGAGAGAGAAAGCGTAGAGGCCGAGGTGGAGTGGGGCTGCAAAGGGTATGCGAAAGGAAAGGTGGGGCTGCATCAAGACTGATGGCAGGGCAACTTTTTTGTCAGGGCCAGGAATGGGGCTGCTGGGCTGCAGTTTGGGCCTGGCCTGATGCGAGATTTAGGGTTAGGGTTAGGGTTAGGGTTAGGGTTGGTAGAGAGAGAAAGCGTAGAGGCCGAGGTGGAGTGGGGCTGCAAAGGGCATGCGAAAGGAAAGGTGGGGCTGCATCAAGACTGATGGCAGGGAACTTTTTTGTCAGGGCCAGGAATGGGGCTGCTGGGCTGCGGTTCGGGCCCCGCCTGAGGCGAGATTTAGGGTTAGGGTTAGGGTTAGGGTTAGGGTTAGGGTTAGGGTTAGTAGAGAGAGAAAGCGTAGAGGCCGAGGTGGAGTGGCGCTGCAAAGGGCATGCTGAGGGAAAGTTGGGGCTGCATCAAGACTGATGGCAGGGCAACTTTTTTGTCAGGGCCAGGAATGGGGCTGCTGGGCTGCGGTTCGGGCCCCGCCTGAGACGAGATTTAGGATTAGGGTTAGGGTTAGGGTTAGGAGAGAGAGAAAGCGTAGAGGCCAAGGTGGAGTGGGGCTGCAAAGGGCATGCGAAAGGAAAGGTGGGGCTGCATCAAGACTGATGGCAGGGCAACTTTTTTGTCAGGGCCAGGAATGGGGCTGCTGGGCTGCAGTTCGGGCCCCGCCTGAGGCGAGATTTAGGGTTAGGGTTAGGGTTAGGGTTAGGAGAGAGAGAAAGCGTAGAGGCCGAGGTGGAGTGGGGCTGCAAAGGGCATGCGAAAGGAAAGGTGGGGCTGCATCAAGACTGATGGCAGGGCAACTTTTTTGTCAGGGCCAGGAATGGGGCTGCTGGGCTGCGGTTCGGGCCCCACCTGAGGCGAGGTTTAGGGTTAGGGTTAGGTTTAGGGTTAGGGTTAGGATTAGGGGAGAGAGAAAGCGTAGAGGCCGAGGTGGAGTGGGGCTGCAAAGGGCATGCGAAAGGAAAGGTGGGGCTGCATCAAGACTGATGGCAGGGCAACTTTTTTGTCAGGGCCAGGAATGGGGCTGCTGGGCTGCGGTTCGGGCCCCGCCTGATGCGAGATTTAGGGTTAGGGTTAGGGTTAGGGTTAGGAGAGAGAGAAAGAAAGCGTAGAGGCCGAGGTGGAGTGGGGCTGCAAAGGACATGTTGAGGGAAAGTTGGGGCTGCATCAAGACTGATGGCAGGGCAACTTTTTTGTCAGGGCCAGGATTGGGGCTGCTGGGCTGCGGTTCGGGCCCCGCCTGAGGCGAGATTTAGGGTTAGGGTTAGGGTTAGGGTTAGGAGAGAGAGAAAGCGTAGAGGCCGAGGTGGAGTGGGGCTGCAAAGGGCATGCGAAAGGAAAGGTGGGGCTGCATCAAGACTGATGGCAGGGCAAGTTTTTTGTCAGGGCCAGGAATGGGGCTGCTGGGCTGCAGTTCGGGCCCCACCTGAGGCGAGATTTAGGGTTAGGGTTAGGGTTAGGGTTAGGGTTAGGGTTAGGGTTAGGAGAGAGAGAAAGCGTAGAGGCCGAGGTGGAGTGGGGCTGCAAAGGGCATGTGAAAGGAAAGGTGGGTCTGCATCAAGACTGATGGCAGGGCAACTTTTTTGTCAGGGCCAGGAATGGGGCTGCTGGGCTGCAGTTCGGGCCCCACCTGAGGCGAGATTTAGGGTTAGGGTTAGGGTTAGGGTTAGGAGAGAGAGAAAGCGTAGAGGCCGAGGTGGAGTGGGGCTGCAAAGGGCATGCGAAAGGAAAGGTGGGTCTGCATTAAGACTGATGGCAGGGCAACTTTTTTGTCAGGGCCAGGAATGGGGCTGCTGGGCTGTGGTTCGGGCCCCGCCTGAGGCGAGATTTAGGGTTAGGGTTCGGGTTAGGGTTAGGGTTAGGGTTAGGAGAGAGAGAAAGGAAGCGTAGAGGCCAAGGTGGAGTGGGGCTGCAAAGGGCATGCGAAAGGAAAGGTGGGGCTGCATCAAGAATGATGGCAGGGCAACTTTTTTGTCAGGGCCAGGATTGGGGCTGTTGGGCTGCGGTTCGGGCCCCGCCTGAGGCGAGATTTAGGGTTAGGGTTAGGGTTAGGGTTAGGGTTAGGAGAGAGAGAAAGCGTAGAGGCCGAGGTGGAGTGGGGCTGCAAAGGGCATGCGAAAGGAAAGGTGGGGCTGCATCAAGACTGATGGCAGGGCAACTTTTTTGTCAGGGCCAGGAATGGGGCTGCTGGGCTGCAGTTTGGGCCTGGCCTGAGGCGAGATTTAGGGTTAGGGTTAGGGTTAGGGTTAGGAGAGAGAGAAAGCGTAGAGGCCAAGGTGGAGTGGGGCTGCAAAGGGCATGCGAAAGGAAAGTTGGGGCTGCATCAAGACTGATGGCAGGGCAACTTTTTTGTCAGGGCCAGGATTGGGGCTGCTGGGCTGCGGTTCGGGCCCCGCCTGATGCGAGATTTAGGATTAGGGTTAGGGTTAGGGTTAGGAGAGAGAGAAAGCGTAGAGGCCGAGGTGGAGTGGGGCTGCAAAGGGCATGTGAAAGGAAAGGTGGGGCTGCATCAAGACTGATGGCAGGGCAACTTTTTTGTCAGGGCCAGGAATGGGGCTGCTGGGCTGCGGTTCGGGCCCCGCCTGAGGCGAGATTTAGGGTTAGGGTTAGGGTTAGGGTTAGGGTTAGGAGAGAGAGAAAGCGTAGAGGCCGAGGTGGAGTGGGGCTGCAAAGGACATGCGAAAGGAAATTTGGGGCTGCATCAAGACTGATGGCAGGGCAACTTTTTTGTCAGGGCCAGGAATGGGGCTGCTGGGCTGCGGTTTGGGCCCCGCCTGAGGCGAGATTTAGAGCTAGGATTGGGGTTAGGGTTAGGGTTAGGGTTAGTAGAGAGAGAAAGCGTAGAGGCCGAGGTGGAGTGGGGCTGCAAAGGACAAGCGAAAGGAAATTTGGGGCTGCATCAAGAGTGATGGCAGGGCAACTTTTTTGTCAGGACCAGGAATGGGGCTGCTGGGCTGCGGTTCGGGCCCCGCCTGAGGCGAGATTTAGGGTTAGGGTTAGGGTTAGGGTTAGGAGAGAGAGAAAGCGTAGAGGCCGAGGTGGAGTGGGGCTGCAAAGGGCATGCGAAAGGAAAGGTGGGGCTGCATCAAGACTGATGGCAGGGCAACTTTTTTGTCAGGGCCAGGAATGGGGCTGCTGGGCTGCGGTTCGGGCCCCACCTGAGGCGAGGTTTAGGGTTAGGGTTAGGTTTAGGGTTAGGGTTAGGATTAGGGGAGAGAGAAAGCGTAGAGGCCGAGGTGGAGTGGGGCTGCAAAGGGCATGCGAAAGGAAAGGTGGGGCTGCATCAAGACTGATGGCAGGGCAACTTTTTTGTCAGGGCCAGGAATGGGGCTGCTGGGCTGCAGTTTGGGCCTGGCCTGATGTGAGATTTAGGGTTAGGGTTAGGGTTAGGGTTAGGGTTGGTAGAGAGAGAAAGCGTAGAGGCCGAGGTGGAGTGGCGCTGCAAAGGGCATGCTGAGGGAAAGTTGGGGCTGCATCAAGACTGATGGCAGGGCAACTTTTTTGTCAGGGCCAGGAATGGGGCTGCTGGGCTGCGGTTCGGGCCCCGCCTGAGGCGAGATTTAGGATTAGGGTTAGGGTTAGGGTTAGGAGAGAGAGAAAGCGTAGAGGCCAAGGTGGAGTGGGGCTGCAAAGGGCATGCGAAAGGAAAGGTGGGGCTGCATCAAGACTGATGGCAGGGCAACTTTTTTGTCAGGGCCAGAAATGGGGCTGCTGGGCTGCAGTTCAGGCCCCGCCTGAGGCAAGATTTAGGGTTAGGGTTAGGGTTAGGGTTAGGAGAGAGAGAAAGCGTAGAGGCCGAGGTGGAGTGGGGCTGCAAAGGGCATGCGAAAGGAAAGGTGGGGCTGCATCAAGACTGATGGCAGGGCAACTTTTTTGTCAGGGCCAGGAATGGGGCTGCTGGGCTGCGGTTCGGGCCCCACCTGAGGCGAGGTTTAGGGTTAGGGTTAGGTTTAGGGTTAGGGTTAGGATTAGGGGAGAGAGAAAGCGTAGAGGCCGAGGTGGAGTGGGGCTGCAAAGGGCATGCGAAAGGAAAGGTGGGTCTGCATCAAGACTGATGGCAGGGCAACTTTTTTGTCAGGGCCAGGAATGGGGCTGCTGGGCTGCGGTTCGGGCCCCGCCTGATGCGAGATTTAGGGTTAGGGTTAGGGTTAGGGTTAGGAGAGAGAGAAAGAAAGCGTAGAGGCCGAGGTGGAGTGGGGCTGCAAAGGACATGCTGAGGGAAAGTTGGGGCTGCATCAAGACTGATGGCAGGGCAACTTTTTTGTCAGGGCCAGGATTGGGGCTGCTGGGCTGCGGTTCGGGCCCCGCCTGAGGCGAGATTTAGGGTTAGGGTTAGGGTTAGGGTTAGGGTTAGGGTTAGGAGAGAGAGAAAGCATAGAGGCCGAGGTGGAGTGGGGCTGCAAAGGGCATGTGAAAGGAAAGGTGGGGCTGCATCAAGACTGATGGCAGGGCAACTTTTTTGTCAGGGCCAGGAATGGGGCTGCTGGGCTGCAGTTCGGGCCCCACCTGAGGCGAGATTTAGGGTTAGGGTTAGGGTTAGGGTTAGGAGAGAGAGAAAGCGTAGAGGCCGAGGTGGAGTGGGGCTGCAAAGGGCATGCGAAAGGAAAGGTGGGTCTGCATCAAGACTGATGGCAGGGCAACTTTTTTGTCAGGGCCAGGAATGGGGCTGCTGGGCTGTGGTTCGGGCCCTGCCTGAGGCGAGATTTAGGGTTAGGGTTAGGGTTAGGGTTAGGGTTAGGGTTAGGAGAGAGAGAAAGAAAGCGTAGAGGCCAAGGTGGAGTGGGGCTGCAAAGGGCATGCGAAAGGAAAGGTGGGGCTGCATCAAGAATGATGGCAGGGCAACTTTTTTGTCAGGGCCAGGATTGGGGCTGTTGGGCTGCGGTTCGGGCCCCGCCTGAGGCGAGATTTAGGGTTAGGGTTAGGGTTAGGGTTAGGGTTAGGAGAGAGAGAAAGCGTAGAGGCCGAGGTGGAGTGGGGCTGCAAAGGGCATGCGAAAGGAAAGGTGGGGCTGCATCAAGACTGATGGCAGGGCAACTTTTTTGTCAGGGCCGGGAATGGGGCTGCTGGGCTGCAGTTTGGGACTGGCCTGAGGCGAGATTTAGGGTTAGGGTTAGGGTTAGGGTTAGTAGAGAGAGAAAGCGTAGAGGCCAAGGTGGAGTGGGGCTGCAAAGGGCATGCGAAAGGAAAGGTGGGGCTGCATCAAGACTGATGGCAGGGCAACTTTTTTGTCAGGGCCAGGATTGGGTCTGCTGGGCTGCGGTTCGGGCCCCGCCTGAGGCGAGATTTAGGGTTAGGGTTAGGGTTAGGGTTAGTAGAGAGAAAGCGTAGAGGCCAAGGTGGAGTGGGGCTGCAAAGGGCATGCGAAAGGAAAGGTGGGGCTGCATCAAGACTGATGGCAGGGCAACTTTTTTGTCAGGGCCAGGATTGGGGCTGCTGGGCTGCGGTTCGGGCCCCGCCTGATGCGAGATTTAGGATTAGGGTTAGGGTTAGGGTTAGGAGAGAGAGAAAGCGTAGAGGCCGAGGTGGAGTGGGGCTGCAAAGGGCATGTGAAAGGAAAGGTGGGGCTGCATCAAGACTGATGGCAGGGCAACTTTTTTGTCAGGGCCAGGAATGGGGCTGCTGGGCTGCGGTTCGGGCCCCGCCTGAGGCGAGATTTAGGGTTAGGGTTAGGGTTAGGGTTAGGGTTAGGGTTAGGAGAGAGAGAAAGCGTAGAGGCCGAGGTGGAGTGGGGCTGCAAAGGACAAGCGAAAGGAAATTTGGGGCTGCATCAAGACTGATGGCAGGGCAACTTTTTTGTCAGGGCCAGGAATGGGGCTGCTGGGCTGCGGTTCGGGCCCCGCCTGAGGCGAGATTTAGGGTTATGGTTAGGGTTAGGTTTAGGAGAGAGAGAAAGCATAGAGGCCGAGGTGGAGTGGGGCTGCAAAGGGCATGCGAAAGGAAAGGTGGGGCTGCATCAAGACTGATGGCAGGGCAAGTTTTTTGTCAGGGCCAGGAATGGGGCTGCTGGGCTGTGGTTTGGGCCCTGCCTGAGGCGAGATTCAGGGTTAGGGTTAGGGTTAGGGTTAGGAGAGAGAGAAAGAAAGCGTAGAGGCCGAGGTGGAGTGGGGCTGCAAAGGACATGCTGAGGGAAAGTTGGGGCTGCATCAAGACTGATGGCAGGGCAACTTTTTTGTCAGGGCCAGGATTGGGGCTGCTGGGCTGCGGTTCGGGCCCCGCCTGAGGCGAGATTTAGGGTTAGGGTTAGGGTTAGGGTTAGGAGAGAGAGAAAGCGTAGAGGCCGAGGTGGAGTGGGGCTGCAAAGGGCATGCGAAAGGAAAGGTGGGGCTGCATCAAGACTGATGGCAGGGCAACTTTTTTGTCAGGGCCAGGAATGGGGCTGCTGGGCTGCAGTTTGGGCCCCGCCTGATGCGAGATTTAGGGTTAGGGTTAGGGTTAGGGTTAGGAGAGAGAGAAAGCGTAGAGGCCGAGGTGGAGTGGGGCTGCAAAGGGCATGTGAAAGGAAAGGTGGGGCTGCATCAAGACTGATGGCAGGGCAACTTTTTTGTCAGGGCCAGGAATGGGGCTGCTGGGCTGCGGTTCGGGCCCCGCCTGAGGCGAGATTTAGGGTTAGGGTTAGGGTTAGGGTTAGGGTTAGGAGAGAGAGAAAGCGTAGAGGCCAAGGTGGAGTGGGGCTGCAAAGGACAAGCGAAAGGAAATTTGGGGCTGCATCAAGACTGATGGCAGGGCAACTTTTTTGTCAGGGCCAGGAATGGGGCTGCTGGGCTGCGGTTTGGGCCCCGCCTGAGGCGAGATTTAGAGCTAGGATTGGGGTTAGGGTTAGGGTTAGGGTTAGTAGAGAGAGAAAGCGTAGAGGCCCAGGTGGAGTGGGGCTGCAAAGGACAAGCGAAAGGAAATTTGGGGCTGCATCAAGACTGATGGCAGGGCAACTTTTTTGTCAGGACCAGGAATGGGGCTGCTGGGCTGCGGTTCGGGCCCCGCCTGAGGCGAGATTTAGGGTTAGGGTTAGGGTTAGGGTTAGGGTTAGGCGAGAGAGAAAGCGTAGAGGCCGAGGTGGAGTGGGGCTGCAAAGGGCATGCGAAAGGAAAGTTGGGGCTGCATCAAGACTGATGGCAGGGCAACTTTTTTGTCAGGGCCAGGAATGGGGCTGCTGGGCTGCGGTTCGGGCCCCGCCTGAGGCGAGATTTAAGGTTAGGGTTAGGGTTAGGGTTAGGGTTAGGGTTGGTAGAGAGAGAAAGCGTAGAGGCCGAGGTGGAGTGGGGCTGCAAAGGGCATGCGAAAGGAAAGGTGGGGCTGCATCAAGACTGATGGCAGGGCAACTTTTTTGTCAGGGCCAGGAATGGGGCTGCTGGGCTGTGGTTCGGGCCCCGCCTGAGGCGAGATTTAGGGTTAGGGTTAGGGTTAGGGTTAGGAGAGAGAGAAAGCGTAGAGGCCGAGGTGGAGTGGGGCTGCAAAGGGCATGCGAAAGGAAAGGTGGGGCTGCATCAAGACTGATGGCAGGGCAACTTTTTTGTCAGGGCCAGGAATGGGGCTGCTGGGCTGCGGTTCGGGCCCCACCTGAGGCGAGGTTTAGGGTTAGGGTTAGGTTTAGGGTTAGGGTTAGGATTAGGGGAGAGAGAAAGCGTAGAGGCCGAGGTGGAGTGGGGCTGCAAAGGGCATGCGAAAGGAAAGGTGGGGCTGCATCAAGACTGATGGCAGGGCAACTTTTTTGTCAGGGCCAGGAATGGGGCTGCTGGGCTGCAGTTTGGGCCTGGCCTGATGCGAGATTTAGGGTTAGGGTTAGGGTTAGGGTTAGGATTAGGGGAGAGAGAAAGCGTAGAGGCCGAGGTGGAGTGGGGCTGCAAAGGGCATGCGAAAGGAAAGGTGGGGCTGCATCAAGACTGATGGCAGGGAACTTTTTTGTCAGGGCCAGGAATGGGGCTGCTGGGCTGCGGTTCGGGCCCCGCCTGAGGCGAGATTTAGGGTTAGGGTTAGGGTTAGGGTTAGGGTTAGGGTTAGTAGAGAGAGAAAGCGTAGAGGCCGAGGTGGAGTGGGGCTGCAAAGGGCATGCTGAGGGAAAGTTGGGGCTGCATCAAGACTGATGGCAGGGCAACTTTTTTGTCAGGGCCAGGAATGGGGCTGCTGGGCTGCGGTTCGGGCCCCGCCTGAGGCGAGATTTAGGATTAGGGTTAGGGTTAGGGTTAGGGTTAGTAGAGAGAAAGCGTAGAGGCCAAGGTGGAGTGGGGCTGCAAAGGGCATGCGAAAGGAAAGGTGGGGCTGCATCAAGACTGATGGCAGGGCAACTTTTTTGTCAGGGCCAGAAATGGGGCTGCTGGGCTGCAGTTCGGGCCCCGCCTGAGGCGAGATTTAGGGTTAGGGTTAGGGTTAGGGTTAGGAGAGAGAGAAAGCGTAGAGGCCGAGGTGGAGTGGGGCTGCAAAGGGCATGCGAAAGGAAAGGTGGGGCTGCATCAAGACTGATGGCAGGGCAACTTTTTTGTCAGGGCCAGGAATGGGGCTGCTGGGCTGCAGTTCGGGCCCCACCTGAGGCGAGATTTAGGGTTAGGGTTAGGGTTAGGGTTAGGGTTAGGGTTAGGAGAGAGAGAAAGCGTAGAGGCCGAGGTGGAGTGGGGCTGCAAAGGGCATGTGAAAGGAAAGGTGGGTCTGCATCAAGACTGATGGCAGGGCAACTTTTTTGTCAGGGCCAGGAATGGGGCTGCTGGGCTGCAGTTCGGGCCCCACCTGAGGCGAGATTTAGGGTTAGGGTTAGGGTTAGGGTTAGGAGAGAGAGAAAGCGTAGAGGCCGAGGTGGAGTGGGGCTGCAAAGGGCATGCGAAAGGAAAGGTGGGTCTGCATCAAGACTGATGGCAGGGCAACTTTTTTGTCAGGGCCAGGAATGGGGCTGCTGGGCTGTGGTTCGGGCCCCGCCTGAGGCGAGATTTAGGGTTAGGGTTCGGGTTAGGGTTAGGGTTAGGGTTAGGAGAGAGAGAAAGAAAGCGTAGAGGCCAAGGTGGAGTGGGGCTGCAAAGGGCATGCGAAAGGAAAGGTGGGGCTGCATCAAGAATGATGGCAGGGCAACTTTTTTGTCAGGGCCAGGATTGGGGCTGTTGGGCTGCGGTTCGGGCCCCGCCTGAGGCGAGATTTAGGGTTAGGGTTAGGGTTAGGGTTAGGGTTAGGAGAGAGAGAAAGCGTAGAGGCCGAGGTGGAGTGGGGCTGCAAAGGGCATGCGAAAGGAAAGGTGGGGCTGCATCAAGACTGATGGCAGGGCAACTTTTTTGTCAGGGCCAGGAATGGGGCTGCTGGGCTGCAGTTTGGGCCTGGCCTGAGGCGAGATTTAGGGTTAGGGTTAGGGTTAGGGTTAGGAGAGAGAGAAAGCGTAGAGGCCAAGGTGGAGTGGGGCTGCAAAGGGCATGCGAAAGGAAAGGTGGGGCTGCATCAAGACTGATGGCAGGGCAACTTTTTTGTCAGGGCCAGGATTGGGGCTGCTGGGCTGCGGTTCGGGCCCCGCCTGATGCGAGATTTAGGATTAGGGTTAGGGTTAGGGTTAGGAGAGAGAGAAAGCGTAGAGGCCGAGGTGGAGTGGGGCTGCAAAGGGCATGTGAAAGGAAAGGTGGGGCTGCATCAAGACTGATGGCAGGGCAACTTTTTTGTCAGGGCCAGGAATGGGGCTGCTGGGCTGCGGTTCGGGCCCCGCCTGAGGCGAGATTTAGGGTTAGGGTTAGGGTTAGGGTTAGGGTTAGGGTTAGGAGAGAGAGAAAGCGTAGAGGCCGAGGTGGAGTGGGGCTGCAAAGGACAAGCGAAAGGAAATTTGGGGCTGCATCAAGACTGATGGCAGGGCAACTTTTTTGTCAGGGCCAGGAATGGGGCTGCTGGGCTGCGGTTCGGGCCCCGCCTGAGGCGAGATTTAGGGTTAGGGTTAGGGTTAGGGTTAGGCGAGAGAGAAAGCGTAGAGGCCGAGGTGGAGTGGGGCTGCAAAGGGCATGCGAAAGGAAAGGTGGGTCTGCATCAAGACTGATGGCAGGGCAACTTTTTTGTCAGGGCCAGGAATGGGGCTGCTGGGCTGCAGTTCGGGCCCCGCCTGATGTGAGATTTAGGGTTAGGGTTAGGGTTAGGGTTAGGGTTGGTAGAGAGAGAAAGCGTAGAGGCCGAGGTGGAGTGGGGCTGCAAAGGGCATGCGAAAGGAAAGGTGGGGCTGCATCAAGACTGATGGCAGGGCAACTTTTATGTCAGGGCCAGGAATGGGGCTGCTGGGCTGCGGTTCGGGCCCCGCCTGAGGCGAGATTTAAGGTTAGGGTTAGGGTTAGGGTTAGGGTTAGGTTTAGGAGAGAGAGAAAGCGTAGAGGCCGAGGTGGAGTGGGGCTGCAAAGGGCATGCGAAAGGAAAGGTGGGGCTGCATCAAGACTGATGGCAGGGCAACTTCTTTGTCAGGGCCAGGAATGGGGCTGCTGGGCTGTGGTTCGGGCCCCGCCTGAGGCGAGATTTAGGGTTAGGGTTGGGGTTAGGGTTAGGAGAGAGAGAAAGCGTAGAGGCCGAGGTGGAGTGGGGCTGCAAAGGGCATGCAAAAGGAAAGGTGGGGCTGCATCAAGACTGATGGCAGGACAAGTTTTTTGTCAGGGCCAGGAATGGGGCTGCTGGGCTGCGGTTCGGGCCCCGCCTGAGGCGAGATTTAGGGTTAGGGTTCGGGTTAGGGTTAGGGTTAGGGTTAGGAGAGAGAGAAAGAAAGCGTAGAGGCCAAGGTGGAGTGGGGCTGCAAAGGGCATGCGAAAGGAAAGGTGGGGCTGCATCAAGACTGATGGCAGGGCAACTTTTTTGTCAGGGCCAGGAATGGGGCTGCTGGGCTGCGGTTCGGGCCCCGCCTGAGGCGAGATTTAGGGTTAGGGTTAGGGTTAGGGTTAGGAGAGAGAGAAAGCGTAGAGGCCCAGGTGGAGTGGGGCTGCAAAGGGCATGCGAAAGGAAAGGTGGGGCTGCATCAAGACTGATGGCAGGGCAACTTTTTTGTCAGGGCCAGGAATGGGGCTGCTGGGCTGCAGTTTGGGCCTGGCCTGATGCGAGATTTAGGGTTAGGGTTAGGGTTAGGGTTAGGGTTAGGGTTAGTAGAGAGAGAAAGCGTAGAGGCCAAGGTGGAGTGGGGCTGCAAAGGGCATGCGAAAGGAAAGGTGGGGCTGCATCAAGACTGATGGCAGGGCAACTTTTTTGTCAGGGCCAGGAATGGGGCTGCTGGGCTGCGGTTCGGGCCCCACCTGAGGCGAGATTTAGGGTTAGGGTTAGGTTTAGGGTTAGGGTTAGGATTAGGGGAGAGAGAAAGCGTAGAGGCCGAGGTGGAGTGGGGCTGCAAAGGGCATGCGAAAGGAAAGGTGGGTCTGCATCAAGACTGATGGCAGGGAACTTTTTTGTCAGGGCCAGGAATGGGGCTGCTGGGCTGCGGTTCGGGCCCCGCCTGAGGCGAGATTTAGGGTTAGGGTTAGGGTTAGGGTTAGGGTTAGGGTTAGGGTTAGGGTTAGGGTTAGGAGAGAGAGAAAGCGTAGAGGCCGAGGTGGAGTGGGGCTGCAAAGGGCATGCGAAAGGAAAGGTGGGGCTGCATCAAGAATGATGGCAGGGCAACTTTTTTGTCAGGGCCAGGAATGGGGCTGTTGGGCTGCGGTTCGGGCCCCGCCTGAGGCGAGATTTAGGGTTAGGGTTAGGGTTAGGGTTAGGGTTAGGAGAGAGAGAAAGCGTAGAGGCCAAGGTGGAGTGGGGCTGCAAAGGGCATGCGAAAGGAAAGGTGGGGCTGCATCAAGACTGATGGCAGGGCAACTTTTTTGTCAGGGCCAGGAATGGGGCTGCTGGGCTGCAGTTTGGGCCTGGCCTGAGGCGAGATTTAGGGTTAGGGTTAGGGTTAGGGTTAGGAGAGAGAGAAAGCGTAGAGGCCGAGGTGGAGTGGGGCTGCAAAGGACAAGCGAAAGGAAATTTGGGGCTGCATCAAGACTGATGGCAGGGCAACTTTTTTGTCAGGGCCAGGAATGGGGCTGCTGGGCTGCGGTTTGGGCCCCGCCTGAGGCGAGATTTAGAGCTAGGATTGGGGTTAGGGTTAGGGTTAGGGTTAGTAGAGAGAGAAAGCGTAGAGGCCAAGGTGGAGTGGGGCTGCAAAGGGCATGCGAAAGGAAAGGTGGGGCTGCATCAAGACTGATGGCAGGGCAACTTTTTTGTCAGGGCCAGGATTGGGTCTGCTGGGCTGCGGTTTGGGCCCCGCCTGAGGCGAGATTTAGGGTTAGGGTTAGGGTTAGGGTTAGGAGAGAGAGAAAGCGTAGAGGCCGAGGTGGAGTGGGGCTGCAAAGGGCATGCGAAAGGAAAGGTGGGGCTGCATGGAGACTGATGGCAGGGCAACTTTTTTGTCAGGGCCAGGATTGGGGCTGCTGGGCTGCGGTTCGGGCCCCGCCTGATGCGAGATTTAGGATTAGGGTTAGGGTTAGGGTTAGGGTTAGGGTTAGGGTTAGGGTTAGGAGAGAGAGAAAGCGTAGAGGCCGAGGTGGAGTGGCGCTGCAAAGGGCATGCTGAGGGAAAGTTGGGGCTGCATCAAGACTGATGGCAGGGCAGCTTTTTTGTCAGGGCCAGGAATGGGGCTGCTGGGCTGCAGTTTGGGCCTGGCCTGAGGCGAGATTTAGGGTTAGGGTTAGGGTTAGGGTTAGGAGAGAGAGAAAGCGTAGGGGCCGAGGTGGAGTGGGGCTGCAAAGGACATGCTGAGGGAAAGTTGGGGCTGCATCAAGACTGATGGCAGGGCAACTTTTTTGTCAGGGCCAGGATTGGGGCTGCTGGGCTGCGGTTCGGGCCCCGCCTGAGGCGAGATTTAGGGTTAGGGTTAGGGTTAGGGTTAGGGTTAGGGTTAGGGTTAGGAGAGAGGGAAAGCGTAGAGGCCAAGGTGGAGTGGGGCTGCAAAGGGCATGTGAAAGGAAAGGTGGGTCTGCATCAAGACTGATGGCAGGGCAACTTTTTTGTCAGGGCCAGGAATGGGGCTGCTGGGCTGCAGTTCGGGCCCCACCTGAGGCGAGATTTAGGGTTAGGGTTAGGGTTAGGGTTAGGAGAGAGAGAAAGCGTAGAGGCCGAGGTGGAGTGGGGCTGCAAAGGGCATGCGAAAGGAAAGGTGGGGCTGCATCAAGACTGATGGCAGGGCAACTTTTTTGTCAGGGCCAGGAATGGGGCTGCTGGGCTGTGGTTCGGGCCCCGCCTGAGGCGAGATTTAGGGTTAGGGTTCGGATTAGGGTTAGGGTTAGGGTTAGGAGAGAGAGAAAGAAAGCGTAGAGGCCAAGGTGGAGTGGGGCTGCAAAGGGCATGCGAAAGGAAAGGTGGGGCTGCATCAAGAATGATGGCAGGGCAACTTTTTTGTCAGGGCCAGGAATGGGGCTGTTGGGCTGCGGTTCGGGCCCCGCCTGAGGCGAGATTTAGGGTTAGGGTTAGGGTTAGGGTTAGGGTTAGGAGAGAGAGAAAGCGTAGAGGCCAAGGTGGAGTGGGGCTGCAAAGGGCATGCGAAAGGAAAGGTGGGGCTGCATCAAGACTGATGGCAGGGCAACTTTTTTGTCAGGGCCAGGAATGGGGCTGCTGTGCTGCAGTTCGGGCCCCGCCTGATGCGAGATTTAGGGTTAGGGTTAGGGTTAGGGTTAGGAGAGAGAGAAAGCGTAGAGGCCGAGGTGGAGTGGGGTTGCAAAGGGCATGCGAAAGGAAAGGTGGGTCTGCATCAAGACTGATGGCAGGGCAACTTTTTTGTCAGGGCCAGGAATGGGGCTGCTGGGCTGTGGTTCGGGCCCCGCCTGAGGCGAGATTTAGGGTTAGGGTTAGGGTTAGGGTTAGGAGAGAGAGAAAGCGTAGAGGCCGAGGTGGAGTGGGGCTGCAAAGGGCATGCGAAAGGAAAGGTGGGTCTGCATCAAGACTGATGGCAGGGCAACTTTTTTGTCAGGGCCAGGAATGGGGCTGCTGGGCTGCAGTTTGGGCCTGGCCTGAGGCGAGATTTAGGGTTAGGGTTAGGGTTAGGGTTAGGAGAGAGAGAAAGCGTAGAGGCCGAGGTGGAGTGGGGCTGCAAAGGACAAGCGAAAGGAAATTTGGGGCTGCATCAAGACTGATGGCAGGGCAACTTTTTTGTCAGGGCCAGGAATGGGGCTGCTGGGCTGCGGTTTGGGCCCCGCCTGAGGCGAGATTTAGAGCTAGGATTGGGGTTAGGGTTAGGGTTAGGGTTAGTAGAGAGAGAAAGCGTAGAGGCCAAGGTGGAGTGGGGCTGCAAAGGGCATGCGAAAGGAAAGGTGGGGCTGCATGGAGACTGATGGCAGGGCAACTTTTTTGTCAGGGCCAGGATTGGGGCTGCTGGGCTGCGGTTCGGGCCCCGCCTGATGCGAGATTTAGGATTAGGGTTAGGGTTAGGGTTAGTAGAGAGAGAAAGCGTAGAGGCCGAGGTGGAGTGGGGCTGCAAAGGGCATGTGAAAGGAAAGGTGGGTCTGCATCAAGACTGATGGCAGGGCAACTTTTTTGTCAGGGCCAGGAATGGGGCTGCTGGGCTGCGGTTCGGGCCCCACCTGAGGCGAGATTTAGGGTTAGGGTTAGGGTTAGGGTTAGGGTTAGGGTTAGGGTTAGGAGAGAGAGAAAGCGTAGAGGCCGAGGTGGAGTGGGGCTGCAAAGGACAAGCGAAAGGAAAGGTGGGGCTGCATCAAGACTGATGGCAGGGCAACTTTTTTGTCAGGGCCAGGAATGGGGCTGCTGGGCTGCGGTTTGGGCCCCGCCTGAGGCGAGATTTAGAGCTAGGATTGGGGTTAGGGTTAGGGTTAGGGTTAGGAGAGAGAGAAAGCGTAGAGGCCGAGGTGGAGTGGGGCTGCAAAGGACAAGCGAAAGGAAATTTGGGGCTGCATCAAGACTGATGGCAGGGCAAGTTTTTTGTCAGGGCCAGGAATGGGGCTGCTGGGCTGTGGTTTGGGCCCTGCCTGAGGCGAGATTTAGGGTTAGGGTTAGGGTTAGGGTTAGGGTTAGGAGAGAGAGAAAGCGTAGAGGCCAAGGTGGAGTGGGGCTGCAAAGGGCATGCGAAAGGAAAGGTGGGGCTGCATCAAGACTGATGGCAGGGCAACTTTTTTGTCAGGGCCAGGAATGGGGCTGCTGGGCTGTGGTTTGGGCCCTGCCTGAGGCGAGATTTAGGGTTAGGGTTAGGGTTAGGGTTAGGGTTAGGAGAGAGGGAAAGCGTAGAGGCCAAGGTGGAGTGGGGCTGCAAAGGGCATGTGAAAGGAAAGGTGGGTCTGCATCAAGACTGATGGCAGGGCAACTTTTTTGTCAGGGCCAGGAATGGGGCTGCTGGGCTGCAGTTTGGGCCCCGCCTGAGGCGAGATTTAGGGTTAGGGTTAGGGTTAGGGTTAGGGTTAGGGTTAGGAGAGGGAGAAAGCGTAGAGGCCAAGGTGGAGTGGGGCTGCAAAGGGCATGCGAAAGGAAAGGTGGGGCTGCATCAAGACTGATGGCAGGGCAACTTTTTTGTCAGGGCCAGGAATGGGGCTGCTGGGCTGCGGTTCGGGCCCCGCCTGATGCGAGATTTAGGGTTAGGGTTAGGGTTAGGGTTAGGAGAGAGAGAAAGCGTATAGGCCGAGGTGGAGTGGGGTTGCAAAGGGCATGCGAAAGGAAAGGTGGGGCTGCATCAAGACTGATGGCAGGGCAACTTTTTTGTCAGGGCCAGGAATGGGGCTGCTGGGCTGTGGTTCGGGCCCCGCCTGAGGCGAGATTTAGGGTTAGGGTTAGGGTTAGGGTTAGGAGAGAGAGAAAGAAAGCGTAGAGGCCGAGGTGGAGTGGGGCTGCAAAGGACATGCTGAGGGAAAGTTGGGGCTGCATCAAGACTGATGGCAGGGCAACTTTTTTGTCAGGGCCAGGATTGGGGCTGCTGGGCTGCGGTTCGGGCCCCGCCTGAGGCGAGATTTAGGGTTAGGGTTAGGGTTAGGGTTAGGAGAGAGAGAAAGCGTAGAGGCCGAGGTGGAGTGGGGCTGCAAAGGGCATGCGAAAGGAAAGGTGGGGCTGCATCAAGACTGATGGCAGGGCAACTTTTTTGTCAGGGCCAGGAATGGGGCTGCTGGGCTGCAGTTTGGGCCCCGCCTGATGCGAGATTTAGGGTTAGGGTTAGGGTTAGGGTTAGGAGAGAGAGAAAGCGTAGAGGCCGAGGTGGAGTGGGGCTGCAAAGGGCATGTGAAAGGAAAGGTGGGGCTGCATCAAGACTGATGGCAGGGCAACTTTTTTGTCAGGGCCAGGAATGGGGCTGCTGGGCTGCGGTTCGGGCCCCGCCTGAGGCGAGATTTAGGGTTAGGGTTAGGGTTAGGGTTAGGGTTAGGGTTAGGAGAGAGAGAAAGCGTAGAGGCCGAGGTGGAGTGGGGCTGCAAAGGACAAGCGAAAGGAAATTTGGGGCTGCATCAAGACTGATGGCAGGGCAACTTTTTTGTCAGGGCCAGGAATGGGGCTGCTGGGCTGCGGTTCGGGCCCCGCCTGAGGCGAGATTTAGGGTTAGGGTTAGGGTTAGGTTTAGGAGAGAGAGAAAGCATAGAGGCCGAGGTGGAGTGGGGCTGCAAAGGGCATGCGAAAGGAAAGGTGGGGCTGCATCAAGACTGATGGCAGGGCAAGTTTTTTGTCAGGGCCAGGAATGGGGCTGCTGGGCTGTGGTTTGGGCCCTGCCTGAGGCGAGATTCAGGGTTAGGGTTAGGGTTAGGGTTAGGAGAGAGAGAAAGAAAGCGTAGAGGCCGAGGTGGAGTGGGGCTGCAAAGGACATGCTGAGGGAAAGTTGGGGCTGCATCAAGACTGATGGCAGGGCAACTTTTTTGTCAGGGCCAGGATTGGGGCTGCTGGGCTGCGGTTCGGGCCCCGCCTGAGGCGAGATTTAGGGTTAGGGTTAGGGTTAGGGTTAGGAGAGAGAGAAAGCGTAGAGGCCGAGGTGGAGTGGGGCTGCAAAGGGCATGCGAAAGGAAAGGTGGGGCTGCATCAAGACTGATGGCAGGGCAACTTTTTTGTCAGGGCCAGGAATGGGGCTGCTGGGCTGCAGTTTGGGCCCCGCCTGATGCGAGATTTAGGGTTAGGGTTAGGGTTAGGGTTAGGAGAGAGAGAAAGCGTAGAGGCCGAGGTGGAGTGGGGCTGCAAAGGGCATGTGAAAGGAAAGGTGGGGCTGCATCAAGACTGATGGCAGGGCAACTTTTTTGTCAGGGCCAGGAATGGGGCTGCTGGGCTGCGGTTCGGGCCCCGCCTGAGGCGAGATTTAGGGTTAGGGTTAGGGTTAGGGTTAGGGTTAGGGTTAGGAGAGAGAGAAAGCGTAGAGGCCGAGGTGGAGTGGGGCTGCAAAGGACAAGCGAAAGGAAATTTGGGGCTGCATCAAGACTGATGGCAGGGCAACTTTTTTGTCAGGGCCAGGAATGGGGCTGCTG